>NC_072405.2:110722500-112116666 GCF_028858775.2 Pan troglodytes
CAGCTTCATTTATAATAACAAAAAAGGGGAGACAACCCAAATGTCCATCAACAAGAGAATCAGAGCACAAACTACGATATAGTCATATAAATGAAATAAAATCAATAAGCAAAAGGAATTAACTACCGTTTTTTGAGACAGGGTCTGGCTCATTCACTCAGGCTGGAATGCAGTGGTCCAATCACAGCTCACAGCAGCCTCAACATCCCAGGCTCAAGTGATCCTCCTACCTCAGCCTCCTGAGTAGCTGGAACTATAGGCATGCACCACCATGCCCAGCTAGTTTATATATATATATATGTGTATATATATTTGTGTATGTGTGTATATATATATATATTTGTGTATATGTGTGTGTGTATATGTGTGTGTGTGTATGTATATGTATGTGTGTGTGTATATGTGTATATATATATATATATATATATATATATATATATATATATGTAGTAGCAACAAGTTTTTGGTTTTTGCCATGTTGCCCAGGCTGGTCTTGAACTCCTGGGCTCAAGCAATCAGCCTACCTTGGCCTCCCAAAGTGCTGAGATTATAGGCATAAGCCACTGTGCCTGGCCTGAAATTAACTACTTTTTAAAAACTTTTCTTAAGAAGAATAAAACATTAAAATACTATTTTAAGTGACAAAAGAGTAGATACTGAACAATGTCATTTATATGAAATTCTAGAACAGGCAAACCTAATCATCCAAGGCAGAAAAAAAGTCAGAACAATGTTTGTTCTGGAAGTGGGAATAGAGATTTAGGTATTTGGGAATGCTTTAAGGTAATGGAAATATTCTGTATCAGATGAGGGTTTGGATTACACAGATATGTGAATTTGTCAAAGTACATTGAATAGTAGACTTATGATTCGTTCATTTGAGGTTTTGTAATTTTTTTTTTTTTTTTTTTTGGAGATGGAGTCTCACTCTGTTGCCCAGGCTGGAGTGCAGTGGTGCAGTCTTGGCTCACTACAAGCTCCGCCTCACGGGTTCAAGCCATTCTCCTGCCTCAGCCTCCCGAGTAGCTGGGACTACAGGTGCCCACCACCATGCCCGGCTAGTTTTTTGTATTTTTAGTAGAGATGGGGTTTCACCGTGTTAGCCAGGATGGTCACGATCTCCTGACCTCATGATCCACCCGCCTTGGCCTTTCAAAGTGCTGGTATTACAGGCATGAGCCACCGCACCCGCTGAGGTTTTGTAATTTTTTAAAAAAGAACTGCTGGGCCCAGCACTTTGGGAGGCTGAGGTGGGTGGATCACTTGAGCCTAGGAGTTTGAGACCAGCTTGGGCAACTTAAGGATACCCCATCTCTACCCACCCCAAAGAAAATTAGCCCAGTATAGTGGCATGAGACTGTGGTCCTGGCTACTCAGAAGGCTGAGGTGGGAGTATTGCTTGAGCCCAGGAGGTTGAGGCTGCCGTGAGCCATGATTGCACCACTGCACTCCAGCCTAGGTGACAGAGCAAGACTCCATCTCAAATAAATAAATAAACAACAAAATTAAAAAATACAAAACAACCATTCACAAACATTGAACTTTAGATAATGATATGCATGCTAAAGTGTTTATGGGTCAAGGATACTGAGGTCTGCCACTCACTTAGAAATGCATAAAAAAGTTAGGACGGAAGGATGTTTGGATAGATGGTCGGATAGATAAAGGATAAGCAAATACTACAGTGAAAGGTTAACAAATGTATAATCTAGAGATAGGGCATATGCATGGTTGATGTATAATTCTTTCAACTTTTCTGTATGTTTTGAAATTTTTCATAGTAAAATGTTGGGAAAAAGGAGTTAAAAATGTGGTTAGGTGGGAAGAAAAATGAAGAGAGAGTTTTAGGATATATAGGAAACCAAAGGAATATATGAGAAAAGTGGGGGCATATTGAGAGGTCTAGGGCACAGTTTCCAAATCTGCCTGTTCCCCAAAATATCCTGGAGAGCCTTTAAAAAATATGGATACCTCAGTTCTACTCATAGAAGTCCCGATTAAGTAGATCTGGGATGAATCTGGGAATCATTTTTAAAAGCTCACTAGTTGATGATCATCCCTATTGGTCGTTGGTCTAACAGGCCACACGACCTTGTTGCTTTTCTCTACAAGGAGTATCATGAAAGATACTATGTACAAGCAAAAACAATCGATATTTTCATTTTTAATAATCTCTCTTCCCCAGGCTAAACTTACACTTTAAGGACAGTGCAACACTGAGCAATTAGTAGCAACAAATTTCAGCTCATTGTCACTCCAAGAGTGATAGAGTTGGGCTGTCAAAATCTAGCCCTCCTCATTCACTCACTCAAAGGAGTAGTGGTGATGCCACTGTCAGTTAGGACTACTGGGTGATGCTGAAGAGACTGTCAGATGGTAGATGAGATGGGTCCCAGTGTGTCACACCTTGATCCTGCAGAGAGCTGGCATGTGAGAGAGGTCAGGCTGTCTCCTCACTGCCCCAATACTGTGTCAAGCTAACTCCCACCACTGTGTAGTTTCCCCAGGCTGGGGTCCCACTCCACTCCTCCCCACCTATCCCAAACCTTCACACTCTTCAAGGGCTCCCTTTTCATTAAGAATCCCCTAACTCCCACTGGGCAGAAGCCTATTGCATTGATAACCAGCACAATTCCTAGTCTGAATAATTCCTTTAAAAAAAAACATAGAAATTGGCCAGGCACAGTGGCTCACACCTGTAATTCCAGCACTTTGGGAAGCTGAGGCAGACGGATAGCTTAAGCCAGGAGTTCGAGACCAGCCTGGCCAACATGGTGAAACCCCGTCTCTACTAAAAATACAAAAAAATTAGCCAGGTGTGGTGGCATGCACCTGTAATCTCAGCTACTTGGGAGGCTGAGACATGAGAACTGCTTGAACCCGAGAGACATGAGAACTGCTTGAACCCGAGAGGTGGAGGTTGCAGTGAACCGAGATTGTGTCACTGCACTCCAGCCTAGGCAACAGAGTGAGACTCTGTCTCAAAAAAACAAAAACACTAATTGTTATTCTTTCACATTCATACTTCCTGTTCCTGCGCAAGGTGTGGGAGGTGTGGTGAATATTTGCGATTCATTTTGGCTGCCCTGCATCTGAACCCCTTCCTATGTTTGTGAAATTCCTTGCCTCATGCATGGGTGCCCACATCCCACTAAAAACCAGAAACTTCCAGATACTCTATTTCCAGCTTCCCTTGCAGCTAGGATGTGGGCATATGGCTCGGGACTCTGGCCCCAAACTTAGAGTTGACAACTAATGATGAAAAGAAACAGGGTTTGTAGAGAATCTGTTCAAGTTTCAGCGGCAGCCAGAGCAGAGGCTCAGGCTGTGGTGTGCAGAGTCCAATGCCAGGATGCGGGTGGTGCAAACCCTGGAGTCCTGGATCTTGCTGTGATGACAATGGGGTTATTCCTTATTCCTGTACTTATTATTCCTGTGGAGTTACCCAGTGGTGCTTCCTGCTTACAGCCTCTCATGGTTTCTGCCTTTTTCTGAGCCTAGCTCCTCAGCCTCTCAGTTACACGTTTACTACTAAATTTATTTTAATTTCAAGTCAGCTAAAGTTGCTTGCAACTGAGTACTCTATGACAAGTAGATTTCAACTATAGAAGTATGGAAGATACTGAAAAATTGAATATTTAGGATTCAAAGTAAGGCTCAGAATCTGAGCCTTTGAGGCCAGGGGCTGTTGTGCATACCTTTTGTACCCCAGCAGAGAGGCTGGCCTGTAGTGAATGCTTGGTAAATGCTTGTTGATTGATTGATTTTCACGAGCATGAATGAGCATGATCCTCATGGCCCAGTCATTCCCACTTCTTCCCATGCTTGTGTTATGTGCATTTCCCAGATACAGCAAGAGTCCCTTCATTTTTGGTTGTTAGTGCATTGTCCGAGGGCTATTTCAGCCTTTTCTGATTTCCTTTTGGACTTTGACTTATGAGAAAATTATATCCAGAGGATTTAAGTTTTCTCCAGGACACATTCAAATACCTACTCTTCTTTTAAACTGAGTGATCCCAGGCCCCAGTCAGACCCTGCAAGAGGCTCAAAAATCTAGGAGTCCAGAGGACGAAGGTCAGCTCATTTCCAGCAAATTCCTTGGTTAGGCATGCCCCCCTCACCTTGAGTAGGTGAGAAAGGCCATCCCAGTCACTGATTCCCACACCATTCCACTGGAAACTGGGAGGACTTGAGGGGCAGCTGTAGACAGAAGCCACACATGATGCCTCCAAGCAGGCCAACAGGGCATTGCCAAATAGGCTGTTTGTTGAGTAAGACTTGGCCATGACCTTTGCCATGGGATAGCCTCTCCCCGTGACATTTATGAGGACCAGATCCCCTCTGGGAGTTTACCAGCCACACCGGAAACATACCAAGGGCAGCTGACATAACTCTAATTCTAGAGAACAAAAGCCAAAATTGCCCACAGAAGTTCTGTCTGGCCATGTCATTGTTAAAGGCCCTCAAGGTTAACTTCATTCGCTTGCCAGTGTTGGCTCTTTCTTAGCAAAAACTCATCTGTGCTGACGTCTGCCTTTCCTGAGTCATGCCAAGGGTGTCTCTGCCCAGCCGAGAATCTATGAACAGTGAGCATGAATGAAACAGCTTCTTCTGCCTCCAGAAACCACTGGAGGAGCCATGCCATGTGGCTGGGTGATAACTAAAGTGTCTGTCTCCTCTTCTTTTTCTTTTTGTTGATACAGCCTGGACCCACGCCTTCATCAATCTACTGTCAGGGATAGATTGTGCATTTTCTGTGTCCCAGTGGGTGGCCCCCCCAAAATAGAGCAGACAATGCCTGGCCTGCAAGGGTACTGGTTTAGTTCAACAAATATCCATAGAATGCCCACTTAGGCAAAATGGCATAGGGCAGATTGCCAAAATCAGGGTTGACTCGGCCTGGAGCCATGAAGTGGGTCCAACAGGTCTCTGAACTGAGGCAGGAGGCCCCAGGATCCCGAGGTGTGCTGCAAAGCCTTTGATGACAGCATCTTGTGCCTAACACCTGACCACATCTGAGCCACTAGAGACAGTACCTGATAAGGATGCAGATGCCTGGGCCCTACCTTCCAAAGTTCTGGCTCAGTAGGTCTGGGGGAAGACCAGTAATCTTCATTTTAACAAAGACCACTGACGGTTCTGATGCAGGTGGTCCAAGGACCACACCTGGAGAAACTTCCACCTCTAGGAGCATCTGGGGTAAAAACTTCGCCCAAACTTCCTAAGGTCACAACATATCCCCCCAACAGAGGAAGCAGTAACTTTTGGCCACAGCCCCTAGAGAGGGGATTTGCCTGGCGTTTCTATACTGTCCTCTGTCCAAGGACAAACTGTGCCTTACCCCACAACTGCTTTGTGGTTAAAAGCTTCTATTGAGGGATAGTTTATTTACTTCTAGCACTATGAAGCAATATAGTGAGGTTTTTGTTTCCTTTGAATCCCAGTCATTTTATGCTGCAGAAAATCTAGAGTTTTTGCCACAGTGGAGGACTCTGCTTAAGGACTACCTATCTGGGTCTGGTAATAGCTACCCCAACCCAACGGTCCTGAACGAGTAATATGGTTCGACTCTTTCCCTCCCCACCTCCAAATCTCATCTTGAATTGTAGTTCCCATAATCCCCACGTGTTGTGGGAGGGACCTGGTGGGAGGTAATTGAATCATGGGGGCGGTTAGCCTCATGTTGTTCTCGTGATAGTGAGTTCTCACAAGATCTGATGGTTTTATAAGGGGTTTTTCCTCCTTTTGCTTGGCACTTCTTGCTGCCACCATGTGAAGAAGGACATATTTGCTTCCCCTTATGCCATGACTGTAAGTTTCCTGAGGCCTCCTGAGCCATGTGGAACTGTCAGTCAATTAAACCTCTTTCCTTTAGAGATTACCCAGCCTCAGATATGTCTTTATTAGCAGAGTGAGAATGGGCTAATACAATGAGATAGAACTTAAATCCCCTGCATGCTCATCAGAGGAGGCTCCATAGAAGATCATGGACCTTGAACAAGGTGCAAGTAAGCCTAGATGCAATGCAATGGATTAGGGATTCCAGGCTTGAAAACCAGTGGGAAGGAAGGGGTCAGGTGGGAGTGGTCCTCAGTTCCTGTGTGGGCTCTGGCATCAGGCAGCACACAGGAGTCTTCCCTGCTGGTGGGGAGAGAAAGAGGCAGTAGAAGGGGTCCCGAGCTGGAAGGATCAGCAGCCACTGCAGACTACTGATGGAGGCAGTGCCAGGGAGGAAGAGGGTCGTGCCTAGTGGTGTCCAGGCATTGGCATGCAGGAGGCAGTCCAGGCACTAGTACCTGGGAGAGTTAAAACTGGGGGAAGGGAAGACAGCAGGGGATTCTCACAAGGAATGTGGAGCAGAGGCCCAGGCAGGGGGCCATCAAGGTGGAGAGGACTGAACCTGGAAATGGAAGCTTTCCAAGTCACACATTGAAGAGTATCAGCAAGGTCTTAAGCCCTGGAACAGTGAGGGATGGCATCAGGACAAACTGAGGTCAGTGAGTGTGTTAGCAGCAGACCAGGCTCCGAACGGCACAAACTCCGTCTGGGATGGTGAATCTAGCAGAAGACCTAGGAAGAATTTGAAGAGGGTTCAGAGGTGAATTAGGGATGCTTGCAGCTTTTGTGTGGGCAGTGCGTTACTGGGGTGTAGTCCTCATTGAAGGCCCAAGATTCTGCCTCTAAGGGTGTAACTCTGCTGAATCCAGCACCTGAGAGGCTGTCCAGAGCAGGCAGGAGGTCAGCTGTCAGTCTGTGGGCCCGGTTTTAGAGTCAAAGTGAATTTCCAGTGGGGAAGACCAAAGCTGAAGTCCATCCCCCAGAGGATGAGAGAAAGGAAGGCTGCAGCTCAGGCAGCTCAGGGAGTCTGAGGCAGCAAATGAGCTCTGGACCTTGAAGTGGGGAGAGGAAGTCCTTTCACCTCATCACAGTGCTCACATCACCTCAGAAACCAGGTGGGACACACAGCTGTGACAGGTGAGAGATGATTCCATTGGTGCCTGGGATACCAGATTCATGCTGGGAAGTAGGATGGATGTGGTGGTTTGCAAAAGGCTTTGTCTGCTAAATTGAGGATACTGGATCATACCCCAAGAGAAAGGGGAGCTCCAATGGAAAAGCCACCTGCACCATGATGCTGCCTGTCACTTGACTGAGCGTTCCTGCTGCCCAGAAGCTCCTGTTGTCCTCCCAACTGACGGGATGCTCTTGGACAGTGATGCCAGCTGGAATTAAGACTGGGTTTCCAAGGCCACTGTGACCACCATGATTAATGTGAGTATTGCCAGGTCTTCTCCACACAGGCCCCCTCAGCATGGTTGTCCCCAAAGCCCTGACCCCAGCTTTTCCTGGTTTTCTGCTTCCTTTAGCAATCCCTACTGCTAGGGCTCCAACATGCCTCAGCCAGAAAGCTGTCATCTCTTTCCTGGGAACATTCCTTAAGAAAGAACCATCATGGGGTTGGATGAAACTAAACTTGCAAAGAAGGTGATGTGTAACCAAGTTGGAGTGTGGAGTGTGGGGTCAAAGATGATGGCATGCTGTGTGGATCCGCCGTGGTAGAAATGGAGGTGAGGAGGAAGAAATGAATCCAGGAGGCAGCGTGACAGAAAACACAGACTTTGGTGACGACATGTGAGAAGCTGTAAACTGATAAGAAGAAAAGACGTCTCCAGCACGTTTGGGTTAGTGTCATCAACCCATGGATCCTGCCCACAGCAAGACTGGGCCCAGTCACAACCCCCTTTCTAGCAATGTGGAGATAAATGCCTTCAACAGAAAGGGTTGGGAATCCCATGTGACAGCCGAGCTCTGTTCTGCCTTTGACAGAGTCTGATGCGACGTGGATCATCTCAGGGATGTGCCTTGCTGGCTTCACCCACCTGGAGCCTCAGGGGAAGTCTCAGGTGGGAGATGTTAATTTGAGAGGCCTGGGTATAAAAGTAATCCCAAGATGTCACAAGATAGAATAATTTCTCTGAGGCACAAACAGGGAGAAAAACAAGAACAGAACCCCTTAGCAGGACACTCATAATAAGAAGAATTAGGAAAAGAAAAGGGAACCCGGGGTGACACAAAACTGGGGGAGTCTGTTACCACAAGGTAGACGGCTACCTCCAGTTGGACAAATTTCCATGGACCACCATGCAATTTCTGGAGATGCCGCCTTTGATCCCCTCTTCTCCCTTTGCTCCTCCCTCATCTCCACACTCAAAGTGCACATTATTCAGATGTCCAGCACGCCCCTAAATCAACTTGACTTCTCTTGTTCCTTGGCAGATTCAAGGACCAGCCTTCATTGGATTTGGGGTGGAAGCTACATGCTTGTGTCAAGGGTTGTAATCCCAAGTCTGGTCCTGTTTTCTGCAAACAATATCATTGTAAACACATTGAATGTGTCTGAATGGGATTCACATAACCTATTCAAAGGTTAATATCACAAGACTGATACTGAGCTGGAAGCTCTGAAATGTACTTGTGCTCAGGGAAGATATTTGCTAATGTTTGGCTTTAATTTCCCCTGGAACTTGTACACATCAGTGAGGCCTGGGGATAATGAATAACAGCATGGACTATAAATTTTAAAACAAACAAAATAAAAACTCAAAGAACATTAATGCAGACCAGTGCTGGGATATGATGTGTGTTACAAGAGAGTAATGATTACTCCTTGGTGAGCAGATTCTATTATCTGCTTCTTAGGAGCAGTAGGTGGCTGCCTCTTGATTGTATTAGTCCTGGAGTTATAAAATCCTCTGTCCTTTACATTGCAAAAGTGACACATGGGGCGAGTAGGCAGGTAAGAGAAGGAGCAATTGGAAGAAGAGAAATGAGATCTGTGGGTGGCAGGGGCTATTGGCTTTCCACTAAAACCCATTCTCTACTTCTTGCTGGGCAAGAGCTAGGCAGTATTTACCAGCCCCTCTTGCATTTGGGGTGGCCACAGACGAATTCTGGCCAGTGGAGTGAGGGGCTTCTCAGACAGCAGCCTGCCCCTTCCACACTCCTGTTCCCCTTGTAGTGGCTCAAAGCCCTTGGGTGATGATGGAGCCATAGCTGGAAGAAGCCTGGGTCCCTGGGTCCCCCGTGGAGCCTCCACGCGGGAAGGTGGTCTAGAAATACACTTCCATATTTCAGCCAGCATGCCTTGGGATCTTTTTTTAATGGTGGTTCAGCCTACCCTAACTAAAGCTGGGCCCACTCAGCACGCCCCGCACAGGGATTCTGAAATGGGAGCAGGGTCCACCAAAACTCTGCTTTTCAGAGAGCTCACACCCTAGGGGAGTATAAAAGTGACGAGGACACCGGAGCTGGCAGGCAAGACCCAGGATGCCAAAATTAGGGCCCCTAAACACAGCAGGGAGGGTGAGCTATCCTCTTGTGGGTGGGAGGAGGGTGTCCGTGAGCAGGGCTCTTCTTGGGCCAAACCTGGGTCATGAGGAGGAGGGAGAGATGCTGAATGTGACATGTCATTCAAAGTGCTGTCTGGAAATTTGAGTTCGTTTCTTCAGTAGAGGCAGCACAGGTTAATCAGACAAACCAGCCATCAACAGGCTTCCTTTGAGGAGCTTGGTAAGAATGGAAAACCCGGGGCTGAGGGGCTTACAGAGCTTACAGAGCAGCACAGTATCAGGGGCCCAAGGCACCAGGAGCTCCTCTGGAAATTGGCGGGAACAGCTGGAGCAAAGCCGAGGTGACGGTACCCCTGGTGATGGGACGGCAGCGACCCTCCATGGTATAAGGAGTGGCGAGACCCCAAGGGACAGTGTGCAAGAACTCTGATGGCAGCAACACTCCTCTAGGAGCTGATGAGAAAGGCCTGGAATCCCAAGATGCACCCCTGAGGTTCAACTCCTACCCTGATCATCTCCTCCAAGATTCTGTGACCTGGGGAAGTCAACAGTACATTTCAACACCTATGATGTCAGCATGTGAATGACATTCCAATGCTGCTCATGGGGTCACCCCTGCAAAGGTGAACTCAGTGGAAAGACCTTGCCAAACCGGAAGGAAAACAAGATACTTTTCTCCAAAATACTCATTCAATAAATATTTGCTTAGGCATTACAAAGACAAATAAGACTTGCCCCTACCTGTTAGAGGTATGTATGTCGAGAAAAGGAAGGAGTGATTCAATAAGAGAAACAGCATTCAGGGAAGAGAAAGAAGGAAGACATAAAAATTCAGGTCATATTAGAATAATATATATTACAATGAGTTTGGCTATATTTCAGAATTTTCCCAAAATATTTCTTTCAAATTTGATTGACATTCTAAACTATTTAGCTTGATATAAATGAGATCTTTGTATACCCTCAGCAGGAACTGCATTTTAGCTGGTTTTAAATCTCAACAATTACTTTCCTGCCTTGGAGAAGGTATGAACCAGGCTGTTTATGTAGAATCCAGGTGGGTTTGAGAGCAGCTTCAGCTGAATGGAGAATGACAGGGAGGCTGAGGAAGGGAGGGAGGGGACCATGGGCTGTCATACCCGGGGACTTAGGAAGGCTCTTGCTCTTGCTGGAAGGGTTGCAAATCCCTAAACCAAGTAATCCCATCCCTAAACCAAGTAATCCCATTAAAACATGAAACATCCAGAGTAAAATTAAGTTTAGAATACTATTTGCAAAGCCAAACATAGTCTTACCATAGGATCCAGGCATCACACTCCTTGGTATTTACCCAAATGGGTTGGAAACTTCCATATAAAAATCTGCACACAGGCCGGGTACGGTGGCTCACGCCTGTAATCTCAGCACTTTGGGAGGCTGAGGCGGATGGATCACCTGAGGTCGGGAGTTCAAGACCAGCCTGACCAACATGGAGAAACCCTATCTGTGCTAAAAATACAAAATTAGCCAGGCGTGGTGGCACATGCCTGTAATACCAGCTACTCGAGAGGCTGATGCAGGAGAATTGCTTGAACCCAGGAGGCAGAGGTTGCGGTGAGCTGAGATTGTGCCATTGCACTCCAGCCTGGGCAACAAGAGCAAAACTCTGTCTCATAAAATAAATAAATAAATAAATATAAACCTACACACAGGCCAGGCGGGGTGGCTCACCCCGTAATCTCAGCACTTTGGGAGGCCGAGGCGGGTGGGGTGGATCACGAGGTCAGGAGATCAAGACCAACTTGGCCAAGACGGTGAAACCTCATCTCTACTAATAATACAAAAATTAGCTGGGCATGGTGGCACATGCCTGTAATCCCAGCTACTCAGGAGGCTGAGACAGGAGAACCGCTTGAACCAGGGAGTCGGAAGTTGTGGTGAACCGAGATCACACCACTGCACTCCAGCCTGGTGACAGAGTGAGACTCCGTCTAAAAAAAAAAACCTGCACACAAATATTCATGGTAGCTTTATTCATACCTGCCAAAACCTGGAAGCAACCAAGATGTCCTTCAATAGGTGAATGGGTAAATAAACTGTGGTACATCCAGACAATGCGATATTATTTGGTGATTAAAAAAAAGAAATGAGTTAAAATCTTGGATTTCTTTTTTTTAAATGAGTTATAAAGCCACAGAAAGACCTTAAATACATATTGTTAAGTGAAAGAAGCCAGCCTGCAAAGCTACATCTATACATGACTGTATGACATTCTAGAAAAGGCAAAACTATAGAGACAGTGAAAACATCAGTGATTGCCAGGGGTTAAGAGGGAAGGAAGGATGAAAAGGCAGAGGACAGAGGATTTTAAGGCCGGTGAAACAATTCTACATCATACCAGAATGGTGGATATATGGGCTGGGGCTCAGAAAACAATACCCCCAAATGAATGCCTCAGAAGCAAAAGTTTCTCCTGCCCTCCCATCCCTGACCTCATTCTCCCCCAAGGTTAGCCATAGAAACCAGAAGTCCTCTTTCCCAAGGTGGGTCATAGAAACTTCCAAACCCCTTTTCCCCAAAGCCAGTCATAAAACCCAAAAATATGACTCTAACTTCCACCCCCACCCCACCATCTTTCTGTGTAAAAATGTGTCATAAGGAAATCATCTAACCTGCCTTGTTTGGTTGTAGGTCGTAAGACCCCCATTCCAGAGAGGGCCCTGCCCCGTACCCAGCAGGAAGCAATGCTGCCCAGAGAGGCCACGAGGAATCTAGGAAGGGCTTGCTGGGGGGCCCCACTCACTCTATGAGCATTAGCTCATTCCCTTTTTTGTCCAATCACATTTCTAAATATTTTGTTGCACCTAAGCTTAAAAGTGGGCAGTGTCCCCTGCATCTCTGGGTCGTCATTCTGAAGGCTCCCCTGTCATGTAAAACTATGACCAAATAGATGTGTGTGCCTTTTCTCCTATTCATCTGCCTTTTGTCAGTTAATTTTCAGTGAAACTTCAGAGGGTGAAGGGGAAGTTTTCCTTGGCCCCTACACGTGTCATTACAAACCCATAGAATGTACAATGCCAAGAGTGGACCTTAGTGCAAGCCAGGGACATTAGTCAGTAATAATGTTCCACGCTGACGCACAAATGAAAGTTATTTTATTTGTGTGAATAGGAGAGCTGACATGGTCTGTATTGATATCTCCTGGGCAGGGAGGTGGTGAGCACGGCCCCAGAATTCTGAACTGCCAGGAGCCAGGCAGCTTTGCATCCTGGAGCTTGGCCAATTCAGCTGCCCAAGTTCTGGCCATGGGTCTGCAGCCCCCTGGCCCTTGCCTGCATAAGCAGGAGATGAATGAGAGGAAGCAGAACTCACACAGGAGGCAGGAGGAAGCCACCAGGAAGCTCACTGGCTCCAGGGGCAGCTGATCTGGGATGGGGTCCCAGTTCTCTCCTTCCTCATTCATGAAATGGGGCAATAACAGTACTTATTTCATTGGAGGTTCTTGGAGGGAATAAAAGAGATATTAGTTAAAGGCATGGAGCACAGTCCCTGGCACACTGAAAAAGTTTCATAAATGTTACCAATTAATTGTTTATATTATATAATGTCTTCCTGATAGGTTTTTGGGAAGGAATAGATCAAAGGTGAGAAAATATATACAAAAACCTGACTGAGCGAGAACATAGCTTACACACAAGAAGTGGCAGCTTGGTGAGCACACTGCTATGTCATGTTGTGCCTAGTCATGACATAGCCAAGGACTGATACAGGCGCTCCCATAACCCATGGATGGATTCCTGCTGGACTCTATTCATGAAGGTTCTGATTCTAATTTTTTTAAATCCATGGATAAAACAGCTACCAGAAAATCCCATTTGGGTTTGCATGTTGTTCTTTGGCTTCGGTGGGCAGCAATCATATCAGTTGCATTTCCCGAGCTAGAGCTCTGAGGCTTAGTCATCCCCCTCCCTGGCTGGCTTCCATGCTGTCTGCAGTGGGAGCATCTTTTATGAGATGACAGGAGGGGACTTCATGGATGTGCAGCCTGGGCTGCTGGTACTGCCGGGCTGCTGGTACTGCTGGGACTGCTGGAGAGGGATGGTTTCTATTAATCCTCACAATGGGAGGGCCCAGTGGGCTGTCACAGCACAGGCAGGGAATCACAGGCCTCTCTGGGTGACCAGCTGTCCTGGCTGCTACCAGATTCGGACTCCAGCAGGCTTTCCCTGGGGGCAGAGATGATCTTGATCTCTGGGCAGCTAGGCTTCATGTCCTTGATATTTGTGGCCCTGCATTGTTGGGGCACAGGATGCAGAGCTGGGGATGACTGAGCTTAAACTCCTGCTGCTATGGAGGGCTGCCTCCTTGCCCTGAATGCCCTGGGAGCCCTTTTAAAAACACAGGTCCAAGGAGTGATAACATGAGGGGCAGCACCTCTGGCCCCTGAGAGAGAAACTGGTCCAGCGATATGTGCACAAGCAACATCTCCAGGCATTCCTTCCAGACAAGGCAAGAGGCCCCCCAGGTGTGATATGTTAGCTACACATGGGCTTGGTCTGTACTGCAAATGTGTACTCAGTGATGGGGCCATTAGATATTTGGTTTCTACATTGCTGCGACGAAAATTTACAAAGAACGTTCATGGGGAAACCAGCTCCCATCCATGGGCAGCAAGGAATGTTGTCCAAGACTTACATGGACAGGTAAGACTAAGGTCTCATCCCATACTCAGCAGTTCTGTGACATTTTACAGAACATAGGGAGGCAAGAAGGGAAATGAGCCTTAGCCTCAGGGAGAACCAAGCCAGGTCTGTTTAGGGTCACCACCTTCACTGAACTGCCCTCCACTGGAGGCTAGGAACTGCAGGACATGAGCTCAACATCAAAATAGTAAAAATAGTGGCAAATGTTTAGCAGTGTTTGCAACATATCAGGTGTCACAGCAACCTCTGCAGGAGAGGTGAGCAGGGCTAATATTTAGCAGGTGCACCCTTGTACTGGCTGCCTGCCATTTAATAGGTTAGTGCCTCAGCTGGTTATTGAATATTTTCAACATCGGCCCTGAGTACTAAGATTAGTTCCCATTTTACTGATTAGGAAATCGAGGTTAAGAGAGGGTAGCCGACTTGCCTGAGATCACACAGCCTCGTGTGTGGCAGAGCCTTAGATTCCAAGCCAGGCTGTCTGATGCCAGACCTTCACAGCTATCCTATGCTTCCACGGCACCCCGGACTTCCCCTTGGAGCACTTGCCAGTGAAACAAACATGCCCTGGAGAAATGCCTGGGTGAGTGTGCTGTCTTCCTTGCACAGAGACGGGCCTCTTGCACCCTCTACTTTCCTACTGTGGCTGGGGTGAGGTGGTGGGTAGAAGGGCGTGGGTTGTAGCTCACTGTCTTCTTCAGGAGTCCCACAGTGGGTAGGAGCACCAGCTGTTCAACAAGAGGAGACCATTAGGCTTCAGGAGGGAGAGGGAGTTTTTTTGGGAAGGAGAGGACCAAGAGAAATGAGGCACAGGGGAGATCGGCCCCAAGGCTTGTCCTGAAAAAAGAACATCGTCTTCTTCTAAGGTCCCAAGCGTGGGATTTATGTGACACATTCTTCCACATGCTTATTGCAGGAGGAGCGTTGTGTTAAGTGCTTTGCATGCATTAATTATCTCATTTAAACCAAAAGCAACCCAGTGTGGCTGAGTGACTATATGATGTCCATTTTACAGATGAGGAAAGGGAGGCTGAGAGAACTTAAAGGACACACCACTTGTGAGTGGCAGAGCTAGGATGCAAACCAGACCTGACTGCTGTTAAAGCTTGTGATGTTTGTTGTCATTCTTCTATACTGTACCCTCATAGGAAGTTCAAAAACAGAGAGGGTGGGATTTGGTCTTTGGCTTTTGTTTAAATGTATGTTTTTATAGATATATTTCCTTGGCCCATGCTATGAACCAGGAGTTTCCATTTGTTTATTTAACTGATTTATTAAGCCTTTTTAGGGGCCAGCCCAGGTTCTGGGCACACACTGGAGAAGGAGAGCTGCTGCGGTCCCTAACTCATGCCTCTTGCGGCAGTCGGTGGGTGGGAAGAGGGAGCAGGGGAGGAGCTGGTGAGAAGTCTGCTTCACATTATTCAGAGTTTCCTGTGAGCCAGGCACTGTGCCTGGGGCTAAGTGGTTATATCATTTAGCCCTCCCAATAGACTCTCAGGTAGACACTCTCTTATTTCCACTTTTTTCCATTTACAGATGAGGAAATGAAGACTTAAGAAACTTAGGTAATCTGCCCAAAGGCTTATAGCCAACACATGGTAAAGCTGAGATGTGAACTCAAGTATCTGACTCCAAAGCCTGGGTTTTTTCTCTTTCTCTCTCTCTTTTTTTTTTTTTTTTTGAGACAGGGTCTCACTCCATCACCCAGTCTGGAGTGCAGTGACATGGTCATAACTCACTATAACCTCAAACTCCTGGGCTCAAGTGATCCTCCTTTCTCAGCCTCCTGAGTAGCTGGGACTACAGGTACACACTACTATGCCTGGATAATTTTTGTACTTTTTTTGTAGACAGGGTCTTACTGTGTTGCCCAGGCTGGTCTGGAACTCCTAGGCTAAAATGATCCTCCTGCCTCAGCCTCCCAAATTGCTGGGATTACAGGTGTGAGCCACTGTGCCCGGTCAAAGCCTGTGCTTTGATTTGCCGCCTAATCTTCCTCCGTTTTATATGTAATGTTAACCCCAAACCTGCAGGGTAGACATTATCAGCCTCATTTAACTGACAGGGAAGCCCAGTCTCAGCGGGGCCAGCTGCGTGCCCAAGGCCTTGCTGGGAAGAATGGGATTCTGGGCCCAGGCATTCCAGCGCCAAGTCCAGGGCGTGATTGTTACTCTGCAGTCCCTCTCTGTGACAAGAGCCTCACCGGGAACTCGGGGGTGGGGGCTCCCCCAAGCCTCCTGGCTGGACCCCATTCCAACCGTTAGTGTAACAGATGTTGTGTGGCGGGAGTCTGTTGTGCTCCTGGTGTGTGGCTGGGATTCAGAGGTGTCTTCAAGCGCTCTAGGAAGCCGGCAGGCGGGGCCATGGCCGCAGAAGTGAGTGCAGGGATGGAGAATACAGGGAATCCCTTGACCGGAGGACTTTGGAGGCATTTGTGCTGTTCGCGCGAACTCCGCGTCCATGGCCTACCCTGTGATTGTCATCATTTCTATGTGAGAAAAAAGCGGCTACTGATTCACAGCGAAAGGAAACGGACTAGGCTCTGAAACTTCCTGTTTGTCTGGTATCTGCAAAGATATCTGTGTTATGCAAATACCCTGACTCCCCAGAACTGCAGGTGTGTACAAACACACACACGCACACACACACACACACACACACCCTCTGCTTGGCCCCATGCAGTGGGTCTCCTCTGTACCCAGTAAACTGAAACATGACTCTACTAACATGGTAGCCAGGACACTGGGGACTCTGTTGTCGGAATCCCTGATCATAGGGGCAGCAGCAGCTTTGGCCTTTGGCTCAAAGAGCTTCACAGATGTCCCTTGTAGGCGGGTCCTGGCTCTGGCTCCTGGCCCACTGCAGAGCCTGGGAGTGAGGCAGGCAGATAGGCGAGGGGGTCTCACCCAGGCCCAGGAACTCCATTTTCTCTCAGCCCCATTCCTCCCTCTCTCGGCTCCCTGACCGTGCTGAACGCAGCTCCCAAGCAGGGGGAGAGTCCAGATAATGGCAGATGTTGATTGTTTCCTGTTGGTTCACTGTGTCCTTTTGGCAGGCCTTTCTTTCTTTCAAAATATATTCAGGTTTGAGCCCAGCACTGCAGCTTGCTGAGTGGGTCTATGCTTCCATAGAGCAGTGGCTTCGGGCACAGGCCTGAGACCCAGCCTGCCTGCGGGCTGCTAGCTGCCAGCTACCTCTGCACTAGGAAGCTTTTTAAACAGCTGAATGCAAGCTTCAGCGTTAATAGGTGAAAGTGAAAATGACATGTGACTTCTAGACAATTCTCATAGATTCAAAATAATTGTTCTCTGTAATGAGTAAAATAACACTCTTGCAACAGCTGAATGCTTTTCTCATATTCTGAGTTGCCCGAATTAGGGGAAATGGGTCTAAATGGCTGCAAGAGGCAGTTTTGTCAGCTAGACGTCTTTCTACAAGTATATTGCATCCTTTAGTCTCTTCCTGCCCCACCCTAAGACCCTCACCTGGGAAATGGGAGGATGGCTTGGAAGGCAATTGTCAGGCCTCTGAGCCCAAGCTAAGCCATCATATCCCCTGTGACCTGTACATACACATCCAGATGGCCCGGTTCCTGCCTTAACTGATGACATTCCACCACAAAAGAAGTGAAAATGGCCTGTTCCTGCCTTAACTGATGACATTACCTTGTGAAATTCCTTCTCCTGGCTCATCCTGGCTCAAAAGCTCCCCCGCTGAGCACCTTGTGACCCCCCGCCCCTGCCCGCCAGAGAACAACCCCTTTGACTGTAATTTTCCTTTACCTACCCAAATCCTATAAAACAGCCCCACCCCTATCTCCCTTCGCTGACTCTTTTCGGACTCAGCCCGCCTGCACCCAGGTGAAATAAACAGCCTTGTTGCTCACACAAAGCCTGTTTGGTGGTCTCTTCACATGGACGTGCGTGAAAGCGATGAAGCTGAGGTTGCAGGAAAGGAGTGATCACCTGGCTCAGAGCTGGGCCCTAAAAGTCTAGGCCAGAGCCTCCCTGTTGTGAAAGGGAGTGGAAGGAGCAGGGGCTGGGATGGGTCAAACTGGGTGGAAAGCTAGGCTCTGCTGTTTAGAAGCTGTATGATCTTGAGCAAGTTGCTTAACCCTTGCTAAGCCTCAGTTTCCCTTCCTGCAGAAAGGGATTATCATGGGGACGAAAGGGGATCCAGAACCTGGAGCGGAGGATAGGGTGGGTAAGTGGAAGGTGTCATGAGGACAACATATGCTGAGACACTCACCACCCTTTCTGAGGGCGCCTCAGTCACTGCAGCAGGTCACATGGTGCCTGAAACTCGTTTTTCTGAGTTGTGCTGGTTTGTGGAATGAAAAGGGAAGCCAGGCTTCCTTCTTACTAGCTCTGACTGCCTTGTTTTAAGGATCATTCACCTTCCCTAAGGATGGGATAAAGCCTTCCTGTAGAGCAGAGCGATCTCCTTCTTTATCCCTATCTCCTTCTTTATCTCCCACCGTGGCCATGGCCTTGGGGGCTGTTCTGACTCTTACATTTATGTATCACTCCTACTTTCCCAGCCAGCAGGATAGAAAACCTGAGAGGGGAATTCTGCCTTATAAACATTTCTTACAGATGGGGCAGACAGGTTGTTTCTTTTTTACCAAGGAAGCTCAGGGCAATTCTGGTTGCAGGAATGTTAAGCACTGATAAAGAAGAGAAGAAAAAATATTCACCCTCCAGGGCCTGGAATTCCCCATTCCTGAGCCCTGGCTTCCCTGTCTGAGATAGAGACTGTCAGTCAGTCACCTACCAATTCCCAATTTCTCTTTCTGCTTTACTAAAACTACTTGATTTGGGATGGGGGTGGGGGGTGGCAGGCAGCAATACATCCAAGTAAAAGACTGTACTTCCGAAATCTCTTGAAACTAGGGACAGCCAATGAGGTATAAATGAAAATTATTGGCGCTGGGGTCCTAAAAGCTTCTCTCTCTTTTTTGAGACAGAGTCTCAGTTTGTCATCTAGGCTGGAGTGCAGCAGCAGGATCACAGCTGTAAAATCAAAAGTGTCAAAGAAAGGTCTCAATCAATTTAGAAAGTTATTTTGCCAAAGTTAAGGGCACACCCTTAACCTCAGGTGATCCTGACAGCATGTACCCAAGGTGGTTGGTGCCCAACTTGGTTTTATACATTTTAGGGAGCATAAGGCATCAATCAATATGTGTAAGATGTACATTGGTTTGGTCTGGAAAGGTGGGACAACTGAAAGCTGGGACTTCCAAGTCATAGGTGGATTCAAAGATTTTCTGATTGGCAATTGGTTGAAAGAGTTATTATCAATAGAAAAGAATGTCTGGGTTATGATGAGGGGTTTTGAAGGGAGGAGGGTAGAATGAGGCATGTCTGACTCCCCCTTCCCATCACGGCCTGAACTAGTTTTTCAGGTTAACTTTGGAATGCCCTTGGCTAACAGGAAGGGTCCATTCAGATGGTTGGGGGGGCCTTAGAATTTTATTGTTGCTTTACGTGGCTCAGTGCAGCCTTCACCTCCTGGGCTCAAGTGATCCTCCCATCTCAGCCTCTTGAGTAGCTGTGGCCACAGGTGCATGCCACCATGCCTGGCTAACTTTTTTTTTTTGGTAGATATGGGGTCTTGCCATGTTGCCCAGGCTGGTTTTGAATTCTAAGCTCAAGTTATCCTCCTGTTACAGGAAAGGGGTCCTGATCCAGATCCCAAGAGAGAGTTCTTGGATCTCACACAAGAAAGAATTCGAGGTGAATCCGTAGAGTAAAGTGAAAGCAAGTTTATTAGGAAAGTAAAGAAATAAAAGAATGGCTACTCCATAGGCACAGCAGCTTCCAGGGCTGCTGGCTGCCCATTTTTATGGTTATTTCTTGATTATATGCTAAATAAGGGGTGGATTATTCATGAGTTTTATGGAAAAGGGGTGGGCAATTCCCAGAGCTGAGGGTTCCTCCCATTTTTAGACCATATAGGGTAACTGCCAGATCTTACCATGGCATCTGTAAACTGCCATGGTGCTGATGAGAGTGTCTTTTCGCATGCTAAGGCATTATAATTAGCATATAATGAGCAGTGAGGACAATCAGAGATCACTCTTATCACTATCTTGCTTTTGGGGGGTTTTAGCCAGCTTCTTTACAGCAGCCTGTTTTATCAGCAAGGTCTTTGTGACCTGTTTCTTGTGCTGACCTCCTGTGTCATCCTGTGACTTAGAATGCCTACCCTTCTGGGAATGCAGCCTAGTAGATTTCAGCCTTATTTTACCCAGCCCCTACTCAAGATGGAGTCCCTCTGGTTCAAATGCCTCTGACACTCCCACCTCAGCCTCCCATAATGTTGGAATTACAGGCTTGAGCCACTGCACCTGGCCTTAAAAGCTTCTTAAAGGGATCTAAGGAATTGACTCTCCCCACCCTCTTTCTTAACCATAAAACACTAATGTAATGGCTGGGGTTCTAGCAACCATATTGGGCCATGAGGCAACCTTGAAAAAGGAAGCCACAAACTAAAACATTGACTCTCAACCTTTAATGCTGAAAAAAGAAAAAGTATCCCCTGACATCCGGGAAATGGCCTGACACTTTGAGCTAGGGCTTAATCTTATTAAAAGCTTGCCTGGCTATTTTTGCAAACACTGATGTCAGTTGCCAGTCTGCAACTGTGATGAAGACGTCAAAAGAGACCCCTTCCTAACTCTGTCTAAGCACAAACAACTCCACAAAACACTAGACACACCCCCTTCTGGCTCATTAAGTGACAGGGGACTCCTTATCAACTATAACTATAGCCTTGATCTTGTCTTCTGTCCTTACAGATAAGATTTACTAACATACCCAGCTGCAGAATTGTCCCATTTCCAGACAGCAGACAATGCAGAGCAAGCCCTTCCCTCCTAGACCCTCCCCAAATTCACCTAACCAAAGCCCAAAGCCTAAAAGTCCCTTTGAACACCTTTTTAGTGAAATGGTGCCCCCATGGTATCTTCCTCATTGCAACCAGTAATAAGGCCAACTTGTTCAACTGCCGGTTTGCAAATAAATCACTTGGGGATTTGTTAAAATGCAGACTGTGGTTCAGTATCTGGAGTAGAGCTTATTCTGTGTTTGCCACAAGCACCCAGTGAGGCACTTGCTGCTGGACCATGGTCCCACTTTGGGTAGCAAGGCAGTTAAGGGTGGCAGATTAGAACACTGGACATGCTTAACCTTGACCATGGGACCACTGCATGCATCCTGTTGTTTCTCAGTGAAAATATGCCTGTATTTCATGTAAGCCCCCGCTATATATGTTGGCTACTAGCAACTTAACCAACACGTTGTCCTTGTCCTTAGAAAATGTGTGGTTACAGCCAGGTGTGAGCAGGCCTAGACCAGGCTTGGGGATTTATTGACCAAATGTGGTGCCTTTGAGGTGAAACCACAAGTAATCAGAGAAGCTGAGTCACTCCACTTAGTGGACTGGTGGAAAATTCTCAAATGGTCCTAAGCTGGCCCCATGTTGGGCTGAGGACTAGAGATCTCAGAGGCTCCACCTGCCCATCCAATTGCAGGTGTCTGGGCCTGGCCCCACCTTGCCTTCCTGCTCCATTGCTCACCATTCCACACCCAAAGGCACCATGATGTTTTGTACCTCCTTGCCTTTGCTCTTCCCTTTGCCAGGGATGCCCTTCCCACCTTCCTCCACGTGGCTAACCCTCCCTCAGCTCTGCTTCCAGGGTGTCTCCCCTGGTCGCCAAGGGCTGGCTAGTGCCTCTTCTTTGCTCCCAGGGCACCCTGTGCCTTTCTGTGCCCCAACTATTTCCCAGTTTGTAGCAGTTATTTATTTTGTGGTCATCTTCCCACTGGTCGTCAGCTCCTAGAGGGCAGGGATCATGTTTTGGGTTATTCATCACTGCATCCCCTGACATAGTCCCCAACCCTCGAGAACTATGAAACTGCACCAAAGGTTCCAGCTCCCCCACAGCCTGCCCTTAACCTTGAGCCATTTGAAGGGAGAGTATGAGACAATAGTGAAAGAAACCCTTCTCTAATGTTTTCCCCATTTAGGTTATGTGAAGTTGGCAGTTCCCAAGGGCTTTAGGCTTGAAGCTGTGGGTCATACCCCTTCGGAAACTTGGTCCCCAAGAGAAATGTATGCTTCTGAAAACCACAGGTGCATGAATCGTGTTTAGTAAATGACTACTAAACTGAAATCAGGACTTATCTATATCTTGGCTTTTCAAACTTGAATATGCTTATCATCTGGATAGCAAAAGCATTCTTACACGTTGAGGCCTGCCAGCGTGGGTGTCACCCAGGAGCCACTCGGAAAGGCTCATCGGCAACCACCCCGGACTGACTGAGGCAGAATCTCTGGGGGCAGGACCCAGGCCTCAGCATAAAAACTCCAGGTGACGGAAGAGCTCCCACCTAACAGGTGTGTTGGCATTGTTGTAGGTGACTGACGTAGTTTCCCATCTCACAACTCTACCTCCGTGAAGAAAAGTCATGGAAAATTGAGACTTTGGGCTGAGTGTGGCTCATCCCCGTAATCTTAGTGCTTTGGGAGGTTGAGGTAGGAGGATCGCTTGAGGCCAGGAATTTGAGGCCAGCCTGAGCAACATAGTGTCTCTTCAAAAAACTAAGTTTATTCTTTCCTCTTTTTTAGTTTTTATTTTACACGGCTCACTGTGGCTTTGACCTCCCATGCTGAAGCGATCCTCCTATCTCAACCTCTCAAGTAGCTGGAAGCACAGGCATGCACCACCACACCTGAATAATTTTTTTCTTCCTTTTTTAAAGAGACAGAGTCTTACCATGTTGCCCAGCTGATGACAACTGGGCGCTGTCAATGCCTGCTTGCTGATGGTTACGATGATCATAGCAGTGTACATTTTGTATGCACGAAGCCTGCGACTAAATAAACGTGTGGGGAAATATTTGTAAGGAAATAAGCTATTAAGAAAATAAGCTAAAATCACAGTTGCTGGACTATGACTGATTTTTCCCCTTTCTCTCATTTAAAATTAAATATTTGTATGACTTGTATAATAGAAAAATACATGTATTCAATCTTAAAAAGATATTCTTATTTTACACTTTACGGGACAAAAGAGGTTGTGGGTTGGAATGGTTCAGTCCCCTTGTGACAACTCAAAAACAGAGACCTTAAGCCTTTCTCAACCAATGTTGCGGGACAAGCAGGCGTGTGAGGCGACAATGCCATTAGGGTATTTTTTGGAAAAATTTTAGTGTGAGAGACAAAAGCCAAATTCAAACTGGCCTGAGCCAAAATAGGTAGGAAAGGGAGAAGCGGGGACAGGGAGGAAGAAAGAGAGAGAAAAGAAAGAAAAAGGGAGAAATGTCGGAAGGCAAAATTACAACACATTTAGTTAAATGATTGAATTGGTTTTTATTTGTAATTCATGAATTGGGGCAGCATCTCCTCTAAAACTTTAGGAAAAGTGTTCTGATGAGCTAAACAGAGAAGCTTGGCTTTATAGGCAGAAAAGGGTGAAGAAAGCAGACACAGGGAACAAAAAGCAGATTGGTAAGCTCAGGTTACTTCAGGTTACTTTCCTTATAAAGGTTAAAGTAGAGGGGACTTCCTTATCATGCTGGCTACAGCTGGCCTGTTTGGGGATTTGCATATTATCTCTCTCTGTCTTGAGTTCTGGGAAGGTCTGATGACTCAGTTTCAGTTTGGTGATATGGAACTTAGCATGAGTGACTCCATCTTGGTTTGGTCTACTGGGGCCTCCTGCAGGAGCTCAGCCCAAATCAGTGACCTCCTATAAATTTCATTTAATAGAAAAGGAAGGAAGGAAGGAAGGGAGGGAGGGAGGGAGGGAGGAAGGGAGGAAAGAAGGAAGGAAAGAAAGAAAGTTGCTTATAAGTTGCTTATAACTAAAAAGACCAGCTGGACCCAGGAGCTCTGAGGTTGCTTTCAGGCCTCTGTCCATCTCTTAGTTTTCCATCCTCAGACAGGCTCTGCCCTGCCTTACAGTCTAGCAGTGTCGGCCAAAGGTGACTGACTGGCCCAGCTTGGGCTATATGTCCTTCCCTGTGGCCAGAGAGATGTATCTCTGTGATGGCCAGGCTTGGGTCACGTACTCCCTCCCCTACCAGAATCACATGAAAAGAGGGAAGAAGAGCCGCTTTCCACCAAAGGAAAACTGAAGTGCTATTGTCAGAGGGGTTGCTGGGCAGACCAAAAAGATGACAATATCTGCTCCAATCGCTCGGGTTGTTGGTGCTTGGCAGATTTGCCCCTACGTCACTTTTCAGATGTGGATAAGACTGAAGGTGACCACAGGCTTCCGAGAGGAAAGCTGCCAATGGGGGTGTGAGAGGAGGGGGAATTCTTACTCACCAAGGTTAACACTGTGCACACTGTTCTCCGAGGAAGTGGGAATTTCCACATGGTGAGTTCCCTTCCCTGTACAATGAATTACTATCTTGATGAGAAACCCGTGGGCAGCTGGTTGAGAAGAGAAAGGTATTCTCTGAATGAGAGGGAATTTACCACCTTCCTTTCAATGGTGACTGTTTTTTCTGGTGTCACCGCAGGGTGTGGATTGATTCATATACAAATATACGTATCTACATAGATGCCATTCTGCTAGCCTCTGCAAAATGCATGCCTGGAGACCATTTCTGCTGGCTAGGAGATGTCACCTTTGTCACCACCACTCTCTCTCCACCACTCCCACACCCTGCAGGGGCCAGGCGTGTGGGTGGGGAGCTCCCCAGCTGGAGGCCAGATTAGAGGTCTCTGTGTGGCGGGGATGGGGAGGATGGGGTGGGAATGAGGTGGTAGGCCACTGGCAGTGGTCCAAGTTCCATCCAGGATCTGTCCTAGGCCTCTCCCCAGGCTGTCGCTTCCACCATTGAATTTCTAACCTGGATCTCTAAGGTTATGAATATCTCATTCCCACATCCTGGGGTGCTCAGACATGTCTCCCCTGAGTCTCTAGCTGGGCTCGTGGCTGTGACCATTGTCCTCAGAGTTCCATCCTTCCAACAAAGGGACAGAAGAAACACAGGGCCCACTTTTCTGGATTCTGAGTTGGAGCCAAGAAATTCTATCTGCTGCTTCCTTCCTGTTGAATTATCCCCCAAGGACCCTTAGTCCCTCCAGTCTCCTCCAGAGGCCTATAGCTGCCCCAGCTCCCCATGATGGATACCTGGCTCTTTCCTACCCAGAGGAAAATGCAGGCCCTTCCCCAGCCCTGCACTGAACTCCTGTGAGTGGCTGAGGAGATGAGGAGGTGTGAAGAGTGAGTGTGTTGGGGAGGGAGGGGTCCCCTGCCACCAGGTACCAAGGACTTCTGCCAGATCACCAGAACTGACACCTGGTTCCACCGGCCAGCTGTGAAGTGTCTGCCCTGACATCAACAGCTGACCTCCCAAAGGGCCTAAGGAAACGGAATTGTGGGTAAGTGAAACATTTTATTTATTTTATTTTGTTTTATTTTTATAAATTTTTGGGGAGATAGTTTTGCTATGTTGCCAAGGCTGGGCTTGATCTCCTGACCTTAAGTGATCCTCCTACCTTGGCCTCCTGTGCTGAGATTACAGGTGTGAATCACCATGCCTGGCCAAGAAGTGAATTTGTAAAAGACATGAGGAAAGGCCTGGTGGAAAGCTAACAGTGAAAAAAATTTTCAATACTTGCTATAGAAACTAAAGAAACTCACAGTATTTTGCTCTCTATTGGATCATTTCCATCAACATACAAATAAATACCTGTTATTTTTTCCATCTTTAAAAAAATGCCTTCATTATAAGTGATTCAACAAATTAATAAACGAGAAGGGAAAAATCTTCTCTATAGAAGAATTCCAAATAGCATATGTAGATACTCTCCCCTCCAGGAAGCCGAGCTTAAATCCACTCTCTTTGAGAGTGGACTGGATTTAGTGACCCACTTCCAAAGAGTAGAGTATGGAAAGGGAAAATAGTAACTTTATAGGAAAGAAACCCAGCAGGTACCTTGTTAACCAAATGATGAAGGTTAACATCACCACTAAGTCACGTTGCTATCATTCACCCGCTGATACGATCTCATGAGAAGGGCAATTCCCGACTGTGGTATTCTTCAAATCTGTTGAGTTATAAGAAAACATGAGATAAACCCAAATTGAGGAACATTCTACAGAATACATGACCAGTATTCTTCAAAGCCCTTAAGGTCATGATAAACAAGGGAAGACTAAGAAGTGATCACAGATTGGGATGACTGAGACATGATGACAAAATGCAGAGTGATATCTTGGAACAGAAAAAAGACATTAGTGAGAAAATTCAAAAAACTCTGATTAGAGTTGATAGTTGGGCTATTAGTGTTATACCAATGTGAATTTCTTAGTTTTGACAAATATACGTGAGGGAAAGCTAGGCGAAGGGTATTCTGGAAATCTCTACCCTGTACTGTCTTTTCAACTTTTCTATGAATCTAAAGCTATTCCAAAGATAAGTCTATTAAAAAAACAACAAAAACTTCCTCTAAAATTTAAAGACGGACAATATCAGGTGTTGATAAATCTGTGGAGAATTTGGAGCTCATACATTGCTGGTGAGAATGTGAAATTATGTAGTTATTTTGGAAAACAGTTCGGTAGTTCTTATAAAATGAAAGATACATCACTAAATGACCCAACGATTCTACTCCTTGATATCTACCCAGTAGAAAGGAAATGATGTCCGTACAAAGACTTGTATACAAATATTCATACCATTTTTCATCATAATGGCCCAAAACTAGAAACAACTCAAATGTCCATCAACAAGTAATGGGTAATCAAATTGCGGTATATATATACAATGAAATATAACTCAACAATATAAAGTAAGATACTCATAGATACAGCAACATGGATATTTCTCAAGTAGATGCTGAGCAAAAAAAGCCAGACACAGGAGCACATCCTATATGATTCAATTTATACGACATTTTAGAAAAGGCAAAACTAATCTCAGAGACAGAAAGCAGGTCTGTGGTTGCCTGGAGCTGCGGATTGGGGAGGGGATGATGGGAGAGATTGACAAAAGGAGCACAAGGAACCTTTTGGGGTGATGCTGGTAATATATATCTTGATTGTTGTGGTGGTTACATGGATGCATACATTTGTCAAAAATCATTAAACTGTATACTTCAAATTTATTATATGTAAATTATGCCTTAATAAAGTTGATTTTCTGAAAAGCTTTCTTTGATCCGTTTACCCTGCCAGCTCCCCTTTTGCAAGACTCCTGAAAGAGCTGCTGATACTCACTGTCTCCACTTCTACCCCATACATTCTTTCTGAAGGCCACCCCAGCCAGGCTTCTATTCCCATCATGCCATGGAAACCATTCTCATCAAGGCGGCAGTGACCTCCATGTTGCTAAATCCAATGGTTAGTTCCCATTTCCCAGTCACATTTCATTTGACCTGTCAGGAGCATTCCACACAGTTAACTCCTTTTTCTTCCTTTGGCTTCCAGGACACAGTAGTCTCTTGGTTTTCTGCCTACCTCTGATTACTCCTCCTCTGTCTTCTGTGCTGCTTCTCCTTACCTCTCCAACCCCTTCATGTCGGCTGCCTCAGGATTCCCCTTTCTGTGCTCCCTCCTCGGATGATTTCACCAAGTCCCAGGGCTGTAAATTCCATCTATATGCTGAGAATTTCCAATATGATTGAGAAATTCTATCTCTAGCCCAGACCCTTCTCCCAAATTTTGACTCATAATTCCAATGGCCTACTTGGCATTTCTCTTTGGTTGTTGAATAGACATCTCCAACCCAACATGCCCCAAACCGAACTCCTGATCTTCTCCCTTAAACCTGTCCCTGCTGCAGCCTTTCCTGGGCTGGCATCTTGCAATTTGCTCAAATAAAAAATCTAGGAGTCATCCTTGACTACCCTTTCTCATGCTCCACTAGCTCTACCTTCAAAATATATCCACAATCCATTGATCTTTCGGCATCTTCACTGCTACTACATTCAAAATCACATAGCAATTCTTCATTTTTCCCAAAATTAAAGCCAGTGCCCTGGCAATGGTCTGCAAGGCCCTAAATGATCTGCTTTCTCCTTCCCGACACCTTAGCTCTGTGATTTCAGCTCCCAACACTCTCGCCCTTGCCCAATCTTCTCCAGATATTCAGGTCTTTTTGTAGTTTCCCCATCATGTCAGGCGTGCTCCCGCCCACCTGAGAGCCTCTGCTCTACCTGTTCTCTCTGTTTGGGGTACTCTCCTGGCCAACTCGCTCACTTCCTTTAACTCTGTGCATTCAGACTTCTCAAATCTCACCTTCTCAATGAGGCCAGCTCTGACCGCAGAATTTAATGTAACCTGCCCCACTCCCAGCACTTCTTATTTCCTTACCTTATTTTTCCTTTGTTTTCACAGCACTCACCACTTTCCAGTACAGTATATTATTCAATCTGCTTGTTTATTTTGTTTACTTTTCATTGTCTATCTACTCAAAGGCAGGAAACTGCTTTGTTCATAGCTGTATCCCAAGTCCTAGAGTAGTGCCTGGCCCGTAGTAGCTGCCCAGTAGGTACTTGTTGAATGAAGTAATAAAGTTTCACCAGCAAGAGCAAACTTCCTACCTCTGGCCTATCAGCCCAGGTCTGAGCAGACTGATCCAGGAGACGACAGAGAAAAGGTGGATCTGGAGGGATCCTGCCCTGTCCCAGGATTGGGAGAATTGAGAGAGGCTCCGGATTCTTCTTCATTGTCTTTGATTGTGCCTCGTGACCTCAGACAGACCTGGGCCTCTGGTTCGCTAGGCTGCAGCTGTGTGCTCGAGCCACTGCCCACCGCTTAACGTCATAGTTCTCAGGGGACTTTCCAGGAATACTCAGATGACATATGTCTGTGACTGCACTGTCCAGGGTACCAGCCACTGGCCATGTGGCTACTGAGTACTTATTTGGCCAGTCCCAACTGAGATGTGTTGAAACGGTAAAATTTCAAAGACTTAGTACAAAAAGGAATGTAAAATATCTCATTAATAATTTTAAATATTGATTACATGTCGATACTATTTTGGATATATTGAGTTAAATAAAATATATGATTAAAATGAAGTTCACTTCTTTCTTTCTTCTTTCCTTTCTTTCTTTTTCTTCTTTTCTTTTTTCTTTTTGGATACAGGGTCTCACTCTGTCACCCAGGCTGGAGTGTGGTGGTGGGATCATGGCTCACTGCAGCCTCGACCTCCTGAGCTTAAGCAATCCTCCCACTTCAACCTCCCGAGTAGCTGGGACCACAGGTTTGTGCCACCACACCTGGCCAAATTTTTGATATTTTGTAGAGATTGGCGGGGGGGTTTCAATATGTTGCCCAGGCTGGTCTCGAATTCTTAGGCTCAAACATTTCTCCCTCCTAGGCCTCCGAAAGTGCTAGGATTACAGGCATGAGCCACCATGCCCAGCCGCTTGTATCTTATTACTTTTTTAATGTGACTACTCGAAAATTTAAAATTATATAAGTGGCTTGCATTATATTGCTACAGAATGGTTCTGGTGTATGAGGAAAAACAACTCACATCTAGAAATCAAATCCCAAGACCCTGAAAATCCACATTTCCTAAATCCAAACTGATGGCTCCTTTATTTCAAATAATACTGAGATACGGCGAAATTCCATTAAGATAAAAGCCACTTCAGAATATGACTAATTCAGTTAATGAGGATTTCTTTAAAAGCTTTGGCTTTGTATCCTTATATCATCTTGTGATGCTTTGCCTGAGGGGCAGAAAGCCCTCACAAAACATTCATAGTCTCCTCCATTTGTTCCTCAGACATTTATTGAACTCCTACAGTATGCCAGGAGCTGGGTGAGGAGTGGGGGATTCAACAAGGCTGGCTCCAGCCTCCCTTCCCTAAGCTTCCCTCATAACATTGCACATGTGTTGGGTCGCCCACTGAGGTTCATGTGGGCAGCCATGGAACCGGGGGCTGGGTGCCTGATCAGACCTGGGCCAGTGTCAGTACAGGCCTGGAAGAGGAGCTCAGGAGCTTGGGCCCTGAACTTAGGCCTGTGGGCGGGCTGCTGGCGTCCGGCAGGGTATTCTAGACCAAAGACTTGCAGGGTGAAGAGGTCTGCAGTATGCCACAGGACCATGTGGAGTATTTTGAGCTGAAGACATTTGAGAATCAACAGCTGCAGGAAGAGGCTCTTCCTGAACTCCCCTTATCTTCCTAAATGCAAAGCCTCCCCAAAGAATTCAACTATTATAAATCCTTTCCCGGGAATTTCACAAGAAGAGAAGATTGACTCTTATCATTGAAGAGAAGTCAACACAAGGCATCACCTGGATAAGAAATTGCCTGAACGGATATTGTTACAAAACTATCCCCACAGTCCATGGGGACAATACATACTTCCCGTGGACTCACTTAAGAACCTATTTATTTTTCCTAAGTTGTTTGGTCATGTAGAAGTTCCCCTCTGCCTCTGCCCAACTCCCTGTTAAGATGGCATATAAGCCCCAGATTCTAACCTCCTCCTGGAGTCAGCTTTTGTGTGTGTGAACTCTCATGTACACACAAATTTGAACAATAATATGTTTTCTTTTTTTTTGGAGGCAGGGTCTCACTGTCATCCAGGCTAAAGTGTAGTGGCATGATCAGGGCTCACTGCAGCCTCGAACTCCTGGGCTTAAGTGATCCTCCTGCCTCAGCCTCCAGAGTCACTGGGATTACAGGCATAAGCCACACCATGCCTGGTTTTTTCTTTTGCTAATCTGTCTTTTGTCAGTTTAATGTACAGGCCCCTAAATACTGAATGTAAGAGCACAGAAGAAAAGTTTTCCTCCCCAGCAATGGTCATGCACCGACACTGCACATGCTGCTCAGAGATCCGTGTGCTTTGTAGGCTAAGGGAAGGAGGCTTTGTGTTCTCAGTACTAAACGCAAGGGGTGCATTGACCCTGGGAACTGTTTTGGGGATGGATATAAGAGGCTGTGGGAGAGTTTCAGGAAACATGAGTCTGAGAGCCTGGGGAATGCCATAGAGCTGTGACTTCCTAGAGGCCAGGCCCGGGGGAGAAGGGTGCCCTAACAAAGCTAGGAGTCACAGGGGAGCAGGGAAGACAGAAAGGGGCTCAGTGGCCAACAGGACCTGGCACCAGGAAGACATGTAATGAAAGGAGGGGTGGTCTAGAGAGACTTTCTCCTATCTTCCAAGATTCTGTTATCTTGCCATATTGTTTTTATGGGATTAAAAAAATAAAGTGGGAGAATCCAGGGAGCATCATCTCTAGAAAAGTTGCCCCCTGGATCTAAGCTCTCTGGCCCTGGTCTTTCCCAGCAGGGATGATTCCTTCCTGACTTGGGGCTGAAGATCTGGACTGGGAATTATATGCTAAGTTTCTCATGAAAAGAGCAATAAAATTTACCCTCTGTTTCTGCCTCTTTCTCACTGTGCCAAATGTAAAGAAAAAAGAAAAGAATAAGAAAAGCAAAAAGGATTCACTAGAGATTGCAGGGCTAGAAAGGGAATAAGAAATGAAAACAACAAAATGTTATTTTAAATTTGCTTTAACAGCAGCTCAGAGATGCAGGTCAACCATTTACGAGAGGGAAGTGCCTGATACTTCAGGGATGGACTCTGGGCAGGAGACAATTTAGGATGAGAACCAGGGAAAACACATCCCCTGCCAACTTGCCACTGGGTCATGGAGAGTCTCCTTGGGGAAGGGGGGTTGCTTGAGATCTTGCCAGAACCATGCACACGTCTATCTGCTGGCAGAAGCGGGCTGCCGGTGGCCATGGGTGGGAGTGAAGGGGCTCAGCCTTAGGGGCGGGAAGTCTTTTCTTCCACCCAAATCCATTGTCTGAGTGTGAAAGTGCTTTCCTCAGCTGCAAACTGTATTTATGGCTTCTCAGAATTTTCCGAATGAAGTAACTTTTTTCCCCAGACCGTTTTCTTCACAACTGAAATTGGATCCCCACAGTCCATGGAGACAAACAAAATAGCATGACATCACCCGCCTGGGAGCTGTCATTTCAGACACCACGGCAGCCTTTTGTTCAAGATCAAATGGATGTGATTTGCCTTGTGGAGGTGGCATCCTGCCCGGGCGGAGGAGGGGATGGTTCCTGGAGCTCCATCTTGAGGATCTGGGAGGCCAGGAAGACAGCAGGTGCCCAGGCTGCCTGCAGGGCAGGACTGGAGAGGAGGGGACAGGTGGTAACAGGTCCCTCTGCCTCCTAACTGCAGAGCTTTGAGATGATGCTCCATGACACAAGTCGTGACGGAAACAGCCCCACCCAACAGGGACGCTGACGTCTGTATCCCTTCTTTCTTGCCTTCTGAGGCTCAGGAGCACGGGACACTGACCTGGAGATTAGATGGCCTGGATTCGGCTTCTGTCTTGCCTTGCAAAGCTTCCAAGCCTCAGTGTCCTTCTCTGTAAATGTGGGGAAGACAGATTAAAAAAAAAAAATATCCCAGTTCTGTTAAGCTGCAGAGATGTGCCAGGACCAGATACAATCATAAATATATAGAACCAGAAAGCACAGGCTTGCTTCTCCTCTGCCCATCTCAGCTCTCAACGCTCACAGGAAGGGTCCTGCCGCTCCACAACTGTCCTTGGCTTCCTATAGGGAAGGCTGGGAAGATTGGCAAGGACTGTGTTCAATGTCCTCTCAAGCTAATAATTAAGGTATTATTTAATGAAAGCTCAAAGAGCTGAAGCCATCTGGGAACCTAATCACCCACTGCCTGCAGGCCTGACCAATTACACAAGAATAGAGGTTGACCTGTCTTTCAGCAAATAAATGCTTCCTAATGCAGCACAGGGCGGAGCTCTAGATTGTGCTTGGCCTAAAGAGGAAGTAATCATATAATTACGCTGATTATTGAGAGCTGCTGTGCACCAACAACAGTGTTGAGCAGCTTACACATTGCAGCTGATCCCCTGGTTAGCATTACTATTCCCATGTAACAGATGAGCTGAGTCAGGAATATCCCCATTGAACAGATGGTGTACCTAAGGCTAGGGGAGCAGGGGTAGGTAACCTGCCCACTGACACTCCATCATAGTGTAGGCTGGGGATCCAAACCCAGGTCTGTCTGAGTGCGAGACCCCTGTGCTCACCACCACACTCTTCTGCCTCCCAGTCACAAAAGAGTGGGTGTTTGTGACAAGGAGTGTCTTGTTTATTTTCTTATGTATCTGGTAAATGGTGAGGTAGACACCAAGTTGTGTGTGTGTGTGTGTGTGTGTGTCCTGTGGCGTACTGAGGGTAGGCATGTCATCTCATCCTTTCACATCTATTCTTGTAACTCAGAAGCACTGTGTTTCTCATTACTACTTATTTTATCCAAATTAAATGACAAAAAAAATCATATACACATACCTATTTTAAAAGGTTGACATTGAAATAAGTTGACTGTCTGTATTTATTCCATGGCTGGGAATGTTATTTGAGCAGTTGTAAACCAATAAACCAAAGTTAGGCTGTTGGCTGAGTCATTAGGGCTCCATTAAAGACAATGAAGAATTTCGGCTGGGCATGGTGGCTCACGCCTGTAATCCCAGCACTTTGGGAGGTCAATGCGGGCAGATCGCTTGAGGTCAGGAGTTCGAGACCAGCCTGGCCAACAATGGTGAAACGCCATCTCTACTAAAAATACAAAAATTAGCTGGGTGGGGTGGCGCATGCCTGTAACCCCAGCTACTCGGGAAGCTGAGTCAGAAGAATTGCTTGAACCCAGGAGGCGGAGGCTGCAGTGAGCCGAGATTGTGCCACTGCACTTCAGCCTGGGTGACAGAGTGAGACTCCATCTTAAACAAACGAACAAAAAGACAACAAAGAATTTCAATCAGTAGGAGAAAGGGGGAAAGGAGGCTCTGCCACATAACTCTGGAATTGGAATAACTTCTTTATTGTGAGAATGAATGAGCCTGTTTATTTAACAGAAACTGCATTCCGAGTAAGGTCAGGTGTTTGGTCTGTAGAACAGCATCATTTCGAGGGTGGGGAGCTCCAGGACCCTGCTATTTATAGCATTCTCTGAGCCAGGTGCAGGCAGCAAGGCAGCTGCTTACCTTCAAGCCTCTCTTCCACCTGCAGCTCAAGGCTAGGGCAGGGCAGGCCTTGGAAAGGTATAGAATTAGAAATAAGATAGGACAGAGCTCTTTCCACTGGGGACTGGGACTGGCACTTCCCAGAATGAGAATTCCAGAATGATGACCAGACAATAGCTGAAGTTATTCATTGAGGATGTAGTGCATTCCTGTTTCTTGTGACCAACACATACTTTTTGAAGATTATAAGTTTAGTGGATTTCTGAGCTCAGCCATTAGAGCTCTTTTGTAATTAGGCAAGATGATGTCACCACAGTTCTAGGGTCTTATAGTGTCAAAAATCATGACAGAACAGTTTCATGCTTCCTAAACAGAAAAAAATCTTAACCAGAAAGAAAATATAAGCTTCCATAATTCTCACTCTTAGTTCTGAGAGTAGTTCTATTAGAGGAATACCTTTTGAAAGAATTTTGCAATTGTGACTACCAATATCTGAATTTTTACTCATGGAACTCAATCAAAATCATCCTCTTGAGTGTCACAGGATGTGCATTGGGCATTGTAAAATTTCATGATTGGTTAAAAAGTATACACTTCCCTGTTCAATGTAAACCTGAGATTGGCCGGTTCGGGGGTTAGAAGCCCAGGCATTTTCCTTCTCCCATTACTGGAGAGGTCGCTGGGCTCTATTGAGGCTTTCTTGAGAAGAGACTGCTAGAGTTCCTGAGATGATGCCTGGAAGGTTCTATGGGGTCTTATAAGGCCACTGCTATGAAAAACCATGAACAGGATTTGTAATTGATAATGTAGTTATACTTCCTCAACATATCAGAAATTTTGAGATAGTATGTAGATGAGTTGACCATAAGAAGCTGGAGTTTAGTCAATAAAACACATATAACATACATTGAGTCCCTACAGAGCACCAGGTCCTTTCAGATGTGGGTCTTCCTTCAAAGAAGCACCATGGACGGCATAATAGTTGAGCACAAAATCACTGGAGTGAGTTAGGCAGAATCTGGTTTCAAAAATGACTCTACTCCCTGACTTTAGGATACATACTTAACTTCTTAAGCCTCACTTTCTTTATGGGGATAATAACAGTATCAACCCTGGTAGGGCCTGGTACACATGCAGTACTTAAATAATACAGTTATTATTTTTATTAATCATGATAGGTCTGTGAGGTTCCTATTATTTGTTTTAAACATGAAAACAGATTCAGAAAATGTATTTGATCAAGGTCAGTTCATATTAAGTTGGGATTTGTTGGCTCCAAGTCTACGTGTTTTCTTGTATAACCACAGCCTCCACTGTCTGATCCAAAATTGGAACTTACCTAAAATAACAAATAAATTTGGATTGTTCAATAAGGTGAAATATAGAACTGTTAGCTGGTTAAATATGACTGCCTTTCCCCCAAATCAGGGGATCTACAAAGAGAATTACCCAAACTTAAGTTATAGTGTAAGAATGCAAAAGCACTTTTGGGGTTAGGGTAACATTTAAGGATCTCTAAGTTTTATTTTCTCCTAAACTTGAATCACAATCTAAAAGAACAGACTGTGCTGGTGGAATTGTACTAACTAGGACTATCCAAAGTAAGTTACAGATTTTTGCCAGCTTTCTGTGCCAGTGACCTAGAAACTACTTCAAAACCTATTTTTATTTCTTATGGACTGAAATTTCGGTGAAACAGTCCAGACAACTCTGACCCAGAGTCTTCAAATTTAGAAATTAATCCCCAAAGAAAGGGAGTAACTTTTATTGTGGCAGAGAATAACCTTCTCATAGCCCAATCACAGGAAGAAATAACTAACTCTTCAATGCCACATTTCCTATTTGCAATTTATGATATGAATATGCAAGAGAATTAGGCTAGCAATTATTCTTGAACCTCTAAAAAGTAATTAGGCCTAGGGACACATAAAAACACAAAAGCATTCAGTAAAGCTGATGTTGCATACCATAAAATTGTAAATGTACATAAAGGGATACTGTGAAAAAGAGGAAAACCATTGAAATTTGCCAAGATGTATCTATCCATAAAATATGCAAACATTAATTTGTAATGATTCCAGCAAATATTTATCTATTTTTAAAAAAAAAATTAGGAGATTTACTATTGTGCATTTTAAGCTGAAATTTCCCTAGGTCAGAGCTTACGTTTAAATTGATTCTTAAACTAATTCAGACATGAAAAAATTATCCAAGTTAAAAACAACAAAACAATAATAAATCTTTAGGGAAAAAAAGGGAGAAGACTCTATTGAACATCCTGAAAAGTGATTCCTAAGCAGAAACAGTGATAGTTTTATCCTGAGTGTGGGTTATTCCTCCATCTTCTTCTTTTTTTTTTGAGATAGAGTCTCACTCTGTCGCCCAGGCTGGAGTGCAGTGGTGCAATCTCGGCTCACTGCAACCTCCACCTCTGGGGCTCAAGTGATTCCCAGAGCTCAAGTGATTCTTGTGTCTCAGCCTCCCGAGTAGCTGGGACTACAGACACGTGCCACCACACCCGGCTAATTTTTGTATTTTTGGTAGAGATGGGGTTTCACCATATTGGCCAGGCTGGTCTCAAACTTCTGACCTCAAGTGATCCAACCACCTTGGCCTCCCAAAGTGCTGGGATTACAGGAGTGAGCCACCACACCCAGCCTTATTCCCCCATCTTCACACATATTTCATTGCCTTTTCAGAGATGCTTCTAAAGATGTGGAAAAGGATACAGAGAAAAACATATTGAAGAGCTTAATTAATACCTTGAAGACATCTCTGGCACACTGGAGAACCAGGCAGTAAATGTTTTGTTGTTTTTGTTTTTGTTTTTTTAAATGCCATCAAAAAAGGCATTTTATAATCCCAGGGCTTAAGTTGACAAATGTTCCTGCAACCATTGATCTCCTAACTTGAATCAAAAGTATGCAGCGGACAATGAGCTTGAATATATAATTGCTTCGCTGTTAAGAAAAGTATTGTGACTAGCCAGTACAAAATGTGGTAACATCATGCCTGCTCTTGAAACCCCGGGGCCTGTTGCTCAGCTTCCTCACAGTATTTCCATGGTGCAAGGTGCTTTACAGAGAAAGTGCATTAACCGAAATGGATTTTTTTTGAGAAGTGGCAAGATTTCTCAAAAGAAAATTGTTTATCAAGACAAGGTAAGTTTAGAGTGAGTCTCCTGTTGACACACAAATAGAAACTAGGTTACAGAAATCCACATCCTCAGCTATGACTATCAGCTTGATGAAAAGATCAGTCTGTATTTGGCCTAACTATGAAAGTACACAGAACACAATAGTGAGACAGTCTATCTTTAGGTATTTCACACCAGACTCTTGTAATTTTAATATTTAGAATGGCACGCTGAGGTGGGGGGGGGGGCGGTGATGGCAGCATGTGAGGCAGGGGCAGTATGGAAGAGGGAAGAACAATAGACTGTATCTGGATTCAAATAATGGTTCTGCTCCTTTCCTAAGAATGGGACCACAGTCATTCAGTTCCCCTTGGTCTCCCCAACCCTCTCTACTCCAGATGACTTCTAATGCCCCATCTCTAAAATTCTGTGATTCCAGTAACTTGCTTTTGTTTTTTTTTTTTTTGAGATGGAGTTTCACTCCTGTTGCCCAGGCTGGAGTGCAATGGCATGATCTCGGCTCACTGCAACCTCCACCTCCCAGATTTCAAGCAATTCTCCTGCCTCAGCCTTTCGAGTAGTTGGGATTACAGGCATGCGCCACCATGCCCGGCTAATTTTGTGTCTTCAGTAGAAATGGGGTTTCTCCACATTGGTCAGGCTGGTCTCCAACTCTCGACCTCAGGTGATCCACCCGCCTCGGCCTCCCAAAATGCTGGGATTACAGGTGTGAGTCACTGGCCCCCAGTAACTTGTTAATGTTCATTTTTCAGGCTTCATTCAAATGATTCATTAGAATGCTAGAATAGAACTCAGGTCATTTGATTTCCATAGTTTAGAATAATATCGGCTTATTCAGCTGAACATAAATCCTTTTTTGGAACACAGAAAGACACAAATAAGGTAAACTGACATTTCCAGGTATGCTAGAAACCATGACTGCATTTTGAATATGAGGCAACAAAGTATTGTTTCAAATTGCAAAAGGTCAATACATTTTCTGCTGTTATGTTCCAGAAATCAAAAAGTAATTTTATGGTAGTCCTATCAATTCACACTAATAGCTATCTAACTATCCACCCCCCCATCATAATCTAAAAACAACTTAAGTAGGCTAAAGTGAATATTTAGAACAAGAAAATAAAACTAAAAATGAGGATTTAAAATAAATAGGAATGAGGTTCTAGTAATCATCATAATGACGTACATTACAGTTGCTTGTGGTGAAACCCAAATTTAGCATTAAGCTTTTCAGCATCCAGTGTGAAAGATGAATTCTACCTGATCAATTACGCAACTCCTAGAGAACATAAATTGAAAGTAAAGTAACTGCTCAGCAGAAATACAGTTGTGCGCGTTAAGAAACAAAAGTTCCTTGTCAGGGGTCTTCATAAAGAATGGTGCCAACAGCATCCTCAGTAGCTTTCCTTTATAGATCCAATGGTTAAATCCACAGAAGACAATTTTCACTTCAAGACAATTGCATCACAACTAAGTAGACAGGCATCACAGCAGGATGGTGACAAGAGACCCCGGTCCCATATTGCCTGAGTTCAAATCCCAGCTCTGCCGCTTACTGGCCGTGTTACCTTGGGCATGCTATTCAAACCTGCCTCAAATACCTTAGTTTCTCTAATGGTGAGGTGGGGACAATAATAGCACTTGTGAAGATTGAGTTAATAAGTATAGCATTACCACTTATTAATGAAGAGCTCAGTAAAAGCAGTTGGGCTGGGCACTACCATTAGCACAGTTCAAGTACCCAGCTCTCCACTGACCTGACTTGAACTCAAGGCAGTTTCTACAACAGTGTGGTCCCAAAGAACTTCCTGTAAAAATGGAATCTTCTTTACCTTTGCTGCCCAAGAGTACCAGAAATGTGGCTAATAAAGAAATGAATTTCTAATGTAATTTAAACAGCCACAGGTGGCAAGTGGCTACTGCATTGGACAGCATATAGAAAATTTTCAACGTTGCCAGGTTTGATTGGACAGTGCTGCTCTAAAACATCCTCCAAGCAATACTCTCTAAATACTGTTATCAGCTAAGCTTTTAATGAGTGTTGGGTAACAAGGAACTCCAGATTGTAGTCCTTGACATCTAAGGAGTGTGGCCAAATCTCTGTCCCCAGGTGAATGTAGACACCTATGCCTCTGGCTGTGGAGCAGTCTGGTTGTGCTGTGAAAAGTCAAGAATGAGTGGCTGAACAGAATGCCAGCCTATGTGTGCTTTGAGGGGAGCCAAGGCCAAGATCCCCCCTTAGAAAATTGTTTTGAATCTACTTGGAGCACAAAGGAATGAACCTCATCCCAAAGTTCTATTTTAGCACAGCTGGAATTGCTTCGGCCTGAACAATTTTAAAGGTGTTTTAATCAGATACTGACCTCATTTTCCCCAAATGTTCTATTAACTTTGGGAAAAGCTACTTCCTGGTGTTCACTCCAAGATAAACTATTTGGAAAAGGTACATCAAGATGACTAAATAAGGCTGGGCGCAGTGGCTCACGCCTGTAATCCCAGCACTTTGGGAGGCCGAGGCAGGCAGATCACTTGAGGTCAGAAGTTCAAGACCAGCCTGGCCAACATGACGAAAACCCATCTCTACTAAAAATACAAAAATTAGCCAGGCGTGGTAGTGCACACCTGTAATCCCAGCTCCTAGGGAGGCTGAGACAGGAGAATAGCTTGAACCCGGAAGGCGGAGGTTGTAGTGAGCCTAGGTCACACCACTGCACTCCAGCCTGGGTGAAAGAGTGAGACTCTGTCTTAAAAAAGATTAAATAAGCTAAGCTATAGATTGGGTCCCAGATAAGTAGGAGTTAACAACTGTCAAAATCAATAAAATGATTTCACATAAATTATGTAATAGAAACACAAAATAAAGGGAAAGAAATTTATAATAAAATGTATATTTCAATATGTAAATGCTCAGGCCCAGCTACATTAGAAGAAACAACGAAGTCATTAATATCTGTAATAGAATTATGTTGATGACTTAATTATAAGTAGCACTGCTGTCAATAACAAGATTTTTGAAAAGCGGTGCAATTCTTGATAAAGTTTTGAAGAAAATGAAGTCGAATCTTCCCTTAATTATCTCGTGGTTGTATTCTTGGAAAATTCATGATACATTAAAACTATATACCAGGCCGGGTGGGGTGGCTCACGCCTGTAATCCCAGCACTTTGGGAGGCCGAGGCGGGTGGATCACGAGGTCAGGAGATCGAGACCATCCTGGCTAACACGGTGAAACCCCGTCTCTGCTAAAAAATACAAAAAATTAGCTGGGCATGGTGGCACGCCCCTGTAATCCCAGCTACTCAGGAGGCTGAGGCAGGAGAATGGCGTGAACCCGGGAGGCGGAGCTTGCAGTGAGCCAAGATTGCACCACTGCACTCCAGCCTGGGTGACAGAGCGAGACTCTGTCTCAAAATAAAATAAAATAAAATAAAAAAATGAAACTATACCAAATAATACCTTGTTTTAAAATGTGAAATGGTTGGGTTTTAGGTTCAGATATCTAAAATTGTTTGTTTTCTAAACACACGAATGTCCAGCAGAACATTCAAGAATCATGTGGGATTTAGAACAATCCTTTGTTAGACTAAACTGTCCCATGCACTGTGGGATGTAAAACAACTATGGTCCCTGCCCACTGATTGCCAGGAGTGGCCCTAATTACTTCTAAAACCATTAGTCCAAGCTCAACATATGAATTCTACCAACCCCACCCCTGCCAATGACTGGTTCATCAATCCAGGCCTAAGTCAACCTGTGTAAGGGTACTGGTTGGTTTGAGAATGGGGTACACGATATCATGTCAGCCAATGAAACAGCTTGTTTGCATCAAAGTTTCCTACGAGGGAGTCACAGGAAAGACGGTCTCTTCTCTATGTGGTGATAAATGGATGTGATGTCTAAAAATTCTGTACTCATTGCAGAACCAGCTGGAGGAAGGAGCCAACAAGGAGGGCAGGGCAAGAGCACAAGGGAACTGGGCTAAAGATTCTGGATGATGTCACCCTTGGGGTCAACCCTACCTTTTTATGTAAACGGGCTTTATGTAACTGGACTTTCAGTTACATAAACAAATACATTTCCTATGGGGTAAGCTGTTTTGAATTCGGATTTTGGTTCTTGCAGCTGAAAGCACTTTGATACATGCATAAACAATTTCACAAGTCAAAGACTGAGGCCTGGTTTTGAAATAAAAACATAGAAACCAAAACAGCAGCAGTGGCAGGTGAATATTGTTCCTGGGCTTCTACACGAAGTGGTAAACCTGTGGCAGGTGCTGCTGATCGGAAGCCTGCATGCTCCACAGGTGAGGGGGCTCCACACTGCCAGCCTGTATAGTTCATTCATGAAGGTACAGGCGCGCTGTGGAAGGAGGACCAAGCACAGCTCACACCTGCAGCTTGTTGCGGGGGATGCATAAAAGGCAAAGAGCTATTCAACCTGAAAAGAAAAAATATAGCTACAGGTATAAAAGCAATGCTATAAGTATTTGTGTACCAAGAGCTCTACAGGATGCTCTGTAGACAGATGGGGTTATAAACATGGACTAAGTCCCTGCTCTCATGAAGCCTACAATTAAACAAGTTAGAAAGAAAATCATGTTTACAGAGGAACGGATCAAGGAATGCAAAATACAAGTAATAAAACTGAGTGTGGTAAGTGGTGGGGAAAGGAGGGGTTGGGAAGGAGACAGTCAAGTACGGTTAACTATGGAAGACTTTCTGACAAGCCAGGGTTGGAGTTTGAATATTAAAGCTTCTACCACTGGGAAGATGTGTAAGAAAGGAAAAAAAGTAAGTATATAGGACCACGAGTGGAAAATTTAGTAATGTCCTGCTGAAATGGTATCAGGCGAGGTTCTGGATAAACATGGTTCCATTTCCAGATTCAAGAAAGACAGCGGGACAGGAGGAAAGCGCAAGCATAATTGGGGCTGGAGCCTCAATCTGGAATCCCTCTTCCACCAGGTCCTACCTGTTTGACCTTGGACAAGTTACTTAGCCTTCCCTGTGTCCATTTTCTCATCTTATAAACTGGGGACATGTAGTGCTCAAGGGGGCGTAGGGTAAAACTTGCATGCTAAAAACTTGCATAATTGGGAGGGGCTTAATTGTGGTAGTTATGATCATCACCCTTAAATCTACGAGCAATTCACTCAAATTAATTTCACAGTATTTATAAGGCAAACATATATGAAACTCAATATACCTAATACATTAGGTTTGAAAAAAAGCTGTGTTTTAAAAAGCAGCTAATTGCAATCCATTACAAAATCCCCAAATTAAAACTATAATACACTAAAAAAAAAAAGAGAAATCGTGATTAAGGGATATATAAATACATTTATTGGTGGTATTCCTGAATGATGAATGCAGAGAACAGAATACAAAGAAATCAGCACATAAAAGGAACCATTAATCTTTAAAAATGCTATATACTTACATTTTGACCAATTTTGCATATTTGTTTAGATTTACAAACAAATGTAAAGCTAATTCCAAAGTTTTCTTCTGAATATACTTCAAATTTGAATTGTAGTGTTCTCCATTCCAAAGCCAGCTGTTTTTTGCTGGATTTACACCAACTATGATTTACTTTGTTTGTATCTAACCTAAAAGCAAGACTCTGCAAGCTGATCCTGAAGCAGCCAGTTACTCAGGAATTTTACAACAGCTATTAAAGAGAGGATAAAGCCACATGAAAGAGCAAGCCTCAATACTAGATACATAGATACAAGAGAAAATACCAAGAAGCAAAAAGAATCACAGAAATACCAATTCTATTCTAAAGCATAATTTCTAATTCTAGCAGCAATTCAATTAGCAATAGCTTAGGTGCCTCTATTCCAAAAAACAAAACCATTAGTTCTTCCACTACAATTTCCTGACTTTACCCAATGAATAATTATCAAGCCTTCATATTCTTTTTTAACCACTCAAGAACATAATTCATACATTATAGAATCATTAACGAAAGAGGCCTTCAAACATACTGCTGAAAGCTGCAATATAGTTTGAGGGCCAGATTTCAATTTACATAATATTACCATTCATAAAGAGTTTATGACACCCAGTACGATACTGTTCAGCACTGTTAACTCAGAAATGCTCCATCCATTCTTGCCATCAGAGAATTACAGATATGGATGGGATTGTTAAAAGTCTAACAGGCCCTCCAAATAGGATTGCACATGAAATAATTACGAACTATGATAAAACTGTGACAACACAGCTAGCTTATAGAACTGAGTTTTTCACTATAATAGCACTACAGAATTATGACAGTTAAATATCAGAATTATTTTTCCCTGCTAACTATTCAGTAGAAAAAAGGATTTTCTGACTGTAATTCTGATGAACTGTTATCTTTGATGACTAGGATACTAGGGAAAATTGGAAAGTGAACAAAATGAACTCATTTATTTTTCACAGATATTAACAAGCAAAGCAGTTTACAAAAAGATCAAAAATTATCCTAAAAACAAATAAATATAAGATCAAATCAATTATCTTTGAACAAAATATAGCTCATTTTCAAAAGTTTTGTTTGGTTTGTGACTAGACTTAAAAATACTAAAATAAGCCAAATAGATGCTAACAATACTAATTTGCACACAAGATTTGAAAAAAGTACTTCAAGTTTTATCTCTTATCCCTAGAGAAAGTAAATAAAAAGTGGCTCTTGCAAAAATAAATGAAAACAAAACCACCAACAAAAACTAATCATATAAGATACTGTTTTTCTTTTTGAATACTTCAATTGGTCCTATATTAGGATAAGGTTTTGATAGCAAGGACTTCCTAGCTTCTTCCTTTATCTTCCATTCTCTAGTCACTTCCGTGTTTTTATCAAACAAGGCTATGTGTAGGCTTCCCTACAAAGTCAGGTTGAGTCAGAGGTAGCGTTAGGATGCAATATACTTGATCATAGTATGTAGTTAGTTCAAATGAACACATCATTATCTAAAAGGATTACAATAATTAAAAATGCAAAAAGAACATGTACTGCCCTCACTGCTTTGCGCTAAGAAAAATTCTGAGAAACTGAGAACAAACATTGGAAGCCAGGAAACAGGCAATTAATTGCCTCATCTTCCATGAGCTCCTTTAATGCACCAGTTCAGGCTGGTTTTCCACGAAGGGTAGCACCCCACTCACATAATAAGCAATGCCAAGAGACAGCAAAGCAATGACGAAGATCAACAGCAATACTCTCCAGAAGCCCAGATCCTCCACAAACTCCTGCCACGTGGTTCGGAAGCTGGAGAGGACTCCTTCACCTTGCTGCAGGTTGGGATTGAGGAGTGAATGGCTTTCCATGGCACTGTGGAAGAAGAAAGAGCAAAAAGGGCATTAAAAAAAACACAGCAATTCCAAAAACATAAAACCACAGGGCTACTATTTAGAAAAGACCAAATATACACACACACACACACACACATATATATATATATACACACTCTTACATGCTTACGTATCTGAACAATATATACTAAACTGTAAATTGCTAAATGGTAATGAGTATGTTTCTCTTGGTTTAGAATTTAGTAAACTCAAGTTAAAAATTCTATTTAAAAGGTCCTGGCTGGGCGTGGTAGCTCATGCCTGTAATCCCGACACTTTTGCAGGCCAAGGAGGGAGGATCACTTGAGCCCAGGAGTTCGGGACCAGCCTGGGTAACATAGCGAGACACCATCTCTATTTTTTTTTAAGGTGTCCTGAGCAGAAGTCTTGAAATAGGTTATGAGTTGTTTCCATCAAGATATTAAACCACAACACATTCTTGTTATGTTAAATTTAGAAGATTCAAAGTGCAGACTCATAATTTAAGAATGTGTTAATACGAATAAGCAGACATGCAGGTGATGACACCTGAAGAGGACAGTCATCTACAAGTCAAGCAGAGAGGCCTTAGAAGAAACCAACTTTGTGACACCTTGATCTCAGACTTCTAGGCCCTAGAACTGAGAAAGTAAATGTCTGTTGGGGGGAGGGGGGAAGATGAGTAAATCTAAAAAGTCACTTATACAGTGTGTGTGAATCTTGAAGTTAAAAGGGAATTTTTATTAATTTAGTTCAATAATCTGACCAATGAAGGAATTCCTTCTTTAATTGTAATTCTCTAATAATGGAAGGTTACTCCTCAGCCTGTTGTACATGTGGACTCGTCTAGTCATCAGAAATTCTTTTTTTTTTTGGAGACAGAATCTCACTCTGCCGCCCAGGCTGGAATACAGTGATGCGATCTCAGCTCACTGAAACCTCCACCTCCCCAGCTCAAGCAATCCTCCTGCCTCAGCCCCGCAGGTAGCTGGGACTACAGGTGCATGCCACCATGGCTGGCTAATTTTTGTATTTTTGGTAGAGACAGGGTTTCGCCATGTTGCCCAGGCTGGTCTTGAACTCCTGAGCTTAGGTGATCCACCTGCCTTGACCTCCCAAAGTGCTGGGATTACAGGCATGAGCCATCACAGCTGGCCTAATCATTAGGAATTCTTAATAGTTTCTTCCTATTGGTGTTAGTTCTATCTTGTACAATAAGACAGAATATGTTCATTTCTCTTCTGCATAAAGGCTAGTCTAGTTGAAAATAAGGTAGTGCAAATACCATAAAAACACTGATTCTGGTTTTCAGAACTTCATCAATGAGAAATACGACTACCACAAAGAGAAACTGCATCTGACTTTGGTACTTGGAAGCACTAAGGGAAGAGCACTCATGGTTATATCACAACATACAGGCCCAGTAAGAGGGTATCATTTAGATTAAAGCCACCATAACCATGATCATAGGAATCAACTATCTACTGGTTATCAAAGTTCATTACTATCCTTCCTAACTCCCATAAAACAGTATCTTAGAGTCTCATTCATTATGAACTATGAGTAAACATGCAAAACTGACATTTTTTAACCTACAACTTTATTTTACTTCTTGATACCATCAAACAAAAGTCCTTCAGCCTTTACCAACATTAGAGGTCTTCTCTGATCATGGGAAACTGACTTCCTAATGGGCCAGTCTGCTTAACACCCAAACTTTTTTTTTTTTTTTTAATAATTAAAACATGTTTATTCTCTGAATAAGAGATGATGTTTTCAGTGGGAATCTACAACACCACGGTAATTTTGGAACACTTGACAGCAAGTTTAAAAATAAGATTAGGACTTTGAGAAGGCCTAAAAGAGTAAAACCACAAATAGATAACAAAGTTCTGCAGAGGCTTAGTTTGACCTATGTAAAATTTATTGATTACGAGTTGACATGCCCTTATACATGTTAGGTATAAAATGAAAATTCCATGAGCATTCTCATTGTTCTTCAGAGCTCATGAAGCTCTGCCAATCGGGATATTCTATAAAGACTTTATCCAATGAAATGCTTTCTACTGTCCAGGGAATATCTGATTCTAACATAATGGGGTGTGTGTATAATCTTTTTTTAAAAACGTGATATCTACACTGTCTTTGGGGGGTGTGTTTGCATGTATCTTTTTTAAAAAATGTGATAGCTATACTGTTTTTGTTATCCCATACCTACAAAGTAAAAAGGAATTAAACTTAGAGTTATATGGAGGAGTGGGGAAATGTTTTTCATTAACTTGATTTATAGTCCCTTATAAGGCCTGCAGAAGTTGTGCTGTCTTGGGGGAATCCTAAGAGAAATGGAAAATATTATAGTAAATACATTTAAAACCCTGCTTTATCTTCTGCTCTAGAAAAAGCCGTTACACAATTATGCCATAATGCCATGTGCTAGCCAATCTCTTTAAACTTTTTAATCTACTTTTTATTGAGATATAATTCACATCCCATAACATTTACCTTTTGAAACTGTACAATTCAGTGGCTTTTCATATATTCCCCAAATTGTACAACCATCTCTTTTAATTCCAGTACACTTTCAGCACCTCTATAAGAAACTCTGTACCTATTAGCAGTCACTCCCATTGCCCCTTCTCCCAGCTTCTAGTCTACTTTCTCATCTACTTTCTGTCTCTATGGATTTGCTTATTCTGGACATTTCACATAAACAGAATCATGTAATATGTGGCCTTTTGTGCCTGGCTTCTCCAATGTAGCATGTTTTCAAAATTTATCCATGCTGTAGCATGTATCAGTACAATATAATAATATTAGTAATATTCCACTGGATGAACAGATGATGTTTATTCCTTCATCAGCTGATGGATATCTGGGTGGTATCAATGTTTTGGCTATTATGAATAATGCTGCTATGAACATTCATATATAAGTTTTTGTGTGGACATATGTTTCAATTTTCTTTGGTATATTCCTAGAAGTGGCACTGCTGGTCAGATGGTAACTCTACGTGTAGCTTTTTGAAGGACTGCCAGACTTTTCCAAAGAAGCTGCTCTACTTTCCATTCCCATCAGCAGTGTATGAGGATTCCAATTTCTCCACATCCTCCAGAGCACTTGTTATTATCTATCTTTTTAATTGCAGCTATCCTAGTGGGTGTGAAGTGGCATTTCACTATGGTCCTCATTTGCATTTTCCTAATGACATTACCTTTCAACTTTCTGATTTAAGCTTCAACCACTGAATTTCTACCATGACACTGAGGGGTAGGAGTAAGATAGGAAAACTAGGTAATAAAAGTGTTAATAACTCAATTTTTGAAAAACGAGCTTTATACAGTGTTACAATTAATACAGACTCTCATGCTGCAGTGAAATGGCAGGTATGTGAAGGAAGCAGGAGTACTTCCACTGCTCATCCAATGGAATATTATTTTGTACTTATCACTTCTTAGTAATCACAACTGAGGCAAACTAATGCTAAAAGTATATTTCTAATAAAAGGGTGCCAAGAAACTGGCTATTAACAAAATAAAGATCCTAAAAATATACCAAACAAAAACACATTCTTGGTTGTTTTTCATGGTAAAGAAGCTTAAAGTACTTAATGTTATTTCATAAAAAGATAAAAATAAATTTCAAGTTATCTTAGAGGAAAAAATCTTTAACAAATAATAGTTAACTCAATATTGTTAAAGTGCTTATGCCATTCTGTCAATCCAAAGTACACAGGAGAGAAAAACAAGGGCTTGCAAATACATCTCTGACTTCTTGTTTATCTATTTGTCAGCTTTCAGTGATCACTCAAGAGGAGTATGCACTGTTCCAGAAGTAAAGCTCTTGGATTTCTTTAGGACTGTATTAAAGTGCTTGAAAGTATCTGAACAAAATAGACCTAAGCTTGAGAGTGGAATTAATGGTCCCCAAAGAGCACATCAACTGGCACACGAGAGGAAGAAAGCAAAAATGGGTACAAAGGAATCAAATGAAGGGTAAGCTATGAAAAATAGAGAGGATTTCATTTAGAACTCACAGAAACAATGATCCCAATGGTCTAAGTGGATTATGTGATTCTAAATCCAAGTCCTAGTCCATCAGCTACTAGGTAAACAGCTGATGTGGGCCCTTGCTTATTCTATTTACAACCTACTGAGAATACTGGGAAGAGGCTATGGAAGCTCAGCATCCTTTTTCCTTCACGTGTATAATGTGGAAGGCTGAAACTGCATGGCGGTCAACCAGATAATATGCTATTAGAACTAAGTCTGGCCTATTAACTTTACCTGTTGAGCCCAGTGACATCAGGAGAAAAGATGGTGCGCCACCTTTTTGGAGCTCTCTGAACTGCATTCTCCATTGCCTCTAGATGAGAAATGATGAGCTATTCAAGACCCTGTCAGTTACCACATCTTAGCTTCAATTACTTACAGGAATCCAAATTTCATTAGCTCCAACTCATATGAAAGTCACTTTCACTTTCACATTACTGAACTGTGCATGTGTTAAATACTATCTTGCTTTCCCTCTCTTGTTTTCTTGTTTCTCAGCATTCCACTTCCCTACCCTTGAAACTACCTTTCAGTCTTTTCTAAAATTGCCCAAGTTCTTGGCTTTACTTATACTTCTCTTTTTTTTTTGAAATTCCATTCTTTTTGTGACCTGTACTTAAAATCATCAAGCTCCGGCTTCCTCCCCTCAGATTCATTTGTTACTATTTCTCCTTTGTACTGTCAATACAGCAGGTGGCTAACAGAACATTATGTGCACATGACATGTAGTACTTTCTGTTAATAGCTTCTCAATTGTAATCTGCAGTCATAAGGTCCTATATAAAGTTCAAGTTGCACTTAAAAGCAAATGAATATTAAAGTTCACAAAGTTAACCATAAATCCACATACTTAAAGTGACTTTCCCCTTAAAAAATCGTATTATCTTGCTGGGTGTGGCTGCATGTGCCTATAGTCCCAGCTAGTCAGGAGGCTGAGGCAGGAAGAATGCTTGAGCCCAGGAGTTCAAGGCATGAGTAATACAGTGAGAAAAAAAAAGTTGTATCTCCAGTACCTTTCACTCTCAGCTGTTTGCATGGTCTCCAGTTTCGAGTGGGTTCCTCTGTTAAATCCTTTCACCTCCTGTTCTTCCAAAGATTCCAGCAATCGGATGACATCTTTATTTACTCCTCTGCGCTTTGCCAGAACTAAAGGGGTAGCACCTTGATGATTGCTAAAAAAAAAAAAAAAAAAAAAGTTTATAAAAATAAAGAAGCCATCATAGCAGTTATACTACATTGTCAGTTCCATTTTTAGTACCCACTTATATAGATCTCAGTGAAGAAAGAATGGGCCCAATTAGGGCCTACCCTAGGGCCGTGGGGAACTAAAGGAGTATTTGGCTCACTACAACTTTTCCACCATGAGCCTTGACCATCTGGCTGCAATCAGACCTTGACTGATGGGATTTCTGCACAGTTCATCACAGAGGCCGTTATCCTGTTAACCAAACACGTCCCCCACCTCCAGCCCCCATCCTCACACTGAATGTCTCCTCAACAGCAGATTATGGTAGAAGTAATAGCCGTGTGCCTCTATTTTTTTTTTCTGAATTGTACTATAGAAAGTGTTTATGAAGAACAAATCACCAGGGGGAAAAAAAGGATGGGTCCAATTTAACTCAAAAGTAAAACCCAGAGCTGAGCCAAACATCCAGTGTAGCTGAATTTTGAATTAACCCTTGTTTTTCTTTTTCTTTTTTTTTTTACTTCCAGGGAAAAGAAAAAAGAGAACATATAGTCAAAAAAGTGGATAAATCTAGTTCTAGATTCATTCTTATTTGATATTTACATTTTACGAGACAAGTACTTTTTCTAAAAAAGTCTAAGAAAAAAATGTCAAATAAGCTGCTTCGGTTCACGCAGCTATTTAGCGCTAATAATAGGTTAGAACCCCAATCACATTAAATCCTGCAGTCAATTCCTACCCCATTTTGTCCTGCAGAAACAAAAGCATTTACTGTCTTATTCAGATTTAGGGGCATTATGGCATCAATAAATTAGGGCAGTGTGTAACTGTAATTTCAAGGTCAAGCTCAGTTTTACAGGTGACTTGACATCGTTCCCACTCAAAAAGCAGAGTATCACTAAAACAAACAAAAAGCCCCATGACTTCCTCAAATTGTTCAGTCTAAAAAGGATCCTGGACTCCCGGGAGATTATGAAGCTCACATGGTGCGTTACATGACAGAAGGCACACAAGCGTTAGAGTCAGCGGAACTAGGTTCAAATTCCAGCTCTGTCCCTTATAAGCTGTGACCTTTTCAAATCCTCTATAAACTGTGTGAACTTTGTCCAATCCTTTTTTGTCTTCACTATCTAATCTGTAAAATGAAAACACCTATCGTGAGAGCTCTTCATTCTGAGGACTAAATGAGCTAACAAGTAAACACAGTCTAGCTCATAGATTTTCAACAAATGTTCTTTTCTTCTTCTTCCCTTGTTGTAACACTACATAATTAATTAGTAGCAGAAACTACCTACTATTTTCATAGAAAAAAATATGCTGCTTTAGCAAAAATCTAGAAGTCAGCCCCTCATTCCCTCACTTGCCTAACAGGATTACACTGTCTTCAATGCTTTCTGAACTTATTTCAACTGATTAATGAGGAAACAAAATCAACAGACCCAAGATAAGACTATCAGTTGAGAGATTAATGGGAAGAAATGACTAGACTTCTAAAACCACAGAGAACTTACCAAATATCAATTTTGAGTCCATTGGAAACCAAAAATTGGATAGTATCCACATGGCCACAGAGGTGAAGAGCTGTGTTTCCTTGATAATCTGTGGCCAGAAGATCGGCACCGAATTTATGCAGTAACTGGCAGATGTCTACATTCCCTCGAGCTGCTGCAAGGTGAAGGCCTGTTCTGCCCCTGCTGTCACGAATATTTGGGTCAAAGCCACTTTCCAAAAGCCGCTTGGAATAATTAAAGTCCCCATCAATACAGGCTTGTAGCAAGGGCACGTTAGTCTGAGAAGAATCATTTACAAAAACATACGACATTGTTCTGATGTGGTGGATGGAACACGCCTGTAATGAAATAGGTGAGTGAGATTCCATGAAGACAAATGAAATCAAGACAAAGGAGTCATTTAGAAAAGCAATATTTCTCATCCTTTTTGGCCTCCTGCCTCTAATAAATAAATTACCAAACAGAAACAACAACAAAGTTATCAATTGTATTTTATTTTCCATTAAAACATTTTATTTTCTTCACTTCTGCTGGATTAAAATTCCAATTCAATTACTGTAAAGCTCTATTTTGCTTTTCACCATGTAAAAAGATTAAGAGATATTTTTAAAGTTAAGCAAGATATAATAGCTTAGATTTAAGTATTACATTGTCAGAACACATAGATAACATGGTGTTTAAACATCAAAGAACTACCCATATATAAATGCTACCGCTGGTAGACATTCTTATTTAATACAAACGAATTCTCTTTGATATATTTGCTTCTTCTTGTATTTGAGATATTCTACATGGTAACTAAAACTACTTGCATGAAAAGAACTTATACTCAACAAAGACCTGTAGAGTGTTATGTTTATAGCACAATTTTTTTTTTTTTGAGATGGTGTCTCACTCTATTGCCCAGGCTGGAGTGCAGTGGCGCGGTCTTGGCTCACTGCAACCTCCATCTCCCGAGTTCAAGCGATTCTCCTGCCTCAGCCTCCCAAGTAGCTGGAATTACAGGCGTCTGCCACCATGCTCAGCTAATTTTTTGTATTTTTAGTAGAGACGGGGTTTCACCATGTTGGCCAGGCTGGTCTTGAACTCCTGACCTCATGATCCGCCTGCCTTGGCCTTGCAAAAAGTGCTGGGACTACAGGCGTGAGCCACCGCGCCTGGCCTATAGCACAAATTTTAAGAGAAAGGCTAAGGAAAGTAACAAACTGAATTTAAAAACCAGAGCATGAAATCAATTCAGATTATGCTTTTTCCACTATTGATCTTATTCTGCTGTGCTCTGTGGTTATCTCAATATGTGACTGTGCCAAATTCCCACCGTCCAAAGACTGAGAGATGAGGGGAAAAAAAAGTAGGGCTGTCTGGGAATACCAAGTCAGGACAAAGCAGCAATCCCAACTAGGTCTGATGTGAATTTCATCTCTTGGACTCATCCAGCTCACCAGTTTGCCCACATCTCTTTCACAGATGTTTCCTGGCCCCACTGGCGCACCTGAACTCAGGTAAGAGTTCGGGCGGATCACGAGGTCAGGAGATCGAGACCATCCTGGCTAACACGGTGAAACTCCGTCTCTACTAAAAATACAAAAAATTAGCCGGGCGCGGTAGCGGGCGCCTGTAGTCCCAGCTACTCAGGAGGCTGAGGCAGGAGAATGGCGTGAACCCGGGAGGCGGAGCTTGCAGTGAGCCGAGATCGCGCCACTGCACTCCAGCCTGGGCGACAGAGCGAGACTCCGTCTCAAAAAAAAAAAAAAAAAAAAAGAGTTCAGCATCTGCCTGGTGCACCTGAACTCTCAGGACATTCTGCTCTACCAAACTGCATACAACTAGGTCTCTCTCTCTTCCCCTAGGTTCATTTAAGAAAGAGTTAAAGCCTGTCAAAAGAAACTTCGCTAGGAAATTGACGAGAAAACAAACAAGAAAACAGAAAGGCAGAGACCAATGCTTTTCTAGAGATGGCTTTTTTATTCTTAGGTTACAAAAGCTTAGTCACATATGGACTTGGCTTATACAGCTGATCAGGTAAAGCCTCTTTCTGAAACACTGATGGAACTGGATGCTAGACCCATCTATTCTTGTGCCTAACCTCAAGGGGATTCAGGGAAGCCTGGTTGCTGAGTTTGTTGAGATTGCTGCCCCTATTCCTTTCAACTTGGCTTCTCAGCAGAGCCATTGTCCCAAAATCTGGGGCTGCCTTACACAAGGGTTCTGCTGCTACCATGGGCTCTCTGTGGAAAGAGTGGGCATTAACATACACTGAGACTTGTTCTGAGCCAGGTACCAACTAGGAGCTTTTAATGAATTTAATTTAATCTTCCTAACAACTCCACAGTAAGGCTTTTTTATACCTGAATTTCAGTGAGGAGCCACTGAAGGATTTTTTTTGTTTTAAATTGAGACACGTTCTTGCTCTGTCACCCAGGCTGGAGTGCGGTGGTACAATCATGGCTCACTGCAGCCTCAAACTCCTGGGTTCAAGTAATCCTCCCACATCAGCCTCCTAAATAGCTGGGACTACTATTTCAATGAGTCCAGCCCATTGAAGAATTTTAAGTCAAAGAAATGGCACGGTCTTATTAGTCTTTCAGAAAGATGACTTGGATGGCAATATGGAGGCACTGGATTGTAGAGACAAAGACTGGAGGCAGGGAGATCAGTCATTAGGTCATTGCAGCTATCTAGGCAAGAAATGAAAACCTGACCTAAGGCAGTGGCAGGCAGAAGGGGACACACTGGAGAGGAACAGAGAAGACAGAATTAGCACAACTTAATGACTCACTGGATATGAAATGAAGGGTGAAAAGGGGCTGTTAAGAATAATTTCAAATAAGAAAAAAAGTTTATGATTAAAAACTACAGAGATTAAAATCAAAATAAACTTCAGATTATGATACATATGATGACTTTTTAAAAATCTGGCTGGACACAGTGGCTCACACCTGCAATCCCAGTACTTTGGAAGGCCAAAATGGGAGGATAGCTTGAAGCCCAGGAGTTCGAAACTAGCCTGGGCAACATAGCGAGAGACCCTGTCTCTATAAAATATTTTAAAATTAGCCAGGCATGGTGGTGCGCGCCTTTCGTCCCACCTGTTCGGGACGCTGAGGTGAGAGGATCACTTGAGTCCGGGAGGTCGAGGTTGCGATGAGCTGTGATTGAGCCACAGCACTCCAGCCTGGGCATCAAAGTGAGGCCTGTCTCAAAAAAACAAAACAAACCAAACCAAACCAAACCAACAAACAGAAAAACTCAATGAGAAGAATTTACTCAATAAAATAGTCAAGAATTCTTTTGCGAGGGTAATCTAAATATTTTCCCTTACAGCAAGGGTGTCCAACATTTTGGCTTCCCTGGGTCACAATGGAAGAAGAATTGTCTTGGGCTACACATAAAATACATAATGATAGCTGATAAGCTTTAAAAAATTGCAAAAAAAATCTCAGAATGTTTTTTAAAATTTATGAATTTGTGTTGGGCTACATTCAAAGCTGTTCTGGGCTGCAGGTTGGACAAGCTTGCACAGTATTGAATCATAAAAATGGAAAAGCTATCATAAACCTTTTTCAAAATGAAATGCCACATATCAAGTGCTTTTCAAAAGGTAATGTGTTTTGGTTAAATTTTTAAAAATAGATAATTTAAAAAATCTAGTTGGTGTTTTTGATTCAAACACAGTAAGAATTCTTGTGGTTTGCAGACTAGGATACTTCTGAATGTTGGCTCAGCAAGAAATACAAGTCTCTGTGTCTGTTTTTCAGGAGAGAACAAGTGTGTATTTTGTCAGTTTCTCTGTGTCCCTGAGCAACTACTAAACTTAATCCCACATTTAATAAGCCCAATGATAGTTATTTTTCATCTTGATCACAGAATTGAATCTGTCCTAAGGCAGTTCACTGAAGGTTTCACATCTTGTGAGGAAGTCCACAGTAGTAAATACTCACGTAAGCCTTAAGATTAGATCTTTTCGTTCAGTGGTCACTCAGCAGTTTCTCTGAATTCTCAAGAAGGTTCAACAAAAATATTCTGTAATGTGCTGGCAAGGATCTACAGTAAATAGAAAATTAAGTTATAATAGAAGTGTGGTGAGAAAAAGAACTCACTGTTCTATTAAATACAGACAGGTTACTGAGCCTGAAGAAATTCTCTAGAAAATCTGTAGGTGAGGCATCAACTTGTGAGGCCAGAAAAATATCTGACGAGTAACAAAGTAGTGAAAAGGAAGCAAAGAAGGGCTTAATAGAAGCTGCTCTGTGGCCCACAAACAAGAAAGCAAGACAGAAAGATAAAAGAATAAGAATCAAATTATGTGCCATCAGTAAAGAACAAATTGGGCTCCGAAAATTCACTCTCAGTCATTACTTGGAATTCAGAATGCATATTTCTCACATTATAAATGGAGGCTAGATCCCAGATTAGTCCACAAAAGCATTTTTATAAATAAAATACTATTCATAGTGGGAAAAAATAAGTTTAAAAAGCCAATACTTATATTTAAACCAAACAGGATACATTTAAGAAAAAGTATTTCTAATCTACCTTGAATGCTGGTACTTAAATCTCTTTAAATCTGTTCCCTTCCTTGTCTTTTCAGTGTGAAATAAAACCTGGCCCAAGTCTATCTGTAGTCTTCTTTACATAGCCTGACGCTGCTCCCCTGCCCAGGCTGCACTTCTCTGCACTGAGAGAGACTACGAGGGCACCCTGTCTGCCCACTCAGCTCTTCTCTGGAGGGACCGTGGAAGCAGGGTCATGCGCAGGCAGTAAGGACCACAAAAATAGCAATATTAGTTCATGAAACAAACATTCACTGTGTGCCTGAAATGTGCCAGATACCATGCTATCAAGTCCAAATCCCAAATTCCTGGTCAGGGTGAAATACAGGTTAACTTTTTACCGATCATCCTTGTTCATTGTTATCAAATCCCTGTGAACAAATTTATATAGGGAAATAATTAATGGTATTTTACAAAGCTCCATTTACAATATGTAAGTCAGGTTGTATCATAAAGGCTATCAGTGCTAGGCTGGAACTGATGACAATAGCTGACAAACTGTACCTGAGGACCAGTCCCACACGAGGGTCAGTAAATATCACGAAGACATGATAACACACAAAACATCTATGCTCCTCGTTTCCTACTTCTTTTGTGATACCACAGTATCAATTTAGACGAACTTCATATCACGGAGCCACTTACCTTGATTTCCTTAAACAAATATTATGTATTCACCCAAAGCCTAATATTTTTCCTCTCTTGTCCTGACCTCTAGAGCTGAGTCTTTAACGACTAGAGCCTGTCTCTAATGTATGATTTGGCTTTAATTTTCAATGTTAATTAAAATGGTGCAAGTGGGTTATTCTGGATGTGGTAGAGCTCACATTATGGAAAAAGAAAAAATTTTGTTTTTCATCTAGAGATGGAATTATAGTTCATATGGTCATGCCCCCAAATAATCCTAATGTTCTCTTAAATCCACAAGAAAGACAATGCTTCTGCAATTTTTTCTTTTTTTATTTTTGAGACAGAGTCTCACTCTGTCGCTGGTGCCGGAGTGCAGTGGTGCAATCTCGACTCACCTGCAGAGGCCTCCGCGTTCAAGCAATTATCCTGCCTCAGCCTCCCCAGTAGCTGGGACTACAGCCATGTGCCACCATGCCTGGGTAATTTTTGTATTTTTAGTGGAGATGAGGTTTCACCATGTTGGCTAGGCAGGTCTTGAACTCCTGACCTCAGGTGATCCACCCACCTTGGCCTCCCAAAGTGCTGGGATTACAGGCGTGAGCCACCGCAACCAGCCTGCCATTTTCTTTGGATATTACAATGCCCCATAAGAAAATACACTTGAACAAATTACAGATTTGTATGATTTCATAATAATATTATACAAATTCATTAGACTAAATTACTAGAAACCTGCCAAGAAAACTTCCAAGACCTCAGTTAGACCTTACTCACTACACTCTGTTAATAGCTTCCCTAAGAAGTCATAAAGTGAATACAAATCAGAGCACATATTTAACGATTGTCCAATGGGTGAAGAGGACTAAAGACTTTTTTAAATTAAACTTTTTGAGATAATTATAAATTCATATGCAGTTGTAAGAAATAACACGGAGTGATCCTGCGCACCCTTTATCCAGTTTCCCCCAATGGTAACATCTTGCCAAACTATAGTACAACATCACAACCAGGATACTGACATTGATATAGTCAAGATACAGAACATTTCCATCACCATGAAAAATCTCTCATATGTTGCCCTTTTTAGCTATTCCTGCTTCCCTCCCATGCCAGTCTCTCCTTAACACCTAGAAAACACTACCTAGTCTTCCATTTCTTTAATTCTGTCATTTCAAGAATGTTGTATAAATGGAGCCATACAGCACATACAGGAACCTTTTGGGATTGGTCTTTTCACTCAGTATAATTCTCTGGAGATTCATCCAGGGTAGCTGTGTGTATCCATAGTTTGTCCCTTTTTTATCCATAGTAGTATTCCGTGGCATGGGTGTACCACAATATAACAGTTCATCTACTGAAGGACATCTGGTGTCTCCAGTTTTTGGCCATTGTTAAAGCTTCTACAAACATTTGTTTGTATGTGACTGTAAATCTTCATTTCTCTAGGATAAATGGTCAGGAGAGCAACTAGTGAGTCGTATGAAGACCTGAAGATTGTGACTAAAAGACTGTTGAGCATGAAGGTGTCTATTTCCCCCATTCAAGAAGAATGTAAGGTCATCTTTGGAGTCATGTGTCTCGGTGTCAGGTTATTTATGGAAGAACCTGTAGGACCAAGCATTTGCAAGGGCACAGGTGGATGTACTGGCATTTACCAAAGGGAGTGTTTAATAAGAACCATTCTTCAAACAGAATTACAGGCACTAATAAAAGTGTGAATAATGAACCAGTAATCTTTCAAGATTCACTGAGGACTGAGTCTGTGCCCCTGTGAATGGATGTGAAACCTAAGTAAACATAATGAAGCCTGCTTGGAGAGGTGGGAAAAGTAGCGGGGAGAGATATGTGATAGTCTGACTCTCCTGAAAGGCACTACTCTTAGGAGTGTACCATAGAGAGACAATTTTCTTGTCAGATGCTGTTAAAAGAACTTGATTACTCCACCCAGAATGTATATGGAGCTGGACTGCCTGGGTTTGAACCCCAGCTCAGCTACTTACTAGCTGTATGACTTAGCACTCAAAAATAAGCTGTTATCCTTTTCAGGCTAGACACAGCTCTGGGGAGACAGTCCTCAGCCATACGGAAGAAAGCTTGCATACAGCACTGATCCCCTGGTAACAGAGCAGCTTCTGATAATGGGGTGACATCTAGTGGGCAGTAAAGACCTCCAGGAAAGAAAAATAAAAGAACTGGGTCCTGGCAGAGGAAAAACCACATAGTCTAGTGCAAGAACAGTCAATATGGGAATAACCACGCCCCAGAAAGCACGCTGGTTGCTGACCAGGGCCCTGGTTCCCAAGGAACAGTGTCCATGAGGAACAGTGTCCACTGACTGGTTCAGAGGCAGGCTAGCTGGCATTGTTAAAAGCAGAGCTTTGGGGGTCAGGTTTTTGAGGGCTGGTGTAGCCTGACACTTAAAACTCCTCACTCTGTGCTCTGTGGCACTGCCTGAGAGACTTGAAGATGGCGTCATTTATCCTTTCACATGACGCAGTAACTTAGATCGCGGCAACAAGAGCTTCTTATGTCAACCAGCGCGCTTGTCTCAACCCAAACAACAATAAACAGGTTTTGATGGAAGCTTGTGATTCACTGACTTGATGAAAAGTCATGCCTAATTTTCTTTTATATCTCAAATTTTGGATCCACAATCTTAGGTCAATCTGTAAAACTTTAAGATATAATAGTATTCTTAATGGTTAAGGACTAATGGAGAGAATATATATACTTATAACTAAAAATTGTTCTATATCCAATATCAACAAGAATACATAATAGATGGATTTTTCATTTTGAAAGGCCATTTGGAAAGGGAAGACTAAGTACCACATTCTTGCTTCAAATGGACTGACTACATTATGCCTACACAAGCAATTTTGGTCAGAGATCAAAGCACCAGACATTTCAACAAAATGCAAGGAAAAAACGACATAGCTGGAAAGATATTCTGTCAGATCTTATTGCCTTTGCCATTTTCTAATGTCAAAGAAAAGTACTAAAACTGTAAAAATGAATGATACACAGTAAATGAAACCCCCAAATCTAGATTCTATCACTTGGTTATTCTTATCCTTTTAAGAGGATACAGCTGTTTCAAAATATAATCTCAGAGAACTATAAAACAAAAATTTCCAATGAAGTCATTAAATCCTAACTGCTAGTACTTTAAAATCACTGTTCTTAAAACCTGAGCTCTGCAAAAATCCAAAGATACTGGGCAAGGAAAAATGCCATGTTGAAAAGAAATTTAGCTGTGAGCAAGTAAGAATTTTAACAATTTAAAATCCTTCCCAAAACATTAACAATATATTTCTTCAGTCTGCTTATCTTCAGCAGCTATTTAAACAGCAACTCTTTCTCTAATAGAGTGATCTTAATTCCCAAGGCCCACAGACATTGAGTCTAGGGCCATACTGCTTTAAATGGCAGGGTGGGGCTTCATATTTAGTTTATATATTTCCAATATGCCCTGCAGCCGCTGTAAGTTGTCAAGATAACCAGGAGAAAACAGTTCATGTAAAACTTTGTTGCTTGTTCACAACTGTCCTAAAATTCCTGCCAGAATATGTTTCTAGAAGCCAAGAAATGGGTCTGATTTGTCTATATATACTGGCTGACTGCAATGCCTGGCACATTAAGTTTCTTGAAGTCTAGACATAGGGAAATCCAATAATTCTTTCCTGAATGTACACTCGATTAAGTTCATTGTCACAAGATTTTAAAGTAATATTTTTTCTTATGACTAGTTCTGCAGTGCATTGTAAAAATTTTTAGGAAATATGAAAAAAAAAGAAACTAAAAGCTGCACACAATCAACCATGAATCAAATTAATGATTCAACCAACCATGAATCAAAAATATTTGGGGAAAAAAATTGCATCTATACTGAACACATATGTACAGACTTTCTTTCTTGTCATTATTCCCTAAACAACACAGTGTAACAACTACTTCCGTAGCATTTACATTGTATTAGGTATTATAAGTAACCTAGAGATTATTTAAAGTATATGGAAAGATGTGCATAGGTTATATGCAAATACCATATCATTCTGTACCAGGGACTTGAGCATCTGTGAATTCTGGTATCTGCATGAGGTCCTGAAACCATCCCTCTTCAAACAGGGGTTTGAAGAGGATACTAAGGGAAGAGGAACCCATCCCTCTTCAAACAGAATTACAGGCACTAATAAAAAGTGTGAATAATGAACCAGTAATCTTTCAAGATTCACTGAGGACTGAGTCTGTGCCCCTGTGAATGGATGTGAAACCTAAGTAAACATAATGAAGCCTGCTTGGAGAGGTGGGAAAAGTAGCGGGGAGAGATATGTGATAGTGTGACTCCCCTGAAAGGCACACTACTCTTAGGAGAGTACCACAGAGAGACAATTTTCTTGTCAGATGCTGTTAAAAGAAATTGGATACTAAGGGATGACTGTATTCTATGTATGTACCATAATTTTACTGAATTCCTTAGCACATTAAAAAAGAATTTGTCCTGTATTTTTCCTATCACATAGATTCAATGACATTTTTGGCTAACCAAAATGTAAAAAGAATTTTGTGATGCAGATGAAAGCTGTCTAATGTATGGCTGTGGAACCAGTCTCTGACCGGTGAATAGTTTTACTGTGACGTCAATCTTGATGCAATGCTTTCTTTGCTCACTGCAAAACTTCTAAGATTCTGGTTTATGGTTCATCCTAAACTAGGATGGACTTAAGTTCCTTATTTCTCTATTTTTTGGAAAATTGTATTAGAAGGGCCTAGGAAGTAATTTCTCACTGATCATATGGCTAGGGCCCAATTTTTAACCTTTTAGTGATCTGTCCTAAATAAAGATAAAATATGTGAATATTTATTTGGATTCTTTAAAAAAGGAAAAGAGTTGCTCTCTTTCTGTGGGAAGTAAATAAAAGGAGGAACTAAGAACACTATCCTTTTAGGATATCCCAGTACTATGAAGAACATTGGAAAGAAGGAGTTTATAAGCAGAATCTTCTGAATTTTATTTCCAAGGCTCAATAATAACAGAAGTTCAAATTTTTAGCAAATTTTTGGAGCAATTTTTAGGCAGATGTAGCTCTACCACAGACATACATTTTTATTTTATATCCAACTTTGTAGAAAACACACATTTTGTGGTATTTCCAACATTTCAGTCTAATGTGGCTGTGTCTAAAATTCTTAACTTTTTGATGTCTTCAATACAAAGCTATTAGTAACTTCATAATTAAAACTATTAATGCATAAAAATGAGGTTAATTTGAAGTATGTGAATTATACAATAATACTTAAAGACAGGCCACTAGCCAGGTGCAGTGGCTCATACCTATAATCCCAGCACTTTGGGAGGCCAAGGTGGGAGGATTGCTTGAGCCCCGGAGTTCGAGACTAGCCTGGGCAACAATGCAAGACCCTGTCTGTACAAAAAACAAAAAAGGCCAGTTCACTGCGTTAAGTTCATATAATAATTAAAACTCTGTTAATCAGATATTACTTAGTAGATGTTCTTCTGGAATTAAGCTTAATGAAAAGAGAAAAAAGAATTTCTTGTTTGTTATGTCTGGTATTACTATGCAAATAATTGCTTGGCAACATTTGAGATACACAGTATTCTACATTTATTAAGTTATACTGCAGGCACAGTTCTAAGTGTTTTTCCTATAATAACTCATTTAATCCTCATAGAAACCCTACAAGGTACATGCATACTATCACTATACTCATTTCATGAGTAAAAAAAAAAAAGTCACTAAGTTTGTTTCATAAGATTTTTTGTTTAATGAATTAGCTTAGCAAATGTCTTCATCAAACATAAGGGAGAACATTAGTCTAGCATACACATTCCATATAACTCTTTACAATCATTTCATTCAAAGTGAATGTCTTCTTAAACTGTAGAAACAATACCTGGAAATGTCTTTTACTTCACAGAAAATATTCTAGCACACATAAGCCAAATTAACTGTTTTTAATCATCTCATAAAAATAAGTTTTTAAAGTATGGGAAAATAACAATAAAATATTTTTGGAAAAGTCTTCTACTTCACAGGTGACTAAATTCTTAGACTCATCATTCTCAAGTACTTCCTACTGATTGGGATAACAAGAAAACACCTAAATTTTTCTTTCTCCACCAGGAAATCAAAAAACACCAACAACGATTTCTGATATATTTCTGGCAATATTTATATTGCTTAACTATTATTTGTTTGCATTATTAAAGTTTAGTTACAATTCAACTTTTAGAAAAGGTATTGGCTTAAGACAAATCAAAATTAATTGTTCACAAAAGGAATGCTGGTTATTTTGGATATTCTATTTCACATTCTAATATCTTAGTATTTTCCAAAATCTTTACTATGTAATTTTACCATGTTTAAAATTCTTAGCAAGGGACTTCCTCCTCAGGAGGTTTCCAGTTTATAGTCTATCATTACATAATAAAGTTACTTGATTCTTTAAAACTGTTTTTTCTAGTTGCAACAGCACTTTATTTATATGGCCTAAGGGTGCCACCTTGTGGCCTGCATAGGCTTCAAGTTCAACTTCAGCATCTAGTATGGCATAAGGTGAGAAGTCTGTACCTCCGAAGTTTCTCTGTTCCATTTCAAGTTATTTACCATAATTCTCACTAACTGTTAATTTGTGAAAATCCAAAATTGGGATGAAGTTCAATTTTCCTTTTAAAAAAACTTTTCAAGAAAATTAATAGCAAAAATATGATTCCAGGCCTATTCAGAAATCTAAACCTCATTAAACCCACCTTAGCAGACTTTATATAAAGTGCTACTTAAATGGCATTCTAACTTATTCATTTATTGTGTTGTTTCAAAATATAAGAATTGTGAGTTTTGCAAAATATTCATTATTTTCTAAATAGTCTACAAAATTTAAACCAGACTTCACCCTAAGTAAGTTTGAAGGTATGAGATTGTATCCTTAGAAGAAGCTTAACTGTAGTAGTCACGTGTCGCTTAATGATGGGGTATGTTCTGAGAACTGCATCGTCTGGTGCTTTCACTGTTATGTGAACAACACAGAGTGTCCTCAGGTGCCTACACAAGCCTAGAGGATATAGCCTACTACATGCCCATGCTATACATGACTATTTCCATAAAATTCTTAGAGCTGGAAGGCCATCCAACATCATTTAACTCAATCTCATTATTTTACAAATAAGGACACTGAGACCAGAAAGGCTGTAACTTTGTTACTTTACATGCTACCGCTCATCCCCACAGGTTCTAGTCCTATTCATGATTCACTGTCGAAATACAAAATGCAGTCATACACTGCATAATGACATTTTGGTCAACGACGGACTGCATATATGAAGGTGGTCCCATAAGATTAGAATATTCTTACTATAACTTTTCTATGTTTAGATATACAAATATTTGCCACAGTATTAAAACTGTCTACAGTATTCAGCACAGTAACATGCTGTATAGGGTTGTAGCCTAGGAACAACAGGCCATACCATATGGCCTGGGTGTGCAGTAGGCTCTTGTATCTAGGTTTGGGTAGTAAGTACACTTTGTACACAAACAATGAAATAATCTAATGGTGCATTTCTCAGAATGCGTGTGCTTGTCATTAAGCAATGCATGACTATACATCATCTTCAACATAATAGTTTACTTTTCACGATTCTATTGTAATGTGTCCCTTTCCATGCTCTAGATTATGTGCTAGATGGGTGCAAGCATGTACTGCATCCTTCACACAAAACATACATAATGACAGTGGGTGGACAAGGGCCCTCCTCCCTACACTATAAAACCCTGGAGGATCTAGTGGACTTCTTTAAGGTGGGGTCTGCTGTGTGTGAAGCTATGCAAATCACTCTAGTCTACATTTACCATTTGTACATTTATGGCCTAGGTAAAACCTTAAAATTCAGAATTCTTTACGTATCCTTATTACACTCACATCCTACCTCACTCACTCCGACCTCCAGGGGCCCTCGTAAATAAGGATATACAACATAAGACAACTGGACAGCAGACTAAGGAGATGCCTTAGTCAAACTGTATTTTTAAAATGGCATGTTTGTAGAACAGACATGAAACGACTGAGAAACGGCAGAATGACTCATATGTGTGGTATTGGATGTATTTCTTCTCTCGCCACTGGAAATGTTGATTTAATGCTGAGACCCTTGGTAGAAAGGGAATAAATAGTCTTATATCTAAGGGAGTTGAGGAGTGTCTGTGGCTTTAAAGGGAATCTGTGGCTCTTTTCCTGCTGTCCCTGCTCTGGACTAGAGGTAACCTATTTTGGGAAGGAGTCTTTTTTGAGAGTAGGAAGTACATGCTTAGAAATGGCTCCAGGTTCACAAAAGAAAAAGAGAGATTCCCTGCCCCCAGGTTTTCTAGCCTAGTTCATGAGTATAGAAATAAATAAAGGATTATAGGCAGAAGTTGTAACTTTTGGCTAGTGCTTTCCTCATGCTGCCAATTAGGAAGGGGTGGGGCAAGAAGTGGGGCAAGAAGTGGAAGACACCGATATTCTAAAGCAGAGCTCAATCACCAGTCCTGATAACTCCTTCAGCAGAGTAATTTCAAGCATAAGACAGCGAATTACAGCAATTCTCTTTCTGACTGAGCCCTGGCCCCTACACACAGCCTCTCCTATTAAAATGGTGAATCTGTGAGTTAGCTCAGTTTACATGTGTGTACTCAGAGCATTCTGGAGAATCTTTCAGAAATGGGAAAAGAAGATGACAAGTTCCTATATCAGTTTCCCATGGAGCTATTTTTGCAAACTGCCCAGAGACCAGACACCTGCCCATTGTGACTAACATGGGAAAGAATGGTCAAAGACTATGGATCCTAAGTTTTAATAGCTACATAGCTCTTCCAGATTTGCTGCTTCCCAGGAAATGTCTTTAATAAACAGGCTTTGTTTGTTTAGACACTGTCAATTAAAACTGATTCCCAGTGTTAGCAACTGTTGATACAAACCTTATTTTCGTTTTAATTCTTATTCTCAATCTCAAAACCATTTAATATTTTGCGATTTGTTCTATAACAAATACTAAGGAAACTGGGAATAAAATGGTAAATTTCTTTATATCAAAAAACAATTTTCTAAATGACTTGTAGATAGGAGCAGGACACAATATAAAACTGTTAAGAACTTGTTTTTAAAAGTTTGAACAACTGCTAAACTTTTGTCCTTGTACTCAAGAGAACTACAGTGTTAAACAAAGATAATTATGATTTAAAAATTATTCTTTAAAATGCTGTCAGAAGATAATGGCTTCACAGTCTTCAAACAATAGGAGAGTAAGTTTCTTGTTTTTAAATAAATAAGTTACACTCTCAGGATTGACGAGCTTTGGATTTGGGGAAATGAACTATAATATGAAATGTTATATCTTAAACTGTAGAGAAGTATAAGAAAAGACACACAAAAACAAATTAAAGGCAAACTTTCAGGTTTATGGTAGCTATTAAATTTACCACTAATATATCTGCATGTCTTCTTCAGTGATACTATCAAAATAAATCTATTCCAAATACATCTAAATATTTTTATTCAAATAGTGTCCTTTCATACCATGTCTCTCTGGCCCAAATTTTTCTTTTTAATTATATTTTATTGGATGGTTTCAGGAGTGTAATTGAAATCATTTAAAGATTAACCCAAGAGTTCTTAATGTCAAAGACCTTTATGTCCACATCACTTCCATCACTTAGTTGGACTTTGCACACTTAGAACTTAACTCCACTGCCCAGATCTTGACCTACAACTACCTTTTATATTGCCTTACACTTTAGGAAATATTTCTCATTTATTCTCTCAATCTCTCCCTCACCCTCCTTTTGGCTACCCCAAGCAGCAAGAAATCTGCCCATACAACCATCCCTACCTCTCTTCAGTCAGCTTCTGGTTCCTTCTAAGGCTCAAAGCAGATCACTTCCACTTCCACCAGGAAAGAAAATACCTTACCCATCCATGGGACCCGGACATAAAGAAGCAAGGACAAAGAACATAAGCCTAAAGTTGGGGAGAGGCCTAGCAATTGGAGAAAAGACTATAATCAACATCTAGAAAGAAGTGAGCATTGGATCAAATCTCAGTGTCAGGATTCTGCTAACCCCAAAGTACAACTTGCCTCGCACTCTAGACAAGGCTGAAGCAAGGAAAAACAATCAAGTGATCTTAAGTGATAAATAGCGAAGGCAGACTTCCAGACTTGAATCAAGAGATCCATGATCTGTGAATTTATCAAGAATTATTTTTCAGGATAAGCACTAAGTACTAGACACCAATCAAAAGGTTTGTATCTTAGGTCCTAACTCGGCCATTTTCTAAGGCACTATCTTGAGTAGTCCAACTCTAAGAGTCCCAGTTTCCTCATTTGCAAAACTGAGATAATATCTGTCTTACCTACTTCACAATATGTTTGTACAGAACTTTGAAAACTATAATGAAATATACAAATATAAGATGCTATATATTTTTTCTTAGTTTCTTATTCCACATCTTGGTAACAAGTAAAAGGATTTCTGCCTTGAATGGGGTCAGAGGCAACAATGGGAGCAACTCATAGAGTCTGGTGCTCTTCACAGAGTGAACAAGCAGAGAAGCCCAAGGAGATAATAACAGTATTGTACACTGGCACATGAGTATGTACATAGGGCAGATCAACAGTCCCAAATGGATATTTTGCCATGGCCTTAATATCATATCTAAAACCAGCACTCCAGAGGCTGGGTGTGCTGACTCATGCCTGAAATCCCAGCACTTTTGGAGGCAGAGGTGGGAGAATTGCTTGAGCCCAGGCATTCGAGACAAGCCTGGGCAACATAGTGAGACCTTGTCTCTAAAATATACATATATAAAAGTTAGGTGTGGTGACGTGCACCTGTAGTCCCAGCTACTCGGGAGGCTGAGGTGGGAGGATAGTGATTTAATTTGGCTTTGTGTCCTCACTCAAATCTCATTTTAAATTGTAGTCCCCACATATCAAGGAAGGGACCTGGTGGGAGGTGAATGGAGCATGGGGGTGGTTTCCCCCATGCTGTTCTCATGATAGTGAGGAGGGCTCATAAATAAGATCAGATGGTTTTAAAATTGGTAGTTTCCCCTACACATTCTCTCTTGCCGCCATGTAAGATGTTCCTTGCTTCCCCATAACCTTCCACCATGATTCTAAGTTCCTTGAAGCCTCCCCAGCCATGTGGAACTGTGTGTCAATTAAACCTTTTGTTTATAAATTACCCAGCCTCAAGTAGTAACTTTATAGCAGTGTGAAAACAGACTAATACAGAGAATTAGTACCAGGAGTAGGGCACTGCTATAAAAATAACCTGAAAAGATGGAAGTGACTTTGGAACTGGGTAACAGGCAAAGGTTGGAACAGTTTGGGGGGCTCAGAAGATATGGGAAAGTCTGGAACTTCCTAGAGACTTGCTGAATGGTTTTGACCAAAATGCTGATAGTGATATGGACAATGAAATCAAGGCTGAGGTGGTCTCAGAAAGAGATGAGGGACTTTTTGGGAACTGGAGTAAAGGTCACTCATGCTATGCTTTAGCAAAAAGACTGGTGGCATTTTGCCCCTGACCTAGAGATCTGCGGAACTTTGAACTTGAGAGAGATGATTTAGGGTATCTGGCAGAAGAAATTTCTAGGCAGCAAAGCATTAAAGATGTGGCTTTGATTTTTCTCAAAGTGAACAAATGTGTTCACGAAGAGATAATCTGCAATTGGAACTTCTGTTTAAAAGCGAAGCAGAGCATAAAAGTTTGGAAATTTGCAGGCTGACTGGTAGAAAAGAAAACCCCATTTTCTGGGGAGAAACTCAAGCATGCTACAGAAATTTGCCTAAATAACAAGGAACAGAATGTTAATAGCCAAGAAAATGGGAAAAATTTCCCCAAGGCATGTCAGAGATCTTCATGGCAGCCCCTCCCATCACAGGCCACAAGGCCTAGGAGGGAAAAAATGGTTTTGTGGGCTGGGATCAGGCCCCTGCTGCTCTCTGCAGCCTCAGGATATGGTGTCCAGTGTCCCAGCCACTCCGGCTCCAGCCATGGCTAAAAGGGGCCAGACTACAGCTCAGACCATTGCTTCAGAGGGTGCGGGCCCCAAGTCTTGGCAGCTTCCACATGGTGTTGGGCCTGTAGGTGTGCAGAAGACAGGAGTTGAGCTTTGGGAACCTCTGCCTAGATTTCAGAGGACATATGGAAATGCCTGGATGTCCAGACAGAAGTCTGCTACAGGGGCAGAGCCCTTATGGAGAACCTCTGCTGGGGCAGTGTGGAAGGGAAATGTAGGGTTGGAGACCCCACACAGAGTCCCCACTGGAGTGCTGCCTAGTGGAGCTATGAGAAAAGGGCCACTGTCCTCCAGACCCCAGAAAAGTAGATCCACTGACAGCTTGCACCATGCATCTGGAAAAGCCACAAGCATTTAATGCCAGCCCATGAAAGCAGCCACAGGGACAAAGCTGCTCAAGGCCGTGGGAGCACACCCCTTGCATCAGCATACCCTAGATGTGAGACATGGAGTTAAAGGAGATTTTGGAGTTTAAGATTTAATGACTGCCTGGCTGGGTTTCAGACTTGCATGAGGCCTGAGGCCCCTTTGTTTTGGCCAATTTCTCCCATTTGGAATGGGAGCATTTACCCAATGCCTGTGCCCTCATTGTATCTTGGAAGTAACTAACTTGCTTTTGATTTTACAGACTCATAGGTGGAAGAGACTTGCCTTGTCTCAGATGAGACTTTGGACTTGGACTTTAGGTTAATACTGGAATGAGTTAAGACTTTGGGGGACTGTTGGGAAGGCATGATTGGTTTTGAAATGTGAAAAGGACATGAGATTTGGGAGGGGCCAGGAGCAGAACTATATGGTTTGGCTCTATGTCCCCACCCAAATCTCATCCCAAATTGTAATCCCCGCATGTCAAGGGAGGGACCTGGTGGGAGGTGACTGGATCATGGGGGCAGTTTTCCCCATGCTGTTTTCATGATACTGAAGGAGTTCTCATGAGATCTGATGGTTTTAATAGTGGCAGTTTCCCCTGCATTTTCTCTCCCTCCTGTTGTCATGTAAGATGTGCCTTGCTTACCTTTCACCTTCCACAGGGATTCTAAGTTTCCCCAAGCCTCCCCAGCCATGAGGAACTGTGAGTCAACTGAACTTCTTTTGTTTATAAATTCTTTAGAGCAGCGTGAAAACAGACTAATTCAAATGGCTTGAGCCTGGGAGCTTGAGGCTGCAGCGAGCTGTGATCATGCCACAGCACTCCAGCCTGGGCAACAGAGTAAGACCTTGTCTCAAAAAAATAGAATAAAATAAAACAAAACCAGCACTCCATACATATACTCCAGACACTGCTCCAAAATTCTCTGCCAATGGTAACAATACCTCCCTAGAAACCCTGGCTTCAAATCCTTGATGCTTTCTTTTCTCCTGACAGTGAATCAGACACAAAGGCCTGTCAGTTCTGTCTTTCATTGTCTTGCAAATTCTTTTTCCATTTTATTGACACTGCTTTCACTCTTAATTTGTGCCCTAACAAACAATTTTATACATGAAGTTTTCCAATGTCTTCCTAACTGGTCTCTCAGTCTCATTCTCTCTTCTGTCACCCTCTACCCCAGTCAATCTCATTAAGCTATCATGTACATTTTTTCATCCCATGCTTTGTGAATATCACTTCCAAGCTAAAAGTATTTTTAGTAGCTCCCATGGCCCAAGCATGGCCTTCTACCTTAGCTAATCTCCATTTCCACTTCTGCCTCTCTACAATCCGTTCTCAATACAGAAAAAAAAAAAAAACTTCCAAAAACACAAACAATTTCCTTTCATTCCCTTACCTGAAATATGTCAATGGCAGCCCAATGTATTTAAAACAACAGCCAAAATCCTTAATAAAGGATAAATTATCAGGCTACAAAGCCCTGATAATTTTGCTCCTGCCTACCTCTCCAAATTCATCTTTAACCATTCCCCCTTCTTGTTCTCTATACTCTACCCCTGACTTGCCTCCTTCCTGCCTCAGAGGTACACTTACTTTTCTTCCTGCTGGAATGTACTTCCCTGGATGGAGAATCACTCAGGTCTCAGCTCAAATGTCACCTACTTCTCCCCACATTACTTTTCACATCACCCTGCTTATTTTGTTCGTGTTCTTATTATAATCTATAATTTTCTTATTTATGTGTTTAATCATGTATTGTACATCTCCTCAGTTTGAAAGTAAACTTTGAGGGCATGAGTTGTCTTGTTCCACACTATCCACAGTATTTCGCATTACCTATTACACACTAAGTGCTCAACCTGTATCTTTTCTGTTAAGTGAATGGATGGTCCAAACGTAATGTATGCATTCAAACAAGTCTTTCAGTGGAGTCTGGAAGTCAGTATAAATGCTTAAGTAATGACAATGAAAATGAAGGCATTCACTGAAGGTGGACAAAAAATATAACTAAACTAAAAATGTATAGCAAAAATGGGGTACCAATAAAACTGATATTACATTTAAAAAGAAATCAAATCATGTTCATATGACTACTTCTTGAACATCTTTTAATGTCTGAGAAATAGGAATATTTAGAAATAATAAACATTTGTTGACTCCTCCCATGAGCAGGTACATATTAGATAGAAATGCAATATGATATACACTTATTATGTATCCACAAAAATTTTTAGAAATAAGAAATTTTTTTAATTAAAAAAATTTTAAAGATTTACCCAGAAATGAAAAAAAAAAGTAATTTGGGTATTTCACACTTATTTTATATAATATGGAACACTAGCATTAATGCTGTTTTTTTTTTTTTTTTAGTTCAGAGTTTTTTTAAAACATATGGGGTCTCACTATGTTGCCCAGGCTGGCCTCAAACTCCTGGGCTCAAGTGATCCTCCTGCCTTAGCCTCCCAAAGTGCTAGGACTACAGGCGTGAGCCACTGTGCCCAGCCTGGAATGTTTTAACAAGTTAAATGTTCAACACATTTGAAGTAAAAAATAACATTTCAGAACATTAAAAACTCATAAACTTATAAAAATACAAGTGTTAAGCATACATTGCCATTCTAATATAAATTAGGAAAAAAAGTGAAACATTTTAAAAGAAACCATATAAAAATGGGGAAAATTTAAATAATCACCAAAAAATTGAGAATTCTGATTTCTTCAAAAGCATAATTTTGCATAAAAATTGCATTACTAGTATCACAACTGAGCTGTGAGCATATTTTTTATTACTTTATCTTTTTTAAAATGGTCTTTATTTTTTAGACCAGTTTTAGGTTCACGGCAACACTGAGCAGATTTCCCATATTCCCCCACCCTGCCACCACCAGAGGGTACCTCTGTTATAACTGATGATCCTACACTAACACATCATTATCACCCAGGGTCCATAGTTTGCATTAGGGTTCACTCTTGGTGTTATACATTCTATGGGTTTAGACAAATTTACAATGACATGTATTCATCATTATAGCATCAGGCAGATTAGGTTCACTGCCCTAAAAATTTTCTGGGCTCTGCCTATTCATCCCTCTCTCTACCCAACCCCTGATATTTTTATTGTCTCTATAATTTTGCCTTTTCCAGAATGTCATATAACTGAAATCATACGGTATGCAGCTGTTTCAGATTGGCTTCTTTCCCTCGTAATACGTGTTTTCTGTATCTTTTCATGGCTTCATAGTTTCTCTTTAGTACTGCATAATATGTCATTCTCTGTATGTATTAGTTTATCTGTTCACCTACTGAAGGACATCTTGGTTGCTTCCATGTTCTGGCAATTATGAATAAGGCTGACATGAACACCCACATGCAGGTTTTTGTGTGGACAGTTTTTCACTCCTTTGGGTAAATACCAAGGAGCGTGATTGCTGGATGGTAAGAGTATGTTTAGTTTTTTTAAGAAACCACCAAATTGTCTCCCAAAGTAGCTGTACCATTTGGCATTCCCACTAGCAATGAATAAGAGTTCCTGTTAATCCACATTCTCACCAGCATTTGGTGTTGTCAGCGTTCTAGATTTTAGTTAGCCATTTTAGTAAGTGTGTAGTGGGATCTCATTGTTTTAATTTGCATTTCCCTGATGACATATGACGTGCAGCATCTTTTTCATATGTTTATTTGCCATCTGTATATCCTCTGTGATGAGGTGTCCATTAAGATCTTTGGCTCATTTTTAAAATCAGGTTGTTCATTTTCTATCTTTTTTTTTTTTTTTTTTTTGAGTACAGAGGAATTTATTGATGGTACACGACAAGATAGAGCTCTTTGTAGGGTCTGCATGGAAACTGTGAAGAGGGGAGATTCCCAGTGTGGTGGGGGACTGAGCATGGCAGGGACTGCCCAGAAGCTGAAGGTCTCTTTCTTCCTCTTGTGCTCTCACTGGGGCTGGTTGCCGAGCAGTCTTACTCCTTGGAGGCCATATGGGCCACCACCCTGTTGCTGTAGCCAAATTCACTGTTGTACGAGGAAATGAGCTTGACAAAGTGGTCATTGAGGGCAATGCCAGCCCCAGCATCGAAAGTGGAAGAGTGAGTGTCACTGTTAAAGTCAGAGGAAACAACCTGGTGTTCAGTGTAGCCCAAGATGCCCTTGAGGGGCCCTCCAACGCCTGCTTCACCACCTTTTTGATGTCATCATATTTGGCAGGTTTCTCCAGATGGCAGGTCAGGTCCACAACCAACACGTTTGCAGAAGGACACGGAAGGCCATGCCAGTGAGCTTCCTGTTCAGCTCGGGGATGGCCTTGCCCACAGCCTTGGCACCACCAGTAGATGCAGGGATGATGTTCTGGAGAGCCCCACAGACATATGCCACAGTTTCCCACAGAGGCCATCGAGTCTTCTGGGCAGGAGTGGTAGCATGGATTGTGGTCACAAGTCCTTCCACAATGCCAAAGTTGTCATGGATGGGCTTGGCCGGGGGATTAAGCAGTTGGTGGTACAGGAGGCATTGCTGATGATCTTGAGGCTGTTTTCAGACTTCTCAGGGATCATGCCCATTATGAATATGGGGGCATCAGCAGAGGGGGTAGAGATGATGACCCTTTTGGCTCCCCCATTAAGTGAGCCCCAGCCTTCTCCATGGTCATGAAGATGCCAGTGGACTCCACGGTGTACTCAGCTTCAGCATCACCCCATTTGATTTTGGTAGGATCTTGCTCCTGGAAGATGGTGATGGGATTTCCATTGATGACAAGCTTCCCATTCTCAGCCTTGACGGTGTGGTGGAATTTGCCATGGGTAGAAATACTGGAACATGTAGACCATGTAGTTGAGGTCAATGAAGGGTCATTGATGGTGACAATATCCACTTTACTAGAGTTAAAAGCAGCCCTGGTGACCAGGTGCCCAATATGGCCCAAATCTATTTACTCTGGCCTTCACCTTCACCATGATGTCTTAGAGACATGGCTTTGAGAAGTGGATGGTCAGCACTGAGCGACCCCAGCCAGCACCCATACCCACCTCTCTTTTTGTTGAGTTTTAAGAGTTCTTTGTGTATTTTGGATAACAGTCTTTATCATATATGTCTTTTGAAAACATTTTGGGCTGGGTGCTGTGGCTCACACCTGTAATCCCAGCACTTTGGGAGGCTGAGGTGGGCGGATCACCTGAGGTCAGGAGTTCGAGACCAGCCTGGCCAACACGGTGAAACCCCGTCTCTACTAAAAATACAAAAATTAGCCAGGTGTGGTGGTGTGCACCTGTAGTCCCAGGTACTTGGGAGGCTGAGGCAGGAGAATAGCTTGAACCTGGGAGGTGGAGGTTGCAGTGAGCCAAGATCGCGCCACTGCACTCCAGCCTTGGGTGACAGAGTGAGACTCTGTCTTAAAAAAAAAAAATGCGTTATTTAATGTCTAAGTATTCAGTGATTTTCCGGCTATCTTTCTGTTATCAAATTGTAATTTAGTTTGTTTTCGTCTGAGATCAGATATTGGATGATTTCCATTTTGGCCAATTCCAAAACAGCTACAGCCTCACTCATTACTTTGTGCTTGTACTCTATAGAGGTGGTTATCCTATTTACTATTCTGACTATACTTTGGAGCTTTTTTTTTTTTTACATCAGTTATTGCCAGGTGCCCAAACAAGAATTTAATATATTATTTTGACTGAAAATCAACTATGTGTTTTTAATTTCCTCAGATGTCCACTGCCTACCTAGACTCCATTCCTACATGTTCCACTGGTACCCAACTCCACTACTCTTCACTGCTCATATGCTTTGGAGGGGTCAGTCTTTATTATCTAAGGCCATGTAACATATCACATTCCCTAGCTATTGTGGTTTATTTAAAGGTGAGCAAGTGACCAGTCCAATAAAACTCTTGGCTTGGAATTCCAGAGAAATACATTCACTTTATTTTTCTAAAAATATGGTGTATAAATGAGATACCTAAAATTGCTTTTGTCATTTTTATATTTCATAGATAGCAAGTATACAGAGTGAGGCAGAACAGATAAAAGGGCCAAGCCTTGGGCTTTTCCTATTACGGGTATCAATAAAGGATCTTTTTAAGACAGTTTAAATTAGGTTTTCTGTTACTTAGAACAAAATATCTAAATGACACAGAATCTGAAGTGGTCATTACTATTTGATTTCCACTCTTATATGCTTCTGTCATTGCTTCCTAAAAAGGAAAAAAATATTGTTTGTGGCACATGTTTCAGCAAAAGACAAAGGTCAAAGGGTGAAGTGCACTGATATTTAACTCTCTTTGAGAAGGAGCTGAATTGAGGCCTAAGAAATCTCATGTTCAGCACAGGAGATTGAACACTGACTGAGAGCTTGGTAAATTCTAGAACTGACCAAGGAGATAACCTGAAGAACAAGTTGAAAGGATATTCTGAATAAACAAGTGAAATAAAAATAAGCCTATTGTGGGAAAACTCTTTTATAAGCAATCCACAGTTTTTGTTGTGTTTAAAAAAAAACAGCATTAACAGCCAATGGGCAAAATACAGCCAAAAGACTGAGGAGAGGGCAGAGGGGCAGATTTAAATTAACGTAGCAGCAATGCTGGGCTACTGGAAAAAAGATGACTGATAGTAGGACTAAAACTGCCACCAAAGTTAAAATGCCTATATAAACTGTTTCAACAAAGTCACACTCAGAACATTTTTTTTTTTTTTAATTAAACTTACGCAGGCTGGGTGCGGTGGCTCATGCCTGTAATCCTAGCACTTTGGGAGGCCACAGCAGATCACTTGAGGTCAGGAGTTTGAGACCAGCCTGGCCAATATAGTGAAACCCCGTCTCCACTAAAAATACAAAAATTAGCTGGGTGTGATGGCATGTACCTGTAGTCACAGCTACTTGGGAGGCTGAGACAGGAGAATCGCTTCAACCCAGGAGGCGGAAGCTACAGTGAGCTGAGGTTGCACCACTGCACTCCAGCCTGGGAGACAGAGCAAAACTCCATCTCAAAAACAAACAAACAAAAACCAAAAAAAACTTAGGCAAACCAAAAAAGGCATCATAATGTAATAAAAGAAAATATAGGTTATTTGGCTAGTTTTAATATGTTTACTTTAAAAAATAAAATACAGCAGAGTATCTAATGTCATAAAGACCTAATATGGAAAGGTAGCTAAATAAACCATTCGTGCTCTTGCATTTGTTTCTGATTTACTTGGTACCATATCTAAATAATAATGTGCACAAATCTTTTAATTGATTGTATTCAGAATTTATTAAAAGCACCACTTATTGGATAGTTTATTAAATTCATGCAAGTATCTGTATATGATTTCTTCAGCATATGTGTGTTTAAGGCAACATGAGAGAGAGCTAGAGACAGGAAAGCTGTCCATTTTAAAATCAAATTGGTGTATATCTCCTGCTTATTCAACATGTTTTGGTCTTGGAATTGTTTCTCTAATAATGTACTGGCAAGTCAGACGTTAAATTATTTAAGGTTTCTAAACACTGATTTGGTGGAAGTGCTAACAATCCTTGTGAACAAAAATAAGCTTCAGAAAAACTGAACAGCACTAAAAAAAAGTATCTACTTTGGAAAATAATGATCCTTTGTAATTGATTTTGGTTTTAGATATAAAGTTTACATTGGTAATTCTAATGTCTGTTTACCAGTTTAATTTTAAAAAGTACTTGGCTGGGTGCAGTGACTCACACCTATAGTCCCAGCACTTTAGGGAATCTGGAGCAAGAGGATCACTTGAGCCTAAGGATTCCAGACCAGCCTGGGCAACATAGTGTGAAACCCCATCTCTACAAAAAAATTTAAAAATAAACCTTGCATGGTGGTGCGTGCGTGCCTGTTGTCCCAGATATTCAAGGCTGAGGCAGGAGGATCACTCGAGCCTGGGAGGTGGAGGGTGCATTCAGCCATGATTGTGCCACTGCACTCCAGCCTGAGCAACAGAGCAAAACCCTGTCTCAAAAAAACACAAGGAAAAAAAAAGTACTTAGCCAGGTGCAGTGGCTCATGCCTGTAATCCCAGCACTTTGAGAGGCTGAGGTGGATCACTTGAGGTCAGGAGTTAGAGACCAGCCTGGCCAACATGATGAAACCCCATCTCCACTAAAAATACAAAAATTAGCTGGGTGTGGTGGTGTGTGCCTGTGGTCCCAGCTACTCAGGAGGCTGAGGCAGGAGAATCGTTTGATGCAGTGAGCCAAGATTGTGCCACTGCACTCCAGCCTGGGTGATAGAGTGAGACTCCATCTCCAAAAAAAAAAAAAAAAAAAAGTACTTATCACAGAGACATAACCATAAACTTAAGTTCTAATAATACTGAAAGTTATTTTAAATAGAAATCTTTTACAAACATCACAATAGTGTCTTTTATAGAATGCCTAGACGAAACCCAGTTCTCTAATTATTTTCCTTGTAGGAAATCTAGAAAAAACCTTTAGTAGAATGGTACTAGTGTGACAAATTCAATATTATAGTCTCAGAAGTTCTTTCATTTTTAAAGGATAAAAAAAAAACCAAGAGAAAGTCAACATGGAGTCAGTGAAAAAATTCTACACCAGAAGCAAAGAGGTGCACTAGATCTACATGAAGAAAAGCACACCACTGAGAATTATTTACAATAAGAAAATGAAAAAAATCCAGAAAAATACTGTGCTCTCAGGGACATACAAAAAATTAAGAACTCAGGGTGGGGGAGAAAACAGTATTAAAGAAGACTAAAAAAAAAAAGACTATAAGTTAAATAAAAACACGATAGAAATTTAAAATCCAAATTACAAGCAGTAAGGAAATCAGTGATGGAAGGGCCTAACTTAAGAAGCTATGCAAAAGAAAAAAATTAGAAAGGATGTGTGAGATGACAGCAATGAGAACAAGAAAGGAGAGCCAACCAATGAAAAATTCCTGGAGAAAAAAACAAGAACAAAACAAAAGGCACCAACTTAATATTTTCCTCAGCTAAAAAAAAAAAAAAAAAGATTTCAACATCTAAAGGACCTGTTATCTTTTAGATAAAATTATTGGATTTAAAAAATCAGTAGCTATAACCCTAAACTTTGAAATATTTTAATCATTTTACATCTACAATGCAACAGATGGCTGTATTTGCTATGGAAAAGGCACAATTATCCAGTCAGGATGGTGTAAATCTGGTTATTTTACTGCGTACCTTGATTATTTTGTATTTGGGTTTGGACATTAACTCGCTGAGGGCAGAAACAAGAACCTGAACTCATGCCTTAAGATAAAAATTGCATTCTTTTTATACACTTACTACATTTGAAACTATGCAGTGGCTCAATCATGGCTCACTGAAGCCTCAATCTCCCAGGCCCATGAGATGCTTCCACCTCAGCCTTCCAAGTAGCTGGGACCACAGGTGTGTGCTAGCACGCCCAACTAATTTTAAAGTTTTTTGTAGAGATGAGCTCTCCCTATGTTGTCCAGGCTGGTCTTGAACTCCTGAGCTCAACAGATGCTCCAGTCTCGGCCTCCCAAAGTGTTGGGATTACAGGCATGAGCCACTTCGCCCAACCCACCCAAGCATTTTTATGGGCTCTGAAATGTACTACGTAAAAAGGACACACTTTATTGGTTTAGAAAGTTAAGTATACATTATTATTATGATCAGCAGTAGGATAGCTATTTTATTTCCACCAGTCATTGATAAAACAATCCAAGTGTAGTAGGTATTAATCAGTAGCTTAAGTTAGAAATAAAAATTTACTATGGGAACGACTGCAGTGCTTTCAAATAACTGACATATGAAAAATTTACAGCTAACCTCTTCCAAAGAGCTGTCCATACTGCAGTCTCCAATGCTCTTCCTCCTGCTGTCTCTTGAAACCACACCAATCAGGTTTTCTTCCTCACTATTCTCCTGAAAGTGCTCTTGCAAGGTCACCAAGGACCTTCCTATTACTAAATCCAATGGTCATCTCCTAGTCTTCATCTTACTTGACTTGTCAATCAGCAGGAGGAGACACAGTTGGCCACTTTCTCCCTGAAAAACTCTTTACTTGGCCTTCAGTACTCCATACTCGCTTCTTTTTCCTCCTACCTTCAAAAGCCTCTCCTTTGTAATTATTCATCTCTCCAATATCTGAATGTGGAGAGCCCTAGAGCTCAATTCTCATTTCCTTACACTAGATCTCATAGGCTCATGGCTTTAAATACTACCCTTCTGTGCAGGGGTAGCCAATCTTTTGGCTTTCCTGGGCCACAGTGGAATAACTGTCTTGGGGCACACATATAACGATAGCTGATGAGCTTAAAAAAAAATACAATCAATCTCATAATGTTTTAAGAAAGTTTACAAATTTGGGTTGCACAAGCTTGCATTAGTGACTCCCAAATTTCTATTTCCAGTTGGACCTTTCTCTTCAACTCCCGTCTCTATAACCCCACTTGAACAGGCATCTCAAACCTGACTAAAACTGGCTCCACCTACCTTCACACTCAGTCTTCTCCAACTCAGTACACTGTTTAACTAAAGCCTTCCAATAGCTCAGGCCAAAGGCCACAGGGTCGTGCTTCACCCTTTCTCTCATAAGCACATCCAAACCATAAGCAAATCCTATCAGCAATACTCAGAATATGACGGCTTCTTACTGCCTCTCTTACTACCCACCTGGTCTAAGCCACCATTCTCTCTGGCTTCAATTACTGCATCAACCTAACAGGTCTCCCTGCTTCCATCCTTGCCCTTACAGTCAACACTGAACACAGCAGCCAGAGTGATCCTTTAAAAACCTTAAGCCAGATCCCCTCATTCCTCTGCTCAAAACCCTCCAAACACCTCCCTTCTCACTCAGAGTAAAAGCAAAAGTCCTTACCTGGGCCCATTAGCTCTCTGACCTTGTCTCACCCTCCTTCCCTCTGGGTGCTCAAATCTACTGGCCTCCTTGCTGTTCCTCTCTTGCTGTCCCTCTAACAAGACTGAAGGGTTCTGGGCTTTTGCCCTTGCTTGGTATGCTCTTTCCCTAGACAGCTGCATGGCGGTCCCCAACGCCTTCAGTTTTGCTTGAGTCTTTTCCATGGCACCAGTCCTTATTTTAAAACTGCACCTGTTCCTTCCTTGGTGCTTCCTATCCCCCTTTGCTACTTTATTTTTATTCCTAGTAACTGCTACCATCTGACTCCAGATACGTTAACTTTCACAAATCCCGTTTATCGTCCCCAACCCCACCTTCCTCCAGTGACATGTTAGCTCCTGGAAGACAAGGACTTCATTTTCTTCACTCTCACATCCCCCAGTGCTTAGAACAGAGCCTGGCCATAGAAGGCACTCAATATACGCTTGCTATATGAATGCCGAATATGCAAATTCTTAAATCTATAATAGGTAAGGCTAAGAAGTTTGGGACTATAAAGCCCAACTTATTTCCACAATGGGAAATACAATTTCCCTTTTGATAAAGAACTGTGAGAATCCTTTGTTTTCCATAGTAACACAATTTATATAACATGCCAAAAATTCCTTATCACTTCACATCCTCTCTCCAGTGCCTTTCCTGTATTCTGTAAAATATTAACTTACTATCATCAAAAAATCTTTGATTTCCCTCTGGTACTGCTACCATAATACTGCAAAGGCAAAGTGAACTCACTAAAAATGGTATGGAAACATAAATAATGAAGAAATGTAATAAAGCGTGTTAACAACCAAACAAATTCATCTCTATTTCAAATCAAATTGTACTGGCACAGTGAGAACCCCAGTCCAAGTTTAACTTTATTATCACTATAGTCCTTAATGAGCTAACAGTTTTCTTACTAAACTCCTTTTAAACTAAAAAGGAGTTCATGTAGGACTCCTGCATATAACCATGAAAACTTAAGCCTGAGAGAAATCAGTTCAGGCTACAAATCTAATTGATAAAACTCTTAGACAGCACTACATGTTTGGCTAGATAACAGACGCAGGGATACTGAAGTAAGGGAGATGAGACCAAATCTCGCTCAGCCTTTGCTAGCTTTCTGACCTTGGACAAGTCAGACTCTCGGTGCCTCAGTTTCCTTATCTGTATAATGGAAATGGTACCTGATAGGGTTGCTTCAAGGATTAAAGGTACCAGGTATTTAAAGCAATGGCACCGTGTCTGACATAAAATAAGCACTGAAAATAGCTATTACTAGAACATAAAAATAATCCCCACACCACTCATATTACAGCTCTTTAAGAGGCTCCTAGGTACCACCGTCATTTTTTAAAGATTGAGAAGTGCCACTATTCAATGGCATATTTTTACCTTATTATGTTCTGTAGCCAATTCCGAATACCGTGGAACGTTACAAAAAACATGTTTTTTTCTTGAGGTACTGTTGGGAAAACCTCAGAGAGAACGATCTGCTTTTTAGCACTGCAAGCCAATTAAGGGAGGAAGTTTGCGATTACCCGAGCCCTAAGTGGAAGGTGTGCAAATCCTGCCTTTTAACCCGGGCACCCCGGAGCCATGTGCCATTCTGGAGAGCTCACTCACACCCCAACAGCTTGTCCCGGCGCCTGAACTGTGCGCTCCTGCAAGCACACGCCGCGAAAGCACCGTCTCGCCCCGGCCGAGCAGCTGGACCTGCGGCGGGGCTTCCGCGCTCACCCTCCGATTAACCGCGAGCCAGGGCTGCCCGCGCTGCCCAGGGGTTCCCCGGACCACAGCCCTAACCCGCAAGCGCAAACGAGAACCCTCGCAGGCCTCTGCCCGGCCCTCGTGAACACACAGACCGCGAAGAAGCCATCACGGACCCGCGGTCGCTTCCTCGGCCCGGCTCCCTCCAGTCGCCGCGGAAGGTGTGGGAAGCCCGGGCACCCTCGCCCCTCAGGGCCCCGGCCAGGCCTGCTGGACCTCCAATGCTACAGGGACGGTGCAGGAGATATCAAGTGGCTCTAGCCCAGGCGCTGCCCACAGGCCCCGGGCCAAGTACCTGCGACTCGAACGAGCAGCAGCGACAGCAACAGCAGCAGCTTCAAGGCGGCGGTGACGGGCGGAGGGGAGGGGCCAGACAGGGGTAGTCGGAGTCCCCGCTGGGCCAGAGCGGTCTCGCGCTGCAGCCCCCGGCGCGCCCCCTGCAGGTGGGCGGTCCTCACGGTGGCTCGGGCTGCTCTGAGTCAGAGACTCCGGGAAAGCCTGCTCTGAATTAGGGAAAGCATCAAAACTGTGGCTTCAGAAGAGAAAGACAGCCTAGAAGAGGTTTATCCGATCTGAGTCCGGGAGCATTTTGCACTTTTCACGTCCTGTTCTAAATTCACATCCCATCCCCTTAGCTAAATGGGGGCTTCAAAGGCAAGGGCAGTTTCATTGGGTGCTATAAGCATCAATTAATAGTTGCTGGCCTCTAGGTAGGTCTTCTATAGACCCCAAATTGACATATTAGGAATAGCCACTAATGATTGGCTGCGCTATTTCTAAAATATAACCCTGCATTTTTACTTTTTTCAAAAGCAGTTTGAATCTTTTTTTTTTTTTTTTTTTTTAGACGGAGTCTCACTCTGTCGCCCAGGCTGGAGTGCAGTTGCTCAACCTCGGCTCACTGCAAACTCCAACTCCGCCTTCCGGGTTCAAGCGATTCGCAGTTTGAATCCTTCCTTCCTACTTTGTAGGGTTCCTTGACTTATTGCAACATGTACAGCCAAGACTAACTAAAAGTGTGGTGGGACATTCATATGCTGGAAACATTCTTTCATGCAAAACTAGTTTTTTCTTTTTTTCATTTTACCAACTCCAGTCCTACAGCCAAGACAACTCTCACTGCACAGTGACCGTCCTCTGAATTCTAGCACCCTCATCCAACCAAGCCACCCTCTATGGCAAACTTGTCCAACCCCTGGCCCACACCTGCAGGCTGCATGCAGCCAAGACAGTTTAGAATGCAGCCCAACACAAATTAATAAACTCTCTTAAAACATTATGAGTTTTTTTTTTTTTTTTGCAATTTTTTTTTAGCTCATCAACAATTGCTGGTGTTAGTGTATTTTATGTGTGGCCCAAGACAATTCTTCTTCCAATGTGGCCCAGGGAAGCCAAAAGATTGGACACCCCTGCTCTAGGGTATCTCATGGTTCATTCATTTAAGGACCACCTACACCGTCTAATAATTTGTTCTTGAAAATGTCATGTAAATGTTTAGGACTATTGTCATATTAGAGGAGATCACTATTACATTTCTTTCATGTAAGAATTATAAGATCTGGCCATGCACGGTGGCTCACACCTGTAATCCCAGCACTTTGGGACGCTGGGGAGGACAGATCACTTGAGGTCAGGAGTTCGAGACCAGCCGGACCAACATGGTGAAACCTTGGCTCTACAAAAATACAAAAATTAGCCAGGCATGGTGTTGCACACCTGTAATCCCAGCTACTCAGGAGGCTGAGGCACAAGAATCCTTGAACCCCAAAAGGCGGAGGTCACAATGAGCCGAGATCTCACCACTGCACTCCAGCCTGGGTGACAGAACAAGACTCCATCTCAAAAAAAAAAAGTTATAAGATCTTAGGGCATTTCACATTTTATTGTGCTATGACTAATCAGCAATATTACTTGTTAAATTGATGACATTTATTAATCAGTTTGTTATCGATGTCCTCCTTCTGGTTGTGTGTTGAGTTTATAATATCTTCACTGATGCCTATAAACTATGACAAATTAGCAAGGAAATTAAAGCTTTTCCCAATGTATTAATAAGATTTACTCTTCATTATTTGACTCATCCAACAATCTGAGAGCCTCTCCATTACTTCTATTCAAATTTATCTCTTCCTCTTCATGAATTACTGCTTTTGATTGATATGAAAAAATGTAGGGATGGTGAAGACAGCTTTTTTCTCTGACGGGATTAAAGTGAACTGCATGCTGCACATATTCTATGACTCCTTCATGTTACCACACCTGGGCACTTTGACACAGTGGCTGTTAGGAGCTGATATGGTTTGGCTGTGTCCCTGCCCAAAATCTCATCTTGAATTATAATAATACCCATATGTCAAGGGCAGGACCAGGTGAAGATAATTGAATCATGGGGGCAGTTTCCCCTATGCTGTTCTCATGAGAGCACATGAGTTCTCATGAGATCTGATGGTTTTATAAGGGGCTTCTCCTTTTGCTCAGCACTCATTCTGTCTCCTACCACCCTGTCAAGAAGTGCCTTCTGCCATGATTGTAAGTTTCCTAAGGCTGCCCCAGCCATGCAGAATTGTGATTCAACTGAGTCAATCACACCTCTTTTCTTATAAATTACTCAGTCTTAGGTATTTCTTCATAGCAGTGTGAGAACGGACTAATACAGGAGCATTCGCAGAAGCCATTCCTACTCTCCAGCAATAACTTAATGGTGCATGGAAGTGACCACGAACCACATGAACGTCTCCCATTAAATGCAAACCAAAGTACCCCCAGCTGCATTTCTGCTTAGCTGGATCCCAAAAATGCCTGTAGTCACTCCAATGTTAGCCAGTAGAAGAATACTCCGGAAGTCTGAGTGGAAAGAGAGAAATCTTAATCAATTGTAGGTAAAGTATTTTAATTTTGCAAGCTTTACAAAAACATATAACCATATCAGCACTGCTTCCCAGGGCCTTGGAAGGGGCCTGAACAAGGGAGGGCTATATATTGGTTTCCTATTGTCATTGTAACAAATTACCCTAAATTTAATACTTTAAAACAAGGATTATTTTACATTTCAAGAGGTGAGAAGTCCAAAATCAGTTTCACTGAGCTAAAATCAAAGTGCGGGAAGTGCTTTCCTTCTGGAGATTCTCAGGAGAGTTGGTTGCCATGCCTTCTCCAGCTCCTAGAGGCCACCTACGTCCCTGGCTCATGGCTCCTTTTTCCATCCTCAAAGCTAGCAGTGTAGCATTTTTACTCCCCTCTGACTTCTGCTTCTGTCCTTGCATTTCCTCTGTGACTCTCCTGTCTCCTTATAAGGACCCTTGTGATTATATTGGGCACACTTGGATAATCCAGAATAATCTCCCTATCTCAAGATCTTTCACTTAATCACATTTGCAAAGTTCTTTTTACCATGCAAAGCAACATATTCATAGATTCTGGGGATTAGGATTAGCATGTGGACATCTTTGAGGAACTGTTATCCAGCCTACCACAAGAGCCCTGAAGCTTAAACTTTACACTCTTCAGGTAAGTCTGCCGCTTCTTCCTCATTACTAAAATCTATTTGGTCCTGAGTTTTGATCGTGAGAGTTCCAATGGCGGAGGAATACCTGTAATTACAACCGAGATAAGTGTCATGAAGCGAAAGAGAAAGGATTCCTTGAGGGCAAACAATATGGGAGCTAATTTAGATAGAAGGGCAACAATGTCTTTGAATAAGTGAAATTTAATCTAAGATGCAAAGCATGAGGAATTAATTATGTAATGAACAAGGGAAGTATTCTAGACAGAGGAGACGGTATGTTTGGCCTGTGAATGCTGATGGCAGAAAGCTGTCACCTTCTGTGGCAGTATCTCTACCACTGAATCCTTAGCACCACCACGGTGACTGGCACATCAGACATGTTTGGGAATATTAGCTTAGTAGTTTTCAACCTGGCAGCATGTTACAATCATGCAGCAGCTTAAAAAATAACAGTGCCAGCCGGGCGCGGCATCTCACGCCTGTAATCCCAGCACTTTGTGAGGCCGAGGCGGGTGGATCATGAGATCAGGAGTTCAAGACCAGCCTGGCCAAGATGGTGAAACCCCATCTGTACTAAAGATACGAACATTAGCCGGGCGTGGTGGTGGGTGCCTGTAATCCCAGCTACTTGGGAGGCTGAGGCATAGACTTGCTTGAACTTGGGAGCCAGAGGTTGCCATGAGCCAAGATCGTGCCACTGCCCTCCAGCCTGGGCCACAGAGCAAGACTCTGTCTAAAAAAAAAAAAAGAACACGGCCTGGGCCCTAGCCAAGATCAAGTTAGAATCATCTGGAAGCACGGCCCAGGCATCTGCATTTTTAAAAGCTGCTCAGGGAACTCTAATGTGCAGCCAGGATTGAGTTGAGAATCGCTGTATTAGATACAATTGAGTGAATGAATGAATAAGTGAAAGGAAATATTTGCTTTGGGTAGGCTTTTCATTTAGAAAGTTTTCTTATTAGGGATAAGAAGGGTTTTGGCTATATTCGTTATATAAATTCCTATCCAGTCTTAAAAAATGCAGACAGACTTTCAAAAATATTATACTTGAATGCTCATCAGAAGAGACTGAAAGTGATCTAGCAACTATCCCAATGTAACTAGTTGTCTCTGTAGAAAGGCGATATGGTCAGAATGGGGAGGTGTTTGAAAAAAATACACCGCACCTACGAAGTAAGTGTTTTGAGCTCTGCTTTCCTGTTCCAGGGTGCATTTGGTTTCTGTAGTACTGACGAATGACCATGAGAGGGAGACATGCTCCTGACAGGTGTTGCTTCCGTGGGTCTCCCATCTCTCAAGCCCGGCTAGCACGAATCAGGTGTTTTCCACAACACTGTGGGTTCTCAGGCATAACAATGGAATGAGTAAGTACAGGAGATGAGACAAGTAGCACATATTTATCTACACCAAAGTTAGGGTCATTTCCGTTCCCCAACAATTTTAAACATTTAAACAACCAGAAAAAAAAAAATGAAGTGTTTTGTGTGCCGGACGTATTTGCGAAACTGTTAGAGAAAAAATTTGAAGCCCAGGAGAATAATATTTTCCTAGAGCAACTGGCACAACTAAAAAATATTCAAGAAAAACTTTCAGAAACGGATCTCTTTTCTTAATTGCAAAGTAAAATCTTAGATGTCCTTGGGTTTCTGAAGTTACTAAGATAACAGTTGGACTCTTGGAAAGAAAAAAAATGATCTCAGCTCCTTGCCATAACATCCATTTGTCATTTCTCTTTCCACTTACCTACACATGCCAGAACCACACAGATTGTCACACACACACACAAGGCAAAATATGATGGAATGTACATTTAGGCAAGTTACCTAACATATGTCCTATACAACTTCTAGCCCTGCTGCCTTGGGAATTAAGTTTCCAACACATGCTTTTTGAGGAACATATTCAAATCATAGCAACTGGTTTGATAAATTTGCTTAGAAGCAGGCAAGGAAAAGTAACAGAAGATAACACCAGAAAAGCTCATGGTCCAGGCTCATCTTACCTTTCCTCCAGTTCCTTTCTGGCCCTGGTTTCCTTTCTAATTTTGTAATATTTCAACTCCTTTGAGACCAGGATAGTTCATGGCTTGTTAAGTCTGGGCAAAGGTAAAGTTAAGGGTTCTTGCAGGTCCCAAAAGTCTTTGGGATATCCATTCAGTTCAGATAATGAGGAGAGTTGAGGATTCCAGCAATCTGTGTTGTCAAAAGGTTCACTTCAACCCTAGAATGGAACTTAGCTTACCCCAGGGAGTTAAACTGAACTGAAATCTTAGGCTTAGAGGGATCTTAACTTTTACATTAGCCCAAAACAAACTCCTGGCAATCATTCAAACAGAAGCAAAGCACATCTCCTTCTCAGTCTTGAAACATATGCCAGGAACTATATTACACTTTGCCTCAATTCTGCTCTCCTCCTCTCAAAACACTGATCCTGCGGTTTCATTTCCACCTTTACAAAATTGTGATGCCAATGTCAGGGTAAAGCCTGAGGCTATCCTTTTCTGACTTTTGAGGATATAGTCATACTCTGACAACTATTTTCTGCAAATACAACTGAATGAACATATCTTTGGACACACACTCCTGCCTTATTCCATTCAGGCTGCTATAATAAAATACCACAGACTGGATAACTTAAAAAGAATAGAAATCTATTTCTCACAGCTCTGGAGGCTGAGAAGTCCAAGATCAAGGCATCAGCAGATTCTGTGTCTGGTGAAGTCTTCTCTCTGCTTCCAAGGTAGCGCCTTCTTCCTGTGTCCTCATGTGGCAGAAGCTGAAAGGGCAAAATGCACTAGGGTGTTCCCATTGACCTCCTTTATAAGAGCACTAATCCATTCATGAGGGAGGGCCCTCTTAACTTAGTCATTTTCCCAAAGGCCCTACCTTTTAGTACCATCACTTTGGGGTTTAAGCTCTAACATATGAATTTTGGAGGGACACATACATTAAAACTATAGCAACTCGTGACCAGCAAGAAAGGAAACTTTTGACATTTTTATAAGAAAAACAAATAGGTGGATAAGTAATACAAATTGCTTTTAGCCTATGATTTATTTTAAGGCAAACAGAATGAGAAAAGACTCTTAACAATGACTTCAAAGTATTTTATTTTATTTTATTTTTATTTTTATTTTTTGAGGTGGAGTCTTGCTCTGTCACCCAGGCTGGAGTGCAGTGGCACAATCTTGGCTCACTGCAAGCTCCACCTCCTGGGTTCACACCATTCTCCTGCCTCAGCCTCCCAAGTAGCTGGGACTACAGGTGCCCGCCACCACTCCTGGCTAACTTTTTGTAGTTTTAGTAGAGACGGGTTTCACTGTGTTAGCCAGGATGATCTCGATCTCCTGACCTCGTAATCTACCTGCCTCGGCCTCCCAAAGTGCTAAGATTACAGGCGTGAGCCACCGCGCCCAGCCAAATAATTTTATTTTTTTATTTATTTTGAGACAAGGTGCAACCATGACTTACTGCAGTCTGGACTTCACAGGCCCAAGCTGACTTCTTACCTCAGCCTCCCAAATAGCTGGGACTACAGGTGAGTTCCATCATGCCTGGCTAATTTAAAAAAAGAAAAAAATTTATAGAGACAGAGTCTCCTTGTGTTGCCCAGGCTGGTCTTGAACTCCTGGTCTCAAGTAGTCCTCCTGCCTTGGTCTCCCAAAGTGCTGGAATTACAGGCATGAGCCACCATGTCTGGCCTGATTTTTATTTTTCAAAGACCTGAAAAATGAATTTTATTTGTTTATCTGGCAGGTCACAAGAGACATTAACAAAATAAATGGAGTTAGTTGCTTTTTGTGTTTTTGTTTTGTTAGTCACCCAACAGGATTTTTTAAGTCGCAGGTAACAGTTTGCAATAGGGTAGTAAGGTTTTAGGATTTTTCTACAGTGAATTCACTGCCTAAGATTTCCTCATCCTATCTTCATTGTGAACCCCCACACTGCATGTCTGTCACCTGTTTTAATTTTGACAAAGAAAAAGGAAAAACAGAGGAAGTTAAAAAAAGGAGGAGGATTAAAAAAAATCTATGAATCTATGACACAAACAACCCATAGTTAATTGCAAAAGTAACTAATACTTATATTACGTGATTAATAAAAATCCAGTTACCTGTAAAAATGTTAGGTTTAACCACTATGATTTGTATCCAGTCAATAATTAAAAATAAACCCTAATTTATAATCTTACTATGTTCTTCCTTAATGTGGTGCTATGCAAGTCATGGTAGTGGAATCGCTTTCTCTTTATGCATAAGTGGGGTACTTGTTGGCAATGTGCCTCTGGAGAGCATGATGCTCCACCAGCTATTGTGAGGCAACACCCAGGTATCAATTCAATAGCTGATTTTGGAATGGAATTTGCCTTCAGGTAGTTGACTTTTACAAATACTTAAGAAGTTTAATAACTGCCATTTCACTTGTTTTACTCAGCATTTTTGTGTTGTAGAAAATCAAATTCTGAACTTCCCCTGATCAGGACCCAGATACAGTAGTAGATTTCTATCTTCTCTTCCTCTGCACACTAGACACCATGACAAAGGGAACCTCCCCAGAAATTCTGCCAGGACCAGTTTCCAGTGAGGATAAGAGCATGCATGCGCACAGCAAAGCCAACTCAGAGGACGAGTTTCAGCCTGCTGCTCTGAGTGCCTCCGCCCAGACAACTGCTGCAACTCAGAACCCATCAAATACATATGAGCTCATGTGGACAGATGGAAAACCCATTAGGAAGTACAGCCAACTGTGTGTTACCACATTTCTGGGAAAGAAACCACATTTGGTGCAGGAGCAGTGCAAAATCACTAAGGTCAGCACCTTTAAATCAACAGAATGTCTAACCTCTCTCAAGCTATCACACAAGTAAAGCTATCCGGTTAGCTAAAGACTTTGCCCTACAGAAAAATACATGGACTAGGGCTAGACCAAAGACCCAAGCCCACCAATGACATCATGTACTTTTCTGTAGCTGTCTAATTTTTCTTAAAATTGTGATACAAACAACTTACTTCGTAAGAATACAACTGTTAGCTATTATAAAGTAACTTATGAGCAAAATGTAATTATACCTCAATAAAGTGGGGAGAAAGTACAATTACAAAGCTTAAAAGCCATCTTTTAAGAAATCGTTGGTTAGCCATACTTTTTTTAAGTTAACTCAGCATGTCTTTTTTTGTGTGACAGAAAAGCATACCTACTTTTTTGACATTTTTCTTGGACTATGGGTGACAGGAAGGAGAGAACTCTCCCCTGTCTTCCGCAGTCCTGCGTCCACGCAAGCCACTCCCCTCATGGGCCACTGAATACACGCTGCAGGACAAGGGACAGCTAAAACAGCAGCTGAGAAAGTAGACTTGCCTCTATTGCTGAGTTTTCTTTTGTAGTTTTCCCTTGTTTGGTATTTTAGAATCATTTTGCCACTGTTTTACCACCAAAGGTTGGCACCTACTTGTTTTTTCCACAAATTAGGATCACCAAGCTCTTCTCAATTTTACTTTGAGGGTAATCTTAAGGTAATTTCTAACTGAAATGTTTAATGTAAAATTTGCTTAAATGTCCATGTGGGGATGTGTGCAAGCTGTATGCTGACCACACGCTGATGTAAACTGAGACCTAGTTCTGGGGAGGATGTTAGCTCATATATATATATGGGATTTTAGAGTTATGAGCCAGGAACCATGGATGAAAACCAATATATATGTATCATAACACCACCAGCCACTGATGGGGACAGTCCTTTAGTCCCTTCATGTTGAGTGTTAACACATACTTGTGAAGGCATGTAAACCAGCCCTTCATTTTATCTCCCCATTCTAGACAACCAATGTTCTAATTAGTTGTTCTACTTCTCTATTACTAAACGTTTACTCTAAACTATCAGGCCACCCCCTGGTTTTCAAACACAGATCCCTTACATCAAAAGAATATACAGGCCAGGCATGGTGGCTTACACCTGTAATTCCAGCACTTTGGGAGGCAGAGGTAGTAGGATCACTTGAGACCAGGAGTTTGAGACCAGCCTAGGCAACATAGCAAGACCTTGTCTCTACAGAAAAATAATTTTTACAAAAGGATATACAATTCAAAAGATACTGCCTTATTACTAGAATCCCACACAGTCATTAATAATTAGTCCAGTCCATCATTGTGTATGAATGTCTCCCAGAGTAAAGTCACTCAGGTTTGCAGGTTTCCTCTCAATCTTATCAGGTGCCAAAAACAGGAGTGGTCTTGGCAACTAGCCTCACCCTTTGAGGCATCTGGAATAACTGAGCCGAGACATCATGTCATCTTTTGCTCTGAGACTCTTTTGAGGTATTAATGTAATATTGAATTTCCTTCCATTAATAACATTTTTTTTCTTTACTCTCAGCTACTTTTTCTCCTTCTCTCCATTAATACTCAAACTTTTTCACCTTTGGAAGGGACATTAGAATTGCCACTGTGCTGGTCTAGATTGTGGGCAGCAATACTAGTCTAGCAAGTAGCTCCTCCTCAATCCACTGCCATTCAGATAGGGTAAGGTTACACAGGTGCAGAACTAGTGAGCTAGTTTTGCCACCAGAGAACATAGCTGCATTCACTCTTGATCCCAATTTCTTAGATGGGGTGAAGGCACAACCCACCCGCATTATCCCCTTAGGAATTCAGATACAAAGTTTAAAAATGTAGTTACAGCTTCTTGCTTAGAAATCATCCTTGCTTCCAGCACTTGTAGTTGTAGCCCTGGTCCTAGGATCATTGCATCAGGTAGAGGAGAGAAAAAAAAATTGAGGTTGTTTGGGGAAGAAAGAGAAAATTATAGTCATTATACTAGTGTACTCCTCCCTTGGCAAGAATTGCATAGTCATATCAGCATCCTCCCCAGTCCCTCTTCCCAAATCAACCAAAAAACAAAAAAAAAACAGAAAAATCTAGTGGGGACACTCCTTTAGTCCCATTCATGTTGAGTGTTAGCACCTACCTGTGAAGGTGTGTAAGCCAGCCCTTCATAATTTATCTCCCTGTTCTAGACAACCAATGTTTTATACTCCTTCTACTTCTCTATTACTAAACTATTACTCTAAGGAGGTATCTCTCTGCCCATTGTTGGATATTATGACTTATACATTGTTCCTTGGTCTGAAGAAATGACAGTTGTCTGTACAAATCCATGCAAGTCTTCAGCTCTTGTTTTTTTATGGTGCTCTGAGCATTTTCATCTTCCACTAAGGAAGCAAAGCCCAGTCCACAGTCAGTGTCTAATTCCTGTCAAGACCAATGTGTAGCCCCCCAGGGCTACCAGCATCAGTTTCACTTGCCAGCTCTGGTCAGGGCCTTCCCACCAGGCAATCTGCCCCATAGCCACTGGAAGTTTCTGTCTCTCTTGCTGACAAACAGGACAGTTCTTATTGGCATTCTGTGCCTGCAAAGATGCAAAAGGAACATGTTTAGATTCATCCCATCTCTGCACTACTGCAGTATTCCTATATCCACTCACTTCATGGACCAGGTGGTGACCACAAGGGAGACACTGAGATAACTGCTTGTCTATTCCAGTCACCTTCTCAGCCTGGGGAGGAAGTTCTTCTGATGGGCATTGACTTATTCTCCTTTAATGCACCCCTCAAATTTCTATAGGGCTATGCACCATATGGACATTCCTTTAATAGATCAGATTTCCATCGTCCTCTTGCCTGAGTGTATGGCCAGGCCATTGGTCACTGCCCATGAATCAGTAAAAACCCAAACATGGAGGCTTCTACTACTGTTCAGTTCTTCCATTACTGTAAGAAAGACAGCATGCAGTTCAGCCCCCTCAGCTAATCTGTTTTTACCTTCTTTGATCAAAGCAGCAGCCTTCCAAACAGGAGGATGTTGTCCATTCACTTTGGAAATGCTTTCTGTAAACAGAGCAGCTCCTTATTGGTCAGTCAAAAGCTGTTCACAGTGCACTGTCCAAGTGTCTGTAGAAACCAGCAGCACCTCACAGTCTGCATCAGTCCTGGGGGTAAAGAGGCTCCCTGCTCATGAGTATCTCCTTCTTGCATTCCCCAGGTGGCATGATCCCCTAGAAACAATTTCCATTTTATTGGGGAACTCTTCCGGGCACTGCCACTCCCTGTAGCATGTTTCTCTGCTGTCAGCTCTTCAATCAAAGCCTGCACATGCTTCCCTCCATAGGGCCCAAAGGGGCTCGGTGGGGCCTGACCACAATTTAATCACCTCTGTCCAATAGTTATTCTCATTATGATTTGTGTGAAATTTTCAAACTCAGTTGTGTTTGCCTGTGGGCACATTGCTTATGCCAGTTATTTTAGGAGTATAAACAGCAGTAAAATCTCATATGAATATCTAGAAGTGGAAAGAAGTGATGGTAGATATAGACATGGCAGGAGAAAATGTGGTTGCCTGGGGACCATTTTTGCAGGGATATGAGGAGTGGACAAAGGCATAGGCTGGTAATTGGCAAAGCCATGTCACACCCCTTAGGATTAGCAGTTACTGAAGGATATCAACAGTCACCTACCTGATAAAGCCACGCACCAGCTGACGGCTTCTCCAGTGCTGGGGCGGCTGTGCCGGTGGCAGGGACTACCGCAGAGTGAGGTCCTCACCTCCTGGAGTGATGAGGGGGTCTCACTTGCCATCTTCTCCCAGCACCTGCAGCTGGGGAGCTCACTCTGGCAGCTGAAGTTCTGACTTTTTACACAATGATCAAGTGTTTTGATCCAGAAGTGATTTAAACTCCTAAATTCCTAGATAAAACTAGGCCCAGTAATCCCCCAAAAAGGCTAATAGCTCCTTCTTCTCTCACATAACTACTAAGAAATGTATCATTTTACAAAATAAGTTTTGAATTTTGTTTCAATTTTTGTTTTATCAGGTGCTACCCTAGTTCCTTTATTCTTCATGTTATATTTATATACTGTGGAATGCATGTCATCAATTGTATTTTTCTTCTCATATTCTGACACTGATGATAATCTCAATGTTTGGAAAAAAAACTATTAAATAAAATGCTTCTGTTTTTGTGCATCCTCAAAGGATAAACTGCTCTACATATACTGTAGAGATGCTGCATTAGGATATGCATATATTTCTGATCCATCCCACTTCTTAGCTTTATTTCCTAACTACTCCCTTAACCTAAAACTTCGCTAGCACAAAGCAAGTTTACTCATTTTTCTACAATGCCACATTTATTCTCCCATCTGTAACTATCCTTCCCTTTCTCTAGGGTGCCCTACCTTTGCTCACATGGCTCTACTCTTTCTTCAAAGTCCCTCTTCCCCTTGGGGCTTTCCTGATGGCCCCGATGTCCTTTGACATGCAGGTCCACACTACGCTGTTGTTGTTGTTGTTGTTGTTGTTTAATAGATATTGGGTCTCACTATGTTACCCAGGCTGGTCTTGAACTACTGGGCTCAAGTGATCATCCCGCCTTGGCCTCCCAAAGTGCTGGGGTTACAGGAGTAAGCCACCATGCCCAGCCCACATAGCACACTTTTGACACCAACCACATGTTGTCTGGGATTACTCACTCTCTTACATATCAAGTTGAAACATGAAATTGTCAACATAAAACTATTTTTGGCCTACAAAGACAGCAGTTATATATGGTTCAATTTATGTGTCTTCTTACTCCAAATACAATTTGTTGCATTCTTGTTTTCTCTGATAGCCTCTTCCATTGTGTAGGTGTTTGCTATTAAAAAGAGATAGAGCTTGACTACTCTTAAATTGGCAAAATAGTAGATAAACTTCCAATTTAATCTGAAGAGGATCCTAGTCCATTAACACATTCACTTAGGAAGATTTGAGATGTTTGTGAGTCTCTGCAAAAATATCCTACTACAGCCTAAAATTTAAATATAAAAACTTCCAGTACTAGGAGTTACAGCTATAGGCATATGTTTATAAATATTATAGAATTTTAATAGATTCTATATTTCAAAAAGATTATTCACAGAATTTTAATCAACAAATTTTATATTCACTGGAATTATTTTGTATTTATTATATAATTAGGTATACAACCCAGTTAGAACATTAGAATATTGTACTTTTTCTAATTACACTATACAGATTCCTCTGATCATCTCCCTTATTGTGGTCTTAATTCTATACATAATTACATTAATTACCATGAGAGAGATGAAGCTAGATAAGGAAAAACCTTGTGAGAAAGTATACATATTTTTAAAGCTAAGAGAATTATAAGGTATCTGATATCAGGTGCAGAGCCTTATTGCTTTCCAAATTAAAACATTCCAAATAGCATGTTGATTATTGAACTGCCTTCAGTACTCTAAGGACAGAATAAAATTATAACAATGGTCAAGCAGAGAACAGGGCAGCATTTCACTTTGAGTACATCCATATTGGTAGGCTCAGACTTATGTGAGGAAACAGATAAGTATTTCATCACCTCCTTGCTTTAGTTCTGTGTGGATAGATCAGAGAACCCAGGTTTCTTTTTCAGTGATTCCATTTCTTAGAGCCCTATTTTCCTCCGTTGAAGAGTCACATCTTTAGAAATTGATCCAAAATACCTTTATGATATTTTATGAGACTTTCATTTATGTAAATTCAAAACACATAAAAGACTTCATGAAGCCATATAAAGATCTATTTTAGAGAAAAAATAGAATGAGTTTTATATGAGTTGATTTGAATTTGCCACTTGTCATTTATGAGACATTAAAAACAAACTCTATACTGTCATGATGAAGTGCAAAAATAAAATAAAAACTAACTCTATAACTTGGTTCTTTTTTTTTTCTAATCTTGAGATTTCCATAGAGTGCTGTGGTATAATACCTTGATGAATACAGTCTATCTTAATGCCAAAAAAACGGGAAGAGGTCAAATTTCCCCCACTGATGGTAGGTAGCCCACCTGAATCCCCAAGTTCTTTCACTGTCTTGAGATAGCCTCCAACGATATTTTAAAATATGAGAGCTTTCTTCAGAGATCTTCTTCCTTTATGTTCCCAAAAACGCAGTCATCTTTAGCTATCTTAATCTTGCTTTTTCTGGATAGAAAACTAGAATAGTCTTTCTGCTGTGAAGTAAACAGAGAGGTCAGAAATGTAAATGAAAAGAAATCATTTCCATAACAATAACAAAGTCACAGAGGTTAAAACAGTATTGAAAGGGCAACAGAAAGCTTACATTTGTATAAGCAATGGTTATTTTAAACAGTTTTATTCTGTAGAAGCTTTATTTTGGGGTGAGTGTAAATACACTCGTTAGGACTGAGAAGAGCACCGCCTACTGGTTTTATGTGTCCTCTGCATCTTTCAGGGCCCTGGGATGTCACCCAGGTTAACATTTAACTCTACCTGTCTTGCCTCTTTCCCCTCTTAAAGCCATGCGACTTTCAATTTTTAACTTTGCCCAAAATCTTTAGGGCACATTCCACACAAATACAAACTTTAAAAAAGAGGCTGGGCGGCCAGGCGCAGTGGCTCACGCCTGTAATCCCAACACTTTGGGAGGCCAAGGCGGGCAGATCACGAGTTCAGGAGATGAAGACCATCCTGGCCAACATGGTGAAACCACATCTCTAATAAAATACAAAAAAATTAGCTGGGCACGGTGGCTGGCGCCTGTGGTCCGAGCTATTCGGGAGGCTGAGGCAGGGGAATCACTTGAACCCTGGAGGCAGAGGTTTCAGTGAGCCGAGATTGTGCCACTGCACCTCAGCCTGGCAACAGAGTGAGACTCTGTCTAAAAAAAAAAAAAAAAAAAAGAAGAGGCCGTGTACAGTGGCTCACGCCTGTAATCCCAGCACGTTGGGAGGCTGAGGTGGTGGATCACTTGAGGCCAGGAGTACGAGACCAGACTGGCCAGCATGGTGAAACCCCATCTCTACCAAAACTACAAAAACTAGCCGGATGTGGTGGTGCACACCTGTAATCCCAGCTACTCAGGAGGCTGAGGCAGGAGGATCGCTTGAACCTGGGAGGTGGAGGTTGCAGTGAGCCGAGATGGCACCACCGCACTCCAGCCTGGGCAAGGGAGCGAGACTCTGTCTCATTAAAAAAAAAAAAGTGTTACGCTTATTTTAAAACATTTTAGAGGTTAGGGTTACCGCAAATCTTTAAAGAGTAATTTGCCTTCAGTACTTATGAAATCTCAAAGACAGGGTTATGGAAAGTGGAAAGTGAAAAAAAAAATGTGGAGCCCCTCAATGGGCAGATGGGCTACAACTTTTTTCTACGAGGGATTTGTTTTGATAGAGGGGCCTCACTGCCAAGTGGTTAAAGCAACAAACTAATTTTATTTGTTAAACAACAAATAAAGACTGCTTGGGTTCAAATACTGGCTCTGATATTAACTGACTGTGTGACCTTAAGCAAGTGACTTAACCTTTCTGTGTTTCAGTTCTCTGTGCAGTAAGCCAAGGATAATAACAGTGCTTTGGTTGTTTATTAGGATTAAATGAGTTATACATAAAAAGTAATTATAGCAGTTCATGGCTCAGGATAAGGTCTATACAACAGTTTGCAAAATAAATTAAAACTCAATATAGTTGGACACTAGGTCTCTTTCCGACCTGCTGGTCCTACTCACAGCATGAGATAGGTTGGCCTGTATTAGAGTTACCACTCATCTGAGAGGACAACTGAACTGATCACAGCTGTGCTGAGTGTTATCTGTTGTCCTAGGACAGTGGCTCTCAAACTTGAACATGCATCAGATTTGTCTGGTGGGCGTGTTAAAGAGATTGCTGCGGCCTTCCCCCAGAGCTGCTCATCCAGTAGGTTTGGGGCCTGAGAATTTGAATTTCTAATAAGATCCACGTGATACAGATGTTGTTGGTCCAGGGACCACACACTGAGAACTGGTGTTCTAGGATGATGGTTCCAATTCTGGTTGTATAATAGGACCACTTGGGGAGCTTTTAAAAATTCCATTGCCCAGGCCCCTCAGACCAATTAAATCCAAATTTCTGAGGGTGGGGCTCAAGCATTAGTTTTTAGAGCTCCCCAGGTGATTCCAATGTGCAGCCAAAGTTGAGAACCACAGCTCCATGCTGTCGGCATGCTGCTAAAATGGGTGCATTAAAATGATGAAGTGATTACCATCTACATTTTACAGACAAAGATATGGAAGTGCAGTATCAGAGTCCCTAATGAAGTTAGGTTTTGGATCTGCCTAATGACACATAGCCAGTAAGCAGTGGAGTTCCTATCTCGTCTCTCTGTCCAACCAGCCAGAAATGCTGTGATTATGAAGGAGAATGCTTTTATGCATTTCTGCTAGTTTATTTTCCCTGACTGTATTCATTCAAGAAAGGACTTTATATACTTACATATTTATAAATACTGTACATATATACTAAGGATGTTTACATACACACCAGTCTCTGTGACAGGTGCTGGATCAAGAAGAAATCCCATTCAAATGCTACTTAGAAGTCACTTTTCTTTCATTCACCTACACTAGGATTTGGACTTAGAAAGGAAGAGTTAGCAAGGGCACAGTTAGTTAAGGCATAGTTCCAGGGTCGGACTGCCTGCTTCTTTCCATCATTGACTGCTGTGCAACCTTGGGCAGGTCACAAAACCTCTCTGTGCACTAATTTCCTCAACTTATTTATAGGGCTGTGAAGGAATGTGTTAATTCACATAAAAGTGCTTAGAATACTGCCTGGCAATAATGAGTGCTCAAAAATGTCATTGATTGTGATTTTTTTCTATTATTATCTGCACAGCAGATCTAAATGCTCAAAAAGTATTTTGTAAACTTAAAAGTTGCTTTATACAGAGTATACTGCAGAAAACTATGAGACCAAAATATACTAGATATGTAACATATACAAACTAGAAAGAGAGTTGCCTCCAAAAAGTGCATGGGGTGTACAAAAAAATCACCAAATAATTTTGTGTTTCTCTTGGAAATTTTCTATGTAAAAATTCTTGGTAGTGCTATGGGGTGCTACAATAAAAATACTATACTTCTGTGATGGCCTTCCAATTGGCCCAATCTACAAAGAGGAGCTTCTGAGAAACATAATTCTGACTTATTATTGAAAGTGGGATGACTTTGGTTAAAGAGGAAAAAAGATCAGATTTATCAAAATTATAATGTACCAATTACATAATTTTGCTCACAGACCTGGCTTTGTTGAATGTGGTATTTTTTACTTTTGCTTTGTTCCGGAACTTCAATCTGCTAAATAGATTAGTGAAATGTCAGTCAGCTCAGCCCAGAGAAGCAAGCACACAAACAATCTATTTAACTAGCACACTTTCCCTTCCACGATAATCCTCTTAATGGTCCCAAAGGCTGCCGGTCAGCAGGTACACCTGCTTGTCATCTGTGCATTCCTCTTTCACTTGTCAGGGTCTAAATGTTACAGAAATAGAGTCCCCAAAAGTTAAGTAAAACTTAATGTTTCACATTAGTGGTTGCCTATGGATTTTGTGATTGAAGAAAGCTTTTAAAAGAACATCACACAAAATGAAATGTCCTTCCAAATCCTGAAATAATTCTTGGGGTTGCAATCCATATGCTGACTCAAAGCCCAGCGGGGCTTTGGTTAATCAAAAGCCACCATTAATCAAGCGAAGAATCAAAGCGAAGTTCAAGAGACTTGAATATACCTCATGTACATAAGGTAAACCCAATATACCAGCAGGAAACGGATGGTGCAATCTTGGGGTAATTGAGGAGAATTTTAGGAAGGAACCGTTTAACTATTTAATGGAGGTGTGGGCAGGATTACATTGAATGCATGAAGGGATGTTGGGGCCCCCAGGGGCTAGCAATGAGGGGGATTTCCAGAGGATTCTTACCACCTCTAGGCCTGAAGGGGCGAGGGAGCAGCTGGGGCTGGAACCAGAGAGTAGCTGTAGCTATAAGGAGGAGAGATTGCCTGACGGGAGCTGTATCCCTCAGTAGAGAGACATTCCAGCCACAGAGACCCAGCAGGTTCCAACATGGAGAAATAAACACCCTACTCTCACTTTTCTCCCACCCTCCAATCTCCTGCTGGTTTCCCAATGAGTTATCCAGGGATGTCCAATCTTTTGGCTTTCCTGGACCACACTGGAAGAAGAGAATTGTCTTGGTCCCCACGTAATATAGCTAATGAGCTTTTTAAAAATCACAAAAAAAACCTCAGTGTTTTAAGAAAGTTTATGAATTTGCATTAGGCCACATTCAGACATGTCCTGGGCTGCATGCAGCCCGCAGGCTGTGGGTTGGACAAGCTTGAGTTATCCCATTGAGGGTAAGGTTGTAGTACACAGTCTCCCAGGGCACAGAGCAGAGTGGGAGTGAATCTGGAAAGGCAGAGGGCCTGGCACACCTAGGAAACACCACCTAGCCAGGCTTTTGGGGGAAAGAGTTCTTAGACTCTTCTTAATGGGAAAGAAAAGAACTGCTATTAAACAACTGTGCGTTAGGTACATAACTCAAACAAGTTGCAGTATTTATTTACCCTACAATTGTCAACATCTCTGTATTAATCGCCTTTCTCCTCCAACATATTAGCTCTTTGACTCTGGATCCTCAGGTTTAGCCATCACATGGTACACACAAGCATTCATAAATGACAGAATAAAAAAGTGACTTAATTGTTTATTATTGCTTACTTCTCATGAGACTATAGACTGAGACATTTCAAAATAAGTGGGCTAAATAACATGACACTGCACAAAAGCATTACCTTTTAACTATGGTTAACTTTGTTGTAAAATCAATTGCTTTAAGGAGGTACGCATAAGACTTCCTTTAGGTTAGTATTCTTAATGGAAATGTTCACATATTTAAGTCTATTTCAATAATTTTTTATTTTATTTTATTTTATTTTATTTTATTTTATTTTGAGACAGAGTCTCTCTGTGTTGCCCAGGCTAGAGTGCAGTGGCACAATCTTGGCTCACTGCAACCTCCACCTCCTGGATTCAAGCGATTCTCCTGCCTCGGTCTCCCAAGTAGCTAGGAATACAGGTACGCGCCACCATGCCCATCTAATTTTTGTATTTTTGGTAGAGACAGGGTTTCACCATGTTGGCCAGGCTGGTCTCAAACTCCTGACCTCAAGTGATCCACCTGCCTCGGCCTCCCAAAGTGCTGGGATTACAGGCACGAGACACTGTGCCCGGCCTCAATATTTTTTAAAAAACCAGTTATTAAGTCTTGGTAAATGAGAAATTAACACTCTGATGCCTTATGTGTTTTGCTACTATTATTATTATTTTACAGTGTTACATTAGGGTCCGTAAATAGTCTTGCAGCCATGAAATACAGAGCTTGGAGGAAAATTCTCAGAATTTTTCTCTCTCCTAGTCTCCTTCCCCTCCTGCTCCCTATGTCAAAGTAAATAAAATCGAACCACTACAAATGTTAAGCAATTTCTGACATAATCAGTTTCCTTGACTTCTTGCAATAAGGCCTTCAATACTTTATGTACTAGGAGGAATAAAGCTGGGGAAACAAGCAAATCTTTTTTCATAATGCAGTATTCCTATACTTTCTTTTTAATCAATAGAGTGGTTTCTGTTAATAACATAATCACTTATTCCTGCACAGTAATTTCCCCCTGGCTGTCTAAAACTGTGTCCTCCTGCTATGCTCATACCATTCTCCTGACTGCCATACACAGTTTTTCCATTTTCTATATTGGACCAGGTCTTCAAAAGGCTAACATTCCTCAGATATCAGAGGCCACTGTCCTTGGTGTTTCCCCTCCTCACTATATAATAGAAACATGTTTAAAATTGCCAGTTGCCTTTTAAATAGTTTCACTTTGCCTAAAAGGAAAGAAGAATGGAGGGAAAAATACATCTGGTGATGGCAGTTGAGGATGGAGTAAGAGGTGTAAGGTAATCAGGAATCAGAAAGCCATCTTGTTCTTTGCCATTTTTGAGGGAAACTAATTTTGAGATCAGATCTACTTTTAAGAAAAACAAAGGGAAAAATATACAAACTAGGTATAGATTATTAGAAATATAAATTGTTTCTTGCCAGGCACAGTGGCTCACACCTGTAATCTCAGCACTTCGGGAGGCCAAGACAGGCTGATTGCTTAAGCTCAGGAGTTTGAGACCAGCCTGGGCAACATAGTGAGACCCCTGTCTCTACAAAAAATACAAAAATTAGCCAGGCATGGTGGTGTGTGCCTATAGTACCAGGTACTTAGGAGACTGCAGTGGGGAGGATGGCTTTAACTTGGGAGGTGGAGGTTGCAGTGAGCTGAGATTGCACCACTGCACTCCAGCCTGGGAGACAGAGCCTGTCTTAAAAAAAAAAAAAAAAGTCTTTTTAAGTCAGAAAATTATTCACCAGCATACTCCTGATGTACATCTCATGTATCCAGATTACAGTTCAATATGTAAAATAATAATAATGCACTTTCAGAAATTCCTTAGGAACACATCTATTGCATAAAATACATCTACTCTCTTTTCTTGGTGTCTTTTGGAACTCTCTAAATGGCAGAGATTGTTGGTAGTTTACTCCATTATCCATTCCACCCTTCTTCCTTAGTAATTACACCCAGTTTTATTTGAATAGACAACACGCCCTGCTAAAAGACCACATTTACCAGACTCCCTTGCAGCTAGGTGTGGGCCTGTGATGTGACTATCTCTTGGCCAATTGTCGTAGGGGAAATTCTGAGTGAGACTTCTGAAATTTCTCCTTAAAGAAAAGAAGTGAGCCCTGCTTCATATTTTCCTCATACTTGCTGCCTAGAATGTGGATGTAATGATGGGTGTTCTGGCAGCCATTTTGGGGATGAAGTGAAAGCCACATACAGAAGATCCACAACAGAAAGGTCTGTGTTGATATTATGGAGCCACCCCATCCAGCCCTAGACTGCCTACCTCTGGACTTCTTTTAGATGAGAGAGAAACAAACTTCATTGTGTCTAAGACACTTGTTTTGTCTTTTGTTTTCTATTATATGCAGCAAAACCTAACTCTAACTAATATACTTTATTTTTAAATAAAGCAATCCTTTATAATTCTGCTCTAATTAAGAGCAGCAAATATTAAGGAAATTGATTCAGGACTCAGAACCTGCCCTGCAAAATAGAGACCTCTGTGTCCTAGTCCATACAAGCCTTCTATAAGTGCTATGTGTCAGTTTTGACTTCGTGTGTTTCCCTGGAAAACAAGGGAATGTCGCCATGGTACATTTATATGGTTTCCTTGAGCCACAAAATGACTTTAATCGACTGTACTTGTGAGGGGGCCCAGCACTCAGGATGAGTTCAAACACTGAACTGTCTGCTCTCTCTACCTCCCAGGTTCCCCTCTACCGAGAGCTTTGTAGATAAAATTCGAGATTAAAATGCAGACTATCCTTACAAAATCCTCTTGGAAACCCAATTTTCAAAATGAAAGGTCTGAACTTTTCATTCCAAGAGCCAAAATAAGTAAAAAAAATAAAGAGTTTCTGGAACTAAAACGTGTTAAATATTTGGATAAAGCAATACAAGGGTACTGACTAATGTGCTGATTTTGCTAACCTCAGAGATTAATTATGGATTTCGGTTCATGTGCAAACTTAAGATACATAGTGTGGTTGTTTTTCTTGAAAACTTTAAATAGATTACTACTTTCTCCATTTTACTGAGTTAACTCTTTAGCTACTCATTGTACAAGTATTTCCTGAATCAAGTAGCTTACATTTTTTTCATCCACATTTGAGAGCACTTCTCCCTTTTAATGAGGCTACTTCAGTTAATTACTTTTCTCTTTCTTCTTTTTAATACATACAATAATCTCAGCCTAAGAGGGTCCATCCTGCCTGAGACGTTGGATTTTATTATACTACTCTTTTAAAAAGAGTTTCCTTGATCCTTTTATTGCTTTGATTTACTACTCTCTAGCACATTTTGAATTGTTCAATCACCAAGAGGCAGTGAATTTATTTTCCCTGGAAAAGGTACGTTCAGTTCTAGAAGAAAGAGAAATAATTACAAAACACAGCTATTTTCTTAGAAAAAAGCTGGAAAGTCAAGTAAAGATCAATGTTAACTAAAGATGTCATCCATCCTCTTAGTCTAAATTTAAATGAAAACATTAGAAAAGTTTCCTGGCTGGGTGCGGTGGCTCATGCCTGTAATCCCAGAACTTTAGGAGGCCGAGGCGGGTGGATCATGAGGTCAGGAGATCGAGACCATCCTGGCTAACATGGTGCAACCCCGTTTCTACTAAAAAAAAAAAAAATACAAAAAATCAGCTGGGCGTGGTGGCAGGGACCTGTAGCCCCAGCTACTCGGGAGGCTGAGGCAAGAGAATGGTGTGAACCCGGGAGGCGGAGCTTGCAGTGAGCCGAGATGCACCACTGCACTCCAGCCTGGGCGACAGAGTGAGACTCCATCTAAAAAAAAAAAAAAAGAAAAGAAAAGAAAAGAAAAGTTTCCCAATATTTTCTATTATATTTTAAAATATCAATATAATATTCTACAAAAGAATTAAGTTTATGAATGTCAACCAGGTACTGGTATTTCTTTCTTTCTTTTTTTTTTTTAAGATGGAGTCTCACTCTGTCACCCAGGCTGGAATGTAATGGTGTCATCTTGGCTCACTGCAACCTCTGTCTTCTGGGATCAAGCAATTCTCCTGCCTCAGCCTCCCCAGTAGCTAGGACTACAGGTGCCCACCACCACACCCAGTTAATTTTGTGTATTTAGTGGAGATGGGGGTTCACCATGTTGGCCAGGCTGGTCTCAAACTCCTGACCTCAAGTGATCCCCCGACTTGGCCTCCTGAAGTGCTGGGATTACAGGCATGAGCCACCATGCCTGGCCCCAGGCATTGGTATTTCTAATCATTTTAAAAAAAATTGTACTGTCTTGTTTGGGACGTACTTGTATCATGATAATGACTAGGCAATTAAAACAGTTTAAAATATATTTTTTTCACAGCCTTCTCACCAACCTTTTTGATGAGTTACTAGGCCTTTAATAAATATAATAATAAATAAACACTGGAACAATAAAGTTTAATTTTATATTGAGGAAAAAAAATAGCCTTGAGAGTTTATTTTACTACTTCCCCCAACTGTTAAAGGCATTTTCATTTGGCACAATGGAAGTATCAAGAAGCTATGGATTCTTTCTAGAGATAAACTTATAATAAGATCATCCCCACTGTGTTAAAGACCCCCTCAAGACCCTGACTTGAAGATGTAGCTTCTATAATAAATCTGAAAGCCTCCATGTCAGAGAAGGCTGAAATAAAACGATACAAAGTCGAGAGTTAGAATTCTCAGTAACCCAAAGATGACTTCTCATTGGAAAAATGACTTCAATTCTAAAGACAGGCTTCCTTCTGCCCTGCCATCCTGACCACTGAGCTACCAGAGGGAAGAGGAGCTCACTTCTGTGGTTTGGAGTCCTCCCTTTAGGACTAGACCTGCTGGCTCAGGGAGCTCATGAGTGTAGTTTGGTCTCCAACTGTTGGCTGATGGTGGGAACATAAAGTGAAAAATAGACACAGATAAGAGCACTCACCATTTCTGTATTCTCAGCAGCTAGCTTTACCATCTTTTCTGAGATCATCTTTTTCAAGCAGCTACTCAGCAAAAAAGCCTAAGAAATGCAGGAATAAAGAACTCTTGTAACCGAAGAAATCTTCACTCTCTTTCTTCCCTCCTCACACCACAAAGCGGATTTTGACTCTGCCCTCCAATAACACACATTCAAGAATTTAGATTTCTTCGTTAACCTCTAGAAGTTTTCATAAGATCCAATTAGCAAGTAACTATAAATTTTCTCAATTATGTGGATATATTTACAGCAAATTTTTTAAAGAAATGAAAAATGTCCAGGATCTCACTATTAACATTTTTCCTCTTAAAACTCACCCCCTTGCATCCCATGTTTTCTATTATTTTGTAAGCAGATCATGTTTTATGAGCAATAAACAATAAAAACTAATTATTATTATTATTATAATGAGATGAACTGATGATGGTCAATCCTATATTTAATTCTAGACATTGTATACATAATTATTGAGAGATCTCTACTGGGCATAAAAGTAACTGGTTTGTTTGAAGGAATATATTAGCACCTTATTGCTTTTACTAAACTGAAAAAAAAGATCAGCTGTTTTTCTTCACTTCACTTTCTTATTTTTCTTTTTCTTTTTCTTTTTTTTTCTCTGAGACATAGTCTCACTCTGTCACCCAGGCTGGAGTGCTGTGGCTGTGATCTTGGCTCACTGCAACCCCCGCCTCCTTGGTTCAAGCGATTCTCCCGCTTCAGCACGCCACCACGCCCAGCTAATTTTTTTGTATTTTTAGTAGAGACGGGGTTTCACCATGTTGGCCAGGCTGGTCTCAAATTCCTGACCTCAAGTGATCCACCCGCCTCGCCTCCCAAAGTACTGGGATTACAGGTGTGGGCCACCGTCGCTGGCCCACTTTCTTATTTTTCTAGTATCTTTAATCACTCATGTTCTAGACTCATAGTCACCTCCACTATCCTTCGTGGCTTAATCATCATTAGTGCCAAGACACTCACAGTTGTACAACTTGCTACACAAAAGCTGGGCTTCCTTATTCCAGGCTCTTCAATACTATGAGCAAAATTGAAGGTTCCCTGTGATTTTCCCATTTGCTCCTTTCCCACTTATCCTTTTTCTCTCTTGTCCTGCTCTTAATTCTTGGCTTGCTGTTTTCTCCTTTGGCCCTACTAAGGTTTGGGACAACTGCCAATCAAAGTTGAGGCTAGAAGAACTTAGCGCAGGCCTGTGTTCAGGGGTGGTCACTGTGTTGGAGGGGAGGATGGAGAGGAGAAGGGAGGAGAGAGTGAGAGAAAGCACAGGCTGGGGTGGTAGCCAAGTAGGAAGTTCTTGGAGGGGAGAACACAGAAAGCAGAATTAGAGGGAAAATGGGCTACATACAGCTCTCAATGTCTTGCAGGGGTGTAGAGCATTACAGGAATTAATTTTATTTAAAAGGGGAAAAGGGGGAAGAGAGAAAAAAGGGCTGACATCAATTTTTAAAAGAATTAACAGATGGGGCATTTGTGCAAACATTTTGACTTCCTAGCTTTGCTAAGAACTAGCCCTGTTTATATGTGCATATATGTAACCTATGCAAAACCAGATAATAAAATAAACAATAAAACCCTGAGCAAATGCAGCTAGGAAGGATGTTTAATAGTGTCCAATAAGATGCAGACCAATTCCATATTCTTATACAATGTAGACAAGTACATAGGCCAGGACTCTGCTATAAACTGTCAGGTTTATTAAATATGAAAAGATTGAAAATGAATAAAAAAATTTAAAAAGACAAAACAAAAGGATCGAGTTGTTGTTTTTTTTTTTTTGAGATGGAGTCTTGCTCTGTCGCCCAGGCTGGAGCACAGTGGTGTAATCTTGGCTCACTACAACCTTCGCCTCCCAGATTCATGGGATTCTCCTGCCTTAGCCTCCCGAGTAGCTGGGATTACAGGTGCCTGCCACCATGCCCAGATGATTTTTGTTCTTTTGGTAGAGATGGTGTTTCACCATGTTGACCAGGCTGGTCTTAAGCTCCTGACCTCAAGTGATCTGCCGGCTTTGGCCTCCCAAAGTGCTGGGATTACAGGCATGAGCCACTGCGCCTGGCCAACGATTCAGATTTCATTTAAAAGGTCTCAAAAAGATTTGGGCCCAAGCCCTCATTTGTATTTGCAAAGCACACAAGTCACATTTCCACCTTTTACAAATTAGCCCTTGAGTGTGCACAACTATTATATATCCATAAAAATTATAATGTTTTTAAAAAGTAGCCTTTGGGTGTACATCAATAAAACTCACACTCCAGGGGAAATAAGACCTTACTAGGAATCCTTTGAAAGAATGTTTATTGCACCTCTTTATGGTGGTTTAAACTCATTTGCTACTGACTAGATTGAAAAATCATAGTAAAATTTAACCGCACTTAGCATTCTGAGGTTGGGAGGTAGTTTTACTACCCAAATCTCTCTATGTCTCTCCAAGTGACTGATAATCTTGCCTTAGCAAACCAGTCTACCATTTCCCTAAAGATGTTTCATATTTAAGGTGGACCTAAGGACTCACTCCTTTAACCTAGAATTTTGGTTTAGTACTTCATGTTTTCAGAGGACTTTGATATAATGACTCAACTATACTAGAAGTAAAGAGTCAAAAGGGGCCTTGGTTTCTGAACCAGAGTGTTCCATGGAACTTAGCCTGATCACCAGAGACTCAAGTTGAATATGACATCAATGCAAAGAGTACTTTACTATTTTGATTCCATTTCAGAACACCTACAATTACGGTTTCAATTTGAAATGGCTTAATTTAGTAAAAAGGACTTTTCAATTGGATTTGGTGTTTAGATTTTCTCTTTTTTAGCATTTCCACTCCAATTTTAGTTAAAAGCCTATGGTAGACATGGATAGTTGGCTATGCAACAGCCATTGCCCCTTCTTCTTTCCTAAGAGACCCTGATTTTGTTTGGGACGATAACATGCTCAGTCCCAGGCAATGGTTCATGCTTACTCTAAGCCAATCATAAATCCTGCTTCTCTTTGCTAGATGCTTGGTTCCCAGACTCCCTTACAGCTAGGAGTGGTCATATGATCCAGTTCTGGCCATTGAAACATAATAGGAAGTCTACTGGGGGGTTTCTGGGGTAAAACTTTTGCTTTCCAGATAAGAGAGATATGGATTGAGCATCCCTAATTCAAAAGTCCAAAATGTGAAACTTTTTGAGCCACTTAAATGATGCCACAAGTGGGAAATTCCACACCTGATCTCCTGTGACTAGTAACAGTCAAAAGCCAGATATACAGCACAGATTCTATTGCTATTGTTTCACAGGTTTCACAGCTGATACAGGTATTCCAGTGATGCTATTGTGCTGATTAGCTACCCTGAACACATAATTTTTCACTGCATTAATGGTATGTCATGTTTTCTACTGTTGATTATGTATATGTGAATAAGTATAAGAAATGGATTGCTTATCAGTAGCATATAAATTCAGAGTCAGGAATGATGGTGATGCCCAACAACCACAGATGGTCTACATGGGTGGCTGAGGTAGTGACATCTTTGCTTTCTGATGGCTCAATGTCCACAAACTTTGTTCCATGCACAAATTTATTTAAAATATCATATAAAATTACCTTCAGGCTATGTGTTTAAGGTGTATATGAAACATAATTGAATTTCATGTTTAGACTTGGGTCCCATCCTCAAGATATCGCATTATATACAATTATACATCACTTAATGATGATGGGGTATGTTCTGAGAAATGCATCGTTAGGCAAGTTTGTCATTGTGCAAACAACATAGAGTGTAGTTACACAAACCTAGATGGTATAGCTTGCTATATACCTAAGCTAGATGATAGAGCCTCCCACTCTTAGGCTATAAACCTGTACAGTATGCTACTATACTGAATAAATTCTGAGGCAATTGTAACACAATGATAAGTATGTGTATCACCTAAACATAGAAAAGGTACTACAGGAAAAAGGTGAAACATTAAAAAAAAAACATAAAAAGGTACAGTAAAAATACTGTATTATAAACTTATGGGACCACTGCCATATATACAGACTGTCATTGACCAAAATGTTATGTGCCACATGAATGTATATGCAAATATTTCAAGATTTAAAAAATCTGCAATTGGAAACAATTCTGGTGCTAAGCATTTGGGATAAGGGATTCTCAACCAGTGGCTTTTTATCTGCTTGGAAAAGGTCAAGAGAATAATAGGGATGCCAATCATCTACCTTCAGTATTTTTATTAACTAAGATCATAAAAATCTGTATTGCCTAAGTCAGGGGTTGGCAAACAAGGCCAGACCACCATCTGTTTCTATAAATAAAGTTTTATTGGAACATAGCCAGACTCACTTGTTTATATACTGCCTGTGGCTGCTTTTAACAGAGTTGAGCAGTTGCAACAGAGACTGTATGGATCTCAAATCCTAAAATATTTACTATCCTTTAAGAAAAAGTCTATGAACTCCTGGTCTAAGCCACTGTTGGTTGAATCTTCCATTACTTGGTAACTAAATTCATTTCTAACTGATACAAAGGCCACGGTGACTAGTAAAATATAACAAAACATAAAACAAAATAAAAGGTATTACGGTCCCAAACGAGAGTGCATAGAACACTTTAGGGTCCTGCTCTAGTTGGGTTAGGGTCATGTGCTTCATCCACCCCAGCAAGCAAGACAGTATTTCAGCACAGAGGGTGTTCAAGGTCTGCCCTGAGAACTCACCTGTTTGGTGTAAATAACAAACCACTGCCAGCAACTATCCTCACTGTATTGAAATCTGAGCTCTAAGTTCTGGTTGAGAGTTCTCTGGGGCCCATCCGTATCCAGCAGAGTTCCCTACAAAGGAAAATATTTTATATTCAATGTAAATTTAAATGCCTATTAATTTGCCGGGCACGGTGGCTCACACCTGAAATCCCAGCTGAGGCGGGCAGATCGCCTGAGGTCAGGAGTTCGAGACCATCCTGGCCAACATGGTGAAACCCATCTCTACTAAAAATACAAAAATTAACCAGGTGTGGTGGCAGGGGCCTGTAATCCCAGCTACTTGGGAGGCTGAGGCAGGAGAACCACTTGCACTAGGGAGACAGAGGTTGCAGTGAGCCGAGATCATGCCATTGCACTCCAGCCTGGGTGACAAGAGTGAGACTTCGTCTCAAAAAAAAAAAAAGCCCATTAATGTGTTGGGCAAAATATCAAAATGAGGGAGACTGTCCCTATTTCCAAGTAGGTATCAGTCTATGGAGGAGCCATGAAAGTAAATCACCACAGTTTGATATATTAATAATTAAGTGTTAGGAAGGAAACACAGGTCTATGGAAGTAAATAGGAGGGGCACCTAACCCAGGCTAGGAGGGCAAAGGAAGACTTCCTGGAAGGGCCATCTGAGCAGAGGTAGAAACTACCCAAGTTTGTTGTGGTGGTTTTATTTTGTAGTGTGTAGGGGAGGTGAGAGGTGATTTTTGAAAAAGGAAATATTCTAGCAAGTGCAAATGTCCTGAGGCATGTTGGAGACACTACAAGGGACTGTGCATGTGGCTGCAGTACAGGCTCCAAGGCATGGAGGGTGATATGAGAAGAGGCTTAGGACCAGATCCTGAAAGCCTGGTAGGCAACATCTGTGATTTTTGCTTTGCAGCATCCATCATTCTTTTTCCTAGTAATGGAGTCTCAAATACCCTTGGAAAAACCATCCCTCTTCCACTGTTGGCTATTTATGTAGGACTATCAGGGAATGAAAAGTCAGAGGATGGCATATGACCAAATTTCAGGCCAAGTGGACAAGTAATTCTCTATGCTTCTCATGTTATTCCAGTCAGAGAGACCCAAATGGTAGGTCCTGATAGAGTTCCTATTTCTTAGAAAGCTTGAGCTCCTTTGGTTCTTAACTTTCTAAAGCCTCTGCATCCGTTTTTCCTTTGAATCTGTAGGTTACTCCATATCCTTCCAATAAATCCCATTTTCCACTAGAGTCCAATGTGTTGGTTTCTATTGCTTGCCAACAAAGAGCCCTAACTCTTACAGGTTTTATAAGCTAAGGATCCCTTCCTGCAGATTATATGCAGTACACAAAAAAGAAATAGGGAAAGAAAAAAGATATTTTTCCCCCTAGGGGGCAACAGACATTATCCTAAGGGCAACAGATTTTCTTTAAGAGGTTTCAGCTAGGTGTGGTAACTCATGCCTGTAATCCCAGCACTTTGGGAGGCTGAGGCAAGAGAATCTCTTGAGCTCAGGAGTTCAAAACCAGCCTGGTCACCATAGCAAGTCCTTGTCTCCAAAAAACAGGAATTAGATTTATATTTTAGAAATATTGGTCTGGCAGCATCAGTTAAAACATGAATTGGAGGCTGGGTGCAGTGGTTCATGCCTGTAATCCCAACAGTTTGGGAGGCTGAGGCAGGCAGATCACTTGAGGTCAGGAGTTTGAGACCAGCCTGGCCAACATGGTGAAACCCCATCTCTACTAAAAACACACAAAAAATTAGCTGGGTGTGGTGGCTGGTGCCTGTAATCCCAGCTACTCGGGAGGCTGAGGCAGGATAATCACTTGATCCTGGGAGGTGAAGGTTGCAGTGAGCTGAGATTGCGCCACTGCACTCCAGCCTGGACAACAGAGTAAGACTCCATCTCGAAAACAACAACAACAACAACAACAAAATACGAATTGGAAAACAGCTGGTTTCAGACACTGAACAACAGATAACGCAGTACTGTTAACCCAGAGAGAAGGAAAACCGAATGAAGTGAGCCCCATAATTATCCCAGCTTACCACCTGAAGAGGTTTCCAGGATATAACACGAAGACAGGGAACCCAAACAGAGCCCAGGGGTCTTAATGAGTAGAGGAGAAAGGGTAAAAGTTTCAAGAAGTTGAGATTGGAATTTGTGGTGCAGAATACCAAAGACTAGGGCTTTAAACACAGCGAGAGCTCTAGGGAGTTTTTGACAAATCTTTGGCTGAATAATGATCTACGCGTGTATAGAGTAAACCTACATGAGGCTGGGGAAAGAACATCTGGAAAGCAGTAGGTTGGAAATTGCAGGAGCTCACAAACAAGGATGGAAAGAGTTCATGTTCCCATTGGCCAGAGCAGAGAGACAATAGACAAGATGTCAGGTAGAGCTCTAAGAATGGTAGCTAAGGCATAAAGGGCTAAATTAGCCCTAGACTAAAGATTACTCTGCAACTTCATTAAGGCGGGCAGGCGCCTGTAGTCGTAGCTACTCGGGAGGCTGAGGCAGGAGAACGGCTTGAACCTGGGAGGCAGAGCTTGCAGTAAGCCAAGATCGCGCCACTGCACTCCAGCCTGGGCAACAGAGCGAGACTCCGTCTCAAAAAAAAAAAAAAAAAAAAAAAAAAAAGGAAATAAAGCTTAAAAGCAAGCATCAAAAAAGTAAAACTGGCCAGGCATGGGGGCTCATGCCTGTAATCCCAGCACTTTGGGAAGGTGAGGCAGATGATTGCTTGAGGCCAGGAGTTCAGGACCAGCCTGGGAAACATAGCAAGACCCTGTTTCTACAAAAAATGAAAATTAGCTGGGCATAGGCACATGCTTGTAATCCCAGCTACTTGGGAGGCTGAGGAAGGAGGATCTCTTGAGCCCATAGGGTTGAGGCTGCAGTGAGCCATAATTGTGCCACTGCACTCCAGCCTGGGTAACAGAGTGAGACCCTGCCTCTTAAAAATAAAAATAAAAATAAAACCAATCCTAAGTAATTTAACTGCATGCCAGAATAAAATCTAATGCTCTTTAAAGGAATTCAATAAAATGCGACATTCAACAATGTAAAATTTGCAACGTTTAGCATGCCACAAAAAATTACATGGCATGAATAGGAGGAGGAAAATATGATCTGCAAACAGTAGAAAAATCAATCAATAGTACATACTCAACGTCAGGTGATAAAAACAAACAAACAAAAAGCAAAAAGAAAAAAGTATCAATCAGTAGAATTAGATCCAGAAATGACAGAGATGATGGAATTAGTAGGAAAAATATTGAAACTGCTATTTAAAGTATGTTCCATACACTCAGGAATTTGGAGAAAAATAGTAGCATGATAAGGAGAGAAATGGAAAATATAAAAAAGATCTAAACAGAACTTCTAGAGATGAAAAATACAACACTAGAAGTAAAAAATGCACTGGATGGGATAAATAGCAATGTTAGACATTACAGAAGAAAATATCAATAATCTTAAAGCTATAGCAATAGAAACAACCACAAATAAAGCAGAGAGAGAAAAAATACTGAGATAAATGAAATCACAATGGGATACTGTGTCACATCTATCTACTAGGTTGGCTATAATAAAAAATTAATAACAAGTACTGGCAAGGATGAGGAGAAATCAAAACCCTCCACTGCTGCTGGGGATATAAAATGGTGCAGCCACTTTGGAAACTAGGCTGGCAGTTCCTCAAAAAGTTAAACACAGAATTATCATTTGATCCAATGATAATTCTACTCCTAGGTATATACTCAAGAGACATAAAAACATGTCTACACAAAAGCTTGTGCACAAATGTTCATAGCAGCATAATTCATAACAGCCAAAATATAGAAGCAACCCAAATGTCTATCAATGGATGAATGGGTAGAATGTGCTATAACCATAAAGTGGAATATTATTTGTCCATAAAAAATAATAAAGTACTGATGATACATGCTACAAGAACGAACCTGGGAAACATACTAAGTAAAAAGCTAGTCACAAGGATCACATATTATATGATTCCATTAATATAAAATATCCAGAATAGGCAAATCTATTCTATAGAGACAGAAAGTAGATTAGTGGTTTTTTAGGGCTGGGGGGATAGGAAAGTGACAACTAAAGGATATGGGGCTTCTTTTTCAGGTGATAAAGTGTTCTAAAATTGATTGTGGTGATGGCTGCACAACTCTGTGAATATACTAAATACCGTACCATTGAATCGTATACTTTATATGGGTGAATTGTATGGTATGTGAATTATATCTCAATAAAGCTGTTACAAAGAAAGACACGTGTGATATTGGTGGGGGAATATACACATAGATCAGCCAAACAGAACAGAGAACCTAGAAACAGACCCATACAAACATGCCCAACTGATTTTTGACAAAGGTATATAAATAGCTTACTTGAGGACAGACAGTCATTTCAACAAATGGGTACTGGAGCAACTGGACCTCCAGAGGCAAACAAACAAACAAAAGGTTGGGGATGGGGGGATAACCACCTTATTTTTATTTTATTTTATTTTATTTTATTGAGACAGGGTCTTGCTCTGTCTCCCAGGCTAGAGTGCAGTGGCGTGATCTTGGCTCACTGCAACCTCCCCCTCCCAGACTCAAGGGATTCTCCTGCCTCAGCCTCCCAAGTAGCTGGGATTACAGATGCGCCCCACCACGCCCAGCTAATTTTTGTAGTTTTAGTAGAGACAGAGTTTCTCCATGTTGGCCAGGCTGGTCTCAGACTCCTGACTTCAACCAATCTGCCCACCTCGGCCTCCCAAAGTGCTGGGATTATAGGCATGAGCCACTGTGCCTGGCCTGATAACCTTATCCTAAGTCTCATGCTCCATACAAAAATTAACTGAAAATGGATCATGAACTTACATGTAAAACTCCTAACTGTAAAACTTTTAGGAAAAAAATAGAAAAACTTCAGCATCTATAACAGGATTTATCAAAGAGTTCTTGGACTTGATGGCAAAAGCACAATCCAAAAAAGGAAAACTGATTAATTAGATTTAATCAAAATGAAACATTTTTGATCTGCAAAAGACCTTGTTTAAGAGGATGAAAAACTATAGAGTGGGCCAGGTGTGGTGGCTCACACCTGTAATCCCAGCACTTTGGGAGGCCGAGGCAGGCAGATTGTTTGAGGTCAGGAGTTTGAGACCAGCCAGGACAACGTGGTGAAACCTCATCTCTACTAAAAATACAAAAAATTAGCCCTGCCTGGTGGTGCATGCCTGTAATCCCAGCTACTTGGGAGGTTGAGGCAGGAGAATCCCTTGAACCTGGGAGGTGGAGGCTGCAGTGAGCTGAAATTGCACCACTGCACTCCAGCCTGGGCGACAGAGCAAGACTCTCTCTCAAAACAAAACCAAAACAAGGAAACAAACAAACAACAACAACAACAACAACAAAACCGAAACTATAGAGTAAGAGAAAGTATTTGGAAACCAGATGGCCAACAAAGAACAAGTATCTAGAATACATAAAGAACTCTCAACACTCAACAGTAAAAAGCCAAATGATCCAATTCAAAAATGGGTAAAAGATATGAGAAGACATTTTACCAAAGAAGATATACAGATGGCAAATAAACACATGAAGATATTCGGCATCATAAGCCATAGTGAAATGCAAACTTAAGTCACAGTGAAATATCTTTACACATATATTAGAATGACTACAATAAAAAAAATAGTGACAACACCAAATGCTGGTGAGAATGCAGAAAACTGGTTCACTCATACGTTGCTGGTGGGAATGTAAAATGATATAGCCATTCTTAAAAACAATTCGGCAGTTTCTTTAAAAAGTAAACATGCAATTACCGTACGACCCAGCAATTGCACTTGTGGGCATTTATTCCAGAAAAATGAAGATTCATGGTCAGGCAAACACCTGTATGTGAAGATTTATAGCAGCTCTATTCATAATAGCTAAAAACTAGAAACAACCAGAGGTTCTTCAATGAGTAAATGGTTAAGCAAACTTTGGCACATCCAGACCATGGACTGCTGCTCAACAATAAAAAGAGACAAACTACTGATATAGTCAGCAACCTGGATGAACTTCCAACAAATTATGCAGAGCAAAAATGAGCCAATCCCTAAGGCAATTGATATTTATAGAATGTTCTACCCAAAATGGAAGGTACATTCTTTTAAGATACATGTGAAACATTTACCAAGATAGATCAAATTTGGGGCCACAAAACACGTTTCCATACATTTCAAAGGGCTAAGATCATACAATATATTTTTTTCTGACCTCCAGGAGGAAAGAGTCGTGTAGGGAGGATTAGGAAACTGTTCAATCCATCCACACAGGGCATGTTGAGACCAAGCTGTGAGTGCAGAGATAGAGGGAATTTTTTTTTTTTTGTTTCAGACGGGTCTCACTGTTGCCTAGGTTGGAGTGCAGTAATGTAATCTCACCTCACTGCAGGCTCTGCCTCCCAGGCTCAAGGGATCCTCCCACCTCAGCCTCCCCACTAGCTGGGACCACAGGTGCACACCACCATGCCTGGCTTATTTTTGTATTAGTTTGTAGAGATGGGATTTTGCCATGTTGCCTGGGCTGGTAAGGGAGACTTTTGAGGGACAGCAAAGTATAGAATGGATAGGCCTCCATTAGCACTTAAATGTGTAGGGTCAGAGAAAGAGAAAAGTCAGAGATAACTTCAAGATTTCTGGTTTGGCAATTAGGGTGTGGTAGTGGAAGTTCCCTTGACCAAGTAGGGAACACAGGCAGAAGAACCCCATGAAAGGCATAAGGTGGAAAGGACACGTCTGCTTCAGGGAAAGGTTGCGTTTGAGATGTCTCTGAGACACCTGGTTGAAGGCATCCAGAAGTAGAAAAAACTGGGCCTTTGAGCAGGGTCTGGGCATTGATCTCAGAGAATATGTAGAGGAATGATGCTAGAATGCAATGCCAGAAACACCAGAATTTCAGGAATGCTCAGAGGGAGAAGTGGCCTACAAAAGTAGGGGAGAAAGGAGAGCGATCTTTGAGAAGTAAGAAATGGTTGACAGTATCGAATGCCACAGAGAGGTCAAGTATGAGCCCAGCTAAAAAATCCCCAGGGATTCCATGGATTTAACACGTGGGTGTCATGCTCTGATAGCTTTTGTCCTCTATTAGTTAACCTCAGTTTCCTGTGTAAAGAGGATAACACCACTTAGCTCACTGGGGTCTTATAGGCTGAATTAAATAATAGATGAGACAGTGCAGCGCAGCCCCTGGTACAAAGTGGGCACTCAATAAATCTAATAAGGGTTTCTCTTGGGAGAAGCTGGCAATGCAAGCATGATGCCAAGGTGTTGTAAGAAGAGCTCTGCCAGTCAGTGCCAGTCTTGAAGGGTAGAGACCTTGTCAACACTGAGCACGTAGTAAGTGCTCAATAAATGGCAGCTGTTATTGCCATCTGCTGTTATTACTACAGCCACCCTTCGAGCAGTAGGGAGGCCTGTTGTTAGGAAGGTGGAAAGATCAATGTCTCTGCTTCTCTGGGTGGGGAACATGCATCAGACTACAGATAGGTTTTACCACTAGGTGATATTTAATGTGGCTTAGATGTCACTCCACTCAAGGTACAGATTCAAATGGCAAACCTGTCTCCCTAGTGTCAACTTTGTCATCCAAGGGTACTAGGATTTTTAAGTCATGGGCAAAGCAAGGTGCCAAGATACTCACAAGGAAAGTGACCTGCCAGCACTTCACCCTGCTCATCTGGAAAACGATGTCCTGGGTCTGGCTGTCAGGCAGGGTGATGCAGCAGCTGATCTCATTATTGCCAACAGAAAGAACAGCTCCAGAGCCCGATTCTGGGTAGTCACAGGTACAAGGATCCAGCTGCAGGTATCCATAGTGCCGTACCTCCCGGGCCAGTTCCAAAAACTGCTCCAAAGAGGGTGATGTGGGGGGAGGGGAGGCAAGAGGAAGCAAAAGACCACTTGAAACAGATGAAAACCTCATGTCAGAAGCTACTGCCATTCTAGGATAATACATGGAACTGAGTCACAGTGAAAGCTCCTTTTCTTGATCCTACACATAGAGATAATGCCCCTGGTGCTCACCAGAAGCCCGGGGGAAATTCATGGAGTGTCCTTCCAGGGAAGGGACCATTCCTGCCTCTTTCACCACTGTGTCCCTGCCCCTGTTATGGTGCTTGGTACACAGTGGAAATGAAAATATTCCATGAGTAAATGAAGAATGAAGAAAAGAGTCCATGAAATGGATGAACAGATATGATTCTGTCTCAGCAGATTATAATAGCAAGTAAACAAAAAAGTGTACATTGGCTTTTTTTTTTTTAGACGGAGTCTCGTTCTATCACCCAGGCTGGCGTGCTGCGGCACGATCTCGGCTCACTGCAACCTCCGACTCCCTGGTTCAAGTGATTATCCTGCCTCAGCCTCCCAAGTAGCTGGGATTACAGGCACGTGCCACCACACCCAACTAATTTTTGTATTTTTAGTGGAGACAGGGTTTCACCATGTTGGCCAGGATGGTCTTGATCTCCCGACCTTGTCGTGATCCACCTGCCTGAGCCTCCCAAAGTGCTGGGATTACAGACGTGAGCCACTGTGCCAGGGCTAAAATGTTGGCTTTTAAAAAACTAAGCTGAGATCTATGTAGGAAGAAAAGTGGTTCATTTCTACAGGCTGCTTTATATGATGGTGGTAGTAATTGCCAGAGAAAGAGATTTTAGAAATGGCAATGAGGACACGAGCTGGTCTGCTTTCTAAATAGAATTCCAGAGATCCCCCAGTTGCCCAGGGAAGACTTAAAATTTAGCTTTTCCCTCTGCTTCTGAAGGGACCTAAGAACTGAGGACAGTTGCATTCACACCACTGATCAAGGCATCCTGTCACATTAACGTCTGTCCAGGGCTTTCCATTTTGTTAATGATTGCATTTAAATAAGCTGGTATAGGTTTGGTGAACTCCACTCTGTTCTTCCAGCTTTCGCCATGGGCCTGGCCTAATGGTATGTGAGATGTGCATGCGGAGAACAGAGTTCCCACTTTAGCACATGGTTAAATCAGAAAGAAGACTACCTAGTGACAACTTGTGATCCTTTCCTGAAGCAAGGTAACTCACACCTCCTTTACAAGGACTCCGGAGGCGTTCTCTGATACAGTGAAACAGGCCGAGTCAGAAGCAGTAAGGGACAGCTGACTCCTGATCTCATGCTGGCAGGCGTATTCAAAGCCACTGTCCCATCCAGCCACATGTGCCAGCTCATTGTGCTATGGTCCAGGCTTCAGCTTGGGAGATGCATTAAGGTGCTGGCCTTCAGTTGGGTCAGTGAGAAACATCAGAAAGGACAGGTTGTAAGTACATGGTACTTGCGCAGTGATTGGGGGCAGGAGCTGAGTCATCTTGTCACAGAGCAGACAGAGAGTAGTGTCATGCTTTTGCTACAACACTTTTAAGTGATATGGTATAAATTTATAATTGTTTATCTTATTGTTTGATAACACTTCTTTAAAATTGTAATAATCTCTTGGCTGCAATGAGCTAAAAGAAAGGAAAGTGTTTGTTTAATTAAAAGTGAAGCTCTATTTTGCAAGAAAGTTGGTGATGAGTAAGTAACTTATGTAAAATGCCTGTTGGCATTTGACATTCGATAAAAGGGTGTTGTGATATTACTAACTATATGAACACCAGAAGACAGAATTCTACAAGGATTCTCTACTTGAAAATTAGTTAAGATTGTACCTAAAAAAGATAATTTAACATACACAGCTGCAGAAAGTATGTTTATATTAATATATTTTCATTTTGATCAGGGATTGGCAAACTTTTATGTAAAGAACCATCTAGTAAATATTTTCAGCTATACAGACATATGGTCCCTGTTGCAACTACTTACCTCTGCCACTGCAACACAAAAGCAGCCTTAGACAATACATGAATGAGTGATTGTAACTGTGTGCCAATAAAACTTTATTTGCAAAAAAAGTGGCCCATGGACCACAGCCTTTCTCTGATTTAGATCAAATGACTCTTTTTTAAGTTAATTTCATTCATTTCACTTCCAAGTTTTCTTGTACAGAAAGTATAGTTGTTAATGTGTTTGCTCCATTAGCAGAAGAACTTGACAAACAAATAATGTTGGTTACATATCAGTACATGTAGATGCTTTGAGAGAAAGTAAATCTCAATAATAATTAAAATTTTTAATTCAATTTATGTACTCAAAGCAAAGCTTTTTTAAAATAGCATTATTACAAATAGTATGGTAAATTCAGATAAAATGTTTATCATAGAAGATAAAATTTATTTTGTGGAAAAACTACAAATACACATTTTGGCAGGGCATGGTAAGAACAATAGTCTTACTAAATTAAGAAGTTTATAGGGCAGATATGTGTGAAGACTTGCTTGTGGTGTACACAGTTTGTAATTGCATCTGAAGTAACAGCAATATTCTATCCATCAAAACAGAAGCTGCACTTGTCAAAATTTACAAACACACAGAGAAACTGAACTCTTTTTTTTTTTGTGACAAAGCTGAGGTAGAACACTGGGCTGGCAGGTGGGGGGGATACTAAATTGTGGCAGTAGGTGCCTTTCCTTTTTCTTTTTTTGCAGTTCATCAATAAAAATCTTAAAGGTCTGAGCCTTTGAAGAATTATTTTCTGTTACGTATAAACGAGTCCTCTAAATTTTGGTTGTATTTCGTTCAAAAATCAATGTTGCAGTTGTGAACACTGGCAAAGTCAAAAGAATTTTTAAAAAGACAACACAACAAAACAGAGGCCATTTCTTCTGTTAAAATACGTCTTGTCTGTCAGACACATTCGCTGCTTGGGGGCAGGAGGTATGTGATTTGGTGACACCTTTACGGAAACTTTAAAAATGAATGTTTAGAAATATATCCTAAGGAATAATAGAACACATACTCAAAGAGGATGTTGGTTGAAATGTTCAGGGACTTCAGCCAGGAACTGTACCAGGTGCTGTGAATACACAGAGTATGTATAAATTATACACAGCCCTGGGCCTCATGGCTCTTGCTGCCAAAGTGATTTATAGCAGCAAGAGCTGGAAACAACCTGACTTCCAATAATAGAAAAGTGGTTAGCCAAACGACAATATAACCATAAAATGGAATACTCTGTAGTCACTAAAAATAATGCGGAGGATCTATATTAATTAACTCAGCAGAGGACTCACAATATACCGTCTGTATTTTTTTTAGAATCTTTAAACAATAAGCTTTTATTAATTCTGTACTCAGAACAATCAATGAAGATATTCTTATTTTTTTAAAAAGAGCCCCGCTTTTAGTGCTTGGTAGGTTTATCAGTTACAGAAACAGTTCAATTCTAATATGTTTCTTTAACTCCCTTTCAAGGGATTTCTCTTGGAGCAATATTTGATTCACCTTTGTTTGATTGTCTTCTTTCTGGAAAGCTTCTAATTTCTGCCTCTGTGCCTGTGTGGGTTTGGCCCATCCTTTTTCAATGTCCTGTATTGCCTTAAAATAACATAAGTTGTAAAATTAGCAGTCTTAGCAGAAATTAATCAATCTGACAAAAACATACTCTTGTATGAAGGGATATAAAAACAAACCCAAGTGGATATATATTTAGGGATTTAGCATATTATAAGTCTTATTTTTTAAATTAGTAAGAAGAGATTGTTCAACAGCTTGGGGACAATTGGCAACACTTGGCAAAAAAGAAAATAAAATTAGCTCTTTCCCCACACCACCTAATCAAATAAATTCCAGATAAAGATTTAAATGTATAAGACCATAAAAGAATCAGGAAAAAAATAAAGGTAAATATTTTTATCTGATCTTGAGGTAGGGAATATCTTTTTTAAGATATAAAAACAAAATGTCATAATGAAGAAATAGTCATATATAATTATGTGAAACATAAAACTTCTCTACCTGAAAACCAACAACAACAAAACTAAGAATCAAATGGAAAAACAAGAAAAATGATTGCATCATATATATCAAACAATATTTATATAAAGCAATAGGAAAAATGTAAGCATCACCAAAAGGAAAATGGGCAACAGCTATGTATCGGCAATTGACAAAATGGAGTTCCAAATAATAAGTATATTTGAATCATAAACACAGATATTGGAAAAAATATATTGATAAGGTCATTACTGCTATTGTTTATAACAATGAAACATTTTCAACTTGATAGTGGCAAACACATGTATAGTGCTTACTATGTGTCAGGCAATGTTCTAATTGCTTCAGAACAAGTCAATCCTTACAGCCACCCTGTGATGTAGGTACTGTTATGAAATGCCCCAAAATAGGTAACTGAGTTTGGGTATAACTAAATAATAGGCTATGATATCATTAAAAATTACACAGAATATTTAACAACATGGGAAATGTGTGTAATGTGCATGAAAAATATCAAATTGCCAAGTAAGAGTCTAGTAGTAGACCCTAATTTTTATAAAACAACAAAAAATAAATATAAAACAACATAAAACCCTCATATGGATACTTACAAGTCAAGGAAATGGATGTGGAAATACATGAAATGTATGAAATAAATATACCCAAAGAGTTAATCAATAGTTTATATATCTGGTTGATTTAAGATTTGGGGTGACATCTACTTTCATTTTTGAACTCTTTCACATTTGCAAACTTTTTATAAGATAAAAACTAATTTCACATTAAAAAAATTAAAGTTGAATATATTGTTGGGTCCTGTCTGGTCAGCCTAGGGTAACCATCATCAGCAAGTGTTCCCAAACTCCAAATCCCTAATGGGGTTCTTGGTTGCTTCCTAATCCACTGCAGGCTTCAGCAGAACGACACTGGGCTCAAAGGCAGAAATTGCCTTGAAGGCAATGGCCCCCTGTGGAACCACGTCAGGACTGTGGTGAAGCAACATGAAACGTGGAAGTAACAAAGCCTGTTGTCTCAGCCTACCCTCCCTGAGCTAGGCACCTTTTCCTGTGCTCTTTCTCTCTCCTCTCGGCACCCAGCTCCCTTCCCCTTTAGCCAGTCTGGCCCTGGGGAGGCCGTGGAATCAGCTGTCCACCTCTTCAGCCACACACACTCGGCCTGTGCTGCTCTAACTTGTCATGACGGGGCAGAATTGGCCATTGTCCCTCAGTTAGGCTGTCAACCCCTAAGGGAAGACCCCGCGCCCGTCGTCTCAGTGTGCCTTGCCCAGTGTCCTACATACGGCAATGCCCAGCAATTCTTTGCCAATTATCAGGTGTTTATTTTCACCTTAGTCTGAACATAAGCCTATCTGTTACATCCCTCAGTGATATTGGCAGGCTATGCTTTATCTCCCAGAGAAGAATGAAAAGCTAAATACGCCTTAAATATTGCTGTTTAGGCTGGGGGAAAAGGACATGGGATTTAGAGAGGAGAAGAAAAATAACAATATTTGTTGAAAACTTGTTTTAGATCGATTTTATCATTGACTTCTTCCCAACTACAGTGGTCCCCCTTATCCTCAGGGGACACTATCCAAGACTCCCAGGAGGGATGCCTGGTACTGTCATGGATAATACCAAACTCTATATATACTATGTTTTTTCCTGCATATACATACCTATGATAAAGTTTAATTTATAAATTAGGCACAGTAAGAGATGAACAACAATAACTAATAAGAAAATAGAACAAGTATAACAATATGCCAGCATCACTACTCTTGCACCTTAGGGCCATTATTAAGTAAAACTGGGGCCTTGAACACAAGTGTTGGGATACCAGGATGGTGATAACTGAGATCACTACTAAGTGACTGACGGGTGGATGATGCAGACAGCACGAAGAAACTGGACAAAGAGATGATTCATGTTCCGGGCCAGCAAGACATTTCATCATACTACTTAGAATGGCATGCAATTTAAAACTTATGAATTGTTTATTTCTGAAATTTTTTCACTTAATATTTTCAGACCATGCTTGACTGCAGGTAACTGAAACCACAGAAAGCAAGACCAAGAATAAGGGGGGCCTACTCTGTTCTGTGGGGAGGAACAATACCACCATTTTACAGATGAGTAAATTGAGGTTCAGAGAGGCTATGATGTTCAAGATGACCCAGCGAGTAAGTGGCAGGAGTTAGAGCAAACCCAGATCTGGACACTACACCAAGCCCTCCTTCCCTTGCCCAAGCCACTGAATTCTTACTAGGTAGGCAGCTACCCACCCCAAGGCTTTCTCTGTGTCGCCAATTCTTCCTCAAACCAAACCTACAGACCATACGAGAAAGCATGGTGTGAAGAACGAAACGCTGCCTTCTTTCCTGAATTGTACTTGATGGTAGAGCCCAGTAAGGGCTGTTGGCACAGGGGAACAATATCGAAAAGAAGGGATGGCTGTGTAAAGATAAACAGGAGTCAGAGCAGTAAGTACTAATCCAAGACCTGTCATTCACCATCAGAGTAACTGGATCCTCAGACACAGAGATGCAGATGTCTTACAGCAAAGGTAATGTAACTGTTTTGTTTCATTACCTTTTTTTTTTTTTGAGACGGAGTTTTGCTCCTGTTGCCCAGGCTGGAGTGCAATGGCGCAATCTCGGCTCACTGCAACCTCCGCCTCCCGGGTTCAAGTGATTCTCCTGTTTCAGCCTCCCAAGTAGCTGGGATTACAGGCATGCGTCACCATGCCCAGCTAATTTTTTGTCTTTTTAGTAGAGATGGGGTTTCACCATGTTGGTCAGGCTGGTCTCGAACTCCTGACCTCAGATACCTCGGATGATTGGCCTGCCTTAGCCTCCCGAAGTTCTGGGATTATAGGCATGAACCACCACACCTGGCCTTTTTTTTTTTTTTTTTTTTTTTTTTTTTTTGAGACAGGCTTACTCTGTTGCCCAGGCTGGAGTGCAGTGGTGTGATCTCATCTCACCGCAATCTCCGCCTCCTGGGCTTAAGCCATACTCTTGCCCCAGCCTCCCGAGTAGCTGGGACTACAGGCATGTGCCACCACACCTGGCTAATTTTTGTATTTTTAGTAGAGACGGGGGTTCACCACATTGGCCAGGCTGGTCTCAAACTCCTAATCTCAGGTGATCTGCCCACCTCTGCCTCCCAAAGTGTTGGAATTATAGGCGTGAGCCAGTGCGCCCAGCCTTATATCATTACCTTTGAAAAGAGTTGACCCTGATTGTGGGTTCACAAGTCATCAACTCAAATGTGATATTACACAGTGCCTCACTCTGAGTAGGTCCAGACAATGAGAGTCGAGTCTAGACAAGTCTACTCAGTTACATGGTTCCCTGAACACTGGCTGAGAGGGGCTTATGCAGAACTGAACTTAAAAAATCAAGCATCCTAAAGGTGCTGCAGATAGAAAAAAAGAAAAAATAATAAAATTAAAAATTTTAAAAATCAAGCAAAATCACATAAGCCATAGTCTTCCTGAGCTTCAGTCTCACACGCTCTAGTGTCCTCTGCAGAGGGCACAGTAGTGAGAAATGGAGGTCATATGCCTCTCAAAGGCCGGCACTGGCCACTCGGCTCTGGCGAAAGCATGGTGGAGAAGGGCAAGGGACGTGTGTGCCTGGACAAGGTCACCAGGCCATAGGGGAGTCAGGAAGCCAAAGGTCAGCCCCCCTCCACTCACCAGGCCATGGGCCCCGATGCAGGACTAGCCCCACCTGGAGGATGGGGTGCCTTTTTCTAATTTGCATCACTGTCCAGGCCAGCAATGGCCCTGCTGAAATGCAGGCCCAGAATTGACTGAGCCTTCAAAATGTATACTTACTTATAGTTTTAAATGCAATCTCTCATTTTTAAACTCAGGTTAAAAGAGGAGCAGAAGAAAGGAAACAGGCTGTGGGAATTCAGTTGACTCATTGGATATTACTGGGCACATCTGCTTTAGAAAATCAAAGCTGTGCCCCTTAATAGTTAATTATGGTGGCTCCATTATTTATCAGAACTCAAGAGCTTTTCATGTTAACTTTTTTAAAGGATGACTGCTTCTTAGTCTTTTTTTTTTTTTTGACAGAGTCTCGTGCTGTCACCCAAGCAGGAGTACAGTGACATATTCTTGGCTCCCTGCAACCTCTGCCTCCTGGGTTCAAGTGATTCTCCTGCCTCAGCCTCCCGAGTAGCTGGGACTACAGGCGTGCGCCACCGTGCCCAGCTAATTTTTGTATTTTCAGTAGAGATGGAGTTTCACCATGTTAACCAGGCTGGTCTTGAACTCCTGACCTCAGGTGATCCACCTGCCTTGGCCTCTCAAAGTGCTGGGATTACAAGTGTGAGCCACCATGCCTGACCACTTCTTAGTCTTTCACATATCCCAGGCACCCAGGACACAGGAGGAATGAGACAGTCTCTGCCCTTGGCCATTCAGAGTCTGGTTGGGAGAAGTGGGAGGAAGGTAGGAATTTTCTTCTGGGGAGAGCCAAGGCAGGCCTCCCAAAAGAGGCAGTGATTGTGGTCCTGACTCTCTTGCTGACCTTGGACCCACCTTTGACTTCTTAGCTCCTCTACCCAGATTCAGGGAACAATGATGATGATGATGATGATGATGATGATGATGATGATAATGATGATGATAAAGATTATTATGACATCAACTACAATTTTTTGGAGACTTTGCCAGGCAATGAGCTAAGGTTTGTATGACAGTCTATTAAAGCTTGGAGAAAACTTAGAGATTATGTTAGTTCCACCTCTTCTCAACAGGGAGATGTCGTGGTTCAGAAGGATGCAGTGGCTGGCCCAGGGTCACCCAGAGAGAGGATCAGTGTCAGAGCAAGGGACAGAATTCATTTCTGAAACTGCAATTCAGTGTGCCTCCCATGAAGCCACGTTTTTTTAGCTTTGAGCAGAGGAAGTACCATCATCTGTTTCCCTCTGGTTATAAATCTTTAATGAAAACAGATTTAAAAAGTCACATTATGATGCTCGAAGCTCTGACCTCTCATCACAATGAGAAGCAAAAGACATGCCATAAAGATGATATTTCCCACAGGAACGATATTAGAATTATGTGATGCAATCTCATCCAAGGACATGGTATCAAACCAGACACAGCTAATAATGTATCATAATAGCGAGGATACAGTAGCAAGGATGGGCCTCAATAAACATTTAAAGTGGAAAAATTCTTCTGTAACTCATATCAAGTACACTGACACATGATTTTTTTTTTTTGAGACAGGTTCTTGGTATGTTGCCCAGACTGGAGTGTAATGGCGTGATCACATCTTAAGTGACCTCCGCCTTCTGGGCTCAAGCCATCCTCCTACCTCAGCCTCCTGAGTAGCTGGGACCACAGGCACACACCATCATGCCTGGCTGACTTTTACATTTTTGGTAGAGATGGGATTTTGCCATAGTGCCCAGGCTGGTCTTGAACTCCTGAGCTCAAGTAATCCACCTGCTTCAGCCTCTCAAAGTGCTGGGATTACAGGTGTGTGTCCCCATTTCCAGGCTGAACATAATTATACATGGATTAATGTATAGTACGGAATGAACTCAAAGCTATATTCTAGCCATAAAAATACAATGGTGAACATTAAACATTTAATAAGTGATATTTTGATTTGCCCTCTTAGAATTTAGAAGAGCTTTAGGGTCTTGATCTCTAAAAGTCACTTAAGGAGGCATGGGCTAAATTTCTTTCCCTCTTCTACGCCCTCTGGTAAGCCAGGGTATCAAAATCCACCCATTGACCTTTTTCTACACCCAAAGTACCACAGTAGGTTTTATTAACATTCCACTTGAAAAGCTCATTAAAAGTAATAACTTATCCACCATCTCTCTCTCTCCTGAGTTTATAAAAGCTACCGAGTGTAGCAGCTTAGAGTCACGCTAAATAAAGGCCACCTGTAAACAAGTGTTGTTAAATTTCTTTAGCTACATCCTCTATTAATCCAAATCCACTACTCAATCTTTTGACAGCAAATCTAATGTTTTTCTTCCTGAAAGTGTGGATGGTACCAACTACCTTACAGAGTTGTTATGAAGCTCCAATGACATAACGCACTTAATTAATACGATGCCAGGCCCACCAAAGGGCTTAATGCTGACATCGTGCCCGGAACAATTCCAGTTTCTGGGGATGCAGCAGTGAATGAATAAATACCCACTTTCATGGAGAAATCATTCCAGTAGGGAGAGAGTAAACAAATATACACAACACACACACATACTTACATTGGCAGATGGTAGAAATGCTACGGAGGAAAAAGAACAAGGACATTGGGATTTGGGGTTTAGCCTGAGTGAGATGGAAAGTCTGGGAGGGGTTGGAGCAGGGCAGGGCTGTGACCCACCACCCTGCCTGCTGCCTGAGAATAGACTGTGAGATGTTCTCAGGGAACTCACTGAAAGAAGCTTCTGAGCTTTCTTCCCAGAATTGTGGAGCCAAGCCTGGAAAAGATCAGGTCTCCGAAGATGGCGGTGTGGTGAGTGTGAACACCTGGGGCAGCTGGTGACCTGGGTGTGTATGTTGGCGGCAGCACCGGCTGACCATTCCATAACTTGGCCGAAGCTTCATCACACGAGGCAGGAGAAGGGAACTGAGGCCAAGCTCGAAATTTACTTTATTAGAGGCTGGGGGTAGGAGTAGGTAGGGCCAACTACATAATTTTCAGGGTCTACCTAGTGCAAAATGAAAATGTTGTTCAAAAATTAAAAATTTTGGGTAATGGGCACAAAAAAATAGAATGAAGACCTAGTATTTGCTAGCACAACAGGATGACTATAGTAAAAAAAATTAATTGTACATTTAAAAATAACTAAAAGAGTATAATTGGAGTGTTTGTAACATAAAGGATAAATGCTTGAGGAAATAGATACCTTATTTACCCTGATGGGATTATTAGACACTGCATGCCTGCATGAAAATATCTCATGTAACCCATAAATATTATATATATACCTATTATGTACCAATGAAAATTTAATTTTTTAAAATAAAAACTAAAAATAAAATGAAGAATTTCAAGATGGTAACCACGATCATTACAAGAGCATGGGTTCTCTGAGCCTGGAGCCCAGCGCAACTGCACAGGCCACACGCCCACCCAGCTGGAGCCAATGGCAGGCAGGTTGCTTGTTGGCTCAGGAGCAAGAAGGCTATGCTAGAGTGAGAGTTAAGGATCACGTGTGACTTTAAGTTATCAGGGATATCCTTTCTAGGCTCATGATGACAGTGTGTCAGCTGCAAATTCAGAGATGGATTGTTAAAATGGAGATAGAATTCCTTTTCTCTCTCTAAACTCCTCTACTTTTTACATTTTATTGTTATCGTGGTAAAATATATACAACGTAACTTGTCATTTTAACTGTTCACAAAATTCAGAGTCATTATATACATTCACAATGTTGGATAATCATCACTGCTATTTAGAGCTAAAACTTTTTTTTTATCATCCCCCAACAAAAACTTGTACCCATCAAACAATAACAACTTCTTCTCCACTCCCCACAGCCCCTGGTAATCTCTGTTCTACTTTCTGTCTCTATGAATTTGCCTATTTTAGGTATGGAGGTAGAATTATTAACTGCCACATAATTTTTTTAGTGACTCCAAGCCAACATGGCCTATGATCTATGGTGCTGTCTGAGCTCTTGGTGACCCTCACCTGCATGTAGAGCAAATCTACCGCCACCCTGCAGTCCATCAGCACGGAGTCGAGGGATGGATCCATATACCTGCAAAATTCAGGAGCGTGAAATTCATTCCTGTGACATGGCCCATGGGCACACCTGGCAAGTGCTTTGGAAAGTGGTGGCCCTCTACCCTATGAACCAGGGCCCCCTTTTCCAACAAAGCCACACCTCCACTTGCCCAGCTTTCACTCTGCCCCTCCACCTCTTTTGTTTCCTAATTTCTTTACACCGTAAGCTCTTGCCTGGAGGGCTCTAAGAGTAAAGAGGCATAAAAATAAAGCTTTAGGGGAATGGTCTGCATCCCTGTTCACATTCAGCCTCACTCTTGGCCACCAAGATGTGGATTCCCTTTCTCCACCACACAATACCTGGCATAGTCAACTGCCCCATACAGACCTACCCCCATATTCACCACCCTGCAGCAGGGCCACCCTCATCTCTTGCCTGAGCTGCTCTGGGAGCCTCCTTTCCAGGCTTTCTGTCTCAGCCACGTGCCCTTAATCTGATGCTCCACATTCTAACCAGGGTGGTCTTTCCTGTGAAACTTTTCAGACTCTCATTGTTCCTGGAGTTAGATATTTATTCTACTCACTTTCAAGGCCCTTCCGGGGACCACCCCCACTTTCATTTCCAGTTCCATCTCTCACCAACCCCACCACCAACGCTACATTCCAACCATGTTTTCTCTCCTCTCTCCCTGCCTGGAAGACCAAGGCCCTCACCAGTCTCCTCCCCTGACTGATTGGCCTTTCTTTGCAAGCCTTATGCAGTGCCCCCTCCTCTGGTCCCTACTCCCCAAGGCTGTATTAGCCGCCTGTCCACTGTGCTTCCTCTGCACCCTGAGTTTATTCCAATTGCCACTCTGATTAAGTTTTCTTGACACCATCTGTGAAGAACCCCAAGGCCAGGAGCCTATCCAGAGTTGCCCCTCTGCATCTTGACAGAGTGATTTGCAAATAGCAGGGGCTCCGTGTCTGCCTGTCAGATCCAGAATCACGAGGAACTGAAATTAATGACTGTAGAAGCACAGTAGCATGTTAAGAAGGGACTGAAACTGTCAGGAAAGGGTACCTATGGCTGATCTCTACCAACCAGAAGGCAGAGGCAAGCAGAGTTGCTATGCTCAGAATAGGGTGAATAGACCAATGGGGTTGGCTTAGACCAGGAAAGGGATAAATATGGTGCTTGAAGGTCAACTTCATTCTGGGGTGGGGAGAAGTAACTGAAGCATCCCTACTTACATTCCAGGTAACTATGCACCCACACATCCCAGAGGCCCCTGTGTGCAGAGAATAGACCCATCCCAGACTGGGGCTCCCACAGGCCAGCACAGGTACCCTCTGGCCTGGAGGAAGCCATATCATCATCATTGGAGAGATGCACCCAGGCATCTCTCCTTAAGGACAGAGAAGTCCTTAAGACGCCACTTAGGCCTCACTGAGGCTTCACCTGCTGGGAATCACTCAGCTTTTGGAGCTAGCCTTCCAGCTCCCACGCGGCAAGACTTCCCTCTGGAAAGAGGGCAAGGCACCTGCAGGAGCCTATGCCAGAATCTCCCCTCCAGAGACCTGATCCTCAGCTCTGACAATAGAAGTGGAACCTCCTTTCTTCCCAGTTCCCATCAACAGAGGCAATCTGCCTAGATCTGAGATGCTGGCTAATAATTTGGGGTAGATGTTTTCTCTTGCACGTATCATCTAGAGTTTACGTATTTAAAAAAGACATAGGCAATGCCTAATTTCTAATTCAAGCTTCAAGGTAAGAAACAGAATCATCATCTCTCCTTTGATCTCAGGTTTTATGAAGAACACATGAGTGAAAATCTAAGCCCCAAAGATTTTTTTTTTTTTTGCTTCCTATAATCATCATCATCATCAATATAACAGTCACAAACATGACCAAAACTTACTGAGCATATGGGGCTATTTTACATAACTCTTGCAATAACCCTTATAATAATCCAATAAACTATTTTTATTATTCCCATTTTACAGATAAAGAAACTGAGGCTTAGAGAGCTTGAACAACTTGGCTAGGTTTACGCAGCTAAGACCTGAGCAAGCCGCAACTTAGATTCACATACTGTAATTCCAGGAACAACTGTGCTCAGCCATTCACTACAGCAAGCAGCTTCCAGAACAGCTGTGCTCTAAATCATTGGATGGAACTGAGTCCTTCTCCCCTTCTCAGGGTTTCACACCTGAAGATCTGGACCATTCCTCAGGATACTTCTGAACAGCAGTATATGAACTGCCTTGCTGGGAATATCCTTCCACAATTCAAAGCCACAAACTGGAGCTCTAGAGCAAGGCATCACAAGGTCAAGGGAATTCTTAGATTTCAAAATACCTTTCTTTAAAACTTCTGTACTCAGATAACAGAATAAATGGGCTGGGAGAGAGCGAGCCTAAGGAGCAATCCCCTGCAGCCACGGTAATAAACACTGGGAGCTGCAGGTTATAGGACTGGGGGTGCATAAGGTCCTGCTGCTCAGTGCTATTTTCTGTAATATTTTGTTCTCCACAGGCCCCTGTGTTACTGGAGGAAATGACAATATTTTCTGCAGAGGGATACTTGTGTCCTACCTATCTAGGAATATGGATGGCCCTGTACACATCCTTTAGGCATGTGTAAGCCCAGTACTTAGAGTTCAAATTCACTGCAAACTGGCTGAATCCACCCTTCACCTTCGGGGAATACCACACTTCTACGGATAAATCAGATCTGGTTGTAATCATCAACAAAGTCCCTCCATTAATGCAGTCAGTGATGCATTGCAAAGCAAACCCAAGGCCAGCCATTTCCCACCATTACCTGCTTTAATCCATGTCCCCTGGCCCCGCCCCTGGTTTTCAAGTCTTACTTTCTTGTTCGCCTATCAGTAGAGATGCAGAAAGATGGCTACCCTCCTCATTTTCATACCCCACCCCGCCCTGAGTATTTACCTGAGACTACTGATAGTAGATGATAGATGTTGATCCTCAACATCCTATTCTTTAGGACAAATATTCAGAAACTAGTTTATTTCACCCTCTCTCATTTTCATTGCTTTTCTTTTCTTTTTGAGACAGGGTCTTGCACTGTTGCCCAGGTTGCAGTGCAGTGGTGTAATCTTGGCTCACTGCAGCCTCGATCTTCTGGGCTTAAGTGAGTCTCCTGCCTCAGCCTCCTGAATAGCTGGACCACAGATGCACAACACCACATCTGGCTAATTTTTTTGATTTTTAGTGGAGATGAGGTCTTGCTATGTTGCCCAGGCTGATCTTGAACTCCTGGGCTCCAGCAATCCTCTTGCCTTGGTCTCCCAAAGTACTGGGATTATAGGCATAAGCCACAGCACCTGGCCTTCATTGCTTTTCTCAGAGCCTTCTCTAAGTTCTTGGTCTCCAGCTGTCAGGCTATGAGCAGGATGTGACGGGATTCTGGTAAGTCCTGATGGGCAATGGCGAAGTGTCGTCAAACGCCTCTGTCACTTTCAGAACCTACTTACCACTTTCGGAGTCCAACCTTACAGTTTTCCACCTCAGAACTTCCAAGACTAACATAAGGGAGTTCAAAGTCGGCCAATTTTTTCACAACTAGAGAAAGGGGAAAGCCGGTCTTACTGGTTGAAACAGCACAGACAGCTTATATACAGCAGCTTTCAAATGAGAAAATAAAACCTTATTATTGGAAATAATAAAATCACAGTAAGAATATCCTCTGTATTTACATGTAATTTTAACTTCCTGAAGTTCATTCAAAAAATAAATATCATTTGATCCTCAAAAAAAAAAAAACAGCCCCTTGAGTGGGGGGTGTTTTACACTGTGATATAGATGAAAAAATAGATTTGGAGACATCCAGCACCTTCGCAGCTCACCGCAGGGCCTAGCAGCCAACCCTCTACACAAGCCCCTTAACTTCCAACTCAAAACCACCTCCCCTGGCTTCTTGAGGACATTTATAAACTACTTTAATATAACTGATGCCATTTCACAAAAAAAAAAAAACTTGTAATATTTAGAAACATACTGTAGAGAAAACAAAAGATAGGAGAATCAGACTGTCTTCTTACACTATCTCATTACACTTGAAAAAAAGAATCTAATAACTCATTGATATCATCCACAAATATTCCTTAACAAGGAGAAATGATGCTGTGGTGGGGCGTCCTGACCCCTGGAGTCTAGCACTCCATTCACAGGAAATGGTGCAGGCGAGTGGTCAGTGGTCAGGCCGGGCCTGCGGTAAAGGGGAGGGGGTCAGGATTAGGGCTGGGGGTACACAAGTGCAGTTACTGGACCACCCAAGGTATGAGCGGTTTGCCCCCACTTTCCCCTAACAAGGACGCAACCTCCTATTCCCTAAACCCTTAACCCAGTGACTGAGAACAGTGGTAGGGATCACAGCCCAGTGGGTGGCCAGCCCCTCAGCTGTGACTCCTGTGAGCCCCTGCTCACACCTGTCCACCCCATCTCCTAGCTGATTCATTTGTTCCTTCCTTCTTACCAGAGAGCTTGCCCTCCTTGCCAAACCGAATGAGAAAGAGGCCGAAGTAGCCCAAGAGCTCTCGACACAGTCCAATTTTGTGTGACACCACCTTTAACCAGAAACAAGCAGAAGGGGAAAAAGTTAGGTCTGCCCACCATGCATCCTAACTGTGACATGCAGACTTGGAAATGGCCGGTACACATCAATAAAAAATGCTGTCATGGGTTAGTGAACACTCAAAGAAAGCTTTTTGAAATCAAAAAATGGTATCCATTTTAGAAAATTTTAAAACACAAAAAAATTAGAATAAAGAAAATAAAAATCAGTCCCACCACAACGGACAGAGGCTGGCCCCAAGTTGAGGTTGGTCATCCCATCTCAGATGTGGACACACTCCCGGATTGTCTTGGTCTTTATTTTCCCCCGGAGGGCAGCAGCCATGCTCCATGAACATCTGTCCTTCTGTGATGTCTGTCCCTGGAGCCTGCACACTAGTTTACCTTCCTGTGGGCTGCATTACCAGCTATTTGGAAAAGGATCACTCCCCGCTGCATGGCTGGCATACATACGTGCATGCGCTACTGCCCACCTTTGACACGCCAGGCCTGCTTCGCCTTGATGTTTCCTGCGATGGTCAACTGTAATTTACTAGGATGTTTGCAAAATGGAAACCTCAGATCCCAGGCACAGGTTGCCTTCCTTCACATTCCTCTTTGACTTATATCAAACAGCTTTCATTTCAACACCAGTGGCTTCATTTTTACCATCAGCCTATCAGGGTGTCACCTCACAGCACTGGACATCTACTCACGCTCCCTTAGCAGAAAATTCTACACGACCACAGGCTACCTCCCTGCCATCTGCCCAGCCCAGCCCCTATTTAACACTGGGCTCTCGAGTAATTTCTTTATACTCCTGGTCTTAACTCACTAAATCACCTCTGTACCACGCAAGGAGTGGCCTCCAAGCACTGCCCTCCAGAGCTGCTTTACCCATGGCTCCCAGTTCTCTAGGTGGCAGTTGTACAAATACCAGGCTCACAGGGGGCCTTCTCTTGTCAGAGATACAGAAATTACCCCCAGGAAGCAGTCTGATTAGGTGGCTGGTATGAGTGGGTGTTCTCAGCATAGCTTTGAAAATAAAGAGCAGCTCAGGAATAGTTTCACCACTTTCAAAGCAATTCCCTTCCCCTTCTTTCTGTCTCTCTCTTTCCCCCATGTTTTGGGCTGCAAAACACCCAAAAGCCAAACACAGTGGGTAAGTGTGTGGTAGGTAACAGCATAGTAAAGACATCTTTCCCAGAGTAAACCTGACCCAGGTCCACTCAAATTAGATTTCCTTCTTTTCTGTCTAATTCAGGGAAAACAACAAACTTACATGCCAAGGCAGACAGAGGAAAGGCATGGGGGCAAAAGGAGAATGAAGAAGCCTTTCGCATTCATAAAGACATAAATATAAACACCTTCTTTTGAGAGGAGTGAGCATCAGCAAAAAAATACGTAATAATATTTTTCCTCTCAGCAAATGTTAATGATGATTCAAAACACGAACGCCATCACTAGCACCACAGTAGTCCTAGATTTTAGCTTGCTGCTGGCCCTTAAAGAGGCCATTGAGGCCCGGCACGGTGGCTCATGCCTGTAATCCCAGCACTTTGGAAGGCCGAGGCGGGTTGATCACCTAAGGTCAGGAGTTCAAAACCAGCCTGGCCAACATAGTGAAACCCCATCTCTACTTAAAAAAAAATACAAAAATTAGCTGGGTATGGTGGCACGTGCTTGTAATCCCAGCTACTCGGGAGCTGAGGTAGGAGAATCGCTTGAACCTGGGAGGCAGAGGTTGCAGTGAGCCAAGATTGTACCATTGCATTCCAGCCTAGGCAACAAGAGTGAAACTCCATTTCAAAACAACAACAAAAAAAGAGACCATTGAAAAGTAAAAGGCAGGCTGTGGGTGAGGAAAACCTGGGGAAGCAAAGTGAGAATGGCAGCAAGTGTGCTGGAGAAGATGCAGGTGATTTTTAATTATAATACTTAAATTATGGTTTTATGCAAGCTAGAGAATTTCCCAGCTCCTGGAAGGAAATTCACACCTGTGGCTGACCAAGTGACCACTTCACCTGTTATGGAAACTACCACTTCTAGGGTAGAACCTCCAGTTAAACTTACCTGATCTGATGATGTCAACGTCTTGGGTCTGAATTTCTCACAAGCCAACATGATTGGAAGAGAGGAAGCACATTTTTCTGACTGCAAATGTACTTCATCAAATGTATGCTATTAGTTTCAAGGGAAATGGACAAAACAGATGGTACCACAGAACCCTGGAGATACTGCCCTACTCAGTACGTATTCAGCACTCCCTCCAATATCAAGATCAATACCAATACCAATACCAATAATGATAAACACAACTGCCATTGTCTCGGGAACGTGAACTATTTCTATAATTATTTACTTAGACATTGTCTGTAAAGTAACTTACTCAAATTCACACAGCCCTTACACAGCAACACTGTACAGCTGTGTTTTGCTTAATGACAGGAATACATTCTGAGAAATGCATCGTTAGGCGATTTTGTTGTTGTGTGAACACTGCGAAGTGAACTTACACAAATCTAAATGGTATTGCCTGCTATACACCTAGGCTAGATGGTATGGCCCGCTGTTCCCAGGCTACAAGCCTGTTAGCCCAGGTTTATAGTAGTATAGTAGGCATGTTACTGTACTAAATACTCTAGGCAACTGTAACATGCTGGTAAGTATTGGTGTATCTAAACATATCTATTGTTATTATTATTATTATTATTGGAGACGGAGTCTTGCTCTGTCGCCCAGGCTGGAGTGCAGTGGCGCGATCTCGGCTCACTGCAAGCTCCGCCTCCCGGGTTCACGCCATTCTCCTGCCTCAGCCTCCTGAGTAGCTGGGACTACAGGCACCCGCCACCACGCCCGGCTAATTTTTTTTTTTTTTTGTATTTTTCAGTAGAGATCTGGTTTCACTGTGTTAGCCAGAATGGTCTCGATCTCCTGACCTCGTGATCCGCCCACCTTGGCCTCCCAAAGTGCTGGGATTACAGGCGTGAGCCACAGTGCCTGGCCAAAACATATCTAGACATAGAGAAAGTACAGTAAAATATTGTAGCATAAACTTATGGGACCACCATTGTATATGCAGTCCAATGTTGACCGAAACGTCATTATTATGTGGCACATGACTGTAATTTGAATCCAGGACTCATCCTAAACCCAGAAGATAGGAGACCCCAAACTATCACCACCACCACTGCCTTCAGCTGCAGGCATGTCTAGTTTGGTCAGCAAGCCCAGTGTGTAAAAAAAGAAGTCAATGATGATGTCTTTGGGGAAGGCAGGTGCTCTCTCCTGTTCTATATCTGATCCTGCAGCTGTACCCCAGAGCTACCTGCCTGGCCCCAGACACATGCAGTCTGTGGCTCCCACTCTATCACTGCCTTCCTACTCCTCCTTCATTTATGAGTCTGTCTCCCACTTCTAGATCCTGAGCAATTGAGGTTTTTGTGTTTGGGGTACAAACTCCCTCAAGCATCAAGGGCCTTTGATACTTTTTAGAAAGACTATGCTGGAAATCAATACAGAAGATTAGCAAGACTGGAAGCAGGGAGACTAGTTTAGGGGCAGCTGTAGAGATCTAGCTGGGAAACAATGAGGGTTGGAGCTAAGGTCAAGATGTAGGATCGAGAGGAGGAAACAGAGAGACGATGAATATAAGAGAGACTGGAGATACAGGAATAGGTTAAGTCAAGGCAGGCCCGAAGAGCTAGCAGCCAAAATGGGAGTGCTTCCGTTTCTCAGCTCAGAAAGGGTCAGACACCATAACCCAAGCACAAGAACGTTCTGTCCTTTGAAAGGTCCTAGAAACTTTCTGACTCTTCTTCGTGTTTATAACTTTGTATTTTCTCTTGTATGTTTCTCTGGAGGATTAGAGCTAAAACCTTCCAGAGGAAAAGGGCCTGGGAGCTTGCCCCCAGGCAGCAGGATGTGGGTGTGAGAAGACAGTGTCCCCTCTGCAGCCCCACTCAGCAGATGGAAAAGGGGTCTGGGAGGCAGAGCTGCTGAAGAAGGACGAAGCCTTCTGGGTCTTGTCCTATTAGTCCTCAGACAGTGGACTACAACTCATGTCTGGGCCCTCTGCACCCAGAATTAGCCCTGATGGAGCACTGGTTTCAAGAATTTTCCCTGTGGGAGAATAGGAACCTTCAAGAACTCCCCTGTCACCTGCACACCTAGGTATGACCTGTTTCAGACTCTGCCAAGCCCCACTTTCCTTCCTGCTCCCAACGATGGGACATCCAATAATAAAGCATTTTACATATTTCCAGGCCACATCCCTGGCTAAGTTCCAAGGAAGTGACAGCAGCCTTCCAAGAGATCTCTGGAAAATTGGTGCCCCCAGGGAGGGTGAAATCAAAGAGGCCCTGGAGGATTGGCTGTATCTCAGGTTCCTTGGTTGTTCTCCCAGGAAATGCCAGTACCTCTGCAGATAATCATCCACAGAGTAAAACAACAGGCCAGAAGCTCCTGGAAGGTAACCGTATCCCATTCTCTGCTTTCCAAACAGAACCATCCCTAGATTCAGTTCTGGAGCTGGAGTTTAAACAAAGCTTACCTCTAGGACTCTTTCAGCAGTGTCTGATGTTATAATTTCGATTCTAATACTCTGTTCATTGGGCAGAAATATGTCCAGATAAGCTTTCTTGGTGGCGATGTCAAATGTATTCTATAAGCAAAAGAAAAGCAAAATAAAATTCCACACCCTTTTTTTTTGTTTTTTGGAGGCGGAGTCTCACTCTGTTGCCCAGGCTGGAGTGCAGTGGCGTGATCTTGGCTCACTGCAACCTCTGCCTCCCGGGTTCAAGTGATTCTCCTTCCTCAGCCTCCCGAGTAGCTGGGATTATAGGCACCCACCACCACGTCCAGCTGATTTTTTGTATTTTTAGTAGAGAAGGGGTTTTACTGTGTTGGCCACCCTCCTTGGCCTCCCAAAGTGTTGGGATTACAGGCCTGAGCCACCGCGCCCGGCCTCCACACCATTTTTTAAAGCTGCACCATTGCAGCAAGCGAACAATCCACAGCTTCCTTTTTTGGTGCTCTTCTAGCATATGGTACCCAAAGTTCCCAAGAGACAAGTGCAGAGATTGGAAGGGTTGTTTTGTGGGGTATAGTGGAGGCAAGGCAAAGGAGTAACATGAAGCTTAAAGAACTTCCAAGTAAACAACTGAGTATCTATATTGGAGAAAACAGCTTTTGATAAAGTCTGCATCCTTAACAGTCTCATAATTAACTTGCCCAGTTTTCAGTATTTCCAAGCATCCCTAAAGCCCATATCCCTGATTTTTTCTGACACTAATTGTGGGTGGGGGCAGGGGGAAGGTGTTTCCATGTAGCAACCAATTCTCCAATTCTTGAACATCACAATGGCTGTCCAACAATTCAATTCAATTATGACATGCTTTACATGGAGTTAGCATCAGATCCCACAAGTTTAAGGGCTCAGCTCCACAAGACTACCCCCTTCACATGCCAGCAGCAAATATGGGGCCCAAGTTACCCACATTTCTGCCCAGCTGACTACAACTTCTGGTTTCCATGACCCCCTCTCAGGTTTGATAGTTTGCTAGAACAACTCACAAAGTGAAGGAAAATGGTGTACTTACTATTACTGGCTTATTATAAAAGCTACAACTCAGAAACAGCCAAAAGGAGGAGATGCACAGAGCAAGGTGTGGGTGGGGTTTCCATGCTCTGTTTGGGTGCCCCACCCTCCCAGCACCGCCACTTACTCCCCAACCTGGAAGCTCTTCAAACCCCATTGCTTAGGGGTTTCTTATGGAGGTCTACGACACAGGCATAATTGAAGAAATCATTGGCCACTGGTGACGAAAGTCAATCTCCAGCCACTCCCCCTTCCCAAGAGGCCGAGGGTTGTGGGGTGGGGGCTGAAAGTCCCAATCCTCTAATCATGCCGTGGTCTTTCAGGTGACCAGTCCGCATCCTGATACTGTCTCGGAGTCCCCCAGCCAAGAATCATCTCATCAGCATAAACTCAGGCAATGCTGAAAGGTGCTTGTTATGGATAACAAAAGGCAGTCCTAACACTAAGGAAATTCCTAGGAACTCTGTGCCAGGAACTGGGGACAAAGATCAAATTGGTTTTGTATTATGCCACACTAAATATGCAGTAATTTATGATTTTGCTATAGCAAAAATCTGAGCTGCACAAACTGTGAGGCCAGTGAAGGGAAGTGAGTTGCCATCTAGTGAGTGAGTTTCCAGCTGAAGGAGCAGCTCCAGCTGGACACAACTCTGCAGGCTTAAGCATAAGCATCCTGCAAGGGGAAGGATGTGTGCTAGAAGCAGGAACAAATCTGGGGACCTGTGACATTCTTGGGATGGAGCTGGAGACATTGTTAGGCCATCAGAGTTCAGGGAAGCACAGGCTGAATTGTTACTCCAGCTGCTATAGGGAGAGGGAGGACCCCAGGAGGAAGCAGGGTCCAGAGAGGCCAGCGGCTGCCCACATGGGGCCTTGCAGGGCAGCGGTCTGGGGGTGGATTGTTCCTTGGCATCTCCTAAAGGCGATGCTGTCAGTCCACAGACCTGCTTCATCTCTGGCTGATTGAGGTCACAGCCTTTCTCATCCCAGATTCCCTGAGAGGATTAAACTCTAATGCCCCAAGGCATCCACAGTATACAATAAATTAACTTCCCTCCTAGGCATTCAGAATGGTACTGGCCATGTAACATCCTCAGGAAAATGGAGAAAGGAGTTTTTGGAGACTGCTATGTAAGCCAGAATACTAGTCACACAGTGCAGGTGGGAGCGGCGGGGAAGTAACCTCCTTTTTTTTTAGACTAATACATTTATGGTATACATCTGAATTTGTGTTGTGGAAATCTGATACCCATTGCACACATTCTGTATCATGTTTAAAATAATTTCAACTTTTATTTCAGATTCAAGGGGTACACTTGCAGTTTTGTTACACGGGTTTATCGCGTGATGCTGAGGTTTGGGGTACAATTGATCCCATCACCTTCCAGGTGTCAGGATGTAAAAGGGAAGATCCAAATGACCAATCAGGAGATTACTGGAGGACCACAAAGTTGGGGCTCAGGTCAGCTGACCAGGTGAGACCCTGTCTCCACCATGGGCAACAGCTCCCCTTTCCTCAGGCCCCCTGACCTTTCAGACAAATAGATGCTGCAGTCTTCACAGGGACCTGGGGAGCCCCAGCAACTCAATCACATTGCTCGGTGACCCCAAAAGGCTGATCACATTAGCAACAGGCTTATTTTTCGTCATTTCATTATCAAAGGGCAAGTTTTGACTTTACATTTTAATTCCTCCCCACCACATGCTTACAATTACTAAATTTCTATGATTCTGAATCTAAGTTCTTTAGAAGAGAAAATCTGCTCTCTTCTACATTCAAAGGATTAGTCCAAAAAAAGCACTATATTTGTGTGTTGTATCTACATATATAAGAAGCCGTGTATATAGCACATCATTTATGGATAAAATATCTATATATTTATTGTATACAAATATTTTATTAGATTGTGATCCTGATCATTGGGCTCATTGTTTCACATATAGCAGCTCACTTAATTCTCATAACAACTCTGTGAGGCATATACACTTACTAATCCCATTATTTTTTCAGATGAAGTACAGGTTCACAAAGGTTAAATAACTTGCCCAGGCCAAGCACGGTGGCTCATGCCTGTAATCCCAGCACTTTGGGAGGCTGAGGTGGGCGGATCACCTGAGGTCGGCAGATCACCTGAGGTCAGGAGTTCGAGACCAGCTTGGCCAACATGGTGAAACCCTATCTCTACTAAAACAAAAATAAAAAAGGAAAATACATTTAAAAAAAATTAGCCAGGCATGGTGGTGGATACCTGTAATCCCAGCTACTTGAGAGGCTGAGTCAGGAGAATTGCTTGAACCCGGGAGGTGGAGGTTGCAGTAAGCTGAGATTGCACCACTGCACTCCAGCCGGGGCGACAGAGCAAGACTCCATCTCAAAAAAACAAAAACCAAAAAATAACTTATCCAAGGACATACTGCTAGTTGGTGGCAGAGGCAAAACTCAAGGCCAGCTCCAGGTGACTGTAGGTTCTAAATAGGGTAAACATCTCTCCCAGCTGGCCCAGAAGCCTGGCACCCCAGTGTGATAACTGCAGCACTCTTTTCACTCTCAAAAGCATCCCAGTTTGGATAAGCTATATGGCTGCCCTAGCTCTAAGCTACCATGTGTTAAGCTGCCTCTCTCCATGTAGAAGAGAGTTAATATTTGACTTACTGGCAACAGGTAAGAAATAACAGAGTCAAAGAAAGATTCAGAAAAGTCTTTTCAACACTCATATCCAGTCAAGTTCTGAGACCTCCATATTTCCCATCTTAAATGATCTCTTGAGTCCATCTCCATCTTACCACCAGCACCTTAGACCCAGCTAACATCCCCTCTGCCCTAGACTCCCCACTTCAATGGGCTCCTTACAAGTCTCCTTGCTTCCATTCTCCTCCCCTACCAAGTTGTCCTCACACAGCAGCCTGAGATATATTTTTTAAATGCAAACCTAAAAATGTCCCTTTCTTCCTTAAAACCCTCCAACATCCTAACATTATTCATAGGTCACCCGACTCTTTGCCATTGGTCAGGATGAGAGGAATTGGTGGCCCACTGCCCCTTACTTCCTTTCCTCCTCCTGTCTGGCACGTCCTCCAGGTTTCGATGCTCAGTGCAATTCTCACTCCCTCGGAAGAAGGAAAGAAGGGCAGGGTCCTCGCCTTCAGCTGGGGCTGCTAATCTTGAAGCAAATGGAGGGAAGCTCTGTGAGAATAAAGTCAATGTAGAGAAGAGCAGGGTCTGGGGTAGAGGTGAGAAGTGGGAGGCAGCCAATCTTCCACAACTTTTTAGTTAAATAAACAAATTTCTGTTTTATGATTTTGGCCTTGACAATGAAAATAACCTGACTAATCGGAAGTAGTTGAGTTCTACCTTCTCCACTCTAAATGCTTATTTGTAGAATGTTGTTGGCTTTTTTTTAACACTTAATTAGTTTAAAGCCAGGTTAGATGGCTGCCTAGAAGATAAGCTCCTTCAGAGCAGGATTATGTGGTGAGTTTATCTTGAAGAGTGCCCTGTACAAGTAGACATTTAATAATCTTGGTCCCATATTTCTCAAAATAATCCAAGTGAGAAGAGAAAAAGAACTAGCATAGTAGTGTCCGCAATGGGGCATTTTCCAGGTGCGGTGGCTCATGCCTGGAATCCCAGCACTTTGGGACCCAGCTGAGGTAGGTGGGTCATTTGAGGTCAAGAGTTCGAGACCAGCCTGGCCAACATGGTGAAACACTGTCTCTACTAAAGTACAGAAATTAGCTGGGCGTGGTGGCACATGCCTGTAGTCTCAGCTACTTGGGAGGCTGAGGCAGGAGAATCACTTGAACCCAGGAGGCGGAGGTTGCAGTGAACTGAGATTGCACGACTGCACTCCAGCCTGGGTGACAGAGCAAGACTCCCTCTCAAAAAATAAATAAGTAAATAAATAAATAAATAAAAATAAATTAAATGGGGGCATTTAAAAATGGAGTGTTGATACATGAACTTCCCTCTCTAGCCCACGACTGCATACTTATCCTACAGATATGTAAGAAGAGAATATTAAGGCTAAAGCCTCCAATGTTCTGTTTTGACGTCGCAGTACTGGTTTTGGCTGAGGTAACCTCCTCTCAGTAGAGAACCTGCACATCAAGGGAGGCAAGAGGTTAAAGTGCCACCCAACCTACTGCCATTGGCCAGGATGGACAAATCAGTTGGCAGCTGCACTCACCTTCCTTCCACCTTCTATCACACCCTACTGGTTTGTATTTCTCTGTTTTCACATTGCTATAAAGAAATACCTGAGACTCGGTAATTTTTATAAAGAAAAGAGGTTTAATTGGCTCACAGTTCTGCAAGCTGTACAGAAGCATGATGCTGGCATCTACTCAGCTTCTGGGAAGGCCTCAGGAAGCTTACAATCATGGTGGAATGTGAAGGGCAAGCAGGCATGTCTTACATGGCTGGAGCAGGAGCAAGGGTGGGTGGAGGTGCCACACACTTTTAAACAACCAGATCTCATGAGAACTCACTCATCATCATGAGAACAGCAACAAGGGGAGGGTGCTGAACCATTCATGAGAAACCTCCCATGATCCAATCACCTCCCGCCAGGCTCCACCTCCAACACTGGGAACTACAATTCAACATGGGATTTGGGGGAGAACAGAAATCCAAACAGTTCCCTCACCCAGTGGAATTCTGACTCACATTCATCTTCAACCTCATCCACTTTCCCCAGGACTCCAGCCACACTCTCCTCCTCCCTCCTTCCCACCAGCTAACCTCACTTCCTATTAGTCACAGAGAAAACAGCAAGATGAGAACTTACTCTGCTTCCACTCACTGTCCAGCCTTGGACCCTGCCTGTAGCCTTGCTCTATCTTTCTTTGTCCTACACTCAATTTAAAAGGTGCCCTTCCTCCACCTGATCCCAGACCTTGTGCAATTCTCCTTCCAGAAGGACTTGGAGCCACTGATAATCAAGGCCCCTCCTTCACACTCCCATCTTCCACTTCTCCTTCTCTACCGGCTCCTACTCACCAGCAGGCAAACTTATTCAAGTCTCTGTCATCAAAAGCAACAGAAAGTCAGAGACTTTGGGTAGATCATCTCGAAGGGAAAGAACCTGATGTGCTTGACTATGGGGAAAATTCTGTCTTCAGGGCTGCTATAGGTACGGAAGGAGTTTAGTCATATGTTTTGAGACAACTAAGCATATTTTTTTCTTTTAAGTGATTCAGTTTTAACTCCAGTTGGGGGGGAGGTGGGGGGATGGGGGGAGGAAAGAGGAAGGTGTTGACTCAGGACTTAATTTTTTAAAATTAAAGTTAGGGGAGAAGGGAAGAATAGAAGAAGTGACACAAGAAAGCTGAAATCCTCACATCCATCACAGTCAGTGGATAGGGTTTAAAAATTGAAGAATAATAGCTGGGTGCTATGGCATATACCTGTAATCCCAGCTCCTGGGGAAGCTGAAGAGGAAGGCTCACTTGAGCCCAGGAGATGGAGTCCTGGGCAACATAGTGAGATCCTGTGTCTAGAAAAAAATAAAACGAAGAATAAGAGATAGTCATATATGTATATAATTAACCTCCATATTTTTAAATATCTGAAGAGAAAGCTGTAAGATTTGAAAGTCATTGCCTCTGGAGGACAGGGGAGTGTTATAATCCTTTTAATCACTATTTCACTGCTATTTTTAGATTTTTAACTTTTATTCCATCCATGATGTCTATTTCATTTTTCTAACTATAAGCACATTTTGCTTTGGTAAGTAAACAAACATTTTAGAGCAATATAATAAAGAGGAGAATTGATGGCATCAAAAGATCTTGGTGTGATGAGACCAAAGCAAGCACAAAACAGATCAAACAAGTTTAGAGTGGAAATCAAACAACAATTTGGCTCTATTTGTGATATTTGAATTTTACTAGAATGTTTTAATGTATTATTCACAAAATTAATGAAATGTAAAAGCAATACAAAAACCAATTGGGGGGAAAAGTCAACCTGGTAGAATTGGCTTGTATAAAAAAACAAAACATTAAATGAGCTGCTATCCTTTTTTTTTTTTTTTTAAGTCAGGGTCTTGCTCTGTTGCCCAGGCTGGAGTACAGTGGGCTGATCATAGCTCACCGTAGCCTCAAAGCTCTGGGCTCAAGCAATCCTCCTGCCTCAGCCTCCAGAGTAGCGGGGGCTATAGACACGTGCCACTACCCCCATCTAAATATCTCTTATTATTATTTTTTTGTAGAGACAGAGTCTCACTATGTTGCCCAGGCTGGTCTTCAACTCGTGGCCTCAAGTAATTCTCCCACCTCAGCCCCCCAAAGTTCTGGGATTACAGGTGTGAGCCACCACGTTTGGCCCAGCCGCCATACTGATCTATAATGCAGCAGGAATGAAAAAATGCAATTCATACTAGAAAACTAACAAAAATACATTCATTTTAAAGAAACCTCAAAATCCTCCAATACCATGGGCTGCCTTAACGTTTTAAAATACGTGCTTTGTTGCTATTCTGCTCTGAGGCAGAGGAACATTCTTAAGAATGTTTTCCATTTCCCTTGTAGAGAAATGACAGTGGCCCATCATTGCATGTGATGGAGGTTTAGAGCCCGGTGAGTCCACATAGGGATTGTCTTGGATGCGCACCATGGCTATTAGACATTCCTCTGCCTCAGAGCAGAATAGCAACAAAGCACACCGATCTCCTTGAAAAATTAAAAGATTTCTCCAGTTGTTAAATTCAACTCAATTCAACTCAAAAAGAGCACATATTTTGAAAAGTGTTAAGGTTCTGGGAAGCGACTGTTACCTCTGTCCTGCCCTCTCTTTAGAAGCAAACAGAAAACAATGAAAAGGATAGCATCCTTGAAGAAACTTACAAATAGCCCTGAGCCTGAGGTTTTCAGAAGGGCTGCCAAGTGCAGTGAAAATTGAACCTGGTCAGGAAGGAGGGAATTAGAGGTCTCAAAGTGCTGCAGAACTCAAGCAATGCATAAGCTGCCTCAAAGCAGTTAATCACATGGTGCTCAGCCTGTCTGAGAGCGCTACTCCGGGCCCCACTGGACACCACCTAGTGGCAGGGGATGCTGAAGAGATGTACAGACACTCCATCTTTGCAAAAAGCAATCTCTCAGCATGGCTGGGGAAAGAAAAGGGACTGGCATTAAGATTTTGCTTTTTAAAACCTATGTCTTGGCCAGGCATGGTAGCTCACACCTATAATCCCAGCAGTTTGGGAGGCCGAGATGGGTAGATCACCAGAGGTCAGGAGTTCAAGACCAGCCTGACCAACATGGAGAAACCCCATCTCTACTAAAATACAAAAATTAGCTGGGTGTGGTGGCATGCGCCTGTAGTCCCAGCAACTCAGGAGGCTGAGACAGGAGAATCGCTTGAACCCAGGAGGTGAAGGTAGTGACTACCTCATATCTGTTAACATTGTGCCAGATGATATGCTTTAAGGGTATCAGTTAATTTAATCCTCAAAGCAACCCCAAGAGACAGGAGCTCTTCTCCCCATTTTACAGATGGGGAAACTGAGGTACAAAAAGCCTAAGTAAATTGACCCAAGTCATATAAATCAAAAGTAGGGCAGCCAAAATTTGAACTGAGGCCATCTCACTACTTAGCCTGAACTCTTAACCCCTAGACCAGGTCGGGGGCTGCTGATCTGAGTCAATCAAAATATTTAGAAGGCTAGATCATGATATGAGGAGCTGGGGTTTAAAGCTTTGCTGCTAGACAGCCTGATTAGGCCTTAGGGTAGCATGTTCATAAGAAAGTGCTCAGAAACAAGAAACAAGAACTGGAAATACAACAGATTCGATGAATTCAACTCAGGCCCCCTCCCCAGTACTATGTGTCAGCAAACAGCTAGCTCACAACAGCAGCCCGTTTCAAAGTTGATTGATGACTTAAAGACAACTGGCAAGGGATCTATGCAAAAATCCTGCAAGAAAGGAGGAAAGAAACATGACCAATGAAAGGCAAATAACATATACCAAAAGAATTACATCATTAAGCAGATGAAAATGATGGATGTGTTAATAAAAAGAAGGTGTTTCTGAATGAAGACCTCAAAGAATAGATAAAAGCCTCAAGAAATAAGATAACAAAAGGATATAAAAGTGAGCTGGTAAAGTTCACGGAAGAAATGGAAGAGGAAAATAAAGCCATTACAAAAGTGAAAATTGTGTTAGAAAAAATAAAAAGAGGCACTGAAAAACACAGCTAGAGGTATAAGGCTTTTGTATGAAGTCACAAAGGCAAAATATTAAGGAACTGAGATCAGGTATAAAACCTTTCAAATTATCAGGAAAATAAGATACACAAAACTGGCTGGGCGCAGTGGCTCACGTCTGTAATCCCAGCACTTTGGGAGGCCGAGGCGGGAAGATCACAAGGTCAGGAGTTCAAGACCAGCCTGACCAACATGGTAAAATCCTGTCTCTACTAAAAATACAAAAATTAGCCAGGCGTGGTGGCACATGCCTTTAATCCCAGCTACTTGGGAGGCTGAGGCAATAGAATCACTTGAAACTGGGAGGTGGAAGTTGTGGTGAACCGAGATCATGCCATTGCACTGTAGCCTGGGCAACAAGAGCAAAACTCCGTCTCAAAAACAAACAAACAAAAAAAGATATACAAAACAAAGCTTAACAACATTGAATGATCCCATGAATGATGGAAAGCAAAACCCAGAATGCACCCCAAAAAGACGACTGAACTAAAGTCAACTTACGATTATATGTGCAGATATAGAATGATCTGCAAGACATAGGTCTAAAAAAGCAACGTCAATTAAAAAAAATTTTTTTTTTCGAGACAGATTCTTGCTCTGTCACCTAGTCTGGATTGCAGTGGCATGATCTCAGCTCACTGTAACCTCCACCTCCTGGGTTCGAGCAATTCTGCCTCAGCCTCCCAAGTAGCTGGGATTGCAGGCATGCACCACCACGACCGGCTAAATTTTTATTTTTGTAGAGATGGGGTTTTACCACATTGGCCAGGCTGGTCTCAAACTCCTGACCTCAGGTGATCCGCCCACCTCAGCCTCCCAAAGTGCTGGGATTACAGACGTGAGCCACAGCAACCGGGCATTAAAAAGCAAGGGCTAATATCCAGAATCTACAATGAACTCAAACAAATTTACAAGAAAAAAACAAACAACCCCATCAAAAAGTGGGCAAAGGATATGAACAGACACTTCTCAAAAGAAGACATTTATGCAGCCAAAAAACACATGAAAAAATGCTCATCATCACTGGCCATCAGAGAAATGCAAATCAAAACCACAAAGAGATACCATCTCACACCAGTTAGAATGGCGATCATTAAAAAGTCAGGAAACAGCAGGTGCTGGAGGGGATGTAGAAAAATAGGAACACTTTTACACTGTTGGCGGGACTGTAAACTAGTTCAACCATTGTGGAAGTCAGTGTGGCGATTCCTCAGGGATCTAGAACTAGAAATATCATTTGACCCAGCCATCCCATTACTGGGTATATACCCAAAGGATTATAAATCATGCTGCTATAAAGACACACACACACATATGTTTATTGCGGCACTATTCATAATAGCAAAGACTTGGAACCAACCCAAATGTCCAACAATGATAGACTGGATTAAGAAAATGTGGCACTACACCATGGAATACTATGCAGCCATAAAAAATGATGAGTTCATATCCTTTGTAGGGACACGGATGAAGCTGGAAACCATCATTCTCAGCAAACTATAGCAAGGACAAAAAAACAAACACCGCATGTTCTCACTCATGGGTGGGAATTGAACAATGAGAACACATGGACACAGGAAGGGGAACATCACACACTGGGGACTGTTGTGGGGTGGGGGGAAGGGGGAGGGATAGCATTAGGAGATATACCTAATGCTAAATGACGAGTTAATGGGTGCAGCACACCAACATGGCACATGTCTACATATGTAACAAACCTGCACATTGTGCACATGTACCCTAAAACTTAAAGTATAATAATAATAAAATTTTTTTAAAAAAGCAAGTTGAAAAAATGTGTTGAGTGTGCGCTTGTTTGTAAAATAAAATGGGTGTGTGTGTGTGTGTGTGTGTGTGTAGAGTCATGTACCCCTTAATGACATTTTGGTCAACAGCAAACTGCACATATGGCAGTAGTCCCACAAAATGATAGTACCATATTTTTACTGTGCCTTTTCTATGTTTAGATACACAAATACCAAGGTGTTTCAATTGTCTACAGTATGCAGTACAGTAACATAGTATACAGGTTTGTAGCCTAGGGGCCGTAGGCTCTACCATCTAGGTTTGTGTAAGTACACTCTGGTGTTCACACAATGACAAAATCGCCTAATGATGCATTTATCAGAACGAATCCACATTTTTAAGTGACACATGGTTGTGTGTGTGCACATATGTGTATATATATGTGTGCATGTACGTATATATGTATATATGTGTGCATGTACGTATATATGTATATATATGCATGCTTATATATGTGCAGAAATGTGTAGCAAAAGAGCACTATAAACTATTAGACTATAAACAACAGTTGTCACTGAGGAGGGGGATCATAAGGGAAGAAAAGTTACTTTTGATTGTATACACTTGGCTATTTGAATTTTACTATCATCACCACTTCCACAGCAAACTTTTCAAAGAATAGGAAAGTGTGTGTATATATAAACCATCAAGCAATTGTGAAAATATGAACCACTACAGAACAGAAGGCTCTAGGGCCATTTCCCAGGTTGACCGGGCCAGTAAATATTCCAACACATTTGAACCCCTGTTTACATGAGATTTGTTCTGAGAACCCAATGGGATTTTATTTTATAAATGAGTAAATGAATGAATGAAATGTGTTCTCGTTTTTGCAGATCTGATCATTCCTCCCCTGGCTAAGGATCCAGTTAACTAGTATCATATTACTGCGGAACTTAAATTCTTTCAGAGCTTTTCCAGCCAAGCTCATACATACAGGCATAACAATGTTTCCTTACGTGTCATTAGAATGAGTGTTGTGCTAAACAAACGTACTTAGCAGTTTCAGCCTAGGGAGCAAGTGACCCATGACTCTTTAGACCAACAAAGGAAAGGGAGTTGCCGTATGTCATTCTGTTCATGTTGAATTTTCTCCATGATTCATTTACAATAAAGGTAGGAGTAGAGAATATACAAGGAATAGCCAGCATGGCCTGCTTTCCTGATGTCTTCACTGTGGCCCATTTGGAAATCTCAGCTACAGAAGCAGGGTCACAGACATGTTATGGGAACCCTTAATGATAAAGGCTGCAGTTCTTGTACTGTACTCGAAGGTCCTCTTCTTCATGTCCTGTTTTGAGATGTATGATTCTTAGGCTACAGAAAAAGGGATCTACTTAATAAAATGAGCCAAAGGTCAAGTGACACACTTCATTTTCCATCTAAAATCTAAACCTCCAAAAGAACAAAATAGGAACCATCCCCCAATTGACTTGAAATGAATATATTTTGTCCAAGTCCAGGCTCTGTGGGGCTGTGACCAGTGCACACATGTGTGTGTACCTGCACACTTGGTTCATGAAGAGTGTCTTGCAGAGGAATGATGGCCCCATTAAAGAAGAGCAAGCTTACCAGCTGCGCCAGTTTTAAAAACTCAACGAAGACATCACTTCTCAACACGTTTGGGTCCATGGTTACTGAAAAACATGGACGGTGAGCCAGGTTAGCATGGGCTGGGCTGGGCCTTGCCTATTAATTGCTATGTCCTCCAGAGATCCCTCCATGCCTTGCCAGTGCTCTGTCTCCTCCCTGAAGTGATAAATGTTGAAACCTCTCAAATACAGGAAAACCCCCAAAGCTTGCCTCCTATAGGCAGCCTTAACAACAGGAACCCATGACACCCATCCAGGGTGACAGTGTTCCCAGGCATCTCACTTTATTTATACATACCCATACTACTGAACATCCATTTTGCTGCCCTACCAGGATGACAATGAAGTTTATATGAAGAATCAGAAAGATCTTAAAACCTGCATCTAGACTCCCAGCCTAGCAAGACACAGGGTAATTTGAAAATTTAATTCAACCAAGAAACATCAACTGAGAGCACCTCTTTGGAGTCTCGCCCAGTCGCCCAGGCTGGAGTGTAGTGGCGTGAGCTCGGCTCACTGCAATGTCCGTCTCCTGGGTTAAGGCGATTCTCTTGCCTCAGCCTCCGAAGTAGCTGGGATTACAGGCACCCACCACCATGCCCGGCTAATTTTTGTATTTTTAGTAGAGATGGGGTTTCACCATGTTGGCCAGGCTGGTCTCAAATGCCCAACCTCAGGTGATCTGCCTGCCTTGGCCTCCCAAAATGCTGGGATTACAGGTGTGAGCCACAGCACCCGGCCGAGAGCACCCCTTTGAATGATAGGAGTTCTCAAGATGTTACCAAAAAAAAGCAATGATAAGGCAGTCAGAGAGATTTAAAATATTTCATTCTTCTATACTTAACAAAAATATTTTTACCCTTAGTTTTAAAGCTCCTGACACAAATAGCCAGGAGATATGGGCAGAGCAGATGGGGCAGACACACCCCCATGAGAACTGCAAACCCACAAGGTATGGCCCAGCCTGGTTCCTCCTGGTTCACCCCCACTTGCCACAGATCCTCTCCTATATCCTGCGCTTCAGCTACACTTACATACTTACTAAATGCTGCCAAATTTCTTTCTTCCTTCCGTTTTCATTGCTGTTTTACTTTTTTTTTTTTTTTTTTTTTTTTGAGATGGAGTCTTGCTCTGTCACCCAGGCTGGGGTGCAATGGCGTGATTTCACCTCACTGCAACCTCCACCTCCCAGGTTCAAGCAATTCTCCTGCCTCAGTCTCTCAAGTTGCTGGGATTACAGGAGTGCGCCACCACACCCGGCCTGTTTTACTAATTTTATCAAACATCCTCTACCAGCATTCAAAACTATCACTGACTTCATTGCAGGCTGTGCCTTTCCCAAAAGACATCATGTTTTCCAAAATAAACGAAGAGAGAAAGTCCCTGCAACATGAGAAACTATTTATAAAAAGCATTCTGTCTTTTCTGAGGGGTAATTCCCGGAGTGGAGGAGGGGAAGCCCTTGCATTATTTTCTGCAATGGGGCATATAGTCAAACTACTAATAACTATATTTATTAGCATAAATTCTTGGGAATGAGGAAAGCTGCTGAAAAAGGTATTCACCCAACTGGTATTTACTGCGTGACTATTAAGCACCAGTACTAGGCTAAAAACTTTGTATATTTTAGCTTATCTAATCTTCATGACAAACTCGGAGGTAAATATTATTTCTATTTCACGGATAAAGAAACTGAGGCTCAGAGAAGGTAGGTATCTTGCCCAAGGTCACACAGCTGGTGAGGAGCTAAAGTGGGGTTTGACACTGGGTCTGATTCGAGAACCTGTGCTCTGAGTCATGAGGCTAAGCTGTACTGTCTTCCTACTGGACCTTGTCAAAGACGGTACACAGGTCATCCTGATAATATGAATAAAGACCAGGCCTGGAAAAGTGAACCCTCAAGCACGGTGATCATCTGTGAAAAGGCCAGGTATTAAAGGAACATTTTGCTAAGACACGAGAAAACAAACTAAGGGAGAGTGAAAATTCAAAAGATATTACATTTTGAACTTGAACTTTGAAAGAGCTCATTCAGCAGGTCTCAAAAGAAGTATGGTCCCATGACAAAAAAAAAAATTAATGGGAAATAGATGGCTTCTAGAATTTTTACTTACTATGTTTAAGAAAAATTTGCAGCCATGAAAAATAATGAGATAAATCTATGACTGCTGATGTAGAATGACTTCTAAGATATATATTTTTTAAGAGAAAAAAGTCAACATACAGGAGAAAAACCTTTTTTCTTGAGCTACAAAGGACATTAGTATAATAGTTGGCGATGTTTTATTTATTTATTTTTAGATACAGGGTCTCCATCTGTCACCCAAGCTCTAGTGCAGTTGCTCAAATCAGAGCTCAGGAGGTCGAGACTGCAGTGAGCTGTGATTGCAGCACTGCACTCCAGCCTGGGTGACACAGCAAGACACTGACTCTAAAAAAAATAAAGAGATCTATATTGCTTAGGTTGGTCTCAAATTCCTGGGCTCAAGTGATCCTCTTGCCTCAGCTTCCCAAAGTGTTGGGATTACAGGTGTGAGCCACCACGCCCAGCCTAAATGTCTCAGCAGTTTTATGTTTGCTGACTTTATTTTATTTTTTGAGACAGGGTCTTTCTCTGTTGCCCAGCATGGAGTGCAGTGGCAAGATCAGAGCTTACTGCAGCCTGAAACTCCTGGGCTCAAGCAATCCTCCCACCTCAGCCTTCCAAGTAGGTGCAGGCACGTACCACTACACCCAGCTAATTTTTATTTATTTTTTATTTTTGGGTACAGATGGGGTCTTGTTATATTGCCCAGGCTGGCCTTGAACTCCTGGGCTCAAGGGATCCTCCTGCCTTAACCTCCCAAAGTGCTGGAATTGCAGGCATGAGCTACCATGCCGAGCCTAATTGTTGGTGAAGTTTGAATAAGGTCTCTAGATAAATTATTGTATCAATGTTGTTTCCTGGTTTTGATATATTGAACATTATTGTATCAATGTTGTTTCCTGATTTTGCTAACTATACTGTGGTTCTATAAGACAGTCTCTGTGATCTTAGGAAATACACAAAGTATTTTATTTATTTTTTATTTTTTTGAGATGGAGTTTCACTCTCACTGCCCAGGCTGGAGTGCAATGGTGTGATCTTGGCTCACTGCAGCCTCCTCCTCCCGGGTTCAAGCGATTCTCCTGCCTTAGCCTCCCAATTTGCTGCGATTGCAGGCACGTGCCACCATGGTCAGCTAATTTTTTGTATGTTTAGTAGAGACGGGGTTTTGCCATGTAGGCCGGGCTGGTCTTGAACTCCTGGCCTCAGATGATCTGCCCACCTCAGCCTCCCAAAGTCACAAAGTATCTTAAAATAAGATGGCTGAGGTGTGTAACATTCAAGTGAGTCTAAAAAAAAGATATAGAGAGATTCATATACACACATACACACACAAGGAAAAAAGAATGATAAGACAAATGTAAAATGTAAACATCTGGGAAATCCGGGTGGCGTATACAGAAATGCTTAGCATTATGTTTGCAACTTTTCTGTAAACCAAACTTTCAGAATAAAAAGCTCTGAAAATCAGCTACAGAAAAGTATGTATAGTAAAGTTCAATTTGTGTTGAGCAAAAAGGGATCTATATACACGCAAATTGCTGCTAGGGAATATACAAACAGCCTGGTGTGGAAAGGGAACTTACCTTTCATTGTATATTCTTTTAGGTAGTTTATGTTTTAAAAAATATTATGTGTATACACTTTTCCAATTTTAAAAACTTTATGTCTTTAAGTGCCAGTTTTGCCATTTCCCCTCAACATCCTCTTTTTCGTGAGAGCCTAATCTTGCCAACAACAGTTTTGCTGTACACAGCATTTCTAGGACCCAGGCGAAGGGCAAGCTGTTGTACTGTAAGCCTCACAGGGGACACAGCTGAATGTCCTTGGTGCCTTAGCATGGCTTCCTGGTAAGTACTAACATGGAGGCACAAGCTCTGGCACTGCTAATAAAGACCTCTGATATCTCTCAAGAGCTTTCCTGTAAGTGGTTCATCTCATCCTTTTGTTCATTCCTAATCCAGAAACTTTTTTTTAACCTCCCACTCAAAGCCAAAATACAGCACCCAAGTGTGACTCTAAACATAAAGTAGTCCAGGCATGGTGGCTCACCCTTGTAATCCCAGTACTTTGGGAAGCTGAAGTGGGCAGATCATTTGAGATCAGGAGCTCAAGACCAGCCTGGCCAACATGGTGAAACCCCATCTCTACTAAAAAAATACAAAAATTAGCTGAGCATGGTGGCAAGCACCTGTAATCCCAGCTACTAGAGAGGCTGAGGCAGGAGAATCGCTTGAACCTGGTAGGCAGAGGTTGCAGTGAGCCAAGGTCACACCACTGCACTCCAGCCTGGGCGACAGAGTGAGACTCTGTCTTAAAAAAAAAAAAAAAAAAAAAAAAAAAAAAAAATTAAATATTGGGTGCAGTGGCTCATATCTATAATCCCAGCACTTTGGGAGGCTGACATGGGAGGATTGCTTGAGGCCAGGAGTTTGAGACCAGCCTGGGCAATATAGTGAGACCCCACCTCTATAAAAAAAAATTTTTTTTAATTGGCCATGCATGGTGCGTTGCACATATAGTCCCAGCTTCTCAGGAAGCTGTGGTGGGAGGATTGCTTGACCCCCAGGAGACCAAGGCTATAGTTAGCCATGATTGTGCCACTGTACTCCAGCCTCGTCAACAGGGAAAGATCCTGTCTCAAAAAATAAAATCAGCAAACATATAACTGCTGAGACATTTAGGCTGGGTGTGGTGGCTCATACCTGTAATTCTAACACTGTAGGAAGCTGAGGCGGGAGGATCACTTGAGCCCAGAAATTTGAGAACAGCCTGGGCAACATAGTGAGACCTCATCTCTTTTATTTATTTATTTATTTTTATCTTTTTTAGAGTCACTGTCTTGCTGTGTCACCCAGGCTGGAGTACGGTGGTGCAATCACAGCTCACTGCAGCCCCAGCTTCCTGTGCTCAAGCTGTCCTCCCGCCTCAGCTTCCTGAGTAGCTGGGATTATAGGCATGCACCATCATACCTGGCTAATTTTTAAAATTTTGTTTAGAGACAGGATCTCTCTATGTTGCTCAGGCTGGTCTTGAACTCCTGGCCTCAAGTGATCCTCCTGCCTCAGCTTCCCAAAGTGCTGAGATTACAGGTGTGAGCCACCATGCCCAGCCAGACTTCATCTCTTAAAAAAAAAAAAAAAGGTATTTTTAAAACCAAATACAAAGAACACATATTATATAATCCCTTATATATGAAACGTCCAGAATAGGCAAATCTTTAGAGATAAAAATTATAGTGGTAGTTGCCAGGGCGTGGTGGGGGAGGGAAAGAGGAAGTGATTGCCAGTGGGTATGAGGTTTCTTTTGGGGGTAGTGACAATATTCTAAAATTAGATTATGGTAATGGTCGCACAATTAATTACATAAATATATTGTAAAAGAATTGTACACTTTAGCAGGTGAATTTTGTGGCATATAGCTTACATTGCAATAAATCTGTTTTTTAAAAAACCCTGCAAATACATACCATTTTGCAAATATTGTTCCAGTTGGTCCCTCCTCTCATCAGCCATAGCTGTGGTCATTGCCAGATAGTACTTTGGTGGGAAGGGTGGCAGGCAATTTCCAAAGACCCGCCTTAGCTGAAAGATCCAGGAAACACAGTTAAGGCAGGTGAGCTGCCAGTTCAGGGTTGATGAGATTACTAAAGCCTCCTTTAGGGCAAGTCCCATCCCAGCACTTTATTTCAAATTAAGCTTTCCTGGTGGCCCAAAGGGGGAAAAGAGGACAATCTGATTTTCTTAAGGAGGAATTTATTTCAGTATATATTCTGGAGACATTACTAGACATATCACAGACCGACAGCTCCAGTCTAAGTTTGGTAGAGCTGAGATGTATTTTTATTTTTCATTTGTTTTACAAGACTAGCCACTGCTCACATCATACAATATTATCTTGATTCATTCCACAATAGTGTCTGTGATATCAATTACAATGGGAATTAAATTCCTCAACCCTACCGCCACCAAATCTGAACTTGACAAATGCTTACAGCTGTGTCACCTAATGCGGTAGCCACCAGTCACCTGTTGCGAATGAGCACTTGAACGTCGCTAGTTTGGATTGAGATGTGTTGTAGGTGTAAAATACATTCCAAATTTTAAAGAAAAGAGAATGTAAAATATCTCGCTGATAATTTTTTATATTGATTACATGTTGAAATGATAATATTTTGGATATACTGAATTAAATAAAATATATTATTAAAATTAATTCCATCTGTTTCCTTTTACTCTTTTTAATGTGCCTATCAGAAAATTTTAAATTACATAGGTGACTCATATTTCTTTCTTTCTTTCTTTCTTTTTTGAGACGGAGTTTCACTCTTGTTGCCCAGGCTGGAGTGCAATGGCTCAATCTTGGCTCACTGCAACCTCCGCCTCCTGGGTTCGAGCAATTCTCCTGCCTCAGCCTCCCGAGTAGCTGGGGTTACAGACATTTGCCACCAGGCCAGGCTAATTTTGTATTTTTAGTAGAGATAGTGTTTCTCCACGTTGGCCAGGCTGGTCTCAAACTCCTGACCTTAGGTGATCCACCTGCCTCTGCCTCCCACAGTGCTGGGATTACAGGCGTGAGCCACCACACCCGGCCGGGTGACTCACATTATATTTCTATTGGACCAGTGCTGGTTACAGAATTCCAATAAGGCTGACATATGATCCCAAGTAGAAACCAGCCAGGCCCTTCTCTCCCACTTACTCATATATGACCCATGACCATGGCAGTAATTATTTTTATGGAACCTAAAAAGTGGATGCATAAAAAATAATTTTAAAATTAAGAACTAAAAATGTGCATCTTTATTCCAGCCCTACACTTGTAGTGGCAGCTTGAAGGTAAGGCACAGATTCATTCTCCTGAAAATAAGAGAAAGGAAACCACTCAGAAACCCAATCAGGTTTTGACATGGTACCTCTAGAGCAGGAGGGCTGAAATCTTACTATTACCATACTCAGTGGCTTAAAGAAAATGAAAGATGGAATAAGAAAAATGAGGCTGCAAACAGCAAGATTTTTTAATTCCATGGCCTTTGTCACAAATACAGTGAGTATCTGACAAATATTTACCTTGCATAGACAGGCCCTAACTTCAGAAAAGTCAAGAATCTCATGACTTCTCTCCATGCCCACTACCATCACCCTGGTCCAAGCCACTATCATCTCTTTTCTAGATTATTGCAATAGCCTTCCAACAAGTCTCTCTGCTTCTACCTGTGACTCCTTCAGTCTATTCCTAACACAGCATCTAAAGCGATACTTTATTTTTATTTTATTTTATCTTTTTGAGACAGAGTCTCGCTCTGTCGCCCAGGCTGGAGTGCAGTGGCATGATCTTGGCTCACTGCAACCTCCACCTCCTGGGTTCAAGCGATTCTCCTGCCTCAGCCTCCTGAGTAGCTGGGACTACAGGTGTGTGCCACCACGCCCAGCTAATTCTTGTATTTTTAGTAGAGACGGGGTTTCGCCATGTTGGCCAGGCTGGTCTCAAACTCCTGACCTCAGGTGATCTGGCTGCCTCGGCCTCCCAAAGTGCTGGGATTACAGGTGTGAGCCACTGCACCCAGCCTAAAGTGATACTTTAAAAATGTAAGTCAGCCAGGTGCAGTCATGCACACCTGTAGTCCCAGCTACTTGGGAGGCTGAGGCAGGAGGGTTGCTTGAGCCCAGGAGTTCAAGGCTAGCCACTGCCCTCCAGCCTGGGCAACAGAGCAAGACTTTATCATTTCTTAAAATAAGAAAAGTAAGTCAGATCATTCCACTGCCTTTCTCAAAATCATCCTCAACTTCTCATCTCACTCAAGTAAACCCAAAATTCTTACAATGACCTAGAACTGTGCCATCTAATATGGTTGGCATTAGCCACCTGTGAGTAAATTTAAACATAATTAAAATAATTTGAAATTTTAAAATTCAATCTTCAGTCTTGCTAGCCACATTTCAAATGCTTAATAGCCACTTGAAATACTGTAATTTGCTACTGAGTTGGGCAAAGCAGATATACAGCATTTCCATCAGCACAAAAGTTCTATTGGGAAACATTGGTCTAACATCTGGAATGGTTATTAACTGCCTGCCCGTGGGCAAAACACACTTCCCTGATGCATTTTTTTGGTGGTTGGTTGTTTGATTTTTAGATAACTGGAATTTGGTACCAGCAGTTATTTGTGTGACTTAAAATTTTAAAAACTTGTATCTTGAAGAGAAAACAGAATATTACAACCACTTTGAAAGACAGTTTGGCAATTTCTTACAAAGCTAAACATAGTCTCACTCTATAATCCAGCGATAAATACCCAACTGATTTGAAAACTGTCCATACAAAATGTTTATGGCAACTTAATTCATAACCCCCAAAATTTAAACAACAAAGATGTCCTTCAGTCTGTGAATGGATAAGCAAACTGTGATATATCCATACAATGAAATGTGTTATTCAGAAATAAAATGAAATAAGCTATCAAAACACAAAAGACATGAATGAAACGTAAATAAATATTGCTAAGCGACAGGAGTCAGTCTGGAAAAGCTATATACTATCTGATTTCAATTATATGACTTTCTGGAAAAGCCAAAAGTATAGAGACTTTATAAAAAGATCAACAGCCACAAAGTTTTGGGGCAGGGAGGTACGGAATAGCTGAAACACATGGAGTTTTTTAGGGCAATAAAACTAGTCTATGTGAAACTAGAATTGTGGATGCATGACACTATGCATTAGTCAAAATTACAACAGAACTTCATGTTTTCTGAACTTTACAACAGAAGCTTCATGTTTGCAAATATTTTTAGAAATAATTTAGGAGGTTTGGGGAATCCGAGGATGGAATGTAGAATGTGATAAAACTATATTACAAATGTATGAAACCAACTCACTGAACGTGGTGAGAAAAAAAGTGCTGACCTAAGTCACTTTGAAAATGAGTGGAGTCTGTAAACTAAAGGCAAAGAAACTAACTGTACACAGGCATTGGACTCTGGCTGATAAAGTTGTTTTCCACAGGAGTGTAGGTTAACAGCACTATACTGCCACATGTGTATACGGAATCAAACAAGTAAATGAATGGCAGGTAGTGGGAGTCAGGTTTCCAACTGTTGTAGTGGCAGTTTACACATAAGGGGAAGAGGCTAGAATGATCCATGTGGTAATGCACTAGAGTTGAATATATTAGTATGACCACATGTTTAGTTTAATATAGATGATTACATATAGAAATATTTATTCATGTGTCTGTATACATGGGTTTGTATACACACATATATTTCCTTGCTCTGTCAGCTGAGAGGACCTAGATGCAACAACACTCCAGTAACAATGAACATATCTAGTGCCCAGATCTTAGTTTCCAATACCATTCTACAATCAGTGCAACCAAGGATCTATGGAGAAATGGCTGATTTCTAGGACTGAGGCAGGAAATATATAAGATGGGCCTGGAGTACCTTGTAGCTCCAGAAAGTAAGGAAACATTCAAAACAAATGAAAAAAACAAATCAGGAATGGGAGTATGTCAGAGACAAGGAGCAAAATGAAAGAGCTTCCATGGGCCAAGATGGAACAATTTGACCAACCAAGTAGTAGTGAAATATGACCCAAAGTATAAAGTGAATATCCATGAGTCCTTACAGACTTGTTTTAAATAAATAGGAGCGACTAGACAAATCTCTTGTGCAGAAGAACATCAGATAATTTCTTTTCTTTTCTTTGGAGACAGAGTCTTGCTCTTGTTGCCCAGGCTGGAGTGCAATGGCGCCATCTTGGCTCACTGCAACCTCTGCCTCCTGGGTTCGAGTAATTCTCCTGCCTTGCCTCCCGAGTAGCTGGGATTACAGGCATGTGCCACTATGCCTGGCTAATTTTGTATTTTTAGTAGAGACGGGGTTTCTCCATGTTGGTCAGGCTGGTCTCAAACTCCTGACCTCAGGTGATCCACCCACCTTGGCCTCCCAAAATGTTGGGATTACAGGCGTGAGCCACCGCGCCCAGCCATATCAGATAATTTCTATAGATACTCCTCAAAAAGGGGGAGCATAAATCCCCACTCTCAGTGTGGGCTGCATGTAGTGACTTCCTTCCAAAGAGGATACTATGGAAAGAGAGGACAAAAGAGTAACTTTACAGTTGAGAAAACTGACAAATACTACCTCACCCAGGTGATGAAGACCAACATCAAGAGTGTAAGTCAGATGATAGTAGGTACTCTTGATACGATGTGATTAGAGCGGCACTTTACCTCTGGGGTCTTCATCCCCCCAACCCATAACCCCCATCTAATTATGTGAAAAATATAAGACAAATTCCAGGAAGGATATTCTACAAAATATCTGACAAGTACTCCTTACAATTATCAAGGTCATTAAACATAAGGAAAATCTAAGAAACTGTTACAGTCAAGAGGAACTTAAGGAGACCTAACAACTCAATGTAATGTGGTACACTGGCCAGGGTCCTGGAAGAGAAATAGGACATTAGGTAAACACTAAGGAGGTCTGAAAAGTTATAGATTGTAGTTAATAAGAATGTATCCATACTGATTTGTTAATTGTAATGAATGCACCATATTAATATAAAACCTTAATAATAGAGGAAACTGTGGATTATATGGAAACCCTCTGTCCTATCTTTTCTGAAAACTAAAACTGTTTCTAAAAATAAAGTTTATTTTAAAAAAAACTGATGTTCTGGCTCTCTGGAAAACTGAGATCTGGAATCAATGGGTTCACACTCAGGCAACTGTCTGGTGAGGGGACCTAAACCATTCCCACCACTCTCCACTGTTGTTCACCTGATCCTCATCTCTCATTTAAAGTACCCGCCAGTTGGCTGCGGTGGCTCACGCCTGTCATCTCAACACTTTGGGAGGCCTAGGTGGGCAGATTGCTTGAGTCCATGAGTTTAAGACCAGCCTAGGTAACATGGCAAGATGTTGTCTCTACTAAATATACAAAAAATTAAGCCAAGTGTGGTAGCATGTGCCTGTAGTCCCAGCTACTCAGGAAGTTGAGGTGGGAGAATAACCTGAGCTGGAGACTTCAAGGCTAAGGCAACAGTGAGCCAAGATCACACCACTGCGCTCCAGCCTGGGCCACTGGAGTGAGACCTTGTCTCAAAAAAAAATATATATATATACACACACACACACATGCACACACGCATATATATATATATATATATATATATATATATATATATGGTACTTGCCTGTAGCCATTTAAGTTTGCAATCTCTCATCTAAACCTAGTATAATTTTTTTTTTTTTGAGACAGGGTCTCACTCCTGTGGCCCAGGCTAGAGTACGATTAAACCTAGTATAAAATATTATAGGCCGGGCGTGGTGGCTCACGCCTGTAATCCCAGCACTTTGGGAGGCCGAGGCGGGCGGATCACGAGGTCAGGAGATCGAGACCATCTTGGCTAACGCGGTGAAACCTCGTCTCTACTAAAAATACAAAAAAATTATCCGGGCTTGGTGGCGGGCGCCTGTAGTCCCAGCTACTCGGGAGGCTGAGGCAGGAGAATGGCGTGAACCCGGGAGGCGGAGCTTGCAGTGAGCCGAGCTCGCGCCACTGCACTCCAGCCTGGGCGACAGAGCGAGACTCCATCTCAAATAAACAAACAAACAAACAAACAAAATATTATAAAGACAATTCTGTTTCTTTTAAACTCAAGGAAATTTTTCTGCCCTTCCAGAGACTGTCAAAAGGCATCCCAGTTGGAGCATTATCCCAGGCAGGGCTGCTGAAACAACCTGGGATTGATGCACCCATCTCTGCTAATTCCATTAAATAGAAGCAAAAATTTGACTTCTTTGCATGCAATTATTTCTTGGCTAACTGATTAAGTGATCTTTAAAAGGCCATTGTCTTCACTGGCATGTGTTCGTAAATGTCGCAGATGTTCCCGAATCAGTTCTAATCACAGCAGCCTTGAATCAACAGGGCTGCCTGAGTTAACCATCTGCAAGACAGTATCTTGGGGAAGCCCTGAGGCCAAGATCTGGGGAAAAATCAACAAGGATTAAGGTTCTAATACCTATCACAGAGCAGAAACCTTCCCAGCAGGTTTTTACAACCTGAGCTGACTTGTCAAGGAATCTTTCTCCTCCCTTCTCGGATACTGATCTAAGGGCGACAATGAACATAAAGGAAACTGAGTAGTTAAATGTGCCAAAAGTCAACAATCAAATCCAAATTCAACTCCACCAAAAGAGGACCTTTTCCATGGGTCTCAGTACACAGTTGAGCTATCAAAACCACCAGTGTACTGAGAAGTATCTGGTACTACAGTTCAGCCCTGCCTGTCTTTCAAAAAACAGTTTAAAGAGATCAAAAGGAAAACATATCTGTTCTGCTCTTTTATTATGTGGTGTTTTTGTTTGTTTGGGGTATTGTGGGGTTTTTTTAAGACTGTGATCTGACAAATATTTTCATAAACCCCAGAACAGGGCGGGCGCGATGGCTCATGCCTGTAATCCTAGCACTTTGGGAGGCTGAGGCAGGCAGATCACCTGAGGTCAGGAGTTCAAGACCAGCCTGGCCAACATGGCAAAACCCCCTCTCTACTAAAAATACAAAAATTAGCCAGGTGTGGTGGCAGGCACCTGTAATCCCAGGTACCCGGGAGGCTGAGGCAGGAGAATCACTTGAACTTGGAGGGGGTGGAGGTTGCAGTGAGCTGAGATCGCACCACCTCACTGCAGCTTAGGTGAAAGAGCGTGACTCCGTCTCAAAAAAACAAAACAAAACAAAACAAAAACAAACAAAAAAATCCCAGAACAATCTCCTGTACCAACTACCCCTTCGTACAGCTCTGCCTTTTAACATGAAGAGGCCTTTACAGGCCAGTTGAAAATGTCACCTACTTCCCCCACCTTACTGCATTCACACCCCCCTATACCTATGCCAAAATGGTGATGGCCTGGGACAAGTAGAATTACAGACACAAAAGGTGTCTGTTTCTAATGTCGACTCATTCATCCCACCTCTCCAAGTCCCCTTGTAGTTAAAAACCCAAATTCACCAGATAAAGGGCCACAGCTCAGAGTCTGGGTGGTGGCATCTAGCACCTAAGAGCATGGCCTAGAGCTTGCATATTATCCCATTTGTTCCTCAAAACAGCACTACGAGGTAGACAGATCCTCAGCACCATGAACCTTGAGCAGGAGCAACCCCAGACTCAGGGAGATGAAGTGACTTAAAACTAGGACATCCAAGCTGATGACTGGCAGAAGATGGACTCAGTCTTCTCACTGCTGTCATCATCATCACCATCACCTTTTCCACCAAATCTCTGCTAAGCAACTACCAAGGCAGAATTCCATGCTGGGTGTTCCATACCCACAAGCCTTCATTCTGTCCCTTCATTCAAATATTTGGGTTTTGCTTATAAATAATCAGGGGAGACAAAATATAAACACAAAAAGAGGAAGGAGCATGATAAGGTTGAAACATGAAGCGGCACAGCAATCAGAGAAAGGCATCTCATGCAATCAAGGAGGGCTTCCTGGAGGAGATGGGACTGAGGTGGGCTTTGAGAAACGATTGCTCCCTTGACAGATAGACTAAAACCAGGAGTCATCCCAGGCAGAAGAAGTGAGCCAGGCAGAGACAAAGTGTGGGCCAGCCTGATAGGAACAGGAGGTATGGGTAGGGAAAGAGGAGATCAGGTTAGGTCAGAGGGGAAGCAGCCAAGTTGGGTCAGCACTTGGCAGGGAGGACAACTGAACCAGCGCATACAGGCTGCACAGCCCTCCCCTCCTACTGACGGGTCCTTTGCAAGCTTTCCCAACTTGTCCCCATTGCCATGTCTGATGCTGGCAGAGTGCAAAGAAACAGAGCCCCATATCACTGTTCACAGAGCCCCATATCACTGTTCACAGAGCCCCATATCACTTACACAGGATGGCCTCATCTGTAACTTGGTCGAAATGAGCTGATTAAATGTTTCCCTCACAGATTTCTTTAAATCTATTTGGGCAGGGTGGTGCCAGCAAGAGCAGGGGCATAAATCAAACTGGTTTTGTTTATCTAAAGGCACAGAAAAAGGTGGGGCCAGCCAGTTCACACGGCAGGAAGATGAGCAGCACTGAGCAGCAGAGGGTCAAAAAGCTGCCAGAGCCCGAGGGAGCCTCACTGGGGACAGGACTGCAGGTGAGGATGACAGAGGGCGCAGGTCACAGCAGAGCCCATGGAAACACATCCACCTCTTCCCAAGGTCCAGCTTTTCTTTGTTTTGGTTTTTGTTTTGAGACAGAGTCTCCCTCTGTTGCCCAGCCTGGAGTGCAGTGGTGGGATCTCAGCTCACTGCAATCTGTGCCTCCTGGGTTCAAGCAATTCTCGTGCCTCATTCTCCCAAGTAGCTGGGATTATAGGCACATGCCACCACACCTGGCTAATTTTTTGTATTTTAGTAGAGACGGGGTTTTACCATTGCCCAGGCAGGTCTCAAACTCTTGAGCTGAAGTGATCCACCCACCCTGGCCTCCCAAAATGCTGGGATTCCAGGTGTGAGCCACTGCACCTGGCCAACCCAGGTCCAGTTTTTATGCATTAGCTCTCCACATACCCTGGCTGAGATGGAGTAGAGGCCACCTCACCTGTGCCAGGTACTGCCCCTCAATCTCAGTTATCCAACATGCAAAATATAAGTCCAATTCTTAAAGCCAAAGATCACACATGCTAAAGTAATAGTCCGAATTTAACAGAATGCATGGCATATAATAGAAACTTAGTAAACATTTCTTAAGCAAATAATCAGTTAATTATATAGATGAAAACTATTCTATCAGGATGCAGAACTTCCCAGAAAATAAACTGGAAATAAACTCATATTCCCCAAACACACACACAGATGGGACCTTTCTACTATTTCCTTTTTTACAGTGCTCTGTGTTAAATCAGATTAAGAATTCTGAGCCGTTTCACATCCTCCACTGAATAGGAGAAATAAAAACTAGCTGAGAAGTATCTGGGAGAGGTCACCCAAACTTTCAGTCTCAGACTTAGGGTGGCCAGATAAAATACAGGATGCTCAGTTAAATATGTATCAAGTGGTGCATGGGACATACTTATACTAAAAAAAAATTGTTTGTTGTTGATTTGTAATTTAAATTTAATTGGGAGACTTTGTATTTGTATTTGCTAAATCTAGCAACCCTACTCAGACTCTTCATTTTTTTTTTTTTTTTTTTTTTTTGAGACAGGGTCTCACTCTGTCACCCAGGTTGGAGTGCAGTGGCACAATCTGAGCTCACTGCAACCTCCACCTCCCAGGCTCAAGCGATCCTCCCACCTCAGGCTCCAGAATAGCTGGGATTACAGGAGCACCACCATGCCTGGCTAATTTTTTGTATTTTTGGTAGAGACAGGGTTTTGCCATGTTGCCCAGGCTGGTTTCGAACTCCCGAGCTCAGGCAGTCCACCCACCTTGGCCTCCCAGAGTGCTGGGATTGCAGGTGTGAATCACCATGCCCGGCCTCAGACTCTTTACCTATAAAATGAGAATGATGATGGTGATTGAACTGCTGACCTTACTGGGGACTTGCTGGAACAAAATCCTGTGTCTGGAACTCTCATGACAGAGAGTGGATGTTGGAGGCCTGGGGTCAGGGCTGAATGAAGGGGATTGAGAGCAAAAAGAATATCGGGGCCAAGGGTAAACTTCCCCTTCATCCTCTGAAGCTTCACTGAAAAACCACTTGACAAAAGGCAGATTCATAGAAGGAAAGGCATACAAATTTACTAACATGTGTGGGAGTCTTACAAAATATAAGATCTCAAAGAAATGGCCAAATGGTTGATGGTTTTATACCATCTTGAGATTACAGAAAAAAGCGGCGTGGTCAAAAACAGGTTATGGTGGCAAATCAGGTTATGGTGGCAAGACAGGTCACGGGAAGAAGAGGAGAGACCCGGCAAGCAAAAGTGGTCTTAGTATACAGAGGAAACCCACAGGTAGCAGCTCTCAGAAAGAATAGTTGGTAAACATTTGTTTCAGACCTTTAAAGGTGTCAGACTCTCTGTGATTCTTTCCTAAATCTGAACAAGAGAGGACTTCAGAGAAAGCCTGGCTGCATCAATACAGATTCTCTCTACAGGTGCAAATCTCCTCCACAAAAGGCAGCTTTTCAGCTATTCTGATATTTCCAGCTTTCTACACAGCCATCTTGAAATATGTCATAGTAGTACATTTTGGGATAAAATATTTTGGTTTCCTTCAAGGACAAGGGGACTTTTAGAGTGAGGCAAAAAAAAAATTTAACCTTGATCATGGTGGTGGTAATTATATACATTTACCAAAATTCATTACACTGAACCCATAAAGTTGGGGAATTTTATTACATTACATGATTCCAAAATACAGTAAAAGTATGTTAGTTTAGGACTCAGTCATTTGACTCATTGTTTTACTGATACGATTTATTTTATCAACGTTAGAAAGAAATCACATTAATGTAATAGGTCAGAGCAGGTTCTAGAAATCAAGTCCTGCCTCCAACATTAACAGTATGACTTTAGGAAAATTGTGCCTCAGAGGCTTCACCTGTTAAATTGGACTAATTCTAATGCCAGCTCATAAGGCTATTATAAAAATTAAGCTATTACAGGTAAAGTGTTTGGTACCGAACTCAGCACACAGTAACTACTTGTTATTGTTTCAGATTGATTATAAATACCAATAGCCATCTAAGATCTAAATAGTTTCTTTAAAAATGTAGTAGTTTGTATAGAAAGGGGGAAAATGATAAATATTCATATGCGATATATGGAAGTTGGAAACTAGACAAAGAAATTTCCATTTTACTATTTTGAGAAATCTGGGATAAATATGAAATATTTATTAAAATCTATTTTATTAAAATCTATTGTATGCCCTACTGAGGGCACTGAGCCATGGTAATTTAATATTTAAAGGCCCCGATAGTAAATAACAGACAATTTCTACTTCATGCCTTACCAAATAGAAGATCAAGAATAAAATTTACTCACTCTATGCCTCTGCTTCTGGACCTGCTAGGATTTGGTTCATCTGAGTTTTCCTGAAAATAAGCATTTTCCCAAGTCTGTTGGGTAAGGAGGGCCAGATTCAGGAATGCTTGAAGCCTCTTGAGTCCACAAATGTTTGCTGAGCATATATTACGTACCAGTCTCTGCAAGCAGCTGGCCCCTAATCTTCACAAGCACACTGTGAGGCTGACATCCATAAGGACCCATTTGCTTATTATTTCTGATGAGAAAATTGAAGATCAGAGGAGAGGTGAAGTGATCAGCCAGGATGCAGTTGATCAGTCACAGGCTCTCTTGCTGCCTTCTGCTCTGCTCCCGCCCCTTCCCCACCTCAAGCTGCAGGAAGACAGAGGAAGGTAGGAGAGGATACCCTGCCTCCCCCTGCCAATGCCTAAGACACTCATCCTTTCTCTTCCTTTGAGATCCCTGCCTCTGCAGTCCTCACAATTCCCCATGTGTTTCAGTCACAAGTAGCTTCTTATCTTCCAGAAGTCTGAATCTATGCCATTCTTCATTCAATCATTTGACAATCGTTCCTAAGGACCTACTGGGTCACAGCACTAGTAATACAAAGATGACCACTCAAATTAACTAGTAACCACATTACAACTGTTCTTGGTTGACTCCAAAGATACTTAATCACACCTTGAAAATGGACTTTTCCAATGCACTATGATGTATGAGCAAGAAGGCTTGCTACAGTGACAATTTAATAGCAGAAAAAACAAACTAAGCTGTCGGTCAACAGAAGATGGTTAAATGAAACATGGTGTATCTAACTCACTAGAAACCCAGAGACTGTCTGAAAAAACTCTCTCAAAACAAGCAAACAAACAAACAAAAACAGCTGTTGCCTCTGGGAAAGTTTTTTCAGTTTTCTCTACACTTTTTTTTTTTTTTTTTTTTAATAGAGATAAGGTCTCCGCTATGTTGCCCAGGCTGGTCTCAAACTCTGGGACTCAAGTAATCCTCCTGCCTCAGTCTCCCAAAGTATTGGGATTACAAGCATGAGCCACGGTGCCTGGCCTATACTTTTGTTTTTAATGTTAAGTATATGCTGTTTATAACCTAAAATCTAAAACAAAAAAACAAAAAGCACTATTCATGGGGGAGTGGAGGAGGAGTGTAAAGTTTATTTCTAAACTTTCATTTACTTCTCTAATCCATTTTGAAGACTTATAACACCTCCTTATAAGAACAATGAAACCCATTAGAGCAGACTAATAAATCAGTCTGCCTCCCAGAGAAAATACTGTCAAGACAGCAGGGTGAGAAACTATCCTAGCTTGGTAAGTCATGTTCCCTGGTTCCCAGCCTGCCAGTACTTGAAGCCTCATGGCCATTCAAAAACAAAACTAGAGACACACCTTTTTAAAGGGGGCAAACTTAAGAAACTCTCGAGACAAAGGAGATTAAATACCCATGTACAAGACTCCAAAGACTCTAGGCCTTGATCTAGACCCAGTTTCCAGATTTTGGAGGGAAGCATTGTCCTGGGGAACAGCGGGCACTGAAATGGGGCCCAGCATAGCCCCAGCGCCCTGCCAGGCGGCGCTAGCGGGGATCACCCGGCTGCAACTGCGAGGGGCTTGGAAGAATCACCTGCGCCCGGTTCCCTCATCTCACAGCTGTAGGCGACCAGGAGCCGCAGCATGCATTCATCCAAGTGTATGCCAAGCAATTCAGTTCATCCTTACCAGGACCCTGTTTCACAATAGGAAGCCCGAGGCCGTGAAAGGCCCAGTGTCTTGCCAGAGTCAGAGGAACAGAGCGCTTTGGGGACAGCTTTCTCCACCTGTCTCAGTGGATGGGCTCGTACCCGCCTCCAATCTGCTCACCTGTTCGTTCCAACCGTGCAGCTGGCTGTAGCGCACCCTGCAGAAGAGGAACCCGTCCAGGTGCACGGAGTACAGCTGCAAACACACAGACACCCCGTCCCGGGTGAGCCGAGGGATAAGTGAGCATTGCCACCGGCCCCCTCCGTGCCCACCCTGACCCCAGCCCTGGGCGCACCACGTAGCGGCCCCCCAGCGCGTCGGACCGCTGCTGGGACACCGGGATACAGAAATGCATCTTCATGGCTGAGCGGTGTCTTGGGAGTAGCGCTGGGAACCCGACCTGCGGCGGCGGGCGGTGCGCGGCTCTGAACTAGGCAGCGGTGGACGCAGCGCGGCCTGCCACGCGACTCAGAGCAAACCCCGGCGCCCGCTCTCGCCGGCCCGGGACATCTACAGGTGGGGCCAGGGCCGGGCCGCGCCGCCTCCCAGTCCCCGCCCCATCCAGCCCCGCCGCTCTGGTCCCGGGATAGGTGGCGCCTGGGTCTGGGGCGCATCCACGGCCACCCCCACCCCGGACATCGGCCGCTGTTGGCATTTTCTCCAAGAAGGCCCGTGAGGGGCTTGAAAACAGTTTGTGTCCCATTACCTGCCAACGCTGCCTGAAGTGCACTAATTAAGATTTCTGTAATTACATAGATCTAGTAACTGCCTTATGATTAGCAGAGTTATGTTTGGTCAGTTTTTTTGTACTGACATTTGTTAAATGTAACACAAGACATGCAGCAATATATGCAACCTTGCTTTAGTATTATTCTTTCAATCTTGTTTTTTCCCCTTAAAATACCAGAAGCCCCCCCACAAATGGAAATGGCTTGGGTCTCTCTTGATCCCTGAGAAGCCCTCATTTTTAGACAGGTGCATTCACATAAACACTTGGTTCTCTGGACTACCCAGTGCAAGTTCTTTCAACAGTCTCTCATTTTTAGTTGCTGTGGAAAATAATCTTCCTAATTCTCTTATTTTAGTTAAATGAAACTAGAATTCCTCCCACCTTGCCGTGATCACAGAGCACAGAGATGCTGCAGCTCTCACCAGCCTGTTCTGTAGCAAGCCCTGGGCTGGCTCCATTCTTCCCTCTCTCCTTTAATCTACCCGTAACTCTTCCAGGTAAACAGAGGACATCCTACCATGGATAAAACAGGCCCAGGGGGTGGAGGAACTTGTCCAAGCTCACAGGGCATTTTTTTCATGGGTCTGAGTCGTTTACTGCAGGATTTCATCAGGATCATTGAAAGTCCTTTCAAATGCCAGTCATCCCTGGGGTAAGAGCTGCATGCCTGAAACGGGAATCCGAGACTAAGGAAGGAGAAGCGACGCCTGCCAAACACCGGTGCCTCCTGCGTGCTTGCTGGGTGCCAGGACCTGACATATGCTATGCCATTTAATTTTCACAAACACCTGTGGGCTAGGAGCCATTGACAGTTCTGGTCTTATAGAAAAGGAAATTGAGGCTAGGGCCATTAAGTGAGGGAAGCAGTATCATATAGTAGTTAAGAGAATGGCAACAGGAATTCATGTCCCAGCTTAGTGGCTTCTAGTTGAGAGGCCTTGGGCAAATTAGTGTTTTTTGTGTTTTTTTGTTTTTTTTTTGTTTTGTTTTGAGACAGAGTTTTGCTCTGGTTGCCCAGGCTGGAGTGCAATGGCGCGATCTCAGCTCACCACAACCTCTGCCTCCCGGGTTCAAGTGATTTTCCTGCCTCAGCCTCCTGAGTAGCTGGGATTACAGGCATACGCCACCACACCCGGCTAATTTTGTATTTTTAGTAGAGACAGGGATTCTCCATGTTGGTCAGGCTGGTCTCAAACTCTTGACCTCAGGTGATCTGTCCACCTCGGCCTCCCAAAGTGCTGAGATTACAAGTGTGAAATTAGTGCACTCTTTAAGCTGCAGTTCCTTCTTATGAAATCATGTTAATAACTCTACTTACTTCAAGGGAATTTTCAGTCCAGGATAGATGGGCCTTAGGGTATTTCCCCTGCCCATAGGCCATCTCCGATCTGGAAGGCCTCCCTATACCAAGGCCAGGGGCATTCCTGAGTGCCTCTTGGGACAAAGCCTGATCACGGCAGCTCTGGAATCTGGTCTGATCTTCAGGGCAAAACAGAGCATTTTGGTCAGACCCAGAAGTGGCCCCAGCTTTCCTGGAACTTTCCTGCTCCGGTGAATGGCCTGGACCCTGGTTTCACCCCATGGCAATGTCCAAACAGGGCCATTTCCTTCCTTTCACTAAGTGCCCCCCTGGAGTTGAACTGGAACAGGACAGGCCTCTGTGCAAGTCACCGTCCTCTTGCATCCCTGACCTCTGCTGTAGCCAGTCAGCTCTTATTCAGTCATTCAGTCAGTGAACATTATTGAGCTCCTTCTGTGTACTCCACACTGTGCAAGACAATCTTCAAACATGACCAAGAGAGAAGTATAATAATGGTAGCAGCGATTGGAGGCGCTGCTCTGAACACTTTACATGAATGAAGTCATTTAATTCTCACAATTGCCTGAAGTAGGTACTGATATTATTCTCATTTCACAGACGGGGAAACTGAAGCATAGGGCAATGAAGAAACTTGCTCTGAATTGCAGAATTTGTGAATAGTAGATGGGGGATGTGAAGTAAGTGGTCTACCTCTAGAGCCTGTGCTCTGTGAAGCTGCTTTTCAGGGGTGCCTGGGGAAATCTGTACCACGACTTGACAAGCACACCCTTTACAAGTTTTTAATTCTTTTTTTTTGAAACAGTGTCTTGCTCAGTCACCCAGGCCGGAGTGCAGTGGTGTGAGCTCGGCTCACTGCAAGCTCCACCTCCCGGGTTCATGCCATTCTCCTGCCTCAGCCTCCCGAGTAGCTGGGACTACAGGCACCCGCCACAATGCCCGGCTAATTTTTTGTATTTTTAGTAGAGACGGGGTTTCACCGTGTTAGCCAGGATGGTCTCGATCTCCTGACTTCATGATCTACCCGCCTCGGCCTCCCAAAGTCGTGGGATTACAGGTGTGAGCCACCGCGCCCGGCCCACAAGTTTTTAATTCTTGATGGAGTTTTAAATAAACATTTATGGTGCTCAATTTCTGAATCAATCCTATATTGTTTCCAAGGGGTATTTTACTTTGCTCTGTGCCTGGTGCATGGTCAGCACTCAATAAAAGCTTAACATTTCTTCATTCAGGGAGTATTCATTGAGTGCTTCTTATGGGCCAGGCGCTGCAGTGAGGCTGTTAGACATGGCAGCCTCAGTCCCCTAACCTTGTGGAGCCTAAGCTTATTTACAGATTTTAAAAAGAGGCAATTTCTGTAATATGGGCCATAGTATTACAGAACAAATGCACTATTTCCTACTTTGAAAGCTTTAGGCATTATTTGCATTTTGCCTCTCATCTACTTGGTGTGTAATCTTTTTGGCTCTTTGATATCTGGTACCCACACTCTTTTGGAGGTATGGATAATGAGGTATGGCTCTGTCTTGTTCTGGAACTTTCCACGTCTCCTGAGTCCTTCACACCCTTGGGCCTCTGGGATGGGGAGGGCAATGGGGTCCACGAGGGAGCCAGTGAGATGGATCGTAATGGCTGGTGCTCTACACCAGAGGGGCCCAGCCAATGTGCATTATGGGTTCCTTTGCTGCATCTTTTCTTATAGCCCAGGTGTTGCGCACATCACCCCAACAGTCAAAGCTGTGGCCATATGAAAAAAAGGGTCTTGAGCAAACATGGAAGAGATTCCTGGTTGGTGGACACCTGTTTTGAGCAAACACAGAAAGGGATAGGAGCTGGAAGGTTGGGCATGCAGAGTTAAGTCTTCGCATCCTGTGTATTTTTCTTCATCTGCCTGTGTCCTCCTCACTCTCTTGAGGTTCAGATGAGTGAGTCAGAAAGGTAAGGCTGGATGGCTTGGGATGTGTATCTTTCTCTGTCTTTACCTGTATTGGTCTGTGTTGAGTGCTCGAGGGTCTTTGGAATTTGAGGAAATATACAAAATTATACGATACATAGGAGAACTACAAAATCACACCAGTGGTTCTAAAATGTCCATGGTTCCTGGAGGATTTTCTGGTCCAGAACACCTACTCAGAGACTGACTGTAGTTGGTTGAATAGTGTCCTGATGTGGAAATAGGGTCTTGGCAGACATCATAAGGTAAGGCTCAAGATGAGATCCTACTGGATTAGGGCAGCTCTACATCCAATTAGCGGGTCCTTATAAGGCACAGAAAAGGAAATACAGAGACACAGAGGAGAAGGCCACATGAAGACGGAGGCAGAGCTGGAGTTGTGCTTCCAGAAGCCAAGAAGCGCCTCAGGCCACCAGAAGCTCAGGAGAACAAGGAAGGAGTCAGCCCTAGAGCTTTCAGAGAGAGCATGGCTCTGCCGACACTTTGATTTCAGACTTCCAGCCTCCAGAACTATGAGAGAATTCATTTCTGTGGTCGTAAGCCACCCGGTTTGAGGCACTTTGTTATGGAAGCCATAAGAAAAACCTACACTGATGCTGTGGCCACAGTCAGCCTCATACCAGAGAGCAGAGGGCTGAGCCCCTGGCCGTGTGCGCACCTAGGTGGAGAATGGAACAGAGGAAGAGCAGCTCAGAGGAAAGGAGACCTGCAATCTGAGGGACAGTGTCCTGAATGTAGTAACAAGACTGGCTAACCCTATGCAGCACTCACTCTTGGCCAGACATAACTCTGTGTAACATGCACAAACTCATTTAATGCTTGCAACAACCATCTGAACTTGGTGGGTTTTGTTTTTGTTTTTGTTTTTGAGACAGGGTCTTGCTCTGTTGCCCAGGTTGGAGTGGAGTGGCATGATCATGGCTCACTGCAGCCTTGACCTCCCCAGGCTCAGGTGATCCTCCCACCTCAGCCTCCCAAGTAGCTGGGACTACAGGGGTGCACCATCACACCCGGCTAATTTTTTAATTTTTTTTTTTGGTAGAGATGGGGTTTTGCCCATGTTGCCCAGGCCAGTCTCTAATCCCTTGGTCTCAAGTGCTCCTCCCACCTCAGCCTCCCAAAGTGCTGGGATTACAGGCGTGAGCCACTGCCCTGGTCTTTGGTGTGATTGTTATCCCTATTTTATAGGAGATGAAACTGAGGTGGAGGGAAATCAATAACTCACCCAAAGTCACACAGTTTGTAAGAGAAGAGTCAGGATTCAAATCCAGGCTGCCTGGAAAGTCTCCAAAGCCCTTGCTCCTAATCACTTCTCCAAACAAAAATAACATTTCAGTCTGTACTTACTCATTTGAGGAACTCTGGAAAATCAAGAGTCCCCAGATTTGAGGGATGACATCAGGAAAATACCACTCTATGGAAATGAAACTGCTGGGAATCGAGCCATGGCAGAAGTGACCCCCACCCCAGGGGACCTGGGAATGGGCTGCTGAGAAGCACACGTCCCTTTCAGGGCCTCTGTGCAGGCATCACATTCAATGTGGGAATTGAAAGATGAAGATGGAAAAAGTAAAGATGGGGCCGGGTGCAGTGACTCTTACCTGTAATCCCAGCACTTTGGGAGGCTGAGGCATGCGGATCACTTGAGGTCAGGAGTTCGAGACCAGCCTGGCCAACATGGTGAAATACTGTCTCTGCTAAAACTACAAAAATTAGCCAGATGTGGTAGTACACACCTGTAATCCCAGCTGCTAGGGAGGCTGAGGCAGGAGAATTGCCTGAACCCAGGAGGCGGAGGTTGCAGTAAACTGAGATTGTGCCATTGCACTTCAGCCTGGGTGACAGAGTGAGAATCCGTCTCAAGAAACAAAACAAAACAAGACTGAAGACAGAAGGTGGGGCCAGTTACAACAACCTTACTGCCTAGTAAGAGGAGGCAGACAATATTCAAAAACTGCTAAATACCAGCACCTTGGGGAAGGGGCACGGTGACGTCCGGTCTGCCATAACAGCACACAGGAGGGACATTGACCCAGCAGGCATGAAGGGAGGAGCAGGGTGGGAAAGGCTTTCTGGAGAAGGTGATGTTTGAGAGAGATTCTTCAGGAAGAGTTAACTGGTAAGAGCATTTTAGGAAAGCAACATAGCAAAGGCCTGGGATAAAATTAAAAGAAACAAAAAGCCAGGTGATATGGTTTGGCTGTATCCCCACCCAAATCTCATCTTGAATTGTAGCTCCCATAATTCTCACATGTTGTGGGAGAGACCCTGTGGGAGATCACTGAATCATGGGGGCAGTTTCCCCCATACTGTTCTTGTGGTGGTGAATACATCTCACAAGATCAGATGGTTTTATAAGGGGAAACCCCTTTTGCTTGGCTCATTCTCTCTTGTCTGCCACCATGTAAGAAGTGCCTTTCAGCTTCTGCATTCTGCCATGATTGTGAGGCCTCCCCAACCACTTGGAACTGTAAATCCATTAAACCTCTTTTTCTTTATAAATTACCTAGTCTCGAGTATGTCTTTATCAGCAGGAGTTTGTTGTTACGGAGAAGTATAGGTGAGGCCTGAGAAGTGGACAGTGAGGCTGGGGAGGGAGGCAGCCTGATCTTTTGAAGGTTGCAGCTGCTGGGCCAAGAAGCTTGGAGTTTGCCCTGTAGATGAAGAAGAGCTACCTATGGGAGAAGGTGTGGACAGCATGTGTTCTAGATGGAGATCACTGTGGCCAGTGTGCAGGGAATGAGGGGGGCTGTCACATAACTAGAGGCAGTCAGACCAGCAAGGAAGTTTTTTGAGAGAAAAGATTGTAGAACATGAGTCTTGTAAAGTGCTCCTCAAAAACTGGGTGGGAGGCCTGGGTGGCATCATCTGTGATAATCCCTCTTGGATGTTCACAAAGTGCTTTAGTGTATAGAGGGCTCTGAGATGTCTGCAGCAAGGAAACCTGGGACTCTGTTTTACGTTGTACCTGTTCACATTGCAGAGGCTAATGTCCCAGGAATGGCTGTCAACAGAAGACAGAGACCTAGGCAAGGGCAGTGTCAAAAAGGATGGATTTAAAAATATTTAAGAAGCGTGCTTGGTCTCTCAAGTCACCTGCTTGTCCCTCTTCCAAGTGTACTTTCCTTCCTTTTTTTCTTTCCTTACTGTTCTAAAGATTTTAAAGAAACTTCCACTCCTGCTCTGAAAAATAAATAAACAAAAACAGCCAGACATGGTGACTTACACCTGTAATCCCAGCACTTTGGGAGGCCAAGGCAGGCAGATCACCTGAGGTCAGGAGTTCAAGACCAGCCTAGTCCAACATGGTGAAACCCTGTCTCTACTAAAAATACAAAAATTAGCCAGGCGTGGTTGTGGGTGCCTGTAATCCCAGCTACTCGGGAGGCCGAGGCAGGAGAATCTCTTGAACCTGGGAGGCGGAGGTTGCAGTGAGCCGAGATAACGCCACTGCACTCCAGCCTGGGCAACAGAGTTAGACTCTGTCTCAAAAAAAAAAAAAAAAAAAAAAAAAAACTTTAAGAGCAAAGCACAAACTGTGTAATTAGCTAGAAATGGCTCCTGTCCTCAAAAAACCAAAAGATAACCATTTAGGCTTTAACGATTTGTTGACCCTAAACCACTTTGGGATCCTTTCACAATGTGTTGCAAAGTTTGGCTACTTGTACTTGATCCACATTCTGGAGGTTTTCATTTCCTTTCTCTTAGATCCTCTCTTCATGTGTAATGGTTGCTGCCGACAATGATTCCCAGATGTGACCCTGCTCTGTCCCAGTCTGGCAGCGAGAAGTATGGAAAAACTGAACCAGGCATTGAATTCTGAAGAAATACAGGTGCAAGAGCAAGCATTCGACAGTCATCACCATGCTAATGAAGCTTACACAGAAAGATGGCATGCCATTGGATATTGTACCTTACAGTAAATTAATATTTTGTTAAAATGTAATTTTAAAAAATGAGGAGGGAAAGTGACACAAGACTTGAATTAATCAGGCATGGGAAGTAAAGAAAAGCAGGGAGGCTGGGCATGGTGGCTCACACCTGTAATCCCAGCACTTTGGGAGGCCGAGGCAGGCGGATCACCTGAGGTCGGGAGTTCAAGACCAGCCTGACCAACATGGAGAAACCCTGTCTCTACTAAAAATACAAAATTAGCCAGGTATGGTGGTGCATGCCTGTAATCCCAGCTACTCAGGAGGCTGAGGCAGGAGAATTGCTTGAACCTGGAAGGCAGAGGTTGCGGTGAGCCAAGATCACGCCATTGTGCTCCAGCCTGGGCAACAAGAGCAAAACTCCAACTCAAAAAAAAAAAAAAGAAAAAAGAAAAAAAGAAAGAAAGAAAAGGGAGGGAAGGGAGCCCCGAGGCTGCCTCTGGGTTTGGGTGGAACAGGCTTGCTGGCCAAGGAGACCTCATTTGGGGAGGCAGCAGGTATACCTGTGGAGTCCAGACTGTGCTTGGATGTGTGGGAAGGAGGTCCAGCTGGAGGGCTTGGGAGCCAGTCTGAAGTGGAGGGACAAGACGGGGATTGGGAATACAGGTGAAGATCAGGGTCATGGGAGATGGAGCAGTCACCTGGTGAAGGTCCAGAGGTGAAGAATGAAGTGGACTACTTGGGAGGCTGAGGCAGGAGAATCCCTTGAACCTGGGAGGCAGAGGTTGCAGTAAGCCAAGATCGCCCCACTGCATTCCAGCCTGGGTGACAAAGGTAGACTCCATCTCAAAAGAAAACAAACAAAAAAAATAACGACAACAACAACAACAACAACAAACAACTAAAAAAATTGGTCACCACCTGTGATTTGTTACCACTGTGAAAAATCACAAATCCTTGGCATTTTGTTTAGACCTCGGCAGGTCAGTTCAGCCCAGCCTGGACTGACCATGGGAATCATCTGGGAAGCTTTAAAAAAATGCTGATGTCCGGGTCCCACCTTCAGGGATCCTGATTTAATTGTCTTTTGGAGGATAGCCTGGGCATCGGGATGCTAATGCTCCCGAAGTGTGAAAACTACTGGAGAGTGAGTAAAACCCACTGTGGTCAGAGCCCCTCACAGCTCTGAAGATTCTAAAGGCTGCAATTTTGGCTCAGCTTGCTGTCTAGGAGATGGAGGCTACTGTTGGAAAAATGCCTCCCTGGGAAGCTACGTTAGAGTCTCATCCAAGCAGCTTGCAGGGACAAAACTGCAGTGAAACATTGCCTGAGATTTTATTCAAAGTCTTTTTCATTCATGTGCAGAATGAAAGTTCATTTCCTGTGCTGCTAGAAACCTATTGAGCGACAGTGAGTGGATGCTCAAATGCTGCTGCAGAGGCATTAGCCAGTATTTAAGAGCATAGTTTTCATGTAGTGGGTACTTCCCATGTGTCAGACACTATTCAGGGCACTTTACAATATTACTTCACTTGATCCGCACAACAACCCTATGAAATAGGTACTACTGTTTGCACTTTACTGATAAGGAAACTGAGATCAGAGAGGTTAAGTATCTTGCCCAAAGTTGCACAGCTGGTAAGTCCCACAGCCAGGATTTGAAACTCGAGTGCCCAGGCTCTGCAGTGATCTGTGGGACACTAGGACCACAGTGGGGCATGGCCAGTGTGGACTTTGTGTGAGCACACACGAGATGCTTCCGGGATCACCGTACTTTCAAGAGGTTCTTTGCGATGAGTCAAGGTCTTGGTTAGGGGTGAACCAATGACTGCCGTTTGATCACTCCTGGTGGGACCTACTCTGTGCCCACTGGCTGCTAGGCTTGGCGGAATTCAAATTTTAATACAGTTGTTTCCAACTGCATTGTACAGGTGGAAAATATGCTGATTTAAGAAGAACTTAGATTCATGTGGGATTCACACATGGATTACAAAGCAGGATCAAGAATGAAGTAAGGGACATAAGAAGGTGTGGGGGCTGGCCGGGCACAGTGGCTCCTGCCTGTAATACCAGCACTTTGGGAGGCCGAGGTGGGTGAATCACCTGAGGTCAGGAGTTCAAGACCAGACTGGCCAACATGGTGAAACCCCATCTCTACTAAAAATATAAAAATTAGCTGGGCCTGGTGGTGGGCACCTGTAATCCTAGCTACTCGGGAGGCTGATGCAGGAGACTTGCTTGAACCCAGGAGGCGGAGGTTGCAGGAGCTGAGATCACACCACTGCCCTCCAGCCTCTCCAGCCCGGGCGACAGAGCAAAACTCCATCTCAAAAAAAAAAAAAAAAAAAAAAAGCGTGGGGGGACATCACACTGTTCTTTTCATTCAGGGTCAAGGAGCACAGCAAGACATTTCTGAGGCTGTCCCATGTACGGGTCTCAGAGACAGATATCTAAGATATTTGGTTTGAGGCATTTTAATTATTTTTGCTTGCTTACAGATGGCTATCTTTATTGGTTACAAGTAACGAGAATGTTTCCTGCTTTTCTGAACAAAGGTAGCAACTCCATAGACATCAGAACTATTTTTAAGTGTTTTTTTTGTAAAAGCAATATCCATTCATTGTATAAAATTTAGAAAACACAGATAAACCAAAAGAAGAGAGTCAAAAGTTTCCTCAACCCCAAGACAAAGAGTAATTACTGTTTGTGTTTTGGTTTGGATCTTTTGGCAAACATTTGGTACAATTTTAGTTTATATATCTTTCCAGTCTTTTCAACTCTGGCTTTATAAGTTACCCCCAACCACAAAATGAGGTCTTTCAAGACATACAGTTTTAGAGCTTTTGTTTTTTTTCACTTAATCCTTTTCCTTTTTCTCCTTATTCTGCTTTCATAGGTAAAATGAGACAAACTCTTTGATCTACTGACAACTCTACTGTATCATTTCTCTATATAATGAAAAAGATAATAATAGAAGGATTAACAATAGATAGAAAAATGACTTAGGAACTACGGGAGAAAAAAGAATGAAAATATGATGAAGATCACTCTTTGGCTGAAAGTAAATTATGCCAGTGGAAATGATTTTGCTCAAATTATATATCAGTTATTATGATTATTAGTTACCTTTCTCTGAGCACTTACCATCTTCCAGAGAACCATTTTACGTAAACTACTGTGTTCAATCTTCACACCTACCCACAGATTAGCTAATGGTATTAGCAGTAGTAATAATAGTAGAATGCTGATTTTCAGATTAAAAAACTAAAGCAGAAAGAGGTGAGCTTGTCCCAGTCACATTGTTTAAAAGTGGCAGGGCCAGAAATTGAATCCAGGCTCTCTAAGCCTAAACTCTTTGCAGCAATTTTTATTATTTATTTTAAATTTACTTCATTTGAGTTATTAGCCACTAATGTATGCTGTTTCCTGTAAACACAATGTTTTACCCATGCCTGCAGGCTCTTCAGAGTGATACTAAATGATTGTGTTTTACACAAGAGATCAAACCAGGTCCTGCAATGTCACTCAGCACTGGGCTCTAACTCAAGTGGCAGGCGTCCCTGACCTGACAGAAGAAGGTTCTGTAGGGGTCAAACCTGATGCCCAGAAAGTTCCTATATTCAGCCTTCCCCACTAACACTGGCCTGGCCTCTCCCAGAAGCCTGGCCTGGGCCTGTCAAACTCCAGTGTACTTGCTCTGAATCCCTCCTCTCCACAGACCCCAATGATTAGCCATAAAATGAGCTCACAAAGGCATTTACACTAAAATCATAAATCTGAATAATATTTGTAAAAGGGCTGCTTTGAGAGGTTCTACTCGGTATCGGGTTCTGCTGGCAGACGAAGCCCTGGCAATCACACATTCGTGCTAATGCAGCATGGATCACCCCTTTATATTTTCTTCATGCCATACAGTTTTTAGGAGCATTTTGATGAACATTCAATCTTCACAACAATCCTTCCTGCCAGAAAAGCAGGTCGATATTTTTTTTTTTTTTTTTTTTTTGAGACAGGGTCTCGCTCTGTCGCCCAGGCTGGAGTGCAGTGGCGTGATCTCGGCTCACTGCAACCTCCACCTCCCAGGTTCAAGCGATTCTCCTGCCTCAGCCTCCTGAGTAGCTGGAATTACCGGCATGTGCCACCATGCCCAGCTAATTTTTGTATTTTTAGTAGAGACGATGTTTCACCATGTTGGCCAGGCTGGTCTCAAACTCCTGACCTCAGGTGATCTGCCCGCCTCGGCCTCCCAAAGTGCTGGGATTACAGGCGTGAGCCACTGCGCCCGGCAAAAGCAGGTAGATATTATAAGTTCCATATTACTGATGAAAAACACTAAGGCCCAGAGAGGTTCAGAGGATTAGAAAGTTATAGAATCATAAATTCTCATAAATGCAAGAGGATCAAAAAAGTCCATCAAAACCAGGAATAACAAGACTGGAACTGAGTGTTGGCTCTGATTCAGGTAGTGAACACCTGAGGCCCTGTGTTAAAAAGAATGAGGTTAGTGGGAAATAATGATAGCTAATATATATATTTTTTAATCTAGATAGGGTCTCACTCTGTCACCCAGGAAGGATTATGGTTCACTGCAGCCTCGACCGCCTGGGCTCAAGTCATCCTCTCACCTCGGCCTCCCAAGGAGCTAGGACTATAACATGCACCACCACACATGGCCAGTTTTTTTTTTATTTTGTAGAAACTAGGTCTAACTATTTTGCTCAGGCTGGTCTCAAACTCCTGGGCTCTAGCAATCCTCCTGCCTCAGCCTCCCAAAGTGCTGGGATTACAGGTGTGAGCCACTGCATCCAGCCACTGTTTTTTTTTGAGACAGAATCTTGCTCTCTTGCCCAGGCTGGAGTGCAATGGCATGATCTTGGCTCACTGCAACCTCTGCCTTCCAGGCTCAAACAATTCTCGTGCCTCAGCCTCCGGAGTAGCTGGGATTACAGACATGCACCACCACGTCCAGCTAATTTTTGTATTTTTAGTAGAGACAGGGTTTCGCCATGTTGGCCAGGCTGGTCTTGAACTCCTGGCCTCAAGTGATCCACCTGCCTTGGCCTCCCAGAGTGCTAGGATTACAGGCATGAACCACCGTGCTCGGCCATATTAAATCATTTAACCTCATGACATGTAGTAGGTACTCTTCTGCTCCTCCCTTTATTGATGAGCTCACTGAAGAACTGCATGATTGAGAAAACTGCCCAAGGTTATGCAGCTGTTAAATGACAGAGGCAGGATATGAACCCAGACAGTGTGATTCTAAAGCCGGTATTCTCAACTGTCATGTTAAACTGCTATGATCACTTAGCAATGCCTGTCAGGGGCAGGAGTAGGGAGAGATGGCACTTGTACCATGTATTTGCAGCACCCAAGCTCTTAATAACTGCAATGCTGGGTCGGGCATGGTGGCTCACGCCTGTAATCCCAGCACTTTGGGAGGCCGAGGTGGGCGGTTCACCTGAGGTCAGGGGTTTGAGATCAGCCTGGCCAACATGGTGAAATCCCGTCTCTACTAAAATACAAAAATTAGCCAGGCGTTGTGGCAGGCGCCTATAATCCCAGCTACCTGGGAGGCTGAGGCAGGAGAAGACCTTGAACCCAGGAGGCAGAGGTTGCAGTGAGCCAAGATTGCGCCACTGCACTCCAGCCTAGGCCACAGAGCAAGACTCCGTCTCAAAAAAATAAAATAAAAATAAATAACTGCCATCCTTTCTCATCTAAACTGTCCTACCAGATGTTTAAGTCCCCTCTACAATATCAGTTTCAGCTGTTGCTTGAATGGAGAACATTTTGAGGTAGGAATTTGCTCAGTGTTAGAAATATTTGTTCCCAAAAATAGAGTATCATAACACACTTGGCCTAATTTAAAAATACATATTTTTGACTTTTGAAAATAAATCAATGCTCTACTATTAAAAAAACAAGAAGAAAATCATGCTCCTTGCAACAACATGGATGTAGCTGGAAGCCATTATCCTAAGCAAATTAATGCAGGAACAGAAAACAAACTACCACATGTTCTCACTTGTAGATGGGAGGTAAACATTAGGTCCACACAGACACAAAGGTGGGAACAACAAACACTGGGGGCTCCAAAAGGAGCGGGGGTTTAAAAACTACCTTTTGCATAGTATGTTTGCTACTTGAACGACAGGATCATCAGAAGCCCAGACCTCAGCATCATGCAATATACTCTGTCTAACAGAGCTGCACAGATACCCCCCAATCCAAAATTAAAATGAAAAAATAAATAAATGAAAATCAGGAATGTTTGATTCCCACTGAGCAGTATCTTTGTATTTGAGAGTTAAAAGACAGAAATAGCTCTTTTCTCGACAGTACAACTGGAAATAACCCAACCAAGCCTTTTTTGAATGCACAGGGCTTTTGAGGAATGCTTTTTCAGAGTTGTTTTGTTTCTGCTTTTGATGCTTTTTGGCTCCTCTTCCTCAGTTGCGAGGATACCATGTGAATTAAGACGGCGATGTCCCCCAGCTCTGAAGCAGTCACAGTGGAGCCCTCTGGAAACCCTATCGAGTAAAAGGTCCTATAAAGAAGATTTTGTTTCTTCAACAGAAATGAGAACCATAGCTCCATGGCTGGAGAATAAAGGAAAGGCATTTTCAGCCATGCCAGTGTGCACTGTAAATAAGAATGTGGCTGGGTACGTCCTGCCTGCTGAGCTTGTCTTACTATTCAACTATCGGACTTTGATTTTGGTTAAGTAAACATGAACTTGGGGACAACCAGCTTTTCTGCATCTCTAGTCAGGGAGTTGTAGGCGCAAAGTTGAGCTGGTGGCTCTGGCAGTGAGCTGGCCAAGCGAGGTGGCCTGGTTTTCAGCCAAGAAAGGAGAGAATGAATATATAGTGGATACCTATGGCGGATCTGGCACTGTGGATGGGCTGTGGGTCCCACAGTAGATGTCTCTGTGCTCATACAGTCTTACAGGGAAGCCAGACATTCAGCAAGAAAGAACACAAGTGGATTCGATTCCAAGCGTGATCCACTCTAGGAAGGGCAAGCACAGAGAAAAAGGTTGCCTCTTGAAAGGGAGACAATGGAGTGAGGCCTGAGTCTGCTGTTTCTACATAAATTTTATGGAACTAGTTGATTCTTTAACCTGTATACAACTACAGTCTTGATAAAAAATTTTAAAGTGAAAAATAAAATCAAGTGAGGGGGTGGGACTAGATAACCTCTGTGCTTTATCAGAATTTCTAAGATAATCTTAGATCTGAAATTCTAAGATACTGCCTGTTGTGCTAATGCTTTGGGAAGAACTGGTTAACAGCTAAACACCCTGAAAATACTGGAGTTCACCTCCCCTCTCCGCACCCTTTTTTTTTTTTTTTTGAGACACAGTCTCACTTTGTCACCCAGGCTGGAGTACAGTGGCACGATCTCGGCTCACTGCAACCTCTGCCTCCCGGGTTCAAGTGATTCTCCTGCCTCAGCCTCCTGTGTTGCTGGGATTAGAGATGCGCACCATGACGCCCAGGTAATTTTTGTATTTTTAGTAGAGACGGGGTTTCACTATGTTGGCCAAGCTGGTCTTGAACTCCTGACCTCAAGTGATCCACCCTCTTCAGCCTCACCAAAGTGCTGGGATTACAGGCGTGAGCCAACACACACGCCCCACCCACTTTCCTTTTCTTGAAATGTGGTAAGGAGGAAAGGGGAAGTCATAGGAGAAACAATGTTTGGGCCCTGACTTACGCCCAGGTGCTGAGCTAAGCACATTTGTCTTCGATCATCTCAGTTAGCTGTCATGGTTATTATTGTCCCAAGTTTAAAGATCAGGAGAGTCTGAAGTAATTTACCTAAAGAAACACAGCTGATGAGAGTCCCAGCCTGAATTTGAACCACAACTCCAGTTGTTTCTTGTGTTGACATTTGATTAAACCCAAGGGCAACACATTACCTCCCCATCCCTGAGCCGGACCCCTTGAAGGAAATTTTGCAGGAGCTGATCCTGCTTTGCGGTGTGGCTTTATGATGTAATCTGATCTAATTCTATCTAATTTGATGTGAGGAGAAAACTTAGAATACCTATAGGAGTGAGATGTGAGCTTATAACTCTTTAGACACTAGTCCTAGAAACTCATTAGAAATATCCTAATTTTTTTTGTAAAGACGGGGTTTTGCCATGTTGCCCAGGCTGGTCTCGAACTCTTGGACTCAAGCGATCTGCCCACCTCAGCCTCCCAAAGTGCTGGGATTACAGGCGTGAGCCACCGTGCCTGGCTGAGACATCCTGAATAAAGAGGGGAAATGTACTTAGTGTACAGGGGTTCTTTTAAGAACTGTAGGACAGGATATATATAGTTGGGTCTTGAGAAGGGATGGATCTTGAAACTGGAAAGTTTCTGAAACTCTCTATATCTCTTTTCTCTGCACATCTGCTAATCCGTTTTCCCTTCTTCCCAAAATAACCTGGCAGAATATAGTCACTGTGTAACTCTCGCCCTTCTCCATCCTCGTTTTCATGTTACCTGTAACAGTTCCAGCCTTAGAGAGTGATTCAGTCTGCTAGTAACCTGGTTTGAAGTTCCTGGGAAAGAGAATTTGATTTGTCCATGCCTGGTCTAATCAGCAGAGAATGTGGCCATCCTACATGAATATGCATGTGTGTGTGTGTGTGTGTGTGCGTGTGTGTGGTGTATATGTGTGTGTGTGGTGTGTGTGTGTAGCAGTTCCATGAGAAAAAGAAAAGGTAGGGCCATGTGCTCACAGGCTTTACTAAGTCTGACCTGCTAGGACATAGCACCCTGGAGTTCACTTCCCCTTTCTATTCCTACTTTACAGGACTAAAAAATAAATTTGTGATAATAACAAAATATCATTAAAGAAGCAAAACAAAAATGTTTAAATTATATGTACAGTGGCCTTTTGAAATACGTATTAGTCTAATTTTTGGTTGCATATGTCAGAAACTAAACTCAATGTAACTCAAGCAAAAAGAAAACTGACATTCATGCAAACTGGGAAATACAGATGTGATCTGACATCATGCATACATGAATCTGGGATCTCAAATAATATCTTCGGGGCTTTGCCTCTCTCTCATCACTTCTCATTTCTGCCTTCCTCTCCACGTTGGTCTCATTTGCTTCTTCTATAGATGGCTGTTTCCATGAGGCTGGGAAAGATGACTACAAGTAGTTCCGGTTTGCCAGCAGTTACAGCCACTCATTCCGGGAACAGTGCTTCTTCGTGTGTGGAAGGGGAGGTCAGTAGCACCCCCTGAAGAGCATTTTGGGAATTTGTGGGGATGGTTTTTGTCGTCACAATGATGGTGGAAAGCTACTGCTTAAATTTTATGCTAGACTTGCTGTGAAGCATGGAATAGTCCTACACAAAGAATTATCCTGTGTCTCACACAAATTTACAATGTCCAACTGGACATCTATGTGGGTGGAAAGCCTATTTGTAATTAATTGAGCCTAAACTTAACGCTATTTTATATATAAAGTATTTCTTGCACAGTTTTAATATACATTGAGTTGTCCATACATACTACCTTGTGTAAAACAAAGGAAAGTTTTCTTTCGTTTGAAATTTTGCCAAGGGCTGTTCATGATTTCACTGTTTCAGAAACCACATCGCCGATGGCAATGCCACTTCCGGTGTTGGAGGTATCACACAGCACACCTGCATACGGCTTCATCTGTGGCTGTCACACTCACGGTAATTCTACATGTTTGAGCAAGCATCCGACTCCCTCATTGTGTCTTCTAGTGTGGGCATAACCATGCATTTACTTATTGATGCATTATTATTTTATTATATGCTATTTTAGAAATGATTTTATTTTATTATACGCTATTTTAATTTCTCTTTTCTACTACAGTTAGGGCATCATATTGATTTTTTTTTTTTTTTTTTTTGGTATAGACAGGGTCTTTTTTCTGTTGCCCAGGCTGGTCTTGAACTCCTGGCTTCAAGCCATCCTCCCACCCCCAAAGTGCTGGCATTACAGGTGTGAGCCACTGCACCCTGCCTGAGGTTTTAAATAACATGTACATTATCTATTACCTTTCAGTATATTAAAAGGATAATAAAGTATTTGTTTATAAGAAGAAAGTGTTAGATTTTAGAACCACTGTCTTAGAGGAAGAGGGCTGTGTACTCCCTCCTAATGAGCATCACCTTGCCAACTTGCAAGGTTGACCCAGATGGTCTAGCGTGGGTCATAGTCCACCCCTGAACCCAAGGGGTGACCAAGAAAGGAAGTGCTCCTGGCTAGCTTGGTTAGTGGGGCACCCCTGGGAAAGGGGTAAGAAGGGAGGCAGAACAGGCAGGATCCCAAGATACATAGCTTCTCAGGGCGGCATGGAGTGGGGAGGGGCTCCACAAAGGGAAAATGGGGTGCTGTTACTACATGAAGGCAGAAGGGAAGCTGGACAGGCTAAAGCGACAATTATGGACAAAAAAAATAAAAAAAAAACATATTCATGACTTAGAAACCTAAGAAACGGAAAAGTGTTGACGAAACATTCCCTGCTATAGCCTGCAGGGCTTACAGAACAAGTCCACTACAAATCCAATTGCTAAGGATGGAGAGAAACAGAAAATGATCATTGAAATGCAGAAAACTGCAAGAGAAAAAGCCAGGATCCCCTCTAAACAACATCGATGATGCAACAATAACAAAGCTTCCTGCCTAAGATTGGCAGGAATTCCAGCTATGCTGTGCACAGTGGGAGATGGCCACGCCAGAGAGCTGGGCTTGGCAGCCAAGCTCCTCGGCTGAATGTTGAATCAGTCCCCAGGACTCCGCTAGTGGAGCACTAATTTTGGTAATCCCTGACTTCATATAAGCAGTTGTACATAATAATGGCACTCCAGGGAATTGTATCCACTCACTTGGAAGAACCAAGCAAAGGATTTGCATTGTTCTCATCAACTGGTTGCCCATCTGGACATCCTCCTTGTGGGCTGAACTCTATATTTTTTTATAGAAACAAAGCCTTAGGAGATCTCCATAAATATCACTTCTTTCAGTTGGGTTGTGCCTGGAGCTAGGGAGTGAACAACTGAGCCTAGAATGTTGATATTCTAATTTGCTGATGGAGGGGCTGTACGGGTTAATCATTATTTTTTCTTTATTCAGTAAACATTTATACAGCATATTCCATGGCCTGGTACAGGACCAAGTGATACAAAGACTTGAGACTCATAGCTAGTGTGAGATCATGATCCATAAGCAGAAGTGCTGGATGACACCATGGGCTCATTCCCCATTCACTCCACCCCATGCATTGCTGCCCTCTTCTTCTTGGGCCTATCAAGCTGACTCCTGCCTCAGGCCCTTGTTTTTGGCTGTTTTCTCATCCCTAGATAGTTTATGAGTCCATTCCTCTCTTCCTTCAGGTCTCTGCGTAACTGCCACCTCCACAAAGAGGCCTTCCCTTCCCTAAACACCCCAGCTAAAAGAACCCCTCTCACTTCCCCTCCCAGCCCTTATTCTCTTATTCGTGCCTGTTTTAGCCCCTAACCTAGTTTGATTTTTCATCAAAAGAGTCTCATTAATAAAGCTGGAGAAGAAAATATTATCAATATCTTACGTTAAAATAATGGTTACTTCTTACTAAATATTTGCTATTTAGGCCGGGTGTGGTGACTCATACCTGTAATCCCAGCATTTTGGGAGGCTGAGGCAGGTGGATCACCTGAGGTCAGGAGTTCAAGACCAGCTTGGCCAACATGGTGAAACCCCATCTCTACTAAAAATAGAAAATCAGGCAGGTGGTGCACACCTGTAATCCTAGCCACTCGGGAGGGTGAGCATGAAAATTGCTTGAACCCGGGAGGCGGAGGTTGCAGTGAGCCAAGATCGCACCATAGCACTCCGACCTAGTCGACAAGAGCAAAACTCTGTCTCAAAAAATATATATGTGTGTGTGTGTGTGTGCACATATTTATCTGAAATTGCTGTGTTTTAAGTATATTAATAACTTTTTTTTTTCTTTTTTGAGACAGGGTCTCACTCTGTCACCCAGGCTGGAGTGGAGAGGCACTATCATAACTCACAGAAGCCTCGAACTCCTGAGCTCAAGCAGTACTCTGGCCTCAGCTTCCCAAGTAGCTGGGACTACAGGCGCATGCCACCATACTCAGCTAATTAAGGACATTAACACTTAATTTTCTCCCAATAACTTTATGAATTGGTTCTGAGCTTGTTCTTATTATCTTTTTTGAAAAAAATAATAGGCCGGGTATGGTGGCTCATGCCTGTAATCCCAGCACTTTGGGAGGCCAAGTTGGGAGGATTGCTTGAGGCCAGGAGTTTGAGACCAGCCTAGTCAATATAGTGAGATAAAACAGGTGGGAATATAGTGGGAACATAAATAAATACATTTTAAAAATTAACAAATGTTACTTTTTAGATCAGTTTCAGGTTCACAACAAAATTGAATGTAAAGTGCAGAGAATTTCCATCCAAATACTCCTTGCTGCCCACCCCACAGTCTCCCCCACCAGAGTGGTACTTTTGTTATAATTGATGAGTCTACACTGACACATTATTATCATCCTAAGTCCATCACTTATATTAGAGCTCACTCTTTTTTTTTTTTTTTTTTTTTTTTTGAGACAGAGTTTCACTCTTGTTGCCCAGGCTGGAGTGCTCACTCTTAATGCTGTATATTCGTCATCTTCTTTTTACAAATAAGGAGGCCAGGTGTGGTAAGTCGTGCCTATAATCCCAGCACTTTGGGAGGCTGAGGCAGGTGAATCACAAGGTCAGGAGTTCAAGACCAGCCTGGTCAACATGGTGAAACCCCATCTCTACTAAAAATACAAAAAATTAGCTGGGCACGGTGGCAGGCGCTTGTAATCCCAGCTACTCAGGAGGCTGAGGCAGGAGAATCGCTTGAACCTGGGAGGCAGAGGTTGCACTGAGCCAAGATTGCACCACTGCACTCCAGCTCGGGAGACAGTGCGAGACTCCATCTCAAAAAAAAAAAACAAACAAACAAAAACAAAAAAAAAAATAAACAAATGAGGAAACTGAGGCAAAAGGGGTAAGTAACTTGCCCAAAGTCACACACAGCCAGGGTTTGGACTCCAGCCAGGTTGAGTCCAGGCTCTGAACCACTAGGCTGTACAGCTGCTCTCCACATTGTCACTTATCTATTGACTTCGTTTGACCGCCAACCACCTCCCCTCTAGAATACAATCTCCAACAGGACAGAGATTTGTCTACTCCACTGCTATACCCCCAGTGCCTTGGGGAGTGGCTGGCACAGAGCCAGCACTCAACAAACCCTAGAGGAATGAATGGATAGTGGCAGGAGGCAGACAAATCCTAGGCAGACAGGGACGGGTTCCCAGTGGAACCCCACCTTCAAGCCGAGGACAGTTTAAAGCCTAGCCATAAGTCCCAGATAAATCCAAGGACTGGATTGAGAACCTTTCTTCTTGTTTGGCACACTTTCCTCTGATTGATCCCCACTCTTCACCTATTTTACATATACCTGCCCTTCCCTAATTAGTTTATTACACTGTTGTGCCCACCTTTGAGTGGCACTTTTGTTTTAGCCTTTTTTGCATACTCACAAACCAATCAGCATGCAGTCCCCAATTCTTAGCCCATAAAAGCCCCAGACCCAGCCACACTGAGAGAGAGACCACCTGACTTCAGGTGGTGGACCACCCTCATGTCCCCTCTCCACTGAGAGCTGTTTTGTCACTCAATAAAACTCTTCTCTGCCCTCCTCACCATCCAGTTGTCAGTGTAATCTCATTCTTCTTGGATGCAGGACAAGAGCTTAAGACCCACCAAACACAGATATGAAGAAGTCTGTAACACTATAACCCTCCTGGCCTCTGCTGGCAGAGGGTAGCTGCCCCACATGGCAGGAAGCAGTAGTGGGGCTGGGCCAGTCCCAGAGCCTAGGACCGGAGTGGAGCAACAGGACTGACAGAGCTGTTAACACACCCCCATTCATTGGGCCATGGATGGCAGGACAAAAGAGTTATTAGCATGCTGTGACACCCACTCTAGGGCTTCAGGGTCATGGGCATCCCTGTTTGGGTGCCACTGCATTCCCCTTGTCTAGACGTTGGAGTCCACTGCAACACGCCTGGTCCAGTCACAAGCCCTGCACAGAGCCCACTCCTGTGCCAGTGCTTGGAGCAGCTGGCCGGACCACACACTCACTCACATGTTCGCTCCTGCTGCAGGCTGAGTGTGCAGTTGTGGAGGCTGCAGGATCCACCCCAAAGCGCAAGTCAGGTGCAGTCCAGCAGACCAAGTGAGCAGGGACACTGCCAGCTGTGGAGGTCTCCAGCTGGCAAAGCAGCATTAAAAAATATCCTGCATCATTTTGACATTGATAAATATTCCTGCCCTGGCCCCTGAGGTACTCCAAGACCCTAAAGAGTTCTCTGAATTGCCACATGATCAAGACTTGGGAAGCTATGGCCTCACCCTTAACAAGAGTAGCACTTTCTACCAACAGATCTCAAGGCTGGCTGCACACTGGCATCACCTGGAAGCTGTTAAAATGCCAATGCCTTGGCCTCACCCTAGATCAATCAAATCAGCATCTCTGGGTGGGACACCAGTCTCAATGTTCACAGAGCTCGATTGTTGATTCCACTGTGCAGCCAAGTTTAAGAACCATGTTCATAGTTGAATCCCATCAAGTGGTAAAGCAACCTGAGTGGAGTTATAAAATATTGTCTCCTCAAATCTGGGGATAAAGTCAACAAAATTACACAAGAATTAAGCAATGAGTATTTGAGTAATTTAAATTTGGGGACTGTTAAACCCCAACCCACCATAACCTTCTGGGAGAGCAAGAAATCCTTTCCTGTAGGCTCAACTTGTTCCTCCTTGTCATTAAAAAAATCAAACCAAAACAAAAACACACAAAACTCTGCTTAGATCTCTGTATCTTCAGAACTTGTGTCCTGGCCAAAACTATCTGATTGGTCAGTTATCTTAGCCCAGTCAATAGAAGGTACCCTCTAGTTTGCCTGGGATGTTTCCTTCCTGGGTATGTGACTTTACCCCTGGAAACTCTTAGACTTAATCTTAGAGATAATAAAATTAAATCCATTGTATCAATGTTTTTGTGTTACATTTAGAAGTGGTCTGTGTAATATTTATCAATAGGCACCTACAATGATACAATGTTTGTGATGTTTGAGAGGACTTGGGGTGGTAGAGTATGCAACATATTAGCCTTGTGAGTCCAATGTAAAATGTGTAATTGAGTATTCAATTGTAGACTTTAGATTTTAAGTTGAAAAATAAAATAGCATTTTTTCAAGTTTATTAACAATATTGTAATGTTTGAGATAACTGGCAAATCACTGTTGTTACTCATTTACTTCATTAGCTTTCCTACGGTGGCTTAAGTATTTGGGGAACGTTTTGCTTCTTAGTCTGGCATTCGAGGAGCTTAAAGTTAATTAAATATGTTTAATGTGTAAACACAGCTTAAGATATTAATATTTACAGGACTTGAACTGTGTTGTAGAAGGGGGCCAGTGTTTGCTTTGGAGACACCCTGGACTCTCTCTCTCCCTCACGTACTCCATAACTCATCCATTGACAAAGCCTGTTGGCTTTTCCTTTAAAATATATCCAGAATTTCACCCCCTTTCACCTTCTCCTACACTCACCCTGGTGTAACCACCATTCTCTCTCACCTGGATTAATAACATAGACTCCAACTGGTCCCTCTGCTTCTATCCTTTTCCCCTCCTATAAGCCAGGCCATGTCACTCCTACCCATCTTCCAGCAGTTCATATGGGGTAGTAACTCACCCTGCTCCCATCCTTTTCTGACCTCATCTCTTCCCGCTCCCTATTCCTTGGGGGCAGTCACTCTGGACTTGCCTGAAGCAAGCACATCCCCACTCTAGGGCCTCTGCACTGGCTGCTCTCTCTGCCTAATATTCTTTCCCCTGGTGGCCACATGACTCATCCCTCACTTTCTTCAGGCCTCTGTTAAAATTTCACCTCCTCTGAGATGCCTTTTCTGAACATCCTATGCAAACCCCTCCATGCCCTCCTCTCACCCCTTCAATCCTGCCCCGCTTACCCTACTATTCTTCTATAGAGCACTTATTGCCATCTAACAGATTATATACTGAACATCAGAGGCATCCAAAAAAGTCACACTGACATGACAATGGGAAATCATATTACATTTAGAATGATGTCAGCATTAATTGTTATATATATATAAAATATATGTAATATATACATATTTTAAATAGAAACGAGGTCTCACTATGTTGCCCAGGCTGGTTTTCAAACTTCTGAGCTTAAGCAATCCTCCTACCTAGGCCTCCCAAAGTGCTAGGATTATAGACATGGGCCACCATGCCCAGCTGTTTTATACTTTAACATTTATTATTCATATGTTTTAAAAAATAGAGAGCAGCACCATGTAAATAAAAACTAACAAAGCTCTTCCAGTTGGTAGGTATCATTCTAAGTACTTTAATCACTTAATTCTCACAAGCATGTTAGTTGGTTATTACTACTAGTTCTATTTTTCAGATAAGGAAGTTGAAGCACAAAAACAAGTGTGTTGCCCATGTTCACACAACCACAGGTGGCACAACAGGGATGCCAGGCCAGGCCATCTGGCTCCAAGGCCCATGTTCTTAACCACTTTGCTAGAATATTCTATCGAAGGCCCCTTCCCTGTGAGAGATAGAGAACAAGTCTAGGCTAGTCTCTGCCACCAGTCAACAGGGTGACCTTGGACAAACTAACTGCTTAACCTCCATCTTATCTGCACAATGACTCCCTTTCAGCTCTGAGTCTTGATTAATTGACATCAAATAACAATTATCTGAGTTGCTGCAGAAAACTCAGGATAAGAGAAAATTGATTTAGAAGACATGAAGGATCTGGCTCACATGCCCACTTAGAATAAAGACCCACTCTCCAGGAAAACTTACATGTGCCTACGATTTTGTAAACTATTTCAGGTTTATAAATTCCCTACTGCCCTAAGTCCTGGGTTAAGAACCCTTATTATAAACAATAAATTTCAGACCCTGGAAAGAGTTCTAAGGAATATGGGTTCTCGGCCGGGCGCAGTGGCTCACGCCTATAATCTCAGCACCTTGGGAGGCTGAGGCGGGTGGATCAAGAGGTCAGGAGTTCAAATCCAGACTGGCCAAGATGGTGAAACACTGTCTCTACTAAAAATACAAAAATTAGCTGGGTGCAGTGGCAGGTGCCCGTAATCCCAACTACTTGGGAGGCTGAGGCAGGAGACTCACTTGAACTCAGGGGGCGGAGATTGCAGTGAGCCAAGATCATGCCACTGCACTCCAGCCTGGGCGACAAAGTGAGACTGTCTCAAAAAAAAAAAAAAAAAAAAAGGTTGGGGGAATATGGGTTCTCTTTCTCTGGAGGGGTTTTTAAAAATAAAGCTGGCCTTCCTTCTTTCCTTCCTTGAGAGACAGGGTCATGCTCTGTCACCCAGGCTGGAGTGCAGTGGTGCGATCACAGCTCACTGCAGCCTCGACCTCCTGGGCTCGAGCAATCCTCCTGCCTCAGCCTCCTGAGTAGCTGGGATTACAAGCATTCACCACCACACCTGTCTAATTTTCTTGATTTTTTTTTTGTAGAGACGGGGTCTCGCTATGTTGCCTAGGCTGGTCTCTAACTCCTGGGCTTAAGCAATTCTTCCCCTTGGCCTCCCAACGTGCTGGGATTACAGGCATGAACCACTGCACCAGGCCAAGGCCGGAGGTTTGAAAGGTTGGAAGTTGTCTAGATGTGGTTCAGCTGGAAGAAGGAAGAATAAGGACCCTCAGGGCTCCCCAAACTCCTAGCTGTGCATCTGAGTCACCTGGGGCAGAGATTCTCAACCCCGGCATTACAGACATTTCACAGGATGACTACTGTGGAGGCTGCCCTGTGCACTGTAGGATGTTTAGCAGCATCCATGGCTGCTACCTGCTTGCTGCCAGGACCACCCCTCCTCCAGGTGTGACAACCAAAAATGTCTCCACACATTGCCTAAGACTCCCCTGGGGGTTCAAAATCAACCCTGATTGAGAGCCACTGACGTAGGGGAGCAATTTATTTTTATTTTTATTTTTTGAGACAGGGTCTCACTCTGTTGCCCAGATTGGAGTGTAGTGGTATAAACATGGCCCACTGCAGCCTCAACCTCCTGGACTCAAGAGATCTTCCTGCCTCAGCATCCTAGGGTAGCACTTTTTTATTTCATTTTATTTTATTTATTTTATTTTATTTATTCTGAGACGGAGTCTCACTCAGTCGCCCATGCTTGAGTGCAGTGGCGTGATCTCGGCTCACTGCGACCTCTGCCTCCCAGGTTCAAGCAATTCTCTTGCCTCAGCCTCCCAAGTAGCTGGGACTATAGGCATGTGCCACCATGCCCAGCTAAGTTTTGTATTTTTAGTAGAGACAGGTTTCACCATGTTGACCAGGCTGGTCTTGATCTCCTGACCTCAGGCGATCCACCCTCCTCAGCCTCCCAAACTGCTGGGATTACAGGTGTCAGCCACCATGCCCAACCAGGGAGCACTTTAAAAATAAGCCTTGTTCACACAAAAACTTGTACATGAATAATCATACCAGCATTATTAACAATAGCCAAAAAGTGGAAAGAGCCCAAATGTCCATCAAATGATGAACTGATAAATAAAATGTGGTATCCATACAATGGAATATTATTCGTCCATAAAAACAATGGAATATTGATACATACTACAACACGAATGAACCTGGAAACATTATGGAAAGTGAAAGAAGCCAGTCACAAAAGATCACAAAGTATTAATACATGACTCCATTTATATGAAATGTGCAGGATAGGTAAATCTATAGAGACAGAAAGTAGATGAGCCAGGCACAGTGGTTTACACCTGTAATTCCAGCACTTTGGGAGACTGAGGCAGGCGGATCACCTGAGGTCAGGAGTTTGAGACCAGCTGGCCAACATGGTGAAACCCCATCTCTACTAAAAATACAAAAATTACCCAGGCATGGTGGCAGGCACCTGTAATCCCAGCTACTCGGGAGGCTGAGGCAGGAGAATCACTTGAACCCAGGAGGCAGAGGTTGCAGTGAACCGAGATCGCACCATTGCACTCCAGCCTGGGTGACAAGAGTGAAACTGTTTCAAAAAAAAAAAAAAAAGAAAGAAAGAAAGTAGGTGAGTGGGTGCCTAGGACTGGGAAGACTGGGGAGACAGGGTGATTGGGGAGTGACAGCTAATGGTCACACGGTTTCTTTTTGGGGTTGGTTAAAATGTTTTAAAATTGATTGTGGTGCTGTTTTGCATAACTCTGTGGATATACCAGAAAAAATTTAATTGTACACTTTAGAAGGGTGAATTGTATGCTATGTGAATTGTATCTCAATAAAGCCCTTTACCAAAAAAAAAAGTCTCTACCATGCCCCCAACCTCCTGCCTCAGGCCTATTAAATCAGATTCTCCAAGCAACAGGCCCTGGGAATCGAGTACATGTCAAAGCTCCTGGATGACCCTGATGCAGCTGGGGAGCCTCCTCTAACTCTGTGGGTGACTCAGACTGAGTGACTATAATTTGTTTTTTTTTCATCAACCCTTGCCTGCTAGTCAGAAGAGGAAAGAGGAGCATGAATTAATGAAGATCAGCAAGTTTCCCCATTGAGACAATAATGGAGTTGTCATTTGTCTATGTCCAGTTGTTTTTCATCTTCTGATGTCTAGCAATGGAATGGAAAATTCCACAAATTATGAATTGGCAAGCAATGCCCCCCTGTGGACTGTCACAATAAGAAGTCCCAGTGTTTACATTGCTTTTAGATCTTTTAACCAAGTATCTTTCCTGCCTGCATCATTTTATCTTCAGTTCATTTGTCTTAGAATCCAGATAGAGAGCATATGTTAGGTCTTGGAAAGTACAAGAGGAGAGAAAGCACTTTGAAAGGTGACATTCCCAGAACTGGTGAAAGTTCAGGAACAGATTTCTTGAAGGTAAGTGAGGTCTGGTCATATGGTTTTCTTTCAGGTTACCACTGGAAAAGGCTCCAGCTGCATCCGCGGCCTTTTCAGTCGGTGAAACAGTACAACATGGTCATGTTAGCACAGCATCCTTACCTGCTCCTGGCGGAGGCAATCTTAGTGCCCTCTTTTCTCCTCTTTTTTTTTTTTTTTCCTGAGATGGAGTTTTGCTCTGTCACCCAGGCTGGAGTGCAGTGGTGCGATCTCGGCTCACTGCAACCTTTGCTTCCTGGGTTGAAGCAATTCTCCTGCCTCAGCCTCTGGAGTAGCTGGGATTACAAGCATATGCCACCACACCTGGCTACTTTTTGTATTGTAAGTAGAGATGGGGTTTCACCATGTTGGCCAGGCTGGTCTCGAACTCCTGACCTCATGATCCACCCACCTCAGCTTCCCAAAGTGCTGAGATTACAGGCATGAGCCACTGCGCCCGGCCTTCTCCTCTTTTGTTGTCTGTTCCCTCACCAAATGGACCTTGGCTTCAAGTGCTTCCTAGCCACTCAGACCGCCCTGGGCTCCAATGCTGGCTTGCTAAAGCAATGTGGCAGTGCTTTTCAGGAGTTATCCTAATTAATTATCAAAACAATCCTATGAGAGAGGTGCTGTTCTTTTTTTTTTTTTTTTTTTTTTTTAAGACAGGGTCTCACTCTGCCACCCAGGCAGGAGTGCAGTGGCACTATCTTGGCTCACTGCAGCCTTGACCTCCAGGCTCAAGCGATCCTCCTGCCTCACCCTCCTGAGTAGCTGGGACCACAGGTGCATGCCACCACACCTGACTAAATGTCCGTAGGGTCTTCAGATGTGGAAATTGGGCTGCCAAGAGCTAGGTCAATTCAGTGCAAGCAGCACAATCCATGGTGCATGGTATGCAGCAGGGTTGCATTATCATTTCCCTCATTCTCCAAGTCCTATTATGCTCTTTGCTGATCAATTTAACTGACCCTTGATAAGTGTCCACGTCTTCCAATGACCAATTTAAAAATATAAATAAAAGTATTAGCACTTTTAGGCCAGGCACAGTGGTAGCTCACGCCTGTAATCCCAGCACTTTGGGAAGCCGAGGTGGGTGGATCACCGGAGATCAGGAGTTCAAGACCAGTCTGACCAACATGGTGAAACCGTGTCTCTACTAAACATGCAAAATTAGCTGGCCTGGTGGCGCATGCTTGTACTCACAGCTACTTGGGAGGCTGAGGCAGGAGAATTGTTTGAACCCAGGTGGCGGAGGTTGCAGTCAGCCAAGATCATGCCATTGCACTCCAGCCTGGGCAACAAGAGCAAAACTCTGTAGCAAAAAAACAAAAACAAAAACAAAAAACAAACGTATTAGCACTTTTAAATAGCATGTATACATTTTAGCAGGGGTCTTCCAGCAATCAAACCATAAACCCCAAACTGAATCCCTAATGCTGGGATTTCAAGAGCTATGTCTCATGGGGGTGAAACAGTATGATCTGGGCCTGGGACTTTCCAGGTGAACTGCAAAGTATCACCTGGGCATATGGTAACACTTACTTCAATTTGCAGAATGCTTCTCTGCTGGGGAGTTTATGTATTTTATCTCTGTTAATCCTCCTGATTACCCACAAGGGCATGATTATCCCCATTTTACAGCAGAGGAAACGACGTAAGCCCGAGTGGCGGTGAGCAGCCGAGTCGACATTCACACGCAGGTCTTCCTGGCTCCGAAGCTTGTGCTCCTGGGCGTGCTGCCTGGCCCCTCAAGCAGCCTTTCAGGATTGAGCTCCGTCAGAGGTCTGGGCACTTTCTTTCTTTCCATTTATGTCTATGCCACACTCCCTAACAAACTATGTTATAAACCTCTGCAGGGGACTGAAGCTTATTCACTGTTTCCTATAGCATCTGTGTTGCTCATAGGTGCACAATGCATGTGTGATGCATCACCGGATGGCTGCTTAGACATGTGGCTGCTTGTTTGTTGCAGACATGTACTCTGCATTCAAATGAAATATTTCCGCCATGCCACAAATGCTTGCCAGCAGGTTAGGAACACCTTTCCTATGGCAGATAGCAATGGGCATCTGTGCAGTCTAATTGTAGTAGGCAAAGTTAGCCACATCAGATACAATTTTAAATTCATCTTTAGGCCAATTTTTTCCCTAATGTCCTAACCTAATGTCTCTCCAGTCCTGGATCTCTAGGCCCAGACTACTGGGTTAACTTGCCTTAGCCAGAGATCTTTATTTTGTGAGTGACAAAACCCGAACTCAAACAAGCTTGCATAAACTGGAGAGCTATTGGCTTTCACAACTGGGAATGACTTGGGAGGCTTGGAGAACTGAAGGAAGAGTTCCTGACCCCAGGGACCTGGGGATGGAAATGAGGGACCCTACCTGGCAGGACCTTCTCTCCTCTCCACTTGCCAGGTTTTATTTTGTAGACAGGTGACCACATAAGGCAGGAAAGATAGTCATCTGCAACCCAGAACCTGCCTCCTTGTATCTTAGGATCCCAGAGGAAAGGAGAACAACTCTCCTCCCACTTTGATTTGGGAAATCTGGGAGAAAGGCTCCAGTTGGCCTGATTTATGTTGGATGCCCACCTCTTGGACCAGTTCATTCACTGTCAATCATTCAACAAATATGAGCAAAAAATGATACTGGGCCTAGCCCCATGGAGTTCATAATCACTGGGGAGACAAACATAAATCAATTAGCCAGGAAGTGTGAAGCTGCACTGTGGCGAGTGCTTTGCAAAGGAGATAGGTGGTACCTGGAGAGTATACATGGAGGATTTGACCTTGGAGGTTGGGAAAAGCTTCCCTAAGGAAATAATGCTCGCACTAAGACGAAAAGGATGAGTTACCTAGGTGGAGGGTTAGGGAAAGGGCATTTTGGATGGAAGAATCGCTATACACAAAGCACCATGTTAGTTAATACCAAAAACTGGGGCTGCAAGAATGTCTAGTAGCTGAAACAGCAGAGAGCAGGACAAGGTGGGACAGGAGAGGCGGGGGGTGTAGTCCACGGGGCTTGTGGGCCACATTAAGGAATTTTGTCTTTATCCTAAGGCCGTAGGAAGCCAAGACCAAAATTGGGGGTGGGTAAGGTGTCACAATCATATTTGTCCTTTGAAAGAATGACTCTATGGCAGGGCACGGTGGCTCACACCTGTAATCCGAACACTTTGGGAGGCCAAGGCAGGTGGATCACCTGATGTCAGGGGTTCGAGACCAGCCTGACCAATATGATGAAACCCCGTCTCTACTAAAAATACAAAAATTAGCCGGGCGTGGTGGCGGGCACCTGTAATCCCAGCTACTCAGGAGGCTGAGACAGGGGAATCACTTGATCCTGGGAGGCGGAGATTGCAGTGAGCCAAGATTACACCATTGTATTCCAGCCTGGGCAACAAGAGCAAAACCCCATCTGAAAAAAAAAAAAAAAAAAAAAAGACTCCAGCTGCAGTAGGCTGCATGGAGGTGGCCCGGAGCAAATGTGAGAGTATCAGTTAGGAGGACACTAACTAAGAAGTCAGATAATAACAGCTGGGACTTGGGTGATTGAGGAGATGGACAGGAAAGAGATCCAGGAGGCAAAATTCGCAGATCTGGGAGCTTGGATATGGCAGGTAAGGGACAGGATGTTGTCAAGGATGACCTCCAGCTTTCTAGCTTACTCAACAACGTCCAAAGGGATGCAGGACTAAGTTTGGCCTGGCTGGGTCCCATTCTCACCCCTATGGACAGGATCAAGTACTGTGGCTCATTAAAATTACTGGATTCATGTAGAGTTTGGGAGAGATTTTCTGAAGAGAAGTGGTACTGTTACCAGGAAAAGAGGGATGGGAAAACCACAGCCACTGCAGGGAAAACAGAGTGGCCAGTCTCTGGCCACCCTGAGATACTTAGCAGTAAGTGCTACATTTATATTTGCCATTAAACATCAGTTTGCATATGCCACAGGGCAAGACACCAAAGGTCACGTTCCAGCTGCTTCAGGAGCCCCCTGGGGGAGGTTTCCTGCTGTCAAATTCACTGTCATAAGCACTCGCCAATAGGGGCACTGTTACTCTTCGCAGCCACTTCCCTGGCCCCTGAGGTGGCCAACCAGGTGGTATCTTGGCCCCAGCTTGAGTTGGAGGTTAAAAGGACAGAGAGATTAGTTCCAACAGTTTCAGCCAGCCTTGGAAGTGGCAGAATGAGCTACAGTCATACTGCACAGGAACATTTAGTCCTAGTTTTGCATAAAGACCCACAATGCACTCATGCACTCTTTGGCATTCTTTAAATCTTTCCCCATTGTGACGTGGAGACATGGATCTTAAGAAGAAAAAATGGTCTTTGTTCATCTTAGGTATTTCTTTCAGTGGTACCTAGAGGCCATTGGCAAATATGTTCAAATTATAAACCAAAATGATAAGCCAGGGAGGAAGTTAAAAGAATAAGAACTGGTCTTTCAAGGTCCCCTAAGGTATTCAGCCAAACCGGTTGTATTAATGACAAAGTAAAAGAAGCCAAACTGCCCAGGATGTTTGTCTAAGAAAATGATAGGCCACTTTTCACATATCGAGTGACGGATGCAGACTTGCGAGGGTTTGCTAAGTTCTTGTAAAGGGGCAGGGGTGGCTGCAGGTTTCGTCATGCAGAGGATGTATGCAAAGTCAAATGCTCTATCTAGCAGGTCAATTTGTTTTCTTGCTTGTTTGTTTTTTTTTCCAAAATACTGTTTAAAAAAAAATCCGTTGGAAATAGTTTGAGCAGTCAAGAAAAACAAAAGCAAACTCAGGGAAAGACAATATACTGTCTGCACGATACCAAAACAGGAAAGTCCTGGGTATCTGTCACAGAGGTGTAGAATGGCAAATGGAGCTGGCTTCAATCTCCTCCAAAATGGTGGAAATCCTGGGCTTTTTACTTAATACTTTAGTACTAAGTAAATCGATGGCACCTCCAAGTTGGTGGTTTCTGTACTTCCTGCGGAACAGGTCTCTGGGCCTGAGCCCACCATCAGGGTTGGCAGCCACCTCCGGGGCGGTGCTATCTTTGCTATGGTATCTCTGCTTAGTAATAAGAACTAAGGTGTATGGGAGCTCACTGTGGGCCAGGTGCTCCACGAGCTTTGCATAATAGTTATTTCCATCAAATCTTCACAACAACCTGTGAGGTAGCCCTATATCTATCCCATTTTTTTTTTTTAAGATGGAGTCTCACTCTGTCACCAGGCTGGAATGCAGGGGCACAATCTTGGTTCACTACAACCTCCTCCTCCCGGGTTCAAGCGGTTCTCCTGCCTCCCGAGTAGCTGGGACTACAAGCACGTACCACCACGCCCAGCTAATTTTTGTATTTTTAGTAGAGACGGTATTTCACCATTTTGGCCAGGATGGTCTCGATCTCTTGACCTCGTGATCCACCTGCTTCAGCCTCCCAAAGTGCTGGGATTACTGGCATGAGTCACTGTGCCTGGCTTTTTTTTTTTTTTTTTTTAATTTTGTTTAAATAGAGATGGGAATCTCCTTATGTTGCCCAGGCTGGCCTCAAACTCCTGAGCTCAAGCCATCACCCCCCTCTCGGTCTCCCAAAGCACTGGGATTACAGGCATGAGCCACTGCACCCAGCCTCATCCCCATTTTAACACAAGTACACTGAGCCCTAGCAAAGAGCTATAACTTACTGAAAACCTCACAGCTGATAAGTGGTGGCACTGGGATTTGAACCTGAGCAGTCTGTTTCCAGAGTCTGCCGGCTGAGCTACTGTGCGAAAACAGTGCCTTCCAAACATTTTTTTCTACCTTATTGCTCCTTGAATTCTGGCCCTGGCTCCAGTTTGGGGCCAAGCAGAAGATAGGATTGGTGGGTATGATGGTAACAGGGTCTATATGAAAGTGAGTGTTTGGGGCTGGGCGCAAGGGCTGACATCTGTAATCTCAGCATTTTTGGGAGGCTGAGGTGAAAGGATCACTTGAGGCCAGAAGTTCAAGACCAGACTGGGCAACACAGCAAGACGCCATCTTTAAAAAATAAAAAAAGTAGCCAGGCATGGTGGCATGTACCTGTAGTGTCAGCTACTTGGGAGGCTGAGGTGGGAGGATCTCTGGAGCCTGGGAGTTCAAGTGTGCAGTAGGCCACGATTGCACCACTGCACTCATGGAAAGAAGGAAAGAGAGAAAGAGGACAGGTGTGGTGGCTCATGCCTGTAATCCTAGCAGTTTGGGAGGCTGAGGGTGGCAGATCACATGAGGTCAGGAGATCGAGACCAGCCTGGCCAACATGGTGAAACCCCATCTTTACTAAAAATACAAATTAGCTGAGCTTGGTGGCACATGCCTTTAGTCCCAGCTTCTTGGGATGCATGAGTCCCAGCTTTTTGAGGCACAAGAATTGCTTGAACCCGGGAGGTGGAGGTTGCAGTGAGCAGAGATCGTGATGCTCAGAGAGTGCACTCCACTCCAGCCTGGGTGACACAACAAGACTCTGTCTCAAGAAAAAGGAAAAAGAAAGAAAGAGTGCTCACGTTGGCAGCATAGGTACTAAAATTGGAATGATACAGAGATTAGCATGGCTCCTGTGCAAGGATGACACAAATTCCAAAGCATTGCATAGAAAGAAAGAAAGAAAGAAAGAAAGAAACAAAGAAAGAAAGAAAGAAGAAAAGAAAGAAAGGAAAAGAAAAGAAAAAAGAAAGAAAAAAAGAAAAGAGAATGAGAGAGAGAGAGAAAGAAAAAGAGGGGGTTGAGGTAGGGGTTTTACATTTGTCCTTCAACTATGGGCTAACCATAGTGACTTCCCTGCTGTCCACATAAGGGTGATTGGTTGTTGTGCCCAGTGTTGGCTGCTGCCGCCAATAATTTCCCAGTATGCTGAGAGGACACACAGGCTGCTACCAAGTAAGACCAGAGGGGCAGAGACTCTTATAACCCACCCAATAGCTAGCATCTCTTTTTTTTCCTTAGAAACAGAACATTAAGGCCGGGAGCGGTGGCTCACACCTATAATCCCAGAACTTTGGGAAGCCGAGATGGGTGGATCACCTGAGATCAGGAATTCGAGATCAGCCTGACCAACATGGTGAAACCCCATCTTTACTAAAAATACAAAATTATCAGGGTGTGGTGGTGAATGACTGGTAATCCCAGCTACTTGGGAGGCTTAGGCAGGAGAATTGCTTGAACCCAGGAGGTGGAAGTTGCAGTGAGCTGAGATCACGCCACTGCACTCCAGCCTGGGGAGACAAGAGCAAAACTCCAAGCTCCATCTCAAAAAAAAAAAAAAAAAAAAAAGAACATTAATTTTATTTAGCTGGGCAATGCCCCCCAACTAAAACACTAGATTTCCCTGTCTCCTTTGCATGCAGGCATGTGACTAAGCTCTAAACAATGAGACATTAGCAGAAGTGTTCTGAAAGACTTCTGGGATTAAAGGGACCTAACTCAACAGGAGGTGAATTCTTTTGCTCCCCTCCTCCTTCCCGATGGCCGAAATGAAACGTGATGGCTAACATGCAACATGACGGCTGACACTCAAATAGCTAGATTGGACAGTAGAGTCTACTCTGTAGGTGAGCAGTGCTTCCAAAGCTTTAAAGTGCATGTGAATCCCCTAGGGATCTTGTTAACACTGTAGACTGATTCAGTAGGTGTTGGATATGTTTCCTATATTCCCTAGTTCTGTTCATAAAGGCAGCCTACGTTGAGTGACTGCCCTAACGTATAGGAGCACATCTGGCACCCAGATCTTGGCTTCTAAATGCCACATTGCACTAAAAGAAACCAGGGCTTCTTGGAAAAATGGCTAATTGCAAAGCAGGAGCAGGGAAGATAAAAGAAAAGACTGGTACATCTTGTGCCATAAAGCCAGGAAGTAGGCCGGGCGCAGTGGCTCATGCCTGTAATCCCAACACTTTGGGAGGCTGAAGTGGGCAGATCGCAAGGTCAGGAGTTTGAGACCAGCATAGCCAACAAGGTGAAACCCCGTCTCTACTAAAGCTACAAAAATTAGCCAGGCGTGGTGGCAGGCACCTGTAATCCCAGCTGTTCAGGAGGCTGAGGCAAGAGAATTGCTTGAACCCGGGTGGCAGAGGTTGCAGTGAGCTGAGATTGTGCATCAGCCTGGGCAACAGAGTGAGACTCCGTCTCAAAAAAAAAGCCAGGAAGTACTAAAAAAATAATGGGGATGGGCCAGGCGCGGTGGCTCTGGCCTGTAATCCCAGCACTTTGGGAGGGCAAGGCAGGCAGATCATGAGGTCAGGAGTTTGAGACCAGCCTGGCCAATATGGTGAAACCCTGTCTCTACTAAAAATATTAAAAATTAGCTGGGTGTGGTGGCGCACACCTGTAGTCCCAGCTACTTGGGAGGCCAAGGCAGGAGAATCACTTGAACCTGGGAGGCAGAGGTTTCAGTGAGCCGAGATCACACCACTGCACTCCAGCCTGGGTGACAGAGTGAGACTCTGTCTCAAAAAATAAATAAATAAATAAATTAATTAATTAAAATAAAAAACAATAGGGACATGTCAAAAGGTCAAAGAAGCCAACTTGAAGGAGCTGTCACGAGTCACATCAGGGACAATCTGAGCACTAAAATTAATAGTGACAGTCGTCGTTTCCTGCTGGGGAGCGAAAGAAAGCAGAAAAAAAAATTTAAATAATGATAGTAACAGATTATAACTCATTGACTAAAATGGGAAACCATAAACTCATACAGATATAAATAAATCAGTGAACAAATGGAATGTTTGATGGGCAAGCAAACATTTACATAGTTTCAAAATACCTCCCTACAACATAGTAATTATAAAGAGAAAAATAGCAACTTTACAGTGGCAGATAGCAACTTAATCAAATGCTCAAAACAAACGCCATTGGTAATGAGATAAAACAGAATCAGAGGCCACCAGACAGGATGTAATGAGAAGAATGCAATGTCAATTCTGTGATAGTTCCACCAAAATGTATCATTTCAATCTAATAATAAAGAGGTATCGGACAAACCCAGATTGAAAGATATTCTATTGAATAACTGGTCTATAATGTTCAAAAGTGTCAAGGTCATGAAAATCAAGGATAGACTGAAGAACTGCTCCAAAGTGAATGAGCAATTCTTATGTTTTAGGCATGACAATGAAATGTAACTCCCGATTTTGAACTAGATCCTTTTGCTATGGAGGACATTATTGAAGCAATCAAGGAACTTGAGTGGGGCGTGAGGATTCGACGGTGCTGATCGTTTTCATGGCGGTGTCATGGTTATGGAGGAGAATGTCCTTGTTTCTAGGAAATAAATATGTGTTTGGGTACGATGCATTAGGTTAGCAACTCTCAAATGGTTTAGAAAATAATTTTTTGTACTGCGTTTCCACTTTTTCTGTAGCCTTTGTCATTGTTTCAAATTAAAAAATTAAATTCCATTTATAAAAAAAAAAAGCTTAGCACAAAAGCAAGACATTCTGATTTTGCTACTCTGCTGTAGGGGATTTGGAGGCTTGGATGTGGATATGATTGTTTTGATTTGTTTAAAAATGTAAAACCATTCTTTAGCTGCAATGGACTTAAGTTTCACTTCAGACCTAACTCCCCATCTCACCCTCCACCCCCCTCAATTATGAAGGACTTTTACTTTCTGCTGAATTCTGAGTTAGTTTTTAAGAGGAGCTATTATTTTTAAAATAAGAGCAAGAACAAAACAATGAAGACACCTTTAAAAAATATGCTGTAACTGGGTTAGCCTCTAAGGTGGTGCTGCTTGGTGCCTCCTCATACCTCACCTCCAAACAATTAAAAATATTATTTTAAATGGTTAAAATTTAAAATACTAATAAACATATAATATATTATAGTATAATTAAGTATAATATATAATTAAGTATAATCTATAAATATAGTATAATTAAGTATAATAAAATATACTTGAAATATTAAGTATAACACGACCAGGGGCAGTGGCTCATGCCTGTAATCCCAGCATTTTGGGAGGCCGGGGTGGGTGGATCACTGGAGGCCAGGAGTTCGAGACCAGCCTGACCAATATAGTGAAACCCCCTCTCTACTAAAAATACAAAACTTAGCTAGGCGCGGTAGCCTGTGCCTGTAATCCCAGCTACAGAGGAGGCTGAAGCAAGAGAATCGCTTGAACCTGGGAGGTGGAGGTTGCAGTGAGCCAAGATCGTGCCATTGCACTCCAGTCTAGGCAACAGAGTGAGACTTCATCTCAAAAAAAAAAAAAAAAATACACTGGACTTTACCCAGATTAAAACCTTATGCTCATCAAAAGATGCCATGAAGAGAATGAATTGACAAGTTGTCTATTAGACATATAGAATGGGAGACTATATTCAAGATAGATGTATATGACAAAGGACTTGTATCCAGAACATATAAAGAAATTCTACATCTCAGCAATGAGGAGACAAAAACCCAATTAAAAATAACTGGGCAAAAGTCTTGAACAGACACTTCATAAGAGATATGAATGGCCAATATGCAAGAAAAAAAGTGCCCAGAATCCCTAGTCATCAGTAACAGAAACCTTTAAATTAAAAGAGGCTTAAGAGATATGTTGACCAACACAAATAACTAGACTTATTTAAATCCTAATTCAGACAAATAACATGTAAAAAAATTATAAAACAACTGGAGATGTATGAACACCCACTGGATATTTTATATTAAGGTATTCTTGGCCGGGCGCAGTGGCTCACGCCTGTAATCCCAGCAGTTTGGAAGGCTGAGGCGGGCGGATCACTTGAGGTCAGGAGTTTGAGACCATCATGGCCAACATGGTGAAACCGTCTCTACTAAAAATACAAAAACTAGCTGGCCGTGGCGGCACACGCCTGTAGTCTCAGCTAATCGGGAGGCGGAGGCAGGAGAATCGCTTGAACTCAGGAGGTGGAGGTTGCAGTGAGCTGAGATCCTGCCACTGCACTCCAGCCTGGGCAACAGAGTGAGACTCTGTCTCAAGAAAGAAAAAAAGAGAGAGAGAGAGAGAAAGGAATTCTTACTCATTTATTTTAACTGGGATAATGGTATTGTGGCAATAATTTTAAAAGTCTTTATCTTTTATACACACTTTGAAATAGTTGCAGATAAAATGACATGAGGTTTGAAATTTGCTTCAGAATAATCTAGGGACATGTGAATTGGGGGAATGTAAATGAAAGAAAATGAACCAAATGTTGAGAGTTGTTGAAAGCGGGTGATAGGAACATTGGCTTTATTACATTACTTTCTATACTTTTGTACACATTTGCAAGTTTCCAAAATAAAAACAGAAAAGGGCAAAACAACAAAAAAAAATTGAGAGGAGAAGGGAGAGAGGAAAGAGAAGGGAAAGTAGAATAAGATCATTGAGTGTTAGATTGTTAGATAGTTGATACTATTAAAAAATTGACAGACCAGATAATAAAAGGTTTAGTTAAAAAAAAAAAAAAATGGCCAGGCACGGTGGCTCACGCCTATAATCCCAGCACTTTCGGAGGATAAGGCAGGGGTATCACGAGGTCAGGAGTTCAAGACCAGCCTGACCAACATGGTGAAACCCCATCTCTACTAAAATACAAAAATTAGCCGGGTGTGGTGGCACATGCCTGTAATCCCAGCTACTCGGGAGGCTGAGGCAGGAGAATTGCTTGAACCCGGGACGCAGAGGTTGCAGTGAGCGGAGATTGTGCCATTGCACTCTAGTCTGGGTGACAGAGCAAGACTCCGTCTCGGAAAAAAACAAACAAACAAAAACCAGGTGGGCTTGGTAGTTCATGCTTGTAATCCCGGCATTTTGGGAGATTGAGGCAGGAGAGTCGCCTGAGCCCCAGAGTTCAAGACCAGTCTGGGCAACATAGTGAGACCTTATCTCTTCAAAAAATAAAAAATACATTAGTCAAGCATGGTGATGAGTGGTTGTCTCAGCTACTTGGAAGGCTGAAGTGGGAGGATCACTTGAGCCTGGGAATTTGAGACTGAAGTGAGTAGTAATCACACCAATGCACTCCAGCCCAGACAACAGAGTGAGACCCCATCTCAAAAAAAAAAAAAAAAGTAACATAATTAGAACAAAAATGCAATCTTTTCTAAATACCAAAAGATGTACTACATAAAGAAAAACATAACATTACATATCTAGCAATAAAGTATTAAATGTGTCAAAGGACATGTTTAATACTAAAAGACACAATAATGGCTATGCATACATGAACATACATACACATATATTTTACTTTATTCAAAATATATACATCAGTACATATATTTATATGTACGTATCTCCTATATAAATTACACGTGTGTGTGTAGGTATATGGAGATATATATCTCCATCCTAAAGATGGCATCTTACGTAACAGTGAAATACTAGAGACTTTTCGACTAAGGTCAGAAACAAGACAAAGATTCCTACTGTCTCCACTCCTTTTTTTTTTTTTTTTTTTGAGATGGAGTCTGGCTCTGTTGCCCAGGCTGAGTGCAGTGGCGGGATCTCGGTTTACTGCAACCTCCACCTCCTGGGTTCAAGCAATCCTCCCACCTCAGCCTCCCAAGTAGCTGAGATTACAGATGCCTGCCACCACCCCCAGCTAATTTTTGTATTTTTAGTAGAGACGGGGTTTCACCATGTTGGTCAGGCTGGTCTCAAACTCCTGACCTCAGGTGATCTGCTGGTCTAGGCCTCCCAAAGTGCTGCGATTACAGGTGTGAGCCACCACACCCGGCCCACTAGTATTTACACAACAGGTATTTGACCAATACAATTAGACAAAGCAAAGGCATAAAAATTAGAAGAAAAGAAAAAGTGAAACTATCTCTATTTGTACATGACATGATAGCACACCTCAGACCCTGGGAAAAAATGATAAAATAAACTCAATTTTAAAAAAATCAATGTAGCAGTATACAAAAATTAACACACAAAAATCAACACAAGTAATTTTTTTTTCATATACGCAAGTAATAACCAGTTGGGATATATAATGGTGGAAGGAAAAACCCCATTTACAAAAGTAACAAATAGCTAAAATAGGAATGAAACTTAACAAGAAATGTTCAAAACCTATATGAATGAAACTATGAAACACTCTTGAAATACCTGAAAGTGAACTTGAGCAACAAGAAAGACTTCTGTTCTTGCCTAGGATATCTCAGCTTCATTAAGATTTCAATTCTAGACTGGGTGCAGTGGCTCATGCCTGTAATCCCAGCACTTTGAGAGGGAGGACAAGGTGGGCGGATCACTTGCGATCAGGAGTTCAAGACCAGCCTGGCTAACATGGTGAAACTCTGTCTCTACTAAAAATACAAAACTTAGTTTGGTATGGTGGCCCACACACCTGTAGTCCCAGCTACTTGGGAGGCTGAGGCACGAGAATCGCTTGAACCTGGGAGGCGGAGGGCTGCAGTGAGCTGAGATCACACCACTGCACTCCAGCCTGGGCAACAGAATGAGGCTCTGTCTCAAAAAGAAAAAAAAAATATTTCAATTCTAAGTCAATATATAAATTTAATGTGATCCGAATATAATTCTCAAAAAGTTTTTTTTCTGGAGATAGGCAATTGAAATGATCATATAGAAAAATAAATACGAGAAGATAGCTAGGAAAACTAAGAAGGAAGGGCTCTGAGGAGATACCAGTCCTGTAAGACATTAAACCACATTACAAAGCTGGTATGATAAAGAATATGGTTGTGGAGTATGAATAGACAGACTAATGGAACAGAGTAGGAAGCCCAGAAATAGACACAACTACAAATAGAAATTTAGTGTATGATAAAGGTGGTACCACAAGTTACCAGGGAAAAGCTGGGTTTTTAAATAAATGATATTAAAACAACTGAACATGCCAAATCTGTCCAGCTTAGGGAGAAAAAAAGAAAGAAAAACAAACAAAAAACTGGACAGCCATTTGGGAAAAGATAAAATTAGATCCATTCTTCACACGATCTTTTCACACAAGCATAAACTCCAAATAGATCAAAGATCTAAATGTAAAAAACGAAACTAAAAATAGTGGAAGAAAACGTGGGCAAATTTCTCCATAAAATGGGTGTAGGAAAAGTCTTTCTCTCATTATGACTCAAAATCTAAATGAAATAAAAGATTGATAAATTTGACTACATAAAAAAAACTTTTGCATGACAAAAAAAATCACTGTAAATAAAGTTAAAAGACAAAATACAAATTGGGAGAAAGTTTTCCCGACATACATCACAGACAAATGGTTACTATCCCTAATACAGCACATAAAACTGTCTTTAAAATTTAGGAGGACAAAAAGTCCAAAAACCCAATAGAAAAATGGCCAAAAGGCATGAACAGACAATTCAGAAAGATATAAAAGTGGTCTACATATATATGTGTGGGTCACACCTGTGGTCTCAGCTACTTGGGAGGCTGAGGTGGGAGGATGGCTTGAACCCAAGATGTTAATGTTAAGGCTGCAGTGAGCCGTGTTCGCCCCACTGCACTCCAGCCTGCCTGACAAAGAGGGACCCTGTCTCAAAAAAAGAAAAAGAAAAAAAAAGCATATATATATATATATATATATATATATATATATATATATATAAAGAGATATATATATATATATATATATATATAAAGAGATATATATATATATATATATAAAGAGATATATATATATATATATAAAGAGATATATATATATAAAGAGATATATATATAAAGATATATATAGATATATATAAAGATACATATATAAAGAAATATATATATAAAGATATATATATACACACACACACACATACATAAATGTTTAACTTCACTTAGAGAAATGCAGATTAAAATTACACTGGGCCAGGCACAGTGGCTCACACTTGTAATCCTAGCACTTGGGAGGCTGAGGTAGATGGATTGTTTAAGCCCAGGAGTTTGAGACCAGTGTGGACAACATGGCGAGACTCCCATCTCAACAAAAAATAAAAAAAATTAGCCAGGCGTGGTGGCATACACCTGTGGTCCCAGCTACTCCAGAGGCTGAGGTGGGAGGATGGCTTGAGCCCAGGAGGTCAGGCTGCAGTGAGCTGTAATCACACTACTGCACTCCAGCCTGAGTGAGACACTGTCTCAAATAAATAAGTAAAAATAAATAAATAAATAATAAAATTAGGCCGGGCACAGTGGCTCATACCTGGAATCCCAGCGCTTTGGGAGGCTGAGGCAGGAGGATCCCTTGAGCCCAGTAGTTTGAGACCACCCTCAGCAACATGGGGAAACCCTGTCTCTACAAAAAAATAAAATAAAAATTAGCCAGGCATGGTGGCACACACCTGTGGTGTCAGCTACTTGGGAGGCTGAGGTGGGAGAATTGCTTGAGCCCAGGAGACGGAGGCTGCAGTGAGCCTAGATTGCACCATTGCACTCCAGCCTGAGTGACAGAGTGGGACTCCATCTCAAAAAAAAAAAAAAAAAAGAAAAGAAAAAATTGGAGGTTGAATTGAGACTTACCAGCGTGAACTTTTATAACTCTTATATTTCCTAACTCTGAAAGGGCTTAGAAGCAATGTCAAATCAGTTGCAATGAGCACACCTAAAGACTTATCTTGGTTTTTACTCCTTAGAGGAATGTCTGGTCCCAGGGCTGGGGTAAGGAAAGTTCAAAATAAACCTCGAACATCTTGTTAAGCCAAGAAGTGAGAAAGTGTTCAAAACATGATGGGAGATTGTTAAATGCACACAGGACCCAATTTGAATGGGTTCCCCCTGGCCAAGTGTGAGAAAATGTGAGCACCAAGCTAAGAATATAATGGATTATAACCCTGGTTATAAAACAGGAATTCTTTAGGTCATACTGATAATCAATCAATCAATAAGTGTGGGAGGTGCCCTTCCTTATACCAACTTATACATGTAAAGGAGTTGTGAAACTGGAAAATTACCATTCTCAACCATCCTCGTAAATGTTGGTCCAAGCAAGAATAATTAATGAATGCTAAATCTAGGGGGAAAGTTTGGTGAGGAACAGAATATTTATATAGTTTCAAAGTGTCTCTCCACAGACTGCTAATTAGTTGCAAAAGGTAAAACAGTAACTCTTCAGTAGAGAAAACAGACAACATCTTGATCAAAATGATCACCAATGAGGAACAGAGGAACAAAGTGTGCCTCTGGATGTGATACACTGGAAAAAATACATTATTTGGGTTGGGAATAAGTTAGCTGAAATCTAATCTTAAGGAAATGTATAACAAACTCAAACTGAAGAACATTTGTAAAATAAGGAGCGATATAATGAAAGCTAATAAAAGGCTGAGGAACAGTTGCAGACTAAAGAAAACAAAACAAAACAAAACAACAAAATGCAAAACATGATCCTGGACTGGAGGGAAAAAAATTTCATGAACATTATCACAGCAATTGAAAAAGTTGAGGTACAAGACTTATGATTTTCTCAATGTTAAATTCCTGAATGTAGTAACTGATTTATAGCTATATAAGAGAATACCTTTGTTCTCAGGAAATACACAAATAAGATGATGGGGCCAGGCGCAGTGGCTCATGCCTGTAATCTCAACACTTTGGGAGGCCGAGGTGGGAGAATTGCTTGAGCCCAGGAGTTCAAGACCAGCCTGGACAATGTAGCAAGACCTCCATCTCTAAATATATATCTATTTATATATATATATAAATTTTAAAGATAATAAGAGGTAAAGGGAAATGATATATGCAACCTATTCTAAAATGGTTCAGAAAATATATATATATATATATGAAGGGAACAAAAAAAGTATATGTGGCAAAATGTTAAACATTGGTAAATTTGGGTAAAGGATATATAAAAATTCTGAATATTATTCTTGCAATTTTAAGTTTGAATTATTTCAATGAAAAGTAAAAAACAAAAGTATGCCAAGTCTTAAGTAATCAGTTTCTAATTTCAGAAATGCATACCCTGAAGAAAAATGGTATCTCATGTTTGAACCATTCATTCAAGTATTTACTGAATTCATTCAACAAGTATTTACTGAATGTGCCAAGCAGTAAAGCGAGACAGAATACCCCAGTCATGCCCCTACTCTTAAGTGCTCTTACAGAGATAGGCCTGGCTCTATGTGTTTTTTCCAATTTTGCTGGAGTCACCTCATCTAGGATCCAAATATCAGGTGTGGGTATCAATGCAAATCCCTGAATCATTGTCATTGTTTTTATCATTGTAGTTGTCATTATTGTTGTAGTGTTTTTCTTCTTTAAATAGCAAAACCCCTTCCTAACACTTGAGAAAAGGTGAATTAAGAGAAATGAAGTTATATGTAGCTTTGTTTAAAGTCACGAAGTAGTAGTAATAGCATCCATTTCAAGACATTTCATTTTATGAGGACAGTAATTGTTCACATTTTAAGACTTGCTCTGATTTTGCAGAGCTTTTGAAGACATTTTCCCCTTGTTTGGGAATCAATATGAAAACATTGATTGTCCTGCAATTATCAATGTTACATTGTCTCTGGAGTTTTTGGCCTTGTTTCAATGCAATAAATCAAGTTGTAGATTGCTGGTGGCCTTAGCAGAGCAATTATCACTGCAGCACATAATATCCAGCTTGCTGCCTTATTGTGATTCAGAGACCTAGTCACAAGCCTGCTTTTTGTCTAACAGCCAACAACTAAAAACCCAAGTTTCCATCAACAGAAGGAATAAATTGTGGTATATTCATACATGGAGTACTATGCGGCCACATAGGAGCTAACTACTGCTACATATAATACGGAATAATCTCAGACATGATGTTGAACAAAAGCAGACAAGCACAAGTCAATATGTGTGCATTTATTTATATGAAATTCAAAACAGCTACTACAAATATAGGACACAGGAAGAATGTCTACCTTTGGGGAAGGGGGCAAATATTAACTGAGTAGGGGCCCAAGCGAGCCCTCTGAGGTACTGGAAATGTTCTATATTTTTATGTGAGTGGTTACAGGGTATAATCATTGGTCAGGGCCAGGCTCATGCCTGTAATCCTAGCACTTTGGGAGGCCGAGGCGGGTGGATCACCTGAGGTCAGGAGTTTTGAGACCAGCCTGACCAACATGGCAAAACCCGGTCTCTACTAAAAATACAAAAAATTAGCTGGGTGTGGTGGCGGGCGCCTGTAATCCCAGCTACTGAGGAGGCTGAGGCAGGAGAATCGCTTGAACCCGGGAGGTGGAGGTTGTAGTGAGCCGAGATCCCGTCACTGTACACCAGCCTGGCGACGAGAGCGAAACTCCGTCACACACACAAAAAATTAATTAAAAATAAATAAAAAATAAACATTGGTCAAAAATCACAAAGCTGTATCAACTGTATATAAATAATTCAATTAAAATATCATGCATAAAATCTGGGTGTGATAAAAACAAAGAATACTTTTTTTTAAACCCAAAGCAAGGCAAGGGGTGATGTTACCAAACTGCCATGTATCAAAGATGTGATTAGAAGGAAATCCTTCAAGGGGAGCTTATTTATGGTATGCTAGATGTCTTCTGGCTCCATTCACACATGATAAATAACACCACCTCTCCAAGTCCACTGGTTTGTTTCTTCAAGGAAAGAGTTGGAACAGGATCAATGTTTACACTCACATGACACAAAACATCTATGTCATCTCCATCTGAGATCAGATGAAAGCTAAGTTTAAATGACAGTAGTTGTTATTCATTAATGTAATTGGTAAAGAAAATATCAAACATTCTTGTCTGCATAAATAGCAAGACAAAAGCAAAATTAAACAAGTTAATAGCACAGACCCTGAAGTCAGAGAGCCAGGAGTTCTAGATGGGGCTTTGCTACTTAAGTGGCAATGTGTGTTGCTTATCTGAAAGAAAACATTCCCAATTTGTTGGAAAGTTCTTCTTTAGCAGTAGTAATCGGTGTTTTATCCAACATATTTCTTAATAACTGTTGAGAAAAGGTTGAGACATCTTCCCAATTGGCACAGAAGTGCAATACAAGGCCAGAACATTAATTTCACGTTTTATTAAAAATTCATGGTAATTAAAAGGTTTTCGTTAAGTCTATTTATCAATTCTAAGAGAACCTAGAACAGGAATATGAACAAGCTCAGCAAAATGATCACAAGGCCACTAAAAGAATGTCTGATATTCCCCAGGCAGTCAAAGATGCTCAAAGGAAGAAAAGTATCCTGATTTAGAATTTTATACCCAGCACGGTTAAAGATCTCCTTTTTCTTCTGTTTTGTAACTTTCTTTTTTCTTCTCTTTCAAGACAACTCGTCACTAGGATTCCTTTTCTTCTAAACAATGACTTTCTCATTCTTTTTGGCTGTCTTAAAATGTGACAACAAAAAAGCATCTTTGCACATTAGGAAGCCGAGGTAGGCGGATCACTTGAGGTCAGGAGTTCGAGATTCGCCTGAGCAACATGGTGAAACCCCATCTCTATTAAAAACACAAAAATTAGCTAGGCATGGTGACATGCGCCTGTAGTCCCAGCTACTTGGGAGGCTGGGGCAGGAGACATGCTTCAACCCGGGAGGTGGAGGCTGCAGTGAGCTGAGATCGCACCACTGCACTCCAGCCTGGGTGACAGTGAGATTCCGTAAAAAAAAATACAAATTTAAATTAAAAAAAAAGAAAAAGGAACTTTGTTTTTGCTTTATATTTCATGCTTTAATAAACATAAAAATTTGCTGTCTCCCCATCCCCCACCTCTCAGACTGAAGGTAGTCCAAGTACCTGAGATTTTATGGAGTTTTACTTTTTTATAGTTTATAGGCAGTTTATGCCAAGCCTAAAAGTGTGAACTCTAGTCTGTATGTAGGCTTGGATTCAAAGCCCAGTTCCACCTCCACTTACTATGTGACTTTGGACAAGTCGCGGTTCAGTTTGATGCTTCAGTTTCCTCATCTGTAAAATGGGAATATATTACTGAACCAATTTCATAGGGTGGTTTTAAGAATTAAATGATATAGTGCAAGTAAAGAGTTTACTTGTTAAGTAAACACATACATATACTCAATATTAGCAGTTACAAATGTTAATTCCGAGTTGGCTCTGGTAAATTTTTAAAAAATTGGTTGATTAAAAAACAGGCATATCAGCCGGGCACAGTGACTCACACCTGTAATCCTAGCGCTTTGGGAGGCCGAGGCAGGATGACTGCCTGACCTCAGGAGTTTGAGACTACCCTAGGCAACATGGTGAAACCGTCTCTACTAAAAATACAAAAATTAGCCGGGCGTGGTGGCAGGCGCCTGTAGTCCCAACCACTTGGGAGGTGAGGCAGGAAAATCATTTGAACCCAGGAGATGGAGGTTGTAGTGAGCGGATATCGCACCACTGCACTCTAACCTGGGCGACAGAGCAAGACTCCATCTCCAAAAAAATCACTACTCTATACTTCTAAGAATCTTCTAAGAATCCCTGCTTCTTTTTAGTGCACATGAGCTTGGTTCCTCAGGCAATTATTTTACAATCTTCATTGCTGGCCATAATTGCAGTGCCACCAAATTACCAGTGCATCACAAATGGATTTGTAAAGAATAGTCACCCATATTTATAAATTATTTGCTTATAAAAATATCTGTTAAAGCCGGGCGCAGTGCTCACGCCTGTAATCCCAGCACTTTGGGAGGCTGAGGCAGGTAGATCACCTGAGCTCCCGACCTCAAGACCAGCCTGACCAACATAGAGAAACCCCGTCTCTACTAAAAATACAAAATTAGCTGCATGTGGTGGCACATGCCTGTAATCCCAGCTACTCAGAAGGCTGAGGCAGGAGAATCGCATGAACCCGGGAGGTGGTGGTTGCAGTGAGCCAAGATTGTGCCATTGCACTCCAGCCTGGGCAACAAGAGTAAAACTGCATCTCAAAAAAAAAATCTGTTAAAAATATTAAGTTAAAAATTTAAAGGGCTTGTTTAGCATATAATCTGGCATTTAATCCATTTTATATTATAACTTTTTATTCTTAATAGTAAAAATGTCTTCTACTGATTTAAATAGTTTGGGAAATATTAACATTTAGGGGCTGATAAAATACTTTTGAATGTCAGGCTGGCCATCTACCTGGCAATACGAAATAAGCATAATAAAAAATATTCCATGTACCACACATTTTTTTTTTACTTGGGGTGGAGTATAGAAACAAAAACCCATCACCAATCATAAATCCAGCTGTTCACGTATGCCTTATCAATGATCATGTATCTTGTGGGAACTTTCTGAAAAGGACAAATGTTCCAACATGTAGAGCTTTTTCTCTGCAGAAAAAACATCAGAGCTAATCAAAAGCCCATGTTGTTTCCTTTTCTGGGGATACTGTCAGCAACAAAGTAAATAAATTGCATGTTTTTCTACCTTTTTAGATAATACAATATTTTGCAAACTTGCCATGATTGTGAGGGTCAAATAAAAGAATACTATCTAAAATTTAAAAATTAGGTTATCCTGGCTGGGCGCGGTGGCTCATGCCTGTGATCACAGTACTTTGGGAGACCGAGGCGGGTGGATCACCTGAAGTCAGGAGTTTCAGACCAGCCTGGCCAACGCGGCGAAACCCCGTATCTACTAAAAATACAAAAATCAGCTGGGCGTGGTGGCACGTGCCTGCAGTCCCAGCTACTCGGGATGCTGAGTCAAGAGAATTGCTTAAATCTGGGAGGTGGAGGCTGCAGTGGGCCGAGATTGCACTACTGCACTCCAGCCTGGGTGACACAGCGAGACTCCATCTCAAAAAAATAAATAAATAAATAAATAAAAATTAGGTTACCCTGCAATTCTGCCATGTATCTCCCTAGCATGTGAAACTAGGTGGTAGAGAAGATACAGCAACAGGAGATGTATCAAAGTGATCTGAGTGTTACAGAAAGTGGTTAACTAAAAACCCTTAAATCTAACTTAGTAGAAGACAGGCTATATTTACTGAAGAGGGAGAGTCAATATGAGGCCTAAAAATAGGAGACAAATAATTCATTGCCAGGCATGATGGCTGACACCTATAAGCCCAGCACTTTGGGAGGCCAAGGCAGGAGAATCGGGAGTTCGAGACCAGCCTGGGCAACAGATCAAGACCTCATTTCTAAAAAAGTAATAAGTTAACCAGATGTGGGAGTGTAACTGTAGTCTCAGACTCAGGAGGCTAGGCGGGAGGATGGCTTGAGCCCAGGAGGTTGAGGCTGCAGTAAGCTGTGATCACACCACTGCACTCCACCCTGGGTGACAGAGCAAGACTCTGTCCCTATAAAAAAAAAGAAAAAAAAAAAATTCATCGGTGTAGGGCCAAGTGCAGTGGCTCACACCTGTAATCCCAGTACTTCAGGAGGCCAGGAGTTTGAGACCGGCCTGTGCAACATAGCAAGACCTCCATCTCTACAAACAAAAATATTAGCTGGATGAGGTGGTGAGTGCCTGTAGTCTCAGCTACTTGGGAGACTGAGGTGGGAGGGTCTCTTGAACCCAGGAATTGCAGGCTGCAGTGAGCTACAATTGTGTCACTGCACTCCAGCCTGGGCAACAGAGACCCTGTCTCTATAATACAAAAAATTAAAAAAATTCATTGGTGTAGCACTGGCATTGTCCAAAGGTACGTCTGCCCTGACTGGTTTATTCAAAGATGTCCCCATGACTGGTTAGGTCTCCTAGCAGAGATCCATGCAGATTATCATAGCTGGACAGTGTTAGGCAGTATATTGACCAGCTCCACCCATGGTGCTTCCAACTCGGACTTAGGATTTAACTTTGCTTCCATGACAACTTGTCTAGTGCACTCATTAAACGTTAAGTATCCAGATACTCTTCAAAGTCATATACTTGCTTTCGGCCAGGAATGGTGGCTCACGCCTGTAGTCCCAATACTTTGAGAGACTGCGGCAGGCAGATCACTTGGGGTCAGGAGTTCAAGACCAGCCTGGCCAACACGGCGAAACTGTCTCTACTAAAAATACAAAAATTTTAGCCGGATGTAGTGTTGTGTGCCTGTAATCCCAGCAACTCGGGAGACTGGGACACAATAATTGCTTGAACTCAGGAGGCGGAGGTTGCAATGAACTGAGATCGCGCCACTGTACTCCAGCCTTGGTAACAGAGCGAGACTGTCTCAAAAACAAAAAACAGACAAAAAAAAAAAAAAAAACAAAGCCATATACTTGCTTTAAATGAATAATCTGGGATCACGATTTTAAACCAAAATAATAAGCAATTTTCAAAGTACTCTCCATTAATATCTCTCACATAACCAAAGATAGCATACTATAAACAAGGCACATTACTTAAGCTTATTTCATCTATGCAAGTCTTAGCACACGTGTTGAAACGAAGAAAAGATTCCAGAAGTTTCCAATTAACCATTATACATCTAGTATCCATAGAAAAATGTCACCTGTTAGTTTGTGTCAAAACTGTCAAATGATGCAGTCATACACATGCTTTAAAAGATACACGGTAGCCCAAAAAATGTCAGTTGTCTTGTTCTGTTTTGCATCTCAAATTCTGCTATGAAACTAGGAGTTTCAAACAAACCACTGTGGATTATGAACTACGTTATTTACCATGTACTACAGTCAGTTCTTTTTACTCATAGCAGTTATGTTCTATGAAGTCACCATGGGCCGGGCGCCATGGCTCACGCCTGTAATCCCAACACTTCGGGAGGCCGAGATGGGCGGATCACCTGAGGTCAGGAGTTTGAGACCAGCCAGGCCAACATGGTGAAACTGTCTTTACTAAAAATACAAAAATTAGCCAGGCGTGGTGGTGTGCGCCTGTAATCCCAGCTACTTGGGAGACTGAGGCACGAAAATTGTTGAACACGGGAGGCAGAGGCTGCAGTGAGCCGAGATCGTGCCACTGCACTCCAGCCCGGGGAACAAGAGCAAGACTCTGTCTCAAAAAAAAAAAAAAAAAACAAATCACCATGAACACTAAATTATTAAATACAGGTTGAGTATCCCTAATCCAAAAAGCTCCAAAACCCTAAACTTTTGAGTGCTGACATGACACAAGTTGAAAATTCCACACCTAACCTCATGTGATGGGTCAGTCAAAACTTTGTTTCATGCACAAATTTACTGAAAATACCGTATAAAATTACATTCAGGCTGTAACATGTATGAAATAAATTGTTTAGACTTCAGTCCCATCCCCCAAATCTCATTCTGTATATGTAAATATTCCAAAATCCCAAGCATTTCTGAAAAGGGATAATCAACCTGTACTGACAGGGTTAGGTTCCTGTAAGCCTGTGACATTTCCAGCAATTAATACATGACCTTGTTTTATGTGTTTGTTAAGATACCTTATTTAATATACATTAATACTGAATTCATGTAACTCATGTCACCCATGCCTGAAAAAAAGCCTCCCTAACATCCATTTTCTCCAAAAGGCTCATCTCTTCCTTCTTGTGCTAAGGAACACCAGGTAACACTTCTGCGCTATGCTTGGGGGCCATTTTAAACAGCAAAATCCACCCACAAAAGGCACAAAAATGTCAAGAACATAGCACTCAAGAGACCATGAAAGGGATACTCGTCTGGGAAGTGTGTTATCAGGTGACGCAAACTTTTTGTTGCTCTGCACACATCCATGAAAGCAGCATGCACACTGATTTGGGGGTTACAAATAAATTTTAGTGAGTAGGCAAATTTGTAAATACGGAATCTGCAAATGAGAATCAACTGTTTCCTTAATTCCTGCAAGAATCCAAATGCCTACTCCCCAAATCTGTTGGCTCTGGCCACTTAAAAGTTTGCTCTATCTGAAAAAGCAGACATTTCAGGAACAGATGAATATGACTTATCTTCGAATCTCACAACAAATACTGACTTCCAATCAATCAGCTACCTAACATATAAAGCTATGAACCCAACCTGGCACTAGATTTTGGTGTGTGAACTAGTGTGTGAACTTTATAGATTTGACTTCAAGTGTCAAAATAGCCGGCTCTTTTAAAACCTCAAAATTTGAACCATTTTGTATTACAATTTTGAAAAAATATGGTGTTTCTCTGCCTTAACACAACGAAGAAAATCTTTCAAAAAAAAAATTGTAATGAACCATCAGCCCCTGAGAGGGTATGTCTGTTGTGAGGCAAAATACAAAATGATCAGGATCCCCACTGGATGCACTGTTCTATGCTAAAGGGTAGGAGGGTGGAGTTTGTATTATCTTGAGTTTCAAAACAAGAAGCCAAAGTGAAAAGCATTCTAGGTAGAAGCATCACTAGGCTTCATCAGCAGGGAGGGCTGCCACTGTCACAAGCTAGGGTTTTGTTTAGATTTATTTAATCCCAAAGGTTAATAGAATTGTTTATTTAGCATGGAATGAGATAACCACACGTTTAACTTAGAAAGCTAACTCTAGCAGTAGTCCACAGAGAATGATCGGTTAGAAATTAAAACTCAAAAGTATAAATTGCCTGGGTTATCAGTTTTATGCAGATACCCTATACTCCAGGCTAGATCTTCTAAATCCATCCTCCTAAAAGAACCCCACATCTTCGCCTTTAACAAGTACTTTGGGTATTACACTAAAATTAAGCCACAATCATGAACTACCAAATTAAAGACGTTACAAGAATAAGGTTTAAAACTAATCATAACTTTTAACACTTTAATATTAAAATCATACCAAAGCCTATCTTATCTGCATCCTCTTCAAGAGTAGCTATCATTGTTTTATATCATGTAAGGGTTTAAGCTAATAATCTCATAGCCTAGAAACCTCAATATAATCATAAACTGGCAGGCCAGGCATGGTGGCTTATGCAGGAATAAGCCTTATGCTTATGCTTGAGCCCAGGAATTCGAGACCAGCCTGGACAAAACAGGGAGACCCCACCTCTACCCGCAAAAAAAAAAAAAACCCCATAAACTGGCTTATCTTCAGTGGATGGGTGTCAGTTTTGTACATGAAATATTAAGATCATGTAACAAATACATGTAACAAATTGTTTCAATAATCCGTATGGAAACCTTAACTCATAAAATGCACTACAGGAATTGTCTTGTGCCTTTTACATAAAACCAATAGACCCCTTGAACTTAACAGTACATTTTTCATGAAAGATTCTTATGTCAGCTCAGCACCATTAAGATATTACCTATTTATGCATGGCAATTATAAAGACTTTGAAAAAAAGCAAATCCGTGCACTGTTTAAGGAATTTTTATTAAAGCAAGAATTTTATAATCCAAATTACGTTTCCTTGCTCAGTTATCAATTCTGTTACTTAAAACAGAACTGACATTCTGAGCTATTCCACAGTAAAGAATTACAAAATTAAAGAAAGGAATGCTTTAAATTTTTGTACTTTGCTGAAAATTCTTTTTCCCAGGGTCTATAAAACATTAATTTGTTTTTATATTTTACTATTTTTTTGTGTTTTTTTTTTGTTTTTAAATCAATAAGTAATCTAGGACTAGCATTATGTTTGCTAGACCTGGCATTTGCTCGGTACATAAGGTTCAAAGTTTCCTTTCCTTTTTTTATTTATTTTATATTTTGCAATGTTTTTTTTCCATAATATTTAAGTTTTTCGATGTTTAGATATTTTTCTTCGGTGAAGCACAAGTTTCTTTTCGTGGTCCCTGATCAATCTGTAAATGTTAAAAAAACAAATTAAGACCAGGACTATCACTTGTCAGTAGCAAATTAAAGCCCTTAGCCAAATTCAATGTGGCTGTTTTTATCCATAGTTTTATTGGAACACAGCCATACCTGTTCATTTGTATACATACTATCTATGGTTGTCTTGACATGGTAACACTGGAACAAGATCATTTCAGAGATAACACAGTCCTCAAAGCCCAAAATATTTCCTATCTGGCCCTTTACAAAAAACATTTGCCAATCCCTGGTCCTGATCCTGGCTGCACTACTCAATTTCTTGGGAGTGATGAAAGACAGTAGTAGAGACCCAAGGGCACCACCCAAAAAGGAAAGGTAAAACTATGAAAGCCAACCTGTGACAGGTCATTTTATATATATATTACTATACAAAATCTGGCAGGGCGCAGTGGCTCACGCCTGTAATTTCAAGACTTTGGGAGGCCGAGGTGGGCGGATCACTTGAGGTCAGAAGTTCCAGACCAGCCTGGCCAACATGGCAAAACCCCGAGTCTAGTAAAAATACAAAAATTAGCTGGGCACGGTGGCAGGCATGGGCCTGTAATCCCAGCTGCTCGGGAGGCTGAGGCAGGAGAATTGCTTGAACCTGGGAGGCGGAGGTTGCAGTGAGCCGAGATCGCGTCAATGCACTCCAGGTTGGGCGACAGAACGAAACTCCATCTCAAAAAAAAAAAAAACAAAAAAAAACCACCACCTGAAAGTCCTGGGATTTTAAAAATCCAACAGTTAACGGGTAAAATTCCTTTAATTCCTCTATAGTTAGTTCCACTTTTCCTTGAAAAATTATCAATACATTTAAATGAACTGTAAAATGATCTTTTGCTATGCACATTTCAAAATATGCTCAACAAACTTTATAAAAGATGAAGAAAACAAGCTTAAAACAACAAACCAGAGGGAAAAGCTCACTTTAAACAGTTGGAACACCGGTGGCACTGTTAACTGCTTTCTGGGCAGCCTCTTTAGCTTGGTGGGCTTGTAGTACAGCTACAGCTTCATCAACCTAAAAAAGGGGAAAACAGATAAACTGGTTCAGGAAAGGAATGGAAATAAAGAGTTTCATATTGGTAACATACCAATTCCCAACAAAGGTTAAGTTTCTTCCCTCAGATGAAAGTATAAATTGTTACACTAAACAACTATATCCATTCAATTTTGAGTTCTATTACACCACTATTCTAGAATTATGAATCGCTCCCCTGCACTTCTCTTTCCGTGTCCTCCCCACACTCGAAAAATATTTCTCTTTTTCCACTAGAGAAAGCAGCAGCAGTTGAGAGTATGGCTGTTGGAGCTGATGGGATTTGAAGCCAGGTTCTGCCACTTAAGAGCTGTGTGAGCATTTGGCAAATTATTCAGCCTGTTTCAGTTTACCTATCTATAAAATGGGGATAAATAGCGCCACAGGTTATTATGCAGACTTTACAACTGTACATGGCTTATATATAACACGATGTAAGTGTTCTGTACAATTAAGTCCCCATAAAAAGCCATGTAATAACCGTGTAAGAGGCAACTTGGTAAAAAAATTTAAATCACCTTAGAACGGAGTGACTCTGGAGACTCAAGCATATGAAGAAGTTCTGAATTATCAATCTCCAACAACATGCCAGTGATTTTACCAGCAAGAGTAGGGTGCATGGCTTGAATAAGAGGAAACAGCCGTTCACCTAGGAACAGAAACATTCAAAAACTCCCTTCAATAAAAAAAAGTTTTTAACTGCATTGAATTACCACATTAAACTGGGGTTTAAGAACCCTACTTCTGTCTCACGTATATAACAACCCATAATCCACAATTTCATTATGTCTTCATGGGAAGACAGAATAAAATCTGCCACAAGGCAATTAACTCTTGATATTACCAGCTTGCCAATTAAGCAATGTTACCATTAGGTTGTTAAATCGGTGTTCAGGCAAAGTCACAAGTTTTCTTCTCATTTGCTTCAAATTCTTTCTCTCAAAAATGTAGTGAGGGCCCACGGTGAGTAATGCCCTACTACCCTATTTATTACTAACAATACATTTTCTTATTGGCTTTCCAGTGGTTTTAATTAGGCAGACCAACTGTACTATCATAATCATTCATGCCAATTCAGATCAATTCCACTGCCCTAGCTGTCAACTGACTGACCTAGTGCCTAAGTGATTCCTCTATTTTCTAGTCTTTCTGAACTGACAAGGTGGGACAGAAGTACTCACCCAACATTTGCTTTTGCTCTTGAGGAGGGGCAGATGCCAACATGGAAGCAGTCAAAGGTTCCTGACCTTGTACATGAACAGCAGGCTAGACAGAAAATGAGAACTCTTAAGTTTAAAGCACAGAAAAAAATGGCAAATACAAATAGTCATCAATGGACATCTGCTGAAGTGGTAGACTTCCATCGAAACATGAGGTGGAGAAGTTGAGTGAGCGAATTAGAAAGAAGCCAAAGTAGTTATTATATACTATGTATCGCAGATACATTTTTTTTTTTTTTTTTGAGATGGAGTCTCACTTTGTCGCCCAGGCTGGAATGCAATGGCACAATCTTGGCTCGCTGCAACCTCCGCCTCCGGATTCAAGCACTTTCCTGCCTCAGCCTCCCCAGTAGCTGGGATTACAGGCATGTGCCACCACGCCTGGCTAATCTTTATATTTTTAGAGCTGGGGTTTCACCCTGTTGACCAGGCTGGTCTCAAACTCCTGACCTCAAGTGATCCACCTGCCTTGGCCTCCTGAAGTGCTGGGATTACATACAGGTGTGAGCCACCACGCCTGGCCCATAGCTACTTATAATAGTTGTTTCAGACCAGGCGTGGTGATTTAGGATGTGAATTTCTCACTGCTTGTCCAATTCCAAAAGCATAAGACATTTTACATACTATCATATTAGCAGAATGTTCCAGATAGGCTAAGCTCTCAAGAATCTATCATGCAGCTGTCTTCACATTTTTTCTTTTGAGACAGAGTCTTGCTGTCACCCAGCAGGGATTACAGCTTGCTGCAGCCTTAAACTCCTGGGCTCGAGCAATCCTCCTGCCTCAGCCTTCTAGCAGCTAGGACTACAGGCTTATGCCACCACACCCAGCTAGTTTTCTTTGTGGAGACAGGGTCCTGTATGTTGCCCAGGCTGGTCCCAAACTCCTGGTCTCAAGCAATCTGCCTGCCTCAGCCTCCCAAAGTTCTGGGGTTATAGGTGTGAGCCACTGTGCCCAGCTGCCTTCACATCTTTGATTTCACCCAAGAAATGTGATTTTTATTAAGAAATCATTAAATTCATACCTGTTGCATTGTAACTTGTGGCTGTGCATTAAGATGTTGCTGAGGATTGCGAACTCCTGCAGCATATTTATACTGTGGAACGGTGCGGACAGCAGGAGTAGCTGCAGCAGCTGCAGCTGCAGGACGTGGACCCATTGTCTGTGTTGATGTGTTAGCTAAAAAATAAGAACATTTTGTATTTTTATCTTGCTCTTTCAAATTGGTGATCAATTTTTAAAGGAAGGATTAAGACTCACCAACACGCTGTGTTGACATGACTCGTGGAACCTGTGAAGAAGCTGGTCTCATAGTACTAAATGGTGGTCTAGGAGCAGCTGGGCGGATAGCACCGGGCATATTTTGGAATGCTGCATTTTAAAGATGTGAATATACATTAACTGGGAAAATTTACTGAGTGAAAAGTATTTATGCTGTTTTCTTCGATCTGAGGTTTGCATAAAAGACTAAAAAGTGACAAAACTTTTTAAAGCTGAGTCTTAACACTTGCCATTTTCCCAGACTCAGAGCATTAATAAGTAAAAACATTAATTCATACAAGGACGAGTACTTATATGTAGGGACCAGCCCCACAGGGTCGGTGGGCTTCTCCCTGTGTGCAGCGACGAGAGAGTGCAGAAATAAAGACACGAGACACAGAGATTAAAAAAAAAAGACAGCTGGGCGCGGGGGACCACTACCACCAAGACGCGGAGACCAGTAGTGGCCCCGAATGTCTGGCTGCACTGTTATTTACTGGATACAAAGCAAAAGGGGCAGGGTAAAGAGTGTGAGTCATTTCCAATGGTAGGTAAGGTCACGTGGGTTACGTGTCCACTGGACAAGGGGCCCTTCCCCGCCTGGCAGCCGAGGCAGAGAGGAGAGAAGACAGAGAGAAAGAAAGCTTACGCCATTGTTTCTGCATATTAGAGACTTTTAGTACTTTCACTAATTTACTACTGCTATCTAGAAGGCAGAGCCAGGTGTACAGGATGGAACATGAAGGCAGACTAGGAGTGTGACCACTGAAGCACAGCACCACAGGGAGACGGTTAGGCCTCTGGATAATTGCAGGCAAGCCTGGCTGATGTCAGGCCCTCCACAAGAGGTGGAGGAGCAGTCTTCTCTAAACTCCCCCGGGGAAAAGTAGACTCCCTTTCCCGGTCTGCTAAGTAGTGGGTGTTTTCCTTTGACACTTACGCTACCGCTAGACCTCGGTCCGCCTGGCAACGGGCGTCTTCCCAGACGCTGGCATTACCACTAGACCAAGGAGCCCTTTGGTGGCCCTGTCTGGGCATAACAGAAGGCTCGCACTCTTGTCTTCTGGTCACTTCTCACTATGTCCCCTCAGCTCCTATTTCTGTATGGCCTGGTTTTTCCTAGGTTATGATTATAGAGCGAGGATTATTATGATATTGGAATAAAGAGTAATTGCTACAAACTAATGATTAATGATATTCATATAATCATATCTAAGATCTATATCTGGTATAACTATTCTTATTTTATATTTTATTATATTGGAACAGCTTGTGTCCTCGGTCTCTTGTCTTGGCACCTGGGTGGTTTGCCGCCCACACTTATAAATATACCTGAAACATAATCATGATAAAATTCTAAGTGCTCCCAGCCTGGCCAACAGGGCAAAATCCCGTCTCTACAAAAAATTTAAAAAATTAGCTGGGCGTGGTGGCGTGTGCCTGTAGTCCCAGCTACTTGGGAGGCTGAGGCAGGAGGATCACTTGAACCCGGGAGGTGAAAGCTGCAGTAAGCCAAGATCATGCCACTGCACTCCAGACTGGAAGAAAGAGTGAGACTCTGTCTAAAAAAATAAACTCTAAGTGCTCTTGGAATATAACATACTGTTCCACAGGACAAGACTTAAAATACCACGACTCTGATTCTCATACATGATTAAATGGAACGAGACCTTTAAAACTGTGGCCTGACAAAAAATGAAATTGGCTGGGTGCCATGGCTCACGCCTGTACTCTCAACACTTTAGGAGGCTGAGGTGGGCAGATGACCTGAGATCAGGAGCTCGAGACAAGCCTGGCCAACGTGGTGAAACCCCATCTCTACTAATAATGCGTAAGTTAGCTGGGCGTGGTGGCGGGCACCTGTAATCCCAGCTACTCCAGAGGCTGAGGCAGGGAGAAATCGCTTGAACCTGGGAGGTGGAGGTTGCAGTGAGCCGAAACTGAGCCACTGCACTCGAGCCTGGGGCAACAGAGCGAGACTCTGTCTCGAAAATAAATAAATAAATAAATAAATAAAAAATGAAGAACTGTACCTATTCCCAAAACTTTTATAAAGGGAAATCAAACCACTGTAGACATTACTATCTTAGCACTGCTTTTAAATGCTATAAAAATGAACATCCATAACCACAAATTATGTGAAATGCAATAGTTAACCTAACATTGACATAGAAGAGCTGATTTACCCAATGTGTTATTTTTAACTCAATCCCCAACCTTAATTAAAAGAAAAAAGACTTACGATGAGGTCTGGCACCCTGAGCAGTCCAGCGAGGACTTGGTCTTAGTTGAGCAATTTGGCTAGGAGGATAGTATGCAGCACGGTTCTGAGTCTGCAGGGGAAAAAAGCACATGAGTTTATCAGTTGAAGAAAAAAGCAAATAATGCAATAAATTATATGTACTTTTCCAAAACATTTACCAGGACTTCACACTCAAGCATTTTTTCCAACTCAATCATAATTCACCTTTCTTAATGTTTCACATTTGCGGGGCGAGGGGCACAAAAAACACTAGAAATGACCAAATACGAAAACCTTCATGGTTCTGGTTGCCTTCTAAAACCTACCTGTGGGATAGCTGCCATAAAGTAACCTGAAGGAGGTGCTGGCTGGTAGGGGTTGATTACAGGGTTGGGCACAGCTCGTACACTTGCCATTCTCTGCATATACTGGTTAGTGAGGTGAGCCTGGCGCTCTTCTTTGCGCTGAGCTAAAGCTACATACAATGGCTTTGTGGCCACAATTCTACCGTTCATTTCTGTAACTGCTTTAGTGGCTTCTTCTGGGGAGGAGAAACATACAAAACCAAACCCTTTGCTGCGACCACCCTCCATCATAACCTATTAAAAAAAAGAAAAAAAAAGTTAACTTAATGGTAGAATGAGGAGCAAAAAAAGAGCGTTACAGTTTAGACAATTATAAATCACTGAATCAAATAACTAAACCCTGTTAATGCTTAATCATCTTGTATTCACCCATTGAGTTCACAATTTTTCCTTAATACCCAATTATTAAGGGCAAACTACACATACGCATTACCCTAGCCAGGTCAGAGAACTGACAGAAGTGAAGGCTGCACAGAAACTTTTAAAGATTTTAGATACTGAATTTGATTGGATTTTCAATATTGAAATTTAATTATCTAAATAAATACATCCCAGGCCTACTAAATTGACTTTTGGGCACCACTGGAAGCATTTCCCAATTAAATTTTGACTATTCTAACAATTCAAGCTGACAAGATGCTTTACTATGCCTTTGAGAACAAAGTAGTTGAATCTTACAATACCCACATCTTTAAAGTTTTTACATTCAAGAGCAGAGGATCCATAAATATTACGGTATAAAGAACACTCAAGAGGAAGGTTCTTCTAGAATTGATTGCAAAGACCTTTTAAATGAGCAATGAAGACTTGCAAAGAACCACTCGCTAGGCCAGCAATATATATAAGCATGCTATAAAACTACATTAACAGTATGCGAGTGGCATAGGAACAAACGGTAATAAAACAGAGGCCAGAAATATACCCAAGCAATTATGGGAATTCACTGTGTTAAAGTTAACATTTTAAAGTACTGGGGAAAAAGGACTTTGGGCTACTCAATACACGACACACTGGGACAAATGAAAAAATGTAGAACTCTTAATTCACATTACATTGAAAAATCTTAAATGCCAGGTAGATTCTGAATCTGAACATAAAATGTAGAAATAGAGAGAAAACCTTTCTAAGATGACACACACACACGCGCACACACACACACACACACACACAAAGTGAGGTCTATAAAGTGGAAAATTCGAAGAAAATATTTCCAATATAAAACAAATGTTTGGCCGGGCGCGGTGGCTCACGCCTGTAATCCTAGCACTTTGGGAGGCCAAGGCGGGTGGATCACCTGAAGTCAGGAGTTCGAGACCAGCCTGGCCAACATGGCGAAACCCCGTCTTTACTAAAAATACAAAAATTAGCCGGGCATGGTGGCAGGTGCATATAATCCCAGCTACTCGGGAAGCTGAGACAGGAAAACTGCTTGAACCCAGGGGGTGGAAGTTGCAGTGAACTGAGATCACACCACTTCACTCCATCTCAAAAAAATAATAAAACAAATGTTCCCTTAATCAATAAAAAGACAGACAACCAGCCGGGCACGGTGGCTCACGCCTGTAATCCCAACACTTTAGGAGGTCACCTGAAGTCAGGAGTTGGAAGACCAGCTTGGCCAACATGGTGAAACCCCATCTCTACTAAAAATACCAAAAATTAGCTGGGCGTAGTGGCACACGCCTGTAATCCCAGCTACTCAGGAGGCTGAGGCAGGAGAATCGCTTGAACCTGGGAGGCGGAGGCTGCAGTGAGCTGAGATTGCACCACCGCACTCCAGCCCAGGCGAGAGTGAGACTCGTCTTTAAAAAAGACAAAAAAAAAAACACCTCATAAGTTTAAGAATTTGTGTTGCACTGCATTAAAAGCATTCTTGGGCCGCATGTGGCCTGCAAGCAGCGGGTTGGACAAGCTTGGCTTAAGCCCAGGAAAGGCTGAGGCTGCAGTGAGCTGTGATTGTGGCATGCCCCTGCACTCCAACCTGGGCAACATAGTGAGATCCTGTCTCAAGAAACAGAAAAACATGCATGCTTCATACATTCAAAATATGCTGATGCACAACACTCAATTTAAACAATATCCAGGGAACACACTGAAGACAAAAACATTCAGGAATAAATTCTATCATACTCCAATACTCTTACATAAAAAGCATAATCTGAAACACAAGACAACCATGGCACTTCCATCTTACTTGTATTCAACCACCTTTCCCCTAACATTTCCTCACTCTCACAGAAGCTTCCTCGGACTTGCCAGGAAAAGCTGACTAGAAAGATCAGCCACAGCGTCATTCCAGTTCAGCTGAGTTGTAATTTTTTCTATGCACTCTTCCCCAACCCCAGCAAAATTATGTATGCACAAAACCTTGCATATAGGGGGACTCTTGGCCCACGGATGCTAGACAAAAACATCTAGAAGAGAACTTCTTAAATCAAGATTTCAGAATTCGTACTAGAATACTACTGCTGGTGTTTCTTAATCTCTGATTTCAAATGAAAGAAAATATGATCTCTATTCTTACTGCTAGGGGACAGGGGAGGGAACTGGGGCTTGACTACCCAGAATGAATTGTAGAAATGAATAAACAGATCAGAACTATAGTAACAATTGTAAGTCCCTAATAAATTGCTTGTTTTAGCAAAATGACTAGTTGTTGGAATAGTGCATACCATGTGAGGATATCAGCCTTCCTTAGCAAAGAGTTCAGCGCTTGCCATTTTTAAGTTAACCATTAGGCTACGACAACCAGTTCAAATGTGAATTTAAGTTTTAGAAGTAACGAAGCAAACACCTCTCTAGTGGCTATAATACAAAATTTATATACATATATCTACATGTATGAATTTTTACCAGACCTCAAATAAATGAACCATGTTTTCTTACCTTTGCACTAGTGATTGTACCAAATGGAGAAAACTCTTTCCGGAGACGTTCATCATCAATACCATCATCAAGATTTTTCACATAAAGATTAACACCCTAAAAAGAAGAAAAGAAAATTATAGAAAAAGAAAACCATGGTGGTACCTAAGTACATCTATTATTTTACCCCATATTTCTTCTCCTATTCCCCTCTCAAACCCTCCAGCTACCTGGAAGTAACTGAAATCAACGTAAAATAGGTTTCCTCATCCCTGTCTTATTTTGGTTGTTCAATTAAAAATGAACCTGGTATCTGGTGATCCTATCTTGTTTCATCTGTTCAAATTTGCGCTTAAGTTCCGTCTGCCGTTCCACCTTTTTCTGAGCTCGACCAACATAAATTTGTTTTCCATTGAGCTCCTTTCCGTTCATCTCATCCACAGCCTTCCCCCCAAAAAAAAGAAAAAAAAAAATCACAAAACTTTAAACTTACAGTTCATTTCCTTAACAGTTAAGACGAATTTGTTAAGTCACAAAAGCTAAAGACAAACCCATCCCAAAATCTCAAGGTTTTGGGACAATATAGGTTACCAATTTATACTCTCAAACCTAATGCATAAAATGCAAATAACTGAAAATACAAGAACATGTCAAATAGCTATTAGTATGCACATAGACTTCAACACAAGAGCAACTCAACTTTGTACCCCCTTCTTCCTGCTGAATACAGACCACTTACTTTCTGTGCATCTTCATGCCTTTCAAAGCTTACAAATCCAAATCCTTTGGATTTTCCACTTTCATCAGTCATTACTTTCACACTTAAGGCAGGCCCTAAAAAATTTTTTTACATAAATCAAGGATATTCCATATAACATTCACATTATACATTTCAAATTTCAACATACAAAGCCATGAAAAAAATTTCAAAGCTCCGTAACTTGACTCCTCCCTCCCAGCCTTCTATGCCCCAGGTAGGTATACTTTTCCATTGAAAGACCTTTTATTATTAAGAAGATAAATACCTTCCCTCCCCTGAAGGATTCCTCCTTCCATTTAAGGAGGTACACTTTAAACGGCTGTAAAAAGTTTTATTCTCAGCTCTAGCACAAAAGAGTTGCATTTTTTACCCAATAATTTGATTTTTTCCCTTTTCTATAGAGACAGTATATCATTCCATTGCCCAGGCTGGAGTGTAGCAGCACAATGAATAAGCTCACTTTAACTCAACTCCTGGGCTCAAGTGATCCTCCTGCCTCAACTTACCAAGTAGCTGGGACTACTGGCCCACATACCACCATGCCTGGCTAATTTATTTTTTGTAGAGATAGGGTCTTGCTATGTTGCCTGGGCTAGTCTAAAACTTGTGGCTTCAAGTATCTTCCCTCTTTGACCTCCCCAAGCGCTAGGGTTACAGGCATGAGCCACTGTGCTAAGACCAATTTGATTTTCTTTGTATCAATTAAGAAACAAGTATTTATTAAGCCTTGGCCTACCCAACTTTCAATAGGAGTGGAAGGAATACATGGTTGGACTCTTTGGTAAGACATAGGTAATATAGGAATTTGAAAGAGAGGGAAAAAAAATTTCTTTTTAAAGACACAGGTGAATTACCTGGAAGAGAAAGCATTTATTTCTGAAGACATGTTTTCCCCTAACTCCCTCTAAAGTAGGAGAGACAGGTAACTGAGGCGGGTGGTATCTCAGGCAAGTGGGGCAGAAAAGGTTAAAAATCACATTTGATTACAGAAACTTAGAAGATGTATGGGCCAAGGCAGATTTTCTTCTGAATGTGCCTCTCTCCTGAGGCCAAAGTCAAGAAAATATGACATATTCACATATTTGTGGTCAACTTATGCAGCATTACTCATAGGGTTGGTAGTTAACATCAACTTTTACAAATAGCTTCTAATTAAAAGACATTAAGAAGCACGACAGTTGAAATATATAAAAGGCAGTAGCTAAATTTGGGGGTTGAGATGTAAACATGATGTCACTTTCTACGTTTTATATCATCTATCTTTGTGCAAAATGGTACTTTTTTGCTCTAGTGGAGGGCTTGATGTGACATGCTAGCATGGCAGTAAGATATTAGATTTCCTGGCCAGGTGCAGTGGCTCACACCTGTAATCCCAGCACTTTGGGAGGCCGAGGTGGCTGGATCACTTGAGGTCAGGAGTTGGAGACCAGCCTGGCCATCACGGTGAAACCCCGTCTCTACTAAAAATACAAAAATTAGCTGGGCATGGTGGCGCACACCTGTAATCCCAGCTACTCAAGGTAGAGATAGGAGCACTGCTTGAACCCGGGAGGCGGAGGCTGCAATGAGCCGAGATCACGCGACTGCACTCCAGCCCGGGTGACAGAGCGAGAGTCAAAAAAAAAAAAAAGTATTAGATTTCCTAATTCTTTATTATTTGACATATTAAAAAAAGCAAGACACCTCTAAGTTCAACACAAAATGCAAAGGGTGGGGTCAAGCAAATCATCTGCACATGAACACTTAAAAGTTATTTTATCTGTTATACCCCTACCTAAACTAAGGCTGGTTTGTGCTTCATTAATTTCAAGTTTTATGAAGTTATTTTTAAATGCAGGAAATAAGTACTTTGAATCACTGGAAAATCTGAATTTTTGGTTTCATCGCTGAAAGTCATTGTTTTAAACTGCTCAAACATGATGTTACTTAGACTGACCAGCTTTATTGTTCTATGAGACTGCATTCCACTGTAGGCTGGCTGTGTCAAATATATGCTTCTGATGACATGGGATCTCTAATTACACACACACACATATATCTCTCCAGCCTCTTAATGTAGTAAAATATTTTAAAATCTGTTCTAATTACTTAGTCATACCTTACTGTGCTAATCTAATGCTATTAACCTTTAACCTCAATAGAATTCTATTTATTTGCATTATACTACTTTGTAGTGTAACAGATGGCCAGCAGCTTAATTCAAATAACCACAAATATTTTAAAGTACCATGTAAGTCTAATTTTATTGACTTTTTTAGTATAAAGTAATAGGTAAAATTAACACTGAGCACTAATTCAGAGCTGTGTGTGTAAAAATTTAATTAAGACACATTACCAAACTTGCCAAAGAGATCCTTAAGGCGCTCATCATCCATGTCTTCTCCAAAATTCTTGATGTAAACATTGGTGAATTCTTTTGCCCTAGCTCCAAGTTCAGCTTCTCGTTCTTTACGAGACTTAAATCGTCCAACAAATCTAATAAGATATACAAGGACTATAACATTAGATTCTATTTTATAAAGTTCAGATTAAGTAAGCCTGATGGTTGTTTTTGCTACTGTTACTGAGAATATTCAGAATCCCTAATAAAAAGCACACTACAAAATAGAAATAGGGCCATAATTTAAGATATGACACCATGAAATATATGAATAAACCTCTAACTACAATCACAAAAAAAAAACCACTTCTTTTAATACACACTTCTCTCTTCTCTAGCTAACCTAGGGTTAAAGGGATCACTCCCATCAATACAAATGAGTGGAAGTGCATGTGTACCATGCCAATAAAAAGACCTCTATCAAATTAAAAAGCTTTCATCGTCATCTTAAAGTGGCGCTTGCGCTTTCTTTGCCATCTCCTAGAATAAAAATTTAAACTTCCCAATCGTGTACTCTAACACACAACAGCCTGACATAACTGCAGCATTTTCAACAAAATGACACTAAAACTTAATTTTTTCTGAATATAACAGTAGTAATTCAGAACAAGGATCACTGGGCTAGGCAGTGGCTCACACCTGTAATCCCAGCACTTTGCAAGGCCAAGGTGGGATGATCACTGGAGGCCAGGAATTCGAGTTCAGCCTGGCCAACATGGTGAAACTGTCTCTACTAAAGTACAAAAATTAGTTGGGTGTGGTGGTGTACACCTGTAATCCCACCTACTTGGGAGGCTGAAGCATGAGAATTGCTAGAACCCGGGAGGCAGAGGTGGCAGTGAGTAGATTGCACCACTGCACTCCAGCCTGGGCAAGAGAGCAAGACCATGTCTCAAAAATATAAAAATAAAAAGAACAACGATCACTGAAGAAAAAAAAGTAGCACGTGTCATAGCATATTATAATACACAGCAAAGCAGAAGGAAAAACCATCTTACATAATCTCACCCTAGTCATCTAAATTTCCTTATCTCTAACCCAGCTTTAGAATAAAAAGTAAAATAAAAATAATTTCCTTATCTCTCCACAAAATATGGTTGGTCTTCGCTATGCTATTAGTTTCATAAATGTTCTCAAAGGGAGCGTATTTCATTGTGACCATCACTTTCTGCTTTGTAAATAATGCTGCAACTTTTTTGAGACAAGGTCTTGCTATTTTGCCCTGGCTGGAGTGTAATAGCTGTTCACAGGCACAATCACAACACACTACAGCCTTGGCTCAAGCATCCTGCCTCAGCTTCCCAGTGGCTGGGAATAAAGGCACACTGCAGTAAAGCTGAAACTTTATGAAAGACACTTTGTGTATTTCTTCTTAGGACAGTTACAAATTTCCAAAAGAGTTATATCACTTTTACTCAAAACAGCAATATATCATTCTTTTCTGGATCCTGCCAGTGTTGGGCTTGCTTTTTTTTCCTCCTAAAGCACTGGTAACAGGCATTTGTGAGTATTTTTTTTTTTTTTTCAAAGACAGTTTCAATCTTGTCGCCCAGACTGGAGAACAATGGCGAAATCTCGGTTCACTGCAACCTCCGCCTCCCGGGTTTAAGTGATTCTCCTGCCTCAGCCTCCCAAGTAGCTAGGATTACAGGCATGCGCCACCATGCCCAGCTAATTTTGTATTTTTAGTAGAGACGGTTTCTCCATGTTGGTCAGGCTGGTCTCAAACTCCCAACCTCAGGTGATCCGCCCACCTCGGCCTCCCAAAGTGCTGGGATTACAGGCATGAGCCACCGCGCCCGGACTTGTGAGTAATGTATGTCTCTCATTTTACAGTACATAAAAGCAAATTATTTTGAGTTTCTTCACCTATAAAATGGGTTAATTTAACCAGTACCTCAAGAATTATGAATATTAGGTTTGTCTGAATTCCTGATTTTTCACTAATGCACTCATTTTGAAAAAGCTTCATTTTTCTGTTTACTTATCTTCTGTTTTCCTTTTGGCATGAATGTTAATTATATTAAACCTGTTATTTGTATGTTACACTTACTGTGTAGAAAATTCAATTGTAAAAATCAAGATTAGCTTATTAATTTTCACTCCAGTACAACTACATGAATTTTTCTTGTTATTCATCTTTAGAATGTTTTTATTCTTTTATCTTACGTGTTATCTAACTTCTCCCTGACAAATATTAACTTAAAATGAATGGATTTGGAATTATTAAAAATAAGATTCAAAATATGATTAGCTAGATATTTATAACTTACACTTTGCGATCATTTAGGAGCATTCCATTCATTTTTTCAATAGCTCTTTCAGCTGCTTCCTGTGTCTCAAAGTGTACAAATCCATAGCCCTTGGAACCATTTTCATCACAAACCACCTAGGGAAAAACATATACCCATTTTTCTTTATTTGCTATTGATTTAACATTTGTTCAGTGTTGAGAGACAATCTGTTAGCCATCTAACCTGGATATTTGTGAAATAAAGATATCCATTACTGCACAGTTCCTATTTCAAGCACTAAACTAAATGTAGCTCAACAATGTAAACATGTGTATCGGACATTTTTGGCTTACCTTACATGAAAGGATGTTACCAAAAGCAGAAAATGTATCATACAGTGCTTTATTATCAATGGATTTGTCCAGATTTTTAATGAATATGTTGCCTACTCCACTTTTGCGAAGTGATGGATCACGCTGAGACCACATGATGCGTACTGGCTTGCCCTTTATAACATCAAAATTCATGGTGTCCAAAGCACGCTCCGCTGCAGGAAAGACATTTTCAGAGTCAATATTACTTCAAAATTTTTGCTGGCTACTTAAGATTATATAAACTATGTTGAGTGGAGTGGGAGGACACATGGTCTCACAGTTGAACGCTTCCTCTTTAAGCTTCAAGATGGCTAGACCTTTCAAGTATCACACACTAGTGTGGGACCTAAGTTGTATAAAGCAAAGACAAATACCAGAAGCCCCCGAAATTTCTCACATATAAAAGGATGCCATATTGCTAATAATTAATGAATTCTTGAAGCAATCTCTTGCCTTAATTGCCATTAAATCTAAAGCACTTTTTTTCCTAGTTATCAAAATCCAAATTCCTTCACATACAATGTTTAATGAGCAGTATAAAAGGCATTACGCAACAGATTTATCTACAAGCTGGAAGTAGTTTATAGATTTAAATATTTTAACTTCTTCCCAACTACTTGCTAAAATTGGTCATTTCATTGCTAATAACAATATTATATGAAAACTAGTCCATTTCCTAAAAAATGAAAGTTTCTGAATTATTGGGGGGAGGGAGGGTTTCAGTGATTCATGGCACAACTTCCATTTAAGAAAATGAAAGGCTAGACCAAGATTTGAATCATGCTTTCAAAAGCTAATGTGAAGTTAGACATATTTGGTTTCATAATCACAGAATTTTAAAAACACCAGGTCTGCAATATTCAGAAATCACCATTAACGCTCTCTTGACACATAAAATCAATTTCACTTTAGATCGCTGATTTTCTTAACAACTGATCTAGTTATTTCTGAATACTGCTAGAAAATTTCAAAATCTACAATTAATTTCAGGATCTATAAAGGATTGAATTATGTATACCTGTACCATTAAAGGCTCTAAATGAAATAACACATCCTTAAATAAAAAGACTAGTCCCCGAAGAGAGGGAAAACGGTCCCTTTTAAGCCCTGAAACAATTCCTACAAATTCCATGCCAATGTAAATTTAAAGTTATTGACAGGATGAATTTTCCGGCCACCTCTTTTTTTTATAAATGAAAGTTCCAGTTTCTAGAATATAGTGATAATCAGCTGTTAGCTCATTATCAATTGACCACACCTACTCAGCTTCCCTAGTTTTTTTTTTTTTTTAGCTGACTTTGCTTGAGCTATTTTTCAATGAGTCACCTCTTCCTATGAAATTGAAAACTGGTCACTTTCAGAAGCTATTCTGCCTATCAATGTAGCAATAAGTTTTTTAAAAAGAACAAGAAATCCACTTAAGTAATTGATTGGATAGTAAATTGTACATATAGAAACTAGACAAATGGAAAACTGCCATATTCTTTTCAGCAGTTAGGGTACTGGTCTACCGGTACAGACTGATAATATACACTGTACACTGTAACCACGGAAACCTGAAGTTCAACTCTTCGAATCCCAAGAAATGTAAAAATTGTTTTTTGGATTTAAAAACGTTAAGCTGAGAAAGAGTAACACTTTCAAGTTTTCATTTTATGGTCTCTAGAATTCATTCCCATGTTTTCTCCACCAACTCTTAGGTTGTGATAACCTGCCCCAAAGTTATCTACCCCCATCTGACATGCATTGATACACCCTGCCTAAGGTTGACAAGAACTGTTATGAAGTGACATTTGGAGTTACTGCTTACAGAGCAAAAGGGCAGGAAACCTGCAGTGCAGTTTTACAACTTCTGGCTCTGTGTCACTCAATATTCTGCTTCCAAAATCAGTATCAACTTTACACAGTGAAGAGCTGATCAGTAACCTAAGTTCTACTGAATGAATGTTAATAGGAGCTTAAATTCCACCCTTAAGGCCTTTTCTAATAAAAATGAATTCTTCATATTTCGATTATTTGACACGTATTCAAGTGGCCAGCCTGTAGGGGGGAAAAAAGGCAAAATTGGGCCGTAAAATGGAATTAAGCTGACTTCTCAAAGCCAATTGATCTAAAGACAAATCCTAGCAACTCAACAGACCACAGATATTATCTGTTTACAAAATTGTGTTTCTGTTAACTGTTTAGCTTCAAAATAAAAGCACAAAGTTAGCTGCATTTCCCCCATAAATTTCAAGCTCAATTTAATCTCCGTTATTTTGTACTCAGTCATTTCCCAAGATTTACAGGTATCATGGGCCACTTTTAAAAATAAAAGAGAAACTTGAACTTCTTCCATGCTACAGATAAGACTGGTCCAGTTGGAATTACACTAAAGTAACATTTTATAACCAAAGTTGACTATTTTATAAAGAAAAGCCCCTCAAAACGACAGGAACTATTTCAGAAGGTAACATAATATACTCGAAAACCACCAGTATTGTGAATCTAAGATAAAATTTGACTAAAAATGGTCTAAGTTGCCTGAGAAAACTGGCCTTCAAAGTGGTCGGCTGCCACATCCCCTCCTCCCACTCTGCCCTTTTAATGTTAGAGAAATGCTTGATTTAGGGGAAACCCCAAATGCATGTCTCCGGTAAATTCCATTTCTAGATCCATCAGTCACTGATGAGTTCTGGGAAGTGGACTCACAAGCCTGAGGACCACCACCACACCACACATCGCCACAGGAACTTTATCCTAAGGCCTGGTGGCTCCCCCAGGCGACTGGGCCAGGAGCAGGAGCAGAAGCAGGCCTCGGGCCTGCGAGGTTACAGGGTTCAACACGTGGTATTTTTCGAGCACAGAACTGCACTTCCTCCCCAGGCTGGGGCGCCGGCAGGAGCTCCGGGTGGTGGGAGCGCCTCCACCTCTTACCCACGAAAGGAGCTCAGCGCTCAACGCCCCAGAATCCCGGGGCCACTGGCGGGAGCGCCGCGGAGGAACCGAATCTCACCCACCCTCCCGGCGCGTCATCACCCTAAAGTTTGAGAGCGTCTGAGGCCGAGAAAATGGTCGCAAAGGAGGAAGTAGCCGGGCGTGTGGTTGCCGGCAGCGCGGGTCCCCGCCGGCTCGGGAAACGCGGCTCCAGGGACCCCGGCGCCTTCCCGCCGGCCGTCGCGGGGTGACATGCCCTCCCGCCCCCCGCCCCGGGCCCGCCGGCCTACCCCGCCCGCCGCCGCCGCCCGAGCCTCATGGCCGCCCGCCCGCCCGGCCGACCGCGGAGCCCGGCGCTCACCGTCCGCCGGCTGCTGGAAGTTCACATACGCGTAGCCCAAGGAGCGGCGGGTGATCATGTCCCTGCAGACCCGGATGGAGAGGATGGGCCCGGCCGGGCTGAACTTCTCGTAGAGCATCGCCTCGGTCACGTCGGGGTGGAGGTCCCCCACGTAGAGCGAGGCCATGGGGTAGCTGGGGGCGCTGGGGTTCATCTCGGCACGGCTGCCCGCAGGGCCACAGGCCGCGACCTTTCCGTGAGAGGAGGAGAGCGAGTGCCGGGGCTGGGGGCCGGAGCCGGGGGGAGGGGAGCGGGGAGCAAGCGCAGAGGGACAAAAATCAACCGGAATTGAAAACTACTCAACGGCCGCAGAACGGGGTCGATCCACTGCCGCTGGCTGCCGGCTGCCGGCGGGGAGCGAGGGTGGCGGTGTCGGGTCCGGGCAGCGGGAAGGCCTCGGTCTCTTGGTTCCTTCTTGGAGCTGCTGCGGGGCCGCGGGCGGGCGGGTCGGTCTCGGCTGCTTCACCGGGTTATTTTATAAAAGAGGAAGAAAAAAAATAAAAGTCTCCGGCGGGGGAGACGCGGAATTTTTGTAAATTTTTTTGGGGTTTTTTAAAAGATTTTTTAAGATTTTTTTTGGATTTTTTAATAATAAATGTGTGTTCCGAGCCCGGAGCACACACTCCGCACTCTCAGCACTAACCGCCGGGGAGAAGGGGAAGCACCGCCTCCTGCACCCTCTACTTATACCCCGCGCCGCACTCGCCCCGCCCCCGCGCGTCTGACGCCAGGGCCCCTACGCGAGCGTCAGCGCCGGAGTAGGAGGAGACGCGGAGGCCAGGGGGAGGAGGGAAGAGAAAACAGGAGGAAAGAGCTGAGAGGAAGGGAGAGGTGGCGGCGGTGGAGGCTGCGGTGTGGGGGTGGGGCTCTGGCGAAGGGGCGGGGCTTTTGCGCAGGCGCCGCGGCCCGGGAAGCGGGGCTCGCGCTGCGTCGCGTCCGCGGGGGTGGGGAGGGCGGCTCGCAGGCGGTCCTCGGGGGTGTTGACTGAGGCGGCCCCGCCTTCCGCCCCGCCCGCCCCTGCCTCCACCAGGAGGAGCGTTAACCCGTCACCGCGGCGGTGGGCGGTGCAAGGGGCTTCCGGGTTCCTCCGCGCCAACCACCCCCCACGTGCGCGGCCGCCTGTGGCCTCCTCCCGCTGCGGCCGGCCCGGCTCCTCTAGCCCCAGCTCCGGGGGACGCCGGGCACGGGTGAGCGGGCGTGGTCCCCTCCGGGCCCGGTTTCCGAAACGTGCGTAGATGGAGCCAGCGTGGCCCCCTGCTCTCTCCTACCCGGACCGCACTACGAGTCCCAGCGGGCACCGCCGCCACGCGCGTCGGCCGCAGAAGCGGTGCCTGCTGGGAGCTGGAGTCCCCAACGGCCGCGGCGCTCGCTGACACCAACTGGCTGCGCGGGTCCTGGCCGCCCGCTCCGGGACCCCTCAACCGTCCTGCGCGCTGGACCCCGGCACCTCTGGAGCTCCCGGCGCGGGGTGGGGGGGCAGGGAGAGAGAGGGGAGGGCCCCTCGGGTTCCTCGTCCTCTTCTTTTCCAGCCCGACCCTCCTCCGTGTCTTCACTGGACGTTGTCGTTGGTCAGAGTGGCTTTAATATGGGATAGCTGTGTTGGGGGTCTTTGGTCACTTCTTACCTTAAGGTGCTAGGCTGGAATCATTGATTTGTGCTGCTTCTGCCAGACATTTCTTGGCGATAGAAACCAGGAGTGGAGAAAAGTGAATGTTTTTCCTGAAAGTACGGGTTTGTCACAGTCACTACTATATGGCACCACAGCCCTGCAACCAGACAAAATTAGGAATAGTCTAAAACAACGTCCTTATAAATAACTAAAACAATTCTGCACATTAGTAGTGGGTTTTAATAGGAATGCTAAATTTAACGAATTGATAGTAATAAAAACCGGCTCTAGGAATGACATTAAATCAACATACAAATTCCACTCGAAAGTAGTAAAGTGCTTTTACAGGTTTTAAAGCACTCGCGTAAACATACTATCATTTGTTCCTGAGAGCAATCTTGTGTGGGAGGTGGAGCAAGTAGTAATAATTTTACTTTACTGTTACAGGAACAGTCTCAAAGAAGTTAAATGATTGCCCAATTTATTCCTTAATTCAATAAACTTTAATGGATGTCAACTGTATTGCTAGGTGTGGAATTAAGTACTTTATATCTGTTCTCATTTAATTAGAATTTAAACCAGTGGAATCCCACATAAATACTATTTTGCTCCTATTAAAAAGAGGATAAAATGTGACCGGGCGCGGTGGCTCACTCCTGTAATTCCAGCACTTTGGGAGGCTGACGCACGCTGATCACATGAGGTCAGGAGTTCGAGACCAGCCTGGCCAACATGGTGAAACCCCGTCTCTACTAAAAATACAAAAAGTAGCCAGGCGCGGTGGCTCACGCCTGTAATCCCAGCACTTTGAGAAGCCGAGGGGGGCAGATCACGAGGTCAAGAGATCGAGACCATCCTGGCCAACATGGTGAAACCCCGTCTCTACTAAAAATACAAAAATTAGCTGGGCGTGGTAGCGCACGCCTATAGTCCCAGCTACTCGGGAGCCTGAGGCAGGAGAATCGCTTGAACCCGGGAGGCGGAGGTTGCAGTGAGCCAGGATTGCGTCACTGCACTCCAGCCTGGTGACAGAGCGAGACTCAAATAAATAAAAAATAAACAGTTGATAGGCTTCCAGGGCAGCTTGACAGGCAGTGATGCCCTGGATGGTAAGTGGAAGCATTCTCATCACTAGAAAAGGATATTAGTGCTTTGTAGGTGAATACATAGTTTGGGAAGGGAGCCAGTCATCAGGACGTCTATGCAGCTGTGGCTCTTGCACTTAGTAGATGTCATTGTCATATTTTATGGCGGTACAGTTGAGTATGTGCAAGGGAAAGTAGAAGCAAAGTCCATACCTGAGGACAAGGAGCTGCTATTTAATAGAATAGGAGAGAGAGTCAGAGCCCAGGAGGAAACAGGAGTGGGATCTGGAACTGAAACCAAGAACCTGTTCCCTTGATCCATCAATCACCTCTTTTTATTTCCAGCCAGCTCCTTTCGCTCAGATCAGAAACTGGTCAATTCAGATCAAAAAGAAAACAAACCAATCTTCTCTTAATGACGTATTCCTCTCTCATTCACTTTTTTTTCATAGCCAAGCTTTTCATTTCTGCTTTCTATCTCCTTAGTTCCTCAACACTACCGTATGACTTCCAGCTGCACTCAAATTGCCCCATCAACAGTTGCCAATGATCCCTGTTCTATTTGACAAATCCAATGGACTTTCTTCAGGTCCATATTACTGGACATCTGCAGAGTTTGACACTGTTTTTCTCCCTCTCTTTTGTCACACACTCTCTTGGCGTCTGGGCTACACTTTCCTGGTTCTGCCTCTCAGACTCTTCCTCCTCTCCCCCAGTAACCATTCCCTGACCACCAGGTAGGATTGGGCACACTTCCTTTGGTTTTTCCCCTGCCGCCCGCCAACCCGGCAATACATTTACTACGTTATATCAAAATAGTGTGTTTATGAGCGATCTCCCAAAATAAGTTGTAAGCGCCAAAAGAAGGCTTATGTCATGTTTATCTGCATCCCAACCATCTACCGTGAAGCCTGGCACACTGAGGGTGTATTTTTTCTTTTTAAACCTAACTTCAGGGAGAGGGCCAGCTAGGCCTTGTAGACTGACCATATAGGATGAGGGTTAGTTGGGAGGTCTCAACCTGATGGTCACATGGGCACCTAGGGCCGTGTTCACCTCCAGACTGCTTGGCCTGCTGCAGCATGTTACCTCTCAGCTCCACAAGCTGTTTCGGGGAGCGCTTCCTGACATGCTGGTCGGGCTCTCATTTCTAGTGCTGGAAGTAGTGGACTTTTAGTACCCCAAATCAGGCAAGCAGGGACAAGCAAGGACTCCTGGACAACAGGAGTTTCTGGACCTCCAAAGCTGAGGACGCTGTATGGTGGTAATCCCACTAATGTTCTGAGACCCCTTTTTGATGTTAGCAGTCTGATTGCTTGTGATAGAGGTAATTAAGGCTATGAATAAAAGGCAGAAGATGAAATATTTGTTGATTCCTTTTGCCTTTTTGATTCACTACTCTCATTTTTCTCTCCTATCATTTTTTTGTCTTAAAAAATGTGCTGTCTATGTTTATCTGGCTTGCCTGTGTTTATCTAATTTTAGATTGCAAGCTGTGGGACAGAATAATGTCTTTATATGTGCAGCATCTCACTGTGGGTGCCTAAGAATATCTAATGACATTAAAGTCATTCAATTAACCTGTTTTTATTTAATGAGTAAACTGTAAAGTTCTCCAGAGAGCTTATTCACTTGAACTTCACTAGCAATTTATAAGTAATTTTCAGGTTATATCCAGGATACATTCAGAATATATCCAGGATAATTTATAGTATCTTGTGTAATGTAAGATAACCTGGCCTTTTAAGATCTTTAGGTAATATAGAGAGATTTATTTGAAATGGATAATAAGTGTATTCGTTGAGAACAGATCCCTCTCAATTGAAGGGGTATACTTTCTGTAGATCCTTGAAATAGAAAAAATATTATACGATGTCTGTGATAAAATCAAAACTATGCAATGTTTCAGAAGATGAGCTTCCCACTTAATTGGTTTGCCAGGTTGGTGAGGAACATAACACCTACTCAGATTTGCAAATTGTCATGCCCATGATCAGAGGAATTCCTATAATGAGACTCACTTAGAGTTTATGTTTTCTTCCATACGCATTGCATATTTTTCTCATACCAACCAAGAATGAAGAAAGGAATTTATATGAGTTTGAAATGGGGTCCTGTTTCTAGATTGTGTTTCAGATGTTGTAACCTGACATTAGTTCTGAGAAAATGGCGAGCAATCAGACTACTAACATCAAAGAGGGGATCTCAGAACATTAGTGGGATCACTGCCATACAGCGTCCTCAGCTTTGGAGGTCCAGAACCTCCTGTTGTCCAGAAGTCCTTGCTCGTCCCTGCTTGCCTGACTTTGGGTACCAAAAGTCCACTACTTCCAAGCTCAGCACTAGAAATGAGAACCCAGCCAGCGTGTCAGGAAACGCTCCCTGAAAGAGCTCCTGGAGTTTAGAGCTAACATGCTGCGGCAGGATCAAGGGTCATAAGGTCAAGGGTCATAAACACAGACTCAGAAACACAGAAACAATATTGGGAAAAAAATGTAGTTAGTGATTTTGTTGTAGAAGAGAATAAGAGAAATCTCAAAATACTAAGGTTTGTTACAAGGTGCTTTTCTAATGGCATAGCCATCTATGTTAAACCAGTGTAGTTGTTATAATGATTGTTCAATATAACAGGGATACTACGACCAGGCACGGTGGCTCACGCCTGTAATTCCAGCACTTTGGGAGGCCAAGATCGGCAGATCACAAGGTCAGGAGTTCGAGACCAGCCTGGCCAACATGGTGAAACCCCGTCTCTACTAAAAATACAAAAAATTAGCCAAGCGTGGTGGCGTGCGCCTGTAATCCCAGCTACCCAGAAGGCTGAGGCATGAAAATCGCTTGAACCCGGAAGGTGGAGGTTGCAGTGAGCTGAGATCGCACCACTGTGCTTCAGCATGGGACAGAGCAAAACTCTGTCTCAAAACAAAAACAAAAACAAAAACAAAAACAAAACAAAACAGGGATACTACTACCTTCCTAATAGGATTCTTGTAAGACTTGAGTAAAATATTATGTGTAAACTTCTTTTTTTTTTTTTTTTTGAGACAGTCTTGCCCCATCCCCCAGGCTGAAGTGCAGTGGCACGATCTCTGCTCACTGCAACCTCCGCCTCCTGGGTTCAGGTGATTCTCCTGCTTCACCCTCCCAAGTAGCTGGGATTACAGGCGCATACCACCAAGCCTGGCTCATTTTTGTATTTTTAGTAGAGATGGGGTTTCTCCATGTTGGCCAGGCTGGTCTTGAACTCCTGACCTCAGGTGATCCACTAGCCTCGGCCCTCAAAAGTGCTGGGATTACAGGCGTGAACCACCACACCTAGCCTATATGTAAATTTTAATAGCATAATGTACAGCGCTACCACTTATCGAATACCTCTTATCTCTCTCTATTACCACACATCAATTGATTTGGTAGATACCAAGTTCAAATGTGTGACAGAAGTATTAAGCAGAGACATACACAGGAGGCTGGGGAGGGGCAAAAATAAAAATAAAAGAGACATACACATGCAGACACATGAAAGAGATACAACTGTTACTGTCCTAAACTAATTTAGAGAACAGAAAAATGCAATGACCCCATTGAGACAATATTAAATATTAGATGCATAACAAAAAAACTCCCAAGAGGGGTCACAGTGAGAATATTCTTGCAATGGGTCATATTCTAGGACCACTGTTCTTAAGGCACAAATACTTTAAGAACATAGGTTAAGATGTAAAGTATTTGGGGCTGGGCACGGTCACTCATGCCTGTAATTCCAGCACTTTGGGAGGCCAAGGCAGGCAGATCACTTGAGGTCAGGAGTTTGAGACCAGCCTGGCCAGCATGGTAAAACCCCATCTCTACTAAAAATACAAAACTCAATTGGGCATGGTGGTGCATACCTGTAATCCCAGCTACTTGGGAGGCTGAGGCAGGAGAATTGCTTGAACCCGGGAGGCGGAGGTTGCAGTGAGCTGAGATCACGCCACTGTGCTCCAGCCTAGGCGACAAAGGCAGTGAGCTGAGATCACGCCGTTGTGCTCCAGCCTGGGTGACGAAGCTAGACTCCATCTCAAAAAAAAAAAAAGATATAAAGTATTTGGCCAGGCACGGGCATGGTGGCTGGCTCACACCTGTGAACCCAGCACTTTGGGAGGCCGAGGTGGCACAATTGCTTGAGGCCAGGAGCTTAAGACCAGCCTGGGTAGCACAGTGAGACCTCATCTCTACAAAGTTAAAACAAAACAAAACAAAGCCAGGTGCAGTGGTGTGCATTTGTGGTCCCCACTACTGGGAGGCTGAGGCAAGAGGATCACTTGAGCCAGGGAGGTTGAGGCTGCGGTGAGCTGTGATTGTACCACTACACTCCAGCCTGGGTGACAGAGTGAGACCCTGTCTCTAAACAAACAACAAAAAGATACAAAGAATGACAAAAATACTTTTCAGGTAAATAGAAGAAATTTTAATTTTATTAAGAGCTAATATTAACGGAGCATGGATATTTATTGAACCTGGATAATTTTCTTTTTTCTTTCTTTCTTTTTTTTTTTTGAGACAGAGTCTCACTCTTGTTGCCCAGGCTGGAGTGCAATGGCACAATCTCAGCTCACTGCAACCTCTGCCTCCTGGGTTCATGCGATTCTCCTGCCTTAGCCTCCTGAGTAGCTGGTATTACAGGTGGCCACCACCATGCCCAGCTACATTTTTTGTATTTTTAGTAGAGATGGGGTTTCACCATATTGACCAGGTCGGTCTCAAACTCGTGACCTCAGGTAATCCACCTGCCTTAGCCTCCCAAAGTGCTGGGATTACAGGCGTGAGCCACTGCTCCTGGCTGAACCTGGGTAATTTTATTGCCTCCTCACGGAATCCTATCAGGCAGGAAACTACAGTATTGCCAGTGAGGAAACTGAGGCTAAAGTAGTAGAACAACTTTGATTCAAACACAGGCAGTGCAAATTTCAAAGGATCTCTTTGATGTGGGAATGACAGGGGGCAGAACAGTACTTGGAATAAGGAAAGGAAAGGGCATTGTAAGGTGGAAGAAATAACATCAGGAATGTGGTGGAGGTGGGCATAAGCAGCATGTGTTGAAGGGATGATGATCCCTTGGCTGAAACAGGGTGAATAGGAGGGCATAAAGGCAGGCGGGAGAGGAGGCAAGTACGGTAAACAATAGATTAGGGCTCGAATGAAAAGGAACACAGGATCTAAACTTTTGGCTTTCAGGTTTCTTCCAAAAGGTAATTCCAGTGGTGGTGTAAAAGTACTGGATTTGAAAGATGAGAGCCAAAGGAAGACCAATTGAGATATTCTTGGAAATGGCCTCACTTTCATCTTCCTGGAAGTCGAAGAAACAAGTTCCTAACTGTCTAATGAAAAGCAGCACAACAGTTTTATTCAGGAAGACTAATTTTTTTCCTATAGTAAATCTTTAAAAGAATTTATTGTGTAGCTCTTTAAAGACATTGAATTATATAAGTCAATTATTCATTCACTACAAATCAAATGCTTTTTAGGCCTACAGTGTGTGTTGTTATAAATGTTGTTATAAAACATTAAAACCACTGAAGTGTCTGCCCTTATGGAGCTTACTTTCTAGAGAAATTGTCTAGGGCAGTTGTCTTAAATAGTGATTTTTATTTTTATTTGTTTTTATATTCTATTTTTTTCTGCAACAAAAGCCACATTCAAGTGATTGTTTTTAATGCAAGAACAATTTTTTTGTCAACTCTTTCCTTTTTCTCTCTCCCCTTTCCTTTCCTTTCCTCTTCTTTCCCTTCCTTTCGAGACGGGGTCTCACTCTGTTGCCCAGGCTGGAAATGCAGTGGCACAATCTTGGCTCACTGCAGCCTCCACCTTCCAGACTCAAATGATCCTCCCAATTCAGCCTTCTGAATAGCTGAGATTACAGGTGAGTGCCACTACGCCCAGCTAATGTTTTATGTTTTGTAGAGACAGGGTTTTTTATGTTGCTCAGACTGGTCTCAAACTCCTGGGCTCAAGCAATCCACCCTCCTCAGCCTCCCAAAGTGTTGGGATTACAGTCATGAGCCACCACGCCCAGCCTCTTTTGTCAACTCTTATTAATGGCAAATTGCCAGCCTGGCTAACATGGTGAAACCCCATCTCTACTGAAAATACAAAAATTAGCCGGGCATGGTGATTGTCACCTGTAGTCCCACCTGCTTGGGAGGCTGAGGCACGAAAATCGCTTGAACCTGGGAGGCAGAGGTTGCAGTGAGCCGAGATCACACCACTGCACTCCAGCCTGGGTGACAGAGTGAGACTCTGTCTCTGAAGAAAAATAAATAATGGCAAATCGTAATGCACTAATGGCATTCCTGTTGAGAACTAAATTTAACATAAAGCTTATGAAATCTACAGAAACTGATGGTGGTGCACCCTTTAGGCAACATATCTCAAATATCAGTGATTTTATCTGGGCTTTTTAAAAGAGCTGGGGCTGGGCACTGTCGCTCGCACCTGTAATCCCAGCAGTCTGGGAGGCCGAGGTGGGTGGATTGCTTGAACCCAGAAGTTCCAGACTGGCCTGGGCAACATGGTGAAACCCCATCTCTACAAAAAATACAAAAATTAGCCAGGTGTGGTCGTGCATACCTGTAGTCCCAGCTACTTGGGAGGCTGAGGTGGGAGGGTTGCTTGAGCCCAGGAGGTGGAGGCTGCAGTGAGCCATGATCACACCACTGCGCTCCAACCTGGGAGACGCAGCGAGACCCTGTCTCAAAATAAAAAATAAAGCCGGGTGCGGTGGCTCACGCCTGTAATCCCAGCACTTTGGGAGGCCAAGGTGGGCGGATCACTTGAGGTCAGGAGTTGGAGACCAGACTGGCCATCGTGGTGAAACCCCATCTCTATTAAAAATACAAAAATTAGCCGGGCACAACAGCAGGCACCTGTAATCCCAGCTACTCGGATGGCTGAGGCAGGAGAATCACTTGAAACCAGAAGGCGGAGGTTGCAGTGAGCTGAGATCATGCCACTGCACTCCAGCCTGGGCAAAAGAGTGAAACTGTCTCAAAAAAATAAAATAAAATAAAATGAAAAATAAAAAATGATAATAGCCACCATTTAAGGAGCCCTTTTGCTTAAAACAACAGCTCAGGGGAGCCAAGTGAGGCCCAAATAAGGTCAGCACACAGCGAGACCCCAGGTCTAGGCTCACTAGCGGTGTGCTGAGTGGTAGCACTGCCTTCTCCGGGGTAGGCCATGACAGAGGTGCCAGGCAGCTCTTGTGAATCATAAATGACCTACCTGTCAGATTAAATGATGAAATCAGTTCCAGTTTTGTATTACTAATTAGGGGACAGCTCCTGTAACTATGGTTCATTGGTTTGTTTTCTCTTCTAGGAAACCAACCAGGTATGAACAACTCCCTTCTAGTAATCTTTCTTTTGGCTCCACAGGCTGAGCAAGAAAATATGTTTATGCTGAATGGTGGTAATGGCTTATGTCCTGACAAGTGTGTGTCAAATGATTGTCGTGACAGAATGATGTGTGTAGGTACCTGTCCAGTGTGTCTCTGTCTTGCAAATCTATAGTTGTATTGTCTGAATGATAAACCTACTGTTCATCAGAATTACCTCAAGTTACCTACATTATACCATTTCCTTGTCATGAATAATTTTGGAACATTGTTCATTTCCTTTCATATGAAAATCTATTTTTAAAAGATAATGTGAAGGTAGCCTATCTGCCATTTAACTATTGATAAGATAATTTGCATTTTTAAAAAATCCTAGCCTCTCAAGAGAAAAATGGAGAAGCTGAAAGCCATTCCCATCTAAGAACTCAGAGGTGTCAGTTGTTTGCCTGCCGACGCTCTCATGTGAACTAAGAGAATGGAACCGGACATTCGTGAAGTGCTCAGTAAGCAAACAAAACGAAGACTTCTTGTGAGGGACAAAATCATTGGTTTGGTCACCTTAGTGAGATGCATTTTAAGAGAAAAGCAAAGAATTAATGTTATTCAGTAGTTTTACTGTTAGTATTAATAATTGCATTACTATTTCATGCTTTTTTCTATTGCCAAATAAAAGAAATAAGGGATTATGCTAACTTTGTTAAGAATTTAACATTTTTTAGAGTGATAATTCAGTGTTTCATTGAGTTATAAAGAAAGAGAAATATAATTATAACTTGGAAGAAGAATAAAAAATTGGAGTAGACATGGAGTAATGAAAGAACTAAGTTGAAAATATTCATACAAACTAATAACACTTAATAAAATATGTCTTTTCTAACTTTGTTCAATGAAATTGCCAAGGAGCAATATTACACCACCAACATGAGCCTGATCATATGCACTCCTGCTGGCTAAATTTTGAGGTCTAAAACCATTTTTCACTTAAAGGAACCAACACACCTCAGAAAAATGGCTGATTCCATGTCTGGGTCTAGGGAAGCACAGGTGAGTCTTGGAACATTTTGTTTGGGCCAGAAGGCAAGTACTTTCTAAAAGTAATGGTGTTGGGGCCTGGCATGGTGGCTCACGCCTGTAATCCCAGCATTTTACAGCTCGCCTGTAATCCCAATCCCAGGCCAAGGCAGGAGGATCATTTGAGGTCAGGAGTTCGAGACCAGTTTAGCCAACATGGCAAAACACTGTCCTACTAAAAATACAAAAATTAGCCAGTTGTGATGGTGTGTGCCTGTAGTCCCAGCTACTCGGGAGGCTGAGGTGGGAGGATCACTTGAACCCAGGAAGTGGAGATTGCAGTGAGCCAAGATCATGCCACTGCACTCCAGCCTGGGTGACAGAGCGAGACTCCATCTCAAAAAAAAAAATATATATATATATAAATAAAAATAACAGTGTTGAAAATAATGGGAGAATACAGAAGCCAGTTTAATGGGACACGCATTGACTAGATTCTGTTAAACTGTGTATCAAAAGGAAAATGATGACCATAGTTAGTTGAAATGCCTTAAGTAAGGAGGTGATGAATTCATAATGATAGCAAAAATGAGATAAGTTGATGAATTGTACTAAAGAAATTGAATATATCAATCTCATTATTTACTTTGTTATCATGTTAGTACTACTGACTCATTTATTGAGTCAGTGCAGATACCAAATTCAGTAAATAACAAGTATGTTAATTTTAAGTTTACATTGAGAAAAATAGTTCTTTAACTCTTAGGCTATAATACCTGTGTCTACTAGTGCAAACCGCTTTTTTTGTAGTGACGAAATTATTTGTGTATGTAGGCACCTTCCCAGTGTATCCCTGCCTGCCTTAGAAATTGAATACTGAGGGTTTTGATTGCACCTCAAAATGTCATTTTAGTGAATCATCTCAGGAAAACTGGTGTTGGAATGTATTCGAATTTGTTTCAGTCAACTAAGTTTTGTTTTATTTATGTATTTATTCTGAGATGGAGTCTCGCTCTGTTATGCAGGCTGGAGTGCAGTGACTCACTGTAACCTTTGCCTCCTGGGTTCAAGTGATTCTCCTGCCTCAGCCTCCTGAGTAGCTGGAATTACAGGTGCATGCTACCACACCTGGCTAATTTTTGTATTTTTAGAGAGACTAGGTTTCACTATGTTGGCCAGGCTGGTCTGAAACTCCTGACCTCAGTTGATCTATCTGCCTCAGCCTGTCAAAGTGCTGGGATTGCAGGTGTGAGCCACCGCGCTCGGCCTATCAAATAAATTTTAAGAGGCAGTTTATAACTCTGGTGGTATTTTGTTTAAGTATATAGCAGGCTGTTCAATAGAACTTTCCATGATGATGAAAATATTGTATATCTGTGCTGACCAATATGGTAGCCATTAGTCACATGTAGCTAACGGTTACTGAACACTGAAATGTGGCTACTGTGACCAAGAAACTGAATTTTTAGTTTAATTTCATTTAATTTAGATTTAAAGTAAAATAGACACATGTGGCTAATGACTAATGTATTGAACAGTATAGGCCTAGATTTTCAGCCACTTTTAATTTTTTTTTAGAGACAGGGTCTCAATCTGTTGTCCAGGCTGGAGTGCTGTGGTGTGATAATAGTTCACTGCAGCCTCAAACTCCTGGCTCCAGCAATCCTCCCACTTCAGCCTCCCAAGTAGCTGGGACTACAGGCTTGTGCCACCATGCCCGGCTAATTTTAAAGTTTATTTGTAGAGATAGGAGGTCTTCCTATGTTGCCCAGGCTACTCTAGAGCACTTGGCCTAAAGAGATGCCCCTAAAGCTCTGGGAATATATGCCTGAGCCACTGCACTGTTCTATTAAGCCTCCTTCAAATTAGATGGTTTTTCCTCAGTGTGACCTCTTGAGAAAAAAAAAGAAAAAGAAAAAGAAAACATAAAAACAAAAAAAAAGATGGTTTACCCAGTGATGCAAATTTCTTCTCACCAATTCTGGAAGACTGTCCATTTTCTTTCAGATAAGGATCTATATTGAAAAAATTTAGAATTTATTGTTTGAATAGGTAAATTCATATTGTTTCAGAACACTAAAATGACAAAAAGATGTATAGTAAGAATTATCTCCCATCCTATCCCTCAGCTACCCAGGTCTCTTCAGCATAGGTGTGACCGATGTTACTGGTTTCTTATATATCCCAAAGACACTTTATGCATTTACAAGTAATGTTAGTACATCACTGTTGTTCACAAGGCATTTTTAATTCCTCTTAACATATTTTAAGGGTCACTTTATATCAGTTCATCAACTGTCTCCTTCCTATGACTGTGTAGTCTTAAGAATCTGTTTTAAAAGACACCGGAAGGTGGCTTGTCTGCCATTTTGACAGTCAATGAGATAACTTGCATTTGAAATGTTAAAAATCCTAATTTTGACCAGGCACAGTAGCTCACCCCTATAATCCCAGCACTTTGGGAGGCCAAGGCAGGAGGACGGCTTAAAGCTAGAAGTTTGAGACCAGCCTGGACAACATAGTGAGACCCTGTCTCTACAAAAAATAATTTTAAAAAATCATAATTTCATAAGACAGGTAATGATAACAGCAAGTAGAGCCTGTGACAGCCCCTACTCGGTGCACCCTGCCCATATGCAGGAAGCTCGCATTTCAAAATACCTAGTCCTTTTTCTTTTCAAAACTTGTATTTTGGGGGCCGGGCTTGGTGGCTCACACCTACAGTCCCAGCACTTTGGGAGGCCAAGGTGGGCAGATGACGTGAGGTCAGGAGTTCAAGACCAGCCTGGCCAACATGGCGAAACCCCATCTCTACTAAAAACACAAAAATTAGCTGGGTCTGGTGGCAATGCCTGTAATCCCAGCTACTCAGGAGGCTAATGCAGGAGAATCACTTGAACTCAGGAGATGGAGATTGCAGTGAGCCGAGATCGTACTGCTGCACCAGAAAAAAAAAACAAAAAAAAAACTTGTATTTTGAACAAAATCTAGTCAAGTTTTGTGAAGTGATCCAAGATATTATAATGATAAATATGACTGTTTAAAAAATAACACAATTTAAATTTCAGTAATATGTAATTTCCTTTAGTGGTTTTCCATTGCACAAAGAATAACATCCAAACTCCTCCCCAAGGCTCACCAAGCTTTGTGTGATCTGGCTCCAGACTTCTTAATCAGGAGGCTCCAGCCACATAGACCTCTTAGCACAGCCAGCTCTTTGCTGCCCTAGGGCCCTTGTACTCACTCTTCTCTCAGCTGGCATGCTCCCTCCTGGGCTCCTGTGCCTCTCTACTTCATCCTCCATCCTGGCTGGCACAGTGGCTCATACCTGTAGTCCCAGCACTCTGGGAGACCAAGGAGGGAGGATTGCTTGAGCTCAGGACTTTGAGACCCACCTGGGCAACACAGCAAGACCTCATCCTTACTAAAATTTGGAAAAATTAGGCTGGGCACAGTGGCTCACGCCTGTAATTCTAGCCAAGATGGGCAGATCACTTGAGGCCAGGAGTTTGAGACCAGCCTGGCCAACATGGTGAAACCCCATCTCTATTTAAAAAATACTAAAATTAGCTGGGTGTGGTGGCACACAGCTGTAGTCCCAGCTACTCAGAGGCTGAGGTGGGAGGCTCACTTGAGCCCAGGAGGTGGAGGTTGCAGTGAGCCGAGATCGCACCACTGCATTCCAGCCTGGGTGACAGAGTGACTCCACCTCAAAAAATTTAAAAATTTTCTTAAAAATTTTAAAAAGTTAGCTGATTTTGGTGGCATATGCCTTTAGTCCCACCTACTTGGGGGATTGAAGCAGGAGGATCACTTGACCTTGGGAAGTTGAGGCTGCAGTGAGCCTTGATCATGCATGCCACTGCACTCCAGCCTGGACGACAGAGTGAGACCCTGTCTCAACAAAAAGGACACCCTCATTGATGTCTTCCCTAAGTATGCCATCCATAGTCCTCCCCACCCAGTCCCTATACTGCTTTCTTCATAGCACTTAACTATAATCTGTAATTATTTTGTTTATTTAATGCTACTTATCTGATTGAAATAAAAGATCCCTGAGAACAGGAACTTGAACTGTCTTCACTGGTATGTCTCCAGGGCCTAAAACAGAGCTTGGTATATAGTTGGTATACAGCTAATATTTGCTAAACCAAAAAAGGTTGAATAAGCAAATTTGAATGCATTTCAAATATAGGATCAGAACTTGGGGGCGTTTGGACAAATGTTATGCTTTTCAAATATTCCCTCATAATTAAACAAACATAATGAATTACTTTCATAGAAACAGTGATTTATGTGAGGTTTTTGATTCATTAGCATCTATCTGGAGTCCTATTAACTTGTTTTGTAAGTCAGAGACATTCAGTATGTTTGAATCACTAGGCTGCTTGCTCTGCTGTGATTGCTGTTTATGAAGTGATGCTGCTTATGCCATAATATATGTGCTCTTCATCTTATAATCTTGTTGAATCACTAAGCTGACACGTATTGGTCTCTTAGTCAACATTTATTAGTCAAGTGCTTACCTTGTCATTACTAAGAAATACGTGGTGGCTCATGCCTGGAATCCCAGCACTTTGGGAGGCTGAGGCAGGAGGATCGCTAGAGTCCGGGAGTTGGAGACCAGTCTGGGCAACAGAGTGAGACCTTGTCTTTACAAAAAATAGACAAAATTAGCTGGGCATGGGTGACATGAGCCTGTAGTTCCAGCTCCTCAGGAGGCTGAGGTGGGAGGATTGTTTGAGCCCAAGAGGTTGAGGCTGCAGTGGGCTGAGATCATGCCGCTGCATCCCGATCTGGGTAACAGAGCAAGACCCTGTCTCAAAAAAAAAAAAAAAAAAAGAAAAGAAAAAGGGGGAATATGCATTTGTTGGTGCTTTAAACTTTGTAAAACATTTTTATTTTTCTTTTTAGGAGACCTAAGTTGCCTAGGCTCGTCTCAAACTCCTGGCCTCAAGTGATCCTTCTATCTCAGCCTCTCAAAATTCTGGGATTACAGGTATGAGCCACTGTGCCCATTCTGCAAAGTTTCTATTGTCAATTTATTTGATCTTCCCAAGCCCCCTACTCTGTAAAGCATTTTATGGCCATTTTACTGGTGCGGTTACTGGAACTTAGGAAGGATTAAATTTTGCTGGTAAAACTCTTCTCTAAAAACTTTATATAGCCTTTTTTTTTTCCTTTTCGAGACAGAGTCTTGCTCTGTCGTGCAGGCTGGAGTGCAATGGCATGATCTCAGCTCACTGCAACCTCTGCCTCTTGGGCTCAAGCAATCCTCATGCATCAGTCACCAGAGTAGCTGAGACTACAGGCACTTTTGTATTTTTAGTAGAGATGGGGTTTCACCATGTTGGCCAGGCTGGTCTTGAACTCCTAGCCTCCAGTAATCCACCTGCCTTGGCCTCCCAAAATGCTGCGATTACAGGCATGAGCCACCGTGCCCAGCCAAAAACTTTATATAGTCTTTTAAGGAAACAATACATATGCAAAACCAAAGACATTGTTGCAGAATAATATAAACACGTGGACATTAATTACAGAAATGTATACTGATGCCAAGGAGATTGTGAGTTGTTTATAGCCAAACGAGATCTAGTATAAAGTGTGGGAAGAGGTGAGTGTTTAACAGGGTTTAGAAGGAAAGGAAGAAACCAGAGTTGAGGGGTGGGAAACAAGAGGGGTCAGAGCTTTCCAGACAAAGGAAATGGACTATACAAAGATATGTGTGTAGGCACAATGGCATTGGAGAATGGGACCAGCAAATTAGCTTGACAAAAACAGAGGGGTCCCATCAAGAAATAATAAAAGATGAAGATTAAGAGTACCCCTATTGGTGAAAACGTTTGGATAGCAAAAGGAGCTTGGGTTTTATTTGACAGACATTGGGGAGCCCATAAAAGTCTATGCAAATACAAATTAGAGGCGAAAACAAAGTTTGATGGCTCTTGTGGGAGCTCTGTGTGGAATGAACTGCAGCAGGAGAAATTGACAGAAGACTGCTGCAGTAATCCTGGCATAAGGTAACATGGCCATAGCTGATGGTGGTGACTGAGGAAATTGGAGCAAAGTGGACCCAGCATGAAAGGCTCGTCAGGACTGACTGATGGATTTAGAGTAAAAGAGAAGGAGAGGAAAGAGTGAAAAAATGACTGGAAGGTGACCAGCCTGTTGTATTGGGCTGATTATGGTGCAATAAACACATTATTTATGACAGGAAGCCTTTTGGCTGAGGCCAAGAATAGAGAGATGGGGATGAGGAAGTGATGAGCTAAGTTTTTGAAATGCAAAGTTGAAGATGAGGCAAGGATGTTCAACTGCAGGTCTGTAGGCAACTGGAGAAACAAGTCTGGAGAGAAGGTAAGAAGTCAGAGTTTGTATTGTGTCATTCTGATTAGCCTCTGGCTCGCCTTCCCAACTCTGCACACTTGCCGCCTATTCACCCAACTCAAATGCACTTTTCTTGGACATTTACTATTAGGAAGAATTTACATTTATAGATTTGGATATTTCCTGGTGAACTTTCTCTATGGTAGCATTAAAAAGAAAGATAAAAATAAAAGACTTTTAAAAAACTCATTAGAACTTTTCACGCTGAAATGATTATTTAGAAGTTACTTAGGGGCCAGGTACGGTGGTTCATGCCTGTAATCCTAATATTTTAGGAGGCCGAGGTGGGCAGATACCTTGAGGTCAGGAGTTCGAGACCAGCCTGGCCAACATGGTGAAACCCCATCTCTACTAAAAATACAAAAGTTTAGCTGGGCATGATAGCGTAATCCCAGCTACTCGGGAGACTGAGGCAGGAGAATTGCTCTGAACCCGGGAGGAGGAGGTTGCAGTGAGCCAAGACTATGCCACTGCACTCCAGCCTGGGCGACAGAGCAAGACTCCATCAAAAAAAAAAAAAAAAAAGTTACTTGGGGCTGGGCACAGTGGCTCATGCCTGTAATCCCAGCACTTTAAGAGGCCCAGGCAGGTGGATCACTTGAGCTCAGAGTTTGAGACCAGCCTGGGCAACATGGAGAAACCCTGTTTCTGCCAAAAAGAAAAGGAAAAAAAAAAAAAAAGCCAGGTGTGGTGGTGAGTGCCTTCTGTCCCAACTACTCAGGAGGCTGAGGTGGGAGAATCACTTGAGCCTAGGAGGTGGAAGTTGCAGTGATCCGAGGTCCACTCCAGCCTGGGTGACAGAGTGAGACCCTGTCTCAAAAAAAAAAAAAAAGTTAAAAAGTTACGTTTTTTTTTTTTAATTATTTTTTAAGGATGGTCAGATGCCACGAAGTAGGTGGCAATGCCTTAACTGTATGTGTGTTGTCAGGCTTGAGGGCCTCTTTCATCCTTGTCAAGAGTTGTGCCAATTTTCTCTCCTTTCATACAACACTACTTGGGTTTTTAAAAATTAATATTCACTACTTTCACATTTAAAATCTCAAGCTTTTACATTAAACGTTTCCATTTTATTATGCTATTTATAAATCTAACAAACAATGTCTGAGCCACTTGGTTAATCATTTTAAACATTTTAAATTGCATTTATTAATTTAAAATTTTGATTATTTTTTCAAATACATCAATTTTCTGATTAATACACTTTTCCAAATTCTTAAGTAATTCTCCTTAAACAAATACATTAAACTAATACATACAGTAAGTTGTAATTTATCTTAAAAGTTCTAAAATAGGGCCGGGTGCGGTGGCTCAAGCCTGTAATCCCAGCACTTTGGGAGGCCGAGGCGGGCGGATCACGAGGTCAGGAGATCGAGACCATCCTGGCTAACACGGTGAAACCCGGTCTTTACTAAAAATACAAAAAATTAGCCGGGCATGTTGGTGGGCGCCTGTAGTCCCAGCCATTCAGGAGGCTGAGTCAGGAGAATGTCGTGAACCCAGGAGGCGGAGCTTGCAGTGAGCCGAGATCGCGCCACTGCACTCCAGTGTGGGCAACAGAGTGAGACTCCATCTCTAAAATAAAATAAAATAAAACAATAAAATAAAAAATAAAAAAGTTCCAAAATAGTATATAAACTTTTAAAAGATTTTAAAATTATAATAAAAAATCTACATCAGCAAGTTATATACTTTAAACCAGCATTGCAAGGTTAATTTTAATTTTTTTTTAAAGATGGGGTCTTGCTATGTTTCCCAGGTTGGTCTCAAACTCCTGGGCTCAAGCAATCCCCCTGCCTCAGCCTCCCAAGTAGTAGGGACTACAGGTGTGTACCATCATGCCTGTGCAAGGTTAATTTTTAGACACTTTAGTAAACATTAAAAGTATGTCTAGGCAGGAAAAGACACTTCTCAAAAGAAGACATTAATGCAGCCAACAAACATATGAAAAAAAGCTCAACATCATTGAGCATTAGAGAAATGCAAATTAGGCCGGGTATGGTGGCTCACACCTGTAATCCTAGCACTTCTGGAGGCCAAGGCAGGTGTATCACTTGAGGTCAGGAGTTCGAAACCAGCCTGGCTAACCTGGTGAAACCCCATCTCTACTAAAAATACAAAAAATTAGCTGGATGTGGTAGCGCGTGCCTGTAATCCCAGCTACTCAGGAATCTGAGGCAAGAGAATTGCCTGAACCCAGGAGGCGGAGGTTGCAGTGAGCCAAGATAGCGCCTTTGCACTCCAGCCTGGGCAACAGAGTGAGACTCCGTCTCAAAACAAAAAAGAAAAACAAAAAACACCATGAGGTTTGATTGCCTTCGTTATATCTCTATGTAATTCTAAATCTTCCCAGGATTAAGAGATGCATATCCACTAAAAAAAAAATTATGTCATCCCAAGCAAATCTAGGAATACCTTCCCAAGGAATGATTTGGTTTACCTTCTTGGCTGGAGGTTTCTATATGGTCAGAGTTCCTTGGCCTCTGTGTCTCTGATTCTAGCTTCCTCTCTACTGGGCATCCCAAGGGAAGGGGGCTCAGCTTTCTCTACTCGAGTGGAATTGGCCAGACTCCAGTTCTGCACCTTCTTTCTCACCACCTCCTTAGAGACTGTTCCTTCCCTCAGGATTCCAGTATGCTCAGGAAGCCTCTGGAGGCCCTGACCTCCTGCCTAAGGACCTGTTCTAGGTCAAGTGTAGTTGATGACCCATTACAACCTGAACCTCTTCCACCCTTCATCACCTGTAGTGGGGAGAAAAAGTATATTGTTAAGATTAAAATCTGCCAACAGAACTCCTCTTAGGAGAAAGAACTGTCTTTACCTGAAGAACTAGATTTAGCAAAGCACTCTCACAGGCCATTTTGGTTGTCCAAAGGCAGTCCTGACGGGACGGCAGGAATAAGTTAGGAGTAAAATAGTGGACGCAATAAATTTTCAATTCCAGAGGACAGTCTGAGAGGAAAAAGGAGAAAAATTAGAGTGAATGGGGAGGGAGAGAAGTCAAGCTCTGAGGATAAGGTAGGTGGGTGGACTCCATGGGACGGGCACACGCCAATTCTCTGGCGACAGGCTTGGTGCCTGTGCGTTATAGTTTGTTCTGCGGTGTGCCCTTCCCTGTCATGACCATAGTGGTGTCTGATGAAAGTTAATCTGACAGTGATGTGCTATGGTTTGGATCAGAGCCAGGAGATATTTAAGATTAGAACAGTTAGGAGACACTCATAGTTGCCCAGGATGAAGACTTTAGTTATCATGGTGTCAACTGGAATGGAAGGGAATAGAGGTGACAGAGGGAGGGCAGACTCAGGGATATCAGTAAAAGTAGTAAGAGTAGGAGCCACAGTAAAAGAAAATAGTGGGACCAATCACAGAAGGAATGAAGTGAAAACATTGGGGGCAAGTGGGCAGGAAGAATGACGGGGTAGAGAGCGTGGGGTAGTGACATTGAATGCTGTACGCTGGGATCTTTGAGTGGATTCTGTGGCTGGAATATAGGCCATGGCAGTGATATTTGGGACAGTGAATGGAGTACATTTCCAAAGGACTGAATTTAGAGAGGAAAGCATGGACTCTGCACAGCAGGACGGTTTGAGAGCTCTGCACGTCGGAATTAAGGAGATGGGGAAGCGGGGAAAGAAACCCTGGGGAAAACTGAAAGAAATGATGTGTGGCCAGGTGCAGTGGCTCACACCTGTAATCCCAGCACTTTAGAAGGCCGGGATGGGAGGATCACTTGAGGTCAGGAGTTCGAGACCAGCCTGAGCAACATAACAAAAATAAAATAAAATAAAAATAGCCGGGTGTGGTAGTGCACACCTGTAGTCCCAGCTACTTGGGAGGCTGAGGCAGGAGGATTGCTTGAGCCTAGGAGGTTGAGGCTGCAGTGAGCCAAGATCACACCACTGCACTCCAGCCTGGTCAACAGAGTGAGAGTCTGTACCCCCGCCCCCCACCAAAAAAAAAAGAAGAAGAAGAAGAAAGAAATGGTGTAAGAGAGAGGAGAATTTGGATATTGCTGAATCAGAGAGAGCTAAGGAATGGAATAAATGAACTGATCCCAAGCATATATAAAATATGCACTTCAGTTTAGTTCATTAGCCATTCTTTTTTTTTTTTAAAGACAGATTCTCATTCTGTCATCCAGGCTGGAGTGCAGCAGTGCAATCTCGGCTCACTGCAACCTCCCTCTGCCTCCTGGGTTCAAGTGATTCCCCTGCCTCAGACTCCTGAGTAGCTGGGACAACAGGCGCGTGCTACCACGCCCAGCTTTAGTTGTCTTTAGTAGAGACGGGGTTTCACCATGTTGCTCAGGCTGGTCTTGAACTCCTAAACTCAGGCAATCCACTTGCCTTGGCCTCCCAGAGTGCTAGAATTACAGGTGGGAGCCACCAAGCTCGGCCCATTAGCCATTCTTAAATACTTCCTGTGTGCTAGACCCAGAGAATACATAAAACAAGGCTCCTGACATTGTCCAAGTTAAAGCCACTTTCTAACGTCAGGAGGAACCCATCCAGGAAGGAGGTCTGCCTGGGTATGGGTCAGGGTGTGTGTTGTGAGGAGGGCCCTGGACTCTGCCCTAGATCAGTGATTCTCAAATCCAATCCCACTCACCTTGAGGGTTTGTTAAAACAGATTGCTGGGCCCAACCACCAGAGTTTCTGATTCAGTAGGTCAGAGGTGGGGCCCTGAATTTCTACCAAGTCCCCTGCAGTGCTGATGCCACTGATGTAGAGACTGCACTTGAGATCCACTGAGGTTGAGTTGGCGGGGTGGGGCTAGGTGTGGATGCACAAAATAAACCATGCTGGCCAGGCGTGGTGGCCTGTAATCCCAACACTTTGGGAGGCCCAGATGGGTGGATCACTTGAGGCCGGGAGTTCCAGACCAGCCTAGGCGATATGGCAAAACTCCGTTTCTACAAAAAATACAAAAAAAAAAAAAAAAAAAAATCAGTGAGACTCTGTCTCAAACAAAAACACCAAAACAGTGCTATTCCTCACCTTCCTTCTCTACAGGTCTCAGGGTCTGATCACTGAGCTTCCATCACTTCCCTATGTTCTTTTCACCACAATTTTACTGCTGTGGCAACTTCTAACCCTCACAAGTTGTTAAAAGAGCTGCAGCTCTTGAAAATTGTGCTGGAGTGGAGATAGAGGAGAGGAATCATCGCCTAAAATTTTCCCCAAGAGCTGGGTGCAACGGTGCATACCTGTAATCTCAGAACTTTGGGAGTCTTAGATGGAAGGATTGCTTGAGCCCAGAGTTCAAGGCCAGCCTGGGCAACATACTGAGACCCCATCACTACAAAAATGTTTTTAAAAACTAGCCAGGTACAGTGCTTGGAGCCTGTAGTCCCAGCTCCTTGGGAGGCTGAGGTGGGAGGATTGCTTGAGCTCAAGAGTTTGAGGCTGCAGTGAGCCATGATTGCACCACTGCACTCTAGCCTAGGTGACAGACACCATGAAAAAGAAAGAGAGAGAGAGAGAGAAAGAAGGGAAGAAAGAAAGAGAAAGAAGAAAAGAGAGAAAGAGAGAGAGAAAGAAAGAGAAAGGAAGAAAGAGGAAGAAAGAAAGAAAAAAATTCATCTCTTAGTGGTGGGCTCAAATTAACTGTTTTCTTGAAAAATGTATAAAGTCACCAGGGATGGTGGCTCACGTCTGTAATCCCAGCACTTTAGGAGGCCACGGTGGGCGGATCACTTGAGGTCAGGAGTTCGAGACCAGCCTAACCAACATGGAGAAACCCTGTCTCTACTAAAAATACAACATTAGCTGGGCGTGGTGGCGCATGCCTGTAATCCCATCTACTTGTGAGGTTGAGGCAGGAGACTCCCTTGAACCCAGGAGGTAGAGGTTATGGTGAGCCAAGATTGGGCCATTGCACTCTAGCCTGGGCAACAAGAGCAAAACTCTGTCTCAAAAAAAAAAAAAAAAAAAAAGGAAGAAAGAAAGAAATGTATGAGGTCAGGATATGGACAGATTAATTTCAAAAAGAATGATAATTTTCTTTTTTTTTTTTGAGACAGAGTCTTGCTCTGTCGCCTAGGCTGGAGTGCAGTGGCACGATCTCGGCTCACTGCAAGCTCTGCCTCCTGGGTTCACGCCATTCTCCTGCCTCAGCCTCCCGAGTAGCTGGGACTACAGGCACTCGCCACCACGCCCAGCTAATTTTTTGTATTTTTAGTAGAGACGGGGTTTCACCATGTTAGCCAGGATGGTCTCGATCTCCTGACCTCGTGATCCACCCGCCTCAGCCTCCCTAAGTGCTGGGATTACAAGCGTGAGCCACCGCACCCGGCCAAAGAATGATAATTTTCTTAAAACTGTAATACTGGAATATGAGAGACTAATGCACTCTTTCCTTGCAAACAGACTTACCCTTTTACTGAAGTCAATGCAGTTGGCAAAATAGCAATAGTCATTATTGTTATAAACAGCAAACAGACCTACCCATGGAGATGAATGAAAATCAGAACAATGGAAGCTGAGTAAATCAAACATTTGGTGGAATCAGGGTGAAAGTTTGATGCCTCTATCTCCACATCAGGAATGGGCTCGCCAATGGGACCATGATATCAGAAGACAGTTCATTTGTTTCCACTCATCCCGGCTGAAGTCTGGATAATCACTACCCATGATTATCTGTGACTCCCTTTTTACTTTCCTGGCCAACCAAAAGTCACTGCCCAACCCCTGGCCTGAGTGCCTCTTGCTCATTAATCCTTTAATGTAGTTACTGAAGAGCCTGTTAGTAAAAGCCATCCTCTCAGCTTGTACTTTGATCCTTAAAGTCATAAAGATCCTTAAAGTCATCATTCAAGAGCTGCACCGTATTTCCAAGTTCTTGTTGAAGGCCTGCCTGTCTGTAACAGCCAGATAGAAACTAGAGGCCGGGTGTGGTGGCTCATGCCTGAAATCCCAGCATTTTGGGACGCTGAAGCAGGCAGATCTCCTGAGGTCAGAAGTTCGAGATCAGCCTGACCAACATGGAGAAGCCCTGTCTCTACTAAAAATACAAAATTAGCTGGGCATGGTGGCACATGCTTATAATCCCAGCTACTTGGGAGGCTGAGGCAGGAGAATCGCTTGAACCTGGGAGGTGGAGGTTGTGATGTGCTGAGATCGCGCCATTGCACTCCAGCCTGGGCAACAGGAGCAAAACTCTGTCTCAAAAAAAAAAAAAAAAAAAGAGAGAAAGAAAGAAACTAGAAACTTTCACATGTATCTGTTATTATCAGAAGCATGGGGTGAGAGCTGTGCAGGGAAAGTGGGGTGAGGAGTGGAGAGATTGGGGAAAACTTTATTTCCTGAGAAATACCTCCCAGGCTAATGGGATCCTCCTACCTCAGCCTCCTGAGTAGCTGGGACTACAGGCACACATCACCATGCCTGGCTAATTTGTTCTTAAAATGCTGATGAAATCAGATTTCTGAGTCAGCTAGGAAATGTCTCAACAGACAGGCTGCCAGTCTTCTTGGAACACATTATCACAGGGTAAGATGACAGGTAGCCAAAATCCTGCCTGAGGGCTCAGGGGAGGATTCTTGGAGATGATAACATCTGAATTTTATCTTAAAAGGTGATAAGGTTTTCAGGTAAAGAGAGGTAGGCAGGGCATTCCCAGCATAATCCAGGGCACAGAGAAGAGAATTAGGACAGCAAAGTGGGAGGACAACTAATGAAAGTTGGGGTGTGGCTGAGAGAGAGGGGTCAAATCAAGGAGATCCACAAGTCTCGAGGGGAAGAAAGAGTCATTCAAGTTTGTGTTTGTTTGAGACAGAGTCTTGCTCTGTCATCCATGCTGGAATGCAATGGCATGATCTCGGCTCACTGCAACCTCTGCAGCATCCCAGGTTCAAGCGATTCCCCTGGCTTGGCCTCCCGAGTAGCTGGGATTACAGGTGCACGCCACCATGCCTGGCTAATTTTTTGTATTTTTAGTAGAGGTGGGGTTTTGCCATGTTGGCCAGGCTGCTCTCAGACTTATGGTCTCAAGTGATCCTCCCATCTCAGCCTCCCAAAGTGCTGGGATTACAGGTGTGAGCCACCGCCCCAGCCTTCCCCAGGCTCTTAAAAGCAAAGAAGAGTTGTGGAAGAATTGGGCTCCTTCCCTTTGTCACTGTTCAGTCCTTCCCACTCTGCTCCAGACCTCAGCCAGGATCCTTTTATCACCGATATGTAAGCCAGCTCTTCCGTGAGAAGGCAGGTATACTTAGCCTTCAGGCTTGAGCTGATCTTGGAAGTCCTGTCCCAGCCTGAGGGGTCTGACCAGTCACTCAGGCTCTTTTTAAGTTTAGTGATTAAAACTTTTCATACTTAAAAAAAAAAAAATCTTGTTAGGAGAGAAGACAAGAGTGGGAAGTAATGGAGAACACACAAGATTCACTGATGGGCTTTTTGTTTCAAGTATGAAAGATGTGGCTGGGCACGGCGGCTCATGCCTGTTATCCCAGCACTCTGGGAGGCCAAGGTGGGCAGATCGCTTGAGCCCAGGAGTTCAAGACCAGCCTGGGCAATATAGCAAGACCCCATCTCTACAGAAAATAAAAAATTAGTCAGGTGTGCTGGTGCATGTCTTTGGTCCCAGCTACTCAGGAGGCTGAGGTGGGAGGATGGCTGGAGCCTGGGAGTTTGAGGTTGCAGTGAGCCATGACGGCACCACTGCATTCCATTCCGGGTGGCCGAGTGAGTCTGTCAAAAAAACAAACAAACAAAAACAACAACAAAAAAAAACAAAAACGACTTGAGCAAGTCTGAAAGAGAAGAGAGAGCCAATGGACAAAGAGAGATTCAAGATAGAAGACAGAAGAAACTAACGATGAAAGCAGATCCTGGAGGAGCAGGAGGAGGGTTGCAGTGGAGATCAACCCCAGACGGGCTGACTCCAGACAGGAGGAGAGAGACTCCTTGGGGACCTGCAGATGCTGATGCCACAGAGTCGGGTGTGGTCAGTCATGGAAGACACCCCCGGGGAGGTCATCTGAATTTTACATAAATCCAAAGTAATTTAACAAACCATGAGATGACTACTTGGTGAGAGCCATTCACGTATATCATTACATTTAATCTTCACAACAACACTATGAGGTAGATATTCTTTGATTTTATACTAGAGAAAAGAGCTCAGAGAAGTTAAATAACATGTCCTAGGTCACACAGTTTTCAAGAGGTAAACCTGGGGTTTGAATCCAGCCCATGTTCTTTGAATGACCCATATGACACCACGCTGCGTTACAGCAAAGGAGATGGAGTTGTGCCTGTCACAGAAAGCCCATGTGGGTGATATCAGAGGACAGTGCATCTCTTAATCTCTGAAACCACCGCCAGGGTGTTGTCTGTCTAGATGTTGAGCTTGTCCTGAAATCCAGACTTTCTAGTTTGTCTAGAAAGCTGTCCAACTGCAGCAAATGGCATAGGCCTCTCTAGGGCCTGAAAGTGTTTGGGAATAGCCTGGTAAGAATTTGAATTAAAACTGCTAAACAATCTTCTGATTTTGTATCTTGTATTCATTACACAAGTCTTTGTGATAGTTGAACACGTGGGAAGGGCTGGAGAAAATATTTGCAACCTGAAGATTCTGATCCAGTAAGCATGAGTAAATCCCATGAATGATGTGATCATTTGTCAGGTTGGTAGTAGTAGTTGCCTCTAGGAAAAGGAACCTAGGGGATCATCTAGGGAATGCTGACCTATGTATATATGTTATTGAATCAAATACATTTAAAATCATATCTTTACATGATGGCATAAACTTACTTGTTAAATGCAAAGTCCAGGTCGAGCACGGTGGCTCAAGCCTGTAATCCCAGTGCTTTGGGAGGCTGAGGTGGGAAAATCATTTGAGGCCAGGAGTTCAAGACCAGCCTGGGCAGTATAGTGAGACCCTGTCTCTATAAAAAATAGAAACAATTAGCTGGGCATGGTGGCATGCACCTGTAGTCCCAGCTACTTGGGAGGCGGAGATGGGAGGATCACTTGAGCTCAGGAGGTCAAGGCTGCAGTGAGCTGTGATCTTACCACTGCACTCCAGCCTGGGTGACAGAGTGAGACCCTGTCTCAAAAAAAAAAAAAAAAATTTGTCAGAGGAAAGGATTTTGCTTTCCTTTCTCTTGATGAGTGTAGACTTGTAATTCGAATCAGCCACCTTTCCCCGATCTTAAGTTTATTTAAAAATAGTTGGTGCTTTCTTTGTGCTGGGCTCTGTTCTAAGTTCTAGGAAAATGGGTGAATAAGAAGGATAAAGTAGCTTCTCTTTACTTTGGCGATGCAAGCAGTTAGAAAATAGAAAGTATTGGGAGTTATAATGAGAGTGACCAGCTGGAGAGGACTGCTGGGCCCCTTCACATGCTCAGCAAAGGCCCCTCTGCAGAGAGGAGGTTCAAGCTGAGACCTGAATGAGAAGGAACAGGCAGCTAAAAATCTGTGGGATGAAGGCTCGAAGGCTGAGGGAACAGCAAATGCAAGCTCTCCCTAAAGTGTGAAAGGACCTGGCATGTTTGAGAAACAAAAAGAAGGAGCGAGTGGGAGAGGTGTCGAGGGGGAGAAGTGTCGACGGGGAGAGGTGTCGGGAGAGGAGGTTGAAGCATGAGTTCCAGCTGGGGTGAGGAGTGTGGGTTTTATTGTAAGGGTAATTGGGAGCCATTGGAGATTCTAAGGCAAGGGACCAACGTGATCCTCTTTATGTGTCAGAAGCTCTCTTTGGCCATGATGTGGAGAAGCGATTGTATAGGGCAGAGAATGGAATCAGAGAGATAGTTAGAAGGTTATTGTCTTATAATCCAGGTGATAGGCTTGAACCAGGGTGGCAATGGAGGAAGAGGAGGAGAACGGGTGAGATCCTGGATACATTTCAGAGGTAAGGTTAACAGAGCTTGCTGATAAGTTGGGTGTAGGAAGTAAAAGAGAAAGGATTGTTTCTAGATTTAGAACTGGGCAACTGTGTAGCCAGGTGCGGTGGCCAGGATGGTCTAGATCTCCTGACCTCAAGATCTGCCTGCTGTGGCCTCCCAAAGTTACAGGGATGAGCCACCACGCCTGGCCTTTTTTTTTTTTTTTTTTTTTCAGAGATGGAGTCTTGCTTTGTTGCCCAGGCTGGAGTGCAGTGGCGCGATCTCGGCTCACTGCAACCTCCACCTCCCGGGTTCAAGCGATTCTCCTGAGTCAGTCTCCCGAGTAGCTGGGACTACACGCGGCCGCCACCACACTCAGCTAATTTTTGTATTTTTAGTAGAGACAGGGTTTCACCATCTTGGCCAGGCTGTTCTGGAACTCCTGACCTCATGATCCACTCGCCTCGGCCTCCCAAAGTGCTGGGATTACAGACATGAACCACCATGCCCGGCGAATCTCCCCACTTTCATCTTGGCCTTGCCTTTTGGATTTGACTCTGAAGCGGCAATTCTGGCTTCCCAGAACCTGGCCACCTCTCTGGACTAGACTTGGCCTTGGAAACTTTTGAATCCAGAATTGGCGCTGGGGTGGGGCTTTGGACCATGTAAAACCACAGTGAGAACAGACCGAACCTATAAACTATACACCAAATGGAATGATTCCTAGTGGAGTCTAAAAGTCCTTCTTCTTGTTTTTTGTTTGCTTGTGCATGTGTGTGTGCGTGTGTGCGTGTGTGTGTGTCTTGGCACAGAACTCACCACTTTAGGAAGAGGAGGGAAGAGGGAGAAGAAAGGAATAGGCTGGGGATGGGTGGTGCTGGCAATTCTGGTGGAGCTGGAATCAAGGGGCCTCCCCTGAAGTCTTCCTTTCCTAGTGAGGACTTCCATCAATAATCCTTTTATAATCTCAGCTCAGTAGCCTGAGCATTCTCTCCACGGCCAGCCTTTCCCACTTCCCATTCTGCCCTCCTTCCTCTCAGCACTGCAGGATGTACAAGTCACATGGCTGGTTTATCAGAAAAGAGGATAACTTCTGGCCTTAGTGCCGTCTGAAAAATTCTAAGGGCCCTAAAGTCAAAAGTCAAGCAGCAGTGCATTCGCTCAGAAGAGGGACAGAGAACAAGAGAAGGCTTGTAGCCTGGAGCCAAGGAGGGCAAGGGCGGGAGTTCAGCACACATACATGCTAAGCACCCCTGGGCATTCTTTTTTTTTTTTTTTTTTCTGTAGAGATGGGTTCTGTTATGTTGACCAGGCTGGTCTGGAACTCCTGGCCTCAAGGGATCCTCCTGTCATGGCCACCGTGTTGCTTGGCACCCCCAGGTATTCTTTTTGTTGTAAGGGTTCAGAACAGACTCTTACAGGGGCCTTTTTTATGTTAGTGAAAACTTTTTGCATGCCCATTTTTATAGTTTATTATTATTATTTATTAATAATTATTGCCAATTTTTGAGGACTTTTAGTTCCCTTATATATATTTCCTTGAATCCTTAGAATAGCTGTTCTCCCTTTTTATTTTTATTTATTTATTTATTTTTGAGACAAAGTCTCCCTCTGTCACCCAGGCTGGGGTGCAGTGGCGCATATCAGCTCACTGCAACCTTCACCTCCTGGGTTCAAGTGATTCTCCTGCCTTGGCCTCCTGAGTAGCTGGGATTACAGGTGCCCGCCACCATGCCTGACTAATTTTTTTTTGTATTTTTAGTAGAGATGGGGTTTCACCATGTTGGCCAGGCTGGTCTCCAACTCCTGACCTCAAGTGATCTGCCCGCCTTGGCCTCCCAAAGTGCTAGGATTACAGGCGTGAGCCACCGCGCCTGGCTTGTCTCCATTTTTATAAATAAGGAAACTGAGGCCGAGAGGGTCAAGGAGTTTTTACAAGATCAAACAACTAGTGTGGTGGAGGTTGGATTTGCAGGTGGGTCTGTCAGACACCACACATACTGGCTGTACAGAAACAAGTATCCGAGGCTGGATGCCGTGGCTCATACCTGTAATCCCAGCACTTTGGGAGGCCAAGGCGGGCAGATCACTTGAGGTCAGGAGTTGGAGACCAGCCTGGCCAACATACTGAAACCCAGGAGGGTTTCAACATGGTGAACCCAGGAGGCAGAGGTTGCAGTGAGCGGAGATCACACCACTGCACTCCAGCCTGGGTGACAAAGCGGGACACCATCTCGAAAAAAAAAAAAAGAGAGAGAGAGAAGCCAGCTGTTAGGTATACATGGCTCTACCAGCCATTCACTATGTGAATGTGAGTTTAAAACTTCATGTTCATCTTTTATAGAAAAGGTATAATAATAATACTTACCCTATAGGACTATTGTATGTGCATTCTGTTAACTCTTGCTATTATCCCTTTTGTGTTTGGCTGTGAATTCTTTTCTTTCTTTCTTTTTTTTGCTGGTTCACCATAACACATCTTCAATCTGTCCACACCTATTTGCACTAGTACATCTTGCTTATACTATAAACGACAGAGGACAGGTCCAGGATTATATCATTCTTTTGAGTGGCTTTTTTTTATAGTCACTTTGATGAAGACAACGATGAACATGTTGCTAAAAAAGAAAACTTTCATCCTGGCATTTGGCCAGTTCCTTTTTCAGTCCAAACAGCAGACTGCTGGACTGCTGACTGTGCAGAGGTCCCTTTTTGGAGGGGAGAGGCTCTCTTCCAGTTAGGGTGAACTCCTGGCCTCTCTGGATTTATGCACATCCAATATGAATTTATAAGCACGGAGGAACTGTTTGCAAAACATCCTGCTCCCACTTGGATGCTACTTTTATTTTTGTGTGGTTTACATATACTTTTGCACAATTAATTGAAAAGTAATCTTTGGTTAAGTAAATTTGTTTCTTAGCCCTGAGCTACTAGACATTACAGTTTGGTGGACTACAAAGATTTTTATCTCTAGTGATTGATGCAGAATTGATGGTTGTTTCTTAGTCTCTCAGGTTCTAATTGGAACTGGGTGGTCTTGGATTATACTGGTTTACATTACATAACTAGAGGATTTGCTCCAGTTATGAGCAGTTTTGTGAAGACTGGAAGAGTCAGAAAGACCAGGCACCTAGAAAATGTGGGGAAAAGGATAGTCAGGGACTAATGTCACCAGGATTAGGGCAATTGAGGGAAGAGCTCAAGGTTGTCTCTGAACTGACTGAGTGCCCAACTCTATCCCAACTCCCAACCGATCCTTTCCTTCCTTCCTTCCTTTCCTCCCTCCCTCCTTCCCTCCCTCACATCTTTCTTTTTTCTTTCTTTCTTTCTTTCTTTTTCTTCCTTCCTTCCTTCCTTTCTCTCTCCCTTCCTTCCTTCCTTCCCTTCCTTCCTTCCTTCCTTCCTTCCTTCCTTCCTTCCTTCCTTCCTTCCTTCCTTCCTTCCTCTCTTTCTCTCTCTTTCTTTCTCAGTCTCACTCTGTTGCCCAGGCTGGAGTGCAATGGCGTAATCTCAGCTCACTGCAACAACTGCTTCCAGGGTTCAAGTGATTCTCCTGCCTCAGCCTCCCGAATAGCTGGGATTATAAGCACATGCCAGGATGCCTGGCTAATTTTTGTATTTTTAGTAGAGATGGGGTTTCCCCATGTTGGCCAGGCTGGTTTCGAACTCCTGACCCCAGATGATCTACCTGCCTCAGCTTCCCAAAGTGCTGGGATTACAGGTGTGAGCCACCGTACTGGCCTTCTTTTTTTTTTAAGAGACAGACAGGGTCTCACTTTGTCACTCCAGTGGCACTGGAGTACAGTGGTGCAATCATAGCTCACTGAAACCTGAATTCTGGACTCGAGTGATCCCCCCACCTCAGCCTCCAGAGTAGCTGGAAGTACTACAGTTGTCAGTTGTGCACCACCACCACACCCACTAATTTCTTTTTTTTTTTTTTTTTTGAGACAGAGTTTCGCTCTTGTTGCCCAGGCTGGAGTACAATGGTGCAATCTCGGCTCACTGCAACCACCTCCTCCCGGGTTCAAGCAATTCTCTTGCCTCAGCCTCCCGAATAGCTGAGATTACAGGCAGGCTCCACCACGCCCGGCTAATTTTTTTTATTTTTAGTAGAGACAGGGTTTCACCATGTTGGTCAGGCTGGTCTTGAACTCCAGACTTCAGGTAATCCACCTGCCTCGGCCTCCCAAAGTGCTAGGATTACAGGCATGAGCCACCGTGCCTGGCTTTTTTTTTTTTTTTTTTTTTTTCATAGAGACGTGGTCTCACTGTTACCCAGGCTGGCCTTGAACTCCTGGCCTCAAGCAATCCGCCTCAGCCTCTCTAATTGCTGAATTACAGGTGGGAGCCACAGTGCCCAGCCCACTAACTGATTCATTTTCTGCCCTTCTCTGCCTCGTTTTGTGCCTGGAAGGCTGATGTCTATGTGGTGCACCACCCAGGCTCCCTTGCTGGAAGGCTTGGGTTAAGTCAATGGGAGGCACCAGTGGGTGATAAGAGGCTGGAAACAGACAAAGGTCAGAATACATATTACTTCCACTCTCTCCCTATGGTTCTCCATTATGAATCATAGTGACTGTGTCCCTTTGTAGTCACAGCTTCCATGGGACAGACACTTTTCCAGGGCTCCAGTTTTTTACTTTTTTAATTATTATTTATTTATTTATTTATTTTGAGACAGCATCTTGCTCTGTCGCCCAGGCTGGAGTGCAGTGGCATGATCTCGGTTCACTGCAGCCTCCGCCTCCTGGGTTCAAGCAATTCTCTGCCTCAGATTCCCCAGTAGCTGGGATCACAGGTGTGTGCCACAACGCCCAGCTAATTTTTGTATTTTTAGTAGAGATGGGGTTTCATCATCTTGGCCAGGCTGGTCTTGAACTCCTGACCCCGTGATCCGCTCGCCTCAGCCTCCGAAAGTGCTGGGATTACATGCATGAGCTACCGCGCCTGGCCTATTTATTTATTTTGAGATGGAGTCTTGCACTGTCGCCCGGGCAAGAATGCAATGGTGCAATCTCAGCTCACTGCAACCTCCCCCTCCTGGGTTCAAGTGATTCTCCTGCCTCAGCCTCCCAAGTAGCTGGGATTACAGGCACCTGCCACAACACCCGGCTAATTTTTTGTATTTTTAGTAGAGACGGGGTTTCACTATGTTCGCCAGGCTAGTCTCGAACTCCTGAATTCGTGATCTGCCCACCTCAGCCTCCCAAAGTGCTGGGATTACAGGCTTGAGCCACTGCACCCGGCCTTTTTTTTTTTTTTTTTTTTTTTTTTTAAGGCTAGTCAAGCAAAGCAGTGGGAGTGGAGAAGGAACAAAGGAATCAGTAGCTGGTTGTGATAAATTAGTTGTAAACACCACTGCACTTGGTGTTTACACCAGGGCTCCAGTTTTTAAGCTCTGGTAATAGCAATTTTTGCCCCTGACTCTTGGCATTGGTGGTGATGTCTTCCACTGTTCTTGGTCCCTGGGTGTCTCGCTTGGTTATCTTGACTCTGCCCTCACTCAGTGAGTCATCTTTTCATTAAAAATTTCTTTTTCTTTTTTTTTTTGGCCAGGCACAGTGGCACATGCCTGTAATCCCAGCACTTTGGGAGGCCAAGGCAGGTGGATCACTTGAGGTCAGGAGTTCGAGACCAGCTTGGCCAACATGGTGAAACCCTGTCTCCACTAAAAATACAAAAATTAGCCAAGCCTGGTGGCACCTATGGTCCCAGCTATTTGGAAGGCTGAGGCAGAAGAATCGCTGGAACCCAGGAGGCAGAGACTGCTGTGAACTGAGATCACACCACTGCACCCCAGTCTGGGTGACAGAGTGAGACTCCATCTCAAAACAAAAAAAAGAAAAAAAAAATCACTGTTTTTTTTTTTTTTTTTTTTTGCAAGTTTTGTTTTTTAAGAGATAGAGTCTCATTATGTTGCTCAGGCTAGACTCTAACTTCTAGGCTCAGGGGATCCTCCTGCCTCAGCCTCCTGAGTAGCTGGGACTACAGGCACACACCACCACATGCGGCTCAAAATTATTTTTCTATTGTAGTTGTGTGGACCATCTGCCTTCCCCCATGTCTGAGACTTACAGTACCCACATAAATCCAGAAAGCATACCTGGTATCAAGCTGCGTGAGAGGAATACTCATTGACTTGTTATAGTCTACATTTTGTGATATTTCTCTCTCTTTCGCCTCATCTGGATGTCTCTTTGAATGTTACACCCTTCAAACAGGCATCAGATGACAAGGCTGATATCTGCTGCTCATTTGGGGGAGGTCGATAAGCAAATGTCTTTTGTAAGCCTGGTGCCTCCTGGAGAGAGGTACTCTGTGCCTGCTTCATGATTGATTGATTGTTTGCCTATTGATTGAAAGACACATCCTTTTCATTGAAATCATTATAATTACTTTCTTATAATTGGCAAAGAGTGCCACAGTTGTTATCCTGAAGAGGATATGGTTTATTTTTAAACTATAGATGAATCTGAATTTTTAAAATCGCTAGCGTCTGAGCAAATGCCATGAGTAAACACACTTCAGCTGCATCCGTCTGAACTGCTGCTGGGTGGAAGGCTGATGGGTAAAAATACTTTATATTTGTACCACTCGATACGTGTTTCTACGCTCTCTCTCCCAAATTATCGCATTTGCTCATTACAACAACTTGTCGAGACAAGCAGAGTTGATATTTTTATTTCCATTTTAAAGGCTTCATTCATCAAACATTTATTGATCCTCTTTTATATACCTGTCCCTCTGCTGGGCACTGGTGATACCGAGAAGATGATAACATAATTTCTGTCCTCAATACAGTGCAGTGGGAGATGCAAATAGTAACCAACTAAAGTATGGTGTGGAGAGCAGTGTGCAAGTGGTACGAGTGAAATGCTATGGGTGCCAGGAGGAGGGAGTAATGAAAGGGGTGGGGAGAGTACATGTCATTGAGTGCTTGCCAAGTGCCAGGTATTGGGCTAGAGCCCTGCCCTGCTACTCCAAGTGTGGTCCACGGACCCCCAGCAGCTGCATCACCTGGGAGCTTGTTAGAAATGCAGAATCTCAGGCCGCACCCCAGACCCCACTGATTTGAGAATCTGCATCTGGCTGGGCGTGGTGGCTCATGCCTGTAATCCCAGGACTTGGGAGGTAGAGGTGGGTGGATCACCTGAGGTCAGAGTTTGAGACCAGCCTGGCCAACATAGTGAAACTCTGTCTCTACTAAAAATACAAAAAATTAGCTGGGCGTGGTGGCAGGCACCTGTAATCTCAGCTACTTGGGAGGCTGAGGCAGAATTGCTTGAACCCGGGAGATGGAGGTTGCAGTGAGCCAAGATTGCACCACTGCACTCCAGCCCAGGTGACAGTGCGAGACTCTGTCTCAAAAAAAAAAAAAAGAAGAAAGAAAGAAAAGAAAGAAAAAAAGAGAGAAGCTGCATCTGAGCAAAATGTTCAGGACATATCTATGCACATTAAAGTTTGAGAAGCACTGGGCTAGGTGGTGGACAGATTTATTTTATTATTGTTATTATTTTTAGAGATAGGGTCTTGCTGTCATCCATGCTGGGGTGCAGTGGTGCCATCATAGCTCACTGTAGCCTCCAACTCTGGGGCTCAAGCAATTCTCCTGCCTCAGCCTCCTGAATAGTTGGGACCACAGGCACGTGCCACCATGCCCAACCTAATTTTTAAAAGGAAAGTTTTTGTAGAGACAGGGTCTCTCTATGTTGCCCAGGCTGGTCTCAAACTTCTGGCCTCGAGTGATCCTCCTGCCTTGGCCTCCCAAAGTGCTGAGATTATAGATCTGAGTCATGGTGCCCAGCCGATGTATAGATTTCGTTTAATTCAAAACCTGGTGAGGGAGTTGCTATTATCGTCGTGTAGGAGAGGAGATGGAGTTAGGGACTTCTCTCCATGTCACATACCTATGTCATGAAGCTGGAATTTGAACTCAGGCCTGACAGACTCCCAGGCTCCAATCACTACTCCAGGCAACTCCTTCCTCTCTGGGGACCGTAGGGAAGCTTCACAGAGGAGAAGGTGTCTGAGCTAGGCTTGGAAGGACCTTGTCGGGAGGAAGGAGGGCGTTCCTGTCAATATACCACTTGAGCAAATGGTTGGAATGGGAATGGAGTAGGGCCTGTCTTGGGGAGTGGTGGGAAATAAGGTGAGTGAAGAATATTGCAATCACATTATAAAGGGCCTGGAATGCCATGCTAAGGAAGGTGAATTTCTCCTGTGAGTGGATTTCGCAACGTGCTGTGGAATTGTGATCGTGGGCAGATTGTTTGTGTTTGAAGCCCAGCTTCCCCTACTCATGGGCTGTGCTGCAGGTTGGGTTCTTTGCAGGCAGACACTGAAACGGATTTGGAGTGTAAGATGTTTATTAGGAATTAACAGCTATGAGAGGAAGAAGGAAGAAGCAGCGTTGGGCAGACGAAATCAAACAGCAGGCCCAGCAAAGTCTTGGCCAACCTGATGGGAAATTCTGGAACGAGTACGGCCTGCCAGGGTTGACCTGTATCAGGCTGAAATGGCCAGGCCTTTGTAACCCTACCTTGCTCCATCACCAGACACAGACTGCCCCAGGTGGGGCCAGGCCTCAGGTGATGTCTGCAGCAGTGGAGACCCTGCAGGAGGAAGCTGTCTGCTCACTGCACTCCCCATAGCTGGGTGGAGTGCATGGGGGCTCTGAGCAGTGCATCTTGGTACCTACCACAAACAGTCTACTTACTTCTGCGTCTCTGTCTCTTCAGTGGCAAAATGGAAATATTAGTAGTAGATCCCTTGCAGGGCAATTGGAGGATTATATGCCTGGTATCTAACCCAAAGGATACCAGGTATTATTATTCTCTGCCCTGATGAAGAAGTCACTATATACTTTCTACTTTGAGAGTATTTGGATTTTGAAAATCCCTCAGCGTGGCCCAAGAAATAGAAGAGAGTCATGCCCGTCCCTCCCACCCCAGCTGGCTGCCTGGGATTCCTTCCCTTCTTCACAATGCTTCAGGTTAATGTTTGTCAGGATATATTGGTTGTGTCAAGCTGTGCTGGACAATAGGAAAGATTTGAAGAATTTAATGAAGGAGAATGACATGTCAGATCAGTGGCTTAAAAGATAGCGTAAGCTGGCCTGGGCATGGTGGCATGCACCTGTAGTCCCAGCTAATCAGGAGGCTGAGGCAGGAGGATGGCTTGAGCCCAGGAGTTCAAGGCTATAGCTATGATTACACCTGTGAATACCCACTGCACTTGAGCCTGGGCAACATAGCAAGACCCCATCTCAAAACAAAACAAAAAGATAGTGTAAGTTGAATCATGAAGGATGATCTGAGGGGTGTATTATTTGGGTATAGGCTAAACTTTTATAACATTGAGACTCAAAATAAGGCCCAAACAAGAGTTTCATGTTACAGTGTAAAAGTGAGTGGTCAAGAGCCACAGAAGGGATACTGCTCTGTGAGGCCACTCAGGGGCCCAGGTTTCTTTTACCTTGTTACTTTGCTATCTCTTAAGAGAGTGGTTCTCAAAATGCAGCTGCTGGGGCAGCAGCATCAGTATCATCTGGGAACTTATCAGTAATGAAAAATTTCAGGCCTCACCCAAGCCCTAGCAAATCAGAAACTCCAGGGGTGGGGCCCAGCAATCTATATTTTTTTCCCTGGTTGTTGCCATGGCAATGGTAAACTGACATGAGCAATCTGTATTTCAACAAGCCCTCCAGTTGATTTTATTTATTTATTTTTTGAGACAGAGTCTCGCTCTGTCACCCATGCTGGAGTACAGTGGTGCAATCTCAGCTCACTGCAACCTCCACCTCCTGGGTTCAAGCGATTCTCCTGACTTAGCCTCCCGAATAGCTGGGACTACAGGTATGTGCCACCAAGCCCGGATAATTTTTTGTATTTTTAGTAGAGACGGGGTTTCACCACGTTGGCCAAGGTGGTCTCAAACTCCTGACCTCAGGTGATCACGCCTTGGCCTCCCAAAGTGCTGGGATTTCATGCGTGAGCCACGGCGCCCAGCCGCCTCCAGGTGATTTTGATGCGCACTCAAGTTTGAGAAACACTAACCTAGGATTTTGTCCTCATCTGTCATGTTAGAACTATGGGAGCAGCCTGTGGAGAGGCAGAAAGAAAGGAAGAAGAGAAAGGAAGAAGGAAACCATTTCCTTTTTCCAGAAAGTACCTGGAAGTTGAGTGTATCACTTCTGCTCACATCCTTCTGGTTAGAATTTAGTTATGTGGCCGTGTGGTCCTGTGGCTTAACTAGCTGTAAGGAACCTTAGGAAATCTTATCATCTCTAATTGGGAAGCCTTGTATACAGCTAAAACTGGGCTTCTGTACTAAAAGAAAAATCAAAGGAATGTATACTGGCAGAAAATTAACAGCCTCTGCCACCATTGTAATAGAATAAGACAGACAAACAGTGAAGGACAGAACTAAAGCAGCAGGTGTGTGTCGGAGAGGAAGGGATGTACTTCAGAAATAAATTCTGTTCTGATGACTGCTTTGATCTTGTGGTGAGGGAGAAGGAGAAGTGGACAACTCCTAGGTTTCTAGACAATTGGATGGTGATGGTGTTAACTGTGGTAGAGAGTCTATATTTTTATTTTATTTGTTTATTTATTTATGATAAGGTCTTGCTCTGTCACCCAAGCTGGTGTGCAGTGGTGTGATTATAGCTCACTGTAGTCTTGAACTCCTGGGTTCAAGCGATCTTCCCACCTCACCCTCCCGAGTAGCTGGGACTATAGGTGTGTGCCATCACACCTGGCTAGTTTTTATTTTTTATTTTTAGTAGAGATGAAGTCGCTATGTTGCCCAGGCTGGTCTCAAGTTCCTGGCCTCAAATGATCCTTTTGCCTTGGTGTCCCAAAGTGCTGGGATTACAGGTGTGAGCCATCACACCTGGCCTGTGGTAGAGATTCTAGAGGAAGAGAGAATAATATGAGCTTAGTACTAGACTTAATAAATCTGAGTTGACTGCAGAATATCCAGGTAGGGCCAGGCGCGGTAGCTCACGCCTGTAATCTCAGTGCTTTGGGAGGCCGAGGCAGGAGGATCACCTGAGGTCAGGAGTTTGAGACCAGCCTGGCCCAGCCTGGCCAACATGGTAAAACCCCGTTTCTACTAAAAGTACAAAAAAAAAAACAAAAAAAAAAAACCAGGCATGATGGTGTGTGCCTGTAATCCCAGCTACTCAGGAGGCTGAGGCAAGAGAATCGCTTGAACACCAGAGGCAGAGGTTGCAGTGAGCCGAGATCTCGCCCACTGCGCTCCAGCCTGGGCAACAGAGCAGGACTCCATCTCAAACAAAACAAAACAAAGCAAAACAAAACAAAACAAAAAAACCCGAGAATATCCAGGTAGAAATGTCCAATCCTGTCAGTAGTTGCAATACCTGCCCAAGGACCCTGAAAATGGTTGAAGTTGGAGACAGAGATTTAGAAAACGTCATGGTAGTCAGAGCTTGGATATGAACAGGATTGCCCAGAGTATGAGATGGGAAGAGGGAGTACTGCCACACAAGAGGTGAGCACTGGAAGAGAAACGAATGAAGAAGATGAGAACGAGGGGTTGGAGTAGTTGGGAGAGTCAGAGAACACAGGGTGAAAGAAGTCAATGGAAGAGACAAGGCACTTAAGGCCGGGGGAGGGTACAAGTGTCAAATGCTGCAGAGATGACACATAGGACAAGCACTCAGGAAGGTCTTTGGCAACAAATGAGAAAAGCTGAGACCCAGACAGCTTAAGGAATACGCCTAAGGTTCCACAGCTAGTAGGTGGCAAAGCCAGGACTAGCCCTGTCTTCTGGCTTTAGTCTTCTCTTCCCATGAGAAGCTGCCAAGGAGCCCCTGGTTGCTCTTCTGATACCTCTGTGCCTATGCAGGAGCCCTTAGCACTGTCTCCCACACCAGGCTGGGATAGAACTGCTTCCTGGTTAGTGTCTGTCTGTTTGTAGGACTTGTTTCTAAAATTATCAGGGATCTGTCTTCCTATTTGCTTGAGCAGACCCACCCTGAGTCTAATTGACACACCAGGTGGGTTTATGGGCTTCTCCTTCCTCCCAAGCATCCCACAGCCGCGTTGCCTATTGTCTTTGTGGCAAGTCTTGCCCGGCAGCCTAGCTTCAGAGCAATGTAAGTGGTTGCTGTTATACCCTTCTGCCCACCATGTGCTGGCAAGAGGAGCATCATGACTAAAAGGCATGACTCATGTTCTAATCCATGGCACTACTGATCCTACTTTTCTGCATTTTAAAGTACAAACAGCTGGATATTGCTGAAGATGGCTCAGGGGGTCAAGGACAAATTTCACAAATGTGACCTCATTCTCCAGGCTGCCTGTTTATCCTGGAGGTTGATCTTGGACTTGGGACCATTTAAGGTTGCCTGTCTTCAAAGTGCTCAGCTTGGCTTTTTAATTCTGTACTCCTAAATCTTTGACAGCTGTGCATCAACAAGCTTTCAAGGTAACTGAAGCCTATGGCAGCTTTCTGCCCTCTGTTACTGGTGAACGTTTTTGCCTGTTGGAAGGACGTTGCAGCTACAGGCAGACTCCCACCATCCACCAACGGCCTTATTGTCAATCCATAGTCATGTGCTGACTGCAAAGTGGCCTGAGTTTTTTGCATATCTTGTGAGATCACTATGGGAACGCAGTCATTATAATACAGCAGTTCCTGTCTTGAGGACTTTTGATAGTTTTATTTCTTACAGTTTCATTTCCTATTGATACAAAAGAGACTCTTGGTAACCAAAAATAAATGTAACCAGAAATGTCGGATTCTTTGTTTCATATATGAACATGATTTTGTAATGTAAATTGAATAAGCCCAGATCTATTATGCAACTATATACTCTCGTAACAAGTGAGTCACAGAAGCCTCCGTCAACACTGACATGTTGATGACCTTAGGAAGTTAGTGATTACCCATGATGTACAACAAACAAGGCTGGTAGCTGCCAGCAGAAACTAGGCATAACTACTTCTAGTAAGTACTACTACTAGTTCTAAAATTTAAATTAAATCAGCTCACACCTTATTTTGTGCTGCTACCACTAAAATCCAAGCCACCATGACATTATCACTAACCTGGACTACTAACTCATCTTCCCGCTTTCACTCTGACCCCCTCCATTCATTTTCCCTGGTGAAGCTAGTGTCATCTTATAAGTAAATCAGATCATGTCATTCATCTTACAACTCATCTGCTTTCCATCTCACCGCAGGATAGAATCCAAACTCATCACCATGGTCTGTGAGACCCCCTGTGATCTGGCCTGCCTGACTCTCTGATCTCATGGCATTACCACTCCCCTCCCTCTTGTGATGATCTGTCCACACCGACTTTGCTGTTTCTCATGCCTGGCCCACTATGTGCAGACATGCAGGTTGTACACTGCATAACTCCAAGAGAGGCATTCAGTAGGCTGCAGGGTGAATGATGCCCTTGGAAGTATGTAGTGTGGTGACCCTGGTCACACGCACAGCTCTTTCCTACCACAAAGCCTTGGCACTTGCTGGCCTTTCTGCCTGGACATCCATCTGAAGATTTTTTGCACAGCTGGCTCCTTCTTGTCATTCCCTTGACAAATATTCCACCAAACACTACTCCATACCAGGGAGGCTCCATACCAGGCAGGACCAGCTATATACTTTGCAGGTCCCAGTGCAAAATGAAAACCAGGGCCCCTTGTTCAAAAAGTATTAAGAATTTCAAGACGGTGACAGCAGAACATTAAACTAAGCATGGGGCCCTTCTCAGTGCGGGGCCCTGTGGGACAACATAGGTCACACCTCCATCAAGATGGCAAGGGTTTCACATGTATTCATGAACTCCATTGTATTTTAAAGTTTAGTAGAAATTGCACAATTAATAACTGGCTAGTGTATATTTACCTCTGCCTTTGGAAGTTAAAGTTTTTTTTTTTTTTTGAACTAAAAATTCCTTAAGTGTAATTTCATCGTTGAAAAGTCAAAGATTTGTTGTTTTGGCACATTGTCAAGTTTTTAAAATTTAAAATACAGTTAGTTCAAAATATATTCACAGCTTTCATTCATGAGACATTTATAAATATTGGGTTATAAAGTTCCACATTTAGTATTTAACTCAAAAAAAAAAAAAAGGATGCCTGTAACAACTTCTTTACGTATAAGACCTTCTCACTTAGTTATGGGTTTCTCATCCTCCTAGGAATCCAACATTCTCAGTCTAAATAACAACAGGAGAGGCAAAAAGTTTAAGGCTCTGTGACAGTGAGATAAGGCAAGAACATGTCTTTCTCCGAGGGAGTACCATCGCTGCCAGCTCTCCTGAAGCCATCTGGGGGATCAGATACTATTTCTGTAGAGGGTTACTCTTGGGTTAGTGCCAGGAGCTAAGTAGTTGTAAAAATGCGAACACTCCGAAAGCACTTGTAACCAACCAAGGAAGAAAACATGTTTCTGCCCCAATTTTTGCTAATTTTGTAAGTGACCATTAAAAAGAAGAAAGAAGAAAGAAACAATCCAAGGAATGATGTGCATTTATATTTGTGTAATGTAAAGAACAAAAGCAAAAGGTAAATGCCCAAGACTAATTTACGATGTAAGCAAACTCTGACTTCCTGCTTACCCACCCCACTTGCTCTCTGAAAAGTAGCTGATAAACTCATTTATATTAAGGTATAAATGCCCAATAAGTATTAATCGCTTATCTTCTACAGGAGTATTTGCTTTAGAGCAGGGAAAAAGCATCTTTGCCAAAGGGTTGAAAGTTTTAGTGGCAGAATTTCTGCAAAGCTCAAAAATCAACCACAGATAAATTATTCTACCTTGAGAAAATTGTGATACTTCTTGCTCCCTTTTCATCTCCTCCCATTCTCTTTCTCAATGTTTTGTTTTGGAATAATTTTTGATTTATAGAAAAGTTGCAAGGGTAATTCAGGGAACACCCATATACTCCTGACCGAGTTTCTCCCAATGTTAACATTTTATATTACTATGCCACATTTATTTGTTAAAACCAAGAAACTACGATGGAGACATTGTCAGAGGCATTTGAACCAGAGCAACTCCATCTTTTTTTTTTTTTTTTTTTTTTTGTGACGGAGTTTCACTGTATCACCTAGGCTGGAGTGCAATGGCATGATCTCGCTCACTGCAACCTTCGCCTCCAGGGTTCAAGCGATTCTCCTGCCTCAGCCTCCTGAGTAGCTGGGACTACAAGCGCCCGCCACCACGCCCAGCTAATGTTTGTATTTTTAGTACAGACGGTGTTTCACCATCTTGGCCAGGCTGGTCTTGAACTCCTGACTTCGTGATCCACCCGCCTTGGCCTCCCAAAGTGCTGGGATTACAGGCATGAGCCACCATGCCCAGCCACGCAACTCCATCTTGAATGGGGGCTGGGTAAAATGAGGCTGAGACCTACTGGGCTACATTCCCAGGAGGTTAAGGCATAGATAGGAGATCGGCACAAGGTACAGGTCATAAAGACCTTGCTGATAAAACAGGTTGCAGTAAAGAAGCTGGCTAAAACCCACCAAAACCAAGATGATGATGAGAGTGACCTCTGGTCGTCCTCACTGCTACACTCCCACCAGTGCCATGACAGTTTACAAATGCCATGGCAATGTTAGGAAGTTACCCTACATGGTCTAAAAATGGGAGGCATGAATAATCCACCCCTTGTTTAGTATATTATAATAATAATAATTTAAAAAAATGGGCAACAAGCCCAGCCTGGCCAACATGGTAAAATCCCATCTCTACTAAAAATACAAAAATTAGCTGGGCGTGGTGGCAGGTGCCTGTAATCCCAGCTACTCGAGAGGCTGAGGCATGTGAATTGCTTGAATCCCAGAGGCTGAGGTTGCAGTGAGCCGAGATCTCACCACTGCATTCCAGCCTGGGTGACAGAGCAAGACTCTGTCTCAAAAAAAAAAAAAGAAAAGAAAAAGAAAAAGCAATAAGCAGCCCTTGGGGATTCTCTGCCTATGGAGCAGCCACTCATTTATTCCTTTACATTCTTTTATTTTTATTTGTATTTTTTTAAAATGGAGTTTGGCTCAGGCTGGAGTGCAGTGGCATGATCTCGGCTCACTGCAACCTCCGCCTCCCGGGTTCAAGCAATTCTCCTGCCTCAGCCTCCCGAGTATCTGGGATTACAGGTGAGTGCCACCACGCCCGGCTAATTTTTGTATTTTTAGAGAGACAGGGTTTTGCCATGTTGGCCAGGCTGGTCTTGAACTGCTGATCTCAGGTGATCCACCCACCTCGGCCTCCCAAAGTGCTGGGATTATAGGCATGAGCCACTCTGCCGGGTCTATTCCTTTACTCTCTTAATAAACTTGCTTTCACTTTACTCTGCGGACTTACCCTGAAGTCTTTCTTGCTCGAGATCCAAGAACCCTCTCTTGGGGTCTGGGTCAGGACCCCTTTCTGGTGACGACATGACTATTCACTAAGCTCCAGATTGTAGTTGTGTTTCACCAGTTTTCTCATTGTTTTGATCCAGTCCAGGGTACTGCATTGTATTTGGCCTATTCTCTTTAAAACCAATCTAATTGTGCTTTCATCTTCAGAACTCTGCAAAAACAGCTCCTGTCAAGGGCATCCATGACCATCATGCTGTCAAGGGCAATGGCCTTTTCTCAGCAAGGTAGGGTGACTGACTTTTCCAAGTTTTTCAGGGACTCTCCGGTTTGAAAACTGAAAATCCCTTTATCCTGGCCCCACTCTGTTCCTGGCAAACCAGCACAACTGGTCATCCTTGCTTGGCGTGAGGATGTGGGTGTATGGGGATTTGCAACATTTAATATAAAGGTCAGAGAAGGCCCAAAGAAGACATTTGGACAAAGGCTTGAAGGAGGCGAGGGATTGAATTTGTCACACCTTAATGTTGTGTGATTCCTTGGGGGCCTGGCTGCAGAATCCACTGAGCACAGATAAAGGAAACTTCAGTGGTTATATAAACATACACTTTTAGGCATTGTTTTTAATAATCAAACTCTCATATTTTAAGAGATCTACAAAGAATATGAATCAAGGAGACTTTAGAGTCAGACAAATTCATAGTCTTGACTCAGCTGTGTGACCCCACAAGTTACTTAATTTCTCAAAGCCTGAGTTTCCTCATCTGAAAAAAAGAAATTATAAAAACCATCCAGGCATGGTGGCTCACGCCTGTAATTCCAGAACTTTGGGAGGCCGAGGTGGGCAGATCACGAGGTCAGGAGTTCAAGACCAGCCTGACCAACATGGTGAAACCCTGTCTCTACTAAAAATATAAAAATTAGCCGGGCGTGGTGGCATGTGCCTGTAATCCCAGCTACTCAGGAGACTGAGGCAGGAGAATTGCTTGAACCCAGGAGGCGGAGGTTGCAGTGAGCCGGGATCCCACCACTGCACTCCAGCTTGGGCAACAGAGCAAGACTCCGTCTCAAAAAAAAAAAAAAAAAAAAAAAAAAATTAAAAACTTCAGTGGTTATTGTGAAGATCAGAAGAATTAATATGGTTAAAATGACCATACTACCCAAAGCAATCTACAGAGTCAATGTAAAGTCAAAATACCAATGACATTCCTCACAGAAACAGAAAAAAGAAAAAAAAAAATCCTAAAATTTGTATGGAACCACAAAAGACCCAAAATAGCCAAAGAACTCCTGAGCGAAAACAACAAAAGCTGGAGGCATCACACTACCAAACTTCAAAATATACTACAAAGCGGTAGTAAACTAAAACAGCATGGTACTGGCATAAAAATAGACATATAGACCATTGGAACAGAATAGAGAACCCAGAAATCAATCCATGTATCTATAGCCAACTGATTTTTTTTTTTTTTTTTTTTGAGACAGAGTCTCAGACTCTTATTCTGTTGCCCAGGCTGGAGTGCAGTGGTGCAATCTCGGCTCACTGCAGCCTCCACCCCCCGGATACAAGTGATTCTCCTGCCTCAACCTCCCGTGTAGCTGGGACTACAGGCATGCGCCACCACACCCAGCTAACTTTTGTATTTTTAGTAGAGACGGGGTTTCACTGTGTTGGACAAGCTGGTCTCGAACTCCTGACCTCAAGTGATCTGCCTGCTCGGCCTCCCAAAATGCTAGGATTACAGGTGTGAACCACTACATCCAGTCACCAGCTGATTTTTGATAAAGATGCCAAGAACATACATTTGGGAAAGGACAGTCTCTGACAAGTGGTGCTGGGAAAATTGGATATCCATATGCAGAAGAATGAAACTAGACCCCCACCTCTCACCCTCTATAAAAATCAACTCCAAATTGATCAAATATTCAAAATGTAAGACCCAAAACTATAAAATTTTTAGAAGAAAATATAGGGGAAACAATTCAGAAAATTGGTCTGGGAAAAGATCTTACGAATATGGCCTCAAAACCAAACAACAAAAGATAAAATAAACAAATGTGATTATATTAAACTAGAAAGCTTCCACATAGCAAAGGAAATAATCAACAGTAAAAACATGACCTACTGAATGGGAGAAAATATTTGCAAACCATTCATCTGACAGGGGATTAACATCCAGAATAGATAATGAATTTAATCATTTCAACATAAAAATAATCTGATTTGAAAATGGGCAAATGATCTGAACAGACATTTCTCAAAAGAAGACATACAAATGGTCAAGAAATGTATGAAAAAATGCTCAATGTCGGGCCAGGTGCAGTGGCTCATGCCTGTAATCTCTGCACTTTGGGAGGCTGAGGTGGATAGATCACCTGATGTGAGGAGTTTGAGACCAGCCTGACCAACATGGTGAAACCCCATCTCTACTAAATACAAAAAATTAGCCAGGTGTGGTGGTGGGCACCTATAATCACAGCTACTTGGGAGGCTAAGGAAGGAGAATCCCTTGAACCTGAGAGGCAGAAGTTGCAGTGAGCTAAGATTGTGTTACTGCACTTCAGCCTGGGCAACAAGAACAAAATTCTGTCTCAAAAAAAAAAATGCTCAACATCAATAATCATCAGGGAAATGCAAACCAAAACCACAGTGAGGTGTCAACTGACCCCAGTTAGGATGGCTATTATCAAAAAGACAAAAAAATAACAACTGCTGTCAAGGGTGTGGAGCAAAGGCAACTCTTATACGTTGTTGGTGGGAATGTAATCTAGTAGTACAGCCACTATGGAGAACAGTGAGGAAGTTCCTTAAAAGAAAACACAAATAAAATTACCATATGTTCCAGCAGTTCTACTACTGGGCATTTATCCAAAGGAAAGGAAATCAGTATATCAAAGAGACATCTTCACCCCCATGTTTACTGCAGCATTAGTCATCATAGCCAAGATATGGAGTCAACCTAGGTGTCCAACAACAGATGAATGAATAAAGAAAATGTGGTGTATATATTTTATATATATATGAAATATATATATAATTTACATATTTATAAATTATATATAAATATATATAATATATATAATTTATAAATATATATAAATTTGTAAAATATATAAATAATATATATTTTATATATAATATATGAATATATATAAATTTATAAAATATATAAATATATAAAAATTAAAATATATATAATATATATAATATATAATATAAAATATATTATATATGAAATATATATAATATATGGTATATATAAATATATATGGTATATATAAAAATATATATATTTTTTAGATGGAGTTTTGCTCTTGTTGTCCATGCTGGAGTGCAGTGGCACTATCTCTGCTCACTGCAACCTCCACCTCCCAGGTTCAAGTGAGTCTCCTGCCTCAGCCTCCTGAACAGCTGGGATTACAGGTGCCTGCCACGATGCCTGGCTAATTTTTGTATTTTTAGTAGAGACAGGGTTTCACCATGTTGACCAGGCTGGTCTTGACCTCAGATGATCCGCCCATCTCGGCCTCCCAAAGTACTGGGATTACAGGCATAAGCCACCATGCCTAGTGTATATGAACATATTTTTATAAATACATAAAATATATGATTATATATAATGTATTATATATAGTTATATATAAAACATTACATATATATATATATATAATGGAATACTGTTCAGCCCTTAAAAAGAATGAAATCCTGTCATTTGCAGCAACCTGGATGGAACTGGAGGACATTACGTTACGTGAGTAAGCAAGGAACAGACAATTAAACACTGCATGTTCCCACTAATATGTGGAAGCTAAAAAAGTTGATCTCATAGAAGTAAAAACTACAGTAGGGGATACTAGAGGCTGGGAAATATAGGAGGAAGGGGTATACAAAGACTGTCATCTTCATGGGATTGAATGACCAATACCACTACCTTTGTGGCAGGGAGGAGTACTGGAGGCCAAGTAGCATAGGTCAGTAGCCCTTATCACTTCATTGCTGGACAGTTGCAGCGGGTACCTCTTCCGGCACTTTATACTGCAATCCATGGTAAACCACATATTGTGCTTCTGATAGGATTTTTTTTTTTTTTTTGAGACAGAATGTCACTCTGTCATCCAGGCTGGAGTACAGTGGTGTGATCTTGGCTCACTGCAACCCCTGCCTCCTGGGTTGAAGTGATTCTCATGCCTCAGCCTCCCGAGAAGCTGGGACTACAGGCACCTACCACCACACCCAGCTAATTTTGTATTTTTAGTAGAAATGGGGTTTCACTATGCTGGCCAGGCTGGTCTCAAACTCCTGACCTCATCATCTGCCCACCTCGGCCTCCCAGAGAGCTGGGTCTACAGGCATGAGCCACTGCACCCAGACAGGATTATTTCTTAGTGATGTTCTTCTATTAATACCTTGAGCATAATCAAAGCTATCACTTACTGAATGTTTTCTATGACCGAGGGCTCTGTGCTAAAATACTTTTCCAGTGTTGCCTCAATCTTTACAATGGCCCGGTGGGGTAGGTAATAGTATTGTTCCCATTTAACAGATGATAAAACTGAGGTTTAGTAAGATTAAGTAACTTGCCCAGATCATATATCTAAAAAATAGGATAACTGGAATTAAAACTGAGCCTGATTCCAAAGCTGTTCTTTTTTATTTTATTTTATTTATTTATTTATTTATTTTGAGACAGAGTCTCGCCCTGTGGCCCAGGCTGGAGCGCAATGGCACCATCTCAGCTCACTGCAACCTCTGCCTTCTGGGTTCAAGCGATTCCCCTGCCTCAGCCTCCTGAGTAGCTGGGATTACAGGCGTGCACCACCACACCCAGCTAATTTTTTGTATCTTTAGTAGAGACAGGGTTTTACCATGTTGGCCAGGCTGGTCTTGAACTCCTGACCTAGTGATCTGCCCGGCTCAGCCTCCCAAAGTGCTGGGCTTACAGTGCTCAGCTATTCAAGACTGTTCTTAACCACCCACCCATATCCTCCTCACACTTACAGCAGAGTGTAGTGGAAAGGGACTGGATTGAATGTGGCCAGTGAGAAATATTTTCTTTCCTTCCTCAGTGGGTTGACATGTGAGTTGAGGTGGCTGAATATAAAACCATCAATGACAATAGAAGGCAGTATACATAGAGCACCAACCCATGCCCTAGAAACCCAGGCATGGGGCAGCTGGGAGAGGCTTCTGGAGAAGGCGTTTGAGAGAGATGGGGCCAGGCCTTCAATGTGGGCCTGGAATTACACCTATGAGAAGCCCCTAACTGGCAGGGCTTACGCTGTCCCCACTCTTATGTCTCATTTCACCCTGCCTTCCCGTGTCTCTATCCTCCCCTTGAACCAAATGGATCTGTGGGAGGCTTTCTTCACAACACATAATGAGCCCAAGAGCTAACACTTATGGAGGGTGCATATTGTGCTAGTCACTATTCTGAGCACTTTACATAAGGCAGTTTAATCCTCACAATAGCCCTGTAACATAGGTACTGCTATGAGCCCCATTTTACAGATGAGGATATCGAGGCACAGAAAGGTTAAGTAACTTGCCCAAGGCCACCCGGTTAGTGTGACAGCCAGAATCAGAACCCAGGCAGTTTGGTTGTAGACTCCCTGCCTTTGAGGTCTGGGCTGGATTACATCTCCAGTATAATTTCTGTTCTCCTGCATCTGAGCCTCCCTGGAGGTCCTGACCTCTACTTTGCAAGTCCTTTTCACACATTTCTATAAAATCCAACCCAGTCAAATGCAAGTTAAATAATGCAACAGCAATCACTATAAGGGGAGCAAAGACTTTTTGAACAACAAACTTCTATGACTGGCCCTGAGCCTGGTGGTTCCCATTTAATTTTCACAACAATCCTGTAAGACAGTGGTCTCCAACCTTTTGACACCAGGGACTAGTTACATGGAAGACAATTTTTCTACGGACAGAGTGGAAGTGGTTTCAGGATGAAACTGTTCCGCCTCAGATCATCAGGCATTAGATTTTCATAAGGAGAGCACAACCTAGATCCCTCGCATGTGCAGTTCACAACAGAATTTGTGCTTTTATGAGAATCTAATGCCACTGTTGATCTCACAGGTGGTGGAGCTCAGCTGGTAATGCTTGTTTGCCCTGCCACTCACCTCCTGCTCTACAGCCTGGTTCCTAACAGGCCACAGAAGGGTCCCCCCAAGGGTAAGGGACCCTTACTGTAAGGTTTTTATAAATGGGGAAATTGAGTCTCAAAGACATTAAGTAACTCACTCAAGGGCTGAGACTCCCATGCAAAACCTAAGCCCTCCCCTGTATAGCTTGGTCTCAAATCCCTTCTCCTCACTGAAGCCTTCCTCCCCACCCCAACAAGTGCACATCAGTCCCTGCTCAGCACTGACCACACTCTTTTTTTTTTCTTTTTTTTGAGACAGGGTCTCACTCTGTTGCCCTGGCTAGAGTGCAGTGGTGTGATCATGGCTCACTGCAGCCTCAACCTCCTGGGCTCAAGTGGTCCTCCTGCCTAGGCCTCCCAAAATATCGGGATTACAGCCGTGAAACACTGCACCCAGTCTACTCATTCATTTTTTAATGAGCTTTGATTCTTCTGCAGCTTATCAAATATTCTTCCAGTGCCTTCTCTCTGGTGTTCTGAGTTCTGCCTTCAGTAGTTGTACATGACAAGTCTAGCCAGTCTCTTAGAACAGCCCTTCACCTGCCTGGGAGCAGCTATTATTGTGTTTCCTTCAGGGACTCTCTGCAGAACCTGAACCTCAGTCCCTCCAGCTGTTTCCTGAAAGACACAGTTTCAGTGCCTATCACCCTACTGGCTGCCCCGCTTTCAATGAATTGTGCTTGATCTCAAGAACAGAACATTTGACTCTACAGTGTAAAGTTGTAGGTTGTGGGTAGATCACTGCAGAATATTCTAGATTATTTCTCCCTGAATATGGACCCAGTAGTTTTATAAAGACAAAACATGGGCCGGGCATGGTGGCTCACGCCTGTAATCCCAGCACTTTGGGAGGCTGAGGCAGGTGGATCACAGGGTCAGGAGGTCGAGACCATCCTGGCTAACACGTGAAACCCCATCTCTACTAAAAATACAAAAACAAAATTAGCCAGGCGTGGTGGTGGGCACCTGTAGTCCCAGCTGCTCGGGAGGCTGAGGCAGGAGAATGGTGTGAACCCGGGAGGCGGAGCTTGCAGTGAGCTGAGATCGTGCCACTGCACTCCAGCCTGGGTGACACAGCAAGACTCTGTCTCAAAAAACAAAACAAAACAAAACAAAACAAAACAAACAAAACATATTTTTAAGCTCTCTCGTAAGCAAAGTTCTGTCCTCAATGCGGGGAGCCAGACTAATTGCTTAATAACCTAGAAGCTAGGCTGAAAAACTGGTGCCAGTGGAGGGGGAAGATTTTCCTTCCTCAAGGGCTTCTATTCAGTGGGGGTTCCTAGCCAGAGGCTGGCCAGGGAGGCCAAGGGGGAGAGAGGCAGTGAAGAGCCTGTACTTGCTGGTCGCTAGCAGTCCCAGCAGGCAAGGGAAGGGCACAGTGTTAGGGAAGGGGGCCAAAGCCAAATAGCTTACTATCATTTGGATTTGTCCACTTGACTTCTTTTCTTATGAGGGAAGTTAAGCACCTTTTTGTATGTATAAAAATAATATATATATTTTGAGGCAGAGTCTCACTCTGTCGCCCGGGCTGGAGTGCAGTGGCACAATCTCAGCTCACTGCAACCTCCGCCTCCCGGGTTCAAGTGATTCTCCTGCCTCAGCCTCCCGAGTAGCTGGGATTACAGGTGCCCACCACCACACCCAGCTAATTTTTTGTATTTTTAGTAGAGATGGAGTTTCGCCATGTTGGCCAGGCTAGACTCAAACTCCTGACCCCAGGTGATCCACCCACCTTGACCTCCCAAAGCACTGAGATTACAGGCGTGAGCCACTGCGCCTGGCCTCTGTTGCTGATTCCTAGAAGATTTTTATATGTTAAGGAAATTAATTCCTTGTGTTATACAGTACAAATGCATTTTTCCAGTTTGTCATTTATTCGCTTAATGTTTTATTTTAATTTTAATTATTTTTAGAGATGGGGTCTCTAAAAATATTCTAGATTTTTAGAATATTTGCCCAGGCTGGAGTGCAGTGGTGCCATTATACTCACTGCGGCTTTGAACTCCTGAGGCCAAGCGATCCTCCTGCTGAGAGGATCCTCCTGAGGGAGCCTCCCAAGTAGCTGGGACGATAGGCACCTACCACCATCCCCAGCTAATTGTCGTTGTTGTTGTTGTTGTTGAGAAGGGGTCTTGCTGTCTTGCCCAGGATGGTCTCAAACTCCTGGCTTCAAGTGATCCTCCTACCTCAGCCTCCTAACATGTGGGGTTAATAGGCATGAGCCACTGTGCCTGGCCAATGCTATTTTTTTTTTCTATGTAGAAACATTTTATTTTCCAAGTAGGCATATGTATCAATCTTTTCATTTGGGGATTCTTTGCTTCTATTTCTCCTCCTTCTTTTTCACATATATCATATCTAGGAAGGCCTTCTCTATTCTGATATTATAAAAATAATATCCTATGTTGCCTTCAATTATTATTATTATTTTGAGACAGTCTTGCTCTGTCGCCCAGACTGAAGTGCAGTGGCACTATCTCAGCTCACTGCAAGCTCCGCCTCCTGGGTTCAAGTGATTCTCATGCCTCAGCCTCCCGAGTTGCTGGGATTACAGGTGTGCGGCACCATGCCCAGCTAATTTTTGTATTTTTAGTAGAGACGGGGTTTCATTATGTTGGCCAGGCTGGTCTCGAACTCCTGACCTCAAGTGATCTGCCTGCCTCAGCCTCCCAAAGTGCTGGGATTCCAGGTGTGAACCACCGTGCCTGGACGTCTTCAATTATTTTTATTATTTTACTCTTTACATGTCAATCTTTGATCCATTTGAAATTCATTCTGATGTACTATGTATTGTTCATTTACTGTATGTGCTGAGCATGGCACTCAGCACTTTATATACATTATCTTATTTAACAGTAGTTATGGAAACCTCTATTATAATGATGAGAACATTGAAGCTTAGCAAGGCTAATTCAGTCAAGATCTTACATCCAGTGTCAGGACAGAGCCCAAGTCTGCCTGAATCCAATTTTCTTTTCTTTTCTTTTTTCTTTTTCTTTTTGAGATGGAGTTTCATTCTTGTTGCCCAGGCTGGAGTGCAATGGCGCAATCTCAGCTCACCGCAACCTCCATTTGCGGTTGTTTGTTTTTCGAACTCGTTACCTCAAGTGATCCACACACCTCGGCCTCCCAAAGTGCTGGGATTATTGGCTTGAGCCACTGCGCCCAGCCTATCTTGGTTGTTTTTTGAAACCTTCTGTCGACACCTTAAAAAAATCAAGAAAGGACCAGCATTAAAATTTGAGGGGTGGGATGGGATATCTGTGTTGGAAGAAAATCCTTAAAGTAACTACTGGCCGGGTGCAGTGGCTCACTACAGCTTTGAACTCCTGAGGTCAGTTCAGTCACTTGAGGTAAGGAGTTCAAGACCAGCCTGACCAACATGGTGAAACCCCATCTCAACTAAAGATATAAAAAATTAGCTGGGTATGGTGGCGTGCACCTGTAATCCCAGCTACTCGGGAGGCTGAGGCAGGAGAATCTCTTGAACTTGGGAGGCAGAGGTTGCAGTGAGCTGAGATCATGCTATTGCACTCCAGGCTGGGTGACAGAGCAAGACTGTGTCTCCAAAAAAAAAAAAAAAAAAAAAGAATTCTTTAAGGCAGGCTGGGTGCAGTGACTCATGTCTGTAATCCCAGCACTTTGGAGGCTGAGGCAGAAGTATCACTTGAGCCGAGGAGCTCCAGACCAGCCTGGGCAACATAGTGAAACTTTGTCTCTACAAAAAAATTAAAAAATTAGGTGGATGTGGTGGCACATGCCTGTGGTCCCAACTATCGGGAGGCTTAGATGGGAGGATTGCTTGAGCCTGGGAGGTGGAAGTTGCAGTGGCCAAGATCTTGCCACTGCACTGCAGCCTGGGTGACAGAGTAAGACTCTGTGTCAAAATAAATAAATAAATAATAAAAATATTTTTTAAAAGAAATACTTCATAACTGACACTCCTGATGGTTCAGGGAACAACTGTGTTTGGAAAAATAGAACATACACACACAGGACTCTGAAGTGAAATGCATTTCAGAAGATTGGACTCCCAAAGAGAAGTTTGAGGAATACCTTAACCAATTTTTTTTTTTGTCTTACGTTTTTCTTTTGTTTTAGGCACACTTGATATATGACACAATCTATGTCTATTAAACTTTTTGTTTCAGCAACTTACAGTCAATTAATGAAAGTACAGGCATTGATTTAAGCATCAGCAATGGTGACTTTCGCTTCAACTCGTGGCTCAATACTGATGGGAATAATCAGTTTAGCCATCTCAAAGAACTATGCAAATCAATGATTGCTTGTGGATTCTCATCTGGAAAGGATCCCATGTCTCAGAACCTTAAGCACAAGGAGTTTATCTTCTAGCAGTTCTCAGAGTTTTGGTAGGCATCTGGACAGGCCCTTTCACTTTGAGGATCTTCTCTTTTGCGCCTCTGATCAAGTCAGCCACACCTTCTCCAGGGGTTTTCCTTTGTGGCTGGATAGCTTGACTTCAGTTCTGTGACTCCCCACCTCTGGCTCCATGGGTGTCTTTCTGGTGTCTTTAAAGGCCAAGGCTTTGGCAAGCCTTCCTGGCCAACCTGTTCCTAGTCCAGAACGAGTTGCTCCGTGAGCTGTGAGTCAAGTGCAGGAGTGGCCAGCCCGACTGCAGTGGCGGCTCACCTTCCTCAAAGAGTTTAAAGTTTAAAAGTTTCTTTTAATCATCATGAAATAAAAGTGCGAAGTGATACAAAGACATTGTGTCAGTACCTTTTGTTGTTGCATATATACTTGTATGTTGCTTAATGATAGGGATACATTCTGAGAAATGGATCGTTAGGTGATTTTTGTGTGAATGCTATAGAAGGTGCTTACATATAAACCTTAGTTTACTGTAACTGTTTTAACTTTATAAACTTTTTAATCTTTTAAAACTTTTGGGCTCTTTATAATGTCACTTAATCTTTTATAGTTTCACTTAGCTTAAAACACAAATACATTGTGCAGCTGTACAAAAAATTTTCTTTCTTTATATCCTTATTCTATATGCTTTTTTCTTTTTATCTTTATTCCATACGCTTTGTATCCTTATTCTACATGCTTATTCTATATCCTTTTTTCTAATGCATATGTCAATATGCATTAACCTAGGCCTACACAGGGTCAGAATCATCAATATCACTGTCTTTTACTCCATGTCTACCTGACCCACAGGAAGGTCCTTGGAGGCAATAACACACGGGGAGCTGTCACCTCCTACGACAACACTGCCTTCTTCTAGAACACTTCCTGAAGGACCCTTCTTGGGGGTGACATTCTTTTCAGAAATATGTCCATGGTGGTTTGCTTGGTTTGTTTCTTTTTTTAATCAAAGATTTTCCTGAGTAATGACATTGGGCTACAAATGTTATGACACCTACAGTGTCACCGGGCGATAGGAATTTTTCAGCTCCATGATAATCTTATGGGACCACTGTCATATATACAGTCCACTGTTGACTGAAAGGTCATTATGTGGCATGTGACTGTATATCATTTGAACTCCATCTTTGCCAACTGACTGTATCAATGGATCTAATTAGTCTCCTAGGTTGGTAAATGTTTTTCTTATGCTCTTAGACTGGGTGTCCCTACTTGTATTTACCATTGAAACCAGATTAAAGGATTCTACCACTGCCTTTATTAAGTTTCATCTTTTTTCTTTTTTTTTGAGATGGAGTTTTTACTCTTGTTGCCTAGGCTGGAGTGCAATGGCGAGATGGCTCACTGCAACCTCCGCCTCCCCAATTCAAGTGATTCTCCTGCTTCAGCCTCCCAAATAGCTGGGATTACAGGCACCCACCACCATGTCTGGCTAATTTTTTGTATTTTTAGTAGAGACGGGTTTCTCCATATTGATCAGGCTGGTCTCGAACTCCTGACCTCATGTGATCCACCCACCTCGGCCTCCCAAAGTGCTGGGATTACAGGCATGAGCCACAGCACCAGGGCATTTTTTTTGTTTTGTTTTTTGAGATGTAGTCTCACTCTGTCACCGAGGCTGGAGGCAGTATGGCTCACTGCAACCTTCACCTCCTGGGTTTAAGCAATTCTCCTGCCTCAGCCTCCTGAGTAGTTGGGTTTACAGGCGCACACCACCATACCAGGCTAATTTTTGTATTTTTTGTAGAGACAGGGTTTCGCCATGTTGGCCAGGCTGGTCTCGAACTCCTGACCTCAGGTGAGCTCCCTGCCTCGGCCTCCCAAAGTGCTGGGATTACAGGCATGAGCCACCATGCCCAGCCTTTTTTTTTTTTTCAGATGGAGTTTTTCTCTGTTCCCAGGCTGGAGTGCAGTGGTGTAATCATAACTCACTGTAGCTCCAAACTACTGGGCTCAAATGATCCTCTTGCCTCAGCCTCCCAAGTAGCTAGGGCTACAGGCACAGGTCATCATGCCCAGTTAATTTAGTTTAAAATTTTTTTTTGTAGAAATAGAGTCTTGCTATGTTGCCCCGGCTGGTCTCAAACTCCTGGCCTGAAGTGATCCTCCTGCCTCAGCCTCCCAAAGTGCTGGGTTCACAGGCATGAGCCACCATGCCTGGCCTTTGTGATTTCTTAAAGATTGGTGTTGATGTCTGTATGGACATATCTGCAAATTATTTCATTATCTTGGAACTATTCCATAAGATTTGCAGAATTAAACTTATCTGAGGCAGTTGGTAGTCTCTTACCACCTCCTCACTTGTCTTGGGCTTCATGGTGGTTTTATTTATTTATTTATTTACTTTTATTTTTATTTATTTATTTTTTGAGACAGAGTCTTGCTCTATTGCCCAGGCTGGAGTGCAGCAGCGCAATCTCGGCTCACTCCTCCACCTCCCGAGTTCAAATGATTCTCTTGCCTCAGCCTCCTGAGTAGCTGGGACTACAGGCACACAGCCATTTCTAGCTAATTACATGGTTTGTGCTGTGCTCTTAAATTTTTTTTTCTTTTTTTTTTTTTTTTTTGAGATAGTGGCTCACTCTGTCACCCAGGCTGGAGTGCAGTGGCTCTATCTCCATGCAGTGCAACCTCCGCCTCCCGGGTTCAAGTGATTCTTGTGCCTCAGCCTCCCAAGCAGCTAGGACTGAGCACATGCCACCATGCCCGGATAATTTTTTTTTGTACTTTTAGTAGAGATGGGGTTTCACCACGTTGGCCAGGCTGGTCTCGAACTCCTGGCCCCAAGTGATCCACCCACCTTGGCCTGCCAAAGTGTTGGGATTACAGGCATAAGCCACCACACCCAGCCTTCATGGTGGTTTTAAATCTTTAGAGAACATCCATCAGAAGTGCATGGAGAGGGCAGAGCCTGTTCAAAATGTAGATTCCCAGTCTGCTCCCAGAGATTTAGGCGTAGTAGAGCTGAGATGGGGCCTGAGAATATGCATCTTAACACACTGGTTGATTCTGATGCTCCACTCTATGAGAAGCACCTTATAGAGAGGAAAATGATGCAAAATAATAATTCCACACTTACAACTTTTCCTGATAATCTGTTGGCATTACATATCTCTCAAGCAATGGATCATAGTCTTACTTGGCTGCTCTTTTTGATGCTGCATGGCCTATAAAAAGCCCTTTTGCTTCACATTTTTCACAAACCTCAGATTATTCTGCATTTTGTCCTTCCTGACTTCCTCACAAAACTGCCGTTTAAGAGTAATTATTCCTGGCCATGGGCCATTCCTGTTATGAGTAGCATGGGTGCTTTAAAAACCCGAGCCCACCAGAGAACTCTCTGTCCAGCCCTGCCTTGGCCACTTCAGGTTCTCACAGGGCAGTCGCCTTCCCTGTATGGCATTCAGCAGGGATTCATTGATAATGTGATGAAGACTGTGGTCGACAGGGAGAAGCACTATATGGGTTACTTATTAGGATGCCTATATGAAATTTGCCCAGGGATGGGTAATATATTGGAGCTCTTCCACTTGGAAGCGGTTGAGGTAAGAGGATAGTGGATTCATGCCAAAGCTGAGGCTGTCCAGCCTTCTGGAACTGCTGACATCTGACCTTCTACCCCTCCCCACATGCCCCCATCCAAACCCTTCCTCTCTGACTCTCTGGATCTTACATACACTTCCACTACAGCATATTCTACACTGCATTTTGTTTGTATGTCTGCCATTTATTATACTTTCTGAAAGGCAGGAACCATGTCTCCTTTATTTAAAATTAAAACAATACAAAAGCCAGGTGCGGTGGCTCACGCCTGTAATCCCAGCACTTTGGGAGGCCGAGGCAGGCTGATCTCTTGAGGTCAAGAGTTCGAGACTAGCCTGGCCAACATGGCAAAACCCCTTCTTTACTAAAAATACAAAAATTAGCCGGTTGTGGTGGCGCTTGTCTGTAATCCCAGTTACTTGGGAGGCTGAGGCAGGAGAATTGCCTGAACCTGGAGGCAGAGGTTGCAGTGAGCCAAGATTGTGCCACTATACTCCAGCCTGGGTGACAGAGGGAGACTCCATCTCAAACGACAAACAAACAAACAAACAAACAAACAAACAACAACAGAAGCCTGTGCTTTAGACACTACTTGGCACATAATAGGCAGAGTTTGCAGTGAGCCAAGATTGTGCCACTATACTCCAGCCTGGGTGACAGAGGGAGACTCCGTCTCAAACGACAAACAAACAAACAAACAAACAAACAACAGAAGCCTGTGCTTTAGACACTACTTGGCACGTAATAGGCACTCAATAAATATGTGTTAAATCAAACCAAAGATGACAAATATTTGATGTGTGTACTGACCTCCCTCTCCTGCATGGGGGCAGACGTTGCTAATGGATCTTAATGTTCTTTCCTACTGAGCCTGGAAGCAGCTTCAATATCCTTCAAAACATGGCTTTCCATAAAATCTGCCAGAATTGGCTTGCAAAAGAAACCTATTTGCCAATTCTAAACAAAATGGAAGTCCTTTTCTCCCTACCTTTCAGTTCTTCACTCCGTTCGTAGCATCACAAATAAAAACTTACAAATATAAATTAGGTACTTAAAAAGTCAGTCCAAGTTGGTGTGATATATACTAAGGGGATAATATAGGGAATTACAGTGAAATGTAATGCTGGAGGAGCTAGCATCTAGCAATAAGCAGATGGCTGAGTCTTCCAACTTGTGAGACTCTGAAATGATATGGTGAGATAATAGTGAGAATGACACTAAAACTCAGCACCTCTTCTCGTGGGATCAGCAGAACTGAAGCTTTTCAAGTAATGATTCTAATACCATAAAAGCAGGGCCCACATTTCAGTTGGATCCAAAATCTATGTGTAAGTTGGGAATCCTGGCTTCTGACACTCACCAGGAGGCAGGGATGGTATTATTAATGCTAAAAGGGAGATAAACAATAGCAGGGAAGACCAGGCGTGGTGTCTCAGGCCTGTAATCCCAGCACTTTGGGAGGCCGAGGTGGGCAGATCACTTGAGGTGAGGAGTTTGAGACCAGCCTGGACAACATGGCAAAACTCCGTCTCTACTAAAAATACGAGAATTAGCCAGGCGTGGTGGTGCGTGCCTGTAGTGTGTGCTACTTGGGAGGCTGAGGCAGGAGAATCACTTGAACCTAGTGGGCAGAGGTCGCAGTGAGCTGAGATCACGCCACTGCACTCCAGCCTGGGTGACAGAGTGAGACTCTGTGTCAAAACAAAACAAAAAAATAGCAGGGAAGTCCAGGAGCGTTTTCTTTTCTTCTACTCCCTTCCCCTTCCCTCTCCCTTCCCCATGCACCCTTTGAACCGTGATTATCATCTTTTACTTAGCAATCTTGAGGTTTCCACTGATAAAGTTCTTATGTGTTTACATAACCTGCCCAAAGTGGGGCTGCTCTGAAGTAAAGCCAGATCCTCTATCACTGACTCTTTCTCTCTCAGCAGTGGCCACTATAGTTGTTTCCTCTCAAATCCATTCTTTAGAACTCAGCGACACTGAGAAAAATTTCTTAAACTCCTAGATTGGAGACTAAAGAACTTAACAGCATATTTAAGACTTGAATAAGCTCTAAATTTTCTGGTCTCAGTCTCAGAGGGGAATTGGGTTTTAAGGACCTGTAATACAGAAATCCTTACTTATTGGACTCTACTAGTAAGTGAGATTCTCCAAATTAAAAACAAAACAAACAAACCAAAAATGACCATGGTGGCTTATACCTCTAATCCCAGCATGTTGGGAGGCCGAGGCAGGAGGATTGCTTGAGGCCAGGAGTTTGAGACAAGCCTGGGCAACGTAGCAAGACCCCACCTCTACAAAAAATAAAAAAATATAGCTGGGAGTGATGGCCACACCTGTAGTTCCAGCTACCTAGGAGGCTGAGGTGGGAGGATCACTTGAGCCCAGCAGGTCAGGGCTGCAGAGAGCTGTGATTGTAACCCTGTATACCAGCGTGGGTGATAAGGCAAAACCTGCCTTTAAATAATAATAATAATAATAATAAGGCCGGGTGCAGTGGCTCACATCTGTAATCCCAGCACTTTGTGAGGCTGAAGCAGGCGAATCACGAGGTCAGGAGATCGAGACCATCTTGGCCAACATGGTGAAACACTGTCTCTACTAAAATACAAAAAATTAGCCGAGTGTGGTGGCATGAGCCTGTAGTCCCAGCTACTCAGGAGGCTGAGGCAGTGGAATCGCTTGAACCTGGGAGGTGGAGGTTGCAGTGAGCCAAGATCATGCCACTGCACTCCAGCCTGGCGACAGAGCAAGACTCCATCTGAAAAAAAAAAAAAAAAGATTACCATAAAGGCAATTTTTCTGTGAACATACAATGTAAATATAGAAAATATATTAATGTATTAAGGCATTAGATCCATCTCTGCTTTCATAAACAGCCTAACTAGTTCTGTGCTGCCCCAAGATCAGAATCAAGAGCAGAAATATTTGTTCACTATGCTGTCGAGTAGTGCAGGAGCTTCCCACAAGATTTTGTGGTATGTTGGCTTAAATGTTTCCGTTGTGAGGCCAGGCATGGTGGCTCACACCTGTAATACCAGCACTTTGGGAGGTCGAGGCGGGTGAATCACTTGAGGTCAGGAGTCTGGGACCAGCCTGGCCAACATGGTGAAACCCCGTCTCTACTAAAAATACAAAAATTAGCCGGCTATGGTGGTGGGTGCCTGTAATCCCAGTTACTCAGGAGGCTGAGGCAGGAGGATCACTTGAACCCAGGAGGCAGAGTTTGCAGTGAGCAGAGATCGTGCCACTGAACTCCAGCCTGGGCAACAGAGTGAGACTTTGTCTCAAAATAAAACAAAATTAAATAAGTTTCAACTGTGCCTCTTTTTGAGCTTTTAGGACAGGTTTTTATAGTCCTGTCTGTTCTCTCCTTCTGGAGCTGTCAGATGCCATACCTAGCTCTCACTATGAGCCCGCCTGCCTGCCTTCCTTCCTTCCTTGCTTCCTTCCTCCATCCCTCCCTCCTTCCCTCTCTCCCTCCCTTCTTTCTCTCCCTTTCTTTCTCTTTTTTCTTACTTCTTCTTTCTTCTCTTTCTCTCTCTCTTTCTTTCTTTTCTTTCTCTCTCTCTTTTTCCCTCTTTCCCTCCCTCCCTCCCTCCTTCCTTCCTTCCTTCTTTCCTTGTCACACTCTGTCACCCAGGTGGGAGTGCAATGGCACAATCTTGGCTCACCACTGTAACCTCCGCCTCCCAGGTTCAAGTGATCCTCCTGCCTCAGCCTCTCGAGTAGCTGGGATTACAGGCATGTGCCACCACGTTCAGCTAATTTTTGTATTTTTAGTAGAGACAAGGTTTCACCATGTAGGCCAGACTGGTCTCAAACTCCTGACCTCAAGTGATCTACCGGCTTCAGCCTCCCAAAATGCTGGGATTACAGGTGTGAGCCACTGTGTCAGGCTATTTTATTCTTTATTTTTTAAAAAATAAAGTCAGGGCCTCACTATGTTCTGAGGTTGGCCTCAAACTCCTGGCCTCAAGTGATCCTTCCACCTTGGCCTCCCAAAATGCTGGGATTACAAGTGTGAGCCACAATGTCCTGCGAGCCCACTTTCAAAATGTATGTCTACTTTCAAGTTATTATTTCTAAGAGGTTATGGGCTAGAAAATTAGAGAATCAGATTTCTTTGAGTTGTGTATAAAATCAGAGTTACTAGGCTCTAAATGAAGCCTTAGGGACTTTCTGATGAATAAAGTGCTTCAAATAAAGTAATGAACATTGTGCCATCTAATTGGACTATGTAGAGTCATGTTATACTCATTCCTGGATTCTTGGGTGGCTGAGTTTGCTGGAAAAGTAATTTTTGGATAAAGTGTTACAATTTAAAATAATTTAATAGTGGTTAAAAAGTTAAATTAAAAAACATTTCTTAGAAAATTTCTGATATGTTCCTGAGACATTTTATGTAATTCAATTTTTGTATCTATTTAAGGGAATCTTGCAATGATAATTTTCCTGAAGTACATAAGAGGTAAGAAAACATATGCTTGCTTTTCCATATGTTAAGCTGTTGAGAGCAAGTTATGCTGTTTTTTAAGTTTCTAAGTGTGCAGTTCAACAGAGCCTACAAAGATCAGGAAGGGATTTGCATGTCCGGGAATAAGGCAAAATAGGTATTCACATGAACTTCCCACTGAAAACAACCAAAAATGTTCGCTAAAAAAAATGTTGGCCAGGCACGGTGGCTCATGCCTGTAATCCCAGCACTTTGGGAGGCTGAGATGGGTAGATCACTTGAGGCCAGGGGTTCAAGACCAGCCTGGCCAACATGGCGAAACTCCGTCTCTACTAAAAATACAAAAATTAGCCAGGCATGATGGCGTGTGCCTGTAATCCCAGCTACTCGGGAGGCTGAGGCATGAGAATCACTTGAACCTGGGAGGTGGAGGTTGCAGTGAGCCAAGATCATGCCACTGCACTCCTGCCTGGGTGACAGAGTGAGATTCCATCTAAAAAAAAAATGTTTAACTTCTCAAAAGCATAAAAGATCTGGCAAAATAGTAAAAAACTAAAGTCCAAAATCAAAGGGAAAATAAGAACTCTGAAAGTTATGTAGAGCCCTGAAGCTGTTTTTGCACTGAGGGCATTTGCCAGCTTAGGCAAACTTGAACTTTGTTTCTGAGGGCCTTTCAGGACAAGGGGTACAGAATCATAGCCCACCACAGCCTGTCCCTCCCCTTACTAACATGGGTCAACTCCACAGACAAGGGTGAAACAAAAGTCAATGTGCCTTCCCCATCAGGCCCAGGAGATCACAGGCAAAGCTGCCCTTCTGATAAGCAGACTAGGGCAGGTAGCAATGGTAGGAAACAGCCCTGAGAAGTTACAAGTGCAAATTAGTCCTTTCATGGCTTCCAAATTTATATCACTTTGGTCGTCAAAAATAAATTAACAAAAGCAAATAAACAAAAGAAACCATAAAATCATAAAAACCTCTCGAGTTGTGAATTTAGTTTAAAGTACCTTAGTGCAAAGTGCCCCCTGGGCGCCTGGCACAAGCAAATGAAAGTCCTCTCTGTAGGAAATTAGCATCACCCTATGCTTCAAATAATCCCCCCAAATAATTTTTAAGGACAATGATCAGCATGTAGTCAAAAATAACCAAGCCTATAAGGAAATAAGCCATCAAGAATCAGAAATAGAAGAGACCTGCAAAGACTTCAAATTTTGAAATTATTAGATGGACTCTATAAAAACAACTATGCTTACTAAATTTAATAAAAAATTAGTAAAAAAAAAATATGGAAAAGGGAACTATAAAAGTGACCTAGCAGATTTGAAAAAGAACCAGGCCAAGTGCGGTGGCTCATACCTGTAATCCCAGCACTTTGGGAGTCCCAAAGGGAGGATTGCTCGAGCCCAGGAGTTCAAGACCAGCCTGGGCAACATGGTGAAAACCTGTCTCTACAAAATATACAAAAAATTAGCTGGGCCTGGTGGTATGCACCCGTAGTCTCAGCTACCTGGGAGGCTGAGGTGGGAGGATTGACTGAGCCCAGGAAGGTTGAGTCTGCAGTGAGCCAAGATCATGCCACTCCACTCCAGCCTGGGTAACAGACTGAGAACCTGTCTCAAAACAAACAAACAAACAAAACCCAAATTGAACTTCTCAAAATAAAAGATACAATAACCAAAATTTAAAACTCAATTGACATATGTTAACAGCAGATAAATACTAATGAAGAGAGAATTAGAGGACTGCAATATAGATCAGAAGAAATTATGTGCAGTACAGCACAGAAAGACAGCAGTATAGAAAATACGAAAGATAGGTTAGGAGACATGGAGAATATAGAGTGAAAAGGTCTAACATTACTTTAATCAGACTCCCAGAAGGAGAGGAGAAAGGGACTTGGAGAAAAATAATATATGAAGACATAATAGCTGAAAATTTTCCAGAACTTATCAAAGACATCAGTCTACACATTTAAGAATGGTAGAAAGAAATGGCAAGAAAAATAAAAAGAAATCTGTATCCAGACACATCATTGTGAAACTTTAACAACCAAAGACAAACGAGGTCTTAAAATCAACCAAAGAAAAAGATGATCTTCAAAATAGTGACAAATAGGCAATAGCTGCATGAAAGTAGCAAAGGAAGTCCAAAGCCAGTGAATGAAACCATCAGTGAACTTAAATAATTGCCAAACCAGAATTCTATATCCAGCAAAAATATCTTTCAAGAATGAAGGCAAAATAAGTCAGTTTTAGACAAATCAATACAGAGTTTCCTCCTAGTACAGTCTGACTTCAGACCTTTCCTTTAGGTAGAATAAAAGTGATCTCATAAGGGACACCTGAGATAAAAGAAAGAAGAAAGTTCAAAGAAGTGGTAAGTATATGGATCCATCTAAGTAAATATTATTAAAGTGGTGCAAAAGTAATTGCGGTTTTTGCAACGAAACAAATTCTCCCACGGAGTCTCTAGAAGGACCACAGCCCTACAGACTCATTTTAGACTTCCAACCTCTAGAAGTGTAAGATAATAAATTTGCGTTGTTGCAAGCACTAAGTTTGTGGTAATTTGTTACAGCAGCAATAGGAAACTAGTAAGTACACACACACACACACACACACGCAGTCCCCAACTTACCATGTTGACTTAACAATTTTTTGACTCTATGATGGTGGGAAAGTGATATGCATTCAGTAGAAACCACACTTCCAGTACCCATACAACTATTATGTTTTTGACTGTCACTACAGCATTTAATAAACTATGTGAGAATATTAACACTTTATTACAAAATAGGCTTTGTGTTAGATGATTTTGCCCAACTGTAGGCTAATGTAAGTGTTCTCAGCACATTTAAGCTAGGCTAGGCTAATCTGTGATGTTTTAGTAGGTTAGGTGTATGAAATGCAATTTTTTTGGAAGACTTTATCTATAGGGGGGTGTTGAATTCTGCTTTTCCCATGGACAGCCTACATGCATTTTTTTAAAATTATTTTTTATTACTTCCTTTACTATCATTCCCAATAAATGCATTTTTAACTTATGATAGTTTTGGCTGGATGCAGTGGCTCACGCCTGTAATCTCAGCACTTTGGGAGGCTGAGGCAGGGGGATTGCTTTGAGCTCAGGAGTTCAAGCTCAAGACTCCATCTCTACAAGAAATTTTAAAAGTTTGCCGTGCATGCTGGTGTGTGCCTGTGGTCCCAGCAACTCAGGAGGCTGAGGCAGGAGGATTCCATGAGCCCAGGTGGTGGAGGCTGCAGTGAGCCATAATCATGCCACTGCACTCACTCCAGCCTGACAGAGCAAGACCCTGTCTCAAAAAAAAAAAAAAAAAAAAAGAGAGAGAGAGATTTTCAATTTACAATGGGTATATCTGGACATAATCCTATTATAACTCAAGGAGCATCTAAATATATGTGGGGGGGAGTTGTGTGTGTGTGTGTTACTTATAACAAAGCAATAAATAAAAGCAAGGAAGTGACTATCACAGGAGTCAGGATGGTGATTCCTCTAGTGATTGAGAAGAGAGTCAGAGAGGACAGGGCTCTGAGGCCCTGGCAATTCTGTATCTTGAAATGGGTAGGGTTGCACAGGTTATAATAATAATTATTATTATTATTATTTGTTATGGAGTCTCACTCTGTTGCCCAGGCTGGAGTGCAGTGGCATGATCTCAGCTTACCTCAACCTCCACCTCCTGGGTTCAAGAGATTCTCCCGCCTCAGCCTCCCGAGTAGCTGGGATTACAGGTGTGCACCACTGCACTCTGCTAATAATTATTCTTAAACCATCCATATATGTTTATCCACTCTTTCTGTAATAGTTAACATTTCACAATAACAAAAATGTAAAAAGCCAAATAAAAGGGCCCCCCCCAAAAAACCAAGGAATCCTGGAATTTAGATGGGATTCACAGACTATTTAATTATTAAGTTTCGAGTCATTGAGAGACAGATGAACGATCTGTAGAATATCCCTGTTCCTTATAGTGTCTCCTTACTGCCACCTCACATTTGACTTCTCCTCTGCTTGTTAATTCCCCCACCATAGTTGGGAATGGAAAGAATGTGGAGGAACAAAGGCCACGTGTGGGCTCTTTCGTTAATTAAATATGTGAACTTGGACAAGTTACTTAAACTCTTTGTTTCTTAATCTATAAAATGGAAGTAATCATTTCCTATAAGAACCTCTTAGGGTTCTTTTACAGGAAATAAATGAGATAAAGCACTTACAACAATTTCTATGTAGAAATGTCACTTCTTTTTGAATTTCATTTATCCATCCCCTGTATCTCCACCTCTAAATGTTTATGGAGAACTTGCCTTGTACCAGGCCCTTTGCTGGCTCCTAGGGATACAAAGCCAATAAACCAAAACCCCATCTTCAAAGTGTTCATAGTTTAATAGAGGAAGCAGATGAAAACTACACGATGGTAATGCAAAGGGTCAGTGAGACAAGTAAGGTTTAAACAATGCACTGAGGCATTCCAAGGGAAGGAGTCATTAACCCTGCCGAGGGTGGAGTGAGGCAGGGGCCTGGTCAGGGAAGCCTGCCCAGGGAAACACTTGAGCAAAGTCTTGAAGGATGAGTTGGAATTTTCCAGCTGGAGAAAATGAGGGAGGAAAGGATAAATTTCCAGGAAGGGATCAGTATAGGCAGGCTTGGAAGGAGATGATGGATTGGGGAAATGGCAAGTTGTTGGGTATTAGGGTATTGAGGAGGGAGATGAAATTGGAGTAATCCGCTGTGGTCAGAAATCAAAAGGCCACATTCACCAAATGTAAGTTTGGAACTTCCTCCCCAGGCAGTGGAGGGCTGTTGGGAGCAGGGGTGAGGAGGATCAGAGCTGTATTTTGGAAAAATCCCTCTGCCTCTGTGGGGATGGATGGGAAAGGCCCTACTTGCAGTGAGAGGTGAGAGGACTGAACTAAGGCAGTGGCCTTGGAATGGATAAAGGGGACATAGATTAAGAATCATTTAAGAGACAGAATTGGGTGGACTTGGTACTCATTGATTCAGGGTGGGGGTAATTGCTCTATTTCCAGCTTGTGCTAATAATGATGGTAGATAATAATACCATTAACCAAGTTAAAGGAAACCAACAGATCGGCTGTGGGGTGAAGTTAATAAGAAGTTTGTTTTGGATTTACTGTGGGATATCCAGGCAGAGATTTCTAGTAGGGGGTTGGAAATTTTGTTCTGAAACTCAGAAGAGAAATGAAATGTGGACATAGAGATTTGAAAGCCATTAATATAGAAGCCAGGGGAATGTGTGGGCTATCCCAAGCAATCGATGTTTGTTGAATCACTTGAAAAGCATGAGCAGTGTGCTCCCCTAAGTGCCTTTTTCCTTAGCATGTTTTTGGACCTGGATTAAGAATGTTTTTATTGAGTACCCAAGATCCTTCACCCCAGATCATACAGATTGTAGAGTAGCTACTAATAACTTGGGTCCAGGTTACAGCTTAAATTTAGAGTGTTGGATTTTACCAAAGTCATTCAGGAATGACAAACAAGCAGAAAACTCTCTTAGAGTATTCTGACAGGCAAATCTTGTACCTGGATACCGATTAAGTAAAAATTTTGCACAAAATATTCAATATAATAGCAAGGTTCTGAGAATGTCAAGATCTGTACTCTTCTCAGATGGAAATTTGGTGAGTAACTTGTTAAAATTTTGTAGCATAAATAAAAAATCCCTGATGTTTTAAAATTTTCATCTATTATTGTGATTTTCAGTAGCATACCTTGGAAGTTTCAGGCCTCTTGAATGCAGAATCATAGAATTTTTAGCCCTGGAAGGAGCCTTAAAGTCATTGAATCCAGTCCTTTAAGTTTGCAAGTGGAGACACAGAGACTAAGGCGACAGTGCCATGCTGGGCCACTCCGTTTGGGGTGAGTGACCAACCCGAGTGGCCAGCTGAGTGGCCCAGCTGATCCCTGAGTCATTCTTTCCCCTTTCCATATCCTTCCTCTCAATGGAGTCCAAGCTTGCTAAGGTTTCAGGATAAAAATGAACTAAAACTCAGCTGTCCAAATGAAAGGTTTTAATTGATTTATGAATTTAATGCATATCTGTGATGCTTGGAGCTAGATAAGAACAAAAAGCCAAGCGTGATTAAGATTCTTCATTTGCCTCCTTCTGTCCCAGGTTTCTTGGCAGAATGCATTATTGGAGTTCCACAAGGACAGACCTGCCTGCAGGATAGGACAGTGACAAGCGTCTGATCTCAAGTAGGGTTGCCAGATTTAGCAAATAAAACTAGAGGATGCCCAGTTAAATGTGAATTTCGTATAAGCCATGAGTAATTTTCTAGCATAAGTATGTCTTATGCAATATTTGGGATACACTTATACTAAAAAACAGTATCCACTGCTTATCTGCAATTCGAAGTTAACTGGGAGTCCTGTATTTTACCTGGCAATCCTACTCTTAAAGGACACAGATTTTTAAGCATTTACAGATTATTGAGGCAGTCAGAGTCAGCCTCACTAGAGGTAACTGATGTTTTACAAAATTGCACATTTCAAAACTACCTAGGATTCACTATTCTTTGTGCAAAAGTGAAGGAGTTTTTATGCTGTGCCACTCCCATCTCCTGCCCCCTAAGTGGTAGTATAATGTGAGACCAATCTTTGACAAGATTAGCAAGCGTGGTGGCGGAGGGGGTGGGAGGGCACAGACAGAGTGCCTCAATCTCTGTGTGTTCTAAAGTAGCTGCATTCGCCTTTGTCTTTAGTGGCACAGACCAATTTTGCAGGCACAGAATCAGAATTCGTTACATAATCAGTGATTACAAAACCAGAGCTAAAATGTGGAACAATACAATGTTCCACAGAAAACCATAAAAAGAAGCATTTTGCAAGACAGTGTTTCACTCTTGGCGGATCTTCCATGTGAGCCTCGTTTAATGAGAGACTGAGCTAGTCCCACCGTACTGCAGGGAGCCTCATCACAAAAAAGGGCTGAGCTATGAGCGCGATGAAATGCCAGCCATGTCTCAGCAAATTAGCAGAGTTTGGCGACACGCTCAGCGGCAGTAAGATGTCATGACAATACTAGCTCTAAGAGTGATTTTCAAGTTCCACCCCTGTGTCCACATGATGAAATCACCTTCGCAGGTGGCTCCGATGTGGTCCGCTGAAAGTGGTAGGGGTGGTGACAGCAGTGTCAGTGGAGGTGGGGAGAGGGTTAAAGTGATTCGGCAAATCCAGAAAGAAACACAATTTGATCAACAGAATTAGGATATAGTTGCAAGGATGTTTGTAAAGTCACACCTAGAGCCATGGCCAAATTTTCTCATGGCAGCATTGAGAATCATGCAGTCAGTGTCAATTTCAACAGAAAGGCTTTTATAGGACATGTGAGTCTAATATTTTAAAAAAATTCATCATTCAGTCTTAATGTTGTGTAGAGTGAAAAATAAATGTTGAAAACCAGGCCATAGTGAGGTTAAGAATATGGTTAAGTGGCCGGGTGTGGTGGCTCATACCTGTAATCCCAGCACTTTGGGAGGCCAAGGCAGGCGGATCGCATAAGGCCAGGAGTTTGAGACCAGCCTGGGAAACATGGCAAAACCCCATATTTACTAAAAATACAAAAGTCAGTGGGGTGTGGTGGCATACGCATGCCTGTAATCCCAGCTACTTGGGAGGCTGAGGCATGAGAATCTCTTGAACCCAGGAGGTTGAGGCTGCAGTGAGCTGAGATTGTACCACTGAACTCCAGCCTGGGAGACAGAGCAAGACTGTCTGAAAAAAAAAAAAAAGAATTTGGTTAATTGTACGAAGCCATATGTGGCTGCTGCCATGGCCAAAATTCACATTAAACAATTATATAATAGTTCTATTTTCTGAAACTTTAATAATGAATAGTATTTGGTGTCTACTGTGGGCCACATGTTTTACAGGAGCTTTCTATGATCCCATCTAATTATTTTTAATTTATTCTTAAACTGTGATATGGTGGATATACATAACATAAAATAGACCATTTAAACCATTTTTAAGTGTATTTAATGCCACTAAATTATTAATTTTATTTTTTTTTGTAGAGGCAAGGTCTCACTACATTGCCCAGGTTGGTCTCAAAGTCCTGAGCTCAAGCAATCCTCCTACCTTGAGGATACTCCTACCTCCTACCCAATACCTGCCAAAGTATTGGGATTACAGGTGTGAGCCACTGCACCTGGTGGCCCAGTATAGGTTTGTTTTGTTTTTTGTTTTAGAAACAGGGTTCTTGCTTCAGTTCTCAGGCTGGAGTGCTGTGGTGATCATAGTTCACAGCAATCTCCAACTCCTGGGCTCAAGTAATCCTCCAACCTTAGCCCCCGGAGTAGCTGGAACTAGACGCTTGAGCCACTGTGCCCAGTTAATTTTTATTTTGTAGAAATAGCGGTCTTGCCATCTTGCCCAGGCTGGTCTTGAACTCCTGGTCTCAAGCAATCCTCCTACCTTGGCCTCCCAAAGTGCTAGGATTACAAGTGTGAGCCACTGCACCCAGACTTAATGCCACTGAATTTTAAGAATCAATTCAGTGGCAGGAAGTACGTTCACAATGTTGTACAACCATCATCACCATCCATCTCTGGGACTTTTTCATCTTCCCAAATTGCAGCTCTACCCATGAAACAATAGCTCCCCATTACCCTCTCCCTCCAGCCTCTGGTAACCATTATCTGACTTTCTGTTGCTATACATTTGCCTATTTGAGATACTTCATATATGTGAAATCATACAATCTTTTTCCTCCTGTGTCTGACCAATTTCACTCAGCATAATGTCTTCAAAGTTCACCCATGATGTGGAGCATGTATTAGCTCATCTAATTCCTAGAACCTGAGAAATCGGTTCTATTGTCGCCCTAAGGAAATGGCACTGGCCCCCCAAGCATTGCATGCTTCTGTCTCTGAAATTAAAGTGGAAGTGAATGGTCTATCCTGCTAGGATTGCCCTATGGACACCATAAAGTGTGGCCACATCCTGGGGTTAAGGATCCCAAGTCCCTAGAATCATCCTGGAAGAGGGTTTGGCGATGCCGTGGCAGATGTTTTTGAGTTCTTTCAGCCTCCAAGAAGGGATGAAATGGGCCTCGGTGAGAAATAGAGCTGGTTGGTGACTTTCTGGGAACAAGGCCAATTTGTCCAAAGCAACTTTCAGAGGCCCTGAGCCCTGAAATGATCCTGGTGCCTCATCCTGTCTCCCCCAAACCCCAATATGGAATTCGCAATAGAAACAATACCAAACCATTCAACTGATGCAAGCATTCAACTAATGCAGGGAAACCCACAATGGTCCCACTACTCCAGTGCTTTTTTTTTTTTTTTTCCAGAGACTGAGCTCGCTCTATTGTCCAGGCTGGAGTGCAGTGGTGCAATCTTGGCTGACTGCAACCTCCGCCTTTAGGTTCAAGCAATTCTCCTGCCTCAGCCTCCTGCGTAGCTGGGATTACAGGCATGCACCACCATGCCTGGCTAATTTTTGTATTTTTAGTAGAGATGTGGTTTCACCATGTTGGCCAGGCTGCTCTCAAACTCCTGAGCTTAACTGATCCTCCTGCCTCAACCTCCCAAAGTGCTGTGATTACAGGTGTGAGCCACTGTGCACGGCCCCTGATTTTTTTAAGAAAAATATATTTTATTTTGACATAATTTCAGACATACAGAAAAGCTGTAAAAATAATATTGAGTTTTCCTAAATGCTTCATGTAGCTTTCCTTAATGCTAACATGTTGCATAACTATAGTACATGATTAAAATTCAGAATTAACACACATACAGTACTATTAACTAGATGACTGACTTTGTTCAGGCTTAACTAATATTTTCACTAATGTTCTTTTCCTGTTTCTATATCCAATCCAGGATTCTGCACTGCATTTTGTTGTCATATGTCCTTACTCAGCTCCAACCTGTGACAGTTACTCAGTCTTCCCTTACCTCTCACAATCTTGACTTTTTTTTTTTTTTGAGATGGAGTCTTGCTCTGTCTCCCAGGCTGGAGTGCAGTGATGCAATCTCAGCTCACTGCAACCTCCGCCTCCCATGTTCAGGTGATTCTCCTGTATCAGCCTCCCAAGTAGCTGGGATTACAGGCACACCCCGCCATGCCCGGCTAATTCTTTGTATTTTAGTAGAGACGGGTTTTCACCATGTTGTCCAGGCTGGTCTCGAACACCTGAGGTCAGTCAATCTGCTCGCCTCAGCCTCCCAAAGTGTTGAGATTACAGGTGTGAGCCACTGCACACGGCTAATGATGATTTTCTATTTTCTTAATTATTAATACATTTATTTGCTTTGAATTCTTCTGTAAGGAAAAGCTGTCCTTTCCCCCACATTTATTTATTTATTCAATTATTTATTGATACCAGTATGGATACATGGATATTTATTTTATACTTTGATGCTTTAAACAATTAATCAAATGTCAAATTATTTTTAAAATTTCTTCTTTTTCCTTCTTTTTTTTTTTTTTTTAGGCGGAGTCTCACTCTGTCACCCAGGCTAGAGTGCAGTGGCACGATTTAGGCTCACTGCAACCTCCGCTTCCTGGGTTCAAGCGATTCTCCTGCCTCATCCTCCTGAGTAGCTGGGATTACAGGCACCTGCCACCACGCTTAGCTGATTTTTTGTATTTTTGGTAGAGACAGGGTTTTACCATGTTGGTCAGGCTGGTCTTGAACTCCTGACCTCAAGTGATCCACCCGCCTTGGCCTCTCAAAGTGCTGGGTTATGGCGTGAGCCACCGCACCTGGCTAAAAATTTCTTTTCTCTCTCCCATGTTCATTCTCTGCCTCTTCTTCTGTTACCCAGCATGGTTGGTGACCTAACCATGGAGTGGGCCTGCCTGTTGAGGCATTCTGCTGTGAAGAGATGGGGGTAAGTTCACAGAGAGCTGGCATTGAAGGATGGCTGGGAAGTCTCTGTGCTAGGATGGGGCAGGCAATGGCAATGTGTGTTCTAGATACTGATGTGACTCACCTGCAGTGAGGAGCAGAATTCCTAAGGTCCCCAGGAGGGCAGGAAAGGTGGGGATTCACATTCAGCCACAATGGTCAAGAAAGAGAAAAGGAGTGGGGCTTCAGAACACCTGGGGGTTGATGATGTCTTACACTTGGTGTTTCTCAAGTCCCAGGGCTCAGGTCTGGAGAAAAGGTGATTATGTAGGTCAGCGTCTCCAACTATAGAAAACAAGGCACTTGCTAGCGTAAGCTCAAGGCCATCCTCAGGAATGAATAGCTGTTGACTTTTCATTTTAAGTGCGGATTCGGGCATGTGAGGACAAAGTAATAATTCGGGTGAAAGGTCTCCCTTATGAAAGGATTCACTCTGAATCGCAGAAAACAACTCCTTCTCCTAAGTACACCTTAACATTATTCCTTTTATAAGGGTAAGAGTCAAACTGGGACTTGGTAATCCGGCCAAAAACTGGATTCAGGGTGTGAATGAGCCTTATTGACTCTCTATGTATCCATAAACCACCTTGTAACCCCCCACCTGACATTATGCCTACCTGTCCTATTGAATCAGAGGTCCCCAAAGCAAGCTGAGCGTGCCTACCTTCTTGGGAGAGAAGGACCCAGGCTCCATTCCTGCCACCGTGGGTTTGTAAGTCTTCGTAGACAGTGAGCCCCTTCTGCTTGGCTTCTCCTCCTCAGCTTTTGCAGGCAAGCTAAGGCTTTAGCCTTTCCTCGAGGGAGCTTTGGCCAATTTAGGGCAAAGCGGAACTGTGTTTGGTAGTAACCTCGGGCTTGGGTTTCTGTGTCACTCAGCATACGTGGAATGTTCATGTTTCTGTCTGCCTTCACTTTCGAGCATGTTCTGTGTACCAGGCCCCATACAAAATGCTTTAGGTAAGTATTACTATCCCATGACAAATGTTTTAGGTAAGTATTATTATCCCATTTTACACATGAAGAAACTGAGACTCAGGGATTTCCACCACCATGGATGGCACAGAGTTAGGACCGAGGTCTCTCCAGCCCCAAAGTTGAGCCTTCATCCATCAAGCCATGCCACTTTTGGAATTGTGTCTGTCCAACGTCAGAACTTCTTTCATTCCCTGTCCTTGTCCTTGTTGAATGTTGTATGTTCAGAGATTTTTCCTTGGCTTTAGGGTCTGGGTCACAACTCCACCGCACCCTCAGGGACATGGTGCATCTCACCAGGGAGGTTATTCCTTCAAAAGTGTGGGCTCTTGGGGTGACACTGAAAGGGGATTCAGAGCTTCAGAGTTTGTGGTTTCCTGGGCAAATTCCACAGTGAAAAGAACATGACAAGAATCATTCATTTGAGTGCTTTAAAATAATAAATTATTGTTTGTATTTCCTGAGCACTTACAAAGTGCCAGGCATTGCGACAAGCACTTCACACACATTATCTCACCATATTTCCAACTACCCGCAAGGTATAGGTCCCAATCCCTTACCTGGTTCCATTCAGATTCAGGTATGTTTCAGAATTCCGAAGCGTTCATGTTTTTAAGGGGCAAATCTGTGCCTGTACTGTATTTTTCATAACACCTCCCAGCAAGGTCTGGGGTGACATCCATCATTAGACATCGATATTTCTGCAGCTGACATATGGATAATCATGCTTAATGGGATAAATAAAAACTATATTATATAAAGTCTCATAATCTTTCAGGTCAGGTTTTACCATCAAATGAATTTCCTGCAAACTTAAAAAAAAACCTGTTTTTCAGAGCCTACTGGATTTCTGAATTGCTGATAAGGGATTATGGATCTGGAATATTATTTTTCCCACTGTATAGATGAGAAAACTGAGATTTAGAGACATCAAGGAACTTATCCAAGGTCATACCACTAAGTGGTGGAGCCAGGGTTTGGAGCTGGTTTGATGTGCTTGTACCCCAGCACTTTTTTTTTTTTTAACCTCTGTTTTAACTTTAAAGCTTCACATGGCAGGAGATAAAAGTATTTGGAGGTGGGGGTTTTGGAGGTTTGTTTTTTTTTGTTTGTTTTTGTTGTTGTAGTTGTTTTTTGGAGACAGGGTCTCACTCTGTTGCCCAGGCTGGAGTGCAGTGGCATGATCATGGCTCACTGCAACCTTGACCTCCTGGGCTCAGGTGATCTTCCCATCTCAGCCTCCCAGGTAGCTGGGACTACAGGTGTGCGTGACCACACCCAGGTAATTTTTTGTAGAGATGGGGTTTTGCCATGTTGCCCAGGCTGGTCTCAAAATGCTGGGCTCAAGCAATCCACCCTCTTCATCCTTCCAAAGTAGATAAAAGTTTTCGGACTTCATTGACTTTATTTCTTCATGAGGATCCACTTAAAGCTGACATCCAAATACATTTTCACTGGGAATGATTAATAAATGTTTCTCGTAAATTGATAGGCTAGACCATATTTCTGTATCCAGTCACCTTCTCAAAGAGGTTAACAAAACAGAACATCATCATGTTTGGGAGGAGGAGGTGTGTAACTTTCCCATTTTCAGTAAGAAAATAGTTTGTCCCTTTCTGTTCTTTCCACCTTCATGTGTTTTCTTGTTTGGTTCCATTTCTGCTCTGGTTAATGGACTTGAAGCCTCTGGTTTCCGTTCATCCAGGTGCCAGGAGCCACTGGTGTCCCCATCGCCTCATTTTCTTCCCCTAGGCAGGGCTTCTCCTCAGCATCTCATTGACCCCATTGTTCAAAGTTCTTGCCAATCCTCCCATCCATGGATTTCAATATGTAAACCCCATCTTGACAACTACTTGCTGACTGAATATTAGAGAAATAGGATCGTTTCACATAAACATCTGCTACTTCATTCTAGATCTTAAAAGTTTGTGATTCCAGTTAAAGCAGACGAGCCTGTTTTTCAGGGGATTGCAGAGGACAGAGGTGAGGGGTGTGTGTGTATTCCTGCTGCTTTGCCAAGTCTCCCACCTCCTCCAAGTCACTAAGAATGGGGACACCTGGCCAGCTACTCAGCAAGACATCAGATTCTGGGAGGCAGATGAGAAAAGCAGGGAGAGATTGGCTTTTTGGCACTTGCATCTCTGCAGTTCAGCTGGTCTGGGCCTGAGCTAAGTGACTGTTACTGGCTACCGGTTCTGGATAATGAGTTCAGAGACTGGGATCCATTGACAGGCACTTGGTTGACTTTGTCTCTACAGTTTTTCAATTAAGTAGATTGTTCTTCTGAAGGCAATTTTGAAACATCCAAATTTTGGTGGGACAGAGCAATTGCTGGTATTGTTAGGTTATTTGGTAGCATCTGAGGATGGGGAAAAGAAAAACAATACAAAGTGGATCTGTTCCCTTTTAAAATTTTGTTTTTCCACAGTCATCTCTCTTCTTACAAAATCCTGTCTCACCCCTGATGATCTTACGAAAAACACTCTTTTGTTCTTCAAGTTATAAGAAAACAAACCGTGGAAAGTAGCTGATTTTCATTAAAAACTGATGAATGCTTGGGTCAAATCTCCTAATTACAGAGATCAAAGGAGACTAATAAATTTTAACTCAAAGTTCTTTTTTTCTTCAAAAGAATAGCCTTCAGTGAAAACAAGTACTTCCTAACCCAATAAAGAAATCTGCAACAATCCATTCTCCTAGCTAATTTACTTAAGAGTTGTGTTTGTTTAAATTACACATGCTCTGGTGTGTCTGGCCTTCCCTTTCTTCTTTACAACTCAAGCCAGTGAAATACCAACAGGGTTCTTTCTTTCTCTTTCTCTCTTTCTTTCTTTCTTTCTTTCTTTCTTTCTTTCTTTCTTTCTTTCTTTCTTTTGTTTTTTTTAGAGGCAAGGGTCTCACTATGTTGCTCAGGCTGGTCTTAAACTCCTGGGCTCAAGCAATACTCCTGCCTCAGCCTCCCAAAGTGTTGGGATTACAGGCGTGAGCTGCTGCACCCAGCCCAACAGGGATTTTCATGGGCACTATTTCTTTTGATGATAAAGCATCCCCCCATTTCTCTTTTGTTTATGTTTGAGGTAACTATGCATTCGCAGCCTCACAGATCCTCTCTTCTCTCACCTTTGATTCCAGGTAATGTTTTCTCTCCTTGACAATGCAGACCTGCAACCCATGGTTCTGTTCTCAGCTCCCTCCTTCCTTACTCTGCCCTCTGTCCCTCTGTCCCTCTGTGGTTATCCATTGCTGTGACCTGATCGCCCTCCTATAAGCTGGAGACCAGCTCTCCAGAGCTAAGAACTCAGCTGCCTTCTCTTGGACTTCTCTGTTGGGATATTTCACGGGCACCTCAAACTCAACATGTCCTGAAGCGTCCTTGTCATCCACCACCACCCTTTCTCCCGCCATCACTGCCTCCACACCTTATCGGCCTCTTCCTCAACCCTAGTCTTTCTCTTAATCCTCAAGCTCAATGGATGGTTCTATTCTTTACTCTTCTTCTAAGTCAGAGTTATCCTCCATCATCCTCCGTGATTCCTTCATCCCTCAGATCCTGTCAGGCATGCAGTTCTGTCAATGCTGCTTCCTGAGCAGCTTCGGAAGCCATCCCTCTCCTCCATGCCACTGCATTGCCTCAGTGCGGGTCCTCCTCCCTCACCTGGACTACTCAGCCTCCCAACACTAACTCCTACAGCCCTGGGTCATCCTCACCCCACTCATCCTAACCTCATCCCAAACCAGCCTTTGGGTACTGTACTCTCATGGAAGCTAATTTTCTCAAACACAAGTCTGATTTTTTCCCCTCTTTGTATGTTCCTCTTCATTTACAAATTAAAACCCTACATTTTCAGCACTGTATTCAAGGCCCTCCGTGTTCTGGATGCATCGTCTGCCTTGCATGTTTAATGGTGCCTGACACTTCTCATGGATCCTTGAACATAGCATATGGCTTCATATCTCTGGGCCTCTGCACATGATGTTTCCTCTATCTAGAATGCTCTTTCCCCTAATCTGCCTAGAAGACACTCACATGGTCTTTCATGTCAACAGATGTTTATCGAGTGTCTACTATGAGCCCCAAGACCGCTAGGCAGTGGAGACAGAAAAGTGAGAAGGTGTGGTCCTCTTCTTGGCCATCCAGCTGAAACATCAGCTCTTGAAGCTCCCCTTAAATCTCCCCTCTCCAACCCTACCACCTATGCACAGTAGACCATTTTTCCTTGCTGTGCTTCTTTCCACTTGGTGCATAATTCCTTCGCTGCACTTACATGGTATAACTTTTGTTTGTCTGCTGAGGCTCAGACCAATGTTCATTGCTTTGGGGGAGGAAGTATGTAGTTTAAGAATATATGGGCACTAGCATTTGTGTGGTAGGTAGAATTCTAAAATTGTCCAAAGATTCCTGATCCTTGGTGTGCATGCCTTCCCCTTGATGTAGGCAGGAGTGGTGAATATGATGGAATTTTACTCCAGTGAATAGATTACATTATATAGCAAAGGTGAAGAGGTTTTGCAGATTAATTAAGGTTGACTTTGAGTTCATTGAAAGGGAATTTATCCTGGGTAGGCCTGACCTAATCAAGTGAGCCATTCAAAAGAGAATACAGGCCTTTGCTGAAAGGAGAGATCTGAAGCAGTGGAGACCTTCTCTTATTGGCCATGAAGAAGCAATTTGCTATGTTGTGGAGAAAGTTGTGTGCCAGGAGCAGTGGGTGGCTTCTAGGAGCTGAAGGCCTTAGTCTCACAACCACAAGCCACTGGATTCTGCCAGCAAATGGTAAGCTTGAAAGAAGATCCCAAGCCTCATATGAAATTGCAGTCCTGGCTGACATAATCATTTTAGCCTCATGAGACCTTGAGCAGAGACCTCAGCTAAAATGTGCCCAAACTTCTGACCCATAGAAATGGTGAGATAATAAATGGGTATTGTTTCAAGACACTAAATTTGTGGTAATATGTTATACAACAAGAAAAAACTAATACAATCTGATAGGCTTGTATTGAATTCCTGTTCTTTAGTTACTACAAATGTGATCTTGGACTTAACCTCTCTGAGCCTGAGTTTCCTCATCTGTAAAATGGGTAATACCTACCGGTAAAATGAGTAATAGTAAAACCTACCTTATGGTACATTTGTGAGGGTTAAATATACTCAGTACATTTGAGTTGAATGAATGAATGATGCTGAGTCACTTTAAAGAACAAATATAGCACATGTACCGTCTGAACCTCAAGTAAAAAATTTTTTAAAAAGAACAGGTATAAACACAGCCTTTTCATCTGATTTTTTTTTTCTAATTTAGTGCTGGTATAATCCTAGTTCACTCATATACAAAATTAGGTACCATCTAGATGACATTTTAGGTGCCTTCTAGTTATACATTCTATAATGCTGATAATCTTGAGATAAGGTCTTAGAATAATAATCTTAAAGTTGCAAAAAAAATTAGTATTCTTAAAGAGTACCCTAAAAGAGATATTTGTTAATGAGATATTCTTCTTTCCTGAGCCTCTCTCTTGAACCAGTCACTATCCCCAACACAATACCATCAAGTATTAATATCCAGATGTCTGCACTGACATTGATAGCATTAGTGCAAAGGTTTTGCCAGCTGAAAATGCAAAACAGTCTTTGATCAAATGTTAAAGACACATTTGGATTTCTTTGATTTTTTTTTTTTTTTTAGATGGAGCTTCCCTGTTGCCCAGGCTGGAGTACAGTGGCATGATCTCGGCTTGCTGCAACATCCGCCTCCCGGATATTCAAGTGATTCTTTTGCCTCAGCCTCCCAAGAGGCTTGGGCTGCAGGCACGCACCACCGCACCTGGCTAATTTTTATATTTTTAGTAGAGACAGGTTTTGCCAGGTTGGCCAGGCTGGTCTTGAACTCCTGACCTCAAATGATCCACCCACCTCGGCCAAAGTGCTGAGATTACAGGTGTGAGCCACTGCACCCGGCCTCTTTGAATATTAATATATCCTAGTAATATGAGGAATATGACCTAAAAGTAGAAATAAAGAAGTACATATACTTAACAGGTGATGAGATTTTGTTTTACTTATGCTTTACTTATGCTTTTCTCTGAAATGCCATGGGAGATTCAGTCCCTAATATTTGGCAGAGGGAGGCGATAAGGAATCCTTCTATAACTGTTGCTGCTGCTGTTTGGGCAAGTGGAATATATATACATACATTTTATTATGAACACAAATGTAAATACTGACTTACCATTGGGATGTTGGCAACTGTCTGTCAACTAAGATCCCAAAGGGATCCCGATGACTATCCAGAGATGTAGTTTATCTTTAGAGCTACCTTTCAACATCAAGTGATATTCCAGACTTATCTACCTCTTAGCAAGAGGGAACAGTAGAATGCCCTCTCAGAGGTGCACACCTTGGTGTGCTATGGGGAGGTCCATGTTGTGCCAGCACTATCTCTCCTCAGCCATAAGGCTCACGTTAAACTTCTCAGCCAAGAGCAGAAGATTGTGTTCCCTAAGAGGCCTCTGTTAACCATATACTACCTGAGCAGCAGTTTGTGAAGAATGAAATCCAAAAAGAGCAACTAGTCAAGGTGTGTGAGTGTGTGTGTGTGTGTGTGCCTCTGGGTGGGGAGAAATGGCACAACCATCTCTTCCTAACCCACCCCTGCTCCCAGCAGACACACCCATGGTCAGCTTGGCTGTACAGGGTGGAGATGGAATCACAAAGGGTCTTGCCATGGTTAGGACAGCTCTGAGGGAAGTAAAGGCCCTGTGTCGCCCACAATAGTACAGCCTTGCCCTCCAAGGGAAGGGAGGAATGGGTGGGCCTGTGCAGGGAGTAGAGAGGGAGGTATCTGTGATTATCTAGGGGGAGAAAGGAAAGGCTGAATGCTCTCAGTCCCCGAAGATGCAGGAGCCTCAGACAGGCTGCAAAACCCCTCCTCCACATGGTGACCACAGCCAGAACAGCCCCAGAAGCTGCAGCTCCTTCACTGCAGCTGTTCCAACACTGGGGTGGGCTCAGACCCAGGCAAAACACCAGGTCCCAAGATACACTTGGTTTATGAAAGGCCTCCCTTCCCCTTCATGATGGGGTGCAGTGTGGGGTAGAAAAGGCCCATGTCCCTGCCTCTGGGACTGAGTAACTTGAGGATGCTGCAGAGTTACCAAAAACCTGCCTGCGCCTGGTCTCAGTAGCCCCACCAGATAGCAATTGTTATTGTGATTATTGTTCTATAGAGGAGAAAACAGTTTCAGCAAGGTTAATGGGCTTGCCCAGACAGTGGTAAAAATGACCCCTAGCTCAGGTCTCCTTAGCTAGACCTTTCTGTAATCTTGTGCTCTGTCTGTCTGATATTCTGGGGGAGGAAAGAGAAACCAGGGCAAGGGCCTCAAGACTCTCTTCATCACCAACTCCCTGCAAGTCAGTTTGGGCAACAGCACACGGACTTGTCCTCTGCCTGGTTTTCTAGTTGAGCTGGTTCCCCATAGTATGCGGAAGCTTTAAAATGGCCCTTCAGCTGTGCATGGTGAGAGAAGGCATCTGGCAGATGAGTACCTTGCATATGGTGGAGGAGGTGAGGGGCTTAGGGGGAGGGAGCATTGCCAACCCCACCTCCTCCCAGGAGGCAGGAGAGCTCAGGTCCAGAGCATGGACTGTGGAGCCAGGCAGAGCTGAAACCAAGTCTTACCTCTACAATGATTAGTTATATGACCTTGAGCAAGTTATTTACTTTTTCTAAGTCTCTGGCTCCTCAACAGTAAAAAATCGGAAAAATGATGGCATCTCTCTTATGTTATTAAGAGGATCATATGAGATAAGGAATGCAAAGCACTTTGCACAGTGCCAGACCTATTGAAAGAACTCCTTAATGATACATAACACATGCCACGGAACACCCATTTATTCATTCCGCAAGAATTTATGGAAGGCCACAACTCTGTCCAGTGGTGTGCTAAAAATTTTATACCTGGGGCTTTACTCACATAGGTCTCCTTAGAATCTAATCACACAAATAGTCCTTTATGTATACATATTGTAATATGTGCTGGTTGTATAGACATGGAAAATGGGTTTTGGTACTTAAGTTATTTCTGCCCTTTATCTCTCCTTTATTTCCAGCAATGAGGATGTAGCTGAATGCGTATGGGACTGGAGTGAAGGCAGTTGCATACTAGCTGTGAACAGCTGGGCAAGCCACTTAGCTTCTCCAAGTCTCTGCTTCTCACCTGCAAAATGGGAAGAATCACACCATCCCAAATTGCAGCAATGGCTTGGGTAAAGCACTGGACTTAGGGCAGATGCTCAATACATATTAATTGTCCCTCTACATTTCAACATGTTTTGGTGGGATTAGGAAGTATTCACTCGTGGCCATTCCCAGCCTCCACCCACCACTCCCCCACCCCCTGCCGCTAAAGTGGACTCAAGCCTGGCTGTCCAGGCGTCTTCTCTCAAGCCAATTTGGGGCTTTGCACAGGAGATTTCAGAAAAGGGTGGAAAGAACAGTAAGAAGCTGAGGGCAGAGGCAGCTGTTGGAGGTGCTGGAGGGTTTGGGAGGAGATTTATGGGCCATGTGGGAGCAGTGGGCTCAGTGTGGGGCCAGTGCATGGGGGAGGAAACTGAGGCAAGGGCCCTCAGGAAAGAGCAGAGGCCGATGCCAGAAGCAGAGGGCTCTGCGATCTGCAGGCCCTCCCCATTGTCCTCCTTTTGCTGGTCTGCTGTGGTCTCAAAGCAATATACTTCCCAGACTGCTTCACAGCGTGTTTCTGAAAATTAAGAGTCATTTCTTCATTCATTCATTGAGTAGCAGTTGAGCAACCACTCTGTACCAGGCGCATAAAATAATAAATTTGATCATCTCTATCAACAAGAATAACGAGGAAACAGGTTTGAGAGTAATGAGGAGGGAGCGAGAGCAAGAGAAAGTGAGTTCTGATACATTTCTTATGCTTTTGTCAATAATTAAATCTGTTCTTAAGGTGGGGCACGGTGGTAGCTCACGCCTGTAATCCCAGCGCTTTGGGAGGCCGAGATGGGAAGACTGCTTGAAATCAGGAGTTCCAGACCAGCCTGGGCAACATAGCATGATGCTGTCTCTATTTCTTTTTTCTTTTTTCTTTTTTTTTTTTTTGCTGTCTCTATTAAAAAAAAAAAAAAAATCTGTTCTTAAGAAGCACCTCCCTGCCCTATAATTCTGCATTCTAGATGAAAGCAGAATAGAAACATCACCATTTCATGAGGGTAGAGCTGAGCACTTGGCCACCTCATACACCAGCAAGCCCCATATACATCCACCAGAGTGTCTTCACAATGTCAAGCCCTCGTTTCAGTGTTTACTCCTGGGCCCTCCCCTCTGCCACGCCCAACCACCTCTTATTGGTTAGTGGGATAATAGTAACATTACTGAAAGCCTACTCCTGCCAACATTTCTGCTCCTACCTCTTGTCAATATTAGTGTGATTCTCAACCCATCCTTTCGGAATATACCATAGTCCCTGTGCCCAGCCTTCCATTTGAGTCTGTGAGAGCTAAAGACTCAGGCACCGCTGACGTTGTGCTATTCACACACAGGCACATGCCTATCCTAGAACTGACTCAGGGGGGTTTTCCCAGATCACATTTTTACATTTAATTTTTGTGTGTTTTTTATAGGCAGATTTAGATACGGCAAGAATGTGCCTGGATGTGCACACGTGCACATATATGCAGGCATTCATGCACGCATGTACTAGAGTGTAAAGTATCTTTTGGCCCAGTCCCTTAGGTCACCTGAAATGCTTCTAGTTCACAGGTGCTGTGAGCGGGTCACATTCTAGTAGTGGTGCTCTAGGGTGGTTCTAGGGCCATCTTTGCTGAAAGAGCAGGACACATGGGTATTGGGCACCTGCTTTTCCTCCCCCAGAGCAGCTGGGAAGTGCTAGATTGTCCTTGTGAGAGTCTGACCTTGCCTTGGAGCAAAGAGAGATGAGAGGCTCCCAAAACACCATGGGAGTGTGTGCGTGTGTGTGTGTGTGTGTGTGTGTGTGTGTGCACAGGGCTATTTGGTGCTTGGAAAGATTAAGCCTCAGCCTTCTGGAATGCATGTCCTACTGAGGACTTCTAGCTCTTCCTGGATCCTTATATGCCCATTTGCTATTGTAAATAGCTATATGACGTTGTGATACTATTCCAAACCCTAGTCATAGCAACCACATACCTAATAGCCAAGGGATAACCATACTATCTTCCCTTTCTGAAGAACCTTTCAGCAAAAGATTTCAGGGAATTTTACCAAGAAAACCATCCCATCCCCTCCTCCTTCCATTTGACAGGTGGAGAAGTGAGGCACAGTGAAGCCAGAGGAGCCTGGTCAGACGGTGAGTCAGAAGTAGAGCAGGGCTGCACCAGGTGACACCTATTTCCTCCCTTGTGGTTTGGCCCCTGCCTCATAGGCTTCCTGGAAAGGTGTAGCTTCTTCATGGCTTACTTGTTGAGTAAACACTGCTATGAGCTTTCAAATATTTCCCTAGGTTGCAAGAGGTTGTGTCTCTCAGCAAAAAGTAAGTGTTGAGGCCGAGCACAATGGCTCGCACCTGTTATCCCAGGCCTTTGGGAGGCCAAGGCAGGAGGATCACTTGAGCCCAGGAGATTGAGACCAGCCTGGGCAACATGGTGAAACCCTGTGATATGGTTTGGCTGTGTCCCCACCCAAATCTCATCTTGAATTGTAGTTCCCATAATCCCTTGGTATTATGGAAGGGACCAGGTGGAGATAATTGAATCATGGGGGCGGTTTCCCTCATCCTGTTCTCATGATAGTGAGTTAGTTCTCATGAGATCTGATGGTTTTATAAGGGGCTTCCCCCTTTGCTGGGCACTTATTCTTCTTGCTGCTGCCATGTGAAGAAGGAACTGTTTGCTTCCGTTTCTGCCATGATTGTAAGTTTCCTGAGGCCTCCCCAGCCATGCTGAACTCTGAGTCAGTTAAACCTCTTTTCTTTATAAATTACCCAGGCTCAGGGAGTTCTTTATAGCAGCATAAGAATGGACTAATACACCCTGTATCTTCCAAAAATTTAAAAATTAGCCAGGCATGGTGGTATGTGCCCTATAGTCCCAGCTACTTGGGAGGCTGAGATGAGAGGATAGCTTGGGCCTGGGAGGTCAAGTAAGCCAAGATCATGCCACTGTACTCCAGCCTGGTCAACAGAGCAAGACCCTGTCTCAAAAAAATAAGTAAATAAATATAAATAAAGTAAGCACTGTACAATTAAAAGGGCTTGTTGGTCACCTCTGGTCAACCCAGCTCAGGAATTATTTGTGCTCCTCAGGGTCCAGTCTCTTGCTGTTGAGATCTGCTGCAACACCTTTCAGCAGTTCTTTGGCAAAATTACTGCTTAGTAAGCCCCACAATGTCACAACCCATCTTCTACCCCAGTTTGTGACCGCTACTGGGATATCCGGGGCATCTATTTCATCTGGTGTCATATCATCCCATTTCCATGAAGATCAGCTTCGGCAAACTTTTTGTCCCTTGACTTTTCACGTTGCCACCAGTTTTGTCCCTGGATTCTTTTTCCCAGGGGAGCACTTTGCTCTTCCCTAATCCGAAGAAAGGATTGGAAGCAATCACACTTCTCCCTTTATTGAGAATAAGACTTATATTTGTCAAGGTCTCAAAAATTTAGGGTTTTATAGAGATAAGGGCAAAGAAGAAATGTTCCCAAGGATAAGAAAATAGAAGGACCTCTGATTCCATCACAACATAATCATGACATGGGAGTTCAAAACAATTGCTTCTATTGCCAACTGGTGATCATTCCTTTCCACTTTTACAGTCAGAAACTCTATGAATATATTTTTTAAAGATAGGTGTGAGAGAAAGCAGGTTTGGTTTCCATTTTTCCTTTGGTAGATAGTAAGCTATGAATGCTTTCTTTAAGAGTATTTGTAAATGTGCCCGGAGGTTAATGAAAACTGAGAACATTTGATGCAGCAAAATAATGCCAGCTTTGTGTGTTCTCCTGGAAGTTCCCTGAGCTTGGATCTTAAGTTGGAACCATTTTCTCCAACATCTTAAAAGATTACATGACATAAAAAGCAGAGAAACTTGGTATACTCTAGAAAAGTAATATTTACAAGCAAATAAAGGAGTGCCTCAATTTATCTGTAGATAAGTGAACATTCAGAAAAAAAAAATCTCTGAGGTGCTAAAACAGTGATGACAAAGCCCAAGCACTTATGTATTGCTAACTAGGCGAGCGGCCCTTCGATGATGCTTCGAGGCTATTGTTTCCACTTCATTTCTACAAGACTTAGTTATATTAGAAGTTATCTACAGTTATCTGTAGAAGACGGATCCCAGCCAATAGGAAAGGAGCATTTGAAAAGGGGCAACATTTGGGGCAAGCAGGGATCAGATAACAGAAGTGACATCTAGGAGTGATGGCTAGAAAAGAGACAACAAATAATTACGTTTAAAGCATCATTTAAGAATGATTAACCATAACCGTAAGCATGATTTATGATGAAAGAATTAGAATATGTTCATCATCATCCTCTACTGAACAGAGCAAGGATATATGTAATTCATTTCAGGTATTCTGTCAAAACGTGGCTAGGAAGATAGGCTGCATGTGCAAGCGTGGGAACCACCCCCTTAAATGAAATGCGATGTTGCTCAGCAAGGAAGAACTCCCGAGACATCCTTCCACCGTCGTGCCAATGGAGGGCACGGCGCCGGCTTCCTTCCTGAGTCACTCACTGTTTACGGGCAGCCGCTGGCTTCCAGGCCGCGTCCCCTCCAGTAAAAAGGGGGCGTGCTTGGTAGAGATCCTTGAGACCTTTGATGGCAGGATCTGAAACAAGGCCAGGCCCCTTTATAGGGCAATTACCCTTCAGGCTGATTGGTGCAGAGACGCTGTAAACGCACCTTTGCGGAACACAGACGACACAGGAAAGACGTTTGGCAGTAATACTACGACACCGAGGGGCCCGGGAAGCCCGCGGAAACGCAGGAGGCGGGCAGGAGAGGCAGCGCTACGCACATCCCTCCCACCTTCGGAGCCCTGTCCTAGCTTAGGCTGAGACAACTGGGAGGGGCTGGCTTCTTTGTTCCCCTCTTTCCCCGCAACCTGCCAGAGGGAACTGGAGAGAGGGGTCCTCCTAGCTTTAGGCACACTTAAAGCAGCCTGCCAGGAAGGAAATGCGGGGGCTCCACCTTAGAGGCGGTCGAGGCCAGCGTGAAAGCACAGGGTGGCGACCACTTCCCCCACCGCCCACCCCGGTTCTCATCCCCGGCCTACCCTCCTGCCTCCTGCCCAGAGCCCAGACTACATGCAAGGTCTTGCGCTAGATCCTGGAGATGCCACGATGAAGGTGGGAGGTGACATTTTCAAATATCCCTCAATTCCAGCACTTTGAGAGGCCGAGGGGGGCGGACCACTTGAGATTAGGAGTTCGAGACCAGCCTGGCCAACATGGTAAAACCCTATCTCTACTAAAAATAAAAGAATTCGCCGGGCATAGTGATGCACGCCTGTAATCCCAGCTATTCCGGAGGCTGAGGCAGGAGAATCACTTGAACCCAGGAGAGGTTGCAGTGAGCCGAGATCGTGCCACTGCACTCCAGCCTGGGTGAAAAAGCCAGACCTTGTCTCAAAACAACAGCAGCAGCAGCAGCAGCAGCAGCAACAACAAAGCCACAACAATACTGATGGAGGTTTTCTCCCCAGCTTCCTGTCTCTGGTCTGCACTGCCCAATAGGAAGCCACTAGCCACATGTGGCCATTGAGCTCTTGAAATGTGGCTGGCGCTGTCAGTGTAAAATATGCACCAAGATCAGAAGGCTTGGTACAAAGAAAAAACAAATTATCTCATTAATAACCTTTTTATATTGATTACATGTTGAAATAATAACATTTTGGATATATGGGTCAAATAAACTATATTAAAATTAATGACACCTGTTTCTATTTGCATTTTTTTTGGGTTTTTTTGTTTGTTTGTTTGTTTGCTTTTTTTTTTTTTTTTTTTTTTTTTTGAGATGAAGTCTCGATCTGTCACCCAGGCAGGAGTGCAGTGGCATGATCTCAGCTCACTGCAACCTCTGCCTCTCAGGTTCAAGCGATTCTCCCATCTCAGCCTCCAGAGTAGCTGGGACTACAGGTACACATCACCACAACCAGCTATTTTTTTTTTGTATTTTTAGTAGAGACAGGGTTTCACCATGTTGGCCAGGCTGGTTTCAGACTCCTGACCTCAAGTGATCCACATGCCTCGGCCTCTCAAAGTGCTGGGATTACAGGCATAAGCCACCGTGCCCAGCCTCTTTTTGCACTTTTTAGTGAGGCTACTGCAAAATTTACAATTATACAGATGGCTTGCATTATATTTTTCCTGGATGGTGCTGCTCCAGGCAGCTCCCACTGAGGCAGCTCAGGTTGGAAGTCCTTGGCTAACTCCCTTAGTGTCTCAGAAGGGAAGGGGTCTTTCCTAGCCTTTGAGTTTCAATAGTTTGGGCCTGTGGGGAAAGGGAAGCACTCTAGCAAAAGCAGTAGATCCAAGAAGGGTCCACGAGATTTCCAAGCCACCTTCCCACCCTACCTCCCAGATCAGGTAAGGAGTCCTCAGGGTGGAGGGAGCGGGGAGAGCTCAGGTTCTGGGGAGTCCCTGAGAACATCAGGGGAAGGATATCGGGCACAGCACAGAATCTTACTGAGCACTGGGCATGTGTGCCTGGCACAGTTCTAGGCTCTGGGCTTTCAATGGTGAGACGCAGACAGAGTCCATTTCCCCAGGGTGTGTAAGACAGAGCATAAACCTGTGAACAAATGATATTTTAAAATTTCAGGCACTGCCAAGTGCAACAAGGACTCACTGATGTGTTTGTGGGACTGGACAGCACCACGTGGAGCTTGGGTCCCATTCTCCTGCCCTCCCTAAGTAAAACAGCCCAGGGTGGAGGTGGCTGTGTGATGGGTCCAGGTGTTACCGGTGGAGGGTGTCCAGGTTCTTGGTGTCTTGAACAAAGATTTGGACAAAACACACAAACAAAGCAAGGAAAGAATGAAGTAACAAAAGCAGAGATTTATTGAAAATGAAAGTACATTCCACAGCATGGGAGCAGGCCAAGCGTAGGAGCTTAAGGGCCCTGTTAGAGAATTTTTGGGAGTTTAAGGGCTGGGCGTGGTGGCTCACACCTGTAATCCCAGCACTTTGGGAGGCTGAGGCGGGCAGATCACGAGGTCAGGAGATCGAGACCATCCTGGCTAACACGGTGAAACCCCGTCTCTACTAAAAATACAAAAACAAAATTAGCCAGGCGTGGTGACGGGCACCTGTAGTCCCGGCTACTTGGGAGGCTGAGGTGGGAGAATGGCATGAACCTGGGAGGCGGAGCTTGCAGTGAGCCGAGATTGTGCCACTGCACTCCAGCCTGGGTGACAGAGCGAGACTCCGTCTCAAAAAAAAAAAAAAGAGAGAGAATTTTTGGGAGTTTAAATACCCTCTAGAGGTTTCCATTGGTTACTTGGTATATTCCCTATGTAAATGAAGAGGATGAAGTAAAGTTACAAAGTCATTTACTCGGTGTACGCCCTATGAAGGGGATATTTCCTGGCATAGCTGAAGTGTGAATTGGCCTTATGTTCCCTGCCCCCACACCCTACTTTCCTGCCTCACAGGCACACGGCAAAGGCAGTGCCCCAGGTCTACCTGGGTCAGCCATAGAGCAGGCAGCAGAGGACCTGAGGCTGCCTAGAGAGCTGGGCCCATAGAGGCCACGTGGTCAGGGCTGGTGTTAAGAAGCAGGTGGTGAGAACTGGGGCCCCTGGAGCGATGGGGCACCCTGTGTCTAAGTTGGGGCTATGGCTCAGCTTCAGCAGATTCTTGCCGTAAAGAAACATGAGCCCGGTACTAGCAGATCTAATTTTTCAGGAGAAATAAGAAATCTGGATTTCATGTGAACTATTCCAACTTTTAAACTTTTGCATGAAAAAAGTTCCCCTGTGTAGGCCAAAGGAAAGTTATCTGCAAGCCAGATGTGGCCTCCAACTACAATATGCAACTTGGTCTTGTTGGAACTCAGAAAAAAAATACCCCAAAGTAAGGGGCTTTGGCATGCCGAGAGCTTTGAACTGAAGGAAATTGGAAGTCCTCAGAAGCAGCCTCAGGTGCAAGTTCTCTCTGACCTTCTCCTGCCCTCTGTCTCTTGTCCCTCTTTTTCCCCTGAAGCAAGTCATAGAAACCAGAATTCCTCTTCCCCAAGGTGGGCAATAGAAACTAGAACCCTTCTCCCCTACAGCAAGCAGTAACATCTAGAAAGGCCACGCTCTCCCTTTTCCCTTGAAGACCCTCATTCCAAGAGGGGTCCTGCCCCACACCCAGGAAGAAGAAATGCTACACAGAGCCCAAGAAGAATCTGAGCAGATGGTCACCCCTCAGTCCATTACCATTAGATCACACCCTTTTGCCCATCACATTTCTGCACTGCTGTCCCTGCTTTGTTGAACCTAAGCATAAAAATGGACAATTTTTCCTTTGGGTCTTTGGGTCTGAATAGTCCTGTGTCACATAAAACTTTGATTAAGCAAATCTGTTACGTTTTTCCCTTGTTAACCTGTCTGTTATAGAAATGTCGGCTGTGACCCTTATGATGCGTGAGGAAAGGGAATCACACCTTTCCGCCCCTACAGTAGAAACTGAGGCAGTACCCTGGGGTGACTTGTTTCCTCCACTCACCACCCTCCAGCCACCGGAAGCGTCCTTCTGCTTCTTGACCATCACCTCTGGGGACTTTGTGCACAGCTCCAGTTTGTACCCTCCCCTCTACCTTCCCCCATGCCCTCACCCTTTTGCTGGGTGACTCCTATTTCCCCTTAAGGGCTTAGCAGAGCATTCGTTTTCAAACTTTCCTTGCTGCAGCCCAGAATAAGGAATGCATTTAATATCAAGCCCCAGAACATAAATACAACAGAACTATTTGTTACGTAGTGGAGGATGGGGCTTTCAGAATGGGAGGTGAGCAAAAATGAGTCTAGGTAAGACTGAAAATGCAACAACATTGTCTCAACATTAATTCAGCTACTATTTATTGAGTATTTACAGTCTACGTGGTGATGGGGACACAGGGATGAGCAACTGTACAATTATGCTTTAAATATTCCTATTTATTGAGTTCCTACTACTTATAAGGTATTTTAACTGTTTACTGACTTCAGGGATCACTGCAAGCTAACAGTCTAGTGGAGACGTAAGAAAGTATTTACAATAATCGCTAAAACAATGGTCTTTGGTCGGGCATGGTGGCTCATGACTACAATCCCAGCAGTTTGGGAGGCTGAGGCAGGAGGATCACTTGAGTCTGGGAGTTTGAGACAAGTCTGGGCAACATAGTGAGACCCCATCTCTACAGAAAACGAATAAAAATAGCCAGGCATGGTGGCATGGACCTGTAGCCCCAGCTACTCTGGAGGCTGAGGCAGGAGGATCACTTGAGCTGGGAGGTTGAGGCTGCAGTGAGCCAAGGAAATGCCACTGCACTCCAGCCTGGATAACAGAGCAAGACTCTGTCTCAAAACAACAACAAAACAAAACAAAACAATAGTCTTTGACTTCTAGTGTATTAATAAAATCCATAGACTATTCATGATGGTGAGTGAGGTGTTGGATAATTTCTTTTGAAGATCATCACCCAGTTTCAGGTTTTAGCCCACCAAGCCATCAGGTATATCCATTTTCAAACCTATAACCTTCTACTTAGTGTGGTCGACCTGTCTATTGTAATAGAGTTTTGCTATCCACTCACTGTTTCTCTGAGAATACTGATCCCATTTGCCTGCTTTGTAGATTATTTTACAAACACATATGGTAAAATTTCTGTCTTACACATAATGTAGCTAAGCTAACTCTCAGGACTCACCTTGCCTTTCTTTTTTTTTCTTTTTTTTTTTTTTTTTGAGACGAAGTTTCACTCTTGTTGCCCAGGCTGGAGTGCAATGGCATGATCTCTGCTCACTGCAACCTCCGCCTCCCGGGTTCAAGCCATTCTCCTGCCTCAACCTCCTGAGTAGCTGGGATTACAGGCATGCACCACCATGCCCGGCTAATTTTTTATTTTTAGTAGAAACAGGGTTTCTCCATGTTGGCCAGGCTGGTCTCCAACTCCTGACCTCAAGTGATCTGCCTGCTTCGGCCTCCCAAAGTGCTGGGATTATAGGCATGAGCCACTGTGCCCAGCCTCATCTGGCCTTTCTAATTCACCAGACCTTGTGCCATAGCTGCTAATTAAACTTTCTAAAAGTGGCTGTTACTAGTCATTGTAACCCTTATCATTCAGTTTTTAAAATTCCATTTGTTTCATTAATTTGTAAATGTATTTCATTTATTTACGTTTTTCAACTTGTGTCTCTGAATGTAATTTCTCCTTGGAGGTTTTTCTACTGTGTCAACCCAGGGAGTCTATCCTTTAAGCTTTAACCAACATTTAGGTTTTCTTGCCATAATTAAAGTTAAAAATGTGTTGTTTAATCTGCCTTGCAGAAAAGTAGGAGCCCTGCTGGAATTCCTAAAAATGTTTTGTAATAATCTAGTTAGCGCGATATTAGACTTTTTTCTTGTGTTTATAATTTAGATTTTCTCCCCTTAGCTTTATTTCATTATGTCTGATTAAATCTGTTATATGATGCAACTTAATTTCCCAGCCTTTGTGTTTTGAACCAACATATGCTTAACTACTGTACAATTATGATTCATCCCCCCAACTTACATTAAACTGCCCCACTCTCCAGTCCTCCTGCTCCAGAGCCAACTTGGGGCATTTATGAAGCTTTGGTCTCTCTCATATGGGAGTAACAGGCCTTTAGGGCTTCCTCGGTAGGAAGTGGGGCATGTTCCATACCCACACACATACAGTGGGCACGTCCCCAAACATAGGAGGGGGTTAAGATGCTTGGCTCCTGTTCCCCTACCTGCCAAAGTATGACTATCCCTTACAGTTAGGCAAGCTCGCCAGAGATATACTGTACCTTTACAGTAGGAGACTGAGGGGCAGCCGTGTGATCTGTGGTCTTTCTTTTTCTTTTTTCTTTTTCTTTTTTTTTTTTGAGACGGAGTCTCACTCTGTTGCCCAGGGTGGAGTGCAGTGGTGCAAACTCAGCTCACTACAACCTCCACCTCCCGGGCTTAAGTGATACTCCTGCCTCAGCCTCCTGAGTAGCTGGGATTACAGGCACCTGCCACCACGCCCAGCTAATTTTTGTATTTTTAGTAGAGATGAGGTTTCACCATGTTGGCCAGGCTGGTCTTGAACTCCTGACCTCAGATGATCCACCCACCTCAGCCTCCCAAAAGGTTGGGATTACAGGCATGAGCCACTGTGCCCAGCCAATCTGTGGTCTTTCTTTCCCACTCCCAGCTTCTATGTCTGTGGAAATAGGAAATGTATTAGTGGAGCGTTTACCCAGTTGTTTTAAGGGAAAGACCTGTTCAAAGGCTCCTGGGAGGAACTTAGTCATGTGGCCACACAGCTGCAAGGGAGCCTGGGAAATGTGGTCTTTGCTTGAGCAAAGACCTGCTATCATGGAAAAAAGGGGAGAATGGATAGAGGCACAACTAGAAGTGGGCCAGAGGTATCAAGAAGCACTCCCAAGCAGAACCACAAACCTGCAGTCCAGAGCTCAGGAGGCCAACGTGATAGCTGGGAGTCAGTCAAGTTCTCAGCACACCTGCTGTCACCACTGGTGACATCTTAAAGGCACGGTGTGGCTTCTGAGGCTGCTGGAGGGAGTATTATTTTCAGGAGTCCACAAGGACCAACAAATGTGTTTCCCACTGAGATTTTTTTGAGTATTTGAATTCCTTAGCATATCTTAGGCTTTCTGGCGTACTAGGTGGATTTTAGCTGGTCTCCCTCTGCCCATGGTGACCTTATTTCCAGAACAACAAAGAAGGGCATGCATGCTGACAGGTGGCTTGACTGTAGATCTGGATACCTAAACATTTCTGGAAATTTCAGCAAGTGTGGTCATCCTGCTGTTGCTTGTATAGTATAATTATGTCCTGCTCCTGTAATAGTCACTGAAGGGGGCCTTTGGGATGCCTCTACTTTCCCAATAGAGCTGTTCTTCACAGAGCTCCACACCCGTCCTTGGCAAGCCACTCTTGTGCAAAAACATAATGGCATGAAATTGTGGGGGGGAAAAAAAAAACAGTCCGGGTGCAGTGGCTCATGCCTGTAATCCCAAAACTTTGGGAGGCTGAGGCGGGCAGATCATGAGGTCAGGAGTTCGAGATCAGCCTGGCCAACATGGCAAAACTCTGTCTCTACTAAAAATACAAAACTTAGCTGGGCATGGTGGTGCGCGCATGTAATGCCAGTTACCCAGGAGGCTGAGGCAGGATAATTGCTTGAGCCCGAGAGATGGAGGTTGCAGTGAGCCGAAATCATGCCACTGCACTCCAGCCTGGGTGACAGAGAAAGACACTGTCCAAAGAAAAAAAAAAACAAAAACCAAAACAATAGTTATATAAAATAGATTGATTTCCAATTAAGAGAAAAGGAAAGAGTTGCAGCCATATCTCCACAATAGTCATTAAACAACACTGTCTGGAGCAGGATAAAGTTAGAAACATTCAGCAATAGAGAACAGAAAGGACACCCAGATAATTCACAGAAGATAAATTCTTATCACTGGAGTGGCCAAGATATAATTTTCAAGATGGTAAAAATATTAATCAAATCTTATTGTTTTTCAGCAAAGAAATCCAGATTCCTTACCCTGGCATTCAGGACTTTCAAAATTAAGGTCTTAATCTCATTTATGAGCATAGATGCAAAAACACCAAGTGAAATATTATTTAAATGGTGCATTATTACCAAGTAGAGCTAATTTGAGGGATGCAAAAGTGGTTCAACACTAGGAAATCTATTAATGTAATTCAATACATTAATTAATAGATTAAAGGAGAAAAACCATTTGAGTATCTCAGTAGATGGTGAACAAGCTTTTGATTAAATTCAATGCCATTGCTATTAAAGACTCTTACTAGATGAAAAAGATGGAAATAGCTACTGGAAACACACAGCAAACATCACACTGAATGGAGTAAAAGTAATATTCTCACAAAGACACGAAGAAGATGGTGATGCCTCCTACCATCGCTACTATTCAGTGGAGTCTGCTAAAAGTCTCAGTGAACCAATAAAATAGGTACAAGAAAAGCAGTATAAAGATTGGAAGGGGCAGAGCACGGTGGCTCATGCCTGTAATCCCAGTACTTTGGGAGGCCCAGGCGGGCAGATCACCTGAGGCCAGGAGTTCGAGACCAGCCTGACCAATATGGCAAAACACTGTCTCTACCAAAAAATATAAAAGTTAGCCAGGTGTAGTGGCGGGCACCTGTAATCCCAGTAACTAGGGAGGCTGAGGCAGAAGAATTGCTTGAACCATGGAGGTGGAGGTTGCAGTGAGCTGAGATAGTGCCGTTACATTCCAGCCTGAGCCACAGAGTGAGACCCTGTCTCAAAAAAAAAAAAAAAAGATGGGAAGGAAGTGATCAACTGCCACTATTTGTAAACCATATCATTATCCAGATAGAAAATGCATGATAATAAAATGAGAAATTATCAGATTAATAAGAAAGATACAAAATCAATACATCAGAATACTACAAAAAATACAAAATACTTACGCATAAGTACCATCAGAAATATGGGAGATCTATAATTATAAAAGATCTAAAATTATCAAAGTTTATTGAAGAACATAAAAGAAGACCAAAAGAAGGTGAAAGATATTCTAGCCGCTGAATGAGAAAACTTGTTACTGTCTAGATGTCAGTTTTTAAAAAATTAATCTATAAATTTAATTCACTCCTAATCAAAATTTTAATTGGATTTTTTGGTAGCTCTTGATACACTGATTTTGAAGTTCATGCGTGTGGATTATTTCTGAAAGGGCAGATAAACTGGTAAAGCCTATTGAGGGGGAATTGAATGATAGAATTTAGGGGAGGGAGACAGTCATTGTCTACCTTATTGTGTCTTTTGTATTTGGTAATATGTGCATGTTTCCCCTAGACAACAAACTAAATAAAATTAAAATATAGGGCTTATTCGGGAAAATCTATTTAAGAAAAACAAGATGTTTTTGGGAAAAAAAGGTATCACGTTATCAAATAGGAAAACATAATCAAGCCATAATTCAAGGTTTTGTTACTGGGGCAGAGATAATCGAACACACCAGTGGGACAGAATAGAGAGTTAAAAACAGTCATGTAGGGCTGGACATGGTGGGTCATGCCCGTAATCCCAGCACTTTGGGAGGTTGAGACAGGAGAATTGCTTGAGCCCAGGAGTTTGATACTAGCCTGGGCAACATAGTGAGACACTGTCTCTACAAAAAATACACACACACACACACACAAATTAGCCCGGTGCGGTGGCACGTGCCTGTAGTCCCAGCTACTCATGAGGCTGAAGTGGGAGGATCACTTGAGCCCAGGAAGTGGAGGCTGCAGTGAGCCGTAATTGCTCACTGGACTCCGGCCTGGATGACAGAGTGATACTCTGTCTCAAAACAACAGCAACAACATGCAAAAAAAGCCAACAACAAAAACAGTTATGTATATATGGCAATGTATGATAAAGGCAGCATTTAAAATCAATGGGTAAAATAATGGACTATTAAATAGATATTGAGCCTCTCAGTTCCTTCTCTGTATAGTGGTTATAGTGACTTCATAGGATTCTTGGGTTATGGAATATGATTCAGCCTTAAAAAAGAAGGAAATTCTGACACATGTTCCAACATGGATGAACCTTGAGGACACTATGCTGAGTGAAATAAACCAGTCATGGAAGGACAAACAGTGTATGATTCTACTTATAACTTATACGAGGTACCTTGAGCAATCAAAATCTTTTTTTATTTGAGACAGAGTCTCGCTCTTGTTGTCCAGGCTGGAGTGCAATGGGACGATCTCAGCTCACTGCAACCTCCGCCTCCTGGGTTCAAGTGATTCTCCTGCCTCAGCCTCCTAAGTAGCTGGGATTACAGGTGTCTGCCACCATGTCTGGCCAATTTTTGTATTTTTAGTAGAGATGGGGTTTCACCATGTTGGTCAGGCTGGTCTCGAACTCCTGACCTTATGATCTGCCTGCCTCGGCCTCCTAAAGTGCTGGGATTACAGGCATGAGCACCTAGCCGAGTAGTCAAAATCTTAGAGAGTAGAGTGGTTGTTGCCAGGGGCTAAGGGGAGGGGGAAATGGGGAATGAGTGTTTAGTGGGTACAAAGTTTCAGCTTGGGGAGATGAAGAAGTTCTGGAGATGGATGGTGGTGATGGTTGCATGATAATGTGAATGTACTTAATGCCATAGAACAATGCACTTCAAAATTGTTAAAATGGTAAGTTTTATGTTGTATTACTACAATTTAAAAAACAAAACATAATAACCATTAAAAAAGAAAAACAAGACAAAACAAACAAAAAACCACACCAAACCACCGTGTAATATGTATTATTGATAATTCCAACTGTTGGAGGATTACAACAAACTCAGAATGTTTAATGTGGCCTTTCATTTAGATTTATTTATTTATTTATTTACTTGAGACGGGGTCTTGTTCTGTCACTCAGGCTGGAGTGCAGTTGCAAAACCACGGATTCCTGATCTCAAGCAATCCTCCCACCTCAGCCTCCTGAGTAACTGGGATTATAGGCATGTGCCACCATGTCCAGTTACTTTTTAAATTTTTAGTAGATGAGGTATCACTATGTTGCCCAGGCTGGTCTGGAACTCCTGGGCTCAAGTGATCCTCCCACCTTGGCCTCCCAAAGTGCTGGGAATATAGGCATAAGCCACCTTGCCCAGCCAGTTTTTTTAAAAAAAATTGTCAATCCTTCAAAATAATTATAAACAGGGCATAAATGGCAAATGACCAGGCTTAACAGGAGAACGTAGGTTTAATGACAGGATCTAGTGCAATACTATACATGGTAAGACTTTACTGTTTTTACGTAAAGACTTTCCCAGAAAGTCTTCCAAATCTCTTTTTTAAAGGTGAGTTGGGGTGGGAAATGGGCTTAAGTGATTGTCACTTTGAGCAGCGCCTGGGCTGCCTCCATAAAGAAGCCAGGTGGCCAGGACTGGACAGACACAGGGGCTGATGTGGGTGTCGGTGGATGGGCAGCAGCCTGAGACCAGCCCCCCTCAGCAAGGCTGTGATGGATACATTAGCACGTGGGATAGGGTAGGGAGGAGAAAGAAGCAGGTGTTTCCATCGCTACCCTTTGTGTCACTTCGTGTTGTCACCTTTCCAGATTATTCAGCTTTTCCTCTAGACCCTGAGTTTCTTTGTCAGGGTCTTCGGGAATGGATAAAGAGCAGAAAACAAGCATCTTCATGCCTGTCTTGACCTTTCTTCCTATGTAGGACTGAGTCCATCTCATGGCCCTGGATTCCTTCTTGATACTAAGCGTCCCTTTCCCACAGTCCACCTCCTGGTTGCTAAGCCTTCTCACCGCCAGCCAACCCACAGACAAGGGCCCCATCTGACACTAGCCCCACATCCAAGGCGTCCTTTCTGCCTCTCACTGGAGGAGAGTATGAGCTCCGCAAAGGCTCCCTGGCCACATGTCCCAGGGCATAAGGAATTCTGTGGACTGGAGGATTTCCACTGTGCTTCGATGCTCTGTGAATCCGGGAGCTGCCAGCTATACTCGTTTACAGTGGGGTGAGGTGGCTAACAAAATGAGTTAAAAAATAATTGCTCTGGCATCTTTTCTTCCACCAAATAACATTCTCAGCTCTCAGCAGGGAGTTGAAATGAACCCAAAGTAGGAAACTGATATTTTAATTTGAATTGAAACTGAACTCAAATAACAATATTGTTCTCTCTTTGAAGCTTGAACTAAATCTGACCTAGACAAAATCCAGAAAATTTCTTAACCTATTCCTTCTCTCCAAAAACAACCTGCAGTGACAGCCTCAATCCTTCTGAATTCTGAACCTGCTTCATGTTTTATTATATTTTTCTAACTGAGTAGAGTAATATGTTAAATAATTTTTTTAAATGTATTACCATGATAGAAGCATGATCTCTTAAGCAACATTATATCTTTGCTGTTGAAAGAAAGGAGTTGATAAACTTCAAAGGTTTTATTTAATTAGAAAAAATTTTTAAACTGGTGTGAAATTAATATGAGGTTTAATACTGTATTTTCATGTTTTTGTGTTTCTTTTTAAAGGGATAAACTCAAGCAGCTACATAAAAAATAATTTTAAAAAGCTTAGTGAACATTATAGCCCCAAATTTTTGTTGCTAGGTCTGTAAAGAATTTCCGTATGAGAGAGTACGGTGGTAGGAAATGTAGAATCCATGAGTGTCATGGTTTGAATGTGTCCTTCAAAGTTCATGTGCTGGAAACTTAATCGCCAATGCACCATTGTTGAGAGGTGGGACCTTTGAGTGGATTAATGTGTTGAGAGGTGAAAGAATTAATGCCATTATTGCAGAGTGGGTTAGTTATCATGGGAATGGGTTAGCTATCATGGGAATGGGTTTCTGATAAAAGTATGAGTTCAGCCCCCTCTCTCTCACTCTCTCTCGCTCTCTTGCCCATCTTATTTCTGCAATGGGATGATACAGCATGAAGGCCCTCACCAGATGCCAGCACTATGCTCTGGGACCTCCCATCCTCCAGAACTGTGAACCTAATAAACTTTTGTTGTTTATAAATCACCTTGTCTCTGGTATTCTGTTATCACTGCACAAACAGACTAAGGCATGAGTCAATAGCCATGCCTCCTTGAGACCTGGCATAGCATCTAGAATGCATCTGGAGCTCAGTACCTATTTGTTAAGTGAATTAATCAAGGAGGAGTTCCTCCTGGCTTCTATGTGAGGACATATTTGCCTTTGTGCATTGTAGACCTTTGGTCTTGATTTTAAATGTTTTCTCAGCATAGCCCTTTGGGCTTCTAGGCTTGTCTGTGAGTCTCTCTCAGCACTGTAACCACCCTTTTCATTTCCTGTTAATATCTCTGTTATTCATTTTTTCTTTCTGACTTGTTAATTCATCACAAAAGTTTGTGTATGTGTGTGTGACTTTTCTGAATGTTTGATCTCTAATATGATCTTATTTTTCTTAAATAACTTCATTAGAAGCCTCAACTTTATTTTCTTCTTATATGGAGTTGTATACTTTAAAAAGTATGCACAAGATTAAAGAGGAACTATGTGTAATCTAAGAAATTTATTTATTTTTTCCTTAGATATCTAAATATAGCCTAGCTGTTATGCTTTGGCTCAAATTTTGACTTGGTAAATTTGTTCTATTCATTTATTTATCTTTTTTATAATTAAAAAAAAAAGTAGTCTTGAACTCCTGGCCTCAAGCAATCCTCTTGCCTTGGCTTCCCAAAATCTGGGATCACAGGTATGAGCCACCATGCCTGGCCTATTCATTTCTTTCATATTTATCTATTTTCTATGGTTAGCACCAATGCCTTCCCTTGAGTATAGCAAAGTGGGGCATTTCCCCCAGATTGTACAGAGGAAACTTTAAACAGCAGTGAGTAGGAAAGAAGTAACTGCCCCCATATCCCGCCCCTGCCAATACCCTCAGCCTTCAAGTTACTCTTTTGGACATTGTCTCCCATTTCTTTCCTCCTGTGCCACTTTCTCTATTTCTATTTCTAATATTTACGATCTCAGTTCTGATGACCAATGCTGCCATACAATTCATTTCAGCTTGAGCCTACTTGTACCCCTCTGGGGAAAGCCCAGGTTGGTAAATACTACGTGCAAACATCCCTTGCACAACATCCACATCTCCATCTATTTTCCACTGAGACACAAGCCCTGTCCTTTGCAGACTTCAAAGTGCCTGATCCCTGATCAAATGAGCACATGATCCGAACTAAGCAATGAGAATCTTGCCCTATAAAAATGAGATCTTGAGCCATGTGACACAAGGACCCCAAATGGCAAAACAGGTTCATCCCAAAAGGCAGGGCTGCCCATTAGTTCTTGCTCTCTGGATCTCTGGAGTCACCCCAGTTTCTGTCCTCACTAAGCCTTTTCCTGTGATTCTCTGGGCTACCCTGTAGCCTTTCAATACATTTCTTTTTGTCTTCAGTTACCCAGTGCTCATTTCTGTTGTTTGCAACCAAAGAGCTCCAAGTGATACCAGTGTTTGCAATTATTTGAGAACTTCCTCTGTTTCTTCACTGTTATGCTTTAATAAGAACAGCCACATAGATCAGTGTGGAATCTTAAGCCTCGACCACCAGATCGTTCATCTCGTACATCTGTTTTCACCAGCCCCCTTTCCAGATACCTGAATGCTACCTTTGCTTCTCTTGATTCTATTTTCTTTGGAAGATGTGGAACTATCCTGTTTATATTAAAGTCTGCTATTGGCTGGGTGCGGTGGCTCATGCCTGTAATCCCAACACTTTGGGAGACTGAGGTGGGCAGATCACCTGAGGTCAGGAGTTCGAGACCAGCCTGGCCAACATGGTGAAACCCCGTCTCTACTAAAAATACAAAAAATTAGCCAGGCATGGTGGCAGGCGCCTGTCATTTCACCTACTCTGGAGGCTGAAGCAGGAGAATTGCTTGAACCCAGGGGGTGGAGGTTGCCGTGAGCCGAGATTGCGTCATTGCGCTTTAGCCTGGGCAACGAGAGCGAAACTCTGTCTCAAAAACAAAACAAAACAAAACAAAACAAAAAAAAGTCTACTATCACTTTGGGATGACAGGGTATACTTTACTGCCATTTAGTGAACAATTGAGCTTTATCACTATGTATTTACTTAAACAGAAACCAGCTAAACCAGAATGAAATCAGCTACCGGAATCCCTCCCACTTCACTTTCCACCTGGGCTCCCTCTGACAACAGGTAACCTTTGGGTGAAGTTGGCACAAAACTTTGAGAGACAGGACTCCCAACTGGATGACATTTTTAACATAAAGCAGCTATGGTAGCGTCGCCAAGAGCTTTCTCATCAGGGGGGCCGGCACTCTGCCTTGCTCTCTCCTTCATCCTTCCCCTTCCACCTTCCATTCTATTTCTGCCTCTTTGACCAGCTAAAGTGATAAGTTCTGGTGACTCTCATTCATCACCTACCATTGGCAGACTGGGGTTTCCCTCTAAGGGCAGTGGCTCTTGGGAATGGTCTCGGGGACTCCCCAGAGGCCTCAGGTCAGGTCAATACAGTCATTCCCTTGGCTCTTAGCTGGGCTAACTGATAGCCTTGGTGGCCTTTAGCAATGACAGAGGTGTTTTTGTTTGCATGGTCAGACAGCATCCGCCTTGGCAATGCTGAAGCACCTCTGAGCAAACCACTCAGAATGGCCTGATGTGACCTTCCAGAGGGCAGATGCTAAGTCTGCCTTCTCTCTCCACCGTGGTTGATGGAATAAATTAATGGTTGATAGAATTATAGCAGAGTACACATAACTAACTTAATTTTAGCCCCTGACCAGCACAAGAACACAAAAGTCATCTAAGCAAAGTGGTGAGAAGGAAGGAATCCAGGGGCTCTCCAGAAGAGGAAGGGTTTTGTAGTGAGTGGCTAAGGAGTATAAACACTGGACTCTAGACATAGGGTCTGGCTCTACTACTTAGCTATTAATTTGGGCAAAATTACTTATGTTCTCTGAGCCTTATCTGTAAAGCAGAGATAGTATTAGCACCTATCTCATAGGGTTCTTGTGACAATTAAATGGGATGAAACCTAAAAAGTCCCCAGCATGAAGACTGGCATATAGTGCAATAAATATGAGCTATTTTTATCACTGGTAATAAAATCATCAGCAACTAGCCAAATGGGGGAACAGCCTATGTGCATTGGGACCTTTCTGGAGGCTAAGGCTGCAGGAGGCCTTTCCAGGGATTCAGAACTGGAGACCCCAGTGGGGCACCCTGCACATGGCAGCAGAGGCCAGCATAGGACAGAGCAGAACCAAGGAGAGCTTGCATTTCCCCACCAATGCCACGCTGTTGCCCAAATCCAGCAAGATTTGGAACTCATTCAAAGGGGAAGAGTGAGGGAAGGGGGAATCTTGTAGTTATCTAAGTTTGTAGATGAGAAATGTTCGTACCTGCTACACCTGCAAAAGTTTGTCCTGGCACAGCTGAGACAGAGATGCAGAACTATGTGGCATGTAGGGTGAAGCTACCCACCTCCCCATCCCTGCTGCCCTTCTACCACCATCCTTGCCATTACCCTTCTCTCCTTGAGGAAAGAATGCAAGTCTGGTCAGAAGAATGGCGAGGCACTGCTGGAAAGGTTGGCATTCAGATCCTGGACTAAGTCTCTGGACTTCCTCCTGCTGGGGCTGGAGCTGGAGCCCGGCATGGTGGTGCCTGTGTGGTGGCTGGCTGCCTGCTGAGCACAGGGAGCTTGATGAGCAGAGACGCAGAATGGTCCTTGAGCTTGATCCCCGAGAGGCAAGTGGTGTAGGAATGGAAAGGAAGAGCTGGATTCTACAGAAATGCCTGAGAAGTATTGTCAGGGATTCACAGAAGTGGGGGAAAGTTAGAGAGCACTGCGATTTGGGCCTGGATGGCTCAGAGAATCATGATGCCAGAAATTCAGATATCAGGGCCAGGCGTGGTGGCTCACCCCTGCAATCTCAGCACTTTGGAAGGCCGAGGTGGGCAGATCACCTGAGGTCAGGAGTTCGAGACGAGCCTGGCCAAAGTGGCAAAACCCCGTCTCTACTAAAAGCACAAAAGTTAGCTGGGCATAGTGGCAGGTGCCTGTAATCCCAGCTACTCAGGAGGCTGACGCAGGAGAATTGCTTGAACCAGGGAGGCGGAGGTTGTGGTGAGCTGAGATGGCGCCATTGCACTCCAGCCTGGGCAACAAGAGAAAAACTCCGTCTCAAAAAAAAAAAAAAAAAAAAATTAAAAAAAAAATTAAAAATAAAGTGGCAGATGGCAGAGATGAGCTCATTGAAAAAGGAATGTTCTAAAGTTTTACACTTTCTACGTACAGGAACTCAACTTTCTCAGGGGTAGACAGAAGGGTGGAATTTTTCCGCAAAGGTGTTCTGGGTTACAACACAGACCTTTTTAGCCAGAAATTGCTAGAAAGGCAAACACGTTTTGATTAACTCTAGATTGAACATGGCTGTGAGGAAAGGAAGTCAGAGCTCTATTTTTAAGGTAGTTTGATGCAAGGTGAGCTCCGCTTCCCTTGCCACGGTGCAGATTATGTGGTCACGACACACTTCCACCACCTGGTGGCCAAACACTTAAATTGCAAGGCCTGCTCTTTCAGAAGTCCTCAACAATAGGGAGGACCTAATAGCATCTTCTTCTCCTGGCTCCGCAAAAACTTTTGAAACAGCCCTCAGAAGAAAGAAGCTGGAGCTCTGCTCGCTTCTCCAAAGATGGAGTTTGGTTTTGCTCCCCTGGTATAATCAGAAAAGCCAAGGAAGACTTTGAAGTAAACACAGTCCTTCCTCTGAAGTGCCAAGAACCCTAAAATTCTTGCAGTAGTAATTAATTCTATTTCCTTTCTGAGTGTTCTTTTTGAAAATATAGACACCCATTGTGAAGGGTGAGCTGTTAAATCATTAACACTTTAGTGTGAATAACTGTCTCAGACACTTTCCTTAGGTGGGGCTCATAGCTCCTAGAGGGTCTTAGAGGGGGGTTAAGGAAAGACCCAAAGGGAGGAAGAGAGGGCATCTGATATGGTCCTTCTATTATCCTGGGACCAAGAGGGTCAGGAGGAACCCCTGGTGAGAGCCTTGCCCTGGCTGCATGTGGTAACCTGCTTCACCCCAGCCTGCAAAAGCATTGACAAAACCCTGATGACAAGTTAACCAGAGAAAGCAGTGTGTGCTGTGTCTGGGAGGACATGGGAAATGCTAAGAAAGACCGATAATGACAGTGTCCCAAAGAGGAAGCTGGGTCCTCTAGCTGGTGGACACTGTTTTTGTTGTGTGTGTGTTTTTTTTTGTTGTTGTTGTTTTTTGAGTGTCACTCTTGTTGCCCAGGCTGGAGGGCAGTGGTACGATCTTAGCTCACTGCAACTTCCACCTCCCCGGCTCAGGCGATCCTCCCACCTCAGCCTCCCGAGTAGCTGGGACTACAGGTGCATGCCACCACACCCGGCTAATTTTTGTATTTTTAGTAGAGATGGGGTTTCACCATTGTTGGCCAGGCTGATCTCGAACTCCTGACCTCAGGTGATCTGCCCGCCTTGGCTTTCCAAAGTGCTGGGATTACAGGTGTGAGCCACTGCACCTGGACTGTTGTTTCTTTAAAACAGTGTATAAGGCTTATGGGCCCCATCCTCCCCACAGATGAAAATGGTTTAGTCCTCAACGTTTAAAATTGGGAGATTTCACATAAAAACCTGGATTTCTGGCTTTTCCTGTAAAAAGAATAAGGATGAGGATAATGATGATGAGACCAGCATTTTCACATGCTCTTCTAAAGCCGACAGGGAGCTGCTCTGCTGGGAGGGGATGTGCACCTTCCGGTTCTCCACAGTACCCAGAAGTCCCACTTGCTGCACTTATGTTCCTGGCCTGGCTCCTGAAACCATCTGAGGTTGCGACTCATAATTAAAATGATGATAAAAGTAATGAAAATATCAGTAATGCTATCAGTCATTTTGTCAGAGGCATTTGAACCAGAGCAACTCCATCATTAACAGGGGCTGGGTAAAATAAGACCCACTGGGCTGCATTCCCAGGAGGTTAGGCATTCTAAGTCACAGGATGAGATAGGAGGTCGGCACAAGGTACAGGTCACAAAGACCTTGACGATAAAACAGGTGACGGTAAAGCAGCTGGCCAAAACCCACCAAAACCAAGATGGCCACAAAAGTGACCTCTGGTCATCTTCACTGCTCATTATATGGTAATTATAATGCATTATCATGCTGAAAGACACTCCCACCAGTGCATGGCAGTTTACAAATGCCATGGCAATGTCAGGGGGTTACCCTATATGGTCGAAAAGGGGTAGGAATCCTCAGTTCCTGGAATTTCCCACCCCTTTCCCAGAAAATTAATGAATAATCCACCCCTTGTTTAGCATATAATCAAGAAATAACCATAAAAATGGGCAACCAGTGGCCCTCAGGGCCTTTTGCCTATGGAGTAGCCATTCTTTTGTTTCTTTACTTCTCCAATAAATTTGCTTTCACTTTATTCAATGAATTCGCCTCAAATTCTTTCTTTTGTGAGGTCCAAGAACCCTCTCTTGGGGCCTGCATCAGGACCCCTTTCTGGTAACAATTTAATGCTACTTCAAGCCAGACATTGTGCTAGTAATATTACTGACAAATTAACTCTGATTCTCAAAAAACAATGGTGTTTATATTTTCATATTAGCAAGACGAAAACCAAAGGACAAGGGAATTTCGTAGTCCCATGCTCCTTTTTGTACTGGTATTAGAATATTGCCACTGTAGATTTTCTTGGGTGTTTATTATATATTTTGTATTTATTCTCATTTCAATAGAGACACAGCTAAAAATGAATAGCACTACATTTATTTTCAACACAGGCAACAATCTGGCTCGGTTTGTAGCACCAAAATTGCACCTAAGACTGTCCTGCTTGTCCTCACCTCTGTGCAATTCATGATTCTGAGCAACACCGCTCCAATCTCCCCTGTTCTAGCCATGAGGTAATTGGCTTTCTGTTTAGCTACATGAGACTTCTTTTCTAGACAAATACTCATGGCTCCCTATTGTTTTGCTAATTAATTAAGACCTATGTTGTATTTCAAATGACCAAGTGCATTTTTGTCAACTGGAAAAAAACAAACAAACAAACAAGAAGGTGTTTTGATTCTTGCCCAGTTATTAACAATTCAAGTCCACATACGCTGCTGCTTCTCTGACTATGAGTGAGCCCTAGGGAGGCATACAGGAAGCCTCCAAGGGTGACTAATGGGCTTTCTTTTGGATACAGAAATAATGCTACTGCTTTCAATTATTTGGAGTTCTTACCTCCCTCCCCAGTAGAGATAGATTTCCATGGTCCTACTATACTGTCCCTTCTGGTACCCTAGATCAGGCTGCCCAATCCCCTGGCCAAGGACCGGTACTGTCTGTGGCCTGTTAGGAAGCAGGCCACACAGCAGAAGGTGAGCAGCGGGCAAGCCAGCCTGACCACCTGAGCTCCGCCTCCTGTCAGCTCAGCAGCAGCATTAGATTCTCATAGGAGTGTGAACCCTACTGTGAACTGCACATGTGAGGGATCTAGGTTGCGTGTTCCTTATGAGACTCTAACTAATGCTTGATGATCTGAGGTGGACAGTTTCACCCCAAAAACATCTGCCCCATCCCCCCACTCCTCCACCACCCACTGGTGGAAAAATTGTCTTCCACAAAACCGGTCCCTGGTGCCAAAAAGGTTGGGGACTGCAGCTCTAGGTAACTAAAGGCATGTATTTCCTCCATCCCTATCCTTTCTTTCAAGGAAGAAAGAAATGTGGGAGACAATGGGCCTATTTTCTCATCCCATTAAATTAGTTTGGCAGAAATTAGTTTGATCATATATTGTGTGTTTAATTTAAAAAAATCCCAGTGACACATCTTTTAATGCCCCTGTTGGTGAAGAAAGCAAAATTCTGTACAATATTTGAAGAAGTTTGTTCTGAGCCAAATGTGAGGCCCGTGACCCATGACACAGCCTCAGGAGGTCTTGAGAACATGCGTCCAAGGTGGTTGGGTTACAGCTTGGTTTTATACATTTTAAGGAAACAGAAGTTACAGGCAAAGACATAAATCAACACATGTGAGGTATACATTGGTTCAGCCCAGAAAGGCAGGACATCTGGAAGCAGGGGATTTCCAGGTCATAGGTGGATTCAAAGATTTTCTGATTGGTGATTGGTTGAAAGAGTTAAGCTTTGCCTGAAGAGCTGAGTCAGCATAAAGCAATGCTTGAGTCAAGATAAGGGGGATTGTGGAACCCCAGGTTTTTGTTATATAAAGTCTCTAAGTCAGCTTCAGAGAGAATAGATGGTATATGTCTCTTACTGGGCCTTGAAAGGTATCAGACTCTCCAAAATAGTCCTGGTAAGGGAAGGCGATTCTCTAGAGAATGCAAATTTTCCCCGCAAGAGATGGCTTTGTGGAGCTATTCCAAAATATGTCAAAGAAATACATTTGGGTGTAAAATACTTTGATTTCCTCTAGGGCCTGTTATCTCTCATGTGATGCTACACCAGCATCAGGTTGGAACTTGGTATCATGTTGCTAAAAACAGTCTGTTTTGTCAGTCTTATAATCTCCTTGTGAATGTTCATGCTGGTCAGTCATGTGCCTGAACTCCAAAGGGAGGAGGGTGTAGCAAAGGACATCTGACCTCCCTTCCCATCATGGCCTTAACTAGTTTTTTGAGGGTTTGTTTTGGGGTTTGTTTGTTTGTCTGTTTTTTTTTTTTTTTTGAGACAGAGTCTCACTCTGTCCCCCAGGCTGGAGTGCAGTGGTGCGATCTCAGCTCGCTGCAACCTCTGCCTCCCGAGCTGAAGCGATTCTCCCGCTTCAGCCTCCTGAATAGCTGGGACTACAGGTGTGAGGCACATGCTAAACTAATTTTTGTATTTTTAGTAGAGACGGGGTTTCATCATGTTGGCCAGGCTGGTCTCGAACTCCTGACCTCAAGTGATCCACCCGCCTCAGCCTCCCAAAGTGCTGGGATTACAGGCGTGAGCCACTGCACCCGAGTTGTTTTTGTTGTTGTTGTTGTTGTTTTTTAATATATATTTTTTTACTAACAAAGTTCAGTCTCTGGAGAGACGGTCAAAAATTGCCAATGCTGACTATATTTCAACTCATCGTGGCAGGGTACTGAGAAGAGTTTTCCATTAGCAATAATCACACCTCAGGTAAACCTCATTGGCTGCCATTGCACAAAGTTTCCTCAGGTTTTCTTTGGGATCCTCTTGGCCAAGGGGGAATCCATTCAGTGGTTGGGGGTGCTTAGAATTTTATTTTTGGTTTACTCCCACAAACTTTGTAATGTTCCTTCTTTCCTTCCCCTCTGTTTATTTATTTCAGTAATTTTCTTTTTTTCTCTCTCTCTCCTTTTCTTTTTTTAGACAGAGTCTCACTCTGTCATCCAGGCTGGAGTCCAGTGGCATGATCTCGGCTCACTGCAACCTCTGCCTCCCGGGTTCAAGTGATTTTCATGCCTCAGCCTCCCGAGTAGCTGGGATTACAAGCATGCGCCACCACGCCCAGCTACTTTTTTGTATTTTTTAGTAGCGATGGGGTTTTGGTATGTTGGCCAGGCTGATCTTGAACTCCTGGCCTCAAGTGATCCTCCTGCCTTGGCCTTCCAAAGTCCTAGTAATTCTCTTTTTATCAGTTTTAATTCTCATTGAAGTTATCTATAATCATAAGAGTCAAATCCAAGGCTTGTTACAAAAATTAGCAGATCTCTCTCACTCCATTTCCTGATCTCTAAACAGAACCACTTTCAAATCTCTAGATAATTTTATACTATATTCTATAAATTTTCAGTTTCAGGTGTATGTTGTCAACTTCTTGCGATGGAAAATAAGGCCTTAACTTTCACTCTCGCTCTCTCTCTCGCTCTCTTTATTGCTCTCTCTCTCACTCTCGTTATTGCTCTCTCTCTCACATACACACATTCACACTTTCTGACTTCCTGTCTTCCTGAAACAATTACATAAGCTTTGGTTAGACGCATATTCAGTGTTGTATTGGTCAAGTCTAATCAGGAGTTAGAAACCACAGAGTAATTGGTACATAGAAAGTTTAATATAAAGAGTTATTAACTACAGTATAGGATTATCTATCAAGGGGGAAAGAGAACTGTAAAGAATGCCTAGAGGTGGGCAAGTGTGGGAGACTAGAGTACCCCTCCCCAAAGTACAAGGGATTATCAAGCTGAAGACACTTAAGAAGAAACAAACGCACCAGAGCGCTCTGCCCTCTGTTGGGGCTTGGAAAACAATGCCCTGCAGTACGGCACTTTGGCGGGTTGAGCACTTTGATCTCAAGGAGACTGGAAGGCTCCAGAAGCAAGTTCTCTCTGATCTTTTCTGTTCTATCTCTCCTGCCTCTTTTTTCCCCCAAAGCAAGTCATGGACACCAGAATTCCACTTCCCCAAGGCTGGTTATTAGAAACTGATCCCCTCTTCTCCAAAGCAAGCCTTAAAACGAGACACATCATTCTCATCTTCCCCACCTTTCTGTGTAGAAGCTGGCCATAAAGACATTCTCCGGCCTGCCTTGCCAAATACTTGGTCATAAGACTCCCATTCCAGAGGGGTCCTGCCCTATCCCCCGAGCAAGGAATGCTGCACAGAGAAGCCAAGAAGAATCTGAACATACAGGCTTTGCCGGGTCTCCCCACTCAATCCATTATCATTGGATCATACTGTTGTTGTCCAGTCACATTTCTACATGCCTGTCCATTTTTTATTTGACTTAAGCATAAAAATAGACAATTTTCCCTGGGTCTTTAGGACTTTATTTCTGAAGTTTCCCGTGTCATGTAAAACTTTGATTAAATAAGTTGTGTTATGCTTTTCTCCTGTGAACCTGTCTTTGTTATAGGAGTTGTCGGCCATGACCCTTATGATGGGTGAGGAAAGGGATCACACATTTTCTGCCCCTGCATTCTCCTCTATTTGCCTAAAAGAAGAATATAGATCTATAAAGAAAAAGGGCATCTGTATGAGTCAGGGTTCTCCAGGAGGACAGAACTAATAGGATATATGTGTATATAAAAGAGAGTTTACTAGGGAGGATTGGCTCACGCAATTACAAGGCAAAGTCCTACAAGAGGCCGTTTGCAAGCTGGGGAGAAGGAAAAGCCGGTAGTGGCTCAGTCCAAGTCCAAAAGCCTCAGAACCAGGGAAGCCTACAGTGCAGCCTTCAGTCTGCGGTTGAAGGTCCGGGAGACCCTGGGAATCTGCTGGTGCAAGTCCCAGAGTCCAAAGGCCAAAGAATCTGGCGTCTGATATCCAAGGGCAGGAGGAGCAGAAGCAAGCACCCAATGTGGGAAGAAGAAAGAGAGCCAGAGGACTCAGCAAGCAAAGTTACCCCACCTTCTTCACCTGCTTTGTTCTGGCTGTGCTGGCTGCCATTGGATGGTGTCCACCCACACTGAGGGTGAGTCTTCCTCTCCCAGTCCACTGACTCATATGTCAATCTCCCCAGCACCCTCACAGACACACCAGAAACGATACCAGCCACCTAGCATTCCCCAATCCAGTCAAGTTGGCACCTAATATTAACCATCACAGTATCCTTCCTTGCTCTCTGAAGGTTACCAGTGGGCCAGATGTGGTGGCTCATGCCTGGAATCACAGCACTTTGGGAGGCTGAGGCTGGTGGATCACCTGAGGTCAGGAATTTGAGATCAGCCTGGTCAACTTGGTGAAACCCTGTTTCTACTAAAAATATACACACACAAAAAAAAATTAGCCCAGCATGGTGGCGGGCCCCTTCAGTCCCAGCCACTTGGGAGGCTGAGGCAAGGAGAATCGCTTCAGCCCAGGAGGCAGAGGTTGTAGTGAGCCGAGATCGTGCCACCGCACTCCACTTGCACTCCAGCCTGGGTGACAGAGCAAGACTCCATCTCAAAAAAATAAAAATAAATAAATAAAGGGGCTGGGGGCAGTGGCTCACGCCTGTAATCCTAGCACGTTGGGAGGCCAAGGTGGGCAGATCACTTGAAGTCAGGAGTTCAAAACCAGCCTGGCCAATATAGTGAAATCTCGTCTCTACTAAAATCACAAAAATTAGCCGGGTGTGGTGGTGGATGCCTGTAATCCCAGCTACTTGGGAGGCTGAGGCAGGAGAATCACTTGAACCGGGAAGCGGAGTTTGCAGTGAGCCGAGATTGCACCACTGCACTCCAGCCTGGGCTACTGAGCGAGACTCCATCTCAAAAATAAATAAATAAATAAATAAATAAATAAATAAATAAATAAATAAAACAAATAAATAAAAATAAAGGTTACCACTGAAGAAAGCTTTAAACTGTCTCGGCCTGGAGATGAAGCCAGAGGAATTTATATGAACAAGCTTTACTAACCAGCCTTTATCTGCCAGTTCTTTGCCTTTCCTCAAGTTGCTGCCTGTAGAAACTCAAAATCCATTTCCTTTGTCCTGTCACTTCTCTAAAAGTGTACTGTTCTTTGTTAAAGATGCTAGCTAAGCTGGAATTCCAAGCCACCACTTTGAGAACTACTCATTCTCTGTGTATCTCCCATGTATTATGAAGTATATATGTGAATAAATTTGTTTGCTTTTCTTTTGTTAATTTGCCTTTTGTAACAGAAGTCTGTTTCTACTACAAACCTCTGGAGGTTCTTTTCCCCCACACAAGGATACTCACGGGAGGAATGTCCCTCCCTGAGGCTGAGATGGCACAGAAGTTTTCTGGGTTGCTCCAGGCCACAGCTAGGTCACAGCCACTGGACAGGAAGAAAACACCACTCCGAGGTAGAGATGTGTAGAAAACCATGGCCAGGATTGGCAAGCAGAAAACACCTCTCTGGAGGGCTGGCAGACCAAGGCTGGGAAGCCAACTGAGGCACCCGCATGATTCACTGGGGATCATTCCTGGGAAGGCTGCGGGAACCCTGTGGGAAGTTATCCATCTGGTGCTGCTGGATCCTAATGGAGCTGTCACTGGATCTTTGGTTGCCGCATTGGGGGGTGTGGGGAGAGGATTGAAAAGCAGCAAAACCTGGATGATGGAAGCAAACCGCCTTCCTCCTTCAGCGTCCCTCCAACGCCCTCTACTGACAATGCTTTTAACATCATGCCGGCTGCAAAGGAGAAATAGTCAAAGGACCCCGAATTTCACAGTGTGAATCTGGAGAGGCAGTAAATTGATAACTGGCATAAGTGTTTACCTTTTATGAATCTATTAATGTTATTGACAGCTGAGTCATGTAACATATTACGATTACTTCTTCCCTACTTTTTTGCTTTTTCTCGGATTAATCATTGGTTTTGTTGTTTTTGTTTATTTAATTATCACCAATCCCCAAATTCTCCCTAGTTATGTAAATCTTCTCTCCCACAGGGGAACAATAGTCTCAGTCCTCATTCTGGCAACATTTGGGTACTGGACCATGAGGCAGGTGAGGGACACATGGCAGCGGAGACCATCGTCATTATTTGAGGAAGTTTATGCATCTTCAGCAGGATCCCCCACTGTGGTCTTGTGACCAATTCACAGAGGCCACTGGCTTGGGGTCTTTCTTCTACCCTCTCCTTTCATCTCCTTAAGGGTGTTCTTACACGTGTTCTGCCCCTTCCTTCATCAACTCACTCCTCTCCTGGCTTCTCATATTACATTTATTTATTTATTTATTTATTTGTTTATTTATTTATTGAGATGGAGTCTTGCTCTATCACCCAGACTGGAGTGGAGTGGCGTGATTTTGGCTCACTGCAACCTCCGTCTCCCAGGTTCAAGCAATTCTTCTGCCTCAGCCTCCCCAGTAGCTGGGACTACAGGCGTGTGCCACCATGCCCAGCTGATTTGTGTGTGTGTGTGTGTGTGTGTGTGTGTATATATATATATATATAGAGAGAGAGAGAGAGAGAGAGAGAGAGAGAGAGAGAGAGAAACAGAGAGTATGTATGTGTGTGTATTTTCACCATGTTGGCCAGGCTGGTCTCGAACTCCCGACCTCAGGTGATCTGCCTGTCTCAGCCTCCCAAAGTGCTGGGATTACAAGTGTGAGCCACCGCACCTGAAGCATAAGTTTTTTAAAATTCAACTATCTAAATAGGTTTATTCCATAGGTAGAATATTTTTCCCCATTTGTTTTGAAGATCAAATAACTTTAGGATTCAAAATAATGTGAAAGTCTTAGTACACACTCGGATGAGTTGATCTTAAACTGCTATTCACGGAAAGCTTTTCAAGCCTGAAATATTAAGGAAACTCACTGTTTCCTTAAAAAAAAAAAAACAGCTGGCTTTAATTGTTGGTCTTTACTGAATGAATGGATTTTCCAGATAGACAAAAAATAGTTTTCTATAACTAGCACAGAAAGGGAAGAAATAAAGTGAATTACAACAGGCCAGCATTCAGATGATGGCAAATCCAGGGCTCTAGTCTTTGGTTAGAGGCTTAAGTGCTTAGAACCTATTAGAAGTTGTATTTGAAGAATAAAATGGTAACCAAAATAGTTTAAGTGGGTAAAAAAGGAGTCAGACCTCATCTGAAATTGGATTTCAGAATGGTTAAATTTGGATGTAAAATAAAACAAATATACGAGAATTTAAGAAGTATATGTACATATTTATAAATCTTAGATGAGGGAAGTCTTACTAAGCTAAACATATTGAAGCCAAAAAGGCATCAAAAGATTGACATAGCCTGGGCAACGTGGCAAGACCCTGTCTACAAAAAAAAAAAAATTAAAAAATTAGCTGGGCGTGGCAGCCTGTGTCTGTGGTCCCAGCTACTCAGGAGACTAAAGCAGGAGGATTGCTTGAGTCCGGGAGGTTGAGGTTGCAGTGAGCCATGATCTCACTACTACACTTCAGGCTGGGTGACAGAGTTAGACCCTGTTTCAGAGAATAAATGAATTAAAACAAAAGATTGACAGATTTGAGCACACGAACATCCAACATCTTCCATAAAACCCGTTTATGGACTAAATGTTTATGTTCCCACAAAATTCACATGTTGAAGGCTTTACCCACAGTGTGATGGTATTTGGAGTTGGGTCCTTTGGGAGGTAATTAGGGTTACATGAGGTCATGAGGGTGGGGCCCTCATAATAGGATTAGTGTCTTTATAAGCAGAGATACCAGAGGGCTCTTTCTCTCTCTCTCTGTCTCTCTCTCTCTCTCGCATGTGAGGACACAGTGAGAAGGCAGCTATCTTCAAGCCAGAAAGAGAGCCCTCACTAGAAACTAACAATACTTGCATGCTAATCTCAGATTTCCAGCCTCCAAGACTGTGAGAAAATAAATTTCTGTTGTGTGAGCCATCCAGTCTACAGTATTTTATTATGGCAGCTGGAACAGAGTAGTACATAGTAGGCTAAGGAAAGTTTAAAAACTAGAAGTGTGGAAAAAAGTATTTGCAACTTATGTAATTGGCTATATGTTTACAACTCCAAAATATGTAAAAATTTAAAAACAAATCAGCTAGAAAAATACAAATATCCCAATAGAAAAATGAGCAAAGGACACAGAGAGATCATTTATGAAATAACAAATTAACAACAAACAAAAGAAAATGTGTTCTATATCATTACTGTGATGGCAGGAATAGCCCTTGAAAGATGCTCATATCCTAATCTCCAAAACTGTGAATATGTTACCTTACATGGCAAAGGAACTTTGCAGGTGTGATTAAGTTAAGGATTTTGAGATGAGAGGATTACCTTAGATTGTCTGGGTCGGCCCAGTGTAATCACAAGGGTCCTTATAAGTGAAACAGAAAGTCAGGAGAGTCCAAGTCAAAGAAAGAGATGTGATGAAGGAAGCAGAGATTGGAGTGCTGTGCTCTGAAGATGGAGAAAGGGGCCACAAGCCAAGGAATGCTGGTAGCCTCTAGAAGCTGGAAAAGGCAGGGGAAATGAATTCTCCTCCAGAGCTTCTAGAAAGGAATACAGCCCTGCCACATGTTGACTTCAGCCCTGTAAGACTCATTTTGGACTTCTGACCTCCAGATCTATAAGATAATAAATTTGTGTTGTTTTAAGTCATTAACTTTGTGGTAGTTTGTACAGCAGCAATAGGATACTAATACAATCACTAGTCAAGGACGTCTAAATTAAAGGAATGATATGCATGCTTTTAAATCAGTATAAATGAAAACTATTGGTGTGGCAGAATATAGTCACATATACTTTTGGTACATATAATTTAATAATGTAAATAAGCATGCCCTTTCTTGGCGAGCAACGGTATTTATCAACCTGTATCAGATCTTTAAATGGGCATGTTTTACCTAACAACTTTTTCTTTGACTACATTCTAAGCACCCAATTTCCAGTTGCATTTAGTAGTGAAACTCTTCCTTCACACAAAATCGAGCAGAGGGAAGTGCATCTACAATTGCCAAAGCAGTGTTAGGGGATGCAGCCCTGAAGCCTGGCAGAAGTCAGGCAGAAGAAGCCTGAAGCCACCTCACCCCTGCTGAAGTCCCTCAGGCATTTCCAGGGCTCCATAGAACACACTTGGAGAATCACTGTCTTGGGGGAATAACTGGACAAGCAAACAAAAACTCCATGCAAGGATGTTTATCACAACATTGTTTCCATGCAAAAAAATTAGAAATCACCTATATGCCTCCCAAGAAAAGTGACTTGTTAGGAAAAAATGCTCAGTATCACTAATCATCAGGAAATACAAAACTACAATGGGATATCACCTCACCCCTTTTAAAATGGCTATTATCGAAAAAACGAAAGATCAAAACTGTTGGACTAGGATATGGAGAAAAGGGAACCCTTGTACACTATTGGTGGGAATGTAAATTGCCACTGTGGAATTGTCACTATGGAAAATAGTATGGAGTTTCCTCAAAAATTAAAAATAGAACTACCATATGATCCAGCAATCCCACTACTGGGTATAGATCCAAAAGAAATAAAACGAGTATGTCAAAGACATATCTGCACTCCCATCTTTGTCGCAGCACTATTCACAATAACCAAGATACAGAATCAACTTAAGTATCCCTCCACAGATGAATGAAGAAACAAACACAGATATGCAGACACACACACACATACACACACACACCCCACACACAATGTAACACTAATCAGTTTTTAAAAAGAAAGACATTTCTTTTTTGACAACATGGATGAACCTGAAGGATGTGCTAAGTGAAAAAAAGCCAGGCACAGAAAAATAAATATCTCATGATCTCACCTACATGGTGGAATCTAAAAAAGTGGCACTCGTTGAAGCTGAGAGTGGAATGGTGGTTGCCCGGGGCTGTGGGGTGGGGAATGGGGAGGTGTTGGTGAAAGGGTCCAAAGTTTCGGTTAAGAGAAATAAGTTTAAGGGATCTATTGCAGAATGTGATGACTACAGTTAATAATGTATACTTGAAAGTTGCTAAGAGATTTTTATGATCTCAAAACAAAAAATGGTAAGTATGTGAGGTGATGAATATGTCAATTAGCTTAATTTAATAATTTCACAAAGTATATATATATATCAAAGCATCACATTGTACCAAAAATATACACAATTATTTATTTATTTTTATTTTATATTATTTTATTTATTTATTCTTTGAGATGAAGTCTCATTCTCTCCCCCAGGCTGGAATGCAGTGGTGTGATCTCAGCTCACTGCAACCTCCACCTCCCAGATTCAAGCGATTCTCCTGCCTCAGCCTCCCAACTAGTTGGGATTAAAAGTGCCTGCCACCATGCCGGGCTAATTTTTATATTTTTAGTAGAGACAGGATTTCGCCATGTTGGCAAGCTGGTCTCGAACTCCTGACCTCAGGTGATCTGTTTGCCTCGGCCTCCCAAAGTGCTCGGATTACAGGTGCCAGCAACTGCACCTGGTCAATATATACAATTTTTATTTGTCAACTATATGTTAATAAAAAAGTTTAAAAAGTGACTTGTGGCCAGGCACGGTGGCTCATACCTATAATCCCAGCACTTCGGGAGGCTGAGGTGGGTGGATCACCTGAGGTCAGGAGTTTGAGACCAGCCTGCCCAACATGGTGAAACCCTGTCTGTACTAAAAATACAAAAATTAGCCAGGGGTGTTGGCAGATGCCTATAATCCCAGCTACTAGGGAGGTTGAGGCAGGAGAATTGCTTGAACCCGGGAGGTGGAGGTTGCAGTGAGCCAAGATTGCACCATTGCATTCCAGCCTGGGCAACAAGAGTGAAATTCCATCTAAAAAAAAATTAAGTGACTTGTTATGATTTATTCATAAAATAGAATACTATGCAGCCATTAAAAATGATGAAAAACATCTATATTGACATAGGAAGAGTTATGCAATTTATTGGGGGGGAAAATATGTTATAAAACATGTTGGCATGGTAGGATTCATTTCTGAAATATACATACAAATGTGTATAAATTATAAAGACATATAAAGAGATATGGATTGAAGCATTAACAGTAATCATCTCTAGGTGGTGGAATTAAGTTGAGCTTTGCCTTTTTTTTTTTTTTTTTTTTTGAGACAAAGTCTTGCTCTGTCACCCAGGCTGGAGTGCAGTGGCACCATCTCAGCTCACTGCAACCTCTGCCTCTCGGGTTCAAGTGATTCTCCTGCCTCAGCCTCCTGAGTAGCTGGGACTACAGGTGCATGCCACCACACCCGGCTAATTTTTTGTATTTTTAGTAGAGATAGGGTTTCACCGTGTTAGCCTGGATGGTCTCGATCTCTTGACCTCGTGATCCGCCTGCCTCAGCCTCCTAAAGTGCTGGGATTACAGGCGTGAGGCACCATGCCCGGCCTTTACTTTCTACTTTACTTCTTTGTATATTTTCTATATTTTAAAAAAGTCTATATTGTATATTCAGAAAAAAAGCTGGTTATACCATGAATAATGAATGAACAAAAAAGGAATAAATGGCATGTGTGTGTGTGTGTGTGCACGTGCACGCACACAAGTGCATGCATGTAAGAGAGGGAGAAAGAAAGAACAGAAAGGAAGTCAGAAATTTATCTTCATGAGCTTAGGTAGCTAATGGAGTGAGATATAAACATATTTTATGTGACAAGGTGTGAGCAAAGCATTAATGTTGGATATCTTCCATTTGCCCCTCTAGCTTCACTTTCTCCCCTTCTCTTCTGCTCTGCTCTTGGTGAGGCTGGCCCATGTGGACACCATTGACATCTCCCTTGCCTCTTGGCTTCTCGTTGGGTTTCCCATGGAGATGCACCACGAGAGATTAGAGGGTGGGGATGGGATATACTCCCCAGGCTCCCTCCCCATGTGAATGCCAAGGGTGTGCTTTGGGCTGCACGTGACATCCTTCTAGCAAAGTCCACAGCTCCTATCTGGAGGACCTGTCCCTGAAGCATCCTCTCTGGGTTCCCCCCTCTCCCTTTTCAGGTCTAATGGTGAAGTTTCTTGCTTTGGTTAACCTCAGTGTACAGCATGATCCCTTGATAGTTTTGGTAACGCCTACCTATTGTAAATTACCCATCTTGAGCCTGTCATCTGTTTTCAGCTGGAATCCTTACTATTAGGTTGATGCAAAAGTAATTGCAGTTTTTGCCATTGAAAGTAATGACAAAACCCACAATTATTTTGGCACTAGCCTAATAATACACAAGGGGTGTGTGTATGTGTGTGTGTGTGTGTGTAAACAACTATAAAGGTGGATGGTTTTCTTCAAATATCTTACAGTCTTTTTTTTTTTTTTTTTTTTTTTTTGAGATGGAATCTCACTCTGTTACCAGGCTGGAGTGCAATGGCGTGATCTCAGCTCACTGCAACCTCCACCTCCCAGGTTCAACCGATTCTCCTGCCTCAGCCTCCCGAGTAGCTGGGATTACAGGCACGCGTCACCAAGCCCAGCTAATTTTTTTTATTTTTAGTAAAGATGCGGTTTCACCATGTTGGCCAGGATGGTCTCGATCTCCTGACCTTGTTATCCGCCCGCCTCAGCCTCCCCAAGTGCTGGGATTACAGGCATGAGCCACCATGTCCAGCCGTATCTTACAGTCTTATTTAAATGTCCCATTTTTCTCCCATGAGTACATGCCAGGTATGTATCATACATCTCAGTCCACAAAAACAGGCACTAAAGAAATAACATTTTCATCATTTTATGTAGCTCACTATTCCACTGGGGTGGCAAAACACAGGGTCACTCGGTTTGGGATTTACTCCTCCACCCACTTTCCCCCAGTTTTGTGACTAAGAAATGGGAAGCCTACCTGGTGTCGAGGCACGGTGGATGGGATGTCATGTCATCTGGTTAGGCAGGCAACTGCCAGGGCACCCCATGCTCAACCCTGTGCTCAGTGAGCAATTCAAGAGCTTGTGTTTCCTTCTCCCGCTACTATGCTACCCATGGGCACTCAGGGATGGCTCTGCTGCTCCTGTGTGATTCTTCAGTGTAGGAAGCTCTGGGAGGCTGCCTAAGCCCCATCTGGCAGGTGAAATGATACAGCTGCTTCTTCATTAGGGTCTTGCAACTTCCTCAGGGATCTACAGGAAAACACAAATTTCATCGCTGCTCACACCCTCATGTTCCACACCCTACCTGGGCATCTTATGGTCTTCCCAGGGCTTAGCTTGTGGTATGGGGACAAGACCACTTTCTCTGGAACCCACCAATGCCCACACTAAATTGTTGCCCTTGAAGCTGTCATTGTTTTCCCCCTACCCAGGAAAATTTATTTTCCAGACTGTGTTTGGGGAAGCTTTCTCATTATGTATTCTCCTGAATATTTGGTTTAGATAGTTAAAAGATGTAAAAATGTTCCCTAAATCGATATATTGATTCATGCATTCATAAATGTATTGAAAATCCCAGCATGTTTTTTGGGAACATTCATAAGCTGATTCTAAAATGTATATAGAAATGTAAGAGGCCAACAATGCTACAGACACTATTAAAGAAGAAGCAAGTTGGAAGACAATCTACCAGATAAAAAGATTTATTATAAAGCTACAATAATTAAGACAGAATAGTAATGGTACAAGAATAGGCAAGTAGACCAATGGAACAAAATAGAGAGTCAAAGAACAGACCCACACATTAATGGACACTTGATTTATGACAAAAGTGGCATGCTGAGCCGTAGGAGAAAGGACAATCTTCTTAATAAGTGGTTCTGGGTCAACAGGATATCCATAAACATACACCAATTTCAGGTGGACTACAGATCTAAATGTGAAAGGCCAAAGAATAAGTTTCTTGATATCACAACAGAAAATCCTAATGACTATAAATTAACTCTTTTAAAAATTTGAGACAGTCGGCCGGGCTCAGTGGCTCACGCCTGTAACCCCAGCACTTTGGGAGGCCAAGGCAGGCGGATCACCTGAGGTCAGGAGTTCAAGACCAGCCTGGCCAACATGGTGAAACCCCGTCTCTACTAAAAATACAAAAATTAGCCAGGCATGGTGGCGGGTGCCTGTCATCCCAGCCACTCGGGAGGCTGAGGCAGGAGAATTGCTTGAACCTGGGTGGCAGAGGTTGCAATGAGCTGAGATGGCACCACTGCACTTCAGCCTGGGCGACAGAGTGAGACTTTGTCTCAAAAAAAAAAAAAAAAAAAATTTGAGGCAGTCTTGTTCTGTCATGCATGGCTCGCTGCAGCCTCAACCTTCCATGCTCAAGTGATCTTCCCATCTCAGCCTCCTGAGTAGCTGGGATTACAGGTGTGTGCCACCACGTCCAGCTAATTTTTTTTAAGTTTTTTGTGGAGACTGGTCTCACTATGTTGCCCAAGTTGATCTCCAACTCCTGGGCTCAAGCGATCCTCCCAACTCAGACTCCCAAGGTGCTGGGATTATAGGTGTGAGCCACCAGGCCCAGCAAAATTAAGCAATTTTTAATTGGGCTGCTTTAAAATTAACAAGTTTTTTTTTTAATCATGAAAAGATACCACTGAAAGATTGAAAAAGCAAGAATGAGAAAAAATATTTGTAGCACATAAGAAGGACTCATATCTAGAATATATAAAGAATTTCTACAGAGCGATTAGAACACAACAGCCAGTCCAACAGAAAAACAGGCGGGAAATTTGACAAGCCATCTTACAAGAGAAGATATCCAAATACTTGGAAAGCAAGATAAAAGGTGCTTGGCCAGGTACAGTAGCTCACACCTGTTATCGCAGCACTTTGGAAGGCTGAGGCAGGAGGATCGCTTGAGCCCAGGAAGTCAAGGCTGCAGTGAGCTATGATCATGCCACTGCACTCCAGCCTGGTGACAGAGCAAGACTTTGTCTCTACATACAAAAAAGAAAAGAAAAGAAAAGAAAAGAAAAGGAAAGGTGCTCAATCTCATTATACCTGGAAAATGCAACTAAAACTACAACACAGGCCAGGCATGGTGGCTCACACCTGTAATCCCAGCACTTTGGGAGGCTGAGGTGGGCAGATCACCTGAGGTCAGGAGTTCGAGACCAGCCTGGTCAATATGGTGAAACCCTGTCTCTACTAAAGATACAAAAATTAGCCAGGCATGGTGGCGCATGCCTGTAGTACCAGCTACTCGGGAGACTGAGGCAGGAGAACTGCTTGAACCCAGGAGGGGGAGTTTGCAGTGAGCCGAGATCGTGCCACTGCACTCCAGCTTGGGCAACAGAGCAAGACCTAGTCTCAAAATAAATAAATAAATAAATAAATAAATAAATAAATAAATAAATAAATAAGATTGCAAGTACTATGTGTTGGTGGGATGTAGAACAACTGCAGCCCTCACACTGTGCTGGTGAACGTGTAAATTAGCATAGCCTCTTTGGAAAGGAGTTGGTCAGAATCAACTAAAGCTGAGCAAACATCCTGTCACCCAGCAATTCCATCCCTAGTTACATCCTCTAAGAAATGAATACATATGTACAAAAGACAGAGCTTCATGACAACATTATTCTTAACGGCTGCAAACTAGAAACAACTCAAATGGCTATCAAGAGTTGAATAGACGAATTAATGCATTGTATAGTCACATAAAGGAATTTTATACACGAATGAAAATGAACTATTGTCACATGCAACAACATGGATGAATCTATAGATATAATGTGAAGCAAAAGAAGACAAGCACAACGGGATACATATTGGATAACAAAACAATAAGAACTTGGCCAGGCATGGTGGCTCACGCCAGTAATCCCAGCACTTTGGGAGGCTGAGGCGGCCAGATTGCTTGAGATCAGGAGTTCAAAACTGGCTTGGATAACATGGCGAAACCCCATCTGTCAAAAAATACAAAAATTAGCCAGGTCTGGTGGCATGCGCCTGTAGTCCCAGCTACCCTGGAGGCTGAAGGGGGAGGATTGCTTGAGCCTGGGAGGCTGAGGTTGCAGTAAGCTATGATTGCACCACTGCACTCCAGCCTAGACAACAGAGTGAGACCCTGTCTCAAAAAAAAAGAGGAGAAGGAGAAGGAGAAGAACTACTCCCCTGCAGCACGGGAAGTCAGGATAGTGCTAGGTGCTAGGCAGGGAGAGAAGGAGGGGAGTGACTGGATGAGGAGTGGGAGGGCTGTAATGTCCAAAACTCACTGCTGGTGACACAGGTGGGCTTAGTTTGTGATGACCTCACACTTAACCACTTGTAATACGATTTCTGCACTTCTCTGAAGCTATGTTATATACTTTAAAAAGAGTCTATTTACAAAAAATATACATTTGGTTTATGTTGTAAGTCCTTTATGTTCCCTGAAGGATCAAGCTTTTGGAAACTCAAAAGCCAGGGTGGCACTCCCTTTTCCCTGCCACTTTTTTCTCCTCTGAAGTCATGAACCCCAAACAGCTTCCCTGACAGATGGGGTGGGGGGAGGCAAATAGAAAAGAAGATAGCAATGTGAGTGAGGAAATGCAGCGGGGGGCTCTCTGGTTAATTTTTAAAGGCTATTCTCCTATTCAATCAACGTTTGTTCACCTGTAGGACCAGTTTGTAATAATTATGAAATTGGAGGGGAAAATTGTAAATTTTTTTACATTAAAAAAGTTCTGAATCATGCATGACAGGTCAATGTGTAGAAGAGGTGTTTTTGTTTGTTTGGTTGGTTGGTTGGTTGGTTGTTTTGTTGGTTTTTGAGACAGGGTCTTATTTTGTCACCCTGGAGTGCAGGGGTGCCATTACAACTCACTGCTGCCTTGACCTCCTGGGTTCAAGGGATCCTCCTGCCACAGTGTACCAAGTAGCTGAAACTACAGGTGCATGCCACCACACCTGGCTATTAAAAATGTTTTTTTTAGTAGCGACGAGGTCTCATTATGTTGTCCAGGCTAGTCTCAAATTCCTGTGCTCAAGGGATCTGCCCACTTCAGCCTCCTGAAGTGCTGAGATTACAGGCATGAGCCGCCGCACCTGGTCAAAAAGTTTTTAATAGAGTCATTATATTCTAATTTTCTCTCACACATGCTATATGTAATTGTGTGCATTTAAAACTTTGGAGCAAAACAGTTTTAAGGTAGGTTTATGGTTCTTTTTATTAAAGATAATGCCGTAGTCCTAAAAATGAAAAACCTGTCCATTTTTCTTTCAAAGTAATTTACCCAAAGCCTCCCAATTTGGGTAGGTACAAAAGTTTCACAATTTAGAACTTTTAAAAAGTCCTTTATTTGGCGTGGATGGGCCAGGACTGCAGGTATAATTTCTTGCCACTAGATGTCTCTGAGTTTTAAAGCAGCAGACTCGTGGGTTTTTGTCTATTTATACATACAGATCACCTACCTCCCTGTTAACAGAGTTTCATAATCCTCTTATGTAACGCTGGGTTGTCAGCTACAGTTAATCATCAGTTGGGAGATGGGCAGGCAGGGACCCCAAGGACTTCATGTCCTCGAGACAGGGTTGGACGTGTTGAGAGAAGGTTGAGACCAGGTGTGACCAAGCAGAACCCCGTGACTCTGAAATGCATCCACGCGGAGGCCAGGGAATGATGGAAAACAAAGAGCTCGCTGCTGCAGCACGTGACGGCTGGATGCGGAGACCACGGCATCCACTCCTTACAGCTGGGAGCCAGCAGAGGAGCTAGTGGGCCGGGAAAGCCCTCAGTCCTGCGTTTTGCCTTGGCTGGCTGCGGGCGCCACTTGAAACACGCCAGTCATGCCTCTCCCAACCCTACCCCCACCCCCTGGAACCTAACGGCCTGCAGAAGCCAGGAATTCTCCCCGGACTCCTGGAGTACATCGCCAGGGCATCTAATCAGTCTGTTTTCCATGGTGTTTTCGTATATGTGTCCGTCTGCCAGACTAGACAGAGACGTCCAGAGGGCACAAACCATGTCTTGTTCAGCACCGCATCCAATTGTTTTTGTACACAGTAGGCAAGTGTCCGTTGAAACCAATGTGTGATTAGAAAAAGTGTCTGAAAGACTGATGAAATAATCACTGACAAGTTATTGAATCTTAAGAAGTCCTGGCCAGGTGTGGTGGCCCACGCCTGTAATTCCAGCACTTTGGGAGTCCGAGGCCAGCAGATCACCTGAGGTCAGGAGTTCAAGACCAGCCCTGGCCAACACGGTGAAACCCCGTCTCTACTACAAGTACAAAAATTAGCAGGGCGTGGTGGCGGGCGCCTGTAATTGCAGCTACTTGGGAGGCTGAGGCAGGAGAATTGCTTGAACCTGGGAGGCAGAGGTTGCAGTAAGCCGAGATCACACCACTGCACTCCAGCCTAGGCGACAGAATGAGGTTCCATTTCAAAAAAAAAAAAAAAAAATCTTATATCCTCTGATAACAGAAATGGCCTCTCATTAATGGCCCCAGATGGTTATTTGGAGGCTGGTTTATGCAACTCCTTAAATCGTGTGCGTTTCAGTGAAAAAGTGAAGGGGATGAACTCTGGAGTAAAACTGTCTGGGTAAAACCCCAGCTCCAACATTTATCCAACATTTATCAGTTATGTGACTTTGGGCAAGTGATTTAATCTTTCTCCATCTCAGTTTTGCCTTCTGTAAAATGGGAACAATAATAGTATTTATTTCATGGGTTTGTCATGGGGATTAAATAAGTTAAATACTCATAGCAGGCTTCACACAGCTTCCAGCACATAGTGGTGTCTCAATAGTGGTTTAGAATTAGGGTCCTAACAAGAATGCCTCCAGTTCAAACCCTTGTGTGTAATTGACAAGTTACCTAACCTCTTTAGGCCTCAGTTTCTTCATCTGTAAGTTGGGGGTAACAGTACTCACTTCATAGACTGATATGGGCAGTAAGTGAGACAGGAAGCTTCCAGTCCGGCCACTGCTGACATTGCCCTAAATCACTTAGGACATGACATGAACAGCCTGTGGATAGTTCAGGCAGGCGCTCAGGAATCAGTCATCAAATTAACTTTCACAACACTAGCACCCCCTGACTTTTCTTTAATTCTTTACTTTTGTAGAATTTTAGAAGGCATTTTTATGTTTATTATTTTACTTGGATCATCGAGCCCATTTTAATCCCAAGGTTGGTTGGTGGTTAGTGAAGTAAATGGGTCTCAGTATAGTGAGGCATCAGGCTACGTGGGGAGCCAAGAAGAGGGAAGATGCTTGTGCAGAGGGAAGGAGCGGAGGAAGGAGGGCTTGGGAGGGGCCTGTGGGCTTCATCTAAGCCTCTAAGCTTCCTGCCCTTTTATGGTTGGTGGGGTTGTTTTAGGGCTCTTTGGAACATGCAACAAAATCTATGAATATTCACCCAGAAAATTGTACATGCACACAACATCCTCATTCATTTGCAGAAACTTTACAGTGTCAGATTGAGATCTGTGGCAGGCCACAATTTGGCACCCCTTTCAAATTGATTTTTTTTAATTTAATATTTGTAGAGTAGTGTCAGTGAGAAACTAATTGTATACTAATAAAAATCACGCACTCCTTTGTGTCTGAGATTAGAATCGATCACATACAAGCAGTTTTCTGAAATTCTTGAACCCATTTAAAAGTTAGGTAAATAACTGACTCTTTTCTGGTAGTCAGTACAACCCCATGAATTATTCTATTGACTGTGAATATCAAGTAGCTGCCCGTGCAAAGTGCTCAGCAGAAAGAGCCCCAATGAGGGGTATTCTCTTTTTCTCACTCAAGGCTGAGAGTGAAAGCAATTTAGATTTTTCCACTCTGGAAGGGTTGTGTGGGAGCCTTAGTTAGCTGACACCATCCTTCCAATTTACTTTAATGCTGTTTGTGAGCACTTTACAGATGAATGCCTCAGCACCTGCTGACCTGCCCACCCTTCAGTCCCCATCTAGATTCAGGTCCCAGGTTAAGACATGTGGACTAGATAGTCCATGTTTAAACACCGACGAGGTCATTAGCAGCTCTGAACATGCAAATGCATTACTCTGTACCTGAAGTGCATAGGATGGGAAGAGGCGGCCAAGGAGGGAGATAGAACAATAGAAAAAGTGACTACCTGGAAGCCAACGAGTCCATGGAAGCTTTGAGAAAGGGCACCTTGATGCATTTTCTGGAATGCTGGTGTTCTAGAATCCCCAGCCAAAGCGTCTCCTCTTTGCCAGTCAGGGCACTTGTCTCAGGCTTTTGGTTTGTTTTTTGAGACAAGGTCTCACTCTCACCCAGGCTGGAGTGCAGTGATGCGATCATGGTTTACTTCAGCCTCTACGTCCTGGGCTTAAGTGATCCTCCCACCTCAGCCTGCTGAGAAGCTGGGACTATAGGTACACCACCACGTCCAGCTAATTTTATTTTTTGTAGAAACAGGGGTCTTGCTATGTTGCCCAGGCTGGTCTCAAACTCCTGGACTCAAGTGATCCTCCCACCTCGGCTTCCCAAAGTCCTGGGATTAAAAGTGAGCCACTGGGCCCGACTCTGGTTTTGCATACAAGGCTGGGAGACAGGCTCTTTATGGCTGAAAGGACTCCTGTGGAATATATTTATTCATGCCTTGACTGCCAGGCCCTAGGGGTCTTGATATCAGTTGGCAGGGAAAGCCATTCTCAGACCTCCTGCCGGGTCATGTCCCATTTTGGGGCCTTCCACAGCAGGCCTGCAAGAGGATGTCCGTGGGGTGGGTTGGCCAGGGGAGCAGGGGAGCTTTTGCATCTGTTTTCAGAGCCAGGAATCCATGGGTCTAACGGTTGTAATGATTTGGTTCATCCCCAACACAGGGTGGTGCCTGTCAGCAAGTTTGCGCCACAGCAAACACTTTGTGTGGGGAATCAGGACAGCAGTGAGAGAGCTGGGGTCAGAGGGTGTCTGTCTTCTGGCCTCCAGGCAGCTTTTGCTGATGCTGACCAACTCAGCGCTAGGAGAGGCAGAATGAATAGCCTCCATGGCCTGGCTGGCAGCAAAAATTTAGCAGTCAGTATTGGAACAGTGTCATGCCTCAGAGGCCTCAGAGAGGAGAAGGCAGTGTTACAGAAAGCAGTGGCTGTCAAAATGCAGCTCCTTTTGCAGCAGTAGCCACATCACCTGGGAGAGCTTGTAAGAAATGCGCATTTTCCTCAGGTGCTGATACTTTGGGAAGCTGAGGCCGGAGGATTGCTTCAGTGCAGGAATTTGAGATCAGCCTGGGGAATATACCAAGACCTCATTTCTACTAAAAAAACAAACGGACAAAAAAAAAAAAAAAAAAGCAGGCATGGTGGTGCACACCTTGTAGTCCCAACTACTTGGGAGGCTGATGTGGAAGGATTGCTTGAGTCTAGGAATTTGTGGTTACAGTGAGCTATGATCACGCCACAGCATTCCAGTCTTGGCAAGACAGTAAGAATTTGTCTTTAAGAAAAAAGAAAAAAAAAGAAATACACATTCTCAGGCTCCACTCCGGATCCTTGGAATCAGAAGCTCTGAGGGTGGGGCCTGTGCAATGAGCCCTGCAAGGGTGGCAGGCTGGGGAGCAGGCAAGGGTCTGGTTGTGCAGTTCCAACACTCCCTTCACCCTTGGAGCCAGCCAGTATTCAGTCTTGGGGATCTGTGCAGGGAAGCTGCCGCTCTGCCACAGCCTGAAGTCTTCTCTGCTAAATCCTGCACTGCCCACAGCAGCCCCAGTGGCCAGACCCAGGAACCTGCAAAGCCCTGTGCCGTGTGCCCCGAATGGCATGGGTCCCTGGCTCCTGAAAGGTGCTGAGGAGGCTGGGCCCCCACACTGACATCCATTCTTGGGAACAGCCAGAGCTGCAGCAGACATGGATTAGGGGCTTCTGAGCAGGAGGGCCAGTGTGTACAAAATGCTGGGAGGTGAGTGGGCTGTCCAGGTCCCTTCTAATGGCTGACCCACTCCATGGTAAAAGAACTGGAGAGGTGGCCTGCCATCTCTGTGACTCCCACGACTGAGGCAGGATTAATGCTCACTGTGGAAGACCTCCACGATGTGGCTACGTGGGGAAGCTTTCTGTGTGTTCTCCCATAAACCAAGGGAAGAGTACTGGGGCAAAGGGGATTTTATTAGCTCATACTGAGAAGTACAGAGAGGCACAGGACACAAAAGCTTCTCTAGGGCTATTCCCAGCCTGGGGGACTCAGCTCCCAGGAGCACAGAGCCTGCAGAGAGACATGAGGAGGCCAGAGGTAGTGCCACCCCTGCTTCCAGGAGCCTTCCTTATCTGCTCTGCTGGCAGGAACTGCACCTGTGAAGTTAAAGCAGGGGGCCCAGGCAATGCAGAATGCAGATCTTCAAGCAGTGCACTTTATGTTGACCCTCTATTTACTAGAACATAGATTCCTGAGTGCAATATAGATTCATCAACCCGCTTCCACTGGGAGAGTAAAAAAAAAAAAAAAAAAAAAAAATTCCAGGGGGAGGAGCCAAGATGGCCAAACAGGAACAGCTCCGGTCTACAGCTCCCAGCGTGAGCGATGCAGAAGACGGGTGATTTCTGGATTTCCAACTGAGGTACCGGGTTCATCTCACTGGGGTGTGCCAGACAGTGGGTGCAGGACAGTGGGTGCAGCACACCATGCACGAGCCAAAGCAGGGCAAGGCATCACCTCACCCGGGAAGCGCAAGGGGTCAGGGAATTCCCTTTCCTAGTCAAAGAAAGGGGTGACAGACGGCACCTGGAAAACCGGGTCACCCCCACCCTAATATTGTGCTTTCCCAACAGGCTTAAAAAACGGCACACCAGGAGATTATATCCCGCACCTGGCTCGGAGGGTCCTACGCCCACAGAGTCTCGCTGATTGCTAGCACAGCAGTCTGAGATCACACTGCAAGGCAGCAGCGAGGCTGGGGGAGGGGCGCCCGCCATTGCCGAGACTTGATTAGGTAAACAAAGTGGCTGGGAAGCTCGAACTGGGTGGAGCCCACCACAGTTCAAGGAGGCCTGCCTGCCTCTGTAGGCTCCACCTCTGGGGGCAGGGCACAGACAAACAAAAAGACAGCAGTAACCTCTGCAGAATTAAATGTCCCTGTCTGACAGCTTTGAAGAGAGTAGTGGTTCTCCCAGCACGCAGCTTGAGATCTGAGAAGGGGCAGACTGCCTCCTCAAGTGGGTCCCTGACCCCTGAGTAGCCTAACTTGGAGGCACACCCCAGTAGGGGTGGACTGACACCTCACACAGCCAGGTACTCCTCGGAGACAAAAATTCCAGAGCAACAATCAGGCAGCAGCATTTGCGGTTCACCAATATCTGCTGTTCTGCAGCCACCACTGCTGATACCCAGGCAAACAGGGTCTGGAGTGGACCTCTAGCAAACTCCAACAGACCTGAAGCTGAGGGTCCTGTTTGTTAGAAGGAAAACTAACAAACAGGAAGGAGATCCACACCAAAAACCCATCTGTACGTCACCATCATCAAAGACCAAAGGTAGGTAAAGTCACAAAGATGGGGAAAAAACAGAGCAGAAAAACTGGAAACTCTAAAAATCAGAGCGCCTCTCCTCCTCCAAAGGAACGCAGCTCCTCACCAACAATGGAACAAAGCTGGATGGAGAATGACTTTGATGAGTAGAGAGAAGAAGGCTTCAGATGATCAAACTACTCCGAGCTAAAGGAGGAAGTTTGACCAATGGCAAACAAGTTAAAAACTTTGAAAAAAAATTAGATGAATGGATAACTAGAATAACTAATGCAGAGAAGTCCTTAAAGGACCTGATAGAGCTGAAAACCAAGGCACGAGAACTATGTGGCAAATGCAGAAGGCTCAGTAGACAATGTGATCAACTGGAAGAAAGGGTATCAGTGATGGAAGACGAAATGAATGAAATGAAGCAAGAAGAGAAGTTTAGAGAAAAAAGAATAAAAAGAAGCGAACAAAGCCTCCAAGAAATATGGGACTATGTGAAAAGACCAAATCTACGTCTCATTGGTATATCTGAAAGTGATGGGGAGAATGGAACCAAGTTGGAAAACATTCTGCAGGATATTATCCAGGAGAACTTCCTCAATCTAGCAAGGAAGGCCAACATTCACATTCAGGAAATACAGAGAACGCCACAAAGATACTTCTCGAGAAGAGCAACTCCAAGACACATAATTGTCAGATTCACCAAAGTTGAAATGAAGGAAAAAATGTTAAGGGCAGCCAGAGAGAAAGGGTGGGTTACCCACAAAGGGAAGCCCATCAGACTAACAGCTGATCTCTCAGCAGAAACTCTACAAGCCAGAAGAGACTGGGGGCCAATATTCAACATTCTTAAAAGAATTTTCAACCCAGAATTTCATATCCAGCCAAACTAAGCTTCATAAGTGAAGGAGAAATAAAATCCTTTACAGACAAGCAAATGCTGAGAGGTTTTGTCACCACCAGGCCTGCCCTAAAAGAGCTCCTGAAGGAAGCACTAAACATGGAAAGGAACAACTGGTACCAGCCACTGCAAAAACATGCCAAATTGTAAAGACCATCAAGGCTAGGAATAAACTGCATCAACTAATGAGCAAAATAGCCAGCTGACATCATAATGACAGGATCAAATTCACACATAATGATATTAACTTTGAATGTAAATGGGCTAAATGCTCCAATTAAAAGACACAGACTGGCAAATTGGATAAAGAGTCAAGACCCATCAGTGTGCTGTATTCAGGAAACCCATCTCACGTGCAGAGACACACATAGGCTCAAAATAAAGGGATGGAGGAAGATCTACCAAGCAAATGGAAAACAGAAAAAGGCAGGGGTTGCAATCCTAGTCTCTGATAAAACAGGCTTTAAACCAACAAAGATCAAAAGAGACAAAGAAGGCTATCACATAATGGTAAAGGGATCAATTCAACAAGAAGAACTAACTATCCTACATATATATGCACCCAATATGGGAGCACCCAGTTCATAAAGCAAGTCCTTAGAGACCTACAAAGAGACTTAGACTCCCACACAATAATAATGGGAGACTTTAACACCCCACTGTCAACATTAGACACATCAACAAGACAGAAAGTTAACAAGGATATCCAGGAATTGAACTCAGCTCTGCACCAAGCAGACCTAATAGATATCTACAGAACTCTCCACCCCAAATCAACAGAATATACATTCTTTTCAGCACCACACCACACCTATTCCAAAATTGACCACATAGTTGGAAGTAAAGCACTCCTCAGCAAATGTAAAAGAACAGATATTATAACAAATTGTCTCTCAGATCACAGTGCAATCAAACTAGAACTCAGGATTAAGAAACTCACTCAAAACCGCTCAACTACATGGAAACTGAACAACCTGCTCCTGAATGACTACTGGGTACATAATGAAATAAAGTCAGAAATAAAGATGTTCTTTGAAACCAATGAGAACAAAGACACAACATACCAGAATCTCTGGGACATATTCAAAGCAGTGTGTAGAGGGAAATTTATAGCACTAAATGCCCAAAAGAGAAAGCAGGAAAGATCTAAAATTGACACCTTAACATCACAATTAAAAGAACTAGAGAAGCAAGAGCAAACACATTCAAAAGCTAGCAGAAGGCAAGAAATAACTAAGATCAGAGCAGAACTGAAGGAAATAGAGACACAAAAAACCCTTCAAAAAATCAATGAATCCAGGAGCTAGTTTTTTGAAAAGATCAACAAAATTGATAGACCACTAGCAAGACTAATAAAGAAGAAAAGAGAGAAGAATCAAACAGATGCAATAAAAAATGATAAAGGGGATATCACCACCGATCCCACAGAAATGCAAACTACCATCAGAGAATACTATAAACACCTCTATGCAAATAAACTAGAAAATCTGGAAGATATCGATAAATTCCTCAACAGATACACTCTCCCAAGACTAAACCAGGAAGAAGTTGAATCTCTGAATAGACCAATAACAGGCTCTGAAATTGAGGTAATAATTAATAGCTTACCAACCAAAAAAAGTCCAGGACCAGATGGATTCACAGCTGAATTCTACCAGAGGTACAAAGAGGAGATGGTACCATTCCTTCTGAAACTATTCCAATCAATAGAAAAAGAGGGAATCCTCCCTAACTCATTTTATGAGGCCAGCATCATCCTGATACCAAAGGCTAGCAGAGACACAACAAAAAAAGAGAATTTTAGACCAATATCCCTGATGAACATCGATGTAAAAATCCTCAGTAAAATACTGCCAAACTGAATCCAGCAGCACATCAAAAAGCTTATCCACCATGATCAAGTGGGCTTCATCCCTGGGATGCAAGGCTGGTTCAACATATGCAAATCAATAAATGTAATCCAGCATATAAACAGAACCAATGACAAAAACCACATGATTATCTCAATAGATGCAGAAAAGGCCTTTGACAAAATTCAACAATGCTTCATGCTAAAAACTCTCAATAAATTAGGTATTGATGGGACGTATCTCAAAATAAGAGCTATTTATGACAAACCCACAGCCAATATCATACTGAATGGGCAAAACCTGGAAGCATTCTCTTTGAAAACTGGCACAAGACAGGGATGCCCTCTCTCACCACTCCTATTCAACATGGTGTTGGAAGTTCTGGCCAGGGCAATCAGGCAGGAGAAAGAAATAAAGGGTATTCAATTAGGAAAAGAGGAAGTCAAATTGTCCCTGTTTGCAGATGACACGACTGTATGTCTAGAAAACCCCATTGTCTCAGCCCAAAATCTCCTTAAGCTGATAAGCAACTTCAGCAAAGTCTCAGGATACAAAATCAATGTGCAAAAATCACAAGCATTCTTATACACCAATAACAGACAAACAGAGAGCCAAATCATGAGTGAACTCCCATTCACAATTGCTTCAAAGAGAATAAAATACCTAGGAATCCAACTTACAAGGGATGTGAAGGGCCTCTTCAAGGAGAACTACAAACCACTGCTCAAGGAAATAAAAGAGGATACAAACAAATGGAAGAACATTCCATGCTCATGGGTAGGAAGAATCAATATCGTGAAAATGGCCATACTGCCCAAGGTAATTTATAGATTCAATGCCATCCTCATCAAGCTACCAATGACTTTCTTCACAGAATTGGAAAAAACTACTTTAAAGTTCATATGGAACCAAAAAAGAGCCCGCATCGCCAAGTCAATCCTGAGCCAAAAGAACAAAGCTGGAGGCATCACGCTACCTGACTTCAAACTATACTACAGGCTACAGTAACCAAAACAGCATGGTACTAGTACCAAAACAGAGATATAGACCAATGGAACAGAACAGAGGCCTCAGAAATAATGCTACATATCTACAACTATCTGATCTTTGACAAACCTGACAAAAACAAGAAATGGGGAAAGGATTCCCTGTTTAAAATGGTGCTGGGAAAACTGGCTAGCCATATGTAGATAGCTGACACTGGATCCCTTCCTTACACCTTATACAAAAATTAATTCAAGATAGATTAAAGACTTAAATGTTAGACCTAAAACCATAAAAACCCTAGAAGAAAACCTAGGCAATACCATTCAGGACATAGGCATGGGCAAGGACTTCATGTCTAAAACACCAAAAGCAATGGCAACAAAAGCCAAAATTGACAAATGGGATCTAATTAAACTAAAGAGCTTCTGCACAGCAAAAGAAACTACCATCAGAGTGAACAGGCAACCTACAGAATGGGAGAAAATTTTTGCAATCTACTCATCTGACAAAGGGCTAATATCCAGAATCTACAATGAACTCAAACAAATTTACAAGAAAAAAAAACAACCCCATCAAAAAGTGGGCGAAGGACATGAATAGACACTTCTCAAAAGAAGACATTTATGCAGCCAAAAGACACATGAAAAAATGCTCATCATTACTGGCCATCAGAGAAATGCAAATCAAAACCACAAAGAGATACCATCTCACACCAGTTAGAATGGCGATCATTAAAAAGTCAGGAAACAACAGGTGCTGGAGAGGATGTGGAGAAATAGGAACACTTTTACACTGTTGGTGGGACTGCAAACTAGTTCAACCATTGTGGAAGTCAGTGTGGCGATTACTCAGGGATCTAGAACTAGAAATACCATTTGACTCAGCCATCCCATTACTGGGTATATACCCAAAGGATTATAAATCATGCTGCTATAAAGACACATGCACACGTATGTTTATTGCAGCACTATTCACAATAGCAAAGACTTGGAACCAACCCAAATGTGTCAATTTTAGATCTTTCCTGCTTTCTCTTTTGGGCATTTAGTGCTATCAGACTGGATTAAGAAAAATGTGGCACATATACACCATGGAATACTATGCAGCCATAAAAAATGATGAGTTCATGTCCTTTGTAGGGACATGGATGAAGCTGGAAACCATCATTCTCAGCAAACTATAGCAAGGACAAAAAACCAAACACCGCATGTTCTCACTCATAGGTGGGAATTGAACAATGAGAACACATGGACACAGGAAGGGGAATATCACACACCGGGGCCTGTTGTGGGGTGGGGGGAGGGGGGAGGGATAGCATTAGGAGATATACCTAATGTTAAATGACGAGTTAATGGGCACAGCACACCAACATGGCACATGTATATATGTGTAACTAACCTGCACGTTGTGCACATGTACCCTAAAACTTAAAGTATAATAAAAAAAAAATCTCAGCTGGAGATTCCATCACTTGGCCCATGGGATCTCCCTTTTGTTAACTTTGTTCAGTTGCTTGCCTTTAGGCAGAGCTATCCTTAAGTCACCCCGGGGCTGGTGAGAATTTAGCCTGCTACTAAAGGCTGCCAGGGAGGAGGTGCCATTCCCTGCTCAGCCAACCCATTCTGTGTCTCGCAGCCCTCCCATGGAACACAGATTCTTATCGAGAAGTCGTCACTGGAAATGTGAGCTGCTTGCTTTTTCTTTTCTTCCCAGGCAAAAGTTTATTTTTAAATAAATTGTTCCTTTCAGAACAAGGCTTGGATCTTACTGTTTAGTCATTTTATTCCAAAGTAGATACAATAGTTTGCCTCAACTCACCCCAGGACTTGTGGGCGCTCAACAGAGTGACAGCAGGAGGCCCTGCGCATCCGCTGGCCTTGTCTGTCCCCCTGCTGGATGTAATCTGCGGGGTCACGGTGCCCACTGACTGCAGAAACGCTCCGCTTTGTAGGAAGAATAAGCATTGAATGAAAATCCTTCTGTGAACCGACCTGTAGTCATTTGATCTCACCTGCGCTTGTCACTATCGCCTGAGTAAAAATAAAGCCTTCCTAATTTAACTCACTTCTCGGGGAGGGGAACGTCCACCTGATCCCAAAATGAACTTCGTGATTCTGAGCAGACTCTGCTTTGTGACTGTGTCCACAGCCCTGAGCTTGGTTTCACCTGGTGTTGGTCAGCCTCTTTCTCTTGGGGAAGACAGCCTGGGGGCAGGCCGAGAGGTCAAGATTTGGTCGTGTGCTTTTACCATGCACACCGACAGGATCTCCCCTTCTCCCCTTCCGCTTTTCCTTTCTACGCTCTGGGCGGGGACTGGTGAGCACGAAACAGTGAGTGTTTCTGCAGTCACGAGAGTGGTCTTGCCAGCAGAGAAAAGCTTCTCACAGGTGCACACAGTGCTGAACGCACCTGCAAACTCTGTGGGAGGCTGAGGCAGCGCACCGCCCCTCTCGCTGAGGGGAGGAGGAGTCCCCGTCCGAGACACCTCAGGGCAGGCGGCCTATAGGTGGCACCTGGCCACGCTACAGTGAAGCACACCTGCTGCAGCAAAGCCCACCTGCCTCTCCTCGTACTCATGCTACTTAGTGAAGGCTCAAAGGCAGGTCTTGTTAATCCTAACAGAGGGGGAAACTGAGGCACTGAGAGCTTACATGGCTTGTCCTGGGTGACTTGGCTGTTAAATCATAACACTGGGGTTCAAATCCAAAGTTATGTGACTGCAGAGCCTCAGGTTTTTGTTTTTCCTGCTGTGCTGCTTTGCTAAACAATGTTACTGGCTGACTGGCAGGGATCATCGCCAGTTTTTAAGTTCCTAATAATTTGAAAAAAAAAAAAAAAAGTAAACCAAAATGCATTTCTCCTCAGAAGTCAGGGAGGAATATGTCCTCTGGTCCTGGAAAATGAATACGTGAATGAATGAATGAATGAAGTGAGTAAATGTATCCTCCTTATTCTAACTACAACCACGCTCCAGGGCCTCCCTGGCTTTCCGTCCTACCTCGCACCCGTTTCACGAGGCAGTTGGGCGGATGGATCCCCATCCTAGGCTGTGTCCGCCTCTCCCCTTCTCCGGCCGTGTGGTGGGAAAGCCTTGAACAGGGGGTGAGGAACCTGGTCCTTGAGTCACTGAGACTTGCAGACCTTCAGGGGCCTCCACTCAAACTTGGGACGAGAAGCGCCCTTCAGTGCTGCCTCAAGGCTCTAAGGAGGTGAAGCTGCTGCAGGCAGCTGGGCAAGCGCACCAGGCACGGGGGCAGGAGCGGCTTCGGAATGAGGCGGCTCCACATCTCGCCGCAGCAGGGCCAGGCGGGACCCAGGGTCTGAACCTCCTCCACTGTGGAGCCGGAGACCCCCCGGAGTCAGGCCGTCGGTTCCCAGAAGACAGACAGGAGGCCGGGCTGCAGGCGGGGCAGCCCAGCTGTGGCCGCGCCCTCCACGGCCTGAGCTGGGACTCAAGTGACATCTGTTGTACTATCCCGTTGATGTCTAAAAAAACAACTTACATCCCGCTTTCACTCTGGGGGAATTACCTGTCTGCACTGAGCACAGTCTGGTGGGACAGGTAAGCTGATGTTCTCTTTCTCTGGCGTTTGAATTCTAGAGCAGAACAGAAAGCTGGAAACAGTGGGCCCTCGCTCACCCCCTCAGAGTGCCCTGAAAGAACCCCAGCCCGGAGTTCCTCGGTTGCCCTCTGCATTTGCTTCCTGGGGCTGCCTTAACATAGAGCCAGAAACTGAGGGGGCTTAAACCAGTGGTCCCCAACCCTTTTGGCACCAGGGACTGGCTTCACGGAAGGCAATTTTTCCATGGAGGGGGGTCGATTTCGGGATGAAACTGTTCCACTTCAGATCATCAGGCATTCGATTCTCATAAGGAGAGCACAACCTAGATCCCTGGCATGCGCAGTTCACAGCAGGGTTCGGCCTCTGGGCTGATCTGACAGGAGGCCAAGCTCAGGCGGTAATGCTTGCTCTCTGCTCACCTCCTGCTGTGCAGCCTGGTTCCTAACAGGCCACTGACTGGTAATGGTCTGCGGCCCAAGGGTTGGGGACCCCTGGCTTAAAAAACAGGAATCGTATCATCTCACAGTTCTGGAGGCTGGAAGTCTAAAATCGAGGTGCCGGCAGGGTGGTTCCTCCTGAGGCCTCTCTCCTTGGCTTGTAGATGTCTTCGTGTTCACACAGCATTTCCCTCTGTATTTATGAGTCTGTCTCTAAATTTCTACTTTTTATAAGAACATCAGTCATACTGGATTAGGGCCCACTCTAATGACATCATCTTAACCAATTATTTCTTCAACAAACTTATTTCCAAAGAAGGCCACATTCTGAGCTACTGGAGGTTAAGACTTCAGCATACGGACTTTTGGGGGCCCCAATTCAGCTCATAACATCCTCCTTTCCCAGTGCAGTTCCCCTGCCTCCTTGTCAGTTCTGTGACTTCCTCATATCATGCCAGTCAATTCTTTTTTCACTTAAGTTCTCTGAAGTCTGTTTCTGTTGCTGGCAACCCAAGAACTCTGATGAAATATGGGCTCCTATCAGCCAGAGGGAGGGCTCTGTCTCCAGACACACTCCCGATTTCCCAGCCAGAACTCAGACTGCTAAAGAACACCTCCACCTCAAAGGGGTTGGATGCCACCTTGACCCTCTGAGGTTCCCCTAAGGAGTAAATGTGAGCTGTCAGGCAGCAGCCCACAGAGGGCAGCTTTAGCTCAATGCCACAGGGGAGCCCTAGTGACACACTGAGTCAGCCCCAGAGCTGGCTCAGTCAGGGGCAAGGGAGCTGGCGTTCTTATACCCCACACTAGACACCATGGCCCAGGGCTTGGTGTGTGAATTCTCAGGCAGCCTGGAGCAGTCCTCCAACAAAGAGACAAGTATGCTGCCACCAGAATGAAAGCCCACAGAACGTTAAAGAACCAGCCTGAGGAGAGATCTGCAGAGCTCTGAGGGTCTGCCATGATCTTCCACATTTTGAGTCTGTCCTCACTTTCCACAACAAACCCTGTTGTGTGCTTTCTGGATTTGACCTGTGTGAGGCTGGCTCAGCCAGGCTGGGGCCCTGACACCCAGAGTGACTCCAGACGCCTGTGCCCTCTTAGGCTTAGGCCCTGGCTTGACCACAGCAGGCACCTCCCACTGCCTCTTCCCATCCCCTGCCCAAGTGGGACACACAGACTGTCCTGAGCTGTATTACTTCTTAGTATCAGCAGCCAAAATATACTGACCTCTGCACTAAGCACTTTAAACCCATTGTCTCGATTAATCTCTAATTATGTATTTATTATTTTTTGAGACAGAGTCCCATTCCATCGCCCATCCTCAGATGAGGCACTGAGAGGTTTAATAACTAGTTCAAGGTCATGCTGCTAGAAAATGGCAGAACCAGGACATATCCCATGTATGTCCACCTCCCACGCCCTCCTCCTAGCCCATTTCCCACCTCTAGGCTGGACTGGGGAATATGCTCAGGTTCAAGGACAGGTGAAGATGGTGGCGTAGACTCAGTAGAAGTTCCTTTTACTTTGGTTTACTTCCTAAGTAAGTGTGAAGGATACAAATGCAATTCTGGTGCAGGTGAGTAGATGAGCTCCCCATTACTTCTCTTCGGTTTCACGAAGGCCCATCCAAAGATTGGTGGTCTTAGAGGCTGCACAGGTGTAATGAGACATTGGCTATACTGGAGAAGCACAGAACTGTGGACTGGCTGCCTTTGATACCCTGAGCTACATCACCACCCAGAAACAACTTCAACTGCCTTATAAAGCAATGATCCCGCTCCTTGGTGAGTCATGTCACCAAACCTCATCTGAAGGTGGGGGTTCCAGGTCTGGGAGTTCTTGCAGTGTCAACACTGGGGCAATTGCCCCTTATTGGTGCCAGTGTCACATAGGCCTTGGAGTTTCCCATTCATATCCACCTCAGGGCTTTTCATGGGCAGGGCTGGACACACCTATCCACCACGCTGTCCCTCAGGCCTGGGGCTGGAGCTGCGGCCCCTCCACGGAGGCTCTGTGAATAAGGGCGACCCATTCTGTCCTCCATCAGCTTCACATGTGTCACTCTGCAATGGCCTCTGCATTGAAAAATTCCTCCCCAGAAGGAGGCCCAGCTTCTGATGGCTTTGGAAAGTGATGATGGTTAATTTCACGTGTCAACTTGACTGGGCTAAGGGATGCCCCCATAGCTGGTAAAACATGATTTCTTGGTGTGTTTGTGAGGGCATTTCTGGAAGAGATTGGCATTTGGATTGGTAGACTGAGTGAAGAAGAGCCCCCCTCGCCAATATCGGCAGGCATCATCCAATCCTTTAAGAACCTAAATGGCACAGAAGAGGTGGGGAAGGACAGATTTGCTCTCTGCCTGAGCTGGGACATCCATTTCCTCCTGCCTAGGACATAGCCACTCCTGGTTCTCCAGCTGGCGGCTGGCAGATCAAAGAACTTCTCCGCCTCCACAATCATGGGAGCCAATCCTCACAAATCTGTTTCTGTAGATCCATGTCTATCCTATTGATTCTGTGTCAATAGGATACCCTGACTTACGTGGCCCCTTAGCACATTTCACCTCAGAGATGCTCGCAGGCCCAGGCAGGCAGTGGTGACTGCCCTCGAGGCCTCTCCCAGGACTCCTAGCTGGAAAAGGGGTCTGGGGGGCTTTGTTCTGGGCTGTGTGCTGTATCGACTTTTCCAGGACCACTCCCAGACTCCAGCCACTGTATATGACTGTGCACAGCCCCACTCTAGGAGGTGCCCTTTTTATCGCACACCCTTGGCAATGTGAGGAGTGGCCCCTGGAGGAGTGCAGGGCACAGAGTGCATGGCTGTACAGGGCAGCCCTGCTTCAACCTGCCCATTATTACCTCCCATTTCCCCCAAGGTTGCTCTGGCCTAGAGTCCGAGCTGTGTGGTCAGAAATCTTTGACTCCTTCCTCTTCCTCATCCTCCATAGCCAATCAGTGTTCAAGTCCATTCAAGACTTTCCTCCTAACTCCCCCACACCCCACCCACATTAGTCGCTTCCTTTGATTTCCACTTCTCCAGGCACCATCCATACCTCTCAGGCTCACACCTGGTTGGCTGCAGGGGCATCTGACCTAGCCGTCCTTCCTCCAGTCTCATGCCCGCCATCCATTCATCGTCCAGCATACACTTACCAAGCACCTACTCTGTGTTGGGCACCCCATCAGGCACTGGGCATGCAAAGAAATAGGATAACTGAGCACGGGGGCTCACACCTGTAATCCCAGCACTTTGGGAGGCCAAGGCAGGCAGATCGAGACCATGGTGGCCAACATGGTGAAACCACGTCTCTACTAAAAATACAAAAATTAGCTGGGCGTGGTGGTATGTGCCTGTAATCCCAGCTACTTGGGAGGCTGAGGCAAGAGAATTGCTTGAACCAGGGAGTCGGAGATGGTGGTGAGCCGAGATCACGCCACTGCAGTCCAGTCTAACAACAGAGTGAGACTCTGCCTCAAAAAAAAAAAAAGAAAAAAGAAAGAAAGAAATAGGACAGACACACCCACACAATTCTATCTTCCAAGTATTCCCTTTCTACATCTGCATACATACCTTCTAAGAAGGTTTTTAAGTTTTCATTCTCAGCCTTTAAGACTTTTGTTAGGCTGAGCAGGGTGAGGCCCAGAGAAATGAATTGGAAGGAGCCAGGAAAAAAAAACAAAAACAAAAAAAACTAACAAGCCTAGAGAGGCCAGGTTGCTTGAGACTGGAAAAGGCAGAACAAGTTCGAACCAGGAAGGAGAGAAAAGAGTTAGCAAGTGCTCACTGTCATGGCAAGTGCTTTGGGAGTTGAGGGAGGAAAACCGTGGAGAACAGGGACAGCTGTCCCGCAGTGATAAGTAGGGCTTTCATGAGGTAGCTGTTTTAGAAATTCCATCTTTTCAAAAAACTTCAGTAGAGATATATTTTTAAAAAATGACATCAGACTGATGTTTTAAAAAAATGTGGCCCAGTGCTTACACAGGCCACGACATGACCCAGGTTATAGAGGAATAAGGCATGGCTCTTTGTTAAGAGCACAGTCTAGTTGGCAGAGACAGCTATATTAAGAAAATAATTTCAATCCACTCTACTCAGACTTCACTCTCTTTCCATCATTAAGATCCCTCTTTGCAAAGCCTCCCACGGCTTACCATTACCTGTAGGAGGGAGTCCCACATGCTTGGCCCTGTGATGAATCATCCACTCACTCAGCCAGATACCTTGTCTATTCCCTGAAATCCACTGACTAGCCATGTGCTACTTCCTTCAGGGTTCTGAGCCTCAGGTGTGCATCTCAAAAAGGGACATACTACCTGTTTATTGTATCTGAAATTAAATATACAGAGAGATACATGAATATAGTCTATACCAGTGATTGGCACAGAGGATGTTCTCAATAAAAAACCTTCAACTTCGAAATAAAAGCAAACCTTCTAAGCACCTGCCATATGCTAGAGAGCCTGCTCTGCAAATGGCTTGGACACCCAGGTGGGACCAGGCCTGTCCAAGTATAAAAACTCTCCACAGCTCAACCCCCACGGGCCTTCCTCTCATTTCATTCCCCCCTTCCTATTCTGATCCTGCTAAATTACCGCAAGCAGATATGGGTTTTACAAATCCTTAGACGTGCAAAAATGGGAGTTCGTCTTCCCATAACCCAACAGAACTTTGCTCTTATCCTCGTTGCTGTGCTAAGAGTTGTTTCGTCATAACTTTAATGATTTCCTTCTTTCCCACCAGCTGGTAGAACTTTCACTCCTCTCCTTTCTTAGAGATGGGGAAAGACTGCTCTTCCAGCATCACCCCTCACTCACTCTACCACCCCCGATTTTGCTTACTCCATGGTTTATGGCAAGGGCTGGCAAACATTTTCTATAAAGGGCCAGACAGTAAATATTTTTGGTTTCGTAGAACATTCTGTCTTTGGGGCAACTACTGAACTGTGCCGTTGTGGCCGGAAAGTGGCCTATACAATATGTAAATGAATGGGTGTTGCTGTTTCCATAAATCTTTATTTACAAAACAGGTAGCAGGCCCTAGTTTGCTGACCCCTGGTTTATGGTATAAGCACTATGATCTCAGTCTTGGAGACTTTAGCTTTTGATACTTACAGCCAAGCTTTTAAAACCCACAAGACCCTTTTCTACCTCAAGCCTTGGTCCCTGCATTTGTAAATCACAGCTTTTATTAGTTATTAGTTATTGCTTCTCTGATAGAGATTTATGAAAGTCTCCTTAACAGACAGGGGCCAAGAATCTGACTCTTCGTTCTTTAAGTATCTACTCTTGCCCCTAAACCTGCTGAGTGGTAGCAGGAGGGTCCCTGGTGTAGCCCTAATAGGTCTGTTTCCCAATGCACACAGCAAGTCAACATGCCAAAAAACCACGTTGCAGCAGAGAAAGGAGTTTAATCATACAGTCACCTAACGAGGTTATGGGAGGAGACCTCAAATCCATCTCCTCAACAAAGTTGGGTTTAGAGTTTTTAAGGGTTTTGGAGTGGGCCAAAGTATGCAAATCATTGATTGGTCAAAGAGTGCAGGGTGATTGGTCAAAGAGTGCAGGGTCAAAGAGTGCAGGGACAGGAAGACGAAGAAGCTGTATTCTCAGGCTGATCCTGTTCCTCTGTTGGGGTCTCCAAACTGGTTGCTGGAATTCAGAGTCTGAAAAACATCTTAAGTGATCCTTAAACAAAAATCTTCTGGTTCTAATGTCAGAGATGCTGTCTGTAGGAACAATGAGGATGCAAGTCAATTCTTTTTTTTTTTTTTTTTTCCCAAGGCAGAAGAATTTTTCTTAGTACAGAACAAAATGAAAAGTCTCCCATGTCTGCTTCTTTCCACACAGACACGGCAACCATCCGATTTCTCAATCTTTTCCCCACCTTTCCCCCCTTTCTATTCCACAAAACCGCCATTGTCATCATGGCCCGTTCTCAATGAGCTGTTGGGTACACCTCCCAGATGGGGTGGTGGCCAGGCAGAGGGGCTCCTCACTTCCCAGTAGGGGTGGCCGGGCAGAGACGCTCCTCACATCCCAGACGGGGCGGCGGGGCAAAGGCGCTCCCCACATCTCACGATGGGCGGCCGGGCAGAGACGCTCCTCGCTTCCTAGATGGGATGGCGGCTGGGAAGAGGTGCTCCTCACTTCCTAGATGGGATGGCGGCCGGCAGAGACGCTCCTCACTTTCCAGACTGGGCAGCCAGGCAGAGGGGCTCCTCACGTCCCAGATGATGGGCAGCCAGGCAGAGACGCTCCTCACTTCCCAGACGGGGTGGCGGCCGGGCAGAGGCTGCACTCTCGGCACTTTGGGAGGCCAAGGCAGGCAGCTGGGAGGTGGAGGTTGCAGCGAGCCGAGATCACGCCACTGCACTCCAGCCTGGGCACCATTGAGCACTGAGTGAACCAGACTCTGTCTGCAATCCCGGCACCTCGGGAGGCCGAGGCTGGCAGATCACTCGCGGTTAGGAGCTGGAGACCAGCCCGGCCAACACAGCGAAGCCCCGTCTCCACCAAAAAAATACGAAAAACAGTCAGGCGTGGCGGGGCGTGCCTGCAATGGCAGGTACTCGGCAGGCTGAGGCAGGAGAATCAGGCAGGGAGGTTGCAGTGAGCCGAGATGGCAGCAGTACAGTCCAGCTTTGGCTCGGCATCAGAGGGAGAGCGTGGAAAGAGAGGGAGAGGGAGACCGTGGGGAGAGGGAGAGGGGGAGGGGGAGGGAGAGGGAGAGGGAATTCTTAAACACATCATTAGAAATGCAAAAATGGAACTTCAGTCTCCTATAACTGAACACAACTTTGCTGTTATCCTCATTCAAGTCAGAAATCCTATCTACAGGAACAACAGGAATGCAGATGGTTAGTATCTGGTGCTATATGACTTTTAGCAGTAAGGAAGTGGGCCAGAGTGCAGCCAGATTAATGCTTAATTACAGCTATATTTCTGTGCAGAGCCCAGCATGAATTCTCATCGACACTGTAGGGGTGGTTTCTCTGGGAAATAACAATTTTTGTTCGCTCAAGTCTTATTCCACTACAGCGGTGGTTCTTAAAGAGTGATTCCCAGGCCAGCAGCACCAGGTCCCCAGAGAGCGTGTTAGAAATGCAGATTCTTGGCCCTTACTCCAGATCTATGGGATGGAAGACTTGGGGTGGAGCCAGCAGTCCTGATGTGGGATTCCCACACCTGCTGAAGGTTGAGAGCCCTGCGCGGAAACCTCACATCTTGCATCCTGTTTTCCTTGCCCTCATATTTTGGCCGTGCTTTTTCCTCCATTCCAAATGCTTCTCATGGGTCTCTTCCATCCTCCAAAACCTTCTGACTCTAAAACTCAGCTGAAAATTGTGTGCTACCTTGAGACAGCCCCACGTGATCGCCATCGTTAATTACCTCCTTTCCTGTTAACTTTTTGCATGTTAAGGTTTTGCCTCTGTAATAGGCCAGAAAGCATTTTCCAACAAAGAATCGGGCCTTCAATGTTTTTGCGCTGCTCACATCAACTAGCAAACTTCCTGTCTCAGATCATTTTCCTAGAAGGGATTCTAAGAAAGGTCCTCAGAGCCTGTGACCTTCTGAGCCAGTACCCTACGGGAATCCTTGTGAGGGAGCAGGAGAGGCAGAGAACAGGGAAGGGGGAAATGTGAGCAGGGAAGTGGCTCCGTCAATGCTAGAATTGAAATTTTTTATTTTTTGTTTTGTAGAGAAGGCAGTTGGCAGGGCTCTCACTTTGTTTCCCAGGCTGGTCTTGAATGCCTGGCCTCAAGTGATCCTCTTGCCTCGGCCTCCCAAAGTAGCTTTGATTTTGAGGAGCATAAACCACACCCCGTGTGAGGCAAGGGGCTGGCATTCTGTTCTTCCTGTCAGCCACTCGTGGGCTGTGAGCCACCCTGAGGAGTGCCACTTTTTGGGGAAGGGGTGCCCATCAGCTGAGGCTCTCCTCCCCAGAGGACAGCAGCTGAGAGCCATCTGCAGCCACCACAGCAGAGCAGCAGTGGGATAGGCACCCCAACCCCAGAAAGAGGATCTGGGCGGGGCTCTAGCACCATCTCTGTCTTATACAAAGCAGGTGTTCAATAAATATTTGGTAATTAACTGATTCCTTCTACCCTCTCATTCCCTGTCTATATAAGTTAATTCTACCATAAGAGTACTGTGTCAATGAGCGCTCTAGCCCTCACAGAGCATTTTATAGGCACACTCTGTGGAAGAAATACCAAGTTCACTTTGCAAACTGGAATAGGAGCAGCCTGGAGAATTCATGCCTCACTGTCTATGGGGGTGAGTGTGGACATGCGAGTATAGAAAGAGAAAATGCACCATCTGGAACCATTGAGAAGCAGGAGGAAAAGTTACAGCCGCAAGCACCACAACCGCCTGTGAACAAATACAATTTTGTGTTTCATCTGGAGTGTGAGTCATTTCCCACTTTCTTCTCCTCATCCTCCCTAAAGTCCAAGTCAACCAAGGAGGAGCTCCAGATGGCTCACCCACAATTAGGTCTTCTTTGATTGTTCTAGAAGGATTAATTAGTCACCACCATGAGTATAAAGACCAAATCAAGAGGCAATATGGCAGAGGGAGAGAGAGGGAGGGAGAGACCTGCCTGCTGCTGAGGCGAGCACAGAAGGGCCTGTGGATTACACAGATGGTGTGTCATTCAAACTCTGTTTTGGAGAATGCCAACGTAGGGATGGGCCAGGTGTGTTAAACAGTCCTGTTCAATGATTCATAGTCCTGGCTACAGCCTAGAATCACCTGGGGAACTTTAAAAAATACTGATGCCCAGGCCCTGCCCTGAGATTCTGGTGTAAGTGGTGCATTGGAGCCTGGGGATGAATATTTCCTTTTTAAAAGCTCCCTGGCTGGATCAATGTGCACTTAGTGAAGAACAATGTTGCAGTGCTTGCAATTTATTTGAACTGCGGTCAGTTTATTGCATTTCCCAAAGTATTTGTCATCTATCTGCCCCGTCCTGTGTTTGGCACTACAGAGAAAACAAAGCAATGGAAACCAGAAATAGCAAAGGATGTGGAGGAGTCCAAAGGTTTGGGTTCAAAGTCCAAGTCTGCCATTTTCCTGCTGTGTGACTTTGGGGAAGCCAGGTCCTTGAGGGGGTGGCATGATTGTGAAGTTGAAAGAGAACAGGACTAGGGCCAAGGGCTCTAATCCTTCCACCTTTGCTGTTAACTCGTGGTGTCACTTCAAAGCCAGTCACACCACCTCTCTAGACTTCTGTTTTTCTGTGGATAAAAGGAAAGAATGAGACTAGATCAGTGGTTTCCAGATTTGGGTTTGAGAGACAGAACCTTCATGGTGCAGGTGTTTCTTGGTTGAAGGGTGGGAGGGCAATGAGACCCATCTTAGGGACTCCTGCTTCTCCTTCCAGGAAATCCCTGCTGTTACTCAAGGGGACCTATTTGAAACCCACTGGACTAGAAGATGTGCTCCCAGGCCCCTTGCTGTGAAGTCCTGTGGTCTTGTCTCTCACTTGCTCTGGACAAACACTCTGAGCAGTACTTTCTGCCCTTAGGTGCTTATGGATACTTTCACATGATGAGCGGGAATGGGTCCTGGAGCTTGTCCACTGGGCACATTTTCCTTCTAAGTGCATTGCTACTTCCTCCTCCCTGACTTCCTCTTGCATCCTATTATTGATTAGTTCGACTTGGCAAGTTTGCCGTAATTTCCAATTCTCTCTGCCAAGTTCCTCATTCCTTGAAGGATGAGCTGGCTTTGAAGACAATGATGCATATGTTCACTGTGGATTCTAGAAAAGGGGGGGACTTCCCAGAATATGTGTTCCTGTGATTTCCATGACGCTTCTCTACAAAGGGCCGTGGGCCGCCTCCCTCAGCTCTGATCTGGGAGAGCAATATCTATTCCTATAGTCAAGCTTGCTCCAGACTGCATTAAAGAAGGAGGAGACAGGGTGTTTCCTAATCGATGATGCCCCTATTAAAATTGTATGTGTTGCAAGCTGTTACAGGGCCTGAATCAGAACCAGGAGGCTATGGCCACAGGGGGCCATCAGAGTTGTTTTCAACCCCTCCGTGCCAGTTTAAGTCTTCTGAGAAGCAGATACCAAAATGGGATTAGATGTTCCAGAGACATATGGAGGGAAATGCCCATCAAGGTTGCAGGGGAGGAATTGGGAGGAGGCAGGGAGAGGCTTCTGGCCGCAGTGCAGATCTGACATCTGTGAATGGTGATTAGGAAGGGGAGTATAGGACAGGAAGAATCTCAGAATTCAGGGCCATTCTGAGGGAGCCTCCGCAGACAACTAGGAATCCCCAGGCAAAGACTGCCCACCTCGAACAGAAACACCCAGCTCGCAGTCTCTGTCCGGTCAGTTGTGGCTGGGAGCAGCCCTGGGGGAGCATCATCTCAGTGTGAACGTGCATGGTGGGACAAAGGCACACGGCTGGAGGCTGGCAGAAGGTTGGAGGGGAGCACCTCCTTCCCCGCCACACCTCTGCTCTCAGTTCAGCTGGTGTAGATTTCACCAGGTGGCCCCAAAGAAATCACAGCACCCTTGTCTTGGCTGATACAGCCTCTGCTGGAAGGTGGCCCACTGGCTGGCTCTGTGTAACTGGAGATGGCAGTGTCCTAGGGGACAGTATTTGAAGACCTGGAAGCACTCAATCTCTTTGGAATATCCACCTTCACTAGACCTGCTATCGGACATGTAAGCCACTTCACAAGTTAAGGCCCTTTTGCAGACACAAGGATAGTAGCCTTCACATTAAAGAACACGCTTCAGCTGAAGTCCATCAAAAATCAATTGGACCATGATAGCAGCTCTGGAAGAAAGCCTGGGAGGGTCTAAATTTCTCCCACTGACAGATGGGAAAATTGAGGCTCAGAGAGGCTGAAGTGACTGACCCTGAGTCACAGACTCAGTAGATGATGGAGGGAGAGAGATAGATTAAGAGCCAAGGTCTGACCTCCCTCATTCACTCAACACGAGCATGTGGCACTTCAGTTTTCAAGCATTGAGGATGCAGCTGTGTCTGTTGACAGACAAAATCCCTGCCTTCAGGAAGCTTACACGGCTGTTGGGGGAGAGAAGTGATAAATGTATAAACATAATAATTTCAGATCGTGGCAAGTGCAATGAAGAAAACAAGATAGAGCAATAGGACAGGAGAGGAAGAGGAAGAGAAAAAAGCCCCCAAGAGTGGTCAGGGGAGGCTTCTCTGGGAGGTGGATTTGATCTGAGTCATGAGTGAGGAGAACGTGCAAGCCCCTGAAAGATCTGGGAGCAAGGCTGGGCGTGGTGGCTCATGCCTCTAATGCCAGCACTTTGGGAGGCCGAAGCAGGAAGATCACTTGAGCTCAAGAGTTTGAGACCAGCCTGGGCAGCATGGTGAGACCCCATCTCTTCAAAAAAATACAAAAACTAGCCAGGTGTGGTGGCACATGCCTGTAGTCCCAGCTTCTCAGGAGGCTGACGGGGGGAGCCCAGGAGGTTGAGGCTGCAGTGGGCTGAGATCCACGCCACTGCACTCCAGCCTGGGCAACAGAGAGACCCTGTCTCAAAAAAAAAAAAAAAAAAAAAAAAAAGAAAGAAAAAAAAAACCTGAGAGCAGAGCAGGGTGGATGGGAAGGACCAAGGCCCTGTGGCAGGAATGGGCTGAGCTTAGGGCTCAAGCCGGAGGGTGGACACCCCTGAGAACAGGGCCAGGAAACTGGTTGGAGAATTGCAGGGGTTTTGTAGGTCCTCTAGTGAGTTTGGATTTTTATTCTGATTTCTATGGAAGCCAATCCATGAGAAGGGCTGGTATGGCATTCAGAGGTTAATGAGATGGGGAATGAACTCCTGGAGGGACGAAACCCACCAGCTGTCATGTCACAGTCTCCATGAGCTTCTGCACTGGGGGCAGGAACCCATCTTCTAGAGCTGCTTTCAGAGACAAAGATGGTCCTAAACCCACATGGTGAGGCAGGTGGGTGGCTTCGCCCTGGGGACTCATTCCTGCAGAAAGGAGAGCAGGGAGGAGCACTGCCACTGCCTCCTTCCTCCCCTCCCCAACCCCCACCCCCAGCCCCCTTCTCCAGAGCGCTCACCCTCAGAATCATGGTTCCTAACCTTGGCTCCATGGGGGTCATTTGGGGAGCTTCATCTCTTTTTATTTATTTATGTATTTATTTTGGGACAGGGTCCCGCTCTGTCACCCAGGCTGGGGTGCAGTGGCAAGATCTCAGCTCACTACAACCTCCACCTCGCGGGTTCAAGTGATTCTCCACAAAGGTAATTGCGGTTTTTGTAATTACTTTTAATTGCAAAAATAGGTGATTCCGATGCATGCCAAAGTTTGAGGACCACTGTTCTAAATAAACTTTGAACAGACATTTAGTAATATTGGTTTGAAAGGTCAGCAATCATTAGCCTCCTTGGGATGCCCATGTGTCTTCCCACTTGAGGCATGTTATGTCCATCCATGAATAATGACTTCCTGGGCACTTGCTTGAGTTCCTGGTGCTATTCTAACTGCTTCGCATGTATTATCTTTCATAACAATCCTATGAGGTAGGAACCATTATTGTTGCTACTATTATTCCCATCCCTAGCCAGGATTCAAGCCCAGGCAGTCTGGCACTAGAGCCTGGCACATAATCTTGCCCTTCTAGTTGGCACAAAATCTCAGTGACCGTTTAGCTCATTGTCTGGCACAGTGTCGAGTAAATGCTCATTAATTCCGAATATGAACAGATATGGGTTGGGAAGGAGAATTCTTAGGGCATGGAATTTGCAGGGAATAGGGAATGTCAGGGGTGGGGTGGGAGGCCGCAGGGGAAAGGAAAGAAGAGAAGAGAGAGCCAGGAGGCACTGCGGGTTTAGCAGGTGCCTGCAAGAGGACCCTGCAAGAAGGAAAGAGGGGAAGTCACTCATTGCCAAGTCAGTCATGAGCCCCACCTGTCCTGGGGCCATGTCAATTTACCAGCCAGAAAGGAGGCCAACATCAAGCCAGGGCCTCTGCTGTGCTTTGGGAACATCCAGAATGAGGGAATGCAGGTTCGATTCCTCAAGGCCCTCATCTTCCCTCTCCTGCAACAGTCCCATCTCAGCCACTTCCGAAGGCATCTCCAGCCCCGCGTATCCTGTCTATACAGGGAATGCATAACTGAGATGAGTAGCCAAGAATTTTGAGCCACAAACCTTCATTTTGCCAGCATATTCAGGAAGCTCTACAGACTGGGCTTCAGACAGTGGAATTAAGGAAATTAGGAAGATGGAGCCCTGTCCTTAAGGAGCTTGCAGTCTAGTGGGGAAGACAGATAAACACACACAAAGTCAAGAGAATAAGAACTTGAAAGGGGTGCAAACAAAACCTCGCTTGAGTTCTAGCATTCTGGAAGAAAAAAAAAAAAAAGTCTTGAAGCCACCAAGGAAGGAATAGTGAAAAGCTTCAGAAGAAAAGTAATATATGAACAGAGCCTTCAAGGGCAAGTAAGAGTTTCTCAGGCCAACTATGTAGTAGGAAGGGTATTCCAGGCAGAAGGAACAGCATAGGCTAAGGCATAGAGTGAAGAAAGTTAAAGAAATGTTGGCCGGGTGCGGTGGCTCACACTTGTAATCACAGCACTTTGGGAGGCTGAGGCGGGAGGATTGCTTGAGCCCAGGAGTTTGAGACCAGCCTGGGCAACATAGTGGGACTCTGTCTCTATAAAAAATAAATAAATAAATAAATAAAAGTTTAAGAAATGTTAAGGAGAAACAACGATTGGTTTTGTGGCTGAAGCAAAAGATGGGTGCACAGAGAAGACAGGGGAAGGCAAAAGAGCCAGTAGGAGATGTAAGGAGGAAAAGTAGGGTCCTATGAGCTGTATCTTCGATGGCAGGTAAAAACCCACTATAGTTGGCTTAAACTAAAAAGAAGAATTTGCTATAAAGAAATAGGAAATCTCTCAGAGCCCAAAGACAGAGATACACTGGGATGCCAGGAAGTATTAAAAATTGAAAGCATCAGGCCAGGGTGAGCCCAGGCAGTGTTCACGCTCCATCTTTTTACCTGCTTCTCCCTGCAGACAGGACTCTATTCCCTTCTCTCTCTGTCCACAGGGGAATTCTGCACAATCCAGTCCACATGACAGACACATGACCGGCTCATAGCTCTAGGGTTTACATGATACATATTGAGACACGTGGAGAAAATAATTCTGTGATTCTAATTCCAATCCTTGGGGAGGGATCTCTGAGTGGTACAGCTCAGGTCCTATAACTGCTCCTCATCCAGTCAGCTATGGCTAAGAGGCGAGGTCACATTTTGCAAATATGATACCTGGTAGTCCTACCCTGGAGGGTAAAGGGAACAGTTCCCAAAGGAAGCGGGGATCTGTAACACATAGACTGAGTGGGTACCCTAGAAATTCTCAACCATAGCCTCATAAGCCACGGTAGGGAATTTAGACTTTATCAGATAAGCAATTGGAGGTACTGGAAGGCATGACAAGATGGAATTTGTCTTTAGAACTGTTGTAGACAATGTAAAGGATGGATTACGAAGAGAGCAAGAAGGCTAGGAGGCCACTTGGGAAAGTGCTGAAATAACCAGGCCACGGAACGATGAGACTCAAATAGGACAAAGGCAATGAGAGTGGAGAAGCATTTTAAGGATGGAAATAAGGCCTTGGTGATGGTTGAAAGTGGGGGCTGAGGATGAAAGAGCTGAATGGCTCTTTGTTTCCTGCTGATGTGACAGGGGACAGTGATGCTGCTAAGTGGAATAGTGGCTACAGAAAGGGGGAGAATTGGGGAGGGGGGCACAGAACATACGTAGTACGTGGGAAAGTGAGGCTAGCTTAGACCATGCTGAACTGGAGAGGTGACCAGATGGAGAAACTGATGGATCCCATCTGCTGTTGCTTTCCTCAGACCCCTTGACACAAGCTCCATTACCAATAAAGGGGAATTGGGTGGCATTATAAAATTCTTCTCATCTTATTGGTTGAGAATTGAGAAATCAGGAAGAAGCCAAGTCTAGAAGACAGAGTGGGGGTTTTGGAGTCAGCCAGACAGTGTGTGTGCCAGTCAGCTGTGTGACCTTGAGAAAATTACTCAACCTCTCTGAGTCTCAATTTTCCCAAAGGTGAAATGGTATCCTAGGCTAACCTTATAGAATATTATGGAGGTGAAGTGTGGTAATATTTGTAGTGTCCTTACAATATAAAGAAGCTCTCAGTAAGTGGTCACTGGGATTATTAGGTTTTTTTTCCCGAGAAATGCTGCATTCATAGTCTTGGGTCTGAAGCTGGGTTTCCCTGACAAATTTATCTACTCCCTGAGCTCCTTCTAAAATGATTACTCCACCAACTTATTACTTAACTGAGTTCTTCTCTACCATAGCAATAGAATCCCAAATTAATTCAAAATTTGGGTCTGGACCAGCAATCAACTGACTCTGAACTGACAAATTTGACTATGTAGTGGATCAAATCATTGGGGAAGATAATAACAGCCTCTGTTGGCTGTTTACTGTATATTGGGCACTGTTCTGAGGGCTTGACAAAGTATTTACTCAAAAAAATTCTCACACATAACCCTACAAAGTCAGTACCATTATTCTCATCCCATTTTATAGATGAGGAAATTGAGGCCCAGACATGTGAAGTAACCTATGAAGATTGTACAGCTAGGAGGCTATAGAGCCAAGATTTGCATCCAGGCAGTCTGCCCCAGAGCCCACAATCTCATCCAGTCATACATACTACATAATTCACTCTTATTTTTCATTGTTCCCCCAGAGAACATCTCATTGTTCCACAGAACATTTATTCTCAAGTCTGTCTCAACCCAACATGAGGTATTTTGAAAATAATTTATTTGGAACTGATTTTCTCTTTAAAATAAATTGAGAGCAATTAGCTATTTCACCCAGCCTCACTTGCATTCAAATATTCTCTTTAAGTAGGGAAGTAGGCCAGGCATGGTGGCTTATGCCTGTAATCCCAGCACTTTGGGAGGCCGAGGCAGGTGGATCATTTGAGGTCAGGAATTCAATATCAGCCTGGACAACATGGTGAAACCCCATCTCTACTAAGAATACAAAAAAATTGGCCGGGCATGGTGGCTTGTGCCTGTAGTCCCAGTTACTTGGGAGGCTGAGGCAGGAGGATTGCTTGAACCCAGGAGGTGGAGGTTGCAGTGAGCCAAGATCGTGCCACTGCACTACAGCCTGGGCAACAGAGCAAGACACTGTCAAAAAAAAAAAAAAAAAAAAAAAAAGAAGGAAAGTAACTCCTACTAAGGGAGCAGAGATAGTGTCTTCATCTGTTTGAGTTGTTACAACAAGATACCTTAAACTGGGTAATTTATAAACAATAGAGATTTATTGCTCACAGTTCTGAGGCTGGGAAGTCCACTATCAAGGTCCTGGCAGATTCAGTGTAGTGAGGCCCTGCCCCTCATAGATGGTGCCTCCCAAGGTCCTCATACAGTGGTACAGTCGAAGGGGCCAAGAAGCTCCCTCAGGCCTTTTGCAAGAGCATGAATCCCACTCATGAAGCCTCCATCCTCATGACCGAATCACTTCCCTGATGCCCCTTTCCCGACACCACTGCACTGTGATTAAGGTTCAGCATATGAATTTTGGGGAGACATGCACATTCAGCCCTTAGCCGATAGTCATGGCAATTATAAGTTGTCATGGTGCTCTACTCTCTGTCACAAGTTGAGCAGGTGGTGATGTCAAAATCTGAACATGCCCGTGAGAAGATATCCTTCAGGTGGAGGTCACTTTCCATGGTTGTCTCAGGAGACAGTTTCAGAAATGTTCATTTAAATCAAGATTTTAACTTTCAAGGACTCCCTTGAAAATCCGAAGAGAGTTACTTGACAACACGTGTAGATGAGGGGGAAAAGAAGTTACTGACATTCTCCTCATAAAAATGTACAAGGTCAGGCATGGCAGCTCACACCTGTAATCCTAGCATTTTGGGAGGCCAAAGCGGGAAGATTGCTTGAGCATTCAAGACCAGCCTGGGCAACATAGAGAGACCCCATTGCTATGAAAAACAATTTTTTTAATTAGCTGGGCATGGTGGCACACACCTGTGGTCTCAGCTACTCAGAAAACTGAGACAGAAGGATTGCTTGAGCCCAGGAGGTCAACGCTGCAGTGAGCCATGATCATACCACTGCACTCCAGCCTGGGCGTCAGAGTGAGAACCTGTCTCAAAAGAAAAAAAAAAGGGCGAGGTGTGGTGGCTCACATCTATAATTCCAGCATTTTGAGAGGCCAAGGCAAGAAAATTGCTTGAGCCCAAGAGTTCGAGACTAGCCTGGGAGACATAATGAGACCCTGTCTCTCTAAAAATAGTAATAATAAATATATAAGCACGGCTCTAAATAAAATCCCTGCCTCAGAAAAAGATAAATAAATAAAACCCCATGTAATTTTGGAGAGAGGCATGGATCTTCTGAAACCCATCCCTGAACCTCAAGAAGCTCTGCCATAGAAGATAGGCTGGGCAGATACTCTAATCATCCCTCCGAATTCAGTCTTGGCTTGTTAATTTGCAATGTAACTCCCTGTGAATATCCCCATAAAACTGAAATTCATTTTGCTCACTTATCATGCTCTGCCCTTGAGACACTTGTGAAATTAGCTGCAGAGAACCATTCGGATGGGCAGGCACCATTTCTCACTGGATATGGCATTATATCAGGAATTATGCCCTGCCTTCCCAGTCTGGGGTACAAAATAAAGTTGTGTTTCTTTGAAAATTCAAATCAAATGACTCTAAACGCTCTTCTTGATTATAAAGGAAGCACTGTTCTTATTATAAGGTTCTGCTCCCCTAAGTATGCTTTGAAAACCCTGAGAAATTGCTCTGTTGTCAGTAAGGAATCCCTCCAGCTGCTTTTGAAGCCCACTCCACTGCCCTCTGGGCACCTTCCATCCTGGTCAAGGCACGCAATGCCCCATGTGCCAGAGCTGGTCAGCAGCTCAATGAGGTGTTCTCTTCAAACGCCTTTGTTTGAAGAGTCACAGCTATTATTTCACCCTGTGGTGGCGATGGTGGCACGTGGGGGAATTGTTATAGTTTCCATTGACCACTTTTTCCAGCTAACACATGGCTTCATGTATTGCTCAAGTGGTCGACAGGAGGGACATTCATTGAATCAAGAGCTATAGAAATGTAACTACACATGAACTTCTATCAGTTTGTATATAAATTTAATGTATTTACTTATGTATTAAACCATTCAAGCGATAGATAAAGATCTGTAATAGATTTCAAGCCAGTGTACATTATGTAGATTTCCTCTAGCTCTTCCCAGCAGGACAATTCTAGCCCACAGATTAAGTAGGCAAGGGGGCATGGGTCAGGACAGGAAGTGCTGTGCAAAGAAATCTCCCTCCACCCTTCCCCCAGGGCCTGAGTTTAATTACGTGCAGTACACAAGTACCCTAGAAAATGTACCTGACTGGTTGGCTCATAGTCTCACCCTTCATTTTGAATTTATTTATTTATTTTAAATTTATTATTATTATTATTTTGAGACGGAGTCTCGCTCTGTCGCCCAGGCTGGAGTGCAGTGGCGCGATCTCCGCTCACTGCAAGATCTGCCTCCTGGGTTCATGCCATTCTCCTGCCTCAGCCTCCCGAGTAGCTGGGACTACAGGCGCCCACCACCGCACCCGGCTAATTTTTTGTATTTTTAGTAGAGACGGGGTTTCGCCATGTTAGCCAGGATGGTCTCGATCTCCTAACCTCGTGATCCGCCCGCCTCGGCCTCCCAAAGTGCTGGGATTACAGGCATGAGCCACCGCGCCCGGCCCATTTTGAATTTAACTGGGCAGCTATCCTCCCACGCATTCACGAGCCATTCACAGCTGAGAGATTGGAAAGCTTGATGGATTATTGGCAGAAAGACCTAGGTAGAGCTGGGAAACCATAGTAGACTCTTCTGGGTAGCCACAAAGCACTAAGTATCTGGGCAGTGAGAGATAAGAATGATGGAGAAATAAGAAAGATGAGATGTCTAAGACAAACACACTTGATTCACAATTAGGTCCAAGGCCAGCACTACCCTTCCCAGATTCACCCAAGAGGTAACTTACATAATAAATGCCTATTGCTGTATGGGTCAGATGAAACTTATTTTCCCATAGCCTAATGTCATTTAGGTCCTGCCTGATTTCTTTTTCACAATGGACCTGTGATAAATACTAATTTGCAAAGTCATTCTATTGTCCTTTGCAAAATAAACCACTCCAAAACTTAATGACTTGGAACAAAACTGTAATTACCTTGAGCAACTTTTCTTTTTCTTTTTTCTTTTTTTTTTTTTTTGAGACAGGGTTTCACTCCCATTGCCCAGGCTGTAGTGCAATGTCGTGATCACGGCTCATTGCAGCCTCAACCTCCCAGACTCAAGTGATCCTCCCGCCTCTCAGCCTCTGGAGTAGCTGAGATCATAGGCGTGCACCATAACACTCAGCTAATTTTTAGATTTTCTGTGGACTGGACCTTGCTATGTTTCCTAGGCTGCTCTCAAACTGCTGGATGCAAGTGATCCTCCTGCTTCGGCCTCCCATTGTGCTGGGATTACAGGCATGAGCCGCCATGTCCAGGTTGAGCAACTTTTGAAGAAAGTATTTGGACTTTGCCAGGCAAAAACTGTAAACATTGAATGCAAGTCAGTAGTTTCGGTTTGCTTTTTCTCCTGCAGAGGTATGGGTTAACAATTTTGAAAGCATTCTCTGTATATTTTAGGATTAAGAAAATAAGACAATATGTCATAGATAATAGGAGCCAGGTTTTTCACCGTTAGAAAAGGAAGTTAACAAATATGAAAAGGGAGGGAGCTAGAATGAAACCTTATGGAGTTATTCCATAAGGTTATGAACTCAGGGTTTGAACTAATCATTTTTAATATAGAGAGATAGATATAAAAATAGATAAAGTGTGGGTATATATGTGTGTGTGCACGTGGACACATATATATATTTACTGGGTCTGGTCACTAAGAGGGCTAAAAAGCAATGATGCTCAGTAGCAATGAGCATGCCTATCACCAAGATATTGGTTTCTAAATACCTTTCCTCACTAAAAAGAACCAAAACTCCTTAGGAAAATGATTCAAAGGCTGGGACAGGGACAATACAAGATGAGCCTGGAACATCTTCTGCCAGAAAAGTATGTAAGTGCTCAGAGAATCATGGGAACATATGAAAAGGACTTGGGACCAGTTGGAAGAGGCTCTCAAAGGCCAAATCTGGGAATTTAAGCATCAGAATACATCATGATATTAACAGATTATAACCCACTGACTCAAATGGAAATCACTTAGTTAAAACTGTTATAACTAAGTAAGTAGGGGAAAAGGGAAATATCTTTCTTGCAGTAGAATGCTCATTAATAAGTATAGAAGAAGTGATGAAATTAGAAAATCACCATTTGCAATCATCATGGTAGAAATTGTTTAATCAATTGAATCATCAATGGATACTAAAGCTAGTGGCTCAAAGAGTCATGAACAACAGGATCATTACACGGTCTCAAAGCATCACTCTGTAAAATACTTATTAATTACAAACAAAAAACCCATAACTTTACACTGAGTAAATTTATAAAACTGTCAGATGCCATCATAACCTAATATTTAAGTTCAATATCACCTGTAATGGGATGAATCAACATTGCTTACCTCCTGATATGATGCACTGAGAAAATACAAAATCTCTTTTGTTGTATTTCTGCCAAAAAAATGTGTAACCTGAATCTAATTGTGAGAAAATACCAGATAAATTCAAGTTGAGGGACATTCTATAAACTAAGTGAACAGTACTCTTCAAAAGTGTTAATGTCATGCAAAGCAAAGGAAGCCTGGGAACTGGCCCAGGTTAAATGAGGTTATACAGACATGACAAGCGAATGCAATGCATAATCCAGGATTTTCTTTTGCTAAAAAGGTCATTTTGGGGACAATTGGCAAAATTTGAACAAGGTCTGTAGATTAGATAATAGCATTATAAAAATGTAATTTTCTGGCTTTTATAATTATACTGTGTTTCTGTAAGAGAATTTTCTTGCTTTTAGGAGATACACATTGCCTTATATAGGGGTATGCAACTTACTTTTAACTTTTAACATTTGCCCTGTCCTCCTGCAATTGTTTAACATTTGGGCAATTTGGATGAAAGATGTGGGATTTTTTGGGGTGTTATTCTTATATATTTTCTGTAAGTTTATAATTATATCAAAATAGAAAGGGCTTATAAACAACTTTTTTTTTTTTTTTTTAAGACAGAGTCTCCCTCTGTCACTCAGGCTAGAGTACATTGGTGCCATCTTGGCTCACTGCAACCTCCACCTGCCGGGTTCAAGCAATCCTCGTGCCTCAGCCTCACAAATAGCTGGGATTACAGGTGCGCACCATTATGCTTAGCTAATTTTTGTATTTTTAGTAGAGACGGTTTCTCTATGTCGCCCAGGCTGGTCTTGAACTCCTGTGCTCAAGTGATCTGCCCGCCTTGTCTTCCCAAAGTGCTGGGATTACAGGCGTGAGCAACCGCACCCAGCCAAACAACTATTTTCTTGCTTCTTCTGTGTCAGGTTCAAGTCCAGGTTCCAGCCCATGCTGAGGTCTGAAGGAAGTGGGTGGATGAATGGCAGATAGCTGAAACAACACTCGGGGGGCTGTCAGTAGGGGAAATATGGCTTTATTCAGCAGCTCGCTCATCAGCAGCTCTTCTACACTGTCTGTTCTGTCTCGGCTGCCTGCTGCGGCTGCCCCCACGCACAGCTGTGTGGCCAGCTCTCCCTTCAGGGTCAGCAGCTTATCTCCTTCTCTCTCTGCGCATGAGCGCAAGAGCCATGTCAAGCCATGCCCAAGAGCCAAGCCAAGCCATGTCCCCCGTGCACAGTGTCAGCAGGGCAGTTATACCTTTTACAGACAATAGTGGCTCCAAGGCAATATGAGCTTACACAAACAGGTTATACAACAAGTGGAGTATGTGCCTGCACCCTAAACTTGCTGAGTCATGCAGGCTCAGATGTCTGCCTTGTCTACTCTTAACCAAAGGTACTATGGGTCGTCTGGGGCTCAGTGGTCAGTTTTTCTTCTGTCCTTACTCATGATCTCTTGCATGTGCCATCAAATGCTGGGGCAGAAACATCCCAGAAGGCTCCATGTGCATGTCTTCTCCTGTTCTTTGGTGAAGGTGGCTGGGAGGCTGGGCTCAGCCCCGGTACTAGGACAGCAGGCCCCTCTCTCCATAGTCTTGGGGCTTCTTCCTCTCCAGGCTTCTCCACATGGCATCTCCAGCAGGGTGGCAGGACTTGTTACATGGTGGCTCAGGGTTCCTGAAAGTGCCGAAGTAGAAGTCACCAGGCCTTCTTGAATCTTAGAGCCAGGAGAAGCGTGTGTTACTTCCCCTGTATTCTGTTCATTCAAAAGACCCACAGGGTCAGCCAGATTCAATGTAGGGGGAACTTTACAAAGATGTGATGATCAGGAGGTATGGCTCACGAATGGCCATTGTTTGCAGACCAGTTACAACAACAACAATCGAGGTTCAATCTGCAAAGCATAACCACTATGCGTAGTGCAGAATAAGGGGTTTGTTAAATGCCCAGGACCTCACAGAATTGTGGGAGGAACGGATGAAGAGGGGTTGATAAGGAGGGGCTGGAAGCTCTGCCAAAGCAGTGACATGGATGGGCAAGTCAGAGCTTGCGGGAAACCTGGGGAGCCAGGTACATCTGGCTGCTGGAGTGGGATGATGAGAAAGCTGGTAGGGACCAAGGGGGGGCTGTGGCCTCTGTGTGTGGGGGTGTGGCTTGGAGTTGCTGTTGGTCAGCAAGGCCAATGATCAGGAGGAAGAGGTGGTCACAGAGCCAGAGAGAGTGAGGACAAGCTGGAATCTGCCAGCATGTCTGCATTGGTCTTTCTCTGCACTGAAATCACAATGACTTTCCGAAAACATTGGTCACTGTTTCCCTTCTACCCTCCAAATCTCACACACTGTTTCTCTTTGGCTAAGTCTAAGCTGGAACCACAGGGAGAAGGGGATCGTGACAAACCTCGTTCTAGCTTAGCCAACGTAACATAGTATAAAACTGTCATAAGAGGAAAAGAGAAAGGACCATAACTGAGGGCTTGCAACTTGGATGGAATCTGTGAGCATATTTTTTGTAGCCAGAAAAGAACCCCAATATAATAGGTCATAATTAAGAGCATTTGCTAAGTAAGCCTCATAAATATAATGAAATCATAAGCGAGAGCATCACTTTCCCACAGACTGTGTTGAACTGAACCTCCTTTGTACCAATGATTTCCAATAAAACCTCAATGAACATGATAAAAATGGCTGAAATTTGAAGCTTAAGCTAAATTCCTTAAAAAGAGCAAAAGAGTCTCAAATTCACATTAGGAATTTATCCAAAACCATTTTCTAGCTTGAATGAGCAACAATGATGATGATAGCCAGCATTCTTATACTCCCGGGTGCTTACCAGGCACTATTCTAAGAGTGTTAATTCATTTAACCTTTGTTACAACCCTATAAAATAGGCATTATTATCTCCACTTTATACATGAGGACACTGAGGCACTGAGAGGTTAGAAGCCTGCCCAAGGTCACATACTGTTAAATATCAAAGATACGGTTTGAACCCCAAGAGTGCAGTGCTCAAGGCTGCTCCACACCAGCAGGCTAAATTGCCTGTCATACCCTGCCTTCCATATCATGGCATCCAAGGATTCGTCCATAAGAACATATGTTCCCAATAAAAGCCTTGGGCATTGTCAGATACTTTTGTTTGTAATAAACTTGTTTATTCATTCAGTCAGCCAAGATGAACTCAAAGCTTATCATCATGTACCAGATATGCTAAGCTCAGGGGTCTCTACAGTGAGCAAAACCTGACCTGGCCCCCTTTCTCCTGGAGCCTACTGGCCAGTGGAAAAAGAAGTGACTCCAGTGATCTCACAAATGAGAGTGCAATTGCTGGCTGGTGTATATGTTCTAAGGTGGATGAGTCAACCACCCTCGGTTCTATTATTTTCTGCACATTGCAGCAGGAAAGTGGAAAGTGTATATTCTGGAGAAATTTTTGCTAAAAGAGTTGATATGGTTTGGCTGTGTCCCCACCCAAATCTCACCTTGAATTGTAATAATCCCCATGTGTCAAGGACAGGGCCAGGTGGAGATAATTGAATCATGGGAGCGGTTTCCCTCATACTGTTCTTGTGGTAGTGAATAAGTATCACCAGATCTGATAGTTTTATAAAGGGGAGTCCCCCTGCACATGCCCTCTTGCCTGCTGCCACGTAAGACATGTCTTGCTTTCCCTTCGCCTTCCACCATGATTGTGAGGCCTCCCCAGCCATGTAGTACTGTGAGTCAATTAAACTTCTTACTTTATAAATTACCCAGTCTCAGGTACGTCTTTATTAGCAGTGTGAGAACAGACTAATATGAGGGTTCAATTCCTTCTTAATTTTTACGTAACCAGAAACACCGATTCTCTGAGCATTCCTACTCCCTGACTGCTTCTCACTCCTTCAAGTTCCTCCTGCCGGTGCCCATGGGCTGAGTTCATACTTAGCTCCCTGTGTCTGCCTTTCCTATCAGTCTTTCTCTGATTGGCGAATTTTCCCTTCTCTTCCTAATATTGCTTTTACCTGTTGGGTTTGTTTGTCTAACAGCCCTCCTCCTACCTCTGTTAAAGAAGTGTAATTACAGAGAGCAAAGGGGAAATAACAGTTGGCTAATTATGAAGTAGCCTTTCCCAAGAACACTGAGAACATTTTAAAATTGCACATGGCAGGGTGCAAGAGCCCGTGACTGTAATCTCAGCACTTTGGGAGGTTGAGGTGGGAGGATCACTTGAGGCCAGGAGTTCAAGACCAGCCTGGGCAACATAGCAAGACCTTGTCCTTGTCTCTCTAAAAAAAAAAAAAAAAATTGTCAAAAAAAATTGGCTGGGCATGGTGGTTCACCCTATAGTCCTAGCTACCAGAAGGCTGAAGCAGGAGGATACCATGAGCACAAGCAGTTGGAGGTTGCAGTGAGCTATGATCATGCCACTGAGCAAGACAGAACAAGATCCTATCTCTAAAATAAAATAAAATAAATAATAAATTACACCCCCATTAAATCAGGTAGGCCTGGAAAATAATGAGTGGTTTTAAATCTCTCTAAGAAGGGTGTGAATGGAAAATGTACAATTTAAACCAAAACAACCTCTCTCATGATATGGTTGGAATGTCTCTTCATCCTAACGTCCTTCTAGGGACAATTGAAGCTAGCTTGACGCTAGTGCAAAGGCCCTAAACACGAGGAAAGAGATTTCACGAGTGTCTGTCGTGTTACGCAATAAAGCACAGGGTTTTTGTTTTGCTCTAGGGGTTGCAGCTGGAAGGTGGTATGGACTGAATGTCCCCCACCAAAAAAACTCATATGTTGAAGTCTAATCCCCAGTGTGATGGTATTTGGAGGTGGCATCTCCAAACTAGGGTGGAGCCCTCATGAATGAGATTAGTACCCTTATAAAAGGAGACATGAGAGAGAGAATCTCCCTCTCCCCGATGTGAGGACACAGTGAGATGGTAGCCACCTGCCAGCCAGGAAGAGAGCCCTCACTAACAGCCAGACCATGCTGGTACCCTGATCTCAGACTTCTAGCCTCCAGAATTGTGAGGAATACATGTCATTTACACCACCCAGTGTATGATATTTTTGTTACAGCAACCTGAACAGACTAAGACAGAAGGAGTGAAAATATAAAGGAACAGAAACATAAATTTTCATAGACTTTATAAGTTGTCTGAAGTCACTATGTCTATTCATTTCACACACAGAGAATTTTTGTATTCTCAAATTTAAAACTTGAATCTCAACTCCTGAAGAATGACATGGAAGTTCCAAAACCTGCAGTAACTAATGACTCACCAGTTATAGTTGTATCCCCCCGGCTGGTGGGCAGGAGTTAGTCACTTAGTGTAAGTGGGGTTAACTGACCTCCTAGCAGTCCCCTCTCAGTATGGCTGTGTGGTTCTCAAGAATTACTCAATCCCATTTATTCATCACATCCACCCTCTGGGACAGCAGAGTGACACACTGCTGCTTACCAACACGTCAGGTTCTCCTGTCTTTCCAGCAGGGAGGATAGTGCTTCCTTGCCCCTTTGAAATTAGGTTTCTCCATCTAACTTGCTTTGACCAATGAAATGTAAACAGAAGGGACACATTTTATGTCTGCATGGAAGCATTTAAACGTCATCTTCTCCTGTTGCAGTGATCTTGGAAGCACATGTTGATATCAAGGTGCCTTAAGACCAAAGGTCCCTGGAAAGCTGAAACAATCTATGGAGAACAGCTGCCCTGGAAAATTAACTGGACTCACAGTGGGCGTTTTGCATGAGTGAAAGACAAATGTTAGTGTTTATTTTTATTTTTATTTTTATTTTTTGAGGCAGAGTCTCGCTCTGTTGCTTAGGCTGGAGTGCGATGGCATGATCTCGGCTCACTGCAACCTCTGCCTTCCGAGTTCAAGCAATTCTCCTGCCTCAGCCTCCCAAGTAGCTGGGATTACAGGCACCCACCATCATGCCCGGCTAATTTTTGTATTTTTGTAGAGATGGGGTTTCACCATGTTGGCCAGGCTGGTCTCGAACTCCTCACCTCAGGTGATCCACCTGCCTCGGCCTCCCAAAGTGCCGAGATTACAGGCGTGAGCCACTGCACCCAGCCAAATGTTAGTGTTATTAAACAACTGAGATTTTGGGGGTCTTTGTTACTGCAGCATAAAATAGCCTATGCTGTCTGACACAAGCAAATATTATTACTTGATTTTAAAAATAAGGAAACTGCAGGATTGATATATGATGGTAAAAATTAAAAATTCAAAGATCTTTAAGAAGTTTGTTGTCTCCTTCCCATAACTTATGATGACATCTATCTCTTTTTTTCTTTCTTTTTCTTTTGTCTCTTTTAAACCTTCTCAGCATCCCAGCTCTGGCCAAATCTCACTTCCTCCTTCCATTGTTCCCCATGTTACTAAGTAAGGTTCTTGAGGGCAGGGACTGTGCCACTAAGTGTTGTGCACATAGCACATGCTTAAAAAAGATTAGTTTAATTGAGTCATTTCCAACAATGTCATGCTTGCATTATTTTTTTAAGATCCAAAACAGCCCATTCTATAATGATTTTTCTCTTGGAAAGTCATTTTGAGAAAAATAAAATTATCTGTGGGAGAAAACCACCATGGCACATGTACAACTATGTAACAAACCTGCACATTCTGCACATGTATTCCAGAACTTAAAGTACAACAAAATTTAAAAAAATTGTTATACATTTAAAAATTATGACTAGCAGCCAGGCATGGTGGCTCACGCCTGTAATCCCACCACTTTGGGAGGCCAAGGCTGGTGGATCACAAGGTCAAGAGATCAAGACCATCCTGGGCAACATGATGAAACCCCGTCTTTACTAAAAATACAACAATTAGCTGGGCATGGTGGCATGTGCCTGTAATCCCAGCTACTCAGGAGGCTGAGATAGGAGAATCGCTTGAACCCAGGAGGTAGAGGTTGTAGTGAGCCAAGATCACGCCACTGCACTCCAGCCTGGCGACAGAGCAAGACTCTGTCAAAAAAAAAGAAGAAAAAGAGAAAGAAAGAGAGAAAGAAAGAAAGAAAGAAAGAGAAAGGAAGGAAGGAAGGAAGAAAGAAAGAGGAAAGAAAGAAGAAAAGAAAAGAAGAAAGGAAGGAAGGAAGGGAAGACGGAATGAAGGGCAGAGAGAGGAAGGGAGAAGTAGTGGGGGAAGGCATTGCCTAGAGCAGAAACCCCCAGCACTCAGGGCAAGGCTGTAAGTACCCAGTTAATAATGAATGCAGCTAGTCCGCTCCTTGGGGACTACTCTGGAGCCTCTATTCCTGAGACAGTTAAATTATTGATGGAAAATATATAATGTTATGGCCTGAGCTGACAGTTGGAAGACAAGCTGACAGCACTTTAAATTTATTCTGCCCCCAGAAAAGTAGCGGCCACTCTCTGATTTTCAGAGGTGCCTGAGGCCCCAGCAAGTGACGATGCTGAAGAGGTCAGGGTTTTCAAAAGGTCCATGGCTCTCCCTGGCCAGGTCTAGAGGCAGCAGGAGACCTTGGACAGAAGGGTGGGATTACCTGCTGATGTTCTTTCTTTATGTGTGAATCCCCAGGAATTGTGAATGGTTCCTCCAGGTCTCCATGCAAACAAGCCAGCCCTGGGCACTTCCCAAGCAACACCCATTCTCCACTCTCATCTGCTTGGTCTTGCTAACTTCAGGTTGAAGCCTCTAGTAGCCTGCTAGGGCTGCCATAACAAAGTATGGCAATCTGGGTGGCTTAACCAACAGAGATCTCTGATCTCACAGTTCTGGCAGCTGGAAGTCCGAGACCAAGTAGCTGGCAGGGTTGGTTCCTCCTGAGGGCAGTGAGGGAGGACCTGTTCTACGCCTCTCTCCTAGCTGCTGGTGGTTTGATGCAATCTTTGGTGTTCGTTGGCTTGTAGATGCATCTCCGTGATCTCTGCCTCTTTATGTTCTACACAGGCATCTCCCTGTGTGTGTGTTTGTGTCTCTGGGTGAAATGTTCCCTTTTTATAAGGACACAGTCATATTGAATTAGGGCCCACTCTAATAACCTCATCTTAACTTGATTATATTGCAAAGACCTTATTTCCAAATAAGGTCACATTCACAGGTACTAGGGGCTAGGACTTCAACATCTTTTGGGGGAACACAATTCAACCTTGTTACTAAACCAGGCTTTCTTTTGTCTGCACTGACTCCTGGCCCCCATCGCTAGAGAAGGCTCTGCATTCTACCTGTTTCTGGAGCCAAACCTCAGGGAAAGGAAAGGCCCAGAGAATGATTAATAGATTTCTGGAGATTTCTTTTCCTTGCCAGAAAAAGGAGGAAATTATGTGCAACCTGCATTTCATCAAAAGAGAACTGGAAAGCTCTAGTCTCTCTCCCCACTCCGCTAAGCCTTTGCAGAACTGCCCAAGGCACTCTGTTTGCCTTTCAGAATTACTTTATCTGGCCATAAGCCCGGACCTCCCTGCTTAACTAGACAACTCCAGGGGCTGGCCCAGGGGAATGGGTGAAGGGAGTGCAGCTTCATTTAGGGAACAGGTTCTGGAAGGCTGAGGGCCAGGTATGGTGCTACATAGTGGAGTTGCAAAGATGAGAAGGCAGGGTCCCTACCTGTCAGAAAAAGCTGTAACAGAGGCCCACAGGCACTATGGGGGCCCACAGGAATGAGTTCTCAAGTCTACATGGAGGCATCAGGAAGCCTTCACAGAAGAGCTAAGACTCAAAGGATATAAGGTGCCTGCCAAATAGAAAAACAAGGAGAGGGTGTTCCAGGCAAAGGGAGCAGCAGGCACAAAGGCACAGAGGTGGGGCGGGGCCTGGGGATCCTGTCACCCAGAAGCAGTTAAGTGTTGCTGGATCCCAAGCTTAAGGTGGGAGGAGCAGAAAATGAGGTGAGTCGGGCTGAGAGGCTTGGACTGTTACTTGAGGTGCTGCAGGAGTGTACAGGAAAGGGATTCAGTGAGATCTGGGATCCACATGGTGCATCACCCAAGATTCTGCAACCAGGAAGAGGGGGCGTTGGGAATGCAGGCCTAGAAGCAGCATGGCGGGTGGAGGTCAGGGGACTGGGCAGGAGGGAAGACCTGGCACTGGACAAGTTCTTTAACCTCTCCTGGTCTCTGTTAGGATGAGGGCATAATAGAATCTGCACTTCAAGGTGTTGTGATTATGAGAAATCATGCAGATGAGATTCTGGTAAGTGGTGCCTGGCTTAGAGGAGGCCCTCAATACATAGAAATCATGTGACTTAGTCACACTGAGATTATGCAAATTGAACCAGCTATACTTAGTAACCACCTCATCAAAACAAAGTGCAAGAAATTGCAAAGATATGGAACCAACCTAAGTGTGCCCATCTACCAACGAGTGGATAAAGAAAATGTGATATATATACACCGTGGAATACTACTCAGCCATAAAAAGAAACAAAATAATGTCCTTTGCAGCAACTCAGATGGAGCTGGAGGCAATTATTCTTTTTCTTTTCTTTTTCTTTCTTTCTTTCTTTCTTTCTTTCTTTCTTTCTTTCTTTCTTTTTTTTTTTTTTTTGAGACAGAATCTTGCTCTTGTCATCCAGGCTGGAGGGCAATGGCACAATCTCAGCTCACTGCAACATCCACTTCCCGGGTTCAAATGATTCTCCTGCCTCAGCCTCCCAAGTAGCTGGGATTACAGGCACCCACCACCATGCCCAGCTAATTTTTGTATTTTTAGTAGAGATGGGGTTTCGCCATGTTGGCAAGGCTGGTCTCGAACTCCTGACCTCGTGATCCGCCTGCCTTGGCCTCCCAAAGTGCTGAGATTACAGGCAAGAGCCAGCACGCCCAGCCTGGAGGCCATTTTTCTAAGAAGGTAACTCAGAAATGAAAAACCAAATACTGTTATGTTCTCACTTATAAGTAGGAGCTAAGCTATAAAGACTCAAAGACATACAGAGCGATACAATGGACTTTGGGGACTGATGAAGGGGAAGTTGGGAAGAGGGTGAGTGATAAAAGACTACATTTTGGGTACAATGTACACTGCTCAGGTGACAAGTGCACTAAAATCTCAGAATGTACCACTAAAGAACTCATCCATGTAACCAAAACCACGTGCACCCCAAAAACTATTGAAATAAAAATATAAAATATTTTTAAAAGTTCAAAAGAAGAAAAGGGTTTCATTTTACTTATTGTGGTGCATTAAAGATGACTGCAAATTCTTTGACACTCCTCCCAGAGATAGGTGGGCTTTGAGTCACTTTCCCTTGATTTTAGAAGGCTTTGTGACTACTTTGACCAATAGAATACAGTAAAAACGGACCCCTCCAGTGTCCAGGGCTAGGCATTAAGAAACAATCAGCTCCCACTTTCTGTCTCTTGGAACACACTCTGAAAGCCTAGGGCCACCATGGCAGAGGTCCTACTACCCTGAGGCCCCATGTTTGAGAAACCACAGATAGGAGCTCTAGCAGGCAGTCCCACCTGCACCCAGCCTTGGAGCTCTCCCAGCCAATGCATAAGGCATGTGAGTGGAGCCTCCAGACCAGCTCATTACCAGCTGAATACCACCGAGTGACCTCAGTCAATGCCACAAGGGGCAGAAGAGCCATCCATCTGAGCCCTGCCTGAACTCCCACCCCACTGAATCTGAGATATAATCAATGGTTGTATTTTAAACCAATAAATCTAGGGCTAATTTGTTACATAGCAGCAACAATAGATAACTGGAAATGTACATATTCTTCTATTCTCACAACAGTCTGGTGAGATAGGAATTATTATTATGTCCATTTTACAGATGAGGAAACTAAGGTAAAGACAGTTGAAGTCATTTTCCTAAGTCACACAGCTGGAAAGCAGTGGAGCCAAGCTCCAGCCCTGAGTTCACATCTCCATGCTGAGAAGTCCTTGGTCTTCTTGCCATACCAGGGCATGTCTATTCCTTCCCTACTTTTACCCAGGATGTAAAAGGGGATAGGAAGGGAGAACAGAGACCGCCAGGCAGAGTGAAGCAAAGTAGAGTGTGCTTGTCCCTACACGTGCAATGCTCAGTCCCTATTCCATGGCCTGGGCCACATGGAAGATGGATGGTAGGCCTCCTACATGGGCTGACAATGTTGGTAACAGCCTCCCTAGGGAAACAGGTAGACTCTCTTGCCCCACTTATCAACCTCAGTGCCTGTCAGAGTAGCATCAATACACCATAATTCTTGTGTTGAAGCACTTTAAGTGACAAGGACAAAGCAGATGCCCTTGGAAGGGACCTGGTTTGAGGTGAGATGGTGACCAGTGGTCCCCCAGAGGCCATTAGCGAACCACTGGATGTGAGCCAGGTCCAGAGCACACAGGATAGGCTGTCTTCTCACAAGCTTTGGTTTATTTTGTCTAATTGTTTCATCTTCACTACAACTCTATTTTAAAGTAAATATCATTATTTCCAATAATGATAATGGAGAAATAGAATCTCAGAAAGGAAAAAAATAATCTGCCAAGTAATCATTTGGCATTGGATCCCAACCCAAGTCTTCTGACTCCATATAGGGGGGAGGTGTCACAAAACAGGGGATTCCAAAAGAGTGTCACTTGGTTTATGGAGTTGTCAAAGGCAGTCCTGAAATAGTCAAGGATGCTGTAGGCTCTGCTGCTTGGTCTCAATTTACCTGTCTTCACTCCTGAAAAGATTCATTCCTTATGTTAAAATAAAGTTTAAAAACAAACCTATAAAACAGTCAACTTGTCGTTTTGGAGTCTTAGAGCGGAAAGAATGGGGCATAAACGAGGTCATAGACAATGTCATAGACTGCTGACAGTGGGAGGGGAGTATTGATTACGTTGTCAAATGGAGCACAGAGTCAAGACTCAGTCATTACGGCCTACAGCCAGGCTGGCCTGCAGTGGAACAAATGTCCCTGATGAAGGTCAGGGAAGTGGGGCTTTTTAATTCTAGCTCTGCCCAGCTAGGGGCCACTCACTACCCACTCCGGAACTCAGTTTTCTTGACCCTAGCATGAAGGTTTGGACTTAGATGATCGTAAAGGTCATTCTCTGCTTTTGGGACTAGGGAATTATTTTCCCTCTCTCTGCCTGCCAGGAGGTGAACCTTTGCAATTCTCCCAAAGCAAGGGTTTAAATGGATGATCTGATCAGACTGAGCACAGTAGGAAGGCTAAAATCCAGGTTCTGGAATCTGGCAGATCCAATTCCAAATTCCAACTTGGCTGGTTATTAATGGTGTGAGCTTGGGCAGCTATTTCACCTCTTCATGGTTTCAGTTACCCTACTTACTGGGAATATACATTGTTAATGTGTGTCATGGACTGAGCGTATCCCCCTCTAAAACTTGCATGTTGAAGCTTTAACATCCAATATGATTGTATTTGGAGGTAGGACTTTTGGGAGGTGATTAGGGCTAGGTAGAGTCATAAGGGTGGGGCCTCCCTGGTGGGATTAGTGTCCTTATACAAAGAGGAAGAGAGACTAGAGTTTACTGTCTCTCTGCCATGTGAGAACAGTGAGAAGACGGACATCTGTAAGTCAGGAAGAGGGCCCTCAACAGCCCGTGAGTCTGCCAGCACCTTGAACTTTCCAGCCTCCAGAACTGTGAGAAATAAATGTCTGTCGTTTAAGCCACCCAGTGTATGGTTTTTTTATTACAGCAGCCTGAGCTGTCTAATACATTCTGTGATGAGAATAAAATGAAAAAACACACACCACAGTTCTTTGCACACAGAGTCTGTTGAACAGTGAGCCCTCAATGCAGTCTCTCTATTGGTTTAATGGTCCCTCCCTTGATTTGCTCTGATGTAATCCTGATTTTTTTCCAATAACTGGAGCATTTCCTGAGAAGTGGCTGGCCTCAGTAGTTGCATTTTGTGGAGATATTTCTTTAGGGAAGACTGTCCTTGCAATGCATTGCAAGACATTTAGCATCCCTGACCCCTCCCCTTTAATGCCAGTACTGACTTTCTTCTTACCCCGGTCATTGTGATAACCAAAATGCCCGTTAACAGGGACAGTTCCATCTCTAGCTGAAAGCTGTAAAGATAAGAATGTCCCCAGATAAGAATGTCCCCTCCTTTGTTTCTACATTCCTGCAGGCCTGAGTCTCTTGGACTGACCTTTTGATGCATTGGTTCAATGGGCATTGTGATCTGCTTGGTTTCTAATGGCTGAATGAGCCAGCAGAGACCTTGGTGGGCCAGGAGCTGAGGAAAGTCATTCAGTCAGACACTAAAGAAAAGATGGCAAAGACTGGGCCAAGAGTTCCCTCTGCTTTCTTGTTGCTTTCATGGAATTCATTAATTCATTCTTCTTTCATTAACCAAAACATATGTAGTACCAATAAGCCATGAGGAAAATGCTAGTCAAAACCCCAATGAAATATCACTTCACGCCCACTTAGGAAGGCTGTAATGAAAAATACAAGTAATTACAAGTGTTGGTGAGGATGTGGAGAAATTTAAACCCTCACTCATTGATAGCGGGAATGTCAAAGGATGCAGCTGATTTGGAAAAAATCTAGCAGTAACTCATGGTAACATGGAGTTACCATATGACCCGGTAATTTTACTCCTAAGTATATACCCAAGAGAAATGAAAACATCTATCCACACAAAACCTCAGGCACAAATGTTCAAGCAGCATTATTTTTAATAGCCAAAGATTGGAAACAACCCAAATGTCCATCCACGGATGAATGGATAAACTGGTACATCCATAAAATGGAATATTATTTGGCAACAAAAAGGAATGAAGTACTGATACATGCCACAACATGGATGAACCTTGACAACATTATGCTAGGTGAAAGAAGACAGTCAAAAAGATCACATATTGTATGATTCCATTTATGTCAAATATCCAGAATAGGAAAGGACAAAGACTGTAGGATTTCACTAATATGAGGTATCTAAAGTAGTCACATTCGTAGACATAGAAAGTATGTAGAATGGTGGTCACTGGGGGCTGAGAGGCGGAGGAAGGGGAGTTGTTTAATGGGTACAGAGTTTCAATTCTGCAAGATGAAGTTCTGGAGATCTGTTTCACAACAATGTGAACACAATACTGAACTGTACACTTAAAATGGTTAAGATAGTAAATTTTATGACATATGATTCTTATTACAATTTTTTTAAATGTTTAAAAAATAATTCAGAATAGGTAAATCCAAGAGATAGGATGCAGATTGGTTGCTGCCTGGGGTTGGGGGGACAAGCAATGGTCCCAGGGGATAATAGGAAGTGGCTGCTTAATGGGTTTCGGGTTTCCTTTTGTGGTAATGAAATTATTTTGAAATGAGATAGAGGTGGTGGTTGCATAAATTGTGAATGTATTAAAGGTCTTGAATTGTTCACTTTAAAATGTTTAATTTTCATGTTGTATGAATTTCACCTCAATTAAAAAATAAAGATAGTGACTTTTGTGGCGCATAAAAAAGTATTTATTGTAATTTGATTATAATTTGAAGATTTCTTCCCCCTTATATGGGAGCTTCAAGAAACAGTTTGCATTTGTCAAAAATGCTGCGTGCTGGAGCTGTCGTGCAGGTCTGAGTGCAGAATGATAGGATGAGCCATTCTTTTTGTTAAACCTGGTAGCTTTCTGGGTTTTCCAAAATGCTAAGATGATTTTCAACATATTAATTACTGGATTGTACCCAGAATATTTGTTTAATATATATGTTTCTAGTATTCTAGATCTCTCCCTTTTTTTTGAGACAAGGTCTCTCTTTGTTGCCCAGGCTAGAGTGCAGTGGCGTGATCACAGCTCACTGCAGCCTCAACCTCCCGGCTCAAGTGATCTTCCGACCACCTCAGCCTCTTGAGTAGCTGGGACTACAGGCACACATCACCATGCCCAGCTCATTTTTGAATTTTTTGTAGAGACAGGGTCTCATTATGTTGCCAAGGCTAGTCTTGAACTCCTGGGCTCAAGTGAATCTCCTGCCTCAGCCTCCCAAGGTGGTGGGATTACAGGCATGAGCCACTGTGCCTGGCCTATATCTCATACATAGAAAAAAATCCAAATGTGAACGCTTAGAATTTGGGGCTTCTACTTAAAATTCTGTAAAGAATTGTTCTCTTATTAGGAGCATACGGATTAAAGGGTAACATTTTGAGGAAAAAAACATCCCACACATTAGTGCTTTAGGGGAAAATGTGGCTAGCATAAGCAGAGAAGGAATGATGTTTGCTTCTAGACGTTGCTTGTTGCTTGTAGCATTCTTGGTGGTGATGACACATGATGGGAAATGCTTTGGGGAAGAAGAGAATGGAATGGCTGAGTCTGAATTGAGCTCAGAGGCCTGACTCAATGGTTCTGTGAGAGGTACAGGCCCGGAAGAACAGCCAGGGAGACACCTGCTGATGCGAAGCTAAGAGCTGGCAGTGCTGCCCTAGTTCCTAGAGAGACCATGTCCTTCAAGACCTTGTCCTGGATTCACTGTTTGGTCCCTGGTGCAATGTGAGGGCTCTCAGAGGTGGGACTAAAAGCCTTCAAGGATTGTCTTACCATTTTGGAGGAACTACTGCAACTCATTCATTAAGGTGGAGGTAAAAACATGGATGTAGATTATGGGCATTTCTTCATAATCTTAATAAAATACCAAATTCAGGGACAAGAGATGATGATGTCACCAGCTGGCTGATGACAGGCCAGTCACTCGTCTTTTCTATTCCCCACTGCACTTACTTGTCGGGTGAAGGACAGCCCCAGAAACACTCCCCAGCAGCTGGTTCAAATCTGTATCATTCTAACAAAATAAAAACGTATAGCAAGGTTGATCAGGTAACCTATACATTTAAAGCCTGGGCCATAAAGGCCACACAAAAGTAAGGAATTTTGAGTGGAGATTTACAACACTAGTGCACTTCATTTTCTCAATTAACACTCATCTGTGGGGCAACTAATACTTTAGCGAGTGCTGTGCTGGGTGCTAGGCGCTGGGAAGACAAGGCAAGACGTACCTGTACCCTTGCCTTGAAGGAGCTGAGAACCCAGAGAGAGAGACAGTCAAGTGAAGCAATGATGGCAGGGACAGTGGGGCAGTGGCAGGGGCTTGTGCAGGCGCAGAGGAGCCCCAGGTAGAGCTGGTGTCTCCTCATGCAGGGGCGTTCAATCTGAGTCTCAGAGGATGATACTCTAGACATGGCTTTTTTTGGCTTCAAGGAATAAACATCTCTTCAAACTAGCAAAAGTGAAAAAGAAGCTTTTACTGAGAGAACTGAGGGATCTCATGGGGCCCGAGATCAGGAAATGAGTTATGGAGCCCAGGGTCACTGAGCCGCAAAGGGACACTGAGAAGTCTAGAATCTTCTCCCTCCACAGTCGGGCCTTCCCCCTCCCCTCCCGCAGCCCCGCACCCTGTGACTGTCTGCTGTTTCAGTCTCTGTACATCAGCCCCTTCCATGCACTCATCAGCTTGTAAATGATCCCGAAACGGTGGCCATAGCCCCCAAGCCTACAATTCAGATAATCTTCTAATGCCCTTCGCTTTGTTTTTGTCTGTTTGATCACTCCCTGGCCACTTGTAGAGTTAATTCAAATTCTAGAGAGAAACAGCACTCGGATTGATCCAGCTCAGTTCTTCAATCCAGGCCACCCAGTCACTAGTCAGCCAATGCCCATTGCCGTCTTTGGCTCAGGCGACCGTTCCCTGTCAGGCCAGCAGAGTGAGAGAGTCTAACGGGGTCCCTCTTCCAAGGGTGCGGGCCAGGCAAGTTATAGGAGAAGGTTGTTTTGCTTTGTTTTTGTTTTCTAATCTGGTGGAGAAGAGACAAGAGGAGAAATGGGAAGGAAAACAGGGGACTCTCTGGCAAGCAAGTCGCAGGTGTGAGGCCCAGAAGCCTGAACAGTAATAGCGCATTGGAGGCACCTGAGAGGCTCAGTGAGGGCGTCTTCACCCAGAGGCACTATTCAAATAGCAACTCGTGTGGCATGGGCACCGGCCACTCAGAACAGGCAGCGGCAGGGACAGCGGGATGGCAGGAAGTCCTGACCATCCGACCTGCCCTGATGTGTCATGATGTTTCCTTGTGCGTGTGCATTTTTCATGAGGCGTGTGGCCATCTCTTATCAGCCTTTGTGACCTCACTTCCTCCTTTTTCAAATGAGCACTTCGAGGAGCCCAGGGGAAGGGTTGGCTTTGGAGGGTTTGGCCAGGGTTGGGGGGCACCTCCAGGCCCCTGCGGAGTGGACAGCGCAGTTGTGCCTTCCGGCTGCTGCTTAGGTCTTAGGGAAACTCATCTGCTCAAGGGGGCTTAGGAAATCTGATTTGCTTTTCCTTTTCTCAGCCTTTCTGAGCATAGGGGGAAGGAGGAAGCAGTTCGAATCCCATTGCGGGCTGCAGAGAGTTCTGGATGAGTAAGCACCAAAAACGTGGGAAGTTTCTGAAAAGGGTTTCTCAGCCAGCAGTGCTTTCACCCCTTGCTGGGCGAGTCGCTGCCGTGCAGTGCAGATGACTCATCTGGGTAACTCCCTTGACAGAAGGAGCCAGCCAAGCTGCAGCAAATGTGCGTTGGGGGGATGGGGAAGAAAGGAATGAACACAGAGCATTCCCTGTCACCAGACGCTATGCTAGACACTATGTGTATCATCTTATTAAATGATCCCAAATACCCTGTGACGATTCCATCCCAGATACTCTGGCCCCACCGCACACCTTGGGATCCACTACATGAACACTTCTTTTCCTGACGTCCCCAGGGCCCACCTATTTCACATGAAGCTCTGGATACTGTCAGAAAAAAACATCCAACACCTGGAGATAAGGCCAAGAAGGTGGCCGGCACATCCTTTCAATATCATAGGTGGTAACAGGCCACCTTTATGAATCTCGCAGTCTAATACAATAGCCACTAGCCAAGTGTGGTTACAGAGCTCCTGACATACGCCAGTGTGAATTGAGATGTGCTGTAAGTGTATGATCTACACTGGGTTTCAAAGACTTAGTATGACAAAAATTATAATGTACCTTATTAACATTTTTAATGTTGAGTTCATGTTGAAATAGTATTTTTGATATATTGGGTTAAAGAAAACATCATTTAAATTAATTTCAGGTTAGGTGAGGTGGCTCATGCCTGTAGTCCTAGCACTTTGGGAGGCCAAGGCAGGAGGATTGCTTGAGCCCAGGAGTTTGAGACCAGCCTTGGCAACATAGAGAGACCCTGTCTCTACAAACAAAAAACAAAACAAATAGCCAGGTGTGGTGGTGGAGATATTTTACATTCTTTTTTCATAGTAAGTCTTCAAAATCTAGCACATCTCAGTTTGGACCAGCCACATTTCAACTTCTTAAGAGTCACATACAGTGAGTAGCTACCATATTGAGCAGTGCAGGTTTCGATCCTATGCTTAGAAGGATCATGACCAACAAATAAAGGCAGTTCAAGTTCTCTAGTGTTCCAGTGTGAGCTGGAAGGCAGTTGTCTCTACAAAGGGATCTTTTTCTATCCAAGGCAACCACAGGGCTGGGGATGGTAGGTGTGGAGCTGTACCTTAAAGCATATGTCAATGCTCTGGAAATCCATGTCTTTCCTTCAGACATTTCCCTCCTCTCTGTTCATAAGCTACATGACCTTGAGCAAATCACCTCCTCTCTTGGGTTCTCAGCTTCCTCATTTGCAAAATGAGAGGGTTGAACTTGAAGATGAGGCCCCTTCTGTCTTTGATGTGTCATCATTCTCTGAACCACCACTCGGGCAGCATCCTCTGGGGAGCAGCCACCCACTCTTGGGAGCTCTCAGGCACTTCCCAGAGCTGCCACCTGCTCTCAGCTACCTCTGGAGTAAGTGGTGCTCGGAGGCTGGGAAATGAATATTAAGCTGCCTACCCAACCTAAGAGTAGCTGCTCCCTTTGGAGAGGTGGGGAGATAAGACTTTGGATGTGTAGAATTCTAGGCGTACCTTTCTTTTTGGCCTACGCATGTATTTTTAAGGGGCACCTCTTGCTTCCTGGAGCTGCTGTGGTTAATCATTAGCAATAGAAGATAAAGGAAGTTTAGCAGTAGAATTATCTTCTGAGGATCCCCAAGAGACTGTGAAGGAAAGTCAAAGTCTGAGTGTAACAAAGGAAAAAGGGAAGCTACACACTGATTGCTCACTCAAGGAGCTATAACGAAGTCTTAATTTCTGTAGCTAAAAGTCACTGGAGCCTTTGATTAAACAAGGGGTTTGATGGTGAATATTTCTCTTAAATAAATCAACGAGGGGAAACCAAAGTGGATATGCCTTCCCCGACCCAAGATAATGTCTGTCCCCTGGGGACCCAACAACCAAATAACAAAAAGAGGCCTAACTGGACGGTGCCCCAGAAGTGCACCTATGGGCAGAAACTACAGGAACCAATTTCTGTCTGTAAGTGGAGGGAAATTCTGAGGGTGAGAAAGCCCTGCAAATCAACGGGCAGGAAATGCATGTCCCAGAGGTCCAGGCGGAGTCCAAATGACCACCTGGGAAAAATGGTACACATGGTGGCTTAGAACCCTCCATCTGTGCCTCGTTGTTGAAATTACCTTACGATATTGTTTCTCTATCTCTTTTTAAAATCTGACACTGACACTGCAATCTGTTGTTAAATAATAGTTGTGCTTGAATCCTGATCAAGTGATAAGGTTCTGTGCCTTTTATTCAACTTTTATGCATTGCCTGGGCCAGAGTTGCTACTCATTAGATGTTGAAAGAATGAATAAGCCAATCAATCAAACAAAAAACTGATGGATAAATGAATGAGTGAATTCATGAATGAATGAACATGTGATTCTTACATCAGATGGGTAGTTGGACTAGGTCATTTTCTTCAACCCTGAGGCTCAACGGTTCAGTGAAGTATGAACAGAGAGGAGACCATGACTCCCTTCTCTGATGCTGAGGTCTGGCAGGTGACAGTCCTTTCTCCTGACCTTTCCTTCCAGCAGAACAGCCTGGAGTTCATGCGGCAGGGGTCCCTCTTCTCCTGGTGGTGACTTCTAACAGAAAGGGGCTGGGGGAGAAGCAGGGGCAGAGATGCCTTCTGTCACCTTGGAGCTTTTCCATTCAGGATGGTTCCCGTTTGTCACGTTAAGCCACAAGACTGGCCTTATATACAAGGGCCCTAGAGAGCCCTTCAGTGGTATGATTCATGAGATGCTAGGGAGAGCACAAAATATCGCCTTCTCTGCTGCCTGAAATCCCACCATTGTGGGGTGCACTGATAATTCCTTTGCATCTTGAAGGATGGGAATTTTAGGAGTTCTCTAGCATAGTACATGTAAATCTGGGAGAAGAGGCATCTTTAGCCTTCTTAGTGCTTATCAGCTTTGCCCTTAGCTTGGAAGGAACCCAGCAAGGGGTGCTGGAGACCCACTCTGCTGCCCTCCTCCCCAGGCACTGCAGGACCTGGACCCTCCCTCCCTAGAGCTTGGGGATATCAGTCACTCACCTGTAGGAACAGCCAGTGCCTTGCATGTGTTCTGGGCTCTGCTCCCGCCTGCCCCTCCATACCTATCGCCCTCTGCTTCTCCACACAAACCTTGGCTTCATCCAGACATGCCTTCCTCATTCCACTCCCCAGGCTCTGTCCACCCCAGCTTTACCTGGCCTACCCTCCTTCCAATCCAGGCTCCAGCGCTGCTTGGCAAGCCTTGGATGTCTGATTAGGGGCCAGCCGGTTAACTTGCCTAGTTTCTTCAGTATCAAAACAGGAAGATTTATATCAACCCTGTCGATCTCACAGGGCAGTTGTAAGAAGTAAGGAATAATCCTGATTATGAAAGTGTTGTTTTTTAATTTTATTTTATCTGTTTATTTTTTTAGAGATGTGGTCTCAATATGTTGCCCTGGATGATTTGAAGTTCCTGGCCTTAAGCAGTCCTCTCACCTCAGCCTCCCAAAGTACTGGGATTACACGCAGGAGCTACCATGCCCAGCCAATGAAAATGTTTGAAAATTTCAAAATGCTACACAAACACAGGGTTATTATAATGCTGATCCTAAAGGACCAGCAAACACAGGCACTCACGTAAACTCGGGTTTTTAATGTCTGTCCTTATTGTGTTTTAGAGGAAATTTGATCATGGGCTTGCAAACTCTTTGTAAAAGTATGGGCTACAGGTGTGATATCACTTTCTCATGCTGCATGTGTTTTAAATGTGAGACAGGAAAATATTCTTTGATATTACACTTTTTCTCTGTATTATTATTATTTTATTTATTTATTTATTTTGAGATGGAGTCTTGCTCTGTCGCCCAGGCTGGAGTGCAGTGGTGCGATCTTGGCTCACTGCAAGCTCCGCCTCCCAGGTTCACACCATTCTCCTGCCTCAGCCTCCCGAGCAGCTGGGACCACAGGTGCCCGCCACCATACCCAGCTAATTTTTGTATTTTTAGTAGAGACGGGGTTTCACTGTGTTAGCCAGGATGGTCTTGATCTCCTGACCTTGTGATCCACCTGCCTCGGCCTCCCAAAGAGCTGGGATTACAGGCGTGAGCCACCGCACCCGGCCCCTCTCTGTATTATTTTTATAGTGAAGGTCTAATGGTCCTCTGGACATTGGTGGATAAATCGACAGTGAACTTTTTTCTTTCTTCTAGGCTAAGAGTCTTTGTAGTGACAGACACTGGATTCCGAGGAAATAGAGATGACATGAATAAGTAAGTAAGGGTTTTCTCTTTCTCTCTTTCTCTTTCTCTCTCTCTCTCTCTTTTTTTTTTTTTTTTTTTTGACACAACTTCTGATCTCAAGCAATCTTCTCACTTTAGCCTCCAAGTAGCTGGGACTACAGGTGCACACCACTGAGCCCAGCTTTCTCTCTCTTTTTATTCACATCTTCAACTTGGACACCTGAAGAGCAACAGGCACTCAGGGCAATAGCAAAAGCCATTACCAGCCTGGCTTCTGAAGCTCTGTCTTTGGAATCCCAGCTCCTTACAAATCTCCTTCCTGTTCTAGGAGGATGTCTGATTCCAAAGCCCATTATTAGAATCCTTTTAACAGGCCAGGCACGGTGGCTCACACCTGTAATCCCAATACTTTGGGAGGCCAAGTTGGGAGGATCGCTTGAGCCCAGGAGTTTGAGAAAAGCCTGGGAAACATAGCAAGACTCAGTCTCTACTACTACTACTACTACTACTACTACTACTACTACTACTAATAATAATAATAATAATAAATTAGGCTGGTGTAGTGTTGCATGTCTGTAGTCCCACCTACTTGGGAAGCTGAGGTGACAGGATTGCTTGAGGTCAGGAGTTCAAGGCTGCTGTGATCATGCCATTATATTCCACCCTAGGAGACAGAGTAAGAAAGTCTGTCTAAAAAAAAAAAAAAAAAAAAAAGAATCCTTTAAACAGATGAGGAAACCAAACTCAGAGGCAAGAAAGTTATCACTTGTGCAAACACACAAGTGATGAGTGGGAGGTGAGACTAAGGCCTGACCCTCTCTCCAATGGCCCATGACGAATGCTTGCCATCATGTAATACATTATTTTCAAAGACTGTTTTAGCCACTTGTAGTCATAATTTACAAACATGGGTCAAAAATGCACAATTTTCTTTCTTTTTTTTTTTTTTTTTTTGAGATGGAGTCTGGCTCTGTCACCTAGGCAGGAGTGCAGTGGCATGATCTTGGCTCACTGCAAGCTCTGCCTCCTGGGTTCACGCCCGCCATTCTCCTGCCTCAGCCTCCCAAGTAGCTGGGACTACAGGCACCTGCCACCACGCCCGGCTAATTTTGTTTTTGTATTTTTAGAAGAGACAGGGTTTCACTGTGTTAGCCAGGATGGTCTCAATCTCCTGACCTCGTGATCCGCCCGCCTCGGCCTCCCAAAGAGCTGAGATTACAGGCGTGAGCCACCACGCCCGGCCAAAAATACAACATTTTCAAAAGACTGTTCCTCCCACCTTTCCCCCAAGTACCCAGTTCTTCTGAGAGGCAACAAAATATATCAGTTTCTTGCAAACTTTTTCAGATATTTAATGTATATATAAGCAAATCTATTTGTTTTGCTTTTTGAAGTTTTTTTTCACAATTGATATACTCACTGTCCCGCACCTGGCTTCTTCTTTTTTTTTTTTTTTTGAGATGGAGTCTCGCTCTGTCACCCAGGCTGGAGTGCAGTGGTGCAATCTCCGCTCACTGCAAGCTCCGCCTCCCGGGTTCACGCCATTCTCCTGCCTCAGCCTCCTGAGTAGCTGCGACTACAGGCGCCCGCCACTACGCCCAGCTAATTTTTTGTATTTTTAGTAGAGACGGGGTTTCACCATGTTAGCCAGGATGGTCTCGATCTCCTGACCTCGTGATCCACCTGCCTCGGCCTCCCAAAGTGCTGGGATTACAGGCGTGAGCCACCGCGCCCGGCCCACCTGGCTTCTTTTACTTAACAATATATTTTGCAGGTTTTTTCATGTGAAAACATAAAAAGCTTCCTCTTTCTTTTTATGGCTGTTTGGTGTTCAGTAGACTGATAGATATATAGGTGGTTTCCAGTCATGTGCTATTTAAGCAAAGCTGCATTGAATAACTTTGGTATATGAGTATTTCTACAGGAAATCTTCCTAGAAGCAGATTGCTCAGTTGCTGGGGTATGTGACTTTGAAATTGAAAGGATATTGCCAAATTGTCCTCTGAGTTGGTTGTACCAAGTGACACCCCACAGCAATGCCCAAATGCTTTCTCCTCACCACCGCAGTGGCTTTTCAGGCTCTGTGATCCTTGCTAAGGTCTCTCTACTCTCAGACCTGCACACTAGGCCTGACAAGACTCATTTCTCATTTTGTATCCAGTATGACCTTCCAGTTTGTTTAGAACCAGATGTCACTCTTCTGGTGACTAATGCAATATAAACTTCCAGGAAAAACAAAAACACATCCTCCCTACAAGGTACGTCATGATTCTATCCAAATGGCCATTATGTTTTTAGGGTATGATTTAATCCTTATTTAACCAAATCCCTTCTTGCCCAAGACTACATGGCTCTGTGTAGGCAATGGCTCTGCCATGGTGCCTTAGCACTGCTGCATGTTACCCATATGGGCAAAGGCTCACGTCACAGCTTCTCTATGTCTTGGCAGAAGACCTCGGGATCCTCCCAGAACGCAGAGGCAGGGAGACCTCTATGAAGCTGCTATGAGGCCATCCCCCACTCACCTCCCTATGTCCCCTGGAAGGCTGTCAGGAGACAGTTTTGTCACAGGATTCTTGGGGTGTCACTTTTTCAGCTGGAAACCTCTGTGGCCAGTGGCGTCTTTGCCTGAGTTTTGTTTGGGCCCCCTGGGCTTGTTCTGCCTACTCAGCCCAGCAGGCTGTGCTTGGCTCACACTACCGGCCCGGATCCCACACCTGCCAGGGGCAAGCCAGGTGCTGAGCAGCAAGGGATGCGTGAGCAAGCACAGGGTCTGGCCACTGTGCACAGCCAGGTGTATGGGCTGCCAGGTGTATGGGCTGTGCTGGAGAGGACAGTTCCAGGTGCTGGCCCAGGCACCTGCTGCATGTGAGGCTGCAGCTGGATCAGGCGTATCGCAAGCGCTTCTACTGCAGGCACTGGGCAACGTGGTGGCACCGAGAAGCTTGGAGACAACAGGAACTGCAGAGCCCCAAAGAGGGTGTCACAGACCTGGCTCGGGGAGCTCCTAGGTCTGGGCTCCCTAAAGGGTAGCAGTTCTCTCCTAGTCACCTGCAACATGGTGAGTGGGGTGGGGGGCGTGTTTCAGCCCTGTTTGTGTTACAGCTCTTTCAGTCCCGCCATTCAGCGGGTCCGAGTTCTTGTCGCAAGTCCAGGAAGAATGAGGTACATGGAAAACTGGAGGGTGAGCAAGGCAGAGAGGAGCTTCATTGAGTGACAGAACAGCTCTCAGGAGACCTGAAGTGGGTAGTTCCTTTCTGCAGGCAAGTGGTCCTGAGGAGTGTCCAGCTCTCAGGGGAGAGGAGACCCGGAGTGAGAAGCTCTTATCCGCAGGCAGGTCATCCTGACATCTCTCTGCGAGTCTAGCTGAGTCTGGGACTTCTATGGGTTTTGAAGGGAGGAAGTGTGTGCTGATTGGTCCATGAGTGGCCATCGGCGGGGCTGGAAAAAACACCAAAAGTTCTCACTCCCGCGGTGGACTCCACTGGGAACCGACAGGCCCCAGGCCTCAGGTCGTCCCTGTCTTCAAAGTGGGGCTTCACCGGGACCGCCCCTTTCCACCCAGGAACCTATCTGCCTCCTGCTGCCATTGACAGGTTTATCCACCGCAGTGCCCTGGCTATCCGTGCCATGGGGGACCTGCAGGCCCCTTTCAGCCTTCCTCCCCGTGCTCGTTGGCACCCAAAGTCTGGAGGGGGCAGAGGCGGCAGGGGGCTGGCATGGCAGAGCTGCCCCGAGTGTACGCACACCCGGCCGGGTTGCAAAGCGCCCGGACTTGACCAAAACTTTGCTCAGTCCCGGAGCAGACACTGGGAGTCGGGAGAAGCCACGCATCTGGAGCAGGCACTTCTGAGCCTGCAGAGGAAAGGGGACTTCCCGGGGCCCCGAGAGCACAGGGATGCCCGGGTTGGGAGCCTTGGCTAGGCAGCTGCAGCTGCGCAGAAGGCTGGGGCTTCCGCCCCGCCGACTCAGAAGGGGGCGGGGCTTCGGCCTCTTCCCGGCTCCCGCCAGCTCCGTGGAGCGTGGAGCCTGGAGCCCCAGCCGCGCCTCCTTGGCTGCAGCTGGTGTATTCACAGTAGCCGCTTCAGGCGGGCCGCCACGGCGATCAGTTTTTCATGGCCTCCAGGTTCTGATGAAGCGTGGGATTTTCTGCCCTGTACCCCTCAGAACAAGAAACCATCTTACTGCAGTCTGTAAGTGGCTCCTCAGTAACAGGGCACCCACAACTTTCATGGCATCCGCCCGTTACTTTTGTGTCTTCCCTTCTGTGTGTGGGACCAGGAACCTGTGGAGCTGGCTCTCAGCTTACTGCTCTTTGTGCTATGTAAGCGATCAACTGTCTGACTCTAAAAGTGACTCGTATTTTTCCTTTCGAATCAGACAGACCCTGGTCTGGGTTTTGCTTTGTGTTTTATGTGTGAGCTTTATACTCTGAAGTCACTTTATATTTTATTTTTTCATTTATTAATATTTCTATCATATTTCCTATGGACCAAGCACTTTACAAAGTATTAATACATTTAATACTTGGTATAACCCTATAAAGTCAGTGCTATTATCACCCTCACTTTAAAAATGAGGAAGCAAAGCCCTAGAGTGGTTAAGAAACTTGTCCAAGATTACACAGCCAGTGGCAGAGTCAGATGGGCTGTTCTGGAGTCAAGGCTCTTAACCACTGTGTTTTGCTGCCTTATGTTAACAGAGTTTACACTTAGGGCACTTTTTCTCAGACAACACACATCAGAAGCACCTAGATTACCCAGTTGAAATGCAGTTTCCTGGGTTCCATCCGGACCTATCCTGTGAGAATCCTTGGTAATGGGTCCAGAAATTTCCAGATACCTAGAGATAGAACCAACACTCTGCCGCAATGAAGCAACTGGAGGATGGACAGACAGGAGGAGACCGGGTCCCTGGAGACCCGAGGAGCCACCATTTATGCAATTTGAAAACCCTGACTCTTGTCTTTGGAGAAAAATTCATTCCTATTTGGTTAAGCCACTGCAGCTGGGTTTTTCTTACATAAAGCTGACTGTATTCCTAAAAGTCACAGAGGATCTCCTTAAATAGGAGTAATATATTTGCTTATAATAATTTGATTTTCTGAAATAGCACTGTAGAAATATAATGTAGTCCACATATGTAACACTTTCTAATAGCTACATTTTAAAATGGCAAAAAGAGGTAAAATTATTTTAATATGTTGTATTTAACCCAATATATTGAAAGCATTATTTCAACATGATGCTAAAAATCATCAGTGATATTTTTACATTCTTTTTTTAAGAAAACTAGGTCTTCATAGTTCAGTGTGCATTGTACACCTTTTATTTATGGCACATCTTAATTCAGTCTGGCCACATTTCAAGAGCTCCATAGCCCCACGTGGCGGCTAGCAGCTGCTGTATTGGACAGTGCAGTCCTACAGCTCCTCATCTGTGACCTGTTTTGTGCTCTGGTTCTCAAACTCTACTGCACTGGAATCATCAGAGGAGCTTAAAGGAATGCTACCTTGGTGGTCCCACCTCAAATACTGACACATCGGAGGTCTGAGTGCTGCTGGGGAATCAGGAGTTCTAAAGGATCTCCAGGTGATTCTAGTTTAGGAATTACTGTTCTAGCGCCTTTTTTTCTTGAGCCTCATTATCAGTCTGGGAACAGTTGGATGGTGTTTTTTTCAGGAGCTGCTTTCTCCAAATCAGAACTGGCAGGCTTGCACTGGGTCTAAACTCTGTCTCCAACTCTGCCTCCACCTCCCTCTCTCACACACACATGTGTAGACACACACACCCCACCAAGGCCCTAGAAGCTTAGTCCATGCACTGTATGTTACCAGGTCAATGCAGCTGTGGTCTCAGGGCAACCAGATCATACCAAAACATCCCAAAGATGAGCCCTCTTCATTCTCAAAGACTTAAGTTACAACAAAATCCTGGGACCATGAATAAGCCTGTGAAGATAGATGTAACACTCTGATCATGGGCTGGAAAGACTAAAGCCCCGGTGGAGGTCAGAAAAGCCCAGATCCATGTGACACCTATGAACAAGCGCCAGCCCAGCAGTCCTCAGGACAGGCATCCACAAGAAAGCTGGCTGTGCACTAGGACTCTAGAAGCCAGGTACATTTCTCCCTAAAGTCCCTTTCAAATTAACCAATAACTCCAAGTGATACTTTTATTTTTACTTTTATTTTTTGAGAGAAGGTCTCGCTCTGTCGCCTAGGCTGGTGTGTAGTGGAGCAATCATGGCTCACTGCAGCCTCAACCTCCTGGGCCCAAGCTATCCTCCCACCTCAGCCCTCTGAGTAGCTGTGACTACAAGCGCGTGCCACCGTGCCTGGCTAATTTTTAATTTTTTTTTGTAGAGACAGGGTCTCTCTGTATTGCCCAAACTGGTCTCAAACTCCTGGCCTCAAGCAATCCTCCTGCCTCAGCCTCCAAAGTGCTGTTATTACAAGCATGAGCCACTGTGCCCAGCTTAGTTGGTACTACTGATACCCTATGTCAGACATTACTTCTTTAAAGAACAATCAGCTGTTAAATACAAAACAAAACAAACTTTATTCTGGAAATAAGGTCTTAAAAACAAATTTCCCAAGTCAGATTCATTCTCTCCAACCCAATAGTTTTTTGAGTACCTATTCTGTCATTCATCATGTTTGGTTTTTACAAAGGAAGAAAGGTAGACTTTTTGTTAGGAAGCACAGGTGCCAGAAGGGGATTCAAGGTTTATTCACAAATGTTTGATAAGTATCTGCCCTGTGCCAGGTTCTGTGCTGAGTGCTGAGAACGGAATGATAAAGAGGACATAGTTTCTGCCCTTCCGAAGCTTAAATTGTGCCTCTATTGGGTATAGCACTTGGCTGGAGTGTCTCCCCAGAATGCTTGCCCTGAGTAGGTTGGGGGCGGGGGGGGGTGGGTATACTTCTTGCTGATATCCCCTTGTATATGCAGTTTCTAGCTGAGGACAGTTTTTTGTCATTAAGAATTCCTGCTGGAGGTCAGTCAGGTAATTGCTGCTAGTAGAAATGATCTCCTGCTAGCAATTATCAACAATGAAAATGTTGATTAAATAATGGGTCTTCTAACTTCTTATCTGAAAAGTTATTTTTCTTTAATGGCATCAGTAAAGGGATAATGAGTTATCATGTGCCTCTTGTTAGGATGCCTAAGGACTCAACTGATCTTCAATGAGATTCCTGAAACTAACAAGAAAACATTAGAGGAAATAAAAAAGAGGGACACTATAAAAACTTACTGGCTTATACTCTCCAAAATTGTCAAGGCCATGAAGACAAAACCAAGAAATTGTTCCTGATTAAAGGAGACTAAAGACTAGAGACCTAACAACTAAATTATTTGGAGATTCTGGATTGGATCCAGGACCTAGACAAAAAATTATTTTTCTTTTGCTACAAAGGACATTAATGGTACAACTGATAGATTTGAATAAGTTCTGTAGATTATAGTATCATAGCAGTGTAAATTTCTGATTTTGATAATTATATAATTTCATGAGACTAAATTTTCTGATTTTGATAATTACATAATTTTATATGAGACTAATTATTTTGTATGTCCTTAAGAAAAAAACAACCAACTCTATGGAAGTAAAGCAGCATCATATCTGCAACTTTCTTTTTTTTTTTTTTTTTTTGAGACAGAGTTTCACTCTTGTTGCCCAGGCTGGAGTGCAATGGCACGATCCTGGCTCACTGCAACCTCCACCTACTGGGTTCAAGCGATTCTCCTGCCTCAGCTTCCCGAGTAGCTGGGATTACAGGCATGTGCCACCATGCCTGGCTAATTTTGTATTTTTAGTAGAGACGGGGTTTCTCCATGTTGGTTAGCCTGGTCTCGAACTCCCAACCTGAGGTGATCCGCCCGCCTTGGCCTCCCAAAGTGCTGGGATTACAGGCATGAGCCATGGCGCCCGGCCAGATCTGCAACTTTCAATTAATTCAGAAGAAAAATTTTTTAGAGAAAAAATAAATGGAAAAATATTGACATTTGGGAAGTCTGGGTAAAATAAAAGGGTACATAAAACTTTGTGTACTCTTTATGTCTTTTCTGTAAATTTAAAATTTTTTAAAAATAAAAAATGGCAGAATATCTAATGTCCACTCCTACAGTTAAGAATATGCGGCCAGGCATGGTGGCTCATGTCTGTAATCCCAGCACTTTGGGAGGCCAAGGCGGGTGGATGACCTGAGGTCAGCAGTTCGAGACCAGCCTGGCCAACGTGGTGAAGCCCCATCTCTACTAAAAATACAAAAATTAGCCAGGTGTGGTGGCAGGCATCTGTAATCCCAGCTACTAGGGAGGCTGAGGCAGAGGTTGCAGTGAGCCGAGATCATGCCATTGCACTCCAGCCTGGACAACAAGAGCGAAACTCTGTCTCAAAAAAAAAAAAAATGCAACCAAGAAAAAGGTCTTTAACCCCAAATCACCAAAAATTATACAACACTGAACATATTTGAATGTGTAAATGATACAATCAAGATACTGGATTTTTTAAAAAAATAAGAGTAAATAAGACTATTCTCAGGAAAAAATAAAGCTGCTGTTTTGTGTTAGAAAAAGTATTTTATTTGCTGTTCTGTGTTAGAAAATATTTCATTTCCTGGGAAAAGTAAAACTCTTCATGGTTAGTGTTTTGCTTTAAAGGCCCTTGAAAGAAAGCAAATCAAGCAGAGGGTGGGAATATGTTTTCTTAGTTTGAGCTGGGTTTTAGTTTTAAATTAGATTACCTGCCATACTGTTTAATTACCTAGAGACATTTCATTGTTTTCAGCATCATAGTTTTAAACCTTTGGTTTCTTTCTTTCATCTTCTTAATATTCATCAGCATATTTGTTTATAGTTTCAGATGGCTCTGTAGATCAAGTTTTGGTGTGCCAGTGCTTCCGTTGTTTGCAGACCCACCTTGTCATTTTTCTCTGTGAGCTGACTGTCTTATATGTGGGGATGAAAGTGTCTAGTCCTATTTATTAGTCACAAAGCAGTAATCCAAACCCCTAACTGCATTTTCTGTTCAAGTTCTCCTCCCTTTTGTGGTCCAGGGTATAAAGGATCTGTGGTCAGATTCATCTCTACATCTTTACCTAGTCCACTCCTTCTTCACCCCCTGGCTGCACTGGCTTCACTGGGGTTGCAGTGAGGTGGGGGCAGAAAAGGTCTCACTTGCCTGGAACTTAGAAAAACTGGGCGTTGGTCTCCTTAGACCCTGACATTTAAGCTACCTTTCAAACTAGTCCCTTACAGATTATTTGGAGACCTGTCGCTGATTCTCTCTTGAGAGCCATCTCCACCAGCTCCTGGTTGACTCTGGTTTCTGTCAGTCCATCCCACATAGACTGCTTCAAAAGCCCAGTTGCTCTTAAGATAGCTATAGGCTGTCTTGATCCTGGCCTGCTGGGAACACGTCCACATTCTTGGCCTCCACAAACCTTGAGGGAATAGGCCATTTCTGACAGCAGTCACTTCTCCCTATTCTGCCATCAGCACAGCCAGCTAGCTAGCATCTCCTGACTTGACACTTCCCCAGAGCCTGGCATCACCCTCTGTGCCACACGAGTTACATTCCAGAAGAGTTTGTGAAGTGCTCCCAGTAGAGCACCCTCTCTCCCCTCCTCCACTAGGGGGGCACATGATGGGGAGAAATGCCTGGCACTTGAAAGCTTTCTCCAAAGAAAATCTCTCATTTCCAATTATCTGGGCTCTTCAACTTTGACTCTTTATATAAAGACCCTCTAACAAGGGACTAAGGTCTCCAAAAAGGACTTTCTGGACTCCTCTCTTGCAAATCCTGAGGGGAAAAAAAAAAAAGCCAACAACCATATTTATATTTGATATATACTGTTTACAGATCATAAGTAAATTCTGTACTTCCAATTCTGTTGTCAGTAGAGTTTTCCTACAAAAAAAAAATTCAGTTAAATACAGAATCCTTGAAGAATCCTGAAGGAAGATGAAAAAAAATACTGAAAAGCTTAAGATTTGGCCATATATTGGGTGTAATCGGAGAGCCTCACTGATACGGACTGAATCAATATGGACTAAATGTAACTCATTTCCTCTAAAGCAGTCACCAACATTTTTGACACCAGAGACCAGTTTGGTGGAAGACGTATTTTTCCATGGACAGGATGAGGGTTGGTTTCAGGATGATTCAAGCACATTTATTGTGCACTTTATTTCTATCATTATTACATTGTAATATATAATGAAATAACTATACAGCTTAATAATTATCCCACTTAAATGGGAGCCCTGAGCTTGTTTTCCTGCAAACTAGATAGTCCCATCTGGAGGTGATGGGAGACAGGGACAGATCAGGCATTAGATTCTCCTAAGGAGTGTGCAACCTAGACCCTTCGCATGCACAGTTCACAATAGGGTTCATGCTCCTATAAGAATCTAATGTCGCCGCTGATCTGACAGGAGGTGCTCAGGCAGTAATGCGAACAATGGGGAGTGGCTGTAAATACAGACGAAGCTTTGCTCACTCATCCTCTGCTCATGGTACCAATCTTATGTTTGTCTTATCTCAGGCGTCTTTTCAATCTGTGTCAATTTTTACAGTCAGATTTGTAGCTTTAAGACTCAGAGTTTATATGTATTTTTCTTTTCTAGTTAGTGCTGTGTCCATTTTAAGAGAGCTTTCCTTGCATTTAATGGTCAGCGAGTTATTCACTCTAAAGTTTGCTCATTCACCTCAAGTTGACTTCAATATATGGCCCAAGGTAAGAAAAATACAAATAGCATTCACTAAAAAAAATTGACAAAATCACATTTTATATGTGTGTGTACAACCTTTCCCTCAACACAGTAAAAGTTCTAAATGGCGTCTGTTCCTAAACTAAGTCAGGGTAATTAATGTGAAAAATTTGTTCTGATGAATAACCTCTATCTCTAATCTCTTATTTTGGGAAACATGATCTGCTAAGCAGATTCAAACTTTTTGTTCTACAAGTAGCCTTTTTGTTTTGGCCAGGTGTGGTGGCTCACACCTGTAATCCCAGCTACTTGGGAGATTGAGGCAGGACTGCATGAGGCCAAGAGTTTGAGACCAGCCTGGGTAACATAGTGAGATCCCTCTTAGAAAAAAAGAAAAAAGCCTTTTTTTTTTTTTTGGCTTAAATTGTAGTCTTGCATTTTTCCCATCTGTGTTTCTCCTCCCCCTACAGACATCAGTTGCATGGACAACTGCATCATTAATAACCATGGGAGTTTTGGCTAAAAAAATGCATATTCCTGGGCTCCAACCTAAATATTCAGAATTCTTGAAACCGAATGCTGAGAATAGGCATTTAAAACGAGTTCCCCTCGGGAGTCTAGACATAGCCTATTTCTTTTTATACTCCCACATAGCCCCCAAACCCAAACCTACAAGCACATGTTAAGTTCTTAATTCCCTGCATCTTGATTGTGCTATATATCCATTTGGGTCCCATTCTGCAAATCTTCACTCAAACATGAATCTCTAAGCGCCCCCCCACCTTTTTTTTTTTTTTTGACAGAGTTTTGCTCTTGTTGCCCAGGCTGGAGTGCAATGGCGTGATCTTGGCTCACTGCAACATCCGCCTCTCGGGTTCAAGCAATTCTCCTGCCTCAGCCTCCCGAGGAGCTGGGATTACAGGCACGCACCACCATGCCCGGCTAAATTTTTTGTATTTTTAGTAGAGATGGGGTCTCACCATGTTGGCCAGGCTGGTCTCAAACACCTGACCTCAGGTGATCCACCCGCCTCAGCCTCCCAAAGTGCTGGGATTACAGGCGTGAGCCACCACACCCAGCCAGAATCTCTAAGCCTTTGTAAGAAAACACACAGAACAGCAGCTGGCCAAAGCAAACATCCAATGTTAGAAAATGTAAGCACAAACTGAAAATTCATAGGGTTTTAAATTCTAAAATTCGGAATACTAAGAAGTAATCAATTAAGACCAGTTAGGTTTGGACTTTCAAGGAATGAACTCAAATATGATCAAATATTCACATCTCTGGTATCACCTAGGATTGGCTAACATTATGCTTAAATATATTAACTTATAACTGCTTCTGCATCCCAGAGACATATATGCCTGCTTGTCTGGCAAGGCTGGACATCCTGTTACAATCTATATTCAGGTCTCTCCGCTTTGAAAAGGAACTAGAATCAATCAAGGAGACTGTGACTGCTACCAGTCACATAAAAGTATTTATTTAGTTTCACACTTAGAAAAGAATCCAAGTCTATTTTCCAAGTGCCCAGTCTCAGCCACCACTTTACTATTGTACATATTTTCAGTTCTACCATAGTATTTCCTATATGGTAAATGAGAGAATACAATCAAGCCAAATTTATTTCTTGACCTTTCCCTAGAGGAATGTGTAAGACCATCATTGAGCATAGAGCACCAGTTGTCAAAGTTTCACTCTCCATTTGAAGCCTGACTACAAATAACCTAAGATAGCAGCTTCCAAATTGGCTTTGACTCATTTTAAAATATGCATTGAGCCATGACAAGACTGGTGACTCTTTTGCAGGAAAAACATAATAAACAAATTGAGCCCCAAAATTAAGCCACTGGACATATTCTTTCTCTTTCTCCCCCCGCCCCCTATAACAGCATGAAGTAACAGCTGTTAACTGGAAAAACAAAGACCGTAAGCCAGAGCTGCAGGAAAGCCCATCGTTTTTACTAATCACACTGCTGCTCCACTTTCTGAAGGACAACTCTTAAGTGGCCAATTTAAAAAAAACATACCAGGGTGGGCACAGTGGCTCACTCCTGTAATCCCAGCACTTTGGGAGGCTGAGGTGGGCGGATCACAAGGTCAGGAGAATGAGACCATCATGGCTAACACGGTGAAACCCTCTCTACTAAAAATTCAAATAATTAGCCAGGAGTGGTGGCACGTGCCTGCAGTCCCAGCTACTTGCGAGGCTGAAGGCAGGAGAATCACTTCAGCCTGGGAGGCGAAGGTTGCAGTGAGCCGAGATCACGCCACTGCACCCCAGCCTGGGCGAGAGTTGAGACTCCGTCTTAAAAACAAACGAACAAAAAAATTCCAATACTTTACACACAAAAAATCATTGGATTTTCCAATTTCCTGGCACTAGGATGTTACATTGACAAAAGCAGACATAAAGCCTGGATTTGGGACAATCAAAGAGATAGTTACACATTATTCAAATTCCAAAACAAAGAATCTCAGGTTGGAAATTTTCCTTAATCTATCGGGAACTACTATGTAGAAAACATTAGTTAATACTAGTGAAGTGTTTTCATTATTCCAGGATCAACCTAGTTCAGATGACTGATGCACATTAAATAGGCAAATGTGCCAAGTTTCAGGTTTTATTTACTTGAATAATATCACATCTCTACTGGGCACGGTGGCTTATGCCTGTAATCCCAGCACTTTGGGAGGTTGAGATGGGTGGATTGCCTGAGGTCGGGAATTCAAGACCAGCCTGGACAACATGGTAAAACCCTGTCTCTACTAAAAACACAAAAATTAGCCGGGCGTGGTGGCGGGCACCTGTAATCCCAGCTACTCGGGAGGCTGAGGCAGGAGAATCGCTTGAACCCAGCAGGCGGAGGTTGCACTCAGCCGAGATCGCACCACTGCACTCAAGCCTGGGTGACAGAGCAAGACTCTTGTCTCCAAAAAAAAAACAAAAAACAAAAAAACAAAAAAATTCCCACCTCTTCAGTCTAGCTATAAAATATAATTACTTAAAAAATATATATATATATATGATTATTTTACCTCCTTGGCTTGGGGGTCAGGAGAAATCAGTAAGTGAGGTAAAAGAAAGAGCTGCGAGGGAAAAGGATTGTTGCCCTAGATGCAGAAGGTATCTTTTCTCCTGGAAATAAAGACCCCAAGGTCTCCATTGCACTTTTATTTGAATGTAATATTTGGGACAATTATTCAAAAGGGCCAATATTTCCCAATTTAATCTGAGGTCATAATAAAACAAGCAACAAAACAGTGTTTGGGATTTCAGTTTCTCACCCTTATCATCAAGACTCACTGCCTCCCATCATCAATATTTATTGAGCATTTACAGTGTACTAGGCACAATAGAACATACAGAAAACATTGTCCCTGCTCTTGAGGAGCTTACATTCTAAAAGAAAAAATACACCTTTTTTAAAATGGCATTTTTGTTTGGTGTTTTCTGCAAAGTACTGAGGAAATATTTTGTAAAGTGAGCTTTGGGTATAACTTAGCCCCATCATTATTTAGAGAATAGAGGAGGAAGAAAGAGGAAGGATTTTAAAGGCAGACAATGACAGACCATTCAGGATAGGTAGGGTTTTAAAGGGAGATAAACACAATCTCATCAACTAAGGAGAGATTTGCTGCAGTAAATAGGATAAGGGAAATAGTCTGTGGGATGCAAGCAAAGGAAGCAGGGTGCCTTAGACACTGAGTGGAGCCAGAAAGATCATGCGGCCTTTTTCCAAGTACATGGCCACCAAGTAAGAATGGTTGGTGACAAGACAGAAGGCTAAAACAGGAAGGTAATCTTGTGCACCTGACAAATAGAAAGAATAAAGGATCAAAATTGAAGGCAGGCTATAAGAGTATCAAGAAATTCTTAAAAACCAAAAAGTGATTTGGAAGCACAAAACTTACAGTTAATGCTACCCAATGTCATGATGGGCCAAGAACATTGTGGCTTCCTAAGTTAGAAAATGCCATATGCCAAAATTTTAAATGGAACACACTACATTTTTTTCTAATCAATCCCCCCCTCTCCCAGAAAAAATAGGAACTCATTTTTTTCAGGGTGGGGAGGAAGAGAGGGGATCATGGGACATGGAAACAGTAGTTATATTAGTAGTATTTTTGTTATGATAAATTTTGTGTTTAAACTTGGTAAGAGCCCATTAGCTGCCAAGAGGGAATAAGGAATAAATTTCAAAAAATGTACAATTTCCTTTAGAGAAGTTTCAGAACCAAGACTAATTTACATGAAAAGCTGTAGAGAAAGTAGTTGAAAAGTCCATTCATAAAACTTTTATTCCACTTACATGAATTTAATACACGTGTTCTTAACAATTATGCTTGGATTGTTCATGAAAATTTCATAAGACATTAAACAAAGCTAGCCATCATCTCAAGTTATTTCCCTGTTAACTATTTTTACAGCACATGCATGTTAGGCAAGTATCAAAAAAAAAAAAAAAATCACAAAAGCAAAAATCCTAAAAAAAAAGTTAAATACATGGGTTTTTGTTTTACTGCTGTGCTTGATATACATGAAGTAATGAATACCAAGCAATTCATTTTTCCTGCATCTTTACTTTTACATTTGTTCTTAGGTTGCCTAAAACATTTAAATACAAATAAAATGAGTGTAGCAAAAATAATGAAAGCTAACAGCAGGTAACTTTACAAATAATGGAATGTGAACCGTTTCTGCCCTTATCCAGAGTAAAATGGGTCACAACTTTGTCTAAAGGAACACTTCTGCAGCTGTAGTCAAAGGTGTACACATTGAGTATTCCACAGATATACATGGTTTAATATGTGGTATCCATGGGGTATGATTCTACCACAGCCTTGTAAGTGCTCCAAACCTTAAAGTACCCACAATTACTACACCTGTGACTGGAACCAATGATCCCTTTTATTCCCCGCCAGGACAAACCAGTATGTAGGCAGTTTTCTTTGCTTAGACATGGAAGCAGTTTTACACTGGCCCTTTTGAAGCCACAATGTACCAAAAGTACTATGCCAAACACTTATAACTTGTATAAAAATTCCACATCCCCATATTGGCCACCTCAAGATGAAAACAGATAACTCCCTAAATGTTAACTGGCTCTACTCCCCTAATATTAAACATAAAAACCACATGGGAAATATAGAAATTCAAATAGAAGTAACATAAACCTGTCATAAATCGTAAACAAAAAACTATTTGTGGGACAGCATGGATGACAAATGGTCTACTGTGTAAATTTTAGAATGAGGCAGACAAAAGTTGGAAGGCCGGTTAATTTTCCCCTCCTTCTCCTGCTTCAGCTTCGTCTCCTTGGGTATCCGATGTCCACAACTGGTAAAAGAAGGAAAGATTTTTCAGCAAGTTTCAGTGGGATGGGGGGGGGGGGGGGGGCGTTTTCATATAAGTGCCAAGATACCTGAATGTTTTAGTTGGAAAGCATTCTTAAAAAGATAGCAGCATCACTTAGCTTCAAGATACAAAAACATCTCAATATACAAATTTACTTTTTTTGTAACCACTATATAAGCAGGTTAAGTACACCACAGAGTTGCCTTCAAATAACCTTCAGATACAGGAAAGTTTTGGTTATCCACAGAAGGTGAAGAGAAAGTAGAAGAAATAATACTTTTTTTTTGAGATGGAGTCTCGCTCTGTCACCAGGCTGGAGTGCAGTGGCGTGATCTTGGCTCAATGAACCCTCCGCCTCCCAGGTTCAAGCGATTCTCCTGCCTCAGCCTCCCGAGTAGCTGGGACTACAGGCATGTGCCACCACACCCATCTAATTTTTGTATTTTTAGGAGAGACGGGGTTTCACTATGTTGGCCAAGATGGTCTTGATCTGATCTCGTGATCCACCCACCTCGGCCTCCCAAAGTGGTGAGATTACAGGTGTGAGCCACTGTGCCCAGGCCCTAAATTATTTTTTAAAAACTAAGCATCAATAGGTGTCAGAACCTAAAGAGCCCCAATATGAAAGATGGACGTCCAAGGTGAGTGCAACTATACCAGAAGCATCTAATTTGGCCCATGCTGAAGGAGCTAGGGTTGACTACTCTCCACTGGTAGATCTTAAAGTGACTCACACTCCAAACAGAATCCTATACTCCATGAAATTCAAGAACCAGCCTCAACTCTGAGCTAAACTACAAATCTAGCTTTTCTAACACTTTAAGCTTAGAAAAACAAACCTTTATTTATCAGGTTGGTGCAAAAGTAATCGCAGCTCTTGCCATTACTTTAAATGGCAAAACCCTCAATTACTTTTGCACTACCCTATCATATGATTCAAAATAAATGCTGGACAAAAACCAGAACCAAATCTTTTAACAGGTAAAAATGAAAGTTGTCCCATAGGTGGCAGGGTTATGAACTCTATTCCACCTGCTCCAATGTTAAAAATGTTGAAGTCTTAACCACTCTCTAGTGATTTTCAGAGGTAATTACAAAAGGATTCAAGACAATCTTAAATTTTATATATGACTTACACATGAAAACTGAGGGGAAGGGGAAAATACACTAATTATTATTTTTATATTCCCCAAATCATCCATTAGCTTCATTTATCTACTAAGCAAATATATCTCTGGCCTGGAAAGGAGACTACTTCCAAGGTCATACAGATAGCCGAACGACCTCTTGGAAACTGTGTGTTCCTCCTGTCAAACAAGGGGTTTTGTAATTGCAAGATGAAATTGTTTCTAATGTCTCTTTCCTGTTCTAACTTTCAAGGATTCTTGAATTTTCTGTATAAACATGCAAATTTGATACAAAATATTTCTTTTTCTAGAGTAATGTGTTGACAGTCTTGGTCAACCAAATTCAGAATGAAATATTAAGTTTGGGGATAATTTCTTGACAGATAAATGTTCCAATCAACCTATAATGGTGACAGCTGACACTAATAAGGCTCAGAGAAGACATACAAGTAGTGACAGAATTAGAATCAAAACCTTGGGTTTTTTCTTTCTTTTTTTTTTTTTTTGAGACAGAGTCTCGCTCTTTTGCCCAGGCTGGAGTGTAGCGGTGTGATCTCAGCTCACTGCAACCTCTGCCTCCCGGGTTCAAGTGATTCTCCTGCCTCAGCCTCCCGAGTAGCTGGGATTACAGGTGCCCACCACTATGCCCAGCTAATTTTTGTATTTTTAGTAGAGATGGGGTTTCACCATCTTGGCCAAGCTGTTCCTGAACTCCTGACCTGGTGATCCGCCCGCCTCGGCCTCCCAAAGTGCTGGGATTACAGGCGTGAGCCACCACGCCCAGCCAACCCTGGTTTTCTTATTGCAATATGCGCTCTTCATGCTATACTGATAGCAAAATTCAGTTGGAAGCAGACAGTAGATCAGGGCCTCTCAAAAAGTGATGTGAACAAAACACAGTATCTAGGTCTCAGGTCATCACTTTAAAAATGTCATCACTTCAAACTAGAAAAGAAAAATCCTTAATACTAAAGTTAGTTAACAAAGTGCTTCTTATGTTTGATATATAAGATTCTTTCATTCTTTACTGTGGCTTGTTATCTTGACTCAAGTATCAGAAAAGTTTATAGATAGCTCCAAATTGTGCTAATAAAGTAATTTTAGGTTTAATAAACAAGTATACAATACTATTCAAAAAACTCTTCAAGATTTTCAGCACTAGCATACAGAACTGGTTTATAGAAAATGGCAGTGGACTAGAATAAAGTTGGAAGAGAAATGTATATAATGAGATTACATAGTCCCCAAGAGAAATGGCCCTAGAAGTCTAACAAAAAAACAGTAATACCTAGATTATGATCTGCAATTCCTACCTCTTTACCTGACACACAGCAAATGCTTGATAATTTTTTCACCTAAGCCTCAAAATTTCAAATCTAGTATTTATCTGAAGGAGAAGAATGAGAAGACCTAAGAAACAAACGAGACATACAAATCAACTGCATTGTGGACTGAATTTGAATCCCAATTCAAATAACTTAAAACAAGAGAGATAATTGGAATTCAAGTATTATTTAGATATTCAAACATTATTAGGGAATTATGTTGATGTTCCTGGTGTGATAGTGACACTGTTTCTTTTTATACATCTGCAGTATCCCAAGGACAATCACGACCTTTCATATTAAGTCATTTAAAAGAAGAAGCTAGGCAAAATAGACTTCCACTTGGATTCTGTAGATACCTGAGATTTTGTAACTCAAGTTATTAATTCCCTACCATTATCTTTACAAATATGGAGGCAACTTGATGGGCAAGAAAATCATTCTTAAAGGAACTAAACATGTAGAGTCTCAGCACACTTTTGATACTAACAAATTTTAACAAGACAGGTAACTCATCAATGTGTGTGTTCTCAGTCTAATATTTCAGTTTCTGTAATTTTCCTTCATAGGACTTTAATAGTAGCTAAGATATATTTATGAGAGCCTATGAAATGTGTTGAGAAAAAATTTTAAAAAGATGTATTTAATAAAAAAAAAAATTCCCTAGAGTAAAACATAACCTCTTCAACCACATTCATCACTAATGATGCTGTTATGTACTTACTGTCAAGTTGTCTCTCAGTAATTGCATTATTAGCGTGCTGTCTTTGTATGACTCTTCACTTAATGTATCAAGTTCAGCAATGGCTTCATCAAAAGCCTACGATTTAAAAATAGTACATTACATTTCAGTGCTCAAATAATAAAGACTGCTAAATTTCTACGTAACAGGTAAAATACATACTGTCTTTGCAAGAGAGCAGGCTTTCTCTGGGGAGTTCAGAATCTCATAATAGAACACAGAGAAGTTAAGGGCCAGACCCAGTCTGATAGGATGTGTTGGTTGCATTTCCTTTTTGCTGATTTCAAAAGCTTCTTGGTATGCTTGTTGTGACTGATCCACAATCCCTGGATAAGACACACCAAAACGTACTGAGATAAAGTGTGCATTATATCTTCACCCCTCAAACCAAACCTTTAATATCTCACATATCCTTTGAAATACTAACCTGTAACAGCTTAATATTTGTTAATTGAACAAGGTCCTTTTTTTTTTGAAGGGAGCTTTCTCCTGGTACACACTAGCCATTGGTCAATGTCAAGATAAAACAACTTTATAATCTCATTATTGTTATGTTTTTAAAAAATTGACGAGTTTTGACCTCCCAGACCCAAGCAATCCTCCCACCTCAGCCTCCAGATTAGCTGGGACCAAAGGTTTGCACCACCATGCCCAGCTAATTTTCAAAATATTTTTTGTAGAGAGAGATGTTGCTCAGGCTGGTCACTTTTCTTAAAATCTTGAAAAAACATCCCTGTACACAATATTGGCTTTTCAGAAAGCATTTATTTTAGAATAGCAGTATGAGGCAGTAGATGTGTATTCTCAGAACACAAAGAGCACTGCTACTCCTTATTCGGCACTCTAAGCAATTCAAAACAAGACATTATGTACGCTTCAGAGACTCTTCCTCACTATATGTTATCTTATACAAGTTCAACCAACAGGTTTAAAAACAGCATACCTTTCTTGTCATCACCAGCGGCAACCTCAGCCAAGTAACGGTAGTAATCTCCTTTCATTTTCAAATAGAAGACTTTGCTCTCTGCTTGTGAAGCATTGGGGATCAAGAACTTTTCCAAAAGAGACTTAAGAAGAAAAGAAACAGACATAGTGAGAATATAACATTTACAAAACTGAAAGAACTTGCATTTCTTAAAGAACAAACTATAGCCTAAGTTATAAAACTTTAACGCCAAGTCACTGTCAATACAATTGTGAATGCAGCTGGCACAAGAATTTGTGGTTTAAAGCAGAATGCTTTGGGCAGCAATACTTTAAGTTTGAAGTTAGTGTTCAGTTTATGATTTGAGGACAATAAAATTGAACATTGGTCCCTGACAATGTTATCTATTTACATGCTGACTTCAATGAATGTGGAGCATGACCGTTCACATTTAGAACATTTTCTAATGAGCTGGCAAGCTTTCCATCTGAAGTTTCATGTGGTCATGACATGAAAATAGAAAGAACATACGGGATGAACCTTTTGGGACTCTGGAGAAATGACTAAAGCAGAAACCAATAATGTAAGACACTTAAGGAGTCCATGCCAGAGAAGGAGGAACAAAATAAACTTCATTTATAACAACACAATTCAAGCAAACCTCACAACAGATAAAAAAACCATTCAAAACAAAAGTTTTATTTTTCCTAAAGACAGTGGTAGGAGACTTACAGATTTTAAAGAGCAGACCTTTAATCTCATTGAAGTCGTTTTCGGCTAGTAAGATACATGATTACAGATCATCCCAGACAACAGATAAAATTAAAACATCATCCTATAAAATTCTGTCTAAAACTACTATTACAATCTGAGTCATTTGATTAGGATTTTAAAAATTACACTCTTTAACTGATTTTAAAGCAAAAAGATTAGATCATTGTGTTGGGGATGGGAAGAAGTCTCAATAAATGTGTAATTTTTTTCTTTCCAGTTAAGGGGGAGAAAAATAATTCTAGTAGTAGAATTAGGTAAACATTAAAGCAAAAAAACCCCAACCACCCATTCTCACTATCCCACTTCCTTTAAAGTTCAAGTACACTCTGAGAATCAAGGTGAAGTCAATTTTCAGCTGAGCTAAATTCCAAATCCATTCTTACAAAAAAAAAGTATCCGTTTATATAGCACCTACTTATATATAAAATATAAATTTGAAAAATGCTTTTAAATGGTAACTCCAACTTTTTGTTTACCCATTATGTTCCAATGGTGGGTAGGTGAACAGTTTTAACCCAACTTCTTCCCCCAGTTTTTTTTTTTTTTTTTTTTTTTTTTTTTTACAACTCAAGCTACAGATAACCCAGATGAAGTGGCAGTAGGGCCAGATTGCACTGTGCTATATAAAGAGGTTAAAGGTGAGAAAAGTCAACCTGAAATGATGTTTCCTGCAATTATTAACCGATATTTAAAAATACTGGCCTGAGGCCGGGCACAGTGGCTCATGCCAGTAATCCCAGCACTCTGGGAGGCTAGGGTGGCAGGATCACTTGAGGTGAGCCTCGTCAACATGGTGAAACCCTGTCTCTACTAAAAATACAAAAATTAGCCAGGCGTGGTGACGGGCACCTGTAATCCCAGCTGAGGCAGGAGAACTACTTGAGCCCGAGAGGTAGAGGCTGCAGTGAGCCAAGGTTGCACCACTGCACTGCAGCCTGGATGACAGAGCAAGACTCCATCTCAAAATAAATAAAAATAAAATAAAATTACTGGCCGGAAATCAGAAGAACGTTTTGGTTAGGATAGCAACCTCTGTCTTACACCACATTCATACTTTCATATTCAAAGTTCTCTTAGCTGCAAAAGTGTTTTGTCCTTTGAATACAATGCTTTTTACCACCTATGGTTGCTCTGTGGAGATCTGCCTCAAACAGTGGAAGATACTTGCATTTAAAATAGTCAAGTGAGTCTTTCCACTTAAAAACAATGGTTTTAAGAAACAAATGACCAGGGTTTTCAAAAGTTTCATTGTTACACAAATTGTATTATTCATTCAACTATGGGAGATGGTATAAACATAAGTGGCTTTCGGGTGAGTCTGGTTTTGAATTACAGCACTATACACTGTGTGAACTACTTAATCTCAATGATTCAGTTATCTCACCTGTAAGGCAGAGACCTCTAAGATTATTGAGAAAAAATACAGGTAAGCACTTACGAGTAAGCACTTAATTAAATGTTTATTTCTATTATCACAGTAACACCAGACACCATGCTAGAAGCTGGAAGCACAATATTCTGGTACTTCATAATCTAGCTGTAGAGACAAGGCTATCATTCCTTCCATTACAATACACTTTACAAGAATTGCAGGGCACGGTGGCTCACTCCTGTAATCCCAACACTTTGGGAGGCTGAGGTGGGAGGATCACTTCTTGAGTCCAGGAGTTTGAGACCACCCCGGTGAACATGAGATCCTGCCTGTACAAAAAAATTTAAAAGTTAACCAGGTGTGGTGGCACACCCCTATAGTCCCAGCTACTTGGAAGGCTGAGACAGGAGGATCATCTGAGTCCAGGAGTTTGAGGCTGCAGTGATCTGTAATTGAATTATACCACTGTACTCTAGGACAGGGTGACAGTGAGGCTGTCTCAAAAAGAGTAACACTGCCTAATCACGTCCTTCACTTTTCAGTAACTTTAACCCCCTCTATGTATGCAGAGATGAAGGCCATAAACACACGCAGTTACTTAAGAGTGAACCAATCACTTAAGATGTAAAATTTTAAAGCTGTACTAAAAACTTAAATTTTTTTAGGAAAGGTGTTGATAAATGCTACTAAAAGTAGTAATCTATCTTTTGTAGGTAGTAACTTTCTACCTGGGTAATATGCTGAACTAAGCAGTTCCCTGGGAATTAAAATGGCAGTTAAGCACTTCTTTCCCCAAAGCTGAACACTGAATTAACCATAAAACAACTTTAAAGCTATTTGTTAGAACCCACAAGTAACAGGAGGGCTGGGTAAACAGCAGTCAGGCTGCTTACTGGCCTAATGATAGACCAAAAGAACCAAACAAGTGGCAAGTGTTTCTGGTGAGATGCTGACCATAAGAGTTGAGAAAGGTGGCTGGGCATGGTGGCTCACACCTGTAATCCCAACACTTTGGGAGGCTGAGGTGGGCGGATCACGAAGTCAGGAGATCGAGGCCATCCTGGCTAACACGGTGAAAACCCGTCTCTACTACAAAAAGAAAAAATTAGCCAGGTGTGGTGGCGGGCGCCTGTAGTCCCAGCTACTCGGGAGACTGAGGCAGGAGACCAGCGTGAACCCGGGAGGCGGAGCTTGCAGTGAGCTGAGATAGTGCCACTGCACTCCAGCCTGGGCAACAGAGTGAGACTCCGTCTCAAAAAAAAAGAGTTGAGAAAGGCATAAATGGCCTACTTCTAATAAATCGTCCAATGACATAAGCTAATTAAGATTTAAAAACCCAAAACCAAGCAAGACTGGATTAAAGATTAAATTTAAAGGGGCTAACACTGTAGCTCAAAAAAAGCTAACTATAAAAGAACATTTTCTGCCAGGCGTGGTGGTTCATGCCTATAATCCCAGCACTTTGGGAGGCTGAGGCGGGTGGATCACCTGAGGTCAGGAGTTCGAGACCAGCCTGGCCAACACGGTAAAACCTCGTCTCTACCAAAAATACAAAAAATTAGCCAGGCGTGGTGGCACACGCCTGGAATCCCAGGTACTCAGGAGGCTGAGGCAGGAGAATCACTTGAACCCGGGAGGCAGAGGTTGCAGTGAGCTGAGATTGCGCCATTGCACTCCAGCCTGGGCAACAAGAGTGAAACTCCGTCTTAAAAAGAAAAAAAAAAAAAAGGAACATATTCTCAGCCTCAATGGGGTGATATACCTACTAGAAAGGACGTGATTCCACAATCAGGAATCAAAGTTATGGCGAGTATACTAGAAACTGTCAGGATAATGGAAAGAACAGGACATGAATGGCTCCAAGAGACAAGACCAATTAAATTTAGCAAGAGGGAAGATTTCTGTTCAGTATGAGAAAACTTATGAGTGGTCCAGTACTGGAACCTGCTCAGTGAATTCCCTCTTTTCACATAAAGGTAAAACAGGAAACTAAAGAGGGTAACTTAGGTATTTTGTAGAGGAGATTCATAAAGATGTCATCTGTTTCTTGTAAAAAAATTTTAATTGACAAAATAGTTGTAAATATTTTGGGGGTGCATGTGATATTGATACATGCATACAATATATAATGATCAAATCAGAGTAACTGGGATATCTATCACCTCAAACATTGATTTTTTTTTTTTTTTTTTTTGAGACAGTCTTGCTCTGGCACCCAGGCTGGGGTGCAGTGGCGCAATGTCGGCTCACTGCAACCTCCTCCTCCTGAGTTCAAGTGTTTCTCCTGCCTCGGCCTCCTGAGTAGCTGGGATTACAGGCATGTGCCACCATACCCAGCTAACTTTTGTATCTTTAGTACCAATGGGGTTTCGCCATGTTGGCCAGGCTGGTCTCGAACTTCTGACTTCAGGTGATCCACCCGCCTCAGCCTCCCAAAGTGCTGGGAATACAGGCGTAAAGCCACTGCTCCTGGCCTCAAACATTGATCTTCTATTTGTGTTAGGAGCACTGCAATTCTTCTAGCTACTTTGGTAGAATAAATAAATGTTAACTATAATTTCCCTACTGTACTATTGAATACTAGAACTTATTTCTACTATCTAACCGGATTTTTGTATACGTGGTCTTTTTCAATTCTAAGGGAAGTCAGAGTTCACAGAATTAATTTAATGGTAACATAAAAGAGGCAATTAAGTATGTTGCTTTGTCAAACTGACCGAAGAATAACAAATCCAAGTTTTCCAGATTTGGAAGCCAGAAGATAAAACCCAATGTAGGAAGAATAGAAAAAAATGAATAAAAGAACAAAAGAAAAAGGAAGCAGCACGTATCAGAAAGCAGCAGTTACAACAAAGCAGAAAAAAACATGGAGGTGCACCAAGTAGAGAATGGAAGGGAGGAAAGAGCTGATAGCTACTTTCAAAATATGCAATAACTTCAGAGAATATCCTGCTCAACACAGAAATAAACCTCCTAAATTTCGTTCACCTACAATAGTACAATGAAAGCAATCATGACTGAAATAAAGTCTGAAGTAAAAAGGGGAGGGAGTGGGCACACCATAATATAAGGAAGTATACACTAAGTGTCACAATTTCAACCGTATTTAGAACGAAGTCTCGCTCTGTCGCCCAGGCTGGAGTTCAGTGGTGTGATCTTGGCTCACTGCAACCTCAGCCTCCCCGGTTCAAGTGAGTCTTCTGCCTCAGTCTCCCGAGTAGCCGGGACTGCAGGCACATGCCACCACACCCAGCTAATTTTTGTATTTTTAGTAGAGACAGGGTTTCACTGCATTGGCCAGGCTAGTCTTGAACTCCTGACCTCATGATCCACCTGCCTCAGCCTCCCAAAGTGCTGGGATTACAGGTGTGAGCCACCGCGCCCGGCCAACTCCAACTGTAAAACAAGGGCTAGGTTGACTGAAGGTTCAACTTGTAAAATTTTTCAATTATCACAGTACATTAAGTTTTTAAACCAAATCTAAATGGTTTTCAGGTCAAACAAAATTCAAGCACATCCTACACTCAAGCTAAATCAAGGCTAAATGTTAATCTGTTGAATCTTCCTGAAATATAATCTCATTTAGAAATTCACAGTATTTCCTCAGTTTACTTCGAAATGTGGATGTAAGTTTTACTTTTTTCCCTCCCATTAATTTTTTTAATTTTTATTGAGAGATGAGGTCTTGCTCTGTCACACAGGCTGGAATGCAGTGGCCCCATCATAGCTTGCCCTGCTCCCATTAACTTTTAAATATGTTTTTTCATGACAGCCACTGTCTTTTAAAGATATCATGGCCAACATTTTAGAAAATACCCAAGATTAATTTGCTGAATTAGAGTTAATGCATTTATACAGCATTCACCCTAATAATATTAAGTGGGATAAGAAATCATTTACTCAGCAGCAAAATGCCACAAGAAGCCGGTATCTAATACTCTTTGGTAAACAGCTCCTAATCCAGAGTTAAATATGTGATATGGGCTCTGAAGAGAGGACACTAATCCTTAACCTAACCAACAGGTAAATTACATGAAATTTGAGATTTTAGAGATAAAAGAGATTTTTCTCTCTACTGCACCATAGTATAATTAACCTCTTAGATTGTGAAAACACTTCCAAGAGATGGGGTTCAAATAACATTTTTCCTCCCAAGCCAGTTTCCAACAGATGCCTTAATCCAAAGATAGTCTACATTTACAATGATGTTTTGTCTTTAAAATTAAGTCTATTAAAATTAAGGAACCACATAAATTGACAGGTCATCTGTTTCTGATCCCTTCTTGGCATAGACTCAACCTGATCCCACTAATATGAATTTTATAAACACTCACTCCTGCCTGTAGTCAAATATTCCTAATGAAAAGTTAATGAACTGAGAATCTATCTCTAGTGATATGCCTTTCTCACTGGTCTTTCAGTATGATTACCCCTAAACCACCAAAACTGCTGCCTGAGCTGGTGGCAAGACTTTAACCTTTCGGGCGTTCAACACTTGTTAGAAGAAAAGCTTGATGTAATGCAAATCGTATAAACTCTAAAACCAGGCAGACTTGAAATTCCACCCTAACCCATTAATTTTGAGAATTTACACAATAGCTAATCTTTATTTTCTCATCTATATGAAAATCCACATCAAAAGGCTGTTATGAGGTCTAAATGAACATATAAACAGGAAGGCACCATTCACAGCTCCCAACCGAGAGTAGGCATTCTACTCACTGGTTGCTCAGTTATGTGAAAATAAAGTATGGAGATTCTGACATTCAAAAATCTGCTTTAATGCTCTTGTACTCTTAAGTACATCATTTTGGCTTTGGTAATCTAAAATTTGTATAACTAGGAAAAATGGTGAAGTAGGATGCAAAAAAGTTTTCATTCAAAAACACAGGATTAAGACATATCAAATAACAAAAGAAAAAAAGAACATTTCCTTTAGTATTTATTTTCTCTTTTTAAACAACAGACTTGTTAGGAACACAAACTATGGAGACAGACTGCTTATTGCCTAAATTCAAACTCTGTCACCTTGACAAAACTCTGAAATCTTCCTGGGTCTCAGATTCTCATCTGTAAAAGGCGAATATTAGTAGTAGACAATGCACAAGGTTGTTGTAAGGATTAAATGAATTAACATATAATAAGCATTTAGCAGAGTCTGGCAAATAGTAAGCAACAAAGAAGTGCTGCCATCCTTTTGGAAGGTAAAAGTCTAGTGTCAACCACATTAGACTTCAAGTACTGTTTGTACTGCAGTAACTGATCTTAACCCACCCAACTCACCCACCCAAAAACCACCTTAGCTCTGAACTCCCTCTTATGTGAAATAATTTCCTAATATTTAAGTAATATTACCTTATTTCTCCCAACCATGGTACATATATACTACCTCTATAAATAGGTACGTTTTCTAGGAAAAAACCCTAAACGGTAACAATACTTCAAATTTATGGCTTAAAAGTTTGTCTCAAGACACTTTTACGGTCATAAAAAAGTAGAAAACTAAGATCATGGTGGTAATAATTATTTCCCAAAGTTCTCATTTTTGCTCCAAAGCTTCAATTTTATCTGTCAAAAATATCATTTTCCCTTAAAGTGAGAGGCTCAATTCATTTAAGATATTTGTCGAATACCTAGGTCTGAATACCCACAGCTTATCTGCCTGCAGTTCTTTGAAGAAAAAAGTGTTCCATAAAAAAAGAAAAGCAGCTAGTTTATCTCACAATTCAAATAACTGCAAGTGTTTTTCTTAGAGACAACCACTGGACTTCCCATTTTGCCTCACTGAAAGATGTCTATTTAAGGGCTATTAATAAAATAATGTTTCAGATTCAAGGACATTAAAAAAAAGTCCTTTTTCTTTTTAAAAGAAACAGTGAGTGCATAATGGTAAAGAAATACAATAATCACTAGTACAGTATAGTATCACTGCCTTGATTAGCGATAAGGAACCAGTAAGTCTGAGCAACCCTTGGGTTTGCACCAGTGCTAAATGTCAACAAAGTGATAACAATCAGTATTAACAGTATTTGCCATGAAAATAGTTGTGACCCGGCTCGGCGCAGTGGCTCACACCTGTAACTCCAGCACTTTGGGAGGCCGAGGTGGGTGGATCATGAGGCCAGGAGCTCAAGACCAGCCTGGCCAAGATGGTGAAAGCCCGTCTCTACTAAAAATACAAAAATTAGCTGGGCATGGTGGTGTGCGCCTATAATCCCAGCTACTCGGGAGGCTGAGACAGAAGAATCACTTGAACCTGGGAGGTGGATGTTGCAGTGAGCCGAGATTGTGCCACTGCACTCCAGCCTGGGTAACAGAGTGAGCCTCCGTCTCAAAAAAAAAAAAAAGAAAGAAAGAAAATAGTTGTGACTTTTTGTGACTTAATAGACACCTCCCCAAAGGACTCCCAGTGATCGGCATATCACTTTTAACAACTGATTTAAAGTAACCTCTGCTATGTTGTACACCTTAAATACATTTTTTTTTTTGCCAATCGTACCTCAATAAAGCTGGAAAAATGAAAAGAATCTGTGCTAAATACCTCTCCATACCTAGCTCTAATGCTATGTTCTCCCTAAAGCTAATTATTCAAAGCTATTCAGCTTCATCTACATTGTCTGTACAGATACTGTGTAGTGTAGAGCTTTTTAACTGAAGAGAAAAAAGGGAAATATCCTAATTTCTGTCAATAAAGGACTAACGGCCAGGTGTGGTGGCTTATATCTTTAATCACAATCACTTTGGAAGGCTGAGCTGGGAGGATTGCTGGAGGCCAGGAGTTAGTGACCAGCCTAAGCAATATAGCAAGACCCCATCTCTACTAAAAATAATTTAAAAACTTAGCCTAGTGTGGCCAGGCGTGGTGGCTAACGCCTGTAATCCCAGCACTTTGGGAGGCCGAGGTGGGCGGATCACTTGAGGTTAGGAGTTCAAAACCAGCTTGGCCATCATGTTGAAACCCCATCTCTACTAAAAATACAAAACATGAGGTGGGCATGGTGGTGCACACCTGTAATCCCAGCTACTTGGCAGGCTTGAGGCAGGAGACTCACTTGAACCCTGGAGGCGGAGGTTGCAGTGAGCTGAGATCGTGCCAAAGCACTCCAGCCTGGGCAACAAAGCTAGACTCTTGTCTCAAAAAAAAAAAAAAAAAAAAAAAAAAATTAGCCTAGTGTAGTGTGCACTTGCACTCCCAGCTACTCCAAAGGCTGAGATGGGAGGATCACTTGAGCACAGGATGTCATGGCTGCAGTGAGTGCACCACTGCACTCCAGCATGGGGGACAGAGGGAGACCCTATCTTTTTTTTTTTTTTAAAGGGGGGTCTGGCTAAGTAAGTTGCTACATACCCAAATAATAGAATACTATACAGACATTAAGAGTGAGGAGGTACGGGCTGGTTGTGGTGGCTCACGCCTGTAATCCCACACTTTAGGAGGCCAAGGTGGGTGGATCACCTGAGGTCAGGAGTTCGAGACCAGCCTGGCTAACATGGCGAAACTCCGTCTCTACTAAAAATACAAAAATTAGCTGGGTGTGGTGGCAGGCGCCTGTAATCCCAGCTACTCAGGAGACTGAGACAGAAGAATCACTTGAACCCAGGAGGCAGAGGTTGTGCCATCTGCACTCCAACCTGGGCGATAGGGTGAGACTGTCTCCAAAAAAACAAAAGAGTAAGGAGGTACCTGTCAAAATGAAACATAAGATATACATCAAAGTGTGTAGTTTTGTACAATTTACAAAACTAAGTATATGATCTTCAAGGACAGAATTGTTTACTTTGCACATAAATTCCCAGGATACACAAAGAACTAACAGAGATTACCTCCAAGAAGGCAGGATGAGGTTACAGCAGCTTTATTTTTTCCTTCTACATGCTATGCTCTTAACACCTAAATTCTTAGGAGCAAGTACAATTTAAAATAAAGATTACCAGCCTGGGTGACACCCCGTCTCTACTGGGGAAAAAAAAAAAAACTGGATGTGGTGGCACACGACTGTAATCCCAGCTACTCGGGAGGCTGAGCCAGGAGAATTGCTTGAATGAACCCAGGAGGCAGAGGTTGCAGTGAGCCGAGATTGTGCCACTGCACTCCAATGAGTTAGACTCCATCTCAAATAAAACAAACAATTATGGTTTTGCACCTTTAACTTTTCACACACATATACACTCTTAACCTACTCATAGGCTCTATTAAAGGCACGTTCTACACATTTTAAGCACTCAAAAATATTAAACTCCCTGACTGAATAATATACGCATAACTGTAATAGCTTCATTTAAATAAAACATTTTAAAACTATCTTGGAGGATATTTTAATAGCTCAACATCCTAAAAACTATTTTTCAGAAAGTCTTCATCATCAAGAGTGTATTACCTTACCAAATTCCTAAATAGTTAAGACAAAACCTGATAGAAATTGAGGTTGACACTACATTCAATAATGAATATTCTGCTGTAAGAGACAAAACAATGTTCTACTTCTCTGAAAACCTAAGAGATTGCTCATTTAAAATATGTGAGTGCTGAACTAAACACATATATTCAGAAACAGCAGCAAAGGGGCAGGCTAAGCACCTCCTAATATGGATAAGCTCCAGGTTTCTATGTAATGAACAAAGAAGAACCTAAGAAAAATCCTGCAGAGAGAACTGGAAGAGAGTGTGAGGTTGCAAGGCAGAGTAAACTTGTTAAGAAGTCAAGGGTCCTAGATTATGGTACTAATTCTACTAACTAAGAGGCAAGACAGGCATTTCAAATACAAAACTATGACCAGCCTCCTCCTCACCTTAATCTTCTTGTGTTTCACTACAGCATTAATTTCAAAATCTCCCTTCCAATGCCAGGAAATCTCCTCTAACATAATGAATTTCCCACCCCACCACTATCCCTTACATTTCTTTAAATTCAAGATCACTTTTTTTCTTAAAAAGTAATCAGAGATTTTATAAACTAAGGGTCCTTAGACCAAACCCCAAAATTATGAACAAGAACTCAATCATTAAGTATTTGTACATTCACCTCAGCCCTGAAGAATAGCCAACCTGCCACTATACACTCAAACCACCGTGCTATGTGCTGAGATTTGGGCTTGCCAACTAGAACACAAGAAGCCAACTAATGAAAATAAATTCGAAAAAAAATTACAAGTTACAGAGCTGGGATCCTATTTTCCCCTTTGAAGAAGCAACCTATTCAGTATAAACAGAGGCAGCTTATTTAAAAAGCACTTTGGCAAAATAATTTAGTTTGTTACCTTTGACAAAGTAATCATAATCTTAAGGCATATACCTTAAAAAAGATTCAATGGGTATTTTGCACCATGGGGTGTGTTTTCAGAAGTCCTAACAGCATAATGCACTATCTAAATATAATTGGTTAAGTAATAGGACAACACCACACGCCTCCTAATATAATGCACTGAGGAGGACACCATATCACTTCCAGGAGTTCTCACCAAAAACTGGCAACCTAAATTTAATCATGAAGAATCACCAGACAGGCCGGGCACGGTGGCTCACTCCTTGGGAGGCTAAGGCGGCCAAATCACTTGAGGTCAGGAGTTTGAGATCAGCCTGGCCAACATGGTGAAACCCCACCTCTACTAAAAACACAAAAATTAGCCAGGCATGGTGGTGGGTGCCTGTAATTCCAGCTACTGGGGAGGCTGAGGCAGGTGAATCGCTTGAACCCGGGAGGCAGAGGTTGCAAAGCGAGCCAGGATAGCTCGCCACTGAAGTCCAGCCTGGGGGACAGAGTGAGACTCCATCTCAAAACAAACAAACAAACAAAAAGGATCACCAGACAAATCGAAACTGAGAGACATTCTACAAAATAACCAGCCAGTACTCTTGAAAAAAGTTCCAAAATCATTAGAGGCAAAGACTAAAACAAGACTGATCCACATTAAAGGAGAGTAAGGAGACATGTAAGCAAAATGCAAAGTGTAATTCTGGATGGAATTCTGGAGCAGAAATAGGAAATTACAGTAAAACAATTTGCTAAATTTAATTAAGATTATAGGTTACATAATAGTTTATCATTTACTTTAATCATTTTCCTGATTTTAATAATTATACTGTAGTTATTAACATGTGGACAATCTGGCAAAATACATGAAAAACTCTTCATATTTTTCCAACCTCTTTCTAAATCTGAAATTATTTCAAAATGAAAAGTTAATACATTTTAAAGAAGTCCCTTTTAATTGTCTTTATTTCTGAAAGATACCCTTTTTCATACCCTTTTTATGCTTTTTTTTTTTTTCAAATTTCCTTATGTGGCTGATACTACTTTTGTATTTAACACAGAAATGGTACAAAAACAATGATACATTTGTAAAGAAAAATATGTGGGGTGGAGAGAAAGTTCTCATCTTGTCTTAAAACAGTATTTCACCAACTGGTCCTAATATTAAATTTAATTCGCACAAAGATAATTAGACATCGAGTGTCATTAGCAAATAGCAAATCCCCCCAGAATATCAAAGCAAAACAATCAACCACTAATGAGACATTTATGAATTGAAATTTGCGAATACAGCTGGGCTAACTTTGACATGACCTCACCAAATATGTGAGTGGGAGAAAGATCAAGCCTCCATAACCCATTCTTCTGTTTTAGATTGTACTGTCATGGCTCTCTTCCAAAACAACAAACGAAGAGAGAGACATTAGGACACAGACATGCCTGCTTTCATACAAAGCATACACACACCAGAAGTTAAAAGGTTGAGGTAGCAAGTAACTGAGGCATAAGAGCCCTCAAAAGTGATTCTCAATAAGTACAGCACCCTAAATATAGTCTGAAACAAAAATCGGCCGGGTGCAGTGACTCATGCCGGTAATCCCAGCACTTTGGGAGGCCGAGGCAGGCGGATGACCTGAGGTCAGGAGTTCGAGACCAGCCTGACCAACATGGAGAAACCCCATCTCTACTAAAAATACAGAATTAGCTGGGCGTGGTGGCGCATGCCTGTAATCCCAGCTATCCAGGAAGCTGAGGCGGGAGAATCACTTGAACCGGGGAGGCAGAGGTTGCGGTGAGCCAAGATCATGCCATTGTACTCCAGCCTGGGCAACAAGAGTCAAACTCCATCTCAAACAACTAAAAAACCCCACTGTTTTCAATAAAATTAAAGCCATTTATTTTGTTATTCTGACAACTCCTCATCGCCCCCTACAAACCCAGTATCTTGATAGCAGATTAAATGTCATGTTTCAATCTACAATAAGGTGATACTACATTAAGGGACTACAAATATTAATGCTTACTGTATTGACCTCATGTAAATAGCTGAACCCCTGAGCTGCAGTGTCTTGATCTGTTAAAATAAAAAGGCTAGATCAGATGTCCCTTCAACCCTAAAATTCAATGACTCAATGAAATTTCTGTATACTTAAACATATTTCTACAAATCTATAAATTATGTAAAACTCCCAGTTTATATTATTCAATTTAAAAACTCACAAAAATACCCCACAAATGTCATTTTAATAACACCCTCATTAATAGATTTAATTCCAACTCTTCAGCATAGTGTAGTTCAAATTTCTGGTCTTGTACAATTCTCTTATGCAGAGATAATTTTCCTATAATTTTTATTCTGTAGAGACACTGGGCCTTGTATAAATCCTAGATCTCTTAAAATTTTAAAAAGAAATCATGCAAGAAGCCCATAATCTGTCACACATTAGGGGCCCATAGATTTGGAAATTAATCTCTTACTCCCCCTTGTGGCTGGAGTGGCTTCCATTCTTTGATTTGCAATTTCCTCACTTGCTTTCAACCAACCAACTAGAAAAGTGCTCCACCAGAAATGCTAATGATTAGGAGGTGTCAAGAACTAATTTATTAAGTCTTTTAGACACTTTGACTTTAAATTATTACCTTTCTATGCAGTGTGGCCTAACAGAATAAGATTTTAAGCTGTGAACATATGTTCTATAAATAAGGTCATCTATAAGCAGGCTTGTGCCTAATCACTTAACGCATTTTCCATTAATAGATGGCAAATCTGCACTTTTAATCAACAAGAAATCTAGCAAAGCAAAAGTATATTATCCCTGATGTTCAAGAACTGTTAAAGCCAGCCTAAAACTTTATTAAATATAATTCCTGTTAAAAGAGGAGCTGCTCCCTGATATTTACCCCAAAACAAAAGATACCTACACTAAACAATGATAGAAAGCCCCATCTGTTCTGTTCTAAAACTTTTTTTTTTTAATCAACTGGGTGAAAGGGCTAGCAGGAAGTGAGAATAAAAACTGCCAAATTAGATCAGGTTCAGAGAATTGTCTCCCTCCGAATCATGAATGCTAGCAAAATAATCCTAGAAGGAATCAGTGTTTTAAGAACATCTAAGGCTGGGCACGGTGGCTCACACCTGTAATCAATCCCACTTTGAGAGGCCGAGGCGGGTGGATCATCTGAGGTCAGGAGTTCAAGACCAGCCTTACCAACATGGAGAAACCCCGTCTCTACCAAAATACAAAAATCAGCTGGGCGTAGTGGTGCATGCCTGTAATCCCAGCTACTCAGGAGGCCGAGGCAGGAGAATCGCTTGAACCCAGGAGACGGAGGATGTGGTGAGCCAAGATCACGCCATTGCACTCCAGCCTGGGCAACAAGAGTGAAACTCCATCTCAAAAAAAATAAAAATAAAAAAAGGAACATCTGAAAACAAATTTTGAAATGTTGTTCCTAAAGATTAAAAGTGAAATACTAGGCCAGGTGCAGTGGCTCATGCCTGTAATCTCAGCACTTTGGGAGGCCGAGGCAGGCGGATCACGAGGTTAGGAGATCGAGACCAACCTGGCTAACCTGGTGAAACCCCGTCTCTACTAAAAAATACAAAAGAATTAGCCGGGCGTGGTGGCGGCCACCTGTCGTCCCAGCTACTAGGGAGGCTGAGACAGGAGAATGGTGTGAACCTGGGAGGCGGAGCTTGCAGTGAGCCGAGATCGCGCCACTGCACTCCAGCCTGGGAGACAGAGCGAGACTCTGCGCCACTGCACTCCAGCCTGGGGGACAGAGCGAGACTCCGTCAAAAAAAAAAAAAAGTGAAACACTAACAAGTATCAAAAAGAACTTATATCAAAAAGAACTTAATGAGTAGTTAAGTATAATCTTAAAAATTATTGACACTCACTGAAGGCGTTCCTCTTCTCCCCTCCCCCAGGATCTAGGCCTGCGCTGAAGTTTCTCACAAACCAAGGCCCAATTTACCAGTATTTCCCTCACGATGCTTTTTGTTGTTGGTGGTGGTGGTAGTTAAAACGCCTCATTTTTCATAGGGCTTTTTAGCTTGTAAGTGGCACGCTATGTATTATGGATAAACTACATGGGGGACTATATTTTATCAGCCCCTTTTTAAAAAAGGCTAAAGACCAGCTTTTCTATGTTCAATGAATTTGCAGTACTTTTCCCTCTTTGACTTGTATTATTTGTGCACGTCTATTTCCCTCTCCAGACTGAAGAGCAGGGGCTTTTACATTTATTTTTGTAATAGCACAGGGCTTATAAAATAGCAAGTTGTCAAATATTAAATAAAAAATTTCAGCTTTCTAAAGTTCTCTTAAATTTAATCCAAAATTTATAAATCAAACCACAGTAAAGTGATATCACAGAGGTACAAAAGGTAAAGCAGTGTATTTGCTATTTAACACCACCACAGGGGTGTGTTAATTCAACAATTTCCCCAAAACATCCTAGAGGTAGATAGTATTATTCCCATTTTGAAGATGTGGAAACAGAGTCACAGACAAATGCGGTAAAACTTGCCCCAAATCACACAATGAATCAAAAATTCAAAAAGGTCTGCATGGCTCATGCTAAGTTTTATCACCTCTCTTAAAGTAAGGTAGTATACACTTTAGTATCCTTTATTTTTAGAAATGTTACACAGGGATATGCTTAAAGTTTTATCTCTGCTCCAATTAAAGAAAAAGAGCCTGATGCTAGTCCTCCACTAGATGGCAACAATCAAAGGGCAACTGGGAAGGAAAAGTCGTTACTCTTACAAAAAGCAGATTGCTTGAGTTGTCTTATTTCCAAACATCTTCCAAACACAATGCTAAAGGACTCATCAAATTGTTGAATTGAGAACTTGCCTGTTCTAGGCAAGAACTACAGCTTGCCTATATAATACTACCTTCAACTGTCAATTCCACAGAATCACATTTTAAGTAGGTATTTTGCATAATATTTTCATCAAGTGTCTCTTGGTTGAATGTGGTCCAAGTATGTCATTCTAAACTGGACAATGTTTATTACGTTTAAGGAGCAAAAAAATTATAAGCTGAGTGTTCATAAGTCTTGGATCAACAAATAGGTCTGTCTCAGAAAAGCGTTTGTAATTAATCACTTAGATGAGAAACATTCCGCATACCAGTGGGTTCCTTGGTATAACGCTAATTTTTAAAAACTCTAGATCCCAAAAATTGTTTGCAAGTTAGAAATTAACTGCCACTAAAAAACATTTCTAGGCCGGGTATGGTGGCTCACGACTGTAATCCCAGCACTTTGGGAGGCCGGGGTGGGTGGATCACCTGAGGTCAGGAGTTCAAGACCAGCCCGGCCAACATGGCGAAACCCCGTCTCTACTAAAAATACAAAAATTAGCCAGGCATGGTGGTGGGCGCCTGTAGTCCCAGCTACCTGGGAGGCTGAGGAGGGAGAATCGCTTGAACCCGGAAGGTGGAGGCTGCAGTGAGGCGAGATTGTGCCACTGCACTCCAGCCTGGACGACAAGGTGAGACTGCTGTCTCAGAAAAAAACAAAACAAAAAACGACAAAAAAACAAAAAACATCTCTAACTTCCCAACTCATTAAACGATTAAAATAAAATACTAATACAACAAAAATTGGGCAGTCCCTGCAATAATCCTTCTTAGATTTTAAAATTCAACACATGCATACAGGCCAACCCATTAAGCAAATCTTATGTTGGTCTGCTTAACTTTATAGATTAATACTTGGCTGAAACTATCCTTATATTCTTTTACCTGTTGTTACCACTGTAAGCACATTTTTATTTGGGGGAGAAAGGAAGGCTCACAACAAATCCTGTCAAAAGAAATCCACAAGAGCTTACATGCTGAAACTTTTTAATAACCTATCCAATGTAAACAAAAGGGCAGGTGTCACACAAAATGATCTTACTGATATCAAGTCAGCTATATTCATCCACATGGCTTTGGTGCCTGAATGGCAATAGAAAAAAAAACTAGTGAAATCTGCCAATATGTAAAACTCTATCCTACACTACACTACTACTTCTATCACATTATACCTTACCAGAAAACAAAACTAAATCAATGACAACTGCTATTGCACAGTAACTTTCACATATACAAGCTTTTCATAATTAAAGGGAATTACTGACTAGAGAACAAGTGAATGATCGGTTACATAGAAATACACATAATAAAAAAGAGAGAACTGCTGATATGGTGGCCAAGCACACCGTTCTTCCCACACCAAAATTTACATTTGTGCCATCTAAATATCAAAGCATATACTCCTTCAGTGTACTTTACAAATACACAAATGTTTTCAAGGAGAAAAGAACAGAGCCAATCTTCTGATGCTGAAAGACAGATAATCAAGATTAAAATAAGTCCTAAATCGAGTAATGAAGCAGAAACCCTCAGGCCATAAAGATGGTAATTAGCAACCGTTTGTATCAGGGATAGTGAGACGACCAAACTAAAGCTAAAAGCCTCTTGCAGGTAATTCTGGCAAGGATCAAGCAAATAGATGGAATGAAATCAGCATTTTAGAAAGATTAGAATAAGAAATACATGCAACATAGAACTGAAAAAGGAAAAGTAACAAGTCCAAGTGAATGACCACAAGCAGCAGTAAAAAGATGTTTATAATTTAGCTTTTGTCCGTTAAAAGCACATCAAGTTTATCCATACAGTATCATTTTCCTATTTGGCAATGTGCACTTTTCTGAGTATAATCCTGGGAACTATACAATTCAGCGTGAATGTAAAGGATAGGGAACCAATGATATGGGAAACATCAACAGCTTGTAATCTGAAAATTAAGTCAAAGTTGAGTCCAACATGTCGTGTGATTAAGTCTAGAAAACATGCTAAAATTGGGTAGTTATAAAGAACAGGCAGTTTCAAAAGGAAAAGGAATGCTGGCTTTGAGTATATTGAAACTGACAGCAGTTCTAAGTCCCCTAAAACCTTGAGCGGTGTTTATTCTCTATGTGGAACTGTCAAGAGTAAAGCAAAAGCTATGGGAACTAGGATGAAATCACAATAGGGAACCAGGAATTCTACAAAAAATTCTAAGAAACTTATTAGAATTTCAATAAACTATATGCTAACTTTTAAAACTTACTTGATATCAGAACACCTGTCATTCTGACTTAAAAATTCTCACACACACATTCAATATAAATATGCCAAGAGTAACTTATTTTGGAATCAAAAATTTGAGAAATTAATCCAAAAGTCCAATGACATTTAATTCAGTATTATCAAGACAGAGCTAGTTTCCCTTCCCATCAAACAGCAAAGGCCTCTACACCTTTCCATTCCCTTTCCTTTATTTTCATCATTTCCACTTCATATACCTCAGACTTTTTGTATTTGTACAAAATATGTCATTGGGTGTGGCACTTTACATTAAAAAAAACTGAACTTTTATTACCAAAGACACTGTCCAGGCCGGGCGCGGTGGCTCACGCCTGTAATCCCAGCACTTTGGGAGGCCGAGGCAGGTGGATCACGAGGTCAGGAGACCAAGACCATCTTGGCTAACACGGTGAAACCCCATCTCTACTAAAAATACAATACAATTAGCTGGGTGTGGTGGCGGGCACCTGTGGTCCCAGCTACTCGGGAGGCTGAGGCAGGAGAATGGCATGAGCCCGGGAGGCAGAGCTTGCAGTGAGCCGAGATCGTTCCATTGCACTCCAGCCTAGGCGACAGAGCAAGACTCCGTCTCAAAAAAAAAAAAAGAAAAAAAGAAAAAAAAGACACTGTCCAATTTTTTCCTTCCTGATACCACAGAACTGGAATTATTTATACTTTGAAACATACCAAAACCATGAAGACATGTAAATATACAGTATATCTTAATAAAATAAAATAGTAACAATAGATATAACCCTACAGAGTTCTTTGGAGAAGCCCTTATTCCAATGAGCTGTCTAGTGATTTTCATCTTAAAAACTAACTCTACATAGCAGTTTTTAAAGCCCAAGGCACGTAATAATATATTCAGACTAAAACGGACCCAAAGGTGCTTGCTTTCTTATTTCTGTTTAATGGTAGTTCTGTGGGCTGGAGATGAAAATCAGTGACCCATAACCACAACTTAAAATTGCCCTGAGCAAATAAAAACGTAGAGCAGCAATAAAATAGAACTCAGTCAAATTAACAGAATCACTATTAAGATTACTCAACTGCAGTTGCCAACTGTTATAAATGTTAGACACACAATTTTACACTGGTTCCTCTCGGAGACCTCCTATAAAGTCATTCTCTGCCTACAGCAGTGGATTTTAAATTTTAAAATGAAACCTTTGAAAATTTGATGGTTGGCATGGACCTTCTGCCCCAGAAAAATACACAATTTTAAAGGCTTCTTCAATCTTCGAAATTCCATTCATGGACTGTCAGTTAAGAGACCCCTGCACTATTATAGGCAGGCTCACACTTTTAAATAGAACTGAAAAGCTAAGATAAACAGGACACAGAAGGTAGTCAAGGTGCTTTACCTGACTCTCATTCCCCACAACCCTGTGGGATGAGTATTATTCCTATTTAATTGAGCTTAGTTTTCTCAGAGGGACTGAGTGATTTCCTCAGGCCATGCATCTATTAAATGGTAAAACTAGTTTGACTCAGTATCTTGAGCTCCATTATTCACCTGACATACTTCTTTGAGTTTGAAAGAGGCTTCCTAGACTGTATTTCCTTGGTATTCATTTCATCATGTGCAAGATAAAAACTACCCAATTTTTGGCTGCCATCTTTCAGGTTTAAAGAGGTACTAGTGTTGAGTCCCTCTCCAACTACCAAGAGAGCTTTTGTCTAAGCATCTGCCAGGAAAGGCAGATTGCATTAGTTCACATATTGCAGTTTGAAATTAACACGTGGAAGAGAAGAACCCCAAGTTCTTTTACATAATGAAAAGTCCACATTGTGAAGAGCATGCCAGTGACCACTTCCCACCATAATGCTCTATTTACTCTTGTAATATGCAACATGGTCCAAGCTCTTTGCTTATTAAATGGTTATAAAATAGATAAATACATATAACCAGAATGGGTTACTTAAAGAGCTCTTCAGAAAAACTCAGAACTTTGGAGATTAGCTTCTTTTTGTAGGAAGAAAGTTTATTTTCATAGCTATTATAAAATAGGTGCTCAATATAAAAAATCTGGTTATCACTAATGCCACAAGCCAATACTATTATTTCTGCAAAGGCACACCTGCTTATTTTTCTCAAATTAAAAAATATATATATCAAAGCCCAGAAAAGGCTGGAGTAATAAAAAATTATAATTGATTTTTTATCATGTAAGATCTTAAAAATATAATTTAAAATATTTTTACTAATCATTAATAATGATTCAAAAACTTTTTCTAGTAGAAATATCAGTTCTGCTACATTTTATTCTTCCATTTCACAGAAAGGGCAGAAGGAATTTTATGCAATATGTTTCCAGAGTCGATGTGACCTATTTGAAAAAGATGGTAGGAAAAAGAAGCCTATTATCGGTAAATATCAAATTTTCCCAAGCAGAAAAAGAAAAAGCTAGGGAAATTTTGCAGTGCTGCTGACCTAATTCTATGCTCTTTCTCAAAAGAAGCCTTTCTGCTTGTTTAACAAATATTTGAGCATCTACTACACGTTGAGTATGCAAAGATCACTAAGTCTTACTCCTGAAAAGACCAAGGCTGGAAGCAAAAGCTTGTTTAGAATTCTCTTCAAAGCCATTTGTATAGTAAAGAAATTAAACTCTCATTTATCCAAACTTTCAAAGTGTAAATACCATTAAAACTTTTTGGGAAGCCAGTGCTATTCTGGAGGGTAACGATGTGGGTAGGGACCAGAATGAACTTCCTTAATAATCATAACAAGAAGAAACTATTTATATTAAGAGATTATCTTGTTATCCTCATCTACTGGTTCTATGCAAACAAATTTTCTTGATAAGGAAACTAAAGGGAAGCATAGTCAAAACTGCTACAAGTTGGGCTGGACGTGGTGGCTCACTCCTGTAATCCCAGCACTTTGGGAGGCCAAGGCGAGTGGATCACCTGAGGTCAAGAGTTAGACCTGACCTGGTCACCAGCCTGGCCCACAAGGTGAAACCCCATCTTTACTAAAAGTACAAAAATTAGCTGGGCGTGGTGGTGCACGCCCAGTAATCCCAGCTACTCGGGAGGTCAAGGCAGAAGAATTGCTTGAACACGGGAGGCAGAAGTTGCAGTGAGCTGAGATGGTGCCATTGCACTCCAGCCTGGGTGACAAGAGCAAAACTCAGTCTCAAAACAAACAAACAAACACAAAAAACAAACCTGCTACAAGTCTTTTCCTTGGAAAAGACTCACAATGACAGGAACTTTTATATTTTGTATATGGAAAACATGCACATACCTACCTGGTATTGCAAATAAGCGTGTTAGTAAAAGGTAAATGTTACATTCCTTTTTATTCCTAAAATTGACTTTTGTCTTAAGGGAAATGTTAATGTGTAACACACCCTTTGAAGCCAAAATAAAAACTTTTCGATCAGGTGTAATAATTGGGAAAAACACTTCAGACTGAACAAAACTGAATTACACATACACAGATATTAGTAAGGTGAGCAAAAAAAAAAAAAAAAACAAAAAAAAAACAAAAAAAAACCAATACATTTTTTATTATAGAAAAAAAAAAAATCACATTTTCAAAATTTAAACATTTGGCCGGGCGCGGTGGCTCAAGCCTGTAATCCCAGCACTTTGGGAGGCTGAGGCGGGCGGATCACGAGGTCAGGAGATCGAGACCATCCTGGCTAACATGGTGAAACCCCGTCTCTACTAAAAATACAAAAAAATTAGCCGGGCGCAGTGGCAGGCGCCTGTAGTCTCAGCTATTCGGGAGGCTGAGGCAGGAGAATGGCGTGAACCCGGGAGGCGGAGCTTGCAGTGAGCCAAGATCGCGCCACTGCACTCCAGCCTGGGCAACAGAGCGAGACTCCGTCTCAAAAAAAACAAAAAACAAAATTTAAATATTCTTATTACCTTAGCAAAATCACAAAATAGACATTTGTCACTTGGCCTCAATAAAAGCAAGATATTCCTTTTTTCAACTTAGATACAAATAATAGCTATCATTCTAAAGGTTTCAATAAGCAAAGAACAAAAAAATGCCCCAAGACAGATGCCTCATTGAGTTTGTGACTGTGAACCCAAATAAGCATGTTTAAAAAATCACTATTCTTTAAAAAGACAGTGTCAAGTAAATATCATTTGAGAAAATTACAGTTTAGGAACTGATGCTATTCCATTAGTAAATACAAATGTAAAGAAATGATAGTATCATCACAACTTTAACAAAAAACCCAAACCCACAACCACATCAGACATTATCCTATTGCTCATTATAGCACTTCTTCCATAAACAAGGTTCATATAGTAAGTAACAAACCTGGATTTCCATACTGAGTTCCAGATTCAGTAATCTGTCCACAAAAATCGAGATGCTGCCCCTCTTTGTATATCAGAGCCCTTCCATACTGGTTAAGTGTAACCATTTAGTAAAACCACTTTAAATATTATTCCAAAAACTGCCAGCTTGGTTGGATTCTCTACTGGTTTATCCTCAAATTTAAACTATTCTTGATCAAAAAGCCCTACTTTATATGACAGATTAAAATTAACCAAAATGTAGTTTAATTCTTTTAAGCGCAGTGCTTCAACACAGTAAGTACTGAATACTTAAAATACTCGATTCAAACTGGAAAATCAAGCTTGAGTTGTTCATAACCTTTCATCATGGTTGTGAGTGTTCAAAATTTACCTTCAAGAATTCAATGCAGGAAGAGGTTTCATAGTTGTGACGCCAGAGTTTTCTGCATGGTTGACTCATTACATTAACATTATAGCGGCTAATCCTGAGTGCATGGTTGACTCATTACATTAACATTATAGCGGCTAATCCTGAGAAGAGTACTATTTCTACAATGAGTATCCTATTACATCTCTCTTACCTAAAATATGTAAAATTCCTTTATCCACAGATGTACATTTAAGATAACCAGCTATAGAGCTACTACAAATATTCTAACCATAAGTAAAACAGTAACACAATTAGTTTATCTTTTCAATTAATATAAAATACAATACTAAAGTCTGTTATTTTTAACAAAACTGAACTGTTTCATAATCATTGTTGCAATTATTTTACATACACGTATCTATAATTGTCTTAACATCTTTTTAGTCATGACACCATGAAGACTTTTAAATTTGGAACACACAATGTTTAGAAGGAAAAGAAAAACCAAACAAAAAGTTAAGAGTAATGTAACTGATACTCATAGGGACCCTACAGTATAATGAAGCCAGACTGAATTGATTCTCACCAGTACATCATTGCAGATATCTCTTAGCTCCGTCTCAATTTTCTCTCTGTATTCTCGAGCCATCTGCTGTTTTTTCTCAGCACCTTCCGTCTTTTGTTCAATACTTGAGACGACCCTCCAAGATGACCTACGGGCTCCTACAACATTTTTATAAGCAACTGAGAGAAGATTCCTCTCCTCATTGGATAATTCAGCTCCTTGCTCAGTTACAGACTTCATGCAGGCTGCCATGTCATCATATCGCTCAGCCTGCTCGGCCAGTTTGGCCTTCTGAACCAGCTCATTTTTATCCATGACTGGATGTTCTGCAGGGGGGAAAAAAGGAGTATTTAAAATTTTTCCCATCAAAATAAACAGACTCAAAATTATACCCGCGGTAAATGAGTTTTTTAAACCTGAAACCTAACTGCCTGTGAAAGACTGTTCACATGAGGAATTAAAATGCAGCCTCACAAAAGGATAGTCAAAAAAGGGAAAAAAATTTAGCATACTGAGCATCAGAGGTAAACTTACAGCCATTAACACATCAGTGTAGCAAAACTAAAATTTGTTCAGAAGACCCAAATTTCACATGTCAAAATTACTTCCAAAAGCTGCCTCAAAAACTACCCCTAATCTTACCTGACCAAAATCTCAACTCATTTCCAATACCACTAAGTGATCCAAAATTAAGCAGCTTTTCTTCCTTTAGTAAAAGCATTGTTTACAGAGAACATCTGGATTTCTATCATATTTCCAGAATCATAATTCATATCAGTTTAATGTAACTCACGTCTTTTTACTTTCATAATACTCTTGTCAAGAGTGATTACATTTTAGCTTTAGTGTTACCCCTACCCCAAACCTACTAGATCTCTGCAACAATTGCCAGCCAATAATAGCATAACAATTTGGGGGGGAATGACCAACTGTTTGTTTTCAGATATTTTGAGTATAAATCCACCACAAAGGATCAATATCTGACCCTAATGTCTCAACTCTTTATCTTGTTATATGTCCACATGCTTTAAAAATATCCGCAAGTCATGACACTTCAACTCTTACTGTGAGTACTAGAATATATCACATTGGAAGTACTTAATTTACAAGTGTTTCCAATGTCATCGCTCCAGTTGAAAAGCAGAAGTGCTGCATTTTGCTTCTAGCCATCATAATGTAATTGGATGTTACCACTCAAGCTGTCCTTTACCATGACTACCCATCTAATTCTCTTTCCCTCGCATTTTAGTTTCCTGGACCTTTTCAATTTACCTCAGCTACATTTTTCTGGAAAGACACCCTTTTGCAAGTTGCCAAACAGCACAAAGATACTAATCCACACAGTGACACCACAGAATAAATGACTTCAGAGGAAAATACACACCCTGAATGAAGTGCACTTTTAAATTAGAAGGTGAACAGAAGAGTCCACCTTGGCAGCTGACTCCCGAATATTAATCATCTTTTACCTTCCCAGGGAAATCCCACAATATTTTTTTAACCAAATGAGAGAACAGGTCGCCGCATTTTAAACAAATAATTAGCCACTTTGGATGCAAGGTACTGGCTCAATACGTAAACTATTTAACCTTTATGACGGCATCATTTTCGTCAGGTCTCTAAATTACTAATTTTTCCCTTAGGATCTCAGAAACGCTCTCTGGTTATTTCTGCTTCTAACGAAAAATGATTTAAGCCAGTACAAAGGATTCTCTCCCCAATCACTTCGGTACAAGAGGAAGTGGATAAGGTTTCTCACACAGTAACGAGTGCTCCAAGGCCTCGCCTCTACACTGCGGGCAGGACTCACCGCACCCATTTAACCCTTACCTGACTTGAGACGTCGGTTACTGTGAAACGAAAACGGGCAGACCCGGACTTTAAAGTGCAAATTCTCCGGTCCGCGTATCGCAACCACCCCCCTCCAGGCTCCGCCCAAGTCGGAGCCACGGCTCAAGTCCCCGACTCTCCTCCTTTGTCATGGCGGATCTGTGTCAGGGAGCCCAACCTACTGCAGAGTGTTAATTCCTCCCCCCGACCGGAGCCAGAGGGAGGAGCAGTCCGCGCCCCCGCCCAAGCCGTGGGGGCGGGGGGGGAGCGAAGCCGCCCGACCCCGGGGCAGAGACGCCACAGCAGCCCGCAGAAGCGGAACCACTACCAGCCCCGCCGCGGACACACCCCGCTCTCCCACCCAGCGCCTTCCCCGCCACCGATCAGCGCCGGTGACCGTGTACAGCGTCTCTAAGGGACCGACAGCTGCAGGTGGGGGAGGGGACGAGAGCCACACCCAGCCGAGCGGGCCACCAGCGGCTATGCTCAGGCTCACCCGCCCCCAAAGCAGGATATGCGTCCCCAAACCGAGCGCAGGGACCCTCCAGTTCTAGTCCATCACGCAAGGCAGCCGACTGCGGGCTCCCCACCCTGTTCTCTACCCCGACCTCGACTTGCAGCCCCCGTCCACACCTCCCCCTCCCGTTCACAAGAAGCAAAAAAAGTCAGACCCATCCCCCACCCCCACCAGGAAAATTCAAGTCCTTCCTCCCACCGCGGAGCCCAGGAAATTCAGCTCTAGGTCCCAGGCGAGCCCCACCCCAAAACCTCACCCCGCAGTGGACTCCCCTCCCGCCGGCGCGCGGCCTCGCCCCGGTCTACCTGGCGGGCGCCGCCGCGCCAGGCCTGGGCTCCGGCCCGCTCTCAGCCAGGCCTTTCCCTCGCGCCTGGGTCCCCGAGGCCCCCGGCCCCTCCCCGCCGCGCCACCGCCTCCCGGGGTGGGGGAGGGCCGGGTCCCGCCGCCGCAGCGCCCAGCGCGGAGGCTGCGCGAGGGGGAGGGAAAGGAGGGGGCGGCCGAGGGAGAGGGGAGGGGGCGGCCTCACCTGCGCCACTGCGATGCCCGCCGCCGCCGCCGCCGAGTCATTATCTCGGGCGGAAGCGAGAAGGGCGGCGAGGGAGGGGGTGGAAGCCCGCAGAGACAAGGGTGGGGATGGATCGCGGCCGGCGGCGCCCCGGCCATGCCTCGTTCACCTTCGGGAGCCGGCGACAGGGAGATCCCCAGGGATCTCGCGTGTGGGCGCCCTACCCACTCCCGGGGGCAGGACGGGGGAGCGAGCACCGATCGGCGCCGGGGCGTCGATGCGGAAGCAAGGAGCCGGAGGCGGCCGCTAGCCGCCCGCCCGAGCCCAGCGGAAGAGGAGCCGCCGCCCGTGTCCGCTGAGGAGACTCCGCCTCAGCCCGGCGCCGCCACCGCGGGGCGAGTGGGGATGAGGGGACGGAGCGAGGACGGCTCCCACGCGTTCGGAAGGCTGGCCTGGGACAGGAAGCGAGGCGCGGCGGCGGCCGGGTTCCTCACCTGTGTCCGGAGTGGGTGGTGGCGGCGGACGGACAGGGGCTCAGCAGTCTCTGGGCGGCGGCGGCAGCAGCGGCGAGGCTGAGACTCTGTCCCTGGATCTCGCTGCTCACAGGCTACAGCCGCTCCGCAGACACGGGGTTTCCTCCAATCACCAGCCCCGGCAGCAGGGGCACCACACGCACGATGACGTCAAACGCTGCTATGGCAACCGTTGATTGGTGCCCACAGCGATCGGGGCCCCGCGCAATCGCCGCTCCCCGGCGCTCGTCCTGCCCGCCCGCGCTGGAGGGCGAGCGGAGGCGCGCGCGTCCTCGCCCGCAGCCGCCACTCCTCCCACCCCGCTCGGCTTCCAGCTCCTCTACGCTTGTCCCGAGTGCACCTAGGGCAGGAGGCTGCTTTTTTCCTTTTCCTCCCCAACGCAAATCCCCCACTCCTCGCCTTCCCTTTGGGTCCCCAACGCCCTCTCTCTCCCTCTCCCCTGCAGCCTCTGCCGGCCCACTCTTCCTCTCAGCCGGCGGGAAGGCGTTCTCTCCCTACCCCCACCTTAGCTTTCGCTCAGCCCGTCTGCGCTTGCCCCAGTCACTCCCTCTGGAAGGGGCTCCCGTTCAGCAACATCCGGGACCTTTCACATCCCCCCACCCCTCCCCGAGGCCCGGCCCGCCCCGCCCTCCGTGCTTCGCGGTAGTAACTGCCCCAGGGCCGTCCCCGGGCAGGATGACAAGGGTGGCTCGGCGGCTCCGGCATTGTGATCAGGACTTGCGGGGTGGGGGCCCCGGGGCGGGGGCAGGGCGCGGTCGCACGGCAAGGGAGTGTTGTGTGTGGTGCGCTCCCCCCCGCCCCGCCCGCCGCTCCCCTTCCCCGGCTGGGCCGACCGGGGCGCGCGGCCCCTCTCGGCCTCCCTCCCGCCGCCGCGGCTTTACCTGCTGGCTCGGGGGAAGCGGTCCTAGACCTTTTATGGCTCGGAAACGGGAGTGAGGCGTCCAGCCCCTGAGTGTGGCTGAGTGATGGGGAGGCGTTCCAATCGAGAGCGCGGGATCTGCGCTCGGTGACTGCGCGAGGGGACAATGGGTGGGCGCCGAGGTGGGGGCGAGGTGGGCCGGGCCGGGCGGAGCCGGCAGGAGGTGAGGCCTGGAAGGAGGCGCGGCCGCTTTAGGGAAGCCAGAGTTCCGAGGGGAAAAGACAGCCTTCTCCGGCGGAGGGCTGGAGCTGGTCCTGGCAGCCTTGACCCGGAGACAGGCAGTCAGGCGTGACCGCACGGACCCGTTTCTCGTAGGCTAGGTTTTCCTACCCAAATAAAGCTTTCACGTGAAGACCTCATACTGCACATGACGATCATTACCTTTTTATCTCCTAGAAGCAAAGTTTGAGGGACGTCGTAGTCCCCAGGGTTCCAGCTGGCGGTGGGACTGGGCCACAGGCCGGGTGATGACCCGGGACGGGAGCCCGGAAGAAGGGGAAGGAGAAAGGCGGAAATTGCAGGTGCCTGAACCGGTAGGGCCTCCGCCCAGTTGACTTCAGGAAGTTCAGAGAGAAACATTCACAGTGTGAATGATCTCTGCCCCTTCCCTCTTTAAATGTGTTCGGGCTAAGAAAAGATTAGTGCTTGGATGACCTGCAAAACCACTTGCAACAGCCATGGAGAGTGTACGGTTAGCAATGAGAAAGCTTGGAACTCTTCATTTTACTCTTGTGTAAACTCCCCATTGATTCTTCCAACGTATCTTTATTGAGCTGACCAGAGCCTCCGTTTAGCCTCATGTTCTCTACAGAATTTAGTTTCTCAGTAGTAGACACGAAATGATTGAGTCCTCGCTCTTCCAGTACATTGTCTTTCCTACACAATACAGTGGACCACAAGGCTGCTCTACAAATTACTTTTTGCCTGACATGACAGCTGGCATTTAGATAGTACAGACCAGAAAGAGGGTTTCCAGTGACCAGTTATATTTTAGTGGGTTTTTTTGTTGTTGCTTTTCACAAGTTGCCAAATCACAGACTCATGGTAGCTTAAATGGATAAACAAATTGGAGTTTTATTTCTGAGATGTTAGGGTCAACTAGCTTTGACTCCCAAGTAAATTCTTTTAGGGCGTGACTCACTTAAAATGAGTAATATTTCAAAAGCTATTTTTTTACAGTTTTTTCCAGTTTTGTAGTAGGCACCAGAAATTTGACAGAGGATACTAAGTTAAACGTTTTTTTAAAATGGAAATTGATGTTTCTTTAATGTCTCAAATATATGTCTATGTAGAGTATATGCCTTTTGTTTTAGAGGAAGTTAAGGGGTTTTTCTGTATAAATGTGGATTTACTTCAGGAAACAGCTAAGTTAGGCTTTTGCCTCATGCTTTAATAGCAAGGCATTTTTTAGTGCAACAATAGGCACTGTTAGGTTTTACATACTCAAGTCAATGTGTCTGCACAATAAAGATATAATGAAGCTGCAAGAAAGGAACGGGATGTTATGAAAGCCCTGAGGAAAAGATCTTTTAAGAAATAAGGAATAACCTGTGGCATACAGAGCAGAATAAATAGAACCTATGAACCCTGGGAACGTTGCTGGAGACTTTCACTAATACCCTGACCTGTATTTTCTTCAATGCGCAACTCTTACCTCACTCAAGTTGGTTAACCTCTATGTGCTTTGATAGCCACGGCAATAAAATACTGGCAACAAAAACACTTAACTCATCAGGTGATGCTGAGGATTAAACGAATATACACATACATATATTTCTTAGAGTAACCTAGCTATTATTCATTTGTAAATGGATATATCTGATTGATATCTCTAGTGTTCAAAGGATTGTAAAGATAAAATGAAACTATTTTCTTTTTGATTTTTAGGAAACTTCAGTAGCAGAAAGAAACCATATTTTTAAAGTATCTTTTAGAAGTAGAAATGCCTATTTGTGTTTCTTAGTGCTGAGACATGAGTGATGAGGGTGAATATTGATTCATTCCTCTATAGGGGACTGCAATGATCTCTTCAGAGCTATACATCAATATATAATGCTATACATTAAAATGAGAAAAAGCCCAAGCACAGTGGTTCACTCTCATTATCTCAGCACTTTGGGAGGCAGGCAGATAGCTTGAGTCCACGGGTTCAAGACCAGCCTGGGCAACATGGCAAGACCCCTTCTCTACAAAAAATACAAAAAGTAGCTGGACATGGTGGCATGTGCCTGCGGTCCCAGCTACTGGGGAGGCTGAGGTGGGAGGATCATTTGAGCCCGGAAGGTAGAGGCTGCAGTTAGCTGTGATTGTGTCACTACACTACAGCCTGGGCAACAAAGCGAGACCCTGTCTCAAAAATGAAACACTAAAATGGGAAAAGAGTTTAAGTGAATTAGCACAAGTCCATCCCTCCAATTGGGAAAACATCTCCAAGGATGGACTCTATTGATGATGTGGCAGTTATATGATATTTTAAGTGTAATCACAATTCTGTCAGGCTATAATTTCACTTCACTGTGTTTTATTTGGAGAAATCCAACATATTGCAGAAGGTTTTGCAGCAGAACAGGGACTAAATCTTGGTTTGTCATTCAGAACTGTGTGACCTTAGGTTTCTGAATTGGACATACCAATTTCTAATCCCATTATAATGGTTGTTGCAATGATTTCATGAGAAAGTAAGGTAAGGGCTACCTACATGTAGTACACCAGATCATGTATATCTGTTGTTGAAATAATCTGCAGTTAGTAGCAGAGACAAGCTAGCTATTCACCAAACCGATTTTTCTCCTCTTGCTGCCCCAGTTGGACTCCATTGCCCATTCTCCTTTGCAATTACATGTGGCCATGTTACTGAGTGCTGGCTAATGGGGTATGACCGCAGGCATGTGCTCCACTTGCAGGCCTGGCCCATAAAAATCTCCCTGTTTGAATGTTCATTCCATTCCTGTTTTTCCGGCTGAATGGAGAGGATTCCCAGGCCTTAGAGGCAGTGAGGTCATAAAATGAAGACAGCCTGGGTCCCTGGAAGCCTATGAAAGCCTGCCCCAATCATTTTGGAGTTTACTGAGGGATAACTTCTATTTTAGGCCGCCGCAATTGAGAGTTTATCTGTTAAAACAGCTAGCACTATAATGTCCGTGAAAGTAATTGGCAAATCTAAAAGATGGGAAAGATTTTTTTTTTAAATGAAAGAAAAGGGGAGGAAAAATGAGAGTAAGGAAAGGGAAACTGAGCTTTTGATAAAAGGCAGTTGAAAGAAATACAGGCCAAGTGCAGTGGCTCACGCTTGTAATCCCAGGTCTGTGGGAGGGTGAGGTGGATGGATCACTTGAGCCCAGGAGTTGGAGATCAGCCTGGGCAACATGGTGAAACCCCGTCAATACAAAAAATACACAAAATTAGCTGGGTGTATGTGCCTGTAAATCCAGCTACTTGGGGGGCTGAGGCAGGAGGATCGATCACTTGAGCCTCGGAGGTTGAGGCTGTGGTGAGCTGTGATTGCACCACTGCACTCCAGCCTGGGTGACAGACTGACACCATCTCAAAAAGAAAAAATAAGAAAAATATAAGTATTCTCAACTATTCTGTTGACTTCTAGAATTGTGTCCAGCATGGGTCGGTTCTTGGTCTCACTGACTTAAAAGAATGAAGCCACGGACTCTCTCGGTGAGTGTTACAGTTCTTAAAGGCGGCACATTTGGAGTTGTTCATTCTGATGTTCGGAGTTTCCTCCTTTTGGTGGGTTCCTGGCCTCGCTAGCTTCAGGAGTGAAGTTGCAGACCTTCCCGGTGTTACAGCTCATAAATGCAGCGTGGACCGAAGGAGTGAGCAATAGCAAGATTTATTGCAAAAACCAAAAGAGCAAAGCTTCCACAGCGCCAAAGAGGACCCAAGGGGATTTCCACTGTGGTCTTGGGCAGACCTGCTTTTATTCTCTTATCTGGCCCCACCCACATCCTGCTGATTGGTCCATTTTACAGAGAGCCAATTGGTCTGTTTTACAGAGAGCTGATTGGTCTGTTTTGACAATGTGCTGATTGGTGCGTTTGCAATCCCTGAGCTAGACACAAACGTTCTCCACCTCCCCACTAGATTAGCTAGATACAGAGTGTCCACTGGTGCATTCGCAAACCCTGAGCTAGACACAGGGTGCTGATTGGTGTGTATACAAACCTTGAGCTAGATACAGAGTGCCGATTGGTGTATTTACAATCCCTTAGCTAGACATAAAGATTCTCCAAGTCCCCACCAGACTCAGGAGCCCAGCTGGCTTCACCCAGTAGATCCCGCACGGATACACCCGCACTCAGTCCTTGGGCGGTCGATGGGACTGGGCGCCATGGAGCAGGGAGTGGCGCTCGGTGGGGCGGGGGAGGCTCAGGCATGGCGGGCTGCAGGTGCCAAGCCCTGCCCTGCCGGGAGGCAGCTAAGGCCCAGCAAGAAATCGAGCACAGCAGCTGCTGGCCCAGGTGCTAAGCCACTCACTGCCCAGGGCTTGCACGCCGGCCGGCTGCGCCAAGTGCGGGCCCGCCGAGCCCACTCCCACCCGGAACTTGCGGTGGCCCACAAGCGCGCGTGCAGCCCCAGTTCCCGCCTGCGCCTCTCCCTCCACACCTCCCCTCAAGCTGAGGGAGCTGACTCCGGCCTCAGCCAGCCCAGGAAGAGGCTCCCACAGTGCAGCGGCAGGCTGAAGGGCTCCTCAAGCGCAGCCAGAGTGGGCGCCAAGGCCAGGGAGGCACTGAGAGGGAGCGAGGGCTGTGAGGGCTGCCAGCACACTGTCACCTCTCAGAATGACCTTAGAAAAGTAATATTTCCTCACTTAATTCTAAATACATTTAATAGTCTCACTACTTACTTTACTTTTTACTTTATTTGATACCATCTTCTACTATGTTAGCCTTGTTTTTCTTAAAAAAAAAAAAGTGTTTTAAACCCATACCTATTAACTTGATTCCTACATTGCAGACTCTAGCCCTGTGTTCTATGGTATTTTGGTGACAGACTGGGTTTTTTTGAATCCTGCTTTTAAAAAACAAGAAAGCCATGCTGTGGGAGGATCGCTTGAGCCCGGGAGTTCTGGGCTATTGTGTGCTATGCCAACTGGGTGTCTGCACTACGTTTAGCATCAACATGACGACCTCCTGGGAGCGGAGGAACTCCAGGTTGCCTAAGGAGGAGTGAACTTGTGCAGGTCAGAAATGGGACAGATCCAAACTTCTGTGCTAATTCTTAGTGGGATCGCGCCTATGTATAGCCACACTGCACTCCAGCCTGGGCAACATAGTGAGACCCTGTCTCTTTTTTTTTTTTTTTTTTCAGAACGGAGTCTTGCTGTGTCGCCCAGGCTGGAGTGCAGTGGTGCGATCTCAGCTCACTGCAACCTCCGCCTCCCGGGTTCACGCCATTCTCCTGCCTCAGCCTCCCGAGTAGCTGGGACTACAGGTGCCCGCCACCACGCCCGGCTAATTTTTTGTATTTTTAATAGAGACGGGGTTTCACCGTGTTAGCCAGGATGGTCTCAATCTCCTGACCTCGTGATCCGCCTGCCTCGGCCTCCCAAAGTGCTGGAATTACAGGCGTGAGGCACCGTGCCTGGCCAAGACCCTGTCTCTTTAGAAAAAAAAAAAGAAAAAGAAAAGGAAAGAAGGAAAGCCATGCTGACTGTGAGGTCTCATTTCATACATGTTATGAAGCACTTAATGTGGACTCACTGGTCAGAGATCATGCTAGTCGCTGGTGATAAAGTTGGATAAGTCATGGACCTTCCCTAAAGGAGCTCACAGTCCAGGGGCAGGGACACACTAAATACAGTTACAGTGCAGCACAGTGAGGTAAGGGCTAATGGAGGTAAGCAAATTATGCTTTAAGAAATCTGAGCTATGAGTACCAACTATCCATGGAGAGTTTAAGGTTCCCTACAAAAACTCATTCATGTTACAAATTACTGTTGTGGTTATCACCAGAGTCAATTTTGCTTTCTTCACTGCATGTTAAATTTTGCAGTTAAAATTTTAGTTTCCTTACATCCTTACCATATAGTTCACTCTTTGATAGATACCGCATGTCCTCACACCTTGTTAAGATCACAAACAGACATTTTCTAAAGTTTTCTTATTTTCGTGTAATCGTTTTTAGATACCCGCTTTTCCTTAGACTCTTCAGATGGTGTCCTATTTCCTTGTACTCCAGAATTTTTGGTAGCTGTTATGTTGTGGTGGTGATTGTTTTTCTGTTATATGTCAATGAGGGAGATTTCCAGTCTCCAAGTTGGCCAACCAACAGATAAAATTTCCTCTGCTTCTCTTTACTGTTCTCTTGAAAACCGATCTAAAGTTGTAGGGGGGTGCAAGTACATACTTTCTTGCCCAAATTCTGGAATCCAGCTGACATTTACATTTATCGCCTGTTGAGCGGATGCCATGACAAGATCTTCCCCTGACCCAATTGTCCAGTTGTCTGCAGTGAGGGGAATTTATGTTGTCAAGAATCAGAGGCTATCTATGGTTCTTTAATCAGCTGTGATTATAAATGGAAAAACTACACACTTGAACACTGTCAGCTGTCAGTGTGTTTCCGCATGCTCCCTTATCAGCAGCTCTTTATTCTAGGAGACTATCCATCACAGTTTTTTTCTTTTCTTTCTTTCTGTTTTTGAGACAGTCTCACTCTATCATCCAGGCTGGAGTACAGCGGCACTATCACAGCTCACTGTAGTCTTGATCTCCTGGGCTCAAGTGATACTCCCGTCTCAGTCTCCTGTGTAGCTGGGACTACAGGCAAACATTACCATGCCTGGCTAATTTTTAATTGTTTTGTAGAGATGGAGGTCTTGCTATGTTACCCAGGCTGGTCTCAAACTCCTGGGCTCAAGTGATCCTCCCGCCTCAGCCTCTCAAAGTGCTGGGATTACAGGCATGAGCCACTGTGCCCAGCCCACCACAGTTTTTAACCAGCCACCTGCCAGGCCTTTGTATTTCTGTTGTGCCTTCTCTGGGATTTGTAAATTCTGATTGAATAATAATTTGAAGGATTAAATTCTTTCCTATCAACTTTGCTTTTCTTTTTCAGAGGATAAAGTATCCATGGTAGAGTTTCTAAGTTTGGCCTCCTCTACACTGTAGTCAGTGGAAATTCCACCCAGACTCTTGCAAATGGTTGACTCTTGTTTTTCAAAAACTCATGATATTTTATTGGGAAGATGGGAAAGGGAAAGGTTATAGCAAGAACCTTAGCTTGACACCGTTTTAACATCTTAACCCTTAAGTCTTCAGTCAATTGTATTTTGTACTGTATTATATTTTTACATTTTGTAAGCAAAGGTAAATAATTTGATGTTAAGCATTAGGAATAGCTTTTGGAAGTTACTGTTGAGATCAGTGGTACAGAAATAAAGGTGCTGGGTTTTTTTGTTTTTTTTTTTTTGTGACAGAGTCTTGCTCTGTTGCCCAGGCTGGAGTACAGTGGTGCAATCTTGGCTCACTGCAACCTCCACCTCCTGGGTTCAACCAATTCTCCTGCCTCCGCCTCCCAAGTAGCTGGGATGACAGGTGTGCGCCATGACACACAGCAAATTTTTGTATTTTTAGTAGAGATGGGGTTTCGGCATTTTGGCCAGGCTGGTCTCGAACCCCTGACCTCAGGTGATCCGCCCATCTCAGCCTCCCAAAGTGCTGGGATTACAGGCGTGAGCCACCGTGCCGGCGGTGCTGGTGTATATACTTACCAGAAATTCTGTTTCAATTCAGAAATCACTTCTGTAGAGGTACTCATACATTTTAAGAAAAATAAGAAAAGGTACAGGTATTACGTGTCTGTTCAACCAGTGAAGCTTGCCACCACGTGACAACTCCTTGAGGCAGGTAGCGGCAGGGGGAGCTCACAGTTTCAAAAGTGTGCTTATTTACAATTCAAAAATGATCAGTTTACAATTCAAAAAGGCATCACCACATGAAAAGGTCAGAAGAATTTGTCCCTTTCTAGCCTGTATTTCAGTCCTGAATACTCAAGAATAAGCACAGTGAACACTGGAATTCATTAAAGGTTTAAAATACAGTAAGGATGCATATATATATCAGTAGAAAAAATTTTTCCCCACCCTCCAACCCCCAGCAAAACAGGTATCTGGAAAAGGAATAAAGGCAATGTGAATTTCTGGTAGCTTTCCTGGGGCCTGATACACATTTTTTCCCGGACCTAAGAGCAGAATTTCTGTATTCTAGCTTCCTTGGTCCTTATTTGGGACAATTGCCTTCAACTTAAAACTATTTTTAGTTTGGTTTTTTGGTTGTTGTTGTTGTTGTTTTTGTGTGGTTTTTTTAATCATATGGGGTCTTGCTATGTTACCCAGACTGGTCTGGAACTACTGGGCTCAAGTGATCCTCCTCTCTCGGCCTCCCATAGTGCTGGGATTACAGGCATGAGCCACCTTGCCTGGCCTAAAACTATTTTTTAGGAGGACTCACCACACTTTCTTAGCCATGAAATCCTCAGGAATCCCTGAAATATTTCAATATTCCAGTGACTGATAAGAAACACAATCCAAACTCACTCTATAAGAAATGAGATGGTTATTCTGGGTAAATCAGATCCATGTTTTTGACATGATTAATTTTCACACAGTTAATGCCTCACTTATTTGTTAAACATGGATTTTTCAGTCAGGCTAATACATTTGGTAGGCTTCAGGCTAGGACAATTAAAAACTGAGTAAAAACCATAGGACCATCCTAATTGATAACTAACAGAAGAACAGGATACATGTGCTGAACTTTCTCTAAATGAAGCACTATTTGTCAAAAGCTCTAAGCAATCTACAAGATGAGATCACCTTTCTTTTGTGACTTTCCTGTCACAGCAGTAGCACCTAGCAATAGCTTATGCATGCAAGCAGCATAAATAAGTGAAAATATATAAGGTAGGCAGCATCTGTAGATATGAGAGAGCAGGGATTGGAGACAGTATGAAGGTCAAGCTTTAGAAAGAACAGTTAACCCCGAGCTGCTGACAAAGAAGGTTTGATTGTTTTATTACAGTTATTTGAGAGTCAGAGGTCAGGGAGAAGTGGCTGTTGGACTTGACCTGAGAATAAAGGGAATACCAAATCCAGGGAAAGCACCTAATAATACCTACTGGAAAGAGACAGAATAGAGAGCACATTTCCTGATGAGGTCTTGGTTATGACATTCTACTGTTCTTTGCTGGAACATCTCATGGGCCTTTCTAGAAGAATCAATAAATAATATCAGAACCAGGGGATGCAAGAATGTCAGTAAAATGTTTGATGACACCTTGGAATATTATGTCTTTTAAAAAACAACACTATCATTGGATTTGGGTTCTGGAAAAACCACATGCATTCTTTCATTCACATGGTCGTTGAATAGATGTTTATTGAATAGCTGTTTAAATGCCAGAAATTACAGGTATTGAGTTTGAAAAGATGAAAGCAAAAAAAAAAAAAAGACACTTCTGGGCTACCTTAGAGTTACATTTGGGGTGAAGGGACAAGTATACAGTATCCATGGGGATTGGTTCAGGACTCCTCTGTGATACCAAAATCCATGGATGCTCAAGTCCCCTATGTAAAATGGTGTAGTATTTGTATATAATCTATGCATATGTTCCCATATACTTTAAATCGTCTCCATATTATTGATAGTAATGAATACAATGTAAATACTATGTAAATAGTTGTTATACTGTATCATTTAGGGAATAATGGCAAGAAAGAAGTCTGTCCATATTCAGTACAGATGCAATTTTGTTTCTGAACATTTTTCATTCTTGGTTGGTTGAATCCATGGATGCAGAACTGGTGGATATGGAGGGCCAACTATATTAGCCACCTCCTTATAGGTAATTGGTGAAGACTGGTTGAATGAAAGAATAATGAATAAGTAAATGGATTTTTTTAAGATGAAGATAGCATTTTGGAGGTTATTAATAATGCTACATATGATAATAACATGAATAAATGAAATTCACTGATAAACACATTCTAAATATTTAAACCCAGAAATTTCCAAGTATTTAAACCTAAGAAGTATTTATTTCTCTAATTTTTTAAGACCATTTAAGTGCAGTAGTGAGAAGGGAGAAAGAGTAGAACAAGGAAGTTTGATCTGTAACTGTGAAAAATCAATTGAGATAACTCACTAACTTCAGACCAGCCAAGGAAATGTTTCTTATTAAGAAAAACTGAGTAAATTTTATTTTCCTTTTTTTTCTTTTTTTGAGACAGGGTCTCACTTTGTTGCCCAGGCTGGAGTGCAGTAGCGTGATCACTGCTCACTGCAACCTCGACCTCCTGAGCTCAGGTGATCCTCCCACCTCAGCCTGCCGGGTAGCTGGGACTGCATGTGTTGCCAGTAAATTTTCTTTATGTTCATTTCTCTACCAAAGACCCTGGATAGATTTGCTTAGGAATGAAATAAGATAGGGTGTAAAAGGAGACTTGCATAATTCAATTATTTTATAGTGAAAATAAATGAGACATGATTTTCTTTTGAAGTATTTACGTGATTCAGGGCACAGACTCAAGACATACATTTTAAAAGGGCTATTAAAATTCAAATATTGACCAGGCATGGTGGTTCACAACTGTAAACCCAACAATTTGGAGGGTGTGGTAGGAAGACTGCTTGAGCTCAGGAGTTCACGACCAGCCTGGACAACATAGGGAGACCTCATCTCTACTAAAAATTAAAAAAAAAAAAAAAAGTGAGCCAAGCATGGTGGCACATGCCTGTAGTCCTAGCTACTTGGTAGGCTGAATTGGGAGGATTGCTTGAGCTCAGGAGATCAAGGCTGCAGTGAGCTATGACCTCACCTCTGTACTCCAGCCTGGGTGACAGAGTGAGACCCTGTCTCAAAAACAAAACAAAATAAAATAAAATGCAAATATCACTTTCAAGTGTATTTTTTTTTCTTTTTTTTTTTTTTGAGACATAGTTTCGCCCTTGTTGCCCGGGCTGGAGTGCAATGGCATGATCTGGGCTCACTGCAACCTCTGCCTCCCAGGTTTAAGCAATTCTCCTGCCTCAGACTCCCGAGTAGCTGGGATTACAGGCATGCACCACCACGCCCGGCTAATTTTGTATTTTTAGTGGAGATGGGGTTTCTCCATGTTGGTCAGGCTGGTCTCAAACTCCTGACCTCAGGTGATCTGCCAGCCTCAGCCTCCCAAAGTGCTGGGATTACAGGCATGAGCCACCGCACCTGGCCTCAAGTGTTTTCTGAAAAATATCCAAATAACCAAAAGTTTATATAAACAATAAAACCTAGTGTTAATCTCAAAATTTCATCTCTTGCTGCACAGATCATTTTTATAGAAGTTTAAAATTACAGATAAATAATAAGGGTTTTTTTTTTCTTTCTCTTCTTTTTTCACACTATGAAGTATCTGTAGCATGGAGTATTTTTTTATTTCTCTTAATAATGAAATGTTTTTTTCCCTCCACAGCATCCTTGTCTTAATAATTTGGCATCTAGTAGTTTCTTGCAAAAATAGTGTTTATGTTTATTACATGAATGATGAATCAATTAGTAAGCATTTGATTATTTTAGACTTTTATAGAAAAGTCATATTTCTCATTCAGAGTTTACAAGAAGATAGAGGTTTGAGAAATTTTGAAGAAGAAAATATAAATATGGCCTGTGGAAGAGTCTACAAGTTTTTTTTCCAATATACTTATTATTATTAATAGAATTTCTAATACTCAGCGGGACACATAGCTGCCTAAAATGAAGACCACATTTCTCAGCCTCCTGCAAGGCTAGGTGTGCCATGCAATTAAGTGATGGCCAAAGAGATGTAAGGAGACGTTTCATGTGAAACTTCCAGGAAGTGTCCTCAGAGGGAAGCAAAGCACCCTGCTTTGTCCCTTCCCCTTCTTGCTGGCCAGAATGTGGACACGGTAAAGAGCCTGGACAGCCAACTGGGGACAAAGCAGCACAGGAAGGAGAGGGGAGCAGCAAAGTTGAAGGAGTCTGGGGATCTCACCACTTGCAAATGCCAGATTAGCCCTAAATGGTTGACCTCTGCATAGTTATTTTTAATGAATAGAACCTTATGTAATTAAGCTCCAGTTTATTTGGGATTTCTGTCATTGGCAGTCAAACCTAGTCTTAACCAGTAGTGACCTAAGTAGCTCTAAAATTGTTACTTAATTTGTATACATTTTGTGGATTCTATGACTCTAGGGCATCTCCTAAGTGATCTGGTATAATGTGTCTTTTTTCAGTAGGCCAATGTATTAGTCCATTTTCACACCGCTATAAAGAAATACCCAAGACTGGATAATTTATAAAGGAAAGAGTTTTAATTGACTCACAGTTCCACGTGACTGGGGAGGCTTCAGGAAACTTACAATTATGGTGGAAGGGGAAGCAGGCACCTTCTTCACAAGGCAGCAGGAGAGAGAAGTGGTGCTAAGGAGGAACTTCCAAACACTTATAAAACCATCAGATCTCATGAGAACTCCCTCACTATCACGAGAACAGCATGAAGGAAACTGCCCCGATGATCCAATCACCTCCCTCCCTCTACATGTGGGAATTACAATTCAAGATGAGATTTGGGTGGGAACACGGAGCCAAACCATATCAGCATGCTACCTTTTTGCCTGGCTAGGAAAACTGCTGAAGTGATGTGTCACCAAATTTTATCATATTTATTGAGTATACCTACTATGTAGAGTAATTCCTATGTCTTGCTTTCTGAATTCATTAACATAAGAATTAGGTTTCTGAGAGCTGCTTTGTACTTCAGTTCTTAAAAAATTTATTCCTGATATTTTCCTCCAGCTACTCGGGAGGCTGAGGCAGGAGAATCACTTGAACCCGGGAGGTGGAGGTTGCAGTGAGCCAAGATTGCACCACTGCACTCCAGCCTGGGTGACAGAGCAAGACTCCGTCTCAAAAAAAAAAAAGTTAAATCATACTGTATGTAGTATTCACTGTCTGACTTTTTTCACTTAGCACAATAATACAGAGAGATCCCATGTACACTCTTCCCAGTTTCCCCCAATGGTAATGTCTTACAGAATTATATAGTATAAAATCACAGCTAGTATACTGACATTGATAACACTTAAGATACAGAATATTTCCATGGGGATTTCTCATATTGCCCTTTTAAAGCTACAGCCCTTCCTTTCTACCCCATCCTGTCTATAATCCCTGGTAACCACTAATCTGTTCTCCATTCCTAGGATTTTGTCATTTTAAGAATGTTACATGAATGGAATCACAGTATGTAGCCTTTTGGGGTTGGCTTTTTTCACTCTGCGTAATTCTCCGGAGATTCATCCAGGTTTCTGCAAGTATCAGTAGTTGGTTCCTTTGTATTCTGAATAATATTTCATGGTATGGATATATCTAAGTTTATTTAACCATTCACCGGTTGAAGGACACTGGGGTTGTTTCCAGTTTAGGATTATTACAAATAAAGCTGCTATAGGAGTTTGAGACCATCCTGGCCAACATGGTGAAACCCCGTCTCTATTAAAAATACAAAAATTAGCCGGGTTTAGTGGCATGCGCCTGTAGTTTCAGCTACTCGGGAGGCTGAGGCAGGAGAGTCGCTTGAACTTGGGAGGTGGAGGTTACAGTGAGCTGAGGTTGCAGCACCGGACTCCAGCCTGACAACAGAGTGAGACTCCATCTCAAAATAAATAAATAAATGAATAAATAAATAAATATTTTTTTAAAAGCTGCTATAAACATTTTTTTGGTGTGTGAACATAAGTTTTTCTGTGAATATAGGTTTTTTTTTTTGGAATAAATGTGCAAGAGTGAAATTGTTGTGTCATATGGTAATTGGATGTTTAGTTTTTAGTTTTTAGGTTTTTTTTTTTTGAGACAGAGTCTCGCTCTGTTGCCCAGGCTGGAGTGCAGTGGTGTGATCTCGGCTCACTGCAAACTCCACCTCCTAGGCTCTCAAGCGATCCTACCACCTCAGCCTCCCTAGCAGCTGGAACTACAGGCATGTGCCACCACGCCCAGCTAATTTTTGTATTTTTAGTAGAGACAAGGTTTCACTATGTTGGCCAGGCTGATCTGGAACGCCTGGCCTCAAGTGATCCACCTGCCTCGGCCACCCAAAGTGCTGGGATTACAGGCGTGAGCCACTGTGCCTGGCCTACAATATTTAGTTTTGTAAAAATTTACCAAACTGTTTTCCAGAGTGGCTGTATCATTTTACATCCTCACCAGCAATGTATGAGTGATCCAGTTTCTCTGCATCCTCACCAGCATTAGATTTTGTCATTATTTTTATTTTAGCCAATCTGATAGCTGTGAAGTGATAGCTCATTGTGGTTTTAATTTGCATTTCCTGCTGGTTAATGATGTTAAATATCTTTTCAGTGCTTATTCACCATCTGTTAATCCTGTCTGGTGAAATGTCTGTTTACATCTTTTTGCCCATTTTTCTAACTGGATTTTTTTTTTCTTACTGTTGAGTTTTGAGAATCTTTTATATATTATAGATACTAAACCTTCATCAGATATGTTTTGCAAATATTTTCTTCCAGTCTCTAGCTTGTCTTTTTATCATCTTCACAGGGTCTTGAACAAAAGAAAAGTTTTAAATTTTGATAATATCCAGTTTGTCAGCCCTTCCTTTTGTGAATTGTCCTTTTGGTATCCAGTCTAAGAACTCTTTGTCTGCCCCTACATCCTAAAGATTTTCCCTCATGTTTCTTTTAAGTTTTGTAGTTTTACATTTAAGTTCACGATTCATTTTGAGTAAATTTTTATGTAAGGTATAAGAATTAGGTCGAGGTTCAGTTTCCTTTTTTTTTTGCCTGTAAGTGTCCAATTGCTCCAGCATCATTTGTTGAAAAAGCAATCCTTCCTTTATTGAATTGCCTTTGCACCTTTGTCAGAAATAAGTAGGGCACGGTGAGCAAGGTGGGGCTCACCTAAGTCCCAGCCACTCAAGAGGCTGAGGTGGAAGGATTGCTTGAGCCCAGGAGTTTGAGGTTGTAGTGTGCTATTATTCTGCCTGTGAATAGCCACTGCACTCTAGCCTGGGCAATATAGCAAGATCCCATCACTAAAAATAAAACAAACTAAAAAATTAAGACACAAAAAATTCTGAAAAGGCTCTGGTTGAATTAAAAAAATCAGTGGGGCATATTTGTGTGGGTCTATTTAATTCATTCCTTTTTATTACTGAGTAGTATTCCATTGTATGGCTATACCACAATGTGTTTATACCTTCACCCATTCTTGAACATCTGGTTGTTTCTAGCTTTGGGTTATTGTGAATAAAACTGCTGTGAACATTCATGCCAGCTATTGTGTGGACACGTTTTTCTTTCTTTTTTGGGGAGGGGGGACGGAATCTTGCTGTGTCGCCCAGGCTGGAGTGCAGTGGCACAATCTCGGCTCACTTCAAGCTCCGCCTCCTGGGCTCACACCATTCTCCTGCCTCAGTCTCCCGAGCAGCTGGGACTACAGGCACCCGCCAACACGCCCGGCTAATTTTTTGTATTTTTAGTAGAGACGGAGTTTCACTGTGTTAGCCAGGATGATCTCGATCTCCTGACCTCATGATCCACCCATCTTGACCTCCCAAAGTGCTGGGATTACAGGTGTGAGCCACCGTGCCCAGCCGACACGTTTTTATTTCTTTTGGGCAAACACCTAGGAGTGAGATTGAGGGATTGTATGGTAACTGTATGTTTAACTTTACAAGAAACTTGATAAGAAATTGCCAAACTGGTTTGCTGGTGAGAATGCTGTGGGTGAAGGATTACCTAGGTGCCGAGGCAAGAGACTGAAGGCAAAAACTGTTTCAGTATAATAAAGAAAATAGTTAGAATAAGAACACTTATAATACAAATTAGATATAGAGATGATCGTGGACATTATCAATAATTAGCATAAACATTATTAATCCTTAGTTTTTAATATTACTCTTTGTTGTATTACTAATATAACCAAGGAATAACCGGCGGGTATAGGGTTAGGTACTGAAGGGACATTGTGAGAAGTGACCTAGAAGGCAAGAGGTGAGCCCTCTGTCACGCCCGCGTAAGGGCCGCTTGAGGGCTCCTTGGTCAAGTGGTAACACCAGTGCCTTGGAAGGCACCCGTTACTTAGCAGCCCGTGAAAGAGAGTCTTCCTTTCCTTGGAGGAGTCAGGGAACACTCTACTCCACCAGCTTCTTGTGGGAGGCTGGATATTATCCAGGCCTGCCCGCAGTCATCCGCAGGACTAAACCCCTCCCTGTGATGCTGTGCTTCAGTGGTCATGCTCCTTGTCCACTTTCATGTTCCTCCCGTACTCCTGATTCCTCTTTGAAGTTCTTAGAAGATAATGGTAGAAGAAATAGTGAAAGTCTTAAAGTCTGTGATCTTTCTGATAAGTGCATAGAAGAAAACGCTGACGTATGCTGCCTTCCCTCTCTGCTTCAGCTACCTAAAAGAGAAGGGCCCCCTGTCCTACGATCACATGATCACATGACTTGCTTGGCCTTATCAATCACTTAGATGACTCACATGATCTTTGTCTCGTGTCTTTATTTCTTATGATCTCTCATTTCCGCACATGGGGAGAACACCCACAAAGCCCCATAGGGCTGGACCGTACAGAATGCAAAAACCATTTTGTATTCTCACCAGCAGTAACTAAGAGTTCCAGTTGTTCTACATCTTTGTCAACACTTTTTATTGTCAGACTCTAATTCTAGCCACTCTAGCGGGTGTGCCCTAGTATCTCATATTGACTTTAAAATGCATTTTCCTAATGCTTAATGATATATTGAGCATTTCTTCATGTTCTTACTTGCCATTTGTATATCTTTGCATCTTTTCCTCATTTTTCATTGGGTTCTTTTTCTTATTAGTTGTGTGTTTTTAAAATACCATGTAAGTATTTTGAGGGAGATTATCTCAAAGGAACCCTAAAGTGGTTTTTTCCAGCCTCAAGGAAACTTAGGTCTTTAAGAAAATAAAACTTGCTCCTTATTTTTAAAAAAGAGGGAGAAAAATAAATCTCCTAATTTATTTGGTGTATCTATTTGAATGTCCATGTACAGCACTAAGTTGTTTAAAGAAGATATATGACAAAGTAGCTAAAAAACATGGCTGGATATGGTGGCTCACACCTGTAATCCCGGCACTTTGGGAAGCTGAGGTGGATGGATTGCTTGAGCCCAGGAGTTTTAAGACCAGCCTTGGCAACATGACAAGACCCCATCTCAAAAATAAATAAATAAATAAAAATAAAAAGCATAATGCTTACTATTCATCATTTGGTGAATTAAAGTGAATGCAATATTTTGGTGATTCATTTTGCTGATCCAATGTGAATGACAACTCTTTTAAGCCACGTTACCATTTATTGAATAACTCTTCTTAATGACTTTTCTGACCCCTCTCAAAGGTAATAATTCATTTCTCTACTTTTGAAAAGCCTCTCTGTATCTTGTTACCATTTTATTGAATAACTCTTCTTAATAACTTTTCTGACCCCTCCCAAAGGTAATAATTCATTTCTCTACCTTTGAAAAGCCTCTCTGTATCTTGCAGTACGCCTCCTCTAGAAATGGCAGGAAGTCCTTGGCCGGCGCGGTGGCTCACGCCTGCAATCCCAGCACTTTGGGAGTCCGAGGCGGGCAGATCACGAGGTCAGGAGATCGAGACTATCCTAGCTAACACGGTGAAACCACGTCTGTACTAAAAATACAAAAAATTAGCCGGGCGTGGTGGCGGACTCGTGTAGTCCCAGCTACTCAGGAGGCTGAGGCAGGAGAATGCCGTGAACCCGGCAGGCGGAGGTTGCAGTGAGCCGAGATCACGCCACTGCACTCCAGCCTGGGCGACAGAGCGAGACTCCGTCTCAAAAAAAAAAAAAAAAAAAAAATCAGTTTTATTTACAGCTTAATGTGATTGTATCACAACTCTTTAGAGGCAGTATGGCACAGTGAACAGGGATTGGGTTTTAGAGTCACTTGCAACCTCTCTGACTTGATCCTCAGTTTCTTCATCTATAAAATAGAGATTATGATACCAGATGTAATGTGAAAATTAGGACTAGGTAAACAAAGTGCCTGCTGCTATGTTTGGCTCAATAAATAATAACTATTATTCTCATGTTTTGATCTTCCTAGTCTACAACTTAACCTCTTAAAAATTAGAAATTGTGAGGCCGGGTGCAGTGGCTCATGCCTGTAATCCCAGCACTTTGGGAGGCTGAGGTGGCCACATGGATCACCTGAGGTCAGGAGTTCGAGACCAGCCTGGCCAACATGGTGAAACCCCATTTCTACTAAAAATACAAAAATTAGCCAGGCATGGTGGTGAGTGCCTGTAATCCCAGCTACTTGGGAGGCTGAGGCAGGAGAATTGCTTGAACCCAGGAGGTGGAGGTTGCAGTGAGTGGAGATTGCACCACTGCACTCCAGCCTGGGTAACAGAGTGAGACTCCGTCTCAAAAAAAGAAATTAGAAATTGTGATAAGATTTTAACTTTAAAGTTATATTTTGTTATAGATCATCTTCTGTAATTGGACATTTACTATGTGCCAGGCTATAACTGGACATTTACTTGTGCCAAGTGCTTTATATATGAAATCTCACAAGGCAGGTAGGTTTTCTTATTCTTATTTTACAGACAACAGAGACACACAAGGATGAAGTAACTTGCTCAGGATTCTTCAGGAAGAGGCAGAGTTTGAATTCAAACTAAAGCCAGATTCTGACCCTGGCATTTTAGCCACTATGGTTTCCTGCTTCCCACTTTTGTTTTTATTTGCATTCCAAGCTTTACCTAATCTAAAACTCGTGTTACTTTAAATCTAGCCTCATCTATGTTTGCACGTATCCTTGCAGATATTATCCATCTACATCACTGCAATTGTTATGTGTATAAACTTGAACAATATGTGATCTGTTTAGCACATCCAGGTTTTCTCTCCTACAGGACCTAAGATCTAGAAGTTGACTTCATCAAATTCCATTCCATTTCATTCTATTTATTCTATTCTATTTTATTTTTTTTTTTGAGATGGAGTCTCGCTCTGTTGCCTAGGCTGGAGTGCAATGGTGCAATCTCGGCTCACTGCAACCTCTGCCAAGTCTTGGGTTCAAGCGATTCTCCTGCCTCAGCTTCCCGAATAGCTGGGATTACAGGCGCCTGCCACCATGGCTGGCAAATTTTTGTATTTTTAGTATAGACTGGGTTTCACTATGCTGGCCAGGCTGGTCTTGAACTCCCAACCTCAGGTGATCTGCCTGCTTCGGCCTCCCAAAGTGCTAGGATTACAGGCGTGAGCCACTGCGCACAGCCCATTCTATTTATTTTAATTTAAAAATATTGCCCGGGCGAGGTGGCTCACACCTTTAATCCCAGCACTTTGGGAGGCCGAGGCGGGTGGATCACAAGGTCAGGAGATCGAGACCATCCGGGCTAACACAGTGAAACCACGTCTCTACTAAAAATACAAAAAATTAGCCGGGCATGGTGGTGGGTACCTGTAGTCCCAGCTACTCAGGAGGCTGAGGCAGGAGAATGGCGTGAACCCTGGAGGCAGAGGTTGCAGTGAGCCGAGATTGCGCCACTGCACTCCAGCCTGGGCAACAGAGCGAGACTCCATCTCAAAAAAAAAAAAAAAAAAAAAAAATCAAAAAATTCCCAAAGATGGTGTATTAGCCATTGTCAAAGAAAATAAATTCCTAAGGATTACTATAGAGAATGAATATTGGTATTGGTTAATATAACTCTGATTTTTAATTAAAATAATAAAAAGAAATGAACGAGTTTGAATATTATCCTTATAACTTTTTATTTCTTTTGTTTACCTTTAAGCCCTTTACAATTGTAATTTCCAAATTACAATTTTGATTACTGTTTCAGAAATTAAAATCCCCTACAACACAGCCTCTAATGATTCCCATTTTCCATTTTAACCTGGCTTCTACCCGGGCAAGTGCCCAACGAAATGGATGATTCTTATTTCCATGACCTGAAGGTCAAAGAACTCTAGTCATTCCAAACCTGTAGCAGGAGGGAGCAGATTACAAGAACAAGAGCCCTCCTGCTTCTAAATCACATGCATACATGTTTAGCTCAATTCTAGCTTTGTTTTTTTTTTTTTTTTTTTGAGACAGAGTCTTGCTCTGTCGTCCAGGCTGGAGTGCAGTGGCACGATCTTGGCTCAGTGCAAGCTCCGCCTCACAAGTTCATGCCATTCTCCTGCCTAAGCCTCCCGAGTAGCTGGGACTACAGGCGCCTGCCACTATGCCTGGCCAATTTTTTATATTTTTAATAGAGACGGGGTTTCACCATGTTAGCCCGGATGGTCTCGATCTCCTGACCTCGTGATCTGCCCGCCTCGGCCTCCCAAAGTGCTGGGATTACAGCGTGAGCCACCGCGCCCGGCAAGCTCAATTCTAGTTTTTAGGTTTGTTTTAAATAATTCACACATTGAGAAGGTACATAGACATTTGATATTGGTAAAATATTGAGATAGTATTATAAAGTTTTATTTATATAATATGACTTTAAATCAGATCTGCTTGAGACAGGGTCTTGCTAACTAGATTGTGAACTATTCAAATCAAAGACAGTTTTCTTCTTTGTGTTACCCACAGCAAGTAAATAATGGAATTCTCTTTTTTTTTTTTTTTATTTGAGGTGGAGTCTCGATCTGTCACCCAGGCTGGAGTCTGGAGTGCAGTAGCACTATCTAGGCTCACTGCAACCTCCGCCGCCCGGGGTTCAAGCGATTCTCCTGCCTCAGCCTTCTGAGTAGCTGGGACTACGGGTGCCCGCCAGCACACCCGGCTAATTTTTGTATTTTTAGTAGAGATGAGGTTTCACCATATTGGCTAGACTGTTCTCCAACTCCTGATCTTGAGATCCGCCTACCTCGGCCTCCCAAAGTGCTGGGATTACAGGCCTGAGTCACTGCACCTGGCCTGGAATTCTCAATAGAATCATAGAACCTGGACTTTACCACTCATGTGCTCCTATTTGGCATTTCAAATAGCCCAGTGACAAGAGTTCCCAATGCAGGCAGCAACTATTTCTACTGTTGAATACTTCTAATTGTTTTTTTTTTTTTAATGAATGAATGAAAGGACAGAAGAAAGAAAAGAAAAGAATTATAAATTTGAACTCAAATGTGATAATTTGCACACATTTTTCATTTTAGTCACAGAATGATTATTGAAGTTCTGAACACATCATTTGTGTTTCCCTTCAGACCTCTCCTCTCCAGGTGAAAAGTCAGGGTACTTTCCACTGTTCCTCAAGGACTGGGGAGCATGTCAGCATCAGTGGGTTGGATGCAAGGTCTTGGGAGACTTTTTCAAACTACACAACTCTCTCAAACAGTGGAAGCTGACATACCCTCAGAGTTAGGGCAAGGGAGCCCCAGTTAAAGGTTAGGTTCTCCCAGAAGCAGGTGCTGAGAAGGAGTTGGGAAAACAAAAGGTTTATTGGGAGTAAATCCTTTAAAGGGAAAGGGAAGGAGAAGAATTGGGCAAGTGGAGCCATCAGAAAGCACTGCAGACCTGACAGAGTCCTCCATCCCCATGAGGAGCCCCAGTGCAGAGACTGCCTGTTATAGGAGTCTGGCACTAAGCGGAAATGGCTAGGCGTTTGCACCACCCTGTTCTGTCATTGGCTAGGGGTCCTCCCAAGAAGAGCAAGCTCTTGGCCTAAAAGCTGATGCAGATTCTAAAGGAGCTGACAGCTGGAGGCTGTTGGGAAACCACACTCTGTGTAGCTGGGCAGAGAGTCATTTCTTTCTTTTTTGGTAGAGATGAGATCTCACTATGTTGCCCAAGCTGGTCTCAAATTCCTGGCCTCAAGCAATCCTCCGACCTCGGCCTTCTAAATGCTGGGATTACGGGTGTGTGCTACTGCGCCTGGCCATGGGTTATTTCTTGAAGATGGCTGTGAGCAACACGCATGTCTTTGTCTTCCCTAAAAGGGCAGGAAGGGAAGAATCTGAGAGATATTTTAGAGAAGTCTTGACAAGTGTTGGTGATTGGTCAGATGTATAGAGGGAGAGGTCAAAGATAACCCTGATGGCTAGGATAGCATTAACTTCAACAAATGTGGTTTGGCTGAGTTATAACCTCTTCACACCATGCCTACAGCTGCCTTTTACTGAAAGCAGCCTGCTTATTTATTACATAGGTTGCCATGGCTTGTGCCATCTGTGTTGAGTGACCAACCACACTCCTTACCTGCAATCGATTGTGCTGGCCAGGGGATTGATCTGCAGGCAAAGGCAGCAAAGAGGCTGGAGGTGGCTTGATGTGAAACTGTCCCATTTTGAATGGGGACAAACCAACTCAATACTCTTTTTGGAAGACTCAAGTGGTAAGTGAACAAGGAGAGATTGAAGCACGTGCCCAGGCTGTGTCCTAAAGAACACTGAGCTGTTGTTCTCATTCTCTCCTGCTGCACTGAGCTGTCTAGACAGCAGTGAGACCTAGAAGCCCTGTTGTTACTTGAAGAGGCAACATATCCTTTGCTGCCTGATATACCCTTGCAGCAAACTCCAGTAATCATAGGTGATCTGGGCATATTGCTTCCTTAAGGAGAGTATTCTCTGAATTTGAAAGTGATAATGCTGATGATTATTGTGTTTTTGTATAATAAAAGTGGGTAAAAGATGAGGATTGACCCTGAACCTCTAAGAACTGTCCCTTGAGTCTCAGTTTTGGCCAACTTGTATAAACTTTGAACATGTCCAGCTTGCCTCTGCACCTCTGTGATTATTTTTCCCACAGCAGGAGCTGTCACATCTCTCTCTCTCTCTCTGTCTCTCTCTCTCTCTCTCTTTCCTTCCTTCCTTCCTTCCTTCCTTCCTTCCTTCCTTCCTTCCTTCCTTCCTTCCTTCCTTCTTTCTTTCTTTCTTTCTTTCTTTCTTTCTTTCTTTCTTTCTTTCTTTCTCTCTTTCTTTTTGAGATAGAGACTCACTCTTGTCACCCAGGCTGGAGTGCAATGGCGCAATCTCGACTCACTGCAACCTCTGCCTCCCGGGTTCAAGTGATTCTCGTGCCTCAACCTCCTGAGTAGCTGGGATTACAGGCGCCCACCACCATGCCTGGCAAATTTTTGTATTTTTAGTAGAGACGGAGTTTCACCATGTTGGCCAAGCTGGTCTCAAACTCCTGACCTCAGGTGATTCGTCTGCCTCAGCCTCCCAAATTGCTGGGTGTAAGCCACTGCGCCCAACCACATCTCTCATTTTTGAATGCCAGGCTGATCTGTCTGCTTCACTTTCATGGTCTTCCAAAAAACTGTCAGGCTACCCAAAGTAGCCTGAAGTGATTATTGTCTATATGTTTTTCTGCATCATTTTGTTCCCTTTGAACTCAGTTCCAAAAAGATGGAGTGATTTGTGAAGTGAATTTCTACTTTTGCTTTGCCATAAAATAGTCCTACTATCTGTTCTTTCACTCATTCATTCATTTGTTCATCCAGTTTCCTCCCTGTCTCCACTCCCATTGCCATTGCATGTATCCTGCCCAACACAGTTCAAATGTAGTGAGAAGGTAGGTGTACTTTAGGACCTTTGTGATTCAGCCTGCCCTTTACTGTTAATTATGACTTCTTATTTTTAATCATGTCACTCAAGAAACCAGATGTGACACTTGAATGTAGCTTGGATAGGATAAGGATAAGACAGGATAGAATAAGGGATAATTACTTGCTTTGCAGAGGATTCTTTTTAATTTTTAAAAAATAAAACTATTGGCCAGGTTCGATGGCTTATGCCTGTAATCTCAGCACTTTAAGAGGGCAAGGTGGGTAGATCGCTTGAGCCCAGGAGTTCAAGACCAGCCTGGGCAACGTGATAAAACAACATCTCTATGAAAAATACAAAAAATTATCCAGGCGTGGTGGTGCATGCCTGTAGTCCCAGCTACCGGGGGGCACTGCGGTGGGAAGATCACCTGAGCCTGGGAGGTCGAGGCTGCAGTGACCTGTGATTGCACCACTGCACTCCAGCCTGGGTGATGGAGTGAGACCCTGTCTCAAAAAACATAAATAAATACAATAAAATAAAAATTAAAACTATTCACCACAGGGTCATCTCAGAATGTCTCCATGATGCATTTAAACTCTGTGATTTACAATAGTTAAATTTATACTTCATTTTCTCAAAAGCTAGCTATCAAGTTAAGTAGACATATGTCCTGAAATAATTGTTATTTATAATTATAGGTTACACATCGTGATAGCTTTACTTTTTTTGCGTAAACATGGCTGAAAATACATGAAAAAAATGAAGAAACACTGAAATACAGCTTAAAAGAAGCCAAAAGGCTCTCAAAATAAGGAACGATCATCAAAAACAATCTGTCACTTTACTTTGCACAAATAACAACAGAACTCAATTTTACACTAAGGATAAATAAGATGTAGTGAACATGACTTTTGAGTATGATACTTCTGTAAAGTAACAGTGGAGCAGACATTATACATCCCCATTTGGGGGAAGGAGGGAACTGGCCATGTCTTTCTTCCTTTCTTTCTTTTCTTTCTTTCTCAGGGTCTCAATCTGTTCCCCTGGCTGAGTGTAGTGGCAAGATCATGGCTCACTGCAGCCTCAAGCTCCCAGGCTCAAGTGATCCTCTCACCTCAGTCTCCTGAGCAACTGGGACTACAGGTGGAAGTCACCATGCCCAGCTAACTTTTTATTTTTTGTAGAGATGGGGGTCTCACTACATTGTCCAGATTTGTCTCAAACTCCTAGACCCAAGCAATCCTCCCACTTCAGCCTTCCAAAGTGCTGGCGTGAGCCAATTTTTATATTTATTTATTTATTTATTTATTTATTTATTTATTTTTCAAAACGGAGTTTCGCTCTTGTTGCCCAGGCTGGAGTGCAATGGCGCGATCTTGGCTCACCGCAACCTCTGCCTCCAGGGTTCAAGTGATTCTCCTGCCTCAGCCTCCAGATTAGCTAGGATTACAGGCATGCGCCACTATGCCCGGCTAATTTTGTATTTTTAGTAGAGACAGGGTTTCTCCATGTTGGTCAGGCTGGTCTTGAACTCCCGACCTGAGGTGATCTGCCCACTTCAGCCTCCCTAAGTGCTGGGATTACAGGTGTGAACCACCACACCTGGTTTACCTGGCCAATTTTTAAATGTTTTAAGTAGCTATTATTTTCACATAATTCAAAATTCAAAAGCTATAATACAATATGCAGTTAAAAGTCTCCCTTTCAGAAACAGACCCACATAAAAACAGTCACTTGATTTTTTTTTTTTTTTTTTTTTTTTTTTTGAGATGAAGTCTCACTCTGTCGCCTAGGCTGGAATGCAATGGTGCAATCTTGGCTCACTGCAAACTCTGCCTCCTGGGTTCAAGCGATTTTCCTGCCTCAGCCTCCTGAATAGCTGAGGTTACAGGTGCACACTACCATGCAAGGCTAATTTTTGTACTTTTAGTAGAGACTAGGTTTTGCCATGTTGACCAGCTGGTCTTGAAATCCTGACCTCAAGTGATCTGCCTGCTTTGGCCTCCCAAAGTGCTGGGATTACAGGCTTGAGCCACTGCACCTGGCAAGTCAACTGATTTTTAACAAAGGAGCAAAGACAATACAGTGGAGAAAAGAGTCTTTTCAATAAGAGTGTTGGAACAACTGGGCATCCATGTGCAAAAAAAAAAAAAAAAAAAAAAGAATCTAGACACAGACTTTATACCTTTTACAAAAATTAGTTCAAAGTGAATCACACACCTAAATGTAAACTAAAATAGTATAAAACTCCTAGAAGATAAGAAAGGAGGAAATTGAAATTTCCTCTAAATCTAAAATCCATTTGGGGGAAGGAGGGAACTGGCCATGTCTTTCTTCCTTGGGTTTGGCAATGACCTTTTGGATATGACATCAAAGGCATGATCCATGAAGAAAAAATTGATAAGCTGGATGTTATTAAAAATCTCTGCCCTGTGAAAAGCACTGTTAAGAGAATAAAAAGCCACAGACTTGGAAAAAAGTTGCAAAAGACATTATCTGATAAAGAACTGTTATCCAAAATGTACTCTTAAAGCTCAACAATAAAAAAACAAACAACTGGCAGGGTGCAGTGGCTCATGCCTGTAATCCCAGCACTTTGGGAGGCCGAAGCAGGTGGATCACCTGAGGTCGGGAGTTCAAGACCAGCCTGACCAACATGGCGAAACCCTGTCTCTACTAAAAATACAAAAATTAGCCGAGCATGGTGGAGGGCGCCTGTAATCCCAGCTACTCTACTCAGGAGGCTGAGGCAGGAGAATCGCTTGAACCCGGAAGGCAGAGGTTACAGTGAGCTAAGATCATGCCACTGCACTCCAGCCTGGGCAAAAAGAGTGAGACTCTGTCAAAAAAACAAAACAAAACAAAACAAAACAAAACCTGATTATAAAATGGACTAAAGACCTTAACAGAAACTTCACCAAAGAAGATATACAGATGGCAAATAAGCATTATGAAAGGATACTCCACATCATGTGTCATCAGGGAAATGCCAATTAAAATAACAATGAGATCTCACTATATACCTATTAGAATGGCCAAAGTCCAGAACCCTGACAAAACTAAAGGACCAAGATGTCCTTTGATAGGTGAAATTGATTGATAGATAAACTGTGGTCCATTGAGACAATGGAATATTATACAGTATTAAAGAGAAATGAGCTATCAGCCATGAAGAGAAGTGGAAGAAACTTAAACGTGTATTTCTCTTTAGGGAAGACATTTTTTTTTTATTGTCTCCTGTATCCTTGCACCTGGGAATGGTGCCTAGTGCTAGGTAGGTGCTTAATAAATATTTGTCAAGTAGGGCATGCTGGCTCATGCCTGTAATCCAAGCACTTTGGGAGGACAAGGTGGGAGAATTGCTGAAGCCCAGGAGTTCTATACCCGCCTGGGCAACAGAGGGAGGCATCTGTGTACGGGTTGTTGTGTAAACATAAATGTTCAACTCTTTTGGTAAATACTAAGGAGCGTGATTGCCGGATTGTATAAGAGTATGTTTAGTTTTTAGCTGGATGTGGTGGCATGTGCCTGTAGTCCTAGCTACTTGAGAGGCTGGGCTGGGAGGATTATTTGAGCCCAAGAGGTTTCCTGAACAAAGTAGAAACCATATGACTCTCTTGAGAAAGCTTTTGGGCCAGAGGGAACAGGAAATGTAAAGGCATATTCTAGGAAGACTTGTTTCTTTAACTGATCTACTGTCAGGGTAACTTCTGTTCCTTTTCCAAAGAAAGACTCAAGGGAGAAATCACCTTCTCAGTGTTGTATTTAATAAGAGGTTAAACGTGAGTTGGTCATGGTGCCATCTTTTTTCATACCTAGCAACAATCTATATTAATTGGACCATTTACTTTTAAGAAAGGATTATTTTGGCTGGGCGCGGTGGCTCATGCCTGTAATCCCAGAAGTTTAGGGTGCCAGGGCGGGTGGATCACAAGGTCGGGAGTTCAAGACCAGCTTGGCTAAAATGGTGAAACCCCGTCTCTACTAAATATACAAAAATTAGCTGGGTGTGGTGGCGGGCGCCTGTAATCCCAGCTACTCGGTAGGGTGAGGCAGGAGAATCGCTTGAACCTGGGAGGCGGAGGTTGTGGTGAGCCGATATTGTGCCACTGCACTCCAGCCTGGGTGACAGAGTGAGACTCTATCTCAAAAAAAAAAAAAAAAAAAAAAGGATTATTTTATGTATAAATATATTTTGCTTAACTAAGAACTTTTTTGAAAAAATAATGTACATGTTGATTGGATTTTTGTAAGCCAAATATTTTGAAAACATTGTATCATTTTTTAGCATCTCTGGACCCAGCTAGTATTGTGAGTACTTCTACTCTCTTTTCAGTGACAACCTTAGAGCAGTAGCTCTTAAGTGGGGGCAATATTGTACCCCAGGGGACATTTGGCAAATTTGGTGACATTTTTGGTTGTGACAGCTTTGTTGGAGGAAGGGGTTGCTTCTGGCAGCTAGTGGGTAGAGACCAGGGATACTGCTAAACATCCTCCTACAATGAACAGGGCCACCCACCCTCCCCCACAAAATATTATGTGACCTCAAAGAAAAATAGTGCTGAGGTAGGGAAATATTGCTCTAGGATCTAAAACTTACAGAACAGAGGAGAGGACTGTGGCACATGCATCCTATCAGGTTAAAACAGAGGGTGTCAGCCAGGCGTGGTGACTCATGCCTGTAATCCCAGCATGTTGGAAGACTGAGACAGGAGGATCACTTGAGCCCAGGAGCTCAAGACCAGCCTGGGCAACATAGCAAGGCTCCTTCTCTACAAAAAATAAAAAATTAGCTGGGCACAGTGGTGAGCACCTGTAGTCCCAGCTACTCAGGAGGCTGACACCGCAGGATTGCTTAAATCCAGGAGTTTGAGGCTGCAGTGAGCTATGATCGTACTACTGCACCACTCCAGCCTGGTCAACAGAGAAAGACCCTGTCTGTAAATAAATAAATAAATAAATAAATAAATAAATAAATAAATAGAGGGTGTGAGGCCATGCCTTCTGTTGCTTTTAGTCTAATTCACTCAATCATTTATTCATTCATTTGTTCAATAAATATTTACTGAGTGCTGAGTATTTAAAAAATATTACTGAGTACAAATTACTTCAGAACTTAGCAATTTAAAACCACAAAAACCAGGAGCTTTTTCACAGTTTCTGTGGGTCAGGAATTCGGAAGAGATTTGGCTGGGTGTTTTCATTCAGGGTCTCCCATGAAGTTGCAGTCCAAATGCCGGCCAAGATGCAGTCATCTGAAGGCTGGGCTGGGGATAGAGCCTGCTTCCTGGGCGCTCACCCACAGGGCTGGAGAATGGATGCAGGCTGCTGGCCAAAGGCCTCCGTTCCTTGCCACACGGAGCTTTCCAAGCCTGCTTGAATGTCCTTACCACATGGCTCCTCTCACAGCAGGTGATCCTACAGAGAGCAGAGCTGAAGCCACATATTTTATTACCTAATCTTGACTGTTACACACTGTCATGTCTGCAACATTTTACTGGTTTTACAGAACAGCTCTATTCCATGTGGGAGGGGACTGCACAAGGGTATGAATACCAGAAAGTGACAATCACTGGACAGTATATTTCAAGCTGGCTACCACAGTGCCTAGACATTGCAGGACTATGGTCCAGGCTCTGGTCCAGGGCCATGGACCAGGCTTCATTCCTGGTGAGGAGAGATAAGCAGTTGATAAACTAATGAATGAACGGGGTAAGTGCTGGAAAGGAAATAAATAAAGCAGAATGGTGCAATAGAGAGCAATGGGCTAAGGAGGCAGGAGTGCAGATGTAGATGGGGTGGTCAGGGAAGGCCTCACTGAGACCTGAATGACAAGGAACTGGCCCTGGAAATACCCAGTGATAGAGTGTTCCAAGGAGAGGGACCAACACCTACAAAATATTATGAATAGTCATTGGTGGAGGCCAGGTACAGTGGCTCACACCTGTAATCCCAGCACTTTGGAAGGCTGAGTTGGGAGGACCACTTGAGCTCAAGAAGTTGAGACCAGCCTGGGCAACATAGTGAGACCTCACCTCTACAAAAAATTAAAAAATTAGCTGGGCATGGTGGCATATGCTTGTAGTCCCAGCGTTGGGAGGCTGAGGTGGGAGGATCACTTGAGTCTGGGAGGTTGAGGCTGGAGTGAGCTGTGATTGTACCACTGCACTCCAGCCTGAGTGGCAGAGCAAGACTTTTTCTCAAAAAGAAAAAAGTAACTAGTAGAACCTTGATGTGTACATGAGGGCTGAGAATGTAGGCTGACCAAAAGAAGGTGTTTTGTTTCATACCTATAAGTTATGTCTTACCCACTGAAGGCAGAAAGTAGTACGAAGTAGTGATATGAATATAAAATGGTAGAAACACTTTAAAAAAGTGTCCAGTAGTTTCCACTACAAGCTGAAGGCATGCCTCTTTTATGATTGAGGAATTCCTCTTATCCCAAGAGAAATGAATGCATAAGTTCACCTAAAGACATTTGGATACATGTTCAAAGCAGCTTTACTCATCATAGTCCCAAACTGAAAACAACCCAAATGTCAACAACTGAGAATAAATTGTGATGCATTTTCACATAATGGAATATTACACAGTAATTTTTACAACCCATACTACTGCCCTACGCAGCAACTTTCATGAATCTCACAGACATAATATTGAGTGCAACAGCCAGGCACGAGTGAGCACCTACTGTGTAATTCTATTTAAACAGCGTTCAAGGGTAGGCAAATCTAACTGATGGTGACAAATGTCAGAACAGTAGTTTCCTGGTGTGGGGGTAGAGTGTTTTGACTTGGGAGGGCTAGAAGGAGACTTTCTGGGGAATTAAAATTGTTCGGTATCTTGATCTGGGTTGATTATGGCTGTATCCCATATGTTAAAATTCCTAAACCCAAGTGGCAAGGCACATATGTAATTCTTATTGAAATCAGAAACAACCAGGTCAAGGTTGATACAGGAGGATGTCAAGGACTCAAGTGAAACAAACACAAAGTACCTGGGTAGAGTCCCAGGTTTGCCCTAAGGGTCCAAATTTTCTTTTCTTTCTTTTTTAAATTTTTTTTTAAATTATACTTTAAGTTCTAGGGTACATGTGCACAACATGCAGGTTTGTTACATATGTACAAAATTTCATATAATGCTCAAGTCAGCCAAGCAAGGACACTAATCACTAATGACCCAGATGCTACATCTGGCCTTGGAAACTCTTTCTTTTTTCTCCCTTCCCTCTCTTCTCTGTCTCTCTCTCTCTCTTTCTTTCTTTTTTTGAGACAGGGTTTCACTTTGTCGCCCAGGAGGCTGGAGTGCAGTGATGCTATCACAGCTCACTGCAGCCTCAACCTCCAGGCTCAAGCGATCCCCCTGCCTCAGCCTCCCAAGTAGCTGGGACCACGGGCACCTGCCACCATGCCCGGCTAATTTTTTGTATTTTTTGTAGAGACAGGGTTTCGCCACGTTGCCCAGGCTGGTCTCGAACTCCCGAGCTCAAATGATCCTCCCATCTTGGCCTTCCAAAGTGCTGGGATTATAGGCATGAGCCACCGTGCCAGTTTGGAACACATTTCCATTCTTTTCTTTTCTTTTTTTTTTTTTGAGACAGAGTCTCACTCTGTCGCCAGTCTGCAGTGCAGTGGCTCAATCTCGGCTCACTGCAACCTCCACCTCCTGCATTCAAGCGATTCTCTGCCTCAGCCTCCAGAGTAGCTGAGACTACAGGTGCACACCACCATGCCCAGCTAACTTTTGTATTTTTAGTAGAGACGGGGTTTCACCATGTTGGCCAGGATGGTCTTGATCTCTTGACTTCATGATCTGCCCGCCTTGGCCTCCCAAAGTGTTGGGATTACAGGTGAGAACCACCTCACCCGGCCTGGAACCCATTTCTTTCAGAGGTCAATCCCCATGTTGACAAAGCACCCCAGTCCCTAGAAACTCAACCCCCAGGAAGTTCAGCAAGGCCCAGTGAATCCTGCTGACTTCTCTAATTCCTAGCTCCTTCCTTCTTTCCCTTTTATTTTGTGCCTTTTTATTCCCTTCCTCTGCCCTAGAGAAAAGTATTCTCTTCATATATTTAAAAATATGTCTGTATGCACTCAGAAAAGAAGAAAATGCTTTAAGTAGATGGCTAGAGCAGCTTGTAAGATTGTAGATTAAGTTGTTCCGCAAAAAGCTTTTTCAGCCTTAGTAATGGGGGGTGAGAAAGGAGTGAGTATGGAGAAGAGGGAGAACAGGCTAACGAGTCAGTCACCCAGGTAACCACATTCTAGCGGAAGAAAATCATCATGGCTCCTGGGTAGCAGGAGGAAGAGGAGAGGCAAATGAGTTCTCCTTCTGACCAGCTCCCTAGCAGGCTTAGGAAAGCTTGGAATAGTCATATTTCTTGGCACCTAATTTGTGTTCAATGCAGTGCCACTTTGTATAGGAATAAAAAGCTAGGGAAAAACTGGTTTGGGCAGTACCTGAAACTACATATATACTCTTAGTGGTGTGGTATCCCCACCCTCAGCAATATGGACGTGTAAGGGTATGAGCTCTGTTTTTTGCTGTTGTGACCTGACTTTAAGAATAGCTACCATGGCCGGGCGCGGTGGCTCACGCCTGTAATCCCAGCACTTTGGGAGGCCAAAGTGGGTGGATCACTTGAGGTCAGGAGTTCGAGACCACCCTGGCTAACACAGTGAAAACCCGTCTCTACTGAAAATACAAAAATTAGCCGTACGTGGTGGCGGGCGCCTGTAATCTCAGCTACTCGGGAGGCTGAGGCAGGAGAATTGCTGGAATCCAGGAGGTGGAGGTTGCAGTGAGCTGAGATCATGCCACTGCACTCTAGCCCGGCTGACAACAGTGAGACTCCGTCTAAAAACAAAACAAAACAAAACAAAACACAATAGCTACTTTTTGTTTTGCAGGCTTAAGAGGCAGGCGCTATGTTAAACATTCTACATTTATTTTCTCATTAATTCTTGGACACCTCTACAAGGTCTGTATTATTACAGACCTCCAAGGAAGGGTGGTGGGGAGTGGGGAGGGTTCACTCTTCAGAGAGATAAGGTCATGTCACAGCAGAGCCAGGAAAAAAACCCGGAACCAACTCCCCACACCTGAGTTCTTCAGCACCTACTGCCTGTCTCTGGCCACTAGGATAGAGGATTCCTTTCATGTTCTAAGGAGGTACTGAGAATATTCCAGATTTTCTCCCTTTCCATATAATATAACTCACTGAAGGAATGAGCACTTTAATAAGCTTTACGGGTGGAAAGCGTCAGATTGTCCCTCCATCGCCCCACCACCACCAAATGACCAAGCCCTTTTTGAACTCTGCTATTTTATCTACTTCAACCTAAAAGCATCAAACGTCCCTTTGCCTCTGACTTTTACACACACACACACACGCACACACACGCACATATGCACACGATGACTCCTTAGTTTCACAAGGATTCTTGTAATTCCATTGCACTTGGTCCATGTTTCTGATACTGCACTCATCACGTTGCATTTCATTGTCTGAGCCCTCATGTGACAGGCAATGTTCAGGTACTAGGGATTCAGCTATGATCAATACATGAAGAGCCCTCCCTCATGGAACTTGGATTCTAGTTAAAAGCCTGGTGAGAAAATATAGGGCCTTTCGGAGGGTGAGGGGCGATAGGGAGAAAAACAGTGCAGGGGAGGGGTAGGAAGCGCGGGGGAAGGGAGGCCATCTGATGGGCCTTTTTATTGCTTGTTGACTCATGCGCCTTCCCAAGGACACACACCAAGCCGGTCTTGGTTTCTTGAATTAATCATCTTTCTAACTGCCAGGCCCTGTGAGGCTCAAGAAAGATTTGTTGATTGAACACAGGAGAACGATTTCATTGAGCTCATTTGGTCTACAAATAGTTTGCTTTCCACAGCTTTTGACAAAAGAAGTGTTAGTTGTTACTACTCACTAATGGCCCTTCTAAGAAGGAAGTGACTGTTTATTTTTGGGGTGGGTTCTCTGCTTTCCATGGTTTTATCAGGGCCCAGTGTACCCTGGCAATTTTGAGCAGAGCTTCAGCACAAGCCCACAGAGAAGAAAAAATAGACAGTCTTGGTCAGCAAGGAGGAAACTTATTCCTTTTATGGAAGAGATTAGACATGGGAAATTAGAAGGCAAAAAATAATGCCAGGGGCAGAAAAGGAGACATGAAAAGGCAGTGAGAAGAAACAAGGAAGATATAGCGAGGGAAAAAATATAAAGGAAATGAATTGGTAGAAAAAGCCAAAGCAAGGATAGGAGGAACCCACAAATCCCCAACTCTGAGGAGGCTGGAGAACTGGAAGGAGGACCACAGGGCAGGGAGAAGGAGAAGCTTTCAAGAGTGAACCCAGGCCAAGGAATCTCAATTTATTTCTATTTTCAATGACTGTAAGTATCCCTGAAAGTCTGGGGAGATCTTAGGTCTCCTCCCACTGGTATCACTCTCCCATTTAATCTTCACAGTCCTCAACATCAGAAGGATGCACTTCCAAGAGAAGCGCCTCAGAGACAACCCTTCTAAGTGCTGGATGAACCTAGACTGTGCTCAGTGCAGTGGGTTCCAAATAGTGCCAAAGCCAAGTCCGTTCTCGTGAAAGTTAGCAGTGGAAAACACAAAAAGGCCATGTGAAATTTTACTCGATCCGTAAGGAAAACTTTGGTTATTCCCCATGAAAATACTCCTCAAAGCCTGTCTTTACCATACAGACTAAATAAATAAGTAAACAAGCTGAGGGTGGTGGTGTGAGCCTGTAGTCCTAGCTATTTGGGAGGCTGAGGTGGGAGGTTCACTTGAGCCCAGAAGTTCAAGTCTGCAGTGAGCTATGATTGCACCATTGCACTCCAGCCTGGGTGACAGAGGGAGATTCTGTCTCAACAAAACAAAACAAAACAAAAAACAATAACAAAAAAACTTCAAAAACAAAGAATCAAAAGCCAAAGGTGTGGTCTCGTTCTAAAGACTTCATGGTAACTTGAATTTTGGTGTCTGTCTTACAGGGGCTAAGGGTTCTTGTCTATCTATGGTGGCATCAACCACGCCTGCTTTTTGATGCCTCATTATCCTGGGAGAAGGAGAGGCGAAGAAATGGCAAGTGATTGCCACTAAGGTGGCTGCAAGTGAATGGCAGTTGAGAGCCTGGCGGTGGAGCCTGGAGGTGAGTGTAGGTAAGCACTGATAAAGGCTCCACACTGCCCATGTCAACATGCCAAAGGCACCTGCTCATGGTAGTGCTTACATCCTCTCCCTAAGATGATACATCAAGCCCGAGATCCCTAAGAAGCTCTCACAGCCTCTCAGAGCCATCACCATCTGCAAGGGACAGGGACTAGCCCTTACTGTCTACTATAAATTTATTCCAGTAAAACCAAGTATTTTCTCTTTTTTCATTCTCATATAAACTCTAGGAGTAAATGAAAGCAGAAAGTTGTCAAGCAATTTGCTTTGGGTCTCACTGCCAATAATTGCTGGAGTCTGAACTTGAACATAGCCCTGACCTTTTGTTTGTGCTCTTCTCACTACAGTGGCTACTTGGTGGTATTCACATGAAGGCAACAGCAGAGCACTGAGTGTGAAGACCTGAGAATAGGGCAGGGAGACATTGATGATTGTTTCCTACATTTTCCTCTGAAGACCTCTTCCCCAAAGTAAAGCAAAACAAAACAAAAAGATATGTTTTGTGTTGGAATATTTTTTAAATAATAAATACAATTTAAAATCAGATATTTGTAAAGATTTTCAGCTGTATCTTCGACAAAATGGAAAATTTAAATGTTACTAGGCCTGACGCAGTGGCTCAGGACTTTTTAACCCCAGCTCTTTGGAAGTCCGAGGCTGGAGGATTGCTTGAACCTAGGAGGTTGAGGCTGCAGTGAGCCATGATTGTGCCACTGCCCTCCAGCCTGGGCAACAGAGACCCTACAAAAAAAAAAGAAAAAAGAAAGAAGGAAGGAAAGAAAGAAATAGAAAATGTAAAAGTTACTATAAGATTCTTATGGTGAATAACATCTTACGTCCACCCATTTACTTCTTCCAAGTGTACTTGATCTAGATCAAGCTGCTGCTTCTTTGCTTTTTTTTTTTTTAAAGCTTCATTGCAAAGAGCATCTAATCATTAGCCTCAAGAAATCAAATATTTGAAGCTGTGAAATAGGAAAACACTACCAGCTTCATTGCTGATCCAGGGGGAGGGGAGAGAGTAATGAGTAGAATACTCTGTGTTTTCTGGAACACTTACAGTCAACAACTAAAAATGCATCCTGACAGGAAGGGTTTTAATAAGATCAGCATAGTGTTTGTCCTGCAGACATGCTCTGAGCAAAGTGTCCCTTAGAACCAAGTATGATTAGGGAAGGGAATCTGCTCAAGTAGCAATAAGTGGGCTTTTATTTTTCAAAATCTTTGCAGATTAATAGACAGAGGGGTCATGGTTTATATGGTACCAACACCCCAATGAGTTTTTGGTTGGCTTATTTCACAGAGAGCAGAAGACAACGAAAGATTGCAGGTACCAGTTATCAATGTGGGAGGCCCCACAAAAGACTGGGAGAGGTGACTCTGGTTTGCTGACTCTGTAGGAAACAGGGACGCAGTAGGAAAGGCCATACAGGATAAGCAATTACAGATTACCACAACGAGATGCGCTTTTCTCTTTTCATGGTTCAAACTTGCTCACTTGTGACATCATGAAGTTGGGTGCTCTCCAGAGCTGCAGGAGATCCAAGAACGGGATAAGGAATATAAAAAGCCATTCACGGGAAAGCTGCTGTCTTCAAAAGAAAAGAATGCGTAGCATAAAACGATGCCATTTAAAACTCTAAATTCATAGAGCAAGTGCGATCCTATCTTTAGGGTTTTCTTTTTTTTCTTTTTTCTAAAGATGAGGTCTTGCTGTGTTGCCCAAGCTGGTCTCAAAGTCCTGGGCCCAAGTGATCCTCTTGCCTTGACCTCCTAAAGTGCTGGGATTACAAGTATGAGCCACTGTGCCCAGCCCTTTATGGTTTTCTGAAAAATGAAGAGGCTATTTAAGAAGACAGGAATGGATGACTATCTTTAGTTCCTTAGTTTTAAGGATCACCATACCAGATGAGGATGTTGTCTGCCAGTGACCCTGAAGACTTTAAAGCCAGTTTTATGCCATAACCCTAAGGGAAGCAGGAGGGGAGCTATATTAGTCCATTTTCATACTGCTATGAAGAAATACCCAAGACTGGGTAATTTATAAAGAAAAAGAGGTTTGATGGACTCACATGTCTGGGGAGGCCTCGTAAACATGGCAGAAGGCAAAGGAGAAGCAAAAGCATGTCTTCCATGGTGGCAGATAAGACAGCATGTGCAGGAGAGCAGCCCTTTATAAAACCATCGGATCTTGTGAGACTTATTCACTATCATGAGAACAGCACAGGAAAAACCTGTCCCCATGATTCAATTACCTCCCACCAGGTCCCTCCCACGACATATGGGGATTATGGGAGCTACAATTCAAGAAGAGATTTGAGTGGGGACATAGCAAAACCATATCAGGAGGTTTGGGTTGGGACCTCAAATTTATGTTTAAGAGCTTCACCTTTATCTTCAGATGAAGTTAAACATACAGAGATGCCTGACAAGATTAAAGTAAAATGATCCTTGTGCAATTTTGGCTTGAGTCCCATAACAAGCCCACCAGTAGTCATGTAATATGAATTAACCTTTTAATAAATTCTGGAATTACCTAGCCTTATTATACTGCATTGTATTTTGGTGTGCATATACATTAAGTCTTCACTTGTTAAAACTATGTATTTTAAAAATAAATTTACCCTATTTTGGATTGTCTTCATTAAAAGAAAATTAGAGCTACAGCCTAAAAGAATAGAAGGGACTTCCAGGCCTTTTTTTTAACCTTACAGAAACCTTGTCTAAAAAACCAAGTGCCCATTTGCCAGCTATCCCTCAGACAATGACCTTGAGAAATACAACTTTATTTTTACTTTATTTTTATCTATCTATTTAGTTTTTTGTTTTTTGAGACAAGAACTCATTCTGTCACCGAGGTTGGAGTGCGATGGCACAATCTTGGCTTAATGCAGCCTTGACTTCCTGGGCTCCAGCAATCCTCCCATCTCAGCCTCCTGAGTAGCTGGGACTACAGGCTTGTGCCACCACACCTGGCTTTTTGTTTTGTTTTTTTTTTTTTAGAGACACGGTCTAGCTATTTTGCCCATGCTGGTCTGGAACCCCTGAGCTCAAGCAATCCTCCTGCCTCAGCCTCCCAAAGCACTGGGATTACAGGCATGAACCACTGCACCCTGTCCAACTTTTTTTTTTTTTTTTAAAGACTTCAGGTTCATTTCCACTTGAAAGCAATAGAAAGAAGCAAATGAAAATGCTTATTAAGAAGCAGGAAGTAGTCAGAGTGCTGCAAAACTCTTGGATTCAAGGCATGAGCATAAAATCGGATGCTTCTGAATTTGTTGGAATTACAAAGCACACTTGGCCATTGCTGTACAGGAGGTAGTTAAATTTTTGTAGAACACGAAAGACTTTGAGGCATTTTGTTCACTCGCGGCGTCTGGGATCCTGCGAAGCACATCCCTTTCCCCCCAAGATGGATGGCAGGTCCGTCGAAGGGCTCGCTCTCCGACCCCTTCACTTCCACCCTGTAAAATATGTGCAGGAATCTGCTTCTGTCTGTCCACACTTATGAGGAAGCATGAAACAGTTTGGCCTTTAGAAAGGTAAAGACATGTGGCCGGGCGCGGTGGCTCACGCCTGTAATCCCAGCACTTTGGGAGCCGGAGGCGGGCGGATCACGAGGTCAGGAGATCGAGACCATCCTGGCTAACACGGTGAAACCCTGTCTCTACTAAAAATACAAAAAATTAGCCGGGCGTGGTGGTGGGCGCCTGTAGTCCCAGCTACTGGGAAGGCTGAGGCAGGAGAATGACATGAACCCGGGAGGCGGAGCTTGCAGTGAGCCGAGATCGCGCCACTGCACTCCAGCCTAGTGGACAGAGCAAGACTCTGTCTCAAAAAAGAAAAAAGAAAAGAAAGGTAAAGACATGTCCCAAGAGAAGGGTTCAGTATGTCAAGGTCCTCTGACATGATTAAAATAAAGCAATAGTATAGGGACTCTTCTGGGATAGTTTAGAAAAATAAGGGATATGAGAAAGTTACTTGTGTATGGCAAAACTTGTATTTGGTGAGGCGTTTTCCTCTCTTTTTTTTCAGTCTGTTTCTGAAAATGGATGGGTACTTTATTTTTCCTTTCTTCTTACTTTTTACTTGGTTTTTAGTGTGCATGGGTGGGTACTTCTTGTATCTTTAGAAACGTAAGGAATATACAATATTTTTTATAGTGTTGATGGTTTATTCTTTTCCTTTTTTTTTAGACTGGGTCTTGCTCTGATGCTCAGGCTGGAGTGCGGTGGCATGATCATGGATCACTGCAACCTTGACCTCCCGGGCTGAAGCGATCTTCCTGCCTCAGTCTCCCCAGTAGCTGGGACCACAGGTATGCACCACCATATCCAGCTAATTTTCTGGTATTTTTGTAGAGATGAGGTTTCACCATGTTGCTCAGGCTGGCCTCAAAATCTTGGGCTCAAGCAATCCTCTTGCCTCGGCTTCCCAAAGTGCTGGGATTACAGGCCTGGGCCAACGTGCCCAGCCAATGGTTTATTCTTGACTTGGTGCCATTCCTCATAAACTGGCAAAGCCTAAAAGACACCATCTATCAGAAACTTAGAACTTCATTTGTGTTAAAAGTGCAAACAATTTAGAACAAAAATTAATCAGCAGTTTGTAATTAATAATGATGACTGTGTTTTTAGAGACAGGGTCTCACTATTTTGCCCAGGCTAGTCTTGAACTCCTGGGCTCAAATGATTCTCCTACCTCGGCCTCCCAAACTGCTGCAATTATAGGCATGAGCCACTGGGCCTGGCCAACAACAGTAAATTTTAAAGGGAAAATATATCAAGCACAATAATAAAATTCAACAATGATGAATTTTAGGGGAAAAATACACCAAGCACAATAATTTTGTGGTGAAATGAAATTACACACAATATCATTCATATTTTAAATAGGTTGATTTTGACTTGGAAAGTATTCAAATGAAACACTGACTTAATTTAATTTTTTTTTGAAAATTCTCTATCTCCCTTACTCTAAAGGCCTATACCATTTTATTTCTGTAAAAGCAGATGAACTTCCTTTTTCATGAATGCCACTTTCACTCCCCTGTGACTTTGGTTCTTATTTTCTTTCCTTTTTTTTTTTTTCCACCCAGGCTGGAGTGCAATGGCGTGATCTCGGCTCACTGCAACCTCCGCCTCCCGGGTTCAAGCAATTCTCCTGCCTCAGCCTCCCGAGTAACAGGGATTACAGGTGCCTGCCACCACGCCCAGCTGATTTTTGTATTTTTAGTAGAGATGGGGTTTCACTATACTGGCCAGGTTGGTCTCAAACTCCTGACCTCAGGTGATCCACCTGCCTCGGCCTCCCAAAGTGCTGGGATTACAGGTGTGAGCCACTGCGCCCGGCCTCACCTTTGGTTCTTCATGCTGGCAGAGTTTCACCTTCTAGAGATGGTATAAAGACATGAACCCTCACGCAGTGGGGACAATCAAGTGCGGAAGCCTCCTCTTTATGTCTGGAGGCCTCTGCAGGACCCAAAAGAGCAATCTCTTATTTGTCCCTTAACCACAGCCACATACCGGGTGAAATGCCAAGTAAATGTTTGTTAACAGAGGTGTCCAAGCGCAAATCATTCTTTTTTTTCTTTTCTTTTTTTTTTTTTTTTGAGGCAGAGTCTCCTTCTGTTGCCCAGGCTGGAGTGCGGTGGCGCAATCTGAGCTCACTGCAACCCCCACCTCCTGGGTCCAAGTGATTCTTCTGCCTCAGCCTCCCAAGTAGCTGGGACTACAGGCATGAGCCACCACGCCCTGCTAATTTTTGTATTTTTAGTAGAGATGGGGTTTCACCATATTGGCCAGGCTGGTCTTGAACTCCTGACATCGTGATCCGCCTGCCTCAGCCTCCCAAAGTGTTGGGATTACAGGCGTGAGCCACTGCGCCCAGCCTATGCGAGCCATTCTTTAGGTTCTCTGGAAGTGTGCTTGTTATTTATTAAATGCCCACAGTAGGTCAGAGAGTCAATGAATTTCAGAGCTGGAAGGGATTTTAGAGGTGACTTGGTCCAAACCCTTCATTTTATAAATAAGGAAACCGAGATCCAGAGAGAAGGGCCCTGCCCAAGGTCAAACACGTAGTGCTCAGTAGAACTGGAAATAAAACTTCCAGCCCAGGGCTGTTTCTGCCTACCACAACTGCATTATGCCTTATCAGACCTGATCTCTGCTCTCTAGAAATTTATAATTTAATTATATCAAATATTTGTAGTTTAAGGTATTTGCATAATCAGAATGATAGAGCTGAGATTTGCTTTTGGATTTAGGGAGAAACTGTGATAAGATGACCAAAATAAGCAGAAAAATGAACACTCCTAGTATTTTAAAAAGTGATTTGACATTATTTATATTCTACCTTGTTCCAAAGAGGCTTTAAGAAGCTTTAAAACGGAATACAATGTAACAAGATAGAAGAAAAGTACTATAAAAACAAGAACAATGGTGAAAAGAAAAACAAAGGTAAAGTCAGTTGGGAACCACAGGGAGATTTGCATAGCAAATGCATGCCATAAAGCCCTAAATATTTGCCAAATTCGCTAAGCCTTGTGGCAAGAAGGAAAGTGTCAACTGTTGCATGATTCCCAGCTCCCAGAAAAAAACCACACCAGCCCTGGAAAAGCACAACTATTTTTACTAACGAGGCCTGGGAGAAAGTTCTCCCCTATGTCCTCATATACCCTGAAGTATATTAGGGTAAACTGGAATTGTAATCACAGCTTGTCTGAGGGCTTGAGGATCATCCAGTTCAACTCGCTCTCCAAGAACTGGAACAGTCGCATTTGAAGAAGGAAGCCAGGGAAGCTCTTGCACACACAATAGACCTCAGAAGGTCAGGATGTATCTGGGTGTAGACACAGATGCCCTTTTACCTGACCATGGAGTCCTTTTCCTTCCCTTCCGGCGTCCAGGTCCTCCAAGTTGGTGCCCCACCCCCAGCAGTCAAGAAGACTTCCCAAGAGAGTCCCCCAAGGCCCCAGAAGGGAGGCTGTCAAAGAAGGAGGATAGAACCTGGGGCCAACTTCTAACATGGGTATTTATCCTGACCTGCTGGCAGGATTGGTTAAAAAAATGTAGAAATTATTTCCAAGGGCAAAAGGCAAAAGCCCATTTAGGGCTCTAAATACCCAGTATATCATAGAGGGAGGCCAAATTACTGCTTGAGGAGGGAAGGGAAGAGACAAGGGAGGATACTGGGGAGGACAGAGGAGCCCATTCTACCATTTCCCCCTTAGAGAAAACACAAAAGAAAATACCTGTGTGTCTTTGACATAAAAAGGTTGGAAAAAAGGTGTGTTTAAGTTGCTTTGCAGCAGTGGTGGGGGGAAACCTATTAATTTCAGAAAGGTGATTTATATTTTAGTTTCTATTTCTCATTTTGTCTTCTGGTCTACCTAGGATTTCTATTGAGAACAATAAAGTGGAACTTGGATCAGCTCAAAAATATTTAGGATGATAGCCTACCGTATTGGGGAAAAGAAATACATAGCCACATAGAAAAATTATGTTTTCAGTTTTAAACTTTTTTCTTTGCTCTTGGTTACCAAAGTACTACATAATTGCTGTGGGAAATGCAGGAAATAAACTTTAGAGGAGTACAGGATAAAAATCCCCTGTAATCTGATCCATAAAAATGTTCTAGTACATTTTTTTTGTTTTTGTTTCTATGCATTTTTTTAAAATGAAATTAAGATTCAGTTACAGAATTAATTAATTTGAAAATCAATTTCAAGTTGCAGGACAGTTATTGGATTTGCTTCTTGTTATCCTTCTCTAAGCCTGGAAGATTGGATTTCCTCTGGAAATTAGTTTGTAAGGTTTGACTATACAGTAATGATGCTGATTTATAGCAAGTCTCCTAGCACTTAACTGTCTAAATTAGCATGTCCTCTTCAAAGTAACTTGGGAGACAGTGATAGGATACCACCATGCATTTATTTTAACGTAGCTGACTTTGCTTTTAATGTTTTGGAATTCTTCTTTTGGTACATTACTTTCTGAGTCTATGGCACTTTGTTTCTGTGTGTGTGTGTGTGTGTTTATGTGTATGTGTGTGTGTGTGTGTGTGTTTATGTGTATGTGTGTGTGTGTGTGTGTGTTTATGTGTATGTGTGTGTGTGTGTGTGTGTGTGTGTGTGATGGGAGTCTTGCTGTGTTAACCAGGCTGGAGTGCAGTGGCGTGATCTTGGCTCACTGCAACCTCCACCTCTGGAGTTGAAGTGATTCTCCTGCCTCAGCCTCTCGAGTAGCCAGAATTACAAGTGCGTGCCACCACACCTGACTAATTTTTGTATTTTTAATAGAGATGGGGTTGGCCAGGCTGGTCTCGAACTCCTGACCTCAAATGATCCGCCTGCCTTGGCCTCCCAAAGTGCTGGGATTACAGGCATAAGCCACCACACCAGGCCTGTCTATAACACTTTCTTTTGCGCATTGTCAGATTGACAAGTTCTCCTCTTTTGAGGGTGGGTTTGATATTTAGAAACTGCCAAAAGTTATCAGGGATCAGGTTGGATGAATAAGGCAACTGATCCCTCAAACTGGGCAATATTGTTTTTGGTTGGGTACATGTTGGGTCCAAAATGCCATGAAACTGACTTTCTCATGCAGTAAAGCATTTTGAAGAGGAAATGTTTTAGTGGAAAGATTTACCCTCTATGAATCCCAAAGAATTCTATAGTGTAGAGTGGAAGATTGTTTCTGCAGGACTAATTCACATTGGGTTTTCCGACTTATAATTATACTTTTGGTGGCCCAAAGCTATTTGTTTTACATGCTTCACGATAATTCCATTCTCAGCTTCTAGCAAAGCAAAAGTATTTCATATTTAAATGTAAGACAGTCACTGACGCAAATTTGTTCTTAACCAATTAATTAGCTAAAACTACATTTACCATTACCATTATCTTGAGACGTAGAAGGCTGCTTCATGCTTTAATTATCCTGTTACTCATTTATAATGTTCTTTCTATTCATTTCAGCTTGAACATTCTTTCCCTATTTTCTTCATCGATCTGGTAGCATAAAAGAGAAAATTAGATGGCCCTGTTGTCAGTAGATTAATATTTCTGAAGTTTGCAGAGTCATGTGTAGTTTTTTGACTCTTCAAGCTTGCATAATATTTTAAGCACACAGTATCACTCTTCACAATGTTCTTTTATCATGTTTCTTATATCTGACAGCAGATTATAAGCTTTTTATAAAAACAATTCAAGGATCTTAGTAAACACCTAGAAGAGCCAACAATATTTCTCTTTATATATATATTTTCACTACAAACTCTTCTTTCTTCCTGAGGAGTTATTATATATAAACAGTGTGGGGAAAAAACCAAATATATACATATATTAAAAAAATTTTTTTGCTGTCTCATTGCTGTTCATTAGTTTTCTTATTCCTTAAGACTAGCTTCCTTTTCTTCACTTAAATTTTTTTTCCTTTTTTGATTTGGTCAATTTTAAGAATTCTGTAGCAGGAAAAAACAAGTACTATATTGTCTGTGTGCATATTGTGCTGTGATTTTGTTCCTGAAACACCAGGGATTCAGTCTAGGCCCTCCTGCTCACCGCACAGAGAGCCAATCACTGAGATGACAAGTATTGCCAAGGAAGAAGGCTTTAATTGGGACGCAGGAGATGGGAGCTCAGCCCCAAATCCATCTCCCTGACTGATTAAAACCCAGGGTTTTATAGCAGAGAAGAAATGCAACAATGTGTAAGAAAACAAGAACTAGGGGAGGGGCAAGGAGGCATCTGGTGCCTTGATCTGGTGAGTTTTAGTTTTTGATACTTTCTTTGAGAGGCCTGAAGTTCCTTTCCTGAGGAAGGAACTCAGATAAAACAAATACCAGTTTCTGTGCTTCTCGCTGCACAGAAAGCCAATCACTGAGACAACCATCGCCAAGGAAGAATGCTTTAATCGGGCACTGCAGTCAAGGAGATAGGAGATCTGTCTCAAATCCATCTCCCTAAGCGACTAAAATGAGGGATTTATATAGCCGGGAAGAAATGTAGCTATGAGTGAGAAAATGGGAATTTGGGAGGGGTAAGGAAGCAATCATGATGAATGAGGGGTCCAGCATCTCATTGTCTGGATAAAATGATCTGGTGAGTTTTAGTTCTTTGATACTTTTTGAGAGGGCTGGGGTTCTTTCCTGAGGCAGGAACTCAGATAAAACAAATGTAAGTTTTAAGCTTTAAGACCGGAAGGGTCAATTTCTATGTTTATCCAAAACAACAACTACTATTACTATTACTACTACTACTACTACTACTGTGTATGGAACTGCTGGGTTGGTTTCACATAGATCTCTGGAAATATAAACAAGACCTGCTTACATTGCTTGTCTTGGAGAGAAATTGTACAGCAGGAGGTGGGGAGGGAAGGAAACTTGAACACATATCTTTTTTGAACCTTTTGAGTTTTGGACCATGAAGAATGCAATGCCAATTACTAATTTAAAAACCAAAATAACTACCAGTTTAAAAAAAGAGAAAAATCAAGGAAAAAGAAAAAAAAAAAACTCTCTCTGTTGGTCTGAATCTGGAATTTGGAGTGAAGATCAAAAGAAAACCATTCCCTTTCTTGCTAACTCCATCTCTTCTTCTCTATTTCTCTTTCACTTTGGCCAATAACTTTTAGCTTTGACTGATGCAATGGGAACTGAGAATCCACAGGTAGCGAAGGCATTAAGAGTCCTCAAGCTGCCACTAACCTCTGCAGGCTCCTCGGTAGACAGATATGAGTCCTTCACAGAACACAGACACAGGCCAGCTCCTTGGGCTTGCTCATCATGGCCTTATCCTGTACATGTGGCAAGTAAATAGCTTCTGTTCAATGTGTTCAAAGCCGTGCCCTTCTTGAAGTTCTCTAGAAGTGTTCTTGTTCTTTGCTATTCACATTACCTGTGTTTTTCTCACCTCTGTGCCTTCCAGCATGTGGTTCTCACTTTGTCCAGCTATTACCAACTCTTAAGGTTGCCTTTCTTTCTTTCTTTTCTTTCTTTCTTCTTTCTCACTTTCTTTCTTTCTCTCTCTCTTTCTTTTTCTCTCTTTCTCTATTTCTTTCTTTCTTTTTCTCTCTTTCTCTATTTCTTTCTTTCTCTTTTTCTTTTTTTTTTTTTGAGACGGAGTCTCACTCTGTCGCCCAGGCTGGAGTGCAGTGGCATGATCTCGGCTCACTGCAACCTCTGCCTCCTGGGTTCAAGCGATTCTTCTGCCTCAGCCTCCTGAGTAGCTGGGACTACAGGCATGCACAACCACTCCCAGCTGATTTTTGTATTTTTAGTAGAGATGGGGTTTCACCATATTGGCCAGGCTGCTCTCAAACTCCTGACCTTGTGATCCGCCCTCCTCGGCTTCCCAAAGTGCTGGGACTACAGGCGTGAGCCACCGCACCCGGCCTCTTTCTTTCTTGACGGTCTCTGTCGCACAGGCTGGAGTGCAGTGGTGCGATCACAGCTTGCTGCAGCCTTTACTTCCCAGGCTCAAGCCATCCTTCTGCCTCAGCTTCTCGAGTAGCTGGGACTACAGGCACGTGCCACCATGCCCTGCTAATTTTGTTTACTTTTTGTAGAGACGTGGCCTCACTATGTTGCCCAGGCTGGTCTCAAACTCCTAGGCTCAAACAATCCTCCTGCCTTGGCTCCCCAAAGTGCTGGGATACAGGTGTGAGCCACTGTGCCTGGCCCAGAGAAAGTATTATAGTTATTAAGTGACTCAAATGCTCAGTCAACAGTGTGATAGTGTGAGTTTAAAATTCAATGCACATCAATTACCTTAAAATAAAGACACCATGTTTTGGAATCAGGAAGTAGAAGCCCCTTTTGCTCACTCAGATCAGCCTGCAGTATCAGAACAGTACCTTCTAAGCACATTTACAGGTCAGAGTGCATCTGGAGCTGTGATTTTCAAACTATGAGTTGTTACCCATGAATGAGTATGAATCTCATTAAAAATGGATAGCAACCAGCATTAAAAAAAATAGTAAAAGGGCCGGGCATGGTGGCTCATGCCTGTAATCCCAGCACTTTGGGAGGCTGAGGCAGCCGGATCACGAGGTCAGGAGATCGAGACCATCCTGGCTTAGACGGTGAAACCCCGTCTCTACTAAAAATAAAAAAAAATTAGCTGGGCATGGTGGTGGGTGCCTGTAGTCCCAGCTACTCGGGAGGCTGAGGCAGGAGAATGACGTGAACCCAGGAGGTGGAGCTTGCAGTGAGCCGAGATTGTGCCACTGCACTCCAGCCTGGGCGCAGAGCGAGGCTCCGTCTCAAAAATATATATATATATATTGCACACAATAGAGTAGGATAGAGTTGAATGAGAAAATATATGAGTTTATGGCAGCTAATGAGGCTAAATATTGTTTTATGAAACTTCTGTTTCAGTTATATGTATGTTTATGTGTACCAATCATATATAAAATGAATTTATTTCTGTAGGTCATAGTCAACAAAGTTCAAGAAACACTAATGTAGAGAAAAATATCCTGATGGTGAGAGAGACAGGTACCTGGTTACTTAAGAAACAGTTGCAACCATCAGGAATGTTTAGCTTGAGGAGAAGACTAACAGACAAAAAAACTGTCTTCCATTAGTAGATGGACTATCATGAAAAGAACGACTTTGTTCTCTGTTATTTCAGGAGATGGGGGTTTAGGGGAAGGAGTTTTTGTTCACTATCCAGACGAACTATCTGACAATTGGAGCTGTCCATCAATGGAACTGCAAAATAACACACTGTAGGAGTGCTTAAGCACAAGACAGGAGACCATCTGTCAGGGTTACTTGGCAGAGATTTCTATATGGGGAGAGAGGGTTGAATTAGACATCCTTGAATGTCCCTTTCAACTCAAAGTTTCAACTATTCTATTTTCTCCTGTGGGGGTGTTTGAATTTCATAAGTTTGTGCTTCAGATCAGGTGATTAATTCAGCAAACGCTTTAAACAAGTAGTTATGGCCTGTGAATGGAAACACACAAAAATGCAATTCACTAATTTGCTGATTATTCTTATAACATCATGCATCACATTGAATTTTTAGCAATGACATATCTGTTTTACTGGTGAGATTACTGAGGTCACTTGGATACTTGGGTAGAAATAAGAATATAGTCCAAGCTTCCTGAATTCTAAGTTTTACACTTAACTATGGCAGCCTCTCAACCTTGAACATTAGCACTGACATTAGTCAGGTTGTGGCAGAGACCCCTGGATTCTGACCTTAATATCTGTTCTCCTTGCTAGTAGCAGAACTGCCAGTTTTTACCTCAGCCGATGACTATGCACTGTAAATACCATATTTCCCAAGCTCCCTTGCAGCTACATGTTGTTGACTGGACTCAGTGATGTCCAACATAATATGAGTGGAAGGCAGTGCCTGGGAAACTTGACAGAAAGATGGCTGATATATGCTCTTAGTCTCTTTACTTCTTCCCCTTTCCCTTTATTCTTCCTCTTAGGTGGGTTTTGAGCAGCCATCTTGAACTGTGAGGTGGGAACCATGTGCTGAGGAGAGTGGAGCGTGGGTGGCCAAACCCCTGCAATAGCCGTACTAGCCCTACAGTGGATCTTCCACAGGACAGAGAAAGAGAGGAAGAAACTTCTGTCTTATGTAAGCTAATGCTATTTGTTATGTGCAAGGTTAATTGATAATTGTTATGTGCAAGGTTAATTGAGAAAAACGTTTTGTTTTCTCCTACAAAAAACGTTTTTTTGTAGGAGAAAGATTAACCATTCTTTCTCACCTGTGGATATTGGGTGCCCAACCCTTATTTGCTGCAACAGTGACAGGAAGTCAGATTTTAGGTGACTGTGATTCTTGACAGAACCCGGATTTGAGAGAACTCAGAAAACTTCTACAACCCTTCTCATTGTCTCAAGACAAGGGGAGTCTGAGATGTTCCGCCTGTGTTCACACAGTCTGGCTGAAAGGATATTACAGAGTCCTTGTGCAAAGAGCACGAAGATGGAACTTTCCCATTCTACAGCTACTGTCTCCTTTTAAATTTGCAGTAACAAGTACAATCTGCTAGATCTTCTGGTCAGACTGATTCTATAGCCAGACTTGTAACTTCATCTGGTGACTCAAAATCACTGTAATATTTGAGGATAACAGACAGTAAACTTTTTGAGTCCTGATTCTGTGCTCTACCCATAGTGGTATTCAGTGGTCCTCCTTGGTGATCCTTAGGAATAAATGTGATATATTGGAAGTTGGTATGACACATATACGTCCTCTATTAATGTATAATGTTAGAACAGAGAAAATGTATTAGAAAGGTAAGTCATGGTTTTAAGGATGTGATTTATATAGGAACCAAATTTGAAGGGTTTGTGACATTATGGAGCCTTGATCTAAAGTATGAGGTTCTGCTAAGAGTTTCTTTAAGAAGTTCATTTTGTGGCCAGGTACAGTGGCTCATGCCTATAATCCCAGAACTTTAGGAGGCCGAGGCGAGTGGATCACTTGAGGTCAGGAGTTTGAGACCAGCCTGGCCAACATGGCGAAACCCTGTCTCAACTAAAAATACAAAAATTAGGTGGGCGTGGTGGCAGGAGCCCATAATCCCAGCTGCTTGAGAGGCTGAGGCAGGAGAATCACTTGAACCCAGGAGGCAGAGGTTGCAGCGAGTTGAGATTGTGGAATTGCACTCCAGCCTGGGTGACCTGGAGCGAGACCTTGTCTCAAGGCAAAAAAAAAAAGAAAGCAAATGATTCCTTAAATAGTCACTTATAGTAAGAGGCATCAAAGAAAATTAGCATAGACCTCTAAAATTTGACTGTAACACACACATCTTCTTCTGTCTCTCCTTTAAAGTGAGCTACCAGGCTATCACTCTCATAAAAACAAAGAGTAATCTACTACACTATTGAAGCAGAATTGCTTTATTTACTTTTCAGAGCAAATTCTTTCAGAAGGATTTTTTATTTTTTTTGGTGAATATCTTTAACATGAGAGATACATGATGAAACCACAATCACTAAATATCCATAAAGATGAAATGTGTCAAGTGATGAGAACAGGAATCTCTTGCTTCATATTTGGGCTCCCCCTGTGTCACTTTGGGCCGATCAAGTCTCACAATGCTTCAGTTTCACCAACTATCAGGGGAAAGTAGTACCTACTTCTCAAAGCTAGAAATGCATTATTGTCTTGATTTGAAGTCCATTCTCATTACCACAAATATTTTATGAGAAAAAGAATCATTTTGAGCCTTGGTAGCTAGTTGTTTTGATAAAATTCTGGAGGAACAAGGCCGGGCGTGGTGGTTCATGCCTGTAATCCCAGCACTTTGGGAGGCCGAGGCGGGCGGATCACAAGATTAAGAGATCAAGACCATCCTGGCCAACATGGTGAAACCCCGTCTCTACTAAAAATACAAAAATTAGCTGGGCATGGTGGCGCACACCTGTAGTCCCAGCTACGTGGGAGGCTGAGGCAGGAGAATCACTTGAACAAGGGAGGCAGAGGTTCCAGCGAGCTGAGATAGCGCCATTGCACTCCAGCCTGGCGACACAGTGAGACTCCATTTCAAAAAAAAAAAAAAAAAAACCTGGAGGAACAAGATAATTTGGGTAAACACACGGATGCTTATTGAGATGAAACTTACTTATGTTTGGTCTGCACTAAATCATCACAAAGGCCAGATCTAATTTAAATGAGATGCCTCTAAAATTCTGCCAGCTTGACGAACTTCACTTACAGGAGTTTGCTGACAAAGAGGTATTTCTCTCCTGCCCCAGCAGAACGCTGTATTACTCATTCTCAGCCTTTCCTCCCAGGTAACCCCACCCAGACTTCACCAAATAAGGCAATCCTTTGAGTGAGCTTTCCTCCTGTTGACTGGAATTGTTTAGTGAACAGGAGGATTTTTAAAGGGGTAGCTGGTTCTATTTAGAGGTCATTTCCTTTTTGATATTTTGGATTCATTATCCAGAGAGAAGATTAGCAGCATGTAGGATGCTGGTTCTCAGAAGCTTGGGGCACAACAGAATCACTTGGGGAAATTTAAAAATATATTGGCCTGGGCATTGGGGTTTGTAAATGTTGCCCAAGTGACTAACGTGTGTGTCTGTTGGGGAGAGAGGAGTTGTTAAGAATTGATGTTACTTGCGCTCTCTGAATTCCAGAAGCCACAGCCAATAGTAAAATTAGCTGTTACTAATTAAGCACTTGCAGGGCCAAGCACTCTGGAAAGTGCTTTACATACATGATGTCATTGTATCCTCACCACAACTGAGTCAAGCCCTGGTGATAATCTTCATCATCTGTCTAATACAGCAAATATTTATTGAACACCATTATTGTTCTAGGCATCACTGTGAATACATAGATGAGTAAGATGGGTCATGCACTTGAAAAGTTAATAATCTAAGATGGGATGATAATCAGGGTTCATTATAACTATAATATAATGCAGAATACTTTTCGTGAGAGAATGTAAGTTACTAACAAAGCTCAAAGCAGGGAAAGTATACTATAGATTGGAGATGTCAAGACCAGTGACGTTTGAGGCTCAGTGATGTGCTAGAGCCAGCTCATACTAGTCTTTGAGAAATGATAGCTAATTTTTTCAGAAATTTTGTCATCCAGTTGATATCAGACTGGTAGCTCGAAATTGGCTGTGGCAAACCAAAAGAAAAATGGACAAACACTACAAATCAGAGTTTTACCTGCCCAGAGAGCTGGTTATTAAATATGTACCAGAATACCAGCAATGGACCTTTTAAGATGTGTAGCACTGCACCTACCCTGGTGGTGGGGTTGGGAGATAATGGAGAGAGAGAAGAATATGATTGAAGATATGGAGTGGGGAGAGAATGCAGGCTTGTGCAAGTAAGAAAGTGTGGCCTATTGACTAGGATGAAAGGCAGCTAAAAAAGAAATATATGGCCAGGCCAGTTTACCTGGAGTAAGATACAAGTAGAATAACAGGAGTTGTAATTACAAAGCTTGGTGGGAAGGCTATGTTAGATCTAACCTTCAGTGCAAATGCCTAATAGAGCCAACACACAGTAAGTGCCTTAAAAAGTTAATAATCTTTCCCCCTCTTCATTTCTCAAATAAAGTTCGAACTCTGGAGTGTAGTGGTGAGATCACAGCTCCCTGCAGCCTCAACCTCCCAGGCTCAAGCGATCCTCCCACCTCAGCTTCCCGAGTAGATGGGACTACAGGTATGCCACGCCCAGCTAATTAAAAAAAAAGTTTTTTTGTAGAGATGGGGTCTCACTCTGTTGCACAGGTGGGTCTCGAATTCCTGGGCTCAAGCAATCCTCCCACATTGGCCACCCCCTTCCCCAAATCTTGGGATTACAGGCATGAGACACCACACCTGGCCAAAGGTAGGTATTTTATTTATTTATTTATTTTTGAGACGGAGTCTCATTCTATCGCTCAGGCTGGAGTGCAGTGGTGCAATCTCAGCTTACTTGCAAACTCCGCCTCCCGGGTTCACACCATTCCCCTGCCTCAGCCTTCCGAGTAGCTGGGACTACAGGCGCCTGCCACCACGCCCAGCTAATTTTTTGTATTTTTAGTAGAGATGGGGTTTCATCATGTTAGCCAGGATGGTCTCCATCTCCTGACATTGTGATCCGCCCGCCTTGGCCTCCCAAAGTCCTGGGATTACAGGTGGGAGTCACCGCGTCTCACCAAAGGTAGGTATTTTTAAAAATAGATGATGAAGCCAGCCACAGTGGCGTTCATATGTAGTCCTAGCTACTCAGGAGGTTGAGGCAAGAGGATTGCTTAGACTAGGAGTTTAAATCCAGCCTAGGCAACATAGTGAGACCCTGTCTCTAAAAAAATTTTTTTAAATTAGACAATGAGACAGGATTGAGGAGATTTAGAAACTGGACCAATTAGTTGCGTACAACTAATTATTGAGCCTTATGGCAGTAAAATGAGGTGAATAGTGACACTAAGACGTGGCTGGGAGAATAGAGAATGGCAGTGCCATCTGTAGAAATATGCAAGAATTCAGAGTTGGCTCGCTGAGTCTGAATACATACATGGGGCAATTCCTGGAAGCAAAGGTGGAATTTGGGAGAGAAGCTGGGGCTCGCAGTGTGGTTTGCAGGTCACTACCCGGGTCTGGTAAGCACAAGCATCTCTTGCATTTGTTTTGATTTATTGGGCTTTAGGGGCCTGGTTGACACTCTTTGCTTCTATCTGCAGTGATCTCAGGGATCACAGATCAGCTCCAGCTCACTAAAAGTACTAAGAATTCCGTGGACTGTGCAGAATGTCCATAGAGATTCAGGCCAATCTCTAGAAGCTGGGGCCTTCTCGGGAGTCTCAAACCTCCCCAGGCTCTTGAACTTTCAGTTATGATTTCAGTTCTCAGTGTGCAGGGACTCTGAAGTTCACTTTGGTTTCTTTCTGGCTCTCAGAACCGGGAAAACCTGGCCTTTGGTCAAGGGAATGAGGCAAATTTCCTGAATGCATCTCAGTTGAGGCCTGACCATCTGATAAGAGCTGGTGGGATGGTGTGCAACCTGCCCTTCATCTCCCTGTAGCTGGCCTGTGGCAGACAGTCAACCCCAGCAGAGCTTAAGGAATAGATGTGAGGGTTAGAATAGTTCATTTTAGAAATAGCTACTCTGTCCGCTCTCATTGCTGACAGATGTCCTGACCTGAGGATTCTCCTACCACATCTTGCCTCTCTGTTTTTTCGTTTTGTTCTGTTTTTGTTTTTTTGGTTTTTTTTAAACCAAACCCTTGCACGCTCTGAGGAACATCTTTTAATTCTAGACTGCATTAAAAAATTTCTGAGTACAGATTGTTCCAATTAAATTCTTAAATGTCAAAAGTTTCTTAAAATAAAACTCCTTAAAATAAACCAAATCAGCTGTTCTGGATCACAGCCAACATAAATCAAAGTACCTAACCAGATGGGGATTCTGTAAACTAAAGGTAAGAGCAGTTGTTCACAGCATAGGGCCCAATGAGAAAAGATAAAGGCATCAGAGGCCATTTTGCCTTTCAAATTGTTTTTCAAAACACAGGGTAACATCCTAATAAACAAATGAATCATGCTTCCTGCAGCACCTTTTCACAAACAGAAACCCCAAAATATGCCTGCAATGTTCTGACAAAAAAAGAGGCCATTGTCCAATTAGCAAAACACCTGAATTTATTCAGAGTGAGGGAGGAATCCAGCAACTGCTTGGATGTTACCTGGAGAGAAGGCTGTGGGAAACATCACTCGTTGCAGGCTCCGTTTAGCCTGTCTGAGGCCTTCAGCAAGATGCAACCTGCCCTGACCCATCAAGCATGGTTCTGCTCACCATGCCACCGAGATCCAGCAGGCTCCTTGGCAATGAGAAGATGCAACTGTGTTAGTTGTGGTCTCCTGCAGAAGGACTGGCCCCCACCACAAACATAAACCCTGCATTGAGCCTGAGTTATTGTCCTGGTGCTGAGAGCAAAATTAATTGTTTGAAAAAAAAAGTGCTTTCTAATAAACTAAGAGGAAAGTGATGCCATCCCATATCTTGCTACCCAGCTGGGTGGGGACTTTGTAAGCTGTCAGCACCAATATGGGAGACGTGGGATGGAAAATAGCCCAGGCCAAGGTCAGATACAGACAAGAACAGAGGCAAGTCTCCAAGCCTGGGATGTGGAGCTGTCAGCACTACAGGGCATCGGGCAAGCTCAGGATGGAGTCAACAGCTGGAGATGCCAAGTTGGAGCAGGGGCATTCCATGGGCATCCAAGAGTTGAGCTGGCAGGATGGGGAACGGGGCCAGCAGAGAATAAGGGCATGCTCCCCTCTTCCTTTGCCTGATTCACCACTACTTATCTTTTATACCTTGGCTCAGACATCATTTTATCTCAAAGAAGGCCATCATCCTGCAATTCTCGATAGCACCTGCCATTGAAGTGAGTCAATGGGTGACTGATTTTGGAGTCCTGCCTGCTAGAACATAAACTCCACGAGCTAGACCCCCATCTGTCTTCTTTATGGCCACATCTCTGGTACCCAGCACCATGTGTGACCCATTGTCAGCCCTCAATACATCTTACTGGGAGGAAGGAAAGATGAATAAAGGGCACAGAAGAGGAAGGAGGTAGGGAGGAAGGATGGGAAGGACGAAGAGGAAGGAGGTAGGGAGGAAGGATGGGAAGGACAAATCGGAAGAAGGTGCACACTAAGCTGTGTCTGGTTCCAGATCCTGTTTCTAAGGAGCTGCTGGTGGACTTGTAAATGCAGGTGGGCGTGGCCGACCCTGAAGGCATAGCACCCCCAGCCCAGTGACTGACCTGTGTGGTAGACATTGGAGGTCACATGGTTTAAGAACCTGGCACATAAATCCTTCCTGGAAAAATAATCACATTGTATTTCTTGGTGTTTCATCTCCTGACAGGGGTTTTTCTTTCTCTGGTGTTTGAGATGAAAACAAGCTGTGACCTGAAACTATAGACACTTCTCAAGGATGATGGTATGTTGATAGAATGTAGTTAAAATGCTCATTAGGGATCATCTACTATTGTAAAGAACAGGGTAGAGGAAGAATAGGATAGGCAGAGTCTCTTAATCCTTGGATTTATTCAACAGGATTTTACCAAAACAGGATGAACCTCTGAAAAAAGACAAGCATTTATGATAACACTGTAAATAAAACCTAATGAAAGACATCTGAAGTCTACAGACAAATGAACAGCCTTAAGAAGCCTGAATCTTACAGGCAATGACCTTTGCCAATAGCTTTAATACCAATAGAGTTGCTGATATTGATTATCCAATCTGTGGCAGGTAGGAGTCCAGGAGTGCAAAGGCACTTGGGACAGTGGGTTTGGGAATATTAGCTGGGTGAGAGGAAGCAGTGGTCCTGAAACTTAATGTTCCTATGATTTAACTGGGGCTGAGTAGGTCTGAGATGGGGCCTTAGATTTTGCTTTTTTAACAAGCAATGTCTATGCAGGTGAGTATTAAGAATAAACTTAAACAGTTTTTCCTCTGCTCTCACACTAACACAACAACAGTTATCAACACAGACAGGAGAATTCTGTTATCCCCAAATATGAGGGGGTTTCTCCCCATCAGCAAGCAGCCCATCAGTTCTGCAGTGGACACCAGCTGGTTGCCCTCCGATTCAATTCTGACATCGTCTACTGGAAGATAGTGTCAGATCCCACAGGTCTGACTCTACAGAGACCACAGGTGTGTGCCACCATGCTCACCTAATTTTTAAAAATGTTTTGTAGAGATGGGGGTCTCACTATGTTGCCCAGGCTGGGACTCAAGTGATCCACCTGCCTCAGCCTCCCAAAGTGCTGGGCTTACAAGCGTGAGCCACCTGGCCCAACCTCAACACTCACATGTTTCTATTTGACTAGATTCTTTGAGTTGCAAGGAATAAAGAGGTCACTCAACCTAGTTCAAGCGATGAGGTTTATGGTGAAGAAATTGCAAAGCAGTGAGAGTGATGGAAACTTCTGGAAAACAGGATTTGTGGACTAGCCAGGCCTGGAAGAGACTGGAACCAGGTATCATCCTGAGTCCAGGGCAGCTCAAGGCACCTCAGGGGCAGAGGTTTGTGTAATTCTTTATTTCTTGCTGTTCTTCGAAGGGCTTTCTTTTATCTCAGAGCTTTCACTACCCCATGCTTCTCCTAACTTCTGCCAGCTCGCCGCCTCTCAGAGCCCCTCGTCTGACTCAAAGTCTCTGTTTCTGCTTCCTTTCAGCATTTTCCACACTGAAGACAGGACCCTTGCTAGTTTCTAATTCAGGCCTCAAGAGCAAGAAGCTGACCCGCCCCTCCTGGCAGGCAAAGCACATCACCCAGGCGCCCCAGGGCCCTGCCAGCGTGCAACCAAGCTTCTTAGTCAGGCTAGGTGTGCCCCAGCTTTCTAAACACCTGGGGCCAGGAAGGGGCAGGATGGGCCTCATGGTACAACCTCGCTGCCAGGACAGCAGGTGCTGCCTCCTGGGAAGGGCCTTTTAAAGATATGGTGGGTGTGGTATTTGCCTCCTCTGTGAAATCCACGGCTGGCTGAGCTCCAAGCTTTGTAGTCCTTGGAGAGTTAGTTAATCTTGGTGGCTCTCTCTTACGCAAAAAAAAATCTTCAGAGAAGTATTGGGAGACTTCCTATTTGGAAATTTCTAGTCTGTACTACTAAAGGGAGTAGGGGTAGGGGAGTCATTTTTCAGTTTTTTTTCTTTTTCTTTTTTTTTTTTTTAGGCAGGGTCTTGCCTTGTTGCCCAGGCTGGAGTGCAGTGATGCAATCACGGCTCACTGCAGCTCAACCTCCCAGGCTCAAGCGATCCTCCTGAATAGCTGGGACCACAGGTGTGCATCACCACACCTGGCTAATTATTTTGTAGTTTTTGTGGAGATGGGGTCTCACCTTATTGCCCAGGCTGATCTCAAACTCCTGGGCTCAAGTGATGCTCCCTCCTTTGCCTCCCAAAGTGCTGGGATTACCCATGAGCCACAGCACCTGGCCCATTTTTCAGTTTTTAAAGGTCTGGTGGTTTTCCGAAACCTTCACTTGGGGTTTGGCATGTTAATTACGACTAAACCCCTGATCCTTCCCCACACCTCCTGGGGGATGATTAGATCAGGGGCCAGGCCATCCCCGCTCCTCCTGGAGGCTGCAGGAGGCACTCCGCACATCTCCCCACGGGCAGCATCTGCTCACTCCCTCTGCTCATGTTTATTGAGCACTCGATGTGCTAGGTACAGTTCTCAGACCTGGGGGTACAATACTGAACCCAAAAGACAACCGTCTCTGTCCTCATAGAGCTTATGTTCTAATGAGGAGAGACAATTCATAAATATAACAAATGTGTGAATTATAGCTTCTGTTAGAAGGTGATAAGTGCTTCAGGAAAAGAAAATATGTCAGAGTAAGTGGGGTAGGAAGTGCGGGTGAGGAGAGGAGGTAGACAGATGAAATGTTTGATAGCACAGGGAGGGTAAGTCATTGAGAAGCTGTTATTTGAGCCAAGCCTCGATGGAGGTACGGGAAGCTTTGAGAATTTTGTAATATCCCCCAGTACAAGACACTAGAGGCACCTTGGAGTCTTGTGAAAGCAATACTGAAAACTCTGGGAATAAACAGCAGAGAAGTAAGGGTGTGACAAGTCAGGAATATTCCATGGCTATGCACCAAGAACGGCCCTGCACAAATATTTAGGAGGAGTGGCAGTGAGAGGATTTGAGGGTCAAAAGGGTTAAAGTAGAAATATGAGAAATTACAACAAAGTCCAGGTTCACTTCAGTGTATTATTATTTTCATTTTTTTGTAAAATATTTTGAAAAACTTCAAAATAAAGTTGCTAAAATACTTTGTCGTGATAATGACATTGCAGTTATGTAGGAGAATGGCCTTATTCTTTTTTGTTTTGTTTTGTTTTTGAGACAGAGTCTTGCTGCATCACCCAGGCTGGAGTGCGGTGGCACAATCATGGCTCACTGAAGCCTTGACCTCCCAGACTCAAGTGAACCTCCCGCCTTAGCTTCCTGAGTAGCTGGGTGTACAGGCAAGTGCCATCATACCCAGCTAATTTTAAGATTTTTTGTAGAGATGGGGTCTCGCCTTGTTGTCCAGGCTCCTTGAACTCCTGGACACAAGTGAACCTCCCGCCTCAGCCTCCTAAAGTGTTGGGATTATAGGCGTGAGCCACCATGCCCGGCCACTTTATTCTAAAGGGATGAAATATTTAGGGATAATATGTCATGATGTCTGCAACTCTTTTTTGTTTGTTTTGTTTTGAGACTGAGTCTCACTCTGTTGCCCAGGCTGGAGTGCAGTGGCGTAATCTCGGCTCACTGCAAGCTCCGCCTCCTGGGTTCATGCCATTCTCCTGCCTCAGCCTCCCAAGTAGCTGGGACTACAGGTGCCTACCACCACGCCCGGCTAATTTTTTTGTATTTTTAGTAGAGACGGGGTTTCACCGTGTTAGCCAGGATGGTCTTGATCTCCTGACCTCGTGATCCACCTGCCTCAGCCTCCCAAAGTGCTGGTATTACAGGCATGAGCCACCACGCCCGACTGATGTCTACAACTCTTTCAAATAGTTCACAAAATGTATTTTATACAGACAGAGAGATAAAGCACATATGGCAAGATGTTACCAATTGAGGAATTCAGGTGAAGTATATATGATGTACCACTCTTTCAACTTTTCTATGGTTTTGAAAATTTTCAAGATAGAAAGTTGGATTCTACTCAGGTGTTTACTCAAGAGAAATGAAAATATATGACTACACATAGACTTGTATGTGAATGCTTATGTAACATTATTCACAATAGCCACAAATTAGAATCAATCCAAATGTCCATCCACTGTTAATGGGTAAACAAAATGTGGTATATCCATTCAATGGAACATGACTCGGCAAGAAGGAATGATCTACTGATCCTAGCTACAACATGGATCAACCTCAAAAACAGCTACATGCAATAAGCTACAAGCAAAAGACTACATATATATAATTTCATTTATGAAATGTCTACAAAGGGAAAATCTATACAGACAGCAGATCAATGGTTGCCTGAGGCTGGAGGTGAAAGTGGGGTTGACTGCAAATAGGCATGAGGAAAGTTTGTGGGGTGATGAAAATGTTCTAAAACTGGATTGTGGTGATGATTGCAAACTCTATAAATGTCCTGTACCGAATTAAGGACGTTTCAGTCAACAACAGACTGCATATACGACGGTGGCCTCATAAGATTATATTGCCATATTTTTATTGTACCCTTTCTATGTTTAGGTGCACAAATATTTACCATTGTGTTACCATTGCCTACAGTATTCAGTACAGTAACATGCTATACAGGTTTGTAACCTAGGAGCCACAGGCTATAGCATGTAGCCTGGGTGTGGGGCAGGCCACACCATCTAGGTCTGTGTAAGTGCACTCACACAACGATGAAATCACCTGATGACATATTCTCAGAAAGTAGCCCTGCCCAGATCACCTGAGGTCAGGAGTTTGAAACCAGCCTGACCAACATGGTGAAACCTCATCTCTACTAAAAATACAAAAAATTATCTGGGAGTAGTGACTCATGCCTGTAATCCCAGCTACTCAGGAGGCTAAGGCAGGAGAATCGCTTGAACCCAGGAGGCAGAGGTTGCAGTGAGCCGAGATCGCGCCATTGCACTCCAGCTTGGGCAACCAGAGCAAAACTCTGTCTCAAAAAAAAAAGAAAAAGAAAAAAAGAAAGTAGTCCTGCCATTAGGTGATGTGTAGGTATACTAAAAATCATTGCATTGGATATTTACAATGGTTAACTTTTATGGTATGCAAATTATGCTTCAATAAAGCAGTAAAAAATACTTGAGAAAAAAATATCAAGGTTTATTTCTCTACCTGGGAATCTAATGATGAGACTTCATTCAACAAATATTTTTTGGAACCCTTACTATGCCAGGCACATAGTAAGGGTTCCAAAAAATATTTTTGACTGTCTGCTGAACCCTGGGAATACAATGCTGAATAAAACAGGCGCTGAAGTTTGATAAGCCTTATGAACTATTTGTTTGGTATTTTTTCTTCTCTTTTCTTTTTTTTTTTTTTTTTGAGACAGAGTCTCGCTCTGTCACCCAGGCTGGAGTGCAGTGGCGCGATCTCGACTCACTGCAACCTCTGCCTCCCAGGTTTAAGCGATTCTCCTGCCTCAGCCTCCTGAATAGCTGGGATTACAGGTGCATGCCACCACGCCTGGCTAATTTTTTGTATTTTTAGTAGAGATGGGGTTTCACTGTGTTAGCCAGGATGGTCTCAATCTCCTGACCTCATGATCCGCCCGCCTCAGCCTCCCAAAGTGCTGGGATTACAGGCGTGAGCCACCGTGCCTGGCCTTTTTTTTTGTTTTTTTGAGACGGAGTTTCGTTCTTGTTGCCCAAGCTGGAGTGCAATGGCGCGACCTCGGCTCACTGCAACTTCCTCCTCCAGGGTTCAAGTGATTCTCCTGCCTCAGCCTCCAGAGTAGCTGGGATTACAGGCACCCACCACCATGCCTGGCTCATTTTTTGTATTTTTAGTAGGAATGGGGTTTCACCATGTTGGCCAAGCTGGTCTCGAACTCCTGACCTCAGGTGATCCACCCGCCTGGGCCTCCCAAAGTACTGGGATTACAGGCATGAGCCACCGCACTTGGCCTGTTTTGTATTTTTTCTATGAGACATGCCTGGTGGTAGAGAGATTTGGACTGGCTAACCTGTTTTTCTTTTGCTGCCACTTTGTTTGGGTTCTATCCAAAGCAAACCTTGGGATCAGAGTTTGAGTGTAAGCTGTTTATTTGGCAGATGTAGTGGGTTGAATGGTGGCCCCTCAAAAAATATATTCATGTCCTAACCCCCACAACCTGTGAATGTTACATTATTTAGAAAAATAGTTTATTGTCGATGTAATTAAGTTAAGGATCTTGAGATGAGATTATCCTAGATTACCCAGGTGGGCCCTAAATCCCATGACAAATGTCCTTAGAAGAGACAGAAGAGGAGAAGGCATGGACACAGAGGAGGAGAAGGCCGTGTGAAGATGGAGGCAGAGATTACAGTGATGCAGCCACAAGCCAAGGAAGCCTGGAGCCCCCAGAAGCTAGAAGAGGCAAAGAAGGATTCTCCCTAGAGCCGTCAGAGTGAGTGCAGCCCTGCTGCCAACTGGATTGTGAGCTTCTGGCCTCTAGAACTGCAAGGAAATTAATTTCTGTTGTCTTAAGCCACCAAGTTTGGGGTCATTTGTTAAGGCAGTCTTAGGAGAGGAATACAGCAAGTGATTCCAGGAAGCAGAGGCATGGAGTGGGGAAGTGAGACGCAGTGGGATGCAAGCCAATAAAGGGAATGCTCAGGGGTGCATCGCTGCCCTGGGGAGCTTCTGAGAGGAGTGAGAAGGCCGGGCTATCCCCCAGCTCCATTCTTGCTGGTTGAGGGTCACTCCTTTGGGCTCAATGCTCAATATACTCTTGGTCTGCAGAGCATGTTCCTAAGGTATTGTGTGTAGGATTTTGGAGTGGACCAAGGGCTCTGGACAGAGTGGAGTGGACAGCAGCTCCTCTGCCCCTACCCTTTGGCTGCTCATTGATTAGCTGAAAGCCCTACAGGCATAGGTATGGGAAGAAAAAATGAGGTTCAGTAGATAGAGAGTAACATACTTTGACACCCAAAACAAATTAGACTGGTGGACTCCAGTTAGAATGTCCAACTCCAAGACCTGATCAGTTCATGTATCCACCTCTGGCAAATATGTGACAGGTGACTCCTTTCTGCACAGCATGGAAATATTCATCCACTTTCTTTGGGATATTATAGTTGGAATATGAGTTTTTTTCAGGTTTATTTTAGAATATATTTGATAACTTCCTGTTTATTAATATTGAATGGAATGTTCACATGTTCCCATTATATTTGTCTTACATGTAAAAGCTCTATAATCGTGCATTAAATCAACCTGCCTTGTAGTATAAGCTAGAAATGCTGCTAGATGCTCTGTGTGGAGACTGGATCTCCAATGACTCTGGCACCTCACAGCACCCAGCACAGTGTAAGAAAACAGCAGGTGCACAATAAAGACATGCTGTTAGGTTTATCCCTCTCCTTCCTGGTCTCTCCTTCCAGCCCCTGGGCTCCATCACAATCATTTCCAAGCAGTGCTCCTGCAGCTTTCATTTCTTGCTCGTCTGTTATTTGTTGCTCCCAGCCAGCAATGTTCTTTTCTTGTCTCTTTTCTTCTAGTCTCTCTGGGTAGATTCCTGCAGTGCTTTTTGGCACGGCTGGGTGGGGAACTCTCCGAGACTGTCTACATCATTTTTCAAAGCTCCCAACATCAGACTTGGCATTTCATATACAGCTTTGAACACTGTCAACTGGTGCCTTCACCTTTTCCCTTAATGAGGGCTCAAGGGTACCCTTTAGCACAGAATAAATGTACACATCTGAAATTGAACATTAAAATGTATCTGCTTGTTTTAAAACTCAGTTTTTCCTTTTCAGGTTGGAGAACGTCTTGGAAATGGCATGCCTTTACTTGTGGGTTTCCATTAGGGCCTCCTGGGTATGATCCTGGCTGTAGCCTCCTTTTTTCTTAGCTATTTATTTCTCTTATGAGCTGGAACTGAGAGGGAAGAGGATCCGGAGGACTAAGGTAGTTTAGTTCCTAGCCATCTTTGGCTTGAATCCTTTTGGCATCCTCTGATAAGCAGAAATAGCATTATCTATCTCTACTAATGGCATTATCTTAGCTGGAAGAAGTGATTTATTCAAATGCTCTAATAATTATAGCTCACATCTATCGAGTGCTTACCACACGCCAGGCTCCTGTGCTAAGTGCTTGGCATTCTTTATCTCCATTTTCATCTTCACAACAACCTTCTGAAGTTGCTCCTTTATCATCTCCATTTTACAGATGAGGAGACCGAGACTTGGGAAGTCTAAGTGCATGCTGGAACCACACAGGTAGTGGAGCTAGGATTCAAGCCCAGGTCTGTTTGACTTAGAACATGTGACTTAGAACATGTTCTGAACACAACCTTCAGGGCACATGGCCTTGGATCGCAAGACTCCCTCATCTTCTGCTTTTTAAAACAGTTACATGGAGAAGTGACTCCATGTTGAAAAGGCAACCACAGCTTCTGAAAGTGTCCTTAGGGAACCTCACTATTAGGAGCCAGGTCTATCCAAGTCAGTACAAATGAAGCAAGGGATGCTGGCCAAGGCACAGGGTGGGCTTTTTCTGTTCAGGAAAACAAGGTTGTTTTTAAAAGGAGATTTGTTGAAAGGGATATTAGAAGGAGAGTGTGAACACTTTGGAATGTGGAGATGGACGGGGAGTAAGGCCCAAGCATCTCACACCATTTGGGGCAGCATCAAAGCTTTTATGAGTGTCCTCTCCCATAGCAACTCGGCACCTCTGCTGGTTCCTGCCTCACCTGTCCTTCAACTTGTACCAAGTCATCCACTCAGGAGGCGGAATTGTGCTTTGCTGTCATGAAATCTCTATTGGGGAAGATCAATGGAAAAAGGACTACTCAGAAGACAGGGATCAGCTCAAACCATTCATTCCTGGTTTTCATGGGGGTATGAGGAGAGCAGAGCAAAGTGTGTGTGTGTGTGTGTGTGTGTGTTTGTCTGTGTTTGTGTCTGTTATTGTGTGTGTCTGTGTCTGTTATTTTGTGTGTGTGTGTGTGTGTGTGTGTGTGTGTGTGTGTGTTTGTAGATGGGGTCTCTGGCTCTATTGCCCAGGCTGGTCTTGAACTCCTGTACTCAAGCGATCCTCCTGCCTCAGCCTCCCAAAATGCTAAGATTATAGGCATGCCATCACGCCTGGCCCAGAGCAAAGAGTTTTGACCGCTGAGCCTCCAAGGATTAACAGGGGACTGAAAGCAGGGAAGAAACGGGTCTCTGGTGCATGGGGTGCTGGGGAACAAGGAAAGTGGTGGCCTGACCCTGGTCTAGTCAGATGGGCAGGTGTTGCCCTGGCCCCAGGGAATTCTGGCCCAGCATGGTCCTGCCTGAAGTGTGTCCTGGCTTCCTGTCTTTCCTGGCTGTCTGGCTTTTATCACACAGGAACAGAAGACATAAATAAATTGGGAATATGGATACCATTTAAGTGACTCTGAAGAGTTTTGTGGCAACATGGACCTGTTTCAAGAATTATTTTTAACTGCAGACATTTGATCCTAGTGGGAAATAAAACTTAAAAGGACAGTTATAATTAGGTCACATTCAGAGAAACTTATTACATTTTGCTGTATGTCCCAGGAGTCATGTATCTTAAATGATTTTAATATTTAGATTCGATCATGGTGCAGAATTTCATTTTTCTATGTAATAACAGGAAGCAACCAAGAGAAATTGTGGTAGCAGTATTAGATAAAAGTAAAGGCAGGAATGCCTTTAATTTGGGATAGAAGAAAGAGAACCAGCATACAGTTTGTCTCCTCACCTCCCCCACTCTCTTTTCACCTTGGCTGCATCCTAAGATATTGTTTGTGAAGGGAGCCTGGGTCCTTCCACCTATATTCCCCATTAAGTATGCCTTTATTTCTGCTTTGGGTGAAAGTTTGACCAAAAACAACCCTATCATTTCCCAGGTACAATTTAGTGAAGCAATTTAGTGGAGGAAAGGCTGGTATCTCATTGAGAACAAAATAAACATTAACAGTGGTTGTAATATTGTTGCTATGATCTCTGTGCAGGTTTCAGAGCTGACGGCCAACTGGGGACTAGTTACAGAACCCTTGGGAGTGAGGCAGGCAGGAAAGGGGGAGAAAGGTTGGAGGTGGGTTAAGGAGAAGACAGTAGCCAGAACAGGGGTCATGCTGTTCTGTGGAATGTGTTCCATGAGAGCTTTATTAGACTGCAGACCGGCAGTAGTCAAGGCTTTTTGCTCTATATTATTCGGATGCTTAAACAACTGGTGAGGTCTGGCCAATCTCTTTTTCCCCAGACTATACTATCCACTAAAAAGAAGATTTAAGATAAGGAACACTAAAATTTATCTGTATAAGAGTGAATTAAAATAGCCCAGAGCTGTTCTCTTGCTCTGATAAATACATAATATATTGTTACAACTAAGTACCTGTCCACATAAATGATTTTACCAGATGTTCCCTGGCCCTTTTCAATATTGAAGCTCATAGCAGTGGCTCAGACTCGGCTTGCTGCAACCTCTGCCTCCCAGGTTCAAGCAATTCTCCTGCCTCAGCCTCCCGAGATGCTGGGATTACAGGCCTATCACACCCGGCTAATTTTTGTATTTTTAGTAGAGATAGGGTTTCACCATGTTAGCCAGGCTGGTCTCGAACTCCTGACCTCAGGTGATTTGCATGCCTCGGCCTCCCAAAGTGCTGGGATTACAGGCGTGAGCCACTGTGCCCGGCCAATCTGTACTCTTTATCATTCATCTTGGATTAAATTATGATGTGTCTTGGATGAGTGGGTGTGTAGCTATTTACCAGGTTAAATAAGATCGAAGAATTGTATAAAGAGATCAGAGCTTGCATTTGATGCACAAGGGACGTTTCTCAGGAACAAATGACCACAATGCATCCCCTCCCTGACTGTGGTGAAAGTGGTGAGGAGTCAGCCTTGGCTATCAGCTGTGTGAGGGTGAGTGGCAGCCATTGAGGATGCCATGGCTGTGGTGACAGGCAGCTCACACTGCGTGTCCTCTCCGCATAGCAACTCAGCATCTCTGCTGCTTCCTGACTCATCTGCCCTTCAGCTTGTACCAAGTCATCCCCTCAGACGTGAGAACTGTGCTTTGCTGCCATGAAATCTCAATTGGGGAAGATCAATGGAAAAAAGACTACTCAGACATCAGGGATCACTCTTCAATCTGCAGTCAATGCAGACATCTTATCTTCTAGATCTGACAGTCTCACTGACCCAGAGTCCAGCCCACTCCAGTTCACCCTTTTTCATGTCCTTCTGAAAGGAATCCTTCCCCCTTTATGTGCTCCTGCCTGACAGACCTTCCTATGATCTGGTGGACTAATCTGTTATTAGTTAGTGATGAATGTGTTAACAGCTTCCAGAGCACCTACCAACAGTTTAACCTAGGTGTCACCAACTGCAATGCTTATGGGAGCCAGGCAAGTAATATAAGTGAACACAGGCTAGGTGGGAACCAGGAGAACTGTAGAAAAGATGCTCCCTTCATAATTCAGGTATATGGGGCCGGTGTTGCCAGACTTCCCTTTTTTTTTTTATTATTATACTTTAAATTCTGGGATACATGTGCAGAATGTGCAAGTTTGTTACATAGGTATACATGTGCCATGGTGGTTTGCTGCACCTATCAACCCGTCATTTAGGTTTTAAGCCCAGCATGCATTAGGTATTTACCCTAATGCTCTCTCTCCCCTTGCCCCCAACCCCCTAACAGGTCGTGGTGTGTGATGATCCCCTCCCTGTGTCCATGTGTTCTCATTGTTCAAGTCCCATTTGTGAATGAGAACATGCGGTGTTTGGTTTTCTGTTCCTGTGTTGGTTTGCTGAGAATGAAGGCTTCCAGCTTCATCTGTGTCCCTGCAAAGGACATGAACTCATTCCTTTTTATGGCTGCATAGTATTCCATGGTGTATATGTGCCACATTTTCTTTATCCAGTCTATCATTGATGGGCATTTGGGTTGGTTCCAAGTCTTTGCTATTGTAAATAGTGCTGCAATAAGCATACATGTGCATGTATCTTTATACTAGGATGATTTATATTCCTTTGGGTATATACCCAGTAATGGGATTGCTGGGTCAAATGGTATTTCTCGTTCTAGATCCTTGAGAAATCGCCACACTGTGGTTGAACTAATTTACACTTCCACCAACAGTGTAAAAGCATTCCTATTTCTCGACTTCCCAATTTTTTAATGATAACTTGGGAATCTGGGTTTGAATGTGATCTCCTAATATTGGGTAATTCATTCAAATATCAAATAACTCTCATAAGTTAAATGAACAAATCACACACACACACACAAAAGCCAACTTATTACATCTGCATTAACTCAGAAGGCATTAGTCTGCGTGGTAGAAAGTTGTCATGGCACACCAAACTGTTGTTGGTGGTTACTTTTGGGAACAGGAGTGGGAGTTAAGTGGGAACTTTTACATTTTTCTCAGTGTACTTTTCTATTGTTTGGATCTTTGGCGATGAGAATACACATATATTATTTAGGGAGTTATTTTTAAAAATCGACAATCTGAAAAATATAAGAGAGACTGGACTTAGAAGACTCCAACATTTAAGAATGATTGGAGAATTACATTTAACATGGTAGATTGATTGCATGAAAGACAGAAACAAAAAGAAAAATGAAAAAGAAACTTGGAGGAAGCAGCAAAAAGTCAAGGAGCAAAAAAATATATATGTATCAAAAGGACTATCATTCATGAAAGAACAATATCCTACAAAAATCAGAGAACAAGAAGGAGCTATTAGAAACTAAAAGTATAATAACATTCAAAAGAAAGTTTAGGCCAGGCACAGTGGCTTACGCCTCTAATCCTAGCACTTTGGGAAGCCAAGGCAGGCGGATCCCTTGAGTTCAGGAGTTCGAGACCAGCCTGGCCAACATGGTGAAACCCCGTCTCTACTAAAAATGCAAAAATTAGCGGGGTGTGTTGATGTGTGCCTGTAATCCCAGCTACATGGAAGGCTAAGGCAGGTGAATTGCTTGAACCCAGGAAGCGGAGGTTGCAGTGAGCAGAGATCGTGCCACTGAACTCCAGCCTGGGTGACAGATGGAGGAAAAAAAAAAAAAAGGAAAGTTTAGAAGATAAAGTTGATAAAATCTCGGCCTGGCGCAGTGGCTCACGCCTGTAATCCCAGCCCTTTGGGAGGCTGAGGCGGGCGGACCACGAGGTCAAGAGATCAAGACCATCCTGGCCAACATGGTGAAACCCTGTCTGTACTAAAAATACAAAAATTAGCTGGGCGTGGTAGTGCGTGCCTGTAGTCCCAGCTACTTGGGAGGCTGAGGCAGGAGAATCACTTGAACCCGTGAGGCAGAGGTTGCAGTGAGCCGAGATCGAGCCACTGCACTCCAGCCTGGTGACAGAGCAAGACTCCATCTCAAAAAAAAAAAAAAAAAAAAAAGAAAGTTGATAAAATCTCATAGTGTAAATAAAAGACACAGATTTGGAAAGTAGGAGAGACATAATATGGAATTGAGAAGGTTGAATCAGTAGTTCCACATTCAACTGATAGCATATTCAGAAAGAACAAAGAAAACTGGAGGGGAGAAAATTATCAAAGGAGTACTATGAGAAACGTTTTCAGAATTGAAGGATATGAAAGTCATAATGAAAAGATACCATGAAGTTCCCAAACAACATAATTAATAAGAGTCAAATAAAATCAAGGCACATTATCATGAAATTTGAGAGCATCAGGAATGAAGAGAAGATTCCTAGAGATTTCCTGAGAGACGAAACAAGCCACAACAAATGGACAGAAATAGAACGGCATCAGACTCCTCCACAGCCACATGGATGCTGGGAGGAAATGGAGCATTTGGAAAAAATATTGCCTAGCTGGTATACATAGCCAAAGTAACAACCAAGTGTGAGGGTATAACAAAGGCATTTTCACACATGCAGGGCCTCAGTTTTTTTTCTGGACTGGGTGCAGTGGCTCACTCCTGTCATCCCAGCACTTTGGGAGGCTGAGGCAGATGAGCCCAGGAGTTTGAGAGCAGCCTGGGCACTGTGGTGAAACCCTGTCTCCACAAAAAATATTTTAAAAATAACTGGGTGTGGTGGCACATGCCTGTGGTTCCAGTTACTTGGGAGGCTGAGGTGGGAGGATCACTTGAGCCTGGGAGGCAGAGGTGGCAGTGAGCTGAGATTTTGCCACTGCACTCCAGCCTAGGTGACAGAGTAAGACCCTGTCTCAAAACAACAACAACAAAAATTAGCTAAGCATGGTGGCATGTGCCTGTAGTCCCAGGTATTTGGAAGGCTGACCCTGTCTCAAAACAAAACAAAGAAAAAACAACAAACCCCATCCCCACACATACACACAAAAGAAACTTTTTTGAGTGCCCTTTTTTAAGAAGCTACTAGAGGATCTATTTTACCAAAATGAATGAATGAATGAATCAAGGAGACCTGGGATCCAGACCCCACAGTGGATTTAGCATGTGAGATGGAGTGAGCAAAGGAAGTTCTCAGGATGAAAGTAAAGATAGATTTTAAGGTGGCAGCTATGCAGTATGCTTAGAAGGAAACCAGTTGCTATGGTTTGAATGTGACTCTCAAATTTCATGTGTTGGAAACTTAACCCCAAAATGCATATGTTGATGGCATTTGGAGGTGGGACTTTTGGGAGGTAATTAGGATTAGATGAGGTCATCAGAGGCCCCCGTGATGGGACTGGTGGCTTTCAAAGAAGAGGAAGGAAGTCCTGAGCTGGCACACTCTTGCCCTCTTACCATGTGATACCCTCTGCCATGTTATGACACAGCAAGACCTTCACCAAATGCCAGTGCCATGCTCTTGGACTTCCCAGCCTCTGGAATCATGAGTTAAATAAAATTCCTTTCTTTATAAATTGCCCAGTCTGTGGTATTCTGTTACAAAAACAGAAAATGGACTAAGGCATCAGTGTATAGTAGATCAATAACATGAAGGGTAATCATAGTAGTATCTCTAGGGGAAAATGGAACTGACAGGTGATTCAAAATGTGTGATATATAAGATATTTGAAGGAATCGTTATTAATAAATACATTTAAAATGGTAAATGGAAAACAAGGCAACTATTAACTCTGGACCAAAAAAAATGTTTTAAGAAAAGAATGTTAAGGCTGGGCATGGTGGCTGACACTTGTAATCCCAGCACTTTGGGAGGCCGAGGTGGGCGGATCACAAGGTCAGGAGATTGAGACCATCCTGGCTACAATGAAACCCTGTCACTATTAAAAAAATACAAAAAATTAGCTGGGTATGGTGGCGGGCACCTGTAGTCCCAGCTACTCAGGAGGCTGAGGCAGGAGAATGGCGTGAACCCAGGAGGCGGAGCTTGCAATTGAGGTGAGCTGAGATAGCACCATTGCACTCCCACCTGGGTGACAGAGCGAGACTCCATCTCAAAAAAAAAAAAAAACAAACAAAAACAAACAAACAAACAAAAAAACCGGAATGTTAATCATGCCATACTATGTGTTTCAATTGTAAACAATATTCGAATACTTGTAATATTCAAGTACTGAATACTAACTTAATCAAAAAATACAATGTAATCATTTTGGAAAAATGAAGACAGTGAGTATAGCTCTGTGTGTGTGCAGTAGGAGTGAGGGGGATATATAATATCCCTAAACACTTCTGTTCCATATTAAAAAAAAAAAAGTCAGCAGGCAATGCTTAAATTGAAAACTGAGAAATGGAGATAAGGATGAGATGCAGCAGGGGATGGATTTTTAAAAAATTTAAACAAGTCTTTGGCTTTTTTTGTTTTAATTAGTATTTCGGTGTGTTTTCAGTCTTAGTACCAATAGTGCTGAAATGAATAACCTTATACATACGTTATTTTGTTTGTGTGCAAATATAGATGTAAGATTAATTTCCAAAGGCGAAAGGGCAAACACATGTGTACTTTCAATAGATATTGCCTAATTGCTCTCTATAGGGGTCATACCATCTTATTCTCCCACCAGAATTGTATGAGAGTGTTTTCCCATAGCCTTATCAGAAGAATGTGTTGTCAAACTTCTGGGTTTTTGCCAATCTGACGGATGAGGAACGATCTCTCTGTATTATGAGTGAGGTTAAGAGTCATATTTTTTTTTTTAGGAGACGGAGTTTCACTCTGTCGCCCAGGCTGGAGTGCAGTGGCGCAATCTCGGTTCACTGCAACCTCTGCCTCCCGGGTTCAAGCAGTTCTCCTGCCTCAGCCTCCCAAGTAGCTGGGGCTACAGGCACACGCCACCACCCCTGGCTAATTTTTTGTATTTTATTTTATTTTTTATTTATTTATTTATGTTTTGAGATGGAGTCTTGCTCTGTTGCCCAGGCTGGAGTGCAGTGGCGCAATCTCGGCTCACTGCAAGCTCCGCCTCCCGGGTTCACGCCATTCTCCTGCCTCAGCCTCCCTAGTAGCTGGGATTACAAGCGCCCGCCACCACGCCCGGCTAATTTTTTGTGTTTTTAGTAGAGACGGAGTTTCACTGTGTTAGCCAGGATGGTCTCGATCTCCTGACCTCGTGATCCACCCACTTCTGCCTCCCAAAGTGCTGGGATTACAGGCGTGAGCCACCGCGCCCGGCCTTTGTATTTTAATAGAGACGAGGTTTCACCGTGTTGTCCAGGCTGGTCTCGAGCTCCTGAGTTCAGGCAATCCACCCTCCTTGGCCTCCCAAAGTGCTGAGATTACAGGCATGAGTCACTGTGCCCAGCCGAGGTAAAGAATCTTTTAAATGTTTAAGAGCCATTTAAATTTCTTTTTCTCTGAACTCTTTTATTATGTCCTTTACCCATATTCCTACTGGGTTTTTGGCTTTTTTCTTGTTGATTTTTATGAGCTCTTTGTATTTTAGAAAAATTAACCTTTTGTGCTGCAATTTTTTTTTTTTTTTTTGGTTTTTCATTTGTCTTTGCTACTGTTTTCTGCTAAGTTTTCAATTCATATGTAGTCATATTTACAAGTAATTTCTTTTATAGATTCTGGATTTTGAGTCATAATTAGAAAGACCCTCTCCACTCAAAAGTTATAAAGTTGGGCCGGGCGCGGTGGCTCACACCTGTAATTCCAGCACTTTGGGAGGCCGAGGCAGGAGGATCATGAGATTGGGAGATTGAGACCATCCTGGCTAACACAGTGAAACCCTGTCTCTACTAAAAATACAAAAAATTAGCCAGGCGTGGTAGCAGGTGCTTGTAGTCCCAGCTACTCGGGAGGCTGAGGCAGGGAAATGGCGTGAACCTGGAAGGCGGAGCTTGCAGTGCGCCGAGATCGGGCCACTGCACTCCAGCCTGGGCGACAGAGTGAGACTCCGTCTCAAAAAAGAAAAAGAAAAAGAAAAAAAAGTTATAAAGTCATTCATCTGTGTTTTCTTACAGTGACTTTAAGTTTTCATTTTCTATATTTAAATATTTGATCAATTTGGAATTTATCCTCATATATTGGTCCAGCATCATCTTTTCCAGATGGCTACCCAGTTATTCCAACTTTCTTCCTTTCTTTTTTTTTTTTTTTTTAGACAGGGTCTCACTTTGTTGCCCAGGCTGGAGTACAGTGTCATGACCATGGCTCACTTTAGCCTCCACCTCCTGTGCTCAGGTGATCCTCCCACCTCGGCCTCCCAAGTAGCTGGGACTACACCAGGCTAATTAAAAACATTTGTTTGTGGAGATGAGGCCTCCCTACATTGCCCAGGCTGGTCTTGAACTCCTGGACTCAAGCGATCCTCTCACCTTGGCCTTCCAAAGTGCTGGGATTACAGGAATGAGCCACTGTGCCCAGCCTCCAACCTTCTTTATTACTATTTGAATCTCACAAGTACATATATTACCATGATAAAAAAAATTAAATACATTTAAAAAAGAGTGCCAGAGGCCAGGCATGGTGGCTCACGCCTGTAATCCCAGCACTTTGGGAGGCTGAGGCAGGTGGATTACCTGAGGTCGGAGTTTGAGACCAGCCTGGCCAACATGGTGAAACCCCCTCTCTACTAAAAATACAAAAATTAGCTGGGCGTGGTGGCATATGCCTGTAATCCCAGCTACTCAGGAGGCTGAGGTGGGAGAATTGCTTGAGTCTGGGAGACGGAGGTTGCAGTGAGCCGAGATCGTGCCACTGCACTCCAGCCTGGGTGACAGAGCGAGACTCTGCCTCAAAAAAAAAAGTGCCAGAGAAGCCCTCACGATGGCCTGTGAAGAGGGCGGAGAGGAAGTGGGAAGGTCGTGCCCTCCCCCAGCCTCTGAGTCCCTGGCTCCCACTCGGATGGCCGTCTTTGTAGAGGCGGCTCCCCCATGGCTGTTTGGTTAGGCAGGGACACTTGGCTGTAAACAGTAAAAACTGACTCTGACTGATTGATGCTAATGAGGGGCTCACTGGGGGGATACTGGCCAAGCCCATACTCTGGGAAAGCGAGTTGGACACCAGACCCTGTGAGGGACGAAGAGGAGCAGCTCCGGGAACTGCGTGGAATTCCCTGTCCCGGGATGACTCAGCGCCAGCTAACTTCCTGTGTGTTTGCGTTTGTCTGTCTGTGTGTAGGGTTCCAGTCCCTGGGAGAGAGATTTTCACTGGCCAACTTGGTCACTTGCCTGTCCCCTGTCACGAGGGGTCCAAGTCCTGGGATTAGCTGGACACCAGAACCATGTATCTGTGGGAGGGGGCGTTGAGGAACTGTTTCTACAAAGGAAGAGATGCTGGGCAACAAAACCAAACAAAGCCCCACAGCGGCTGTCCCTCCACAACATTTGTAAAAATAGCAACAATAAAAATAGCAACTATTTGCTGACTACTTCCCAGGGGCCAGGATCTATGTGAAGTATTTTACCTCATTTACTTTCTTAGCAGCTCTGTGGGGTGGGAATTGTTCTCCCCCCGACAGGTGAGGAAGTTGCGACTGAAGAGAGGATAAGAAACTTCTCTGAGACACAGCTAGTCAATGGCATAACCAGGAAACAAATCTGGTTGTGTCCAACCCAGCCTCTGCGCCGTAACCATTAGGCAGCATCGCCTTCTGAGTGGGGCTGAGTGTACTCCATGGTGAAACTCAGCTTCTGCACGCTGTGCTGCTGACCTTCGGGCTCCACGGGCTGAAAACACAGCTCTGTATGTAGCTCTGCTATCCGGGGCTTCTTCATGTCACCAACGCTTGCTACATGCACAGATCTCCTTGACCCTGCAGCCAATGCCTCGGTCAGCCAGTGCACCTGTACTCTCTCTCCTCTTGGGATAGGGTCCCTCTCCATCAGGTACAATATATGGGAAATCGAGGGGTGGCCTTTGTCCCAGCTGTCTTAGTCACCGCATTCTTCAGGTCACTAACCGCCCCATTGGAAAGGGTTCACGCAGCTCATGTGTAAACGGACCCCTCTTTCCACCTGCCCTGAGACCACTCGGCTGTGTCTGGATGGCTGAATCAGAAATGGGTGCTGCCCCTACTCCTCACGCCGGAACCCACCCCACACTGCTTCATCCCTAGCTCCCCCAGCTTGCCCGGCACCCCTGCCTGTCAGCAAGTGTTTCCTGAAAGACTCTCCAAGTCCAGCAGTGTGCTGACTCCCCTGGCCACACCCAAGTCTGGAATGTCTTCTTCCAATTCCCTCCCTTCCACAGCTCAGGGATCTTTGAAATTCTGTTGTTCCCTGGGCTGGGCAGCTCCTGTTGGGGTGTGGCTGGCAGCTGGCCTCCAGTCATAGAAACACCATGATTGATTTAAATACTAAATTACACACTCAGCGTGGCAAAAGTGCTGCTCCTCCTTATGTGACCTCTTTAAAGCTGAGAGAGTTGTGTGTCTTTCTCCCTTGGAAGCATGGTGTGGGGGGCCCAGGCCCCCTGCAGCAGCCTTGGTGTGCACAGCAGCTGCCTCTAAGTAGTCATGTGGGCCATGCAGCTGAGGACGGCCACAGAAGTGCTTTCTCCTCCAGGTGATCTGGGGTGGGGAATGCTGGCAGCTCTCCAGTGGACAGCAGAGAAACCTCTCTCCCCATCTGCACCCAGCAGGGAGCATGGGAATGATGACCAGCGTTCAGAGGGAACAGCTGGGCCTGGTGGTCATTCCTTGCCTGGGCAGAGGCCGTACACAATATGGCCCATGACTGCTCCAGATGGCTTTCTGCTACTCTCTCTTCTCAGAGGACAAGTCTGATGGCCCAATTTAAATTATAACCTGACTCCAGGATTCTCCCCCTGGTCTTTCTATCCTCCAGCACACTTGAACCTGCAACACAGTATTAAATGTACTTTTCATGCTTATTGTTTATTCTCTATCTCTCCACTAGACTATAAGTCCGTGAGGGCCAGGCTGAGACTTTTGCCAGTTTTGTCCAGAATGTATTCCAAGCGTCTAGAACAGTGTGGTTGTGTAGTAGGTGCTCAGTAAATATTTGTTAAATGAATGAAGGATTCACCCATATCCTTTAAAACCACCAGGCACTGGTGGATCCCAAATGAAGGATCCACCTGTGTTTGGTGGTTTAAAAACATGTTCAAAATCCTGTGACATTGCTCCTTTTAAAAGTGGAGCTAATTCCCTCTCCCTGAATGTGAGCTGACCCGAGTGACTGACTCTCTTCCAGTGAATAGAATGTGGCAGAAGCCATCCTGTGTGACTTCTGAGGCTGGGTCATAAAAAGGACAGTGTTGGCCTGGCTTGCTGTCCATGGGCTGCTCACGTGGAGGATGTCAGCAGCCTTGTGAGGACACTCAAGAGCCTTCAGAGGCCTTCGTGGGGAGAGAGTGAGGCCACGTGAATGAGCCATTTTGGAAGCAGTGCCTCCAGATGACTGCAGCCTTAGCCGACATCTTGACCGTAGCCTCATCGGAGTCCCCAAACCAGGCCCACCCAGCGAAGGCACTCCTGAATTCCTGACCCACAGACATCGTGATGATAATACATGTTTAGGATTGTGTTAATCTACTATCTTTTGGGGTTAATTTGTTACACAGCAATAGAGAACGAATAGAATTTCAAAGTCACCTAGTGCATTTGAAATATGACTTGCTTTACAAAAACTTAATACATGCCCAACTATATAGCAAAGCACTGTGCAAAGTGAACTACAGCTGCTGATATGGAAATAGAGGTTGTGTAGGTTTGGTGGAAAGAGAACTGGTTTGGGGCTACAAAAAATAAAAAGATTATCATGGTCCCAAATCTGGAGTTTATCTTTGGAATGTTACAAGGGGGGGCAGTGAGTCCCTGGGAGAAGCCTGTGTTTGTGGCAAAGATGATACAGGACTTGCTCCCTAACCCAGTGGTACATGCTCAGTGAAGACACTTGTCCACCAGTTCAAGCGCCCATTGTTGGTTTATTAATAGTGCTTGCACATGATGCAGTGTGGGGCTGGGGTCTGCGCAGCCGCTCCCAAACTCGACATAACAAAGGCTGCAGCTGTTGTTGCTGTCTTCACTTCACTTCAGAGTGACCTTAAATTATATCCCCTAGTGATGAAACAGCCAGAATAGTATACTTGAGGAGGTTAATTAACCCCCTACAGGATATACAAGCTAGAAAATCACCACTTGGAGAGCTGCACAGCCTCCTGAATCCTCATCAGCTCCACACAGCCGCCACGGCTCTGTAGCACATTTCTATTTAGTGCCACAAATGGTGCCAGACGAGAGGCTCTGGGGACCTCCTGCCCTTCTGCTACCAAGGATCACCAGCCAAGGCCTGGCTACTTGATCTGGCAGAGATGTTTGGTCCCTACAACCCACTCCTACACTGACGTCTCTGCCTGCACGCCTCACACAGTGCAGATATGGCCAGTCTGAATGGCCATTATGGCAATGTAAAGAAATTTGACCCTTATGAGAGAATAATTGGCTTGGCTTTTTTTTTTTTTTTTTTTAAGGGTCTTGCTCTGTCACCCAGGCTGAAGTACAGTGGTACCATCATGACTCTCTGCAGCCTTGACCTTCCAGGCTCAAGCAATCCGCCTGTCTCAGCCTTCCTAGTAGCTGGGACTATATACGTGTACCCTGACGCCCCACACTTGGCTAGTTTTTTTTATTTTTTATTTTTTGAGACAGGGTCTTTCTCTGTCACCCAGGCTGGAGTGCAGTGGTGCAATGTCAACTCACTGCAACCTCTGCCTCCTGGATTCAAGCTGTCCTCCCCACCTCAGCCTCCCAAGTGGCTGGGACTACAAGCGCATACCACCATGCCCAGCTTTTTTTTAATATTTTTAAAATTTTTTGTGGAGATGGGGTTTTTCCAGGTTGCCCAGGTTGGTTTCGAACTCCTGAGCTCAAGCAATCCACCCACCTCAGCCTCCCAAAGTGCTGGGATTACAGGCCTGAGCCACCACACCTGCTCTGCTTGGCTAATTTGTTTTGTTTTGTTTTGTTTGTAGAGATGGGATGTCACTATGTTGCCCTGTCTGGTCTCAAACTCCTGTGTTCAAGCGATCCTTCCACTTGGCCTCCCAAAGTGTTGGCTTAGCTTTTGACAGGATGATTGGGTTCTCCTTTGGCTCAAATTCTCATCTCTGGAACCCACCAGATTATGGGGGAAAATGCAGGGGGCTTTAGTCACTTTCTGCTCAGGCAATTCCTTCTATCAGCTTTATTTAACAGATGGAAGAAGAGCGACCCAGAGAGGGTAGGTGTTTAGGAGGGCTGTGGTAGGGAAGTCTGAATTTCCTGGAGGCCTTGCCTGCTAGTAATAATAATAATAGTAGTAGTAAATATTTATTGAGCATTTGCTTTCTGCCAGTGGCTGCTAAGCATTTAACGTCTATTTTCTTGAGACTTGTGACTCCCCTATGAGGTAGGCACTGTTTTATCCCCGTCGAATAGATGAGGAAGCTGAGGTTCAGTACAGTCATTTGCTCAAGGGTAAATGGCTGAAGTAGGGTCTCATTCTAGGTCCACCTACCAAATAACTCATATCTTTAACTAGAATGTGGTCACTGTCATGAACATTGGTGGTTTCTGAGTGGCTGCCTGTGTCCAAGGTTGGTGAACATGTTACATGTCAAGACTGTGATATCCAGACAATGCCTGCCATCAAAGAACGAAAAGGCAGAAAAACCAAAAAGTAGGCCCGCCCTGAGCCACCCCTCCTTGCTGCAACAAATGTTCATAATGATGATCCTGAGTTATAACAAAAAAGTTAAATCATGTTCTCTGCTTTAAAATATAGAGAGGTAAATGCTATGTTTTAGAGTGGTTACCTCCCATCCCCAGAAATAATTACAATTTTGGGAAAAGTATTGGTTCTTAAGGGAAAACTTCGGCTATGTATGCCGAACCATAATCCCCAGTGCTGGGAGGTAACCGAGACATTCTAACATTCTAACATACTGGCATACTTTGAGATGATGCAACTTTTCCCATTTTGCATAGGTGGACTAAAAGAAGAGGAACTTCCAGTGTGCTATTAATATGGTTTGGCTGTGTCCCCTCACAAAATCTCATCTTGAACTGTAGTAATCCCCACATGTCAAGGGGGGAACCAGGTGGAGAGAATTGAATCATGGGGGCAGTTCCCCCATGCTATTCTTGTGATAGTGAGTTCTCACGAGATGTGATGGTTTTATAAGGGGCTTTTCCCCATGTGCTTGGCACTCATTCTCTCTCCTGCCGCCCTGTGAAGAGGTGCCTTCCTCTTACCATGATTGTAAGTTTCCTGAGGCCTCCATAGCCATGTGGAACTGTGAGTCAATTAAACCTCTTTTCTTTATAAATTACCCAGTCTCAGGTATTTCTTCACAGCAGCACGAGAACGGACTAATACAGCTACCACTGGCTCTTCTCTGCTCTGATTAAAACTTATTATGGGCTCCTGCAGGCTCAGCTGTCTGGTTCATATAAATAGACATATCTGAATCTGTATCTTGGAGGAATGATAAAGCAGGGTGTCCTTGGACACCACATCCACACATTGATGAGAATCATGTTTACATTAGTATTAGTAGCCTTTATTGAGTGTCAGCTTTGGGCCCAGGTCCTGCACTAGGCACTTGCACATATTACTTGTTTAATCTTTTTCAGTTGCTCCATTGGGGTAGTATTGTTTTGCTCATTACACAGATAAGAAAACAAATGTTTAGTGAGTTTAAGCAACTCATTCAGGATTACAGAGAAAATCAGTAGTTGAGGAACAGATTTGCTCATAGATTTTTCCAAAATCTATGTCTTTTTCAGACAACCTCATTGCCTTAAGTCATGACAAGCAGGAAGAATACCCTGGTCAGCTGGGTTTCATATATGGGGAGAGAATTGAGAACTACTTCTGTGAATATAATATTATAAAGTTATGTTGATTTTTCTTTAAACCCACATATATGTAATCTATTCACTCAGAATGAGAGCTGTCCTTTTACAGTCATCTTGGAAGACTAACATCTCTCAAATATTATCTAAATGCTTGCAGTTTCTCTTCGAAAATAGCATTTACAACTAGTTTACACTCCCCTCCACTCTTACTTTCCTTTGGCTTCAGCCAGGTTTGACCAAATACTGTAATGATAATTCCCAGCTTGATCACATACTTTGGCCATCAGATTTACTTTCAAATAATTTCAATTGTTTCCAAATAATCAAATCCACTCAAGGAGGAAGATTTGGCACTAAGGAGAATTTCTTCATAAAATCCGTAGCAGGCTCTAGGGGTGTTTTTAAAATGTAGTGAGTATGGCAGCATAGAAGGGAGAAAAAAGCACCACTTGAGTGTGTGAACTCTGATGCATTTGTTTAAATAATGAATAAAGTCAGTCCTACTATCTGAAGTCACCCAGCATGTTGTACTAACCCCTCCTGGGCTCAGCCTTCTTCCCTTACACTTTGTTGGCTGCCATGGGTTTCTCAGTTGAGATGGAATTCAGAAACCCATGAATGAGACTGTGTCTCATTTGGCACAACAGTCATTGCAAAGGACAGGATTTCATGATAACCTAGTATCTTGATTCTCTTGTGAAGACAAACCGTCCTTCGATATTCATAGAATCACTCCTCCTCTGAAGGGCTTTTAATAGTCTTCTGATTTGGATGCAGGAACATTGGAATGGGGGATGGGTGAGAGAAACATGGGCTTAAAAGAACTCTACTGTTAGGGGTTTGGAGTTTTCCTTAGATTAGGTGAGAGTAGAAAGAATAACGGAAGAGGAAGAGGAAGAGGTAAGGGTAGCCAAGAGAATGGATGCTGTGATAAATGTTTGTAGCATCTTCTTTTTGTCCTCCCATTGGTTCTGCCATCATGGGGCTTGAATTATCTCTGGGTGGTGTAGGCTTTGGTGTTGAGAAGCTAATTTTTCTTGGTGCTTCTCTTAACTTCAACAGATCAAACCTTGATTCTGTCACTTACAATCCATAGGCATTTTCTCTACCCCTCACATCTAGAATGGAGCCAAGAACTATCTAATACCATGGCAGTAAACCAGCTCAAGGTTGGTTTGAACTTGATGTCACTAAAACTAGGGACTATTCAACTGGTAATTAGGATAGCATCAGCATTCAGCATCATTATCAAACAACATTTATTTATTTATTTATTTATTTATTTATTTATTTATTTGAGACAGGGTCTTGTTCTGTTGCTCAGGCTGGAAGGCAGTGGCATGATCATAGCTCATTGCAACCTCAAACTCCAGGGCTCAAGTGATCCACCTGCTTCAGCTTTCTGACTGGCTGGGACTACAGGTGGCACTACTATGCCTGGCTAATTTATTTTTTATTTTGTAGAATGGAGTCTTGCTATATTGCCCTGTCTTCAAGCAATCCTCCCACTCTGACCTCTCAAAGTGCTAGAATTGAGCTGTACATGGTGACTTACACCTATAATCCCAGCACTTTGGGAGCCCGAGGTGAGTGGATCACTTGAGTCCAGGAGTTCGAGACCAGCCTGGCCAACATGGTGAAACCCCATCTCTATTAAAAATACAATAATTAGCCAGGGGTGGTGGTGCACATCTGTAATCCCAGCTACTTGGGAAGCTGAGGCAGGAGAATCACTTGAACCCAGCAGGCAGAGGTTGTAGTGAGCTGAGATCGTGCCACTGAACTCCAGCCTGGGCAACAGAGCGAGACTCTGTCTCAAATTAAAAAAAAAAAAGATGTTTTAAAAAGTGCTAAAATTACAAGGATGAACCACCATGCCTGACCAGCATTTATTGAGACACCAATGAGCAGATAACATTGTGCCACCTGTGAGGCATTAAGAAATCATACTCATGACTGGGCTCAGTGGCTCATGCCTGTAATCCTAGCACTTTGGAAGGCCGAGACCAGCGGATCACGAGGTCAGGAGATCGAGACCATCCTGGCTAACACAGTGAAACCCTGTCTCTACCAAAAAGACAAAAAAATTAGCCGGGCATGGTGGCAGTCGCCTGTAGTCCCAGCTACTCGGGAGGCTGAGGCAGGTGAACAGCGGGAACCTGGGAGGCAGAGCTTGCAGTGATCCAAGATCATGCCACTGCACTCCAGCCTGGGCTACAGAGCAAGACTCCGTCTCAAAAAAGAAACAAACAAACAAAAAAAACAAAAAAAGAAATCATACTCATTAATTTATTATATTCTTTTTTTTTTTTGATATAGGGTCTCACTCTGTTGCCCAGGCTGGAGTGCAGTGGCATAATCACAGCTCACTGCAGCCTTGACCTCTTGGGCTCAGGTGATCCTCTCATCTCAACCTCCCCAGTAGCTGGGAATACAAGCACGTGCCACCACCACCAGCTAATTTTTTGTGTTTTTTGTAGAGACGAGGTTTTGCCATGATATGGTTTGGCTCTGTGTTTCCACCCAAATCTCATGTTGAATTGTAATTCCCACATGTTGGAGAAGGGACCTGGTGGGAGGTGACTGAATCATGGGGGTGGACTTCCCCCTTGCTGCTCTCGTGATAACAAATGAGTTCTCATGAGATCTGGTTGTTTTAAAAGTGTGTAGCACTTCCCCTTTGCCCTTCTGCCATGATTGTAAGTTTCCTGAGGCCTCCTAACCATGCTTCCTGTACAGCCTATGGAACTGTGAGTCAATTAAACCTCTTTTTTTCATAAATTACCCAGTCTCAGGTAGTTCTTTGTAGTAATGTGAGAATGGACTAATGTTGCCCAGGTTGGAATTTATTATGGTCTATTTAAACAAGAGATCCTAAAACTTTAGCACAAATAACAATTACTTATTTGAAATGCACACAACTCAGCCTCATCCCTTGAAATTCAGGCCCTTGGTGAGCCTGAGCATCTTGAGGATTCCACAGTTGATTCTGATTCATACCTAAGTCTGAGAACCAGTGGTCTTTGTGGAGTACCGGGAGCCTGTGGAGCCTGTGGAGAAAACTCAAGAACTCGCCGCAGCCTCCGCCTCTGGGTTCAATGAAAAGAAATAATATGAAAAGAAATGATAATTGAAAAATAAAATTAATACATCTTTACTCCCATTATGTATTCTTTTTTCACCTAAGGGAGAATAAATATTTGTTGAGCATTTGAAATGCATTTAGTGCATTGCATACTGTATCAGTCAAAATCCAATTAGGAAAAATGGAAATCATGCCAAGTACTTCAACCAGAGGGTATTTAATACAGTAAATGGATTTCACAGGTGTTGGAACAACCAAAAAGGGGCAGGGAGATTAGTAAGTACAGGAAGCCATCTTAGAGCTGGAAGAGCAACAGGAATGAGGTCCAATTAGAACCTAGGAATACAGAAGTAGGGTCAACATCTTAGGAGCTGGGCTGCTGCACAGCCATCGGGTATCTGGTACTGGCACTGCCAAGGGGGCACTGTGTGGCTGGTGATGGGAGAGTAGCTTAACCCTGATGCTAATTGTGTCAAAAGATACTAGAGTTATAGCCATCTAAAAGGAGGTGGAAGGAGGAAGAGTCCTTTCTTCTCTCCTCTGCCTTCTAATCTCCCAGCTGTGCCTCCCAATTGCAGACCCTAACTGGAAAGAGGCCAGCAAGGAATTTGGAAAATGTAATTTTCAGACTCCAAGCCCCCAGCATTCCAAATTGGAATACAGAAAGGTATGCACAGAACTGAGAGAGAATAGATAATGGCAAGCACACAGTCCATTTATTTAATACTCTGCAACACTGTCACTAGTAAGGAGAGCCAAAGTTCAAACCAGAAAGTCAAATACCAGAATCTTTGTTCTTCCCATTGCAGCAAGTTTTAAACACTTTAACTCAGTTTACGTTTATACTTTGTCCTTGACTTTTTTTTCCCTCTTAACATTTATTTACACTGCCAGATCTTATGCTAAGTGCTTAGATTATACTTATCCTATTTAATTTTTAAAACAATGCAGGTAACATTGATGGAAAATTGCCCAGTAAACAATTGAATGAGAAAACTGATTTCTTGAGTTGTGAAATGTGTGTGTGTATGCGCCATAGGAAAGATTAAATATGCAGAAAATACCATAATGAAATAAGAATATTGTCCTAAATTATTCAGCTTACTATTTTAATCAAATTCAACTTATTTCAGAGCGTAATTGTTAAACACTACAATTGTGCTCAGCACTGGGCTAGAAACCATAGAGCATACAAGCAAACCATACAATGAGGACCCTGTTCTCCAGAAACTTGCTGCTTAGGTCTGAAATGAAGACGTAACTACATAGAATAGCATGTGTGTAAGGAAAACTTCAAGGCCAAGGAATGTTATGGAGAAGGTCATTGTGAGCTGGGGTTGTCAGGGAAGGTTTTGAGGAACAGATGAGATCTGAGGGAATGATAAAGGCAGGATGGGTATGGAGAAGTAGATAGAACATCCTATGTTATGAAGAGCTTGAGTAAAGGCTTAGAGGTGGGGCATTAACACATCATTTTGAATGACAGCAAAGAGACTGGGGAGATTGGTGAGAAAAAGAACACTGATTTGGCTGTGGGCATGAATCCTGTGTCTTTCCCAATGTCCATTCTCCCCTTTTTCTACGATGATAGAAGTTAAAGCTGGGCACACAACCAGCTTCCCTTGCAGCTGGATGTGACAGTGTAGCTCGATTCTGGCTCATGGGGTATCAGCAGTAGTGAAGTGTGAAATTCCCAGGTCGTGTTCTTAAAATGAAATAGAATTGTCTCTCATGGTTTCTCTTTCCCCTTTTTTGCTGGTCAGAGTGTGGAAGTGGTGTTAGTCATCTTGGACTGTGTGGGTAAGGACAGAATCCTAGGGTGAGCAGAAAAACCATCTGGAAGAAGCCTAGATCCCTGACATTGACAAAGTGTCCTACCAGTTCTGGACTAACCACACCGAGAGATAAGTGAGAGGGAGGATTTGATCTGAGAGCATGGGGGAGTCATTTGCTGTCAGGCGTCCATAGCACTGAATTGGAGATTGTGGCATTTGTGCCATGTGACATAGAGCTAGTTTCTCCAAATGTAACCTTACCTTATCTACACATTTGCATAATTGCTACTAGGAATATCTTTTGCAAAGACCTTTTAGAGAATGGGTACAGCAGTGGGAAGAGTGATTTTCTTTCCATATGTCAGGCAGGGACAGACACTCAAGACTTTGGCCAGCCATGTTCTGAAAGAATCAAGGACTCGCTGCAAACCCAGAAAGCTGCTATGAGATCTTACAGTTGGTGTGGGGGAGGTATTAAAAACACTAATATTTCTGGAATGGAAGCTTTAATTGAATGCAAGAAAGATACCATAACTTAGAACAAATTGCTTTTGAAATCAAATACATCTTTTGCAAATGACCTGACCTGGGTTTTTGGTTGGCTCTTTTCACAATAATCCCCATTAAAGGATGAGTCATTGCATGGGCTCCAAATCTGCAACCTCTTTCTTTTCCCTTGGCAATAAGCAAAGGATCCTAGAATCAGACACGTGGAGGACAGGACAGAATGAATGGTTTTCAGGCTCTGGGTTCTTTCATGCTGGAGGTTTGTGTCTTTTTTTTTTTTTTTGAAAATTGAGTGAAATTTACATAACATAAAATCAACCATTTTAAAGTGAACAGTTTAGTGGCATATAGTACATCCACTATGTTGTGTAACCATCACCTCTATCTGGCTCTAAAACAGTTTCATCACCCCAAAAGAAAACCCTGTACCCATTAAGCGGTTACTCCTTATTCTCCCCTCCCCCAGCCCCTGGCAATCACCAATCTGCTTTCCATGTCTATGGATTTACTTACTTTGGATATTTTATATAAATGGAATCATACAATATGGGACCTTCAGTGGGTGCCTTCTTTCACTTAGTGTCATGTTTTGAAGGTTCATCCAAGTTGTAGCATGTATCAGTACTTCATTCCATTTCATGGCTGAATAATATTCTGTTGAGTGTACATACCGACTTTCGCTTATCCATTAGTCTGTTCGTGGACATTTGAGTTGTGTCCACCTTTTGGCTATTATGAGAAGTGCTGCTATGAACATGTACAAGTATCTGGGTACTAAGTGTCATTTCTTTTTTTCTTTCTTTTTTTTTCTTTAGATGGAGTTTTGCTTTTGTCACCCAGGCTGGAGTGCAGTGGTGCAATCTCAGGTCACTGCAGCCTCCGCCTCCTGGGTTCAAGAGATTCTCCTGCCTCAGCCTCCCAATTAGCTGGGATTATAGGTGCCCCCCCGACCAAAAATACTTTAAAATTTTTGTATTTTTAGTAAAGACAGGGCTTCACCGTGTTGGCCAAGCTGGTCTCGAACTCCTGACCTCAGGTGATCCTCCTGTCTCGGCTTCCCAAAGTGCTGGGATTACAGGTGAGCCACCGTGCCCAGCCTCAGGTGTCATTTCTAATGAATTTCAAACTTGGGACTCCCACAGGGGAGAATTAGGAGCATCTAAAAATCCCAGTTCTTATTCTTCTTCAACCTGTAGGAGAAGAACATTGCATGGGTCCAGCTCTCGCCATTCCTGCAGATGTGGAACGAAGTGATCTGAGCATGAGGTTGGCAGAGCCTTGGACCCCGGCTCCCTCCTAGCTGCTGTCACTTCCTTTCTTTGAGAGTCCAGGCTGGCCTGCTGTTGACTCAGGCTAGCAGCCACACTTTTTCCTTTATCTGTGGTGCCCTGTCTACCAGGTTGTTTTTTCATTGTTCTTCTTTGCAGTTGGCTCAAGGTCAATTGTCCTTACATATTCTGTTTAAAATTTATTTTTATTTTTAATTTTTGTGAATATTATTTTTAATTTTAATTTTTTAAAAAAATAGAGGCAGGGTCTTGCTTTGCAGGCCAGGCTGATCTCCTGGCTTCAAGCACTCCTCCTGCCTTGACTTCCGAAAGTGCTAGAATTATATATGTAAGCCGCTGCACCTGGCCACCTCACACATCCTGAAAGGTGCCTTCCTGGTTCATATTGGAAAAACACAATTTCTAAGGTTAGAGCAGAAGAGACCCCAGGCCTCCTGATGGGAGACAGAGGACAACTAAGAAATGGACCACTTCTCCTAAAATAATCATAGCTATTATTTAGGAGGCACTGACTGAAAGCTAGACACTACCTTGTTTGATTGAACTACCCTATGAAGCAGACAATATTATTCCCATTTTAGAGATGAGGAAGTCAAGGCTAAGAAATAATACATACTTCTCTAAGTTTACTGAGCTAGTAAATGGTGAGGCCAGGGATCAAACTCAGGCAGTGTGACTCCATGCTGGGACGCTCAGTCTCAACTCCCACAAGGGATCTACTGCGAGCTGGGCCTGGGAAGCAAGGGCTCTGGCTGGGAATGGATTCTGGGGACCAGATGGGTGATACTGGAGAGGATCCAGTGAGCCGAGAGAGGAAGGTGGTGCAGCAGCAAACTGGAGCAGAAGGCCAGGCTGGGCCCATCAGGGGGAAAGAGCGGTGCTGGATCTGACTGGCTCCAGCACAGAGCACTGCACACAGCACAGCTCACCAGATGGTTCGTTTGTTGATAAGGATCGACCTGGACCAAGGGATGCTGGGGACAATCGGCTTTGAAACTTCATCCTCTGATCATCATAGTATAATAAGCAACAAATACGATGCGGTGGCACATGGTGGGTGCTCAATAAAGACCTGTTGAAGGGATAAATTAACACATGCGGCTTCTATATGTCATTGTCGCTCTATATAGCTTCTATTTGCATATAGCTTCTCTCTCTGTGCAGCTTCTATACAGTGAGGACACTGCATTTGCTTTGCCTCTGGCCGCTTGATAGCTTTTATGTTACTACTCTCAAGAGCCTGGATCCATAGTGTCTCAGACAACTTTAAAGGGCCACCAATAGTGTGTATTAGTTTCCTGAGGTTGCTGTAACAAATTAACACACATGTGGTGGCTTCACAGAAATTCATTCTCTTTCAGTTCTGGAGGCCAGAAGTCTGAAATCAAAGGTGTCTAAGGCTCTAGGGAATCCCTTGCTCCTTCCAGCTTCTGGTGGCTCTGGGAATTCCTTGGTTTGTGATGGCATACCTCCAATCTCTATCTCTATCTTCACAAGGTCATCTTCTCTGCCTCAAGTGTCCCTCTGCCTTTCCCTTACAAGGAAGCTTTTCACTGGATTTAGGGTCTGCCTAGATGTCAGGATTATCTCACTTTGAGATTCTTAACTTAATTATATTTGCAAAGACTCTTTGGCTAAATAATGCAACATTTGCAGGTTGTGGGGGTTAGGGTATGAGCATACCTTTTGGGGGTCACTATTAAACCTACTACACAGGCCCTGAAGCCCTAGACAGAGGAGCCACTAGTACCAGTGGGGTTGAACTTCCTCTATGTTCAATGCTTGCCCTCTTATGGTTGTTGCAGAGTGGGCTGCCTGCCCCAGAACTCTCCCCTGTAACCACTTTGTAAACCTATGAAGAAGAGTGACAGACAGGCGTGAAGAGAAGAAAGTCCAGAGACCCTGGGCTGATGGCTGGGTCCCCATAAGGGTAGTTCAGCTAGGCAAGGTCACAGTGAGCTATCTTGGCACATTTAGGAATGCAATAAAAATTCCTAGAGCAGCCTGGAGGCAGCACAGGTGGCAAGGTTCCCTAGAGAGCAGAGAGGGTCATTAGAGGAGCAGGACAGGGGAGTAAGAGTAATAAGGCTCAGCTTGGATTCCCCTAGCCGCCCTTCTGTGTGGCCACTCTGAAGCCATGTTTTCCTTTACCTTCTCCCGGTACCAGCCTTGTTTTCCAGCTGAAAACTCTGGGCCCTCAACTTGCTGGCTCCTAAGACCCAGGCTATAGTCCTGGGAACATGTGATGGTTAATTTTATGTGTTAACTTGGCTGGGCCAAGGTGCCCAGAACAAACTTGGTTCTGGACGTTTTGGGGAGGGTTTTTTGCGGGGGATGAGTTTCACATTAAAATCTATGGACTTTGAGAAAAGCAGATCACAGAAGCTCAGCAGGGTCGGGCCTGGTTAGTACTTGGATGGGAGAAAAGCAGATCACCCTCCATAATGTGTGTGGGCTTCATCCAATGGGTTGAAGGCCTGAATGGAACAGAAGGCTGACCTTCCCTCCTGCCACCAGCAAGAAGAGAATTCTCACTTGAACAGCAACACTGCAACATCTCCCTCCTGTAGCTCCCGCCTGCTGGCCGGTCCCACAATATTGCGTTTGCCAGCCCCTGCAGTCTCTTAAGTCAATTCCTTAAAATAAATTCTCTCTCTCTCTCTCTGTTTCTCTCTCTCTGTATTCGTCCTATTGGCCCTGTTTCTCTGGGGAACCCTGACTAATACAGATCGTTTCCACCTTCCCAGTCTAGGCAGCAGCTTTCGCAAGAGCGGGAACAGCCTCTCTTCTGGGCTGTGTACTTACCTTACGCACCTTCCCTCTGCCTCTGATCTCTATCCAGACCCCACCTTCAAGTTCAGAAAATTGGCTTTTAACATGGATAAGAAACTCATTTGGGGTCTCTAGTATGCTTCTCTTTGTTTCAAACAACTGATTACAATTTTACCCCAGTCAGGAGCCATCCCACCCACTGGCTCAATAGGATTCATGGAGGGGAAACATTTGCATGATGGGGAATGTCAGGGGAACAGAATAATGGTACCAGCCCAGCTGGGGGGCAGAGGGGTCAGCCAGGCTGAGTCAGCCAGGATGGCGGCACCAATGCAAGTGAATACAGAGATGCAGCTGTGGGCGACAGCTCATCAGGCTCTCCCAGCAAGCAAGGCACTGAGGCCAGGGCGGAGCAGAGCCCAGGAACGTCAGGGTCATGTGGATAAAGACCTGCCTCGCAGGAACCAGAAAGAGGTCATGAACCAGGGGGTATGAAGAGACAGGAGCAGGGGGCCTGACAAATTTTACTGACAAGGGGAATTGTTTCAGCTGCCTTTTAGTCCTGTTTTTGCCACTCACTTAAAGGGAAGTCACCATGTGGTGGTAGGAAACCTTGTTGTCAGTGCTGGGAGAAAAGCCCTTTGACAGTCTGGCACAGGGAAACGCAGGAATCGTTTTTCTCACCTGCAGGGTGAAGTTATCTTTTCTACAACCCTGGAGGGACACAGCGGCACCCTGCAGGCTGGACAGAGGCGCTCTGCGCAGCACGGCAGAGCCTCATGCTGTGCATTTAAAGCATATCCAGACTTTCGAAATCTAGGAAAAAATTGTGGCTGGTTTTGAAATTTACTGGGTGTCCTGGCTAGCTCCACCCTCTGCCTTCATCTTTAACGAGGCTGTTTTATAACTCTGTAGAGATAGATATTTGCCTGTAGGAAACTAATGGTCATAATCCCTGTCCATAGGAATGTAAATTGTGTCCAGTGGAATGCGGCTGATGATCACCCTGTGGACAGTGAACAGTTTTGCCAGTTTTTCAGCCATTTGTCAATGCATTTCAGCATTCCTCATCTGACTATAAATGTGAGGAATTTTGAGTTCTCTTTTGAACTCTCTTTTGTAATAGCTACAACATCGCCTGCTTTAAATGCTGGGTTCCCTTGTTAATTAATGAGTTAAATAAAAAATCTTTGACATGTGATCATTTTATATTTGTATGAAAGTAATGATTTTACCTTTTTATTACATATACTTTTTAAAAATAAGGTTCTTTCAGCTAATAATTTTTATTTATGTATTTATTTTTGAGATGTGCTCTTGCTGTGTCACCCAGGCTGCAGTGCAGTGATGCAATCGTAGCTCAGTGTAACCGTTAGCTCCAGGGATCCTCCTGCTTCAGCCTCCCAAGTAGGTGGGATTACAAGTGTGTGCCACCACACTTGGCTTACCTTATTATTTATTTATTTATTTTTGAGATGGAGTCTCAATCTGTCGCAAGGCTGGAGTGCAGTGGCACGATCTTGGCTCACTGCAACCTCCGCCTCCGGGGTTCAAGCGCTTCTCCCGCCCCAGGCTCCCAACTAGCTGGGATTACAGGTGCGCCACCATGCCTGGCTAATTTTTAAAAAAATTTTTATTAGAGATGCGGTTTCTCCATGTTGGCCAGGCTGTTCTTGAACTCCTGACCTCAAGTGATCCGCCCATGTCGGCCTCCCAAAGTGCTGGGATTACAGGCATGAGCCACCACACCTAGCCTATTTTTTTAAAAGTTATCCCTTAACAGAGGCTGACCATTCTCAAACACAGTCCCAAAATTAGACTGCTTTGTCTAGTTTAATTTCCTCCACAACAAATACTGTACATTAACATGTATTAAGATCATATAATTGAGGTCTATAGGTGCACAGAATGAGACTAAACCTTGCAAACAAATAGAAATACTTTCAAAATGTCCTCCCCTCCCTTATCTTAAAGGGAGAATATTGAAAAGGCCCAACCATGTGCATATAAACTTGCCTTTCCCCTTCTTTAGGCCTAGCTGAACTCTGAGATACGTCAGAAGTACTGTATAGAATTTTATACTTAGCGCTGGGAATGTTATTTATGAAAAAGATTTAAGAGACTTACTGTATTTTAAGAAAGGACGGTGGTAATGTTGACAGTATAAAGATTTTTGACTCCCATGATTCTGAAACTACCAACTGCCTCCTTCTCCCCCTAAAGATGACTGCACTGTACTTGCATTCAGCACCAAGGTGCCTGGGCTCCTACAACTGTCGGTTGCTTTGACTTCACATTGCATCTCCCTTGAAAGGCAGGTCTCAGGTGACCGAGGCCTTAAAAATCTGTACCATTCAGTGACAGTGCCTACACAATATTGAGCAGCTACCACTTCAATCAAGTTCCAAAACATTTTCATCTTCTAAAAAGAAAACCTCGTACCCATTAAGCAGTTGCTCCCCATTCTGCCCTTTCCTGGCAACCACCAATCTACTTTCTGTCTTTATGCATTTACCTATTCTGCATATTTTATGTAAATAGAATTGTATCCTATGACTCAGCAATTCCACTCCTAGGTTATACTCCAAATAATTGAAAACAGGTATTCAAGCAGATACTTGTACACAGATGTTCACAGTGGCTGTAACTGTTAAGTTTGTCCTGGTTTTCCCTAGGCACTCTGCCTGCTTCTTCGTGCTTCCACAGGTAAATCTTTCTTCCTCTGAGCTGGAAAGGCAAAAGCCAAAATAAGGGTGTGGACAGGAGCAGCACCCAGTTACCCCTGTCAGGGTTCTACCTCCTGAGCATGACAGTCCCAGGGATGGGTGAATGCTGTCCACTTAGGGGTACTGACATGATGAGGCAAACATACCCAAAAAGGAGAGGCCTAGGAGACACCGTCAGGTGATTTACTGAATTCAGAAGACTGGCAGTGCCTGCCGTGGCAGCCATGGAAGTGGGACTTGTCCAGGGTCCCTCCAGCTCAGAGGTGAATGCTGCAGGGAAGCTTGTTATATAAGCCAGCTGGATTTCCCGCTTAAGGCAAAAAATGTGTATGAGAACCTTCCTAGGGGTGGGGGGCATGGTTCTTGTGGTCATCCTGGTCACTACCAGGAATAAGCCCGAGGCTGGCCGACCCACGGGTTAAGCAGATTTGTTTTTAAATCCGAACCCAGCGCATGAATTGCAAAGCATTTTATTCTAACCGTCTGTGGGCTCAGGGGCTTTTGGCATTATAGTCCTTGGTTTGCAAATGAAGAAACTGGAGCTGAGGCCTTTTCCAGTATTTTCTTCCTTGCTCTCATTTCTGGCAATCATTATAAAGTGCACTCATTATCCTTACAATGGTTTGGAGATTAAAGCTTAATTTGGTTTGTTATTTCTGTGGCTTTGCCTAATAACATTTGTACCTGTACCAGCCCCACTAGGCTGTAAAGCCAACAGCTCCTTAAATCACCAGGGGCCGCAGTTTGCATCCTCAACTTTGTTCCTATTGGTCTGGCCAGAAGCAGTTTTCATGAGAACATTTTAATGGGTCACCAGGGTTTTCTGTGGGGACAGCTGCCTCTGTAACAGGCAAAATGGGACTTTCCGAAGAGAAAAGCTGGCCTGCAGGAAGAATGATCAGGCTCAGATTCTAAAATGCAGTAGTTGAATCATTTGCACCCTTTGTTGAAAGCAAATGAGAATGAAGCCACTCTCCTACTCAGGTGAGGTACCCTAATGTACTGTTGGGAACTAGGCAGATCTGCGTTCAAATCCTGACTCTGCCAGCTTTCTATGTGTTATTAGGACAGGTCTCTAAACTCCCTGCAAATCAGTGTACCCAACTATCGAGTATGGTGATAAAACTAGAGTTACTGTACAATTCAATGAGATAATTTTTGTAAGTAGCTAATACGTAAAAGGTGTTCAAGGATGACAGCATTATTATTCATTTAGTACTAATAGCTGCCTCCAGTCTAAAACTGGCCAAAAAAGATCAGGCAATTTGGGGATTTTTGCAATCTTAGAAGATGTGGCTTATGGGACATCAGGCCTAAGAGAGCTTTCCAGATCTCAACTTGGCAGTGATCTGGGGTTCTCTCCTATAATAGTGAGCCCTCTGCTCATCCAGCCATGTGGTTTATTTAATCATTCGGAGGCTTAGCCAAGTTAAAGCAGTATTTTCAGATCCACAATTCTTGGGGGGACAGTGTCTAGAGAAGCCACAGGGTGAGTAGAATGGGATAGGAGAGTGGGGAAAGAACAATCTTTTTTTCTTCTTCTTCTTTATTGCATTTAAAGTTCTTTTGGGTCTATGTGAGTTATCCAGATACTTTTCTGTGTCAGTCATTCAACAGATGTCAACTGGGCACCTGTCCTGTGATTGGCTGCTATTCCAGTACCTCCTAATACACACATTCCTACCTCCTTTCTTCCTGCTATCTTAGGAAGATCACTATAAAACACTATTTCCTTCCTAAGAAGAGGAAGGGGTATAGGGAACAGCTGGAGGACAGTGTGAACAAAGAGGGTGTCTGAGAGGGGGAAGACAGACAGGTTCAGAAAGGAGATGGGAGAATAAAGAGAGATGGCACCTGTTTATCAAAAATGCCGGCTGCCATGGGGCACCCTTCTCTCCCTAAGCCTGTGCTGTGGAAATCACCCCCATGGTAGCTCTGCCATGAAGGCAAAGGTGATGGAAGTCTAGCTGAATAACTCTGGCCAGAATTTCTTAAGGGTTTAGAAAATTGCACGTTGCACGTGTACATGTGTGTGCGTGTTGCAACCTTTCTCTGTCCTCTGGCATAAGAGATGCTTCCCTTTAGCCCTACTACCCTTAAGTTTCCTTTGCACAAACTGTCCCTTGGTCAGGCTCAGGGGACTCTGGAGAGATGTGGCGCTGCCACAAAAAGCACAGCCAGAGGCCCAAGGGGGCCTGGGAGGCACCAGGCAAAGAAAAAGACAAATCTGAGGAAGAAGGGAGTCGATGCCTTCCTGCCTGGCTTGTTTGTTATTACAGCTTAGGAAGGAGGAATGTGCAAGCTGTTCTGTTATGGCAGAAACCATGCCTGCTCAATTCTTCCCCCTCTTTTCCTTTCTCTCCAGCATTCTCCTCCCTCAATTCCCCAATAGCCCAAGACAAATTCCAGCTACCAACAATGCCCTTATATTCTCAGCAAGTGAGAAGAGAATTGCTAATACCCTCTGGGTAATTCGTTTAATTAAAGCTCAGGACATATGTTGGTTCCTGGTATAGGTGAAGACATGGGGAAAAAAAAAGAGAGAGGCCAAGTGAGTTAATTACCCATGGCCAGATCTGTAAGTCTCCTGATTTCTCATATCTTTTCTTCACCGAAGAAAGGAGTGAAATGGAGAATGGTGGCTAGATTGTCAGTTCTGCTCAGCAGCACAAATGCAAAAGTTCTGGATTGATTGTGGTGCACAGTGTGAAGCAAAATGCTTGTCATATCTTTTTACATGTTACATTCCTACTTGATTAAAATGGCAATTTAATTTATGCCGCCTTTGTTGTTTTTGCAACCTTTTTTTTTTTTTTTTTTTGAGACGAGTCTTGCTCTGTCGCCCAGGCTGGAGTGCAGTGGCGCCATCTCTGCTCACCGCAAGCTCCGCCTCCCAGCTTCACGCCATTCTCCTGCCTCAGCCTCCCGAGTAGCTGGGACTACAGGCGCCCGCCACCACGCCCCGCTAACTTTTTTGTATTTTTAGTAGAGATGGGGTTTCATCGTGTTCGCCAGGATAGTCTCGATCTCCTTACCTCGTGATCCACCCACCTCAGCCTCCCAAAGTGGTGGGATTACAGGCGTGAGCCACCGCGCTTGGCCTTGTTTTTGCAACTTAACCAGACCCGCTGCCTCACTGCGTCAGCCCCTAGAAAATAAGCTTCTGAGACTTTGGAAGCGGGTCCTGCTGTTATACTGTGATTATTTCTACGGCATCAACCATTAAAGGGAAGGAAGTTGGTCATCCAGTTGGGTACAGTATTTAGTACTGAGATGTGTTTAATATTATTCATGGATGTCTTCAGACATTCAAGAGAAAGGGCTGTGCGAAACCATACAGTTTTGCCCAGTGTAATCCTCCCAATACCCCCTGCCCCAAGAACACCTGGAATCTGCCAGTTTTGAAATTTCTGTATACCCATAGATTCAATGTGATGTTTTCTAAATCTCGAAGTATGACTTTTTAAATGATGAGATACATAGTTGTAGTACTATATCATATTTATAAATACCCCCCCTTTTTTTTGAAACTGAGTATCGCTTTTGTTGCCCAGGCTGGAGTGCTGGAGTGCAGTGGCACGATCTTGGCTCACTGCAACCTCCGCCTCCCGAGTTCAAGTAATTCTCCTACCTCAGCCTCCCAAGTAGCTGGGATTACAGGTGCCCACCACCATCCCTGGATAATTTTTGTATTTTTAGTAGAGATGGGGTTTCACCATATTGGCCAGGCTGGTCTTGAACTCCTACTTCAGGTGATCTGCCTGCCTTGGCCTCCCAAAGTGCTGGGATTACAGGTGTGAGCCACTGTGCCTGGCCTAAATACACATTTTAAAGCCTTCATTCACTGATTCGCTAAGCAGCTGTTGAATGCCTGTTCTATGCAGGTACTGCTGTTGGTGCAGAAGACACAAACTTACATCCTTCTGGGTCACTCTCTTCCTCTCTTCTTTAGCCAGTCAGCCTCCTGGTAACACTTTGCACCTTGATATTCTATCAGAGATACTTGATGAAAAAGTGGCCCCTGGAAACTCTAGACTTTAATCTATTGGCTTGTCAACCCCATGGAAATAGACTGTCTGCTCTCTAATGGGTCCCACAAAAGCTTGGGTATGATTCTTATGGGTTGGCCCAGTTTGGGTCACATGAACACACCTGACCTGTCTCTGTGGCTGGCGGTTGGTGGGCTCTGCTTGGATATGTTTGGGTTAAATGTCTACACTGAGAGGTTAAGGGGGTTATTTTCTCAAAGCTACATGGTTTTCTGAAAGGGTAGCTCTTTCAGAAACAATATAACAAGATAGGATGGTCAGGGAAAAAAACCCAACCAAACACAAATCCCAGCAGATGGCTGCTGCCCAGCCCAAACCTCCCTTATGAGGACCAGACTTCGATCTTGCAGTTGCTTACTCGGTGTCTCCACCTGGATGCTCCACACACACCTCCAGGTTACCATATTGAAATCTGACTCATCTTTCCCCACAAATGTATGTCTTTCCTTGTGTAGCTTATCTTGGTGAAGCATACAGCAATCATCCCAACTGCTCAAGCCAGGACCTGCTCGTTGACTGATAGGCCTCAATCCTCCTCTCTCCTATGGTCAATGTGTCATCAGGCCTGAAACATTTCTTGTCTTTGTTCTTCTCTAGCCTTACTGCCACCTCCTTGGTTCAGATCATCACCATTTCTTCCCAGATGGCTGCGGTGGCCTCCTAACCAGTTTTCTTCTCTTTAACCTTGCCCCTTTCCAGTCCATGTGGATCTTTCTATAATTTAAATAGGACCATGTCCACTCACCTGTTTTAAACCACTCAATGACTACCCAGTGCCTTCAGGATAAAATGCAAGCTTTTAAAACTCGGCGTACAAAGAAAGCCTTTCCTTCTTTCTTTCTTTCCTTCCTTCCTTCCTTCCATCCTCCCTCCCCCCCTCCTTCTTTCCTTCTCTCTTTTCTTGCATCTCCTTCCTTCCTTCCCTCCTTCCTTCTCTTTCTTTCTTTCTTTCCTTCCTTCCTTCTTTCTTTCTTTTCTTTTCTTTCTCCTTCCTTTCTTCCTTCCTCCCTCCCTCCCTCCCTCCCTCTCTCTCTCTCTCTTTCTCTTTTTTTCTTTTGGAGTCTTGCTCTGTTGCCTAGGCTGGAGTGCAGTGGCACCATCTCAGCTCACTACAACCTCTGCCTCCTGGGTTCAAGCGATTCTCCTGCCTCAGCCTCCTGAGTAGCTAGGATTATAGGCATGTGCCACCAAGCCTGGCTAATTTTTGTATTTTCAGAAGGGATAGGGTTTCGCCATGTTGGCCAGGCTGGTCTTGGACTCCTGACCTCAGGTGATCCGCCCACCTTGGCCTCTCAAAGTACTGGGATTACAGGCGTGAGCCACCATGGCTGGTCTCTTTCTTTTTTGAGACAGGGCCTGGCTCTGTCACCCAGGCTGGAGTGCAGTGGAAAAATCTCAGCTCACTGCAAGCTCTGCCTCCTGGGTTCACACCATTCTCCTGCCTCAGTCTCCTGAGCAGCTGGGACTACAGGTGCCCACCACCATGCCGGGCTAATTTTTTTGTTTTTTAGTAGAGATGGGGTTTCACCGTGTTAGCAAGTATGGTCTTGATCTCCTGACCTCATGATCCACCCGCCTCAGCCTCCCAAAGTGCTGGGATTACAGGTGTGAGCCACCACGCCCGGCCCCAAGAATAAATATTTCAAGGCAAAAGTTACAATAAAGTTATGTGCAAAAGCTATGAAAATGTGAAGATGGGAGCACTAGAGACATTCCAGGGAGGGCAACATTTGAGATGGCCCTTTAGGAATGAGTAGCAATTTACTAGCTAGACAAGGAGATAAAGGCAATTCTAGGTAGGGGAATGGCTATGCAAAGACACAAACATATGCGGTGGTAGGACGTGATTTGAGAATGGGTGTGGTTGCCTAGGATATTCCAGGTAGTCAAGAGATGACAATGGAAGGGAGGGAAGCCAGGGTTTGAACGGCAGCAACAGTTACAGAGGTGAGCATTTCTGGTACTTTCTAGACACCTGATACGGAAACTATGTTACTTATATATGTTATCTCATTTAATCCCCGTTATTATTATTTTTATAGGTAAATAATGTAATTTAAGTTTTTCATTTTGCATGTCAAATGTGAAAATCTGTAAGAGTAAGTAACTTTGATTGTACAACACATAAAGATCCTTGAAATTAGTTGTAATTAAAAATATTTTGCTCTTTTAAAAATGGGAATTAAACTTTGATTTTTTGTTCTAATTAAAAATGACAATTTTCTTTTTTAAGAATAAAGATATTAGACACTAGTGAACTCATATAATTGCTTTGCAGTTTCCATGGTTGAATATTTTGAAAGTGAAATAAGTTTTCCAGTTTTAAAGTACGGTGTGAAATAGAAGTATTTTATAAGAAATTAGATTATTTAGAATATATAGAATAAATTATATTGTGTCTAATATTAATCGTCATTCCTGTTGATAATCTCAGTTTATAGGTTAAGTGACTTGGCCAAGGTCATGGAATTGCAAGTGATAAAACTTATATTAAAAATATGGGGCAATGATTGTTTGCTTGGCTGATTCTCTCCCTCATCCTTGCTTTAAGATCAGGGATATTGTAGTTTTGCTCATTTGATACCTGTCTGTGACTAACATGCTAAAGAGTTTAGACTTGATCCTCAAGTTAATAAAACCAATGAAAGCTGGACAATAATATGAATATGAGTAGATCATTGTGGCCAAAGGATTGGAGAAGGGGAGCTTGATTGGAAGGGCTTGTTAAGAGTCTAGGGGAGATGATATCAGCTTCAACAAGTCAGGGATAGTGAGGATAGGGAGGATTGAATGTAACTGATTAATATCTTAGAGGCGCAATAGACAAAACTTGGAGACTGTGCACATGTTGCAGGGTTAAGGGTGAGGCCAAGGCAGGGGCTTGGGCAGCTGAACAGATTGTGACACCAGTGGTGAAAATAGAGAAAACAGGTGAAGGAGCCGGCTGGGTGTTAATGAATGATTTTGGTTTTAGATACCTTAAGATATGATCCCTACAGAACAATAGCTTGGAGATCACCATCATCAAAATATCCACTTGCCCAAATCTGTAGTCCCCAGGCCCCTGGAGCAAGGCCTGCTGCCCTGGGTGTCTTGGCAGTTGTTCAAGCACGACTGGAATCTGGCTTAGCATTAGGCCAAGTGAGCACAGAGCCTTGTACTGCTGCATATTTAAAATTACTTGTCAGGAAAAGGAGCTACAGAGAAGAGGGGCTGTGACGGGGGAAGGCAAACATCCGCACCGTTCAATAATTCAGCGCAGAGCCGGTCTTGGCTGCTAAGTTACCATCACAAGGAGCATTTTTAAAGTCAAACCCAATTTCCATGCGAAGTCATGCCTGAGCAAGCTGGATCGTTGCCAAAAGACAAGAGAAGACTCCAGACCTTTCTATAAACAGGCCCTGAGAGATACGGGGTACTGCATGATAAAGCTGTCAGTCTGGTCGCAGCAGCCTGGCATGTGACTCATTTGCATATGTCACTTCCTTTAGCGTAATCCAGTCCATGGGCCTCTAACTTCCAATCCTGTGGGCAAATAAAGCTGTCCAGCACAAACTGTGATGATCAGATTCAGGCTGTATTTAGTGGGGAAGGGATCTGGCCTCATATCCTTCATCTTTATGCTGCTCCACTCCAGCTCACAGCCCCTCCAACTGGATGGAGCTCTTCGAAGGGAGGGGCATTTCAGAGGAGGGTCTCAGGGATAGCCCCTTTGTGGGGCTGGGCCACCAGGTTGGGGAGAGTGGAGCTGCTGGAACTCTGGAGGGACTGGCTGAGCCAGCTTTCCCCGTGCACCCCTCTGGGAGGGCAGGCTCTCGGTATAGGCTGCCCATCTCCTTGCTCTCCTCTGGCACTGCTCCTATGCCCCCTTGGTTAGCCTGGGAGCCCATACTACCCAGACTTGGGGTCAATAAGCAGAGGACCTGTAAGGAGTCCTTGATGGGATGTACAGCACTGCCCAACCCTGCACAAGGTAGGGTATTGATGTTTGTTGTGTGGTGAGCTGCCTGCTTATGGCTGGGTTTGGGCCTCCATCCATTTTTATTTTCTTTGAGTTGGTCTCTGGGCAAAGCTTCTCCCAGCAGGCGGAATCTGGCCTGGGGGCTCCACACTTCTCTCACCTGCCTGGCCTCCTAAGAGCTAGAGAGCTCCACATCTCAACTCATCTATAACTCATTAGCAGAACCATCAGCTAGCAGAAACTAGGAATAATAAAAATGTGCCGTATTTTCACAACCTGGATGCCAGGCTTGGTGGTCAGGACACAGACTGCTTTCAGCTCCCCCATGCCCCTCCTGCTAGCTGCTTTGTGCAGAGTACTGGCTACATGGCTGCAGGTGAGAGCCCTGCCTGTGAACAGGCCACCAGGATGCTGGGACATACCAGTTGGTAAGTTCGGCTTTACAGACCCTTCTGCCATCCTCCCTCTGCCCTGCCATTATGTAATTCAAAATAAAAATGATACTAACACTTAAAACACAAAACTGATATAGATGCTGAGATTAAAATTATTTCACTTGAGATATCTAGATTGTAAAATTTCAGTTCAGTTCTCACTGAAGCCAAACATTTTTCAGTTTTGTGGGAGATGCCTGCTGGGCTGGGTCTCCAAATCCATATTTCAGCTACCTATTGAGTCATCCAGCTCTGCACCCAAGGGCCCCAGACCCCAAGACTGCTTTCTTGCCCCTGCCAGCCCCTGTGGCTGGGCCTCTCTGATGCTGCCTGCCTCTCAGGGCCTGCCCATCCCTCCTCGATTCTATCATCCTGCTTAAGGAAACTCCTCAGACACTAGCTAACAGGGCATATGTCTGGCTTCTTCTTTCTCTTTCATGCTGGTTCCCTGAGTTTGGAGGAAATGTCTGGATTCACTCGAGGGCTCCATCCCAGAAGTGACACAGTTTTGCCTGCACTCTTTTGTGTTTAGATTCCAAATCTTTCCTGATAATGTCTGAATCTCAATTTTAGTCTTGCCAATAACTGGATCCATAGTCATCCATCACACTTGGGGAGTCAGGACAGTGGAGAAAGAAAGTTTAGGAACTCTGGCTTCCTTTGTGCCCTTTGGTGGCTTTAAAATAAGTCCATGCATTATTTGATACTCCTCCCTTCAAGAGATGGAGCTGAATTCTCCTCTACAGTATGGGCTAGACTTAAGAAGTTGCTTCTTTTAAACAGAATGTGGCTTCTTTCTTGCTCTTTCTCTTGGATCAATCATTCTGGGGGAAGCCAGATACCATACTATGAGGACACTCGAATAGCCCTAGGGAGAGGCTCTTATGGTGAGGAACTAAGGCCTCCTGCCAGCAACCAGCAATGGACAGTCAAAGGAAAAAGCCACCTAGGATTGGGAACTCCTGTCCCAGTCCAGCCTTCAGATGACTACAGCCCAGTCTTTTTTTTTTTTTTTTTTTTTTTTTTGAGATGGAGCCTTGCTCTGTTGCCCAGGCTGGAGTGCAGTGGCATGATCTTGTCTCACTGCAACTTCCGCCTCCCAGGTTCAAGCAATTCTCCTGTTTCAGCCTCCCGAGTAGCTGGGATTACAGGCATGTGTCACCATGCCTGGCTAATTTCTGTATTTCTGTTTAAATACATGTTTGAATTCATGTATTTAAACATGTTCTAAAAATACAGAACATGTTTCAACATGTTTCATCATGTTGGCCAGGCTGGTCTCGAACTCCTGACTTAAAGTGATCCACCCTCCTTGGCCTCCCAAAGTGCTGAGATTACAGGCATGAGCCACTGTGCCTGGCCCCTGTCAACATTTTGAGCACAGCCTAGTGAGAGATCCTGCACCACAGCCTGCCAGCTAAGCCACTTCCCAAATCCCAACTTTGCGAGATAATAAAATGTTAACTGTTTTAAGCTGCCAAATTATAAGGTAATTTGTTACACAGCAATAGATAACTAATACATGCTCAAAAGATACGACTGGAGAGAGGGATGGGAGGGGTCTCACCAAATACTTTTCTGTACAAGGAGCTTTCATTTGATTTAATCCCCCTTTCCCCTGAGAACATCACATCCTAATGGCTTATTTACTTCTCTGTCTCCCAGATAACCCATGGGCTCCTGAGAGCACAGATTGTGACTTACTCATCTTTGATGTAGCCAAGTTCTAACAAACCTAAATGTGCAGGTAACGTAAAATTCTTTATTTTTCTATAACTCTCCGAATATCTATTTTGAGTATCTGCTCCAAGTGGCAGAAACAGCCAATTCTGGGCCCTTTACCTCTCAGATCTGACTTCACTCACTCCTTCCATGCCCTTTTGAGCCATGGGAAGCACCTGGCTGCCTCTGTACCCTTCAGGATGGGGAAGTTCTCCCAGGAGTTCTCAGATCTGCTGGGACTCTATAAGATCTGCCACTTCCAGGCCACTTCTCTGGACAGGAGGCTAAAATCCCACCCCCACTGCAACCTTAGGACTCACCACAATGGCTAATTCTTTTGCTTTCACCTTTACTCTTAGTTACTTGCCTCTGATTTCCAAATGTATTGTTTAGGGCCAGGACCAGGGACATTCAGGGTCGTGTGTGTGTGTGTGTGTGTGTGTGTGTGTGTGTGTATGATTTTAAAACTTTTTAACAAATTATAAAGAAAATTTTAATATACAGGCCAGGCATGGTGGCTTACACCTGTCATCCCAGCACTTTGGGAGGCCAAGTTGGGCAGATCACTTGAGCTCAGGAGTTCAAGATCAGACTGGCCAACATGGTGGAACCCTATCTCTACTAAAAATATAAAAATTAGCTGGGTAGGGTGGTGGGTGCCTGTAGTCGCAGCTACTTAGGAGGCTGAGGTGGGAGGATTGCTTGAGCCTGGGAGGCAGAGGTTGCAGTGAGCCGAGATCACGCCACTGCACTCCCGCCTGGGTAACAGAGCCAGACCCTGTCTCAAAAAAATTTTTTTTAATATACAGAAAGATCAGAAAATAATATGACACTTTTGTACCTACTATCAAAAGTAAACAGATGTTCAAATTTTGTCATGTTTGCTTTAGATCCCTCTTTTCTTAAAAATAAAATAAATCACTATAGATAGAGCCAAATACTTCCACTCTCCTCTGCTCCCTGGAAGTATTGACTATGCTGAAACTGGCGTTCATCTGTCTCTTGTAGATTTTTGTTCTGTTATTATTTGTTTATGCATTTAAAAAGAATATGTTCTATTATATACATCTAAAACGTTTTCTTATTGTATGTGTCACTTTTTTCCTACTCCATATTATGTTTATTTTCCTAATTTTAAGGTAATAACTTACTTATAGCGAATTTTACTCTTTTTAGTGTAGTGTAGACTTATATATGTTTTGACAAATATGTCCAAACATGTAATTACCACCACAAGTAAGATATAGAACAGATTTGTTACCCCAAAAAGTTGCTACTAGGACCTTGATATTTGACATATATATACTAGGCTCTAGAAAATGGAAAGCCTACCCTTGAATCTCAAGAGTGTTTTGTCTGCCATTCTGCAGTGTTACTTCCTGCTTGAAGCAATCAACGCCTGAGAACTGAGGGGGAGATGGTGGCAGAGAGGTATGAAATTCACAAGCAGGAATCTCAGTTAATATGCAGCCACCCTTGCTCGCCCCCAGTCGAAGTCCTAGTGCCTAGTCAAAGCTAGATCCACGAGAAATATTGGTCATCTAGTGAGTAAATAAATGAATAAATGAAGCAACTTATATAGGAAGGTAGATAAGGGATTGTTCTCTTCTCCATCCTTTCTGAGTACTGGGAGTTACCAAGGAGGCTTCAAGGTTGGGCTTTAGCCCTGTTCCTTTGGTCTCCAATGCTGGGGGAGATGCGGATTGATTTCAGCCCCAGGAGCAAGGTGTCCTGCATTCCTATCTCCAATATTGCTCAATACAGTCTCGTAGGCTCTTCCTGGGTTATGTGAGTATCTCCTTATGGGATATCTGAGCCCTTGCTTGCCATCATTCACTCAGTGAACCAGCAGCTCAATGCTTTTTTTCCCCGTGAGAAGAATGAATTCACTTGGATTGTTAAGTATAAAAGTGTTAGGGAAAGACTCTTTTAAACTGCTAACCGTAAGGCTTAACCTCCCCGGTAATGGAGATCAGTGCTCCTTTCTACTTTCTTTGCAGCCCAAGGATCTTCAGTAACAATGGCTCCCAAGATGGTACATATTTTCCAAAGGAAAAATGGGTTATGATTGATCAGTTATGTCTGTACAAAAGATGGACAGAGATAGCAAGAGAGTAAATATAGCTGTGCTGTATTCACCAACCCTGAACCATGCCTTTGATGATGCCATATTACTTTTCCAGGATGTTGGTAAAACAAGACCTTCTATGGCAAAAAGCCTCTTCGCCCTTCTAGGATGCCCAGTTTCTTTTTCTCTTCTTTTTTCCTTTTCCTTTTTTTTTTTTTTTTTTTTTTTTTTTTTTGGAGACAGCGTCTCACTTTGTCACTTGTGCTGGAATCCAGTGGTGGACCATAGTTCACTGCAGCCTCGATTTCCTGTGCTCAAGCAATCCTCCCAGCTCAGCCTGCCAAGTAGCTAGGACTACAGGTGCACAGCACTGCACATGGCTAACTTTTTTTTTTGATATGGAGTCTTGCTCTGTTGCCCAGGCTAGAGTGCAGTAGCACCATCTCAGCTCACTGCAACCTCTGCCTCCCGGGTTCAAGTGATTCTCGTGCCTCAGCCTCCTAAGTAGCTGGGATTAGAGGCATGTGCCACCACACCCAACTAATTTTTGCATTTTTAGTAGAGATGGGATTTCACCATGTTGGCCAGGCTGGTCTTGAACTCCTGACCTCAAGTGATCCACCTGCCTCAGCCTCCCAAAGTGTTGGGATTACAGGCATGAGCCACTGCACCTGGCCAATAACTTTTAAATTTTTTTGTAGAGAGGGGGTCATGCTATGTTGCTCAGGCTGGTCTCAAACTCCTGGGCTCAAGTGATCCTCCTGCCTTGTCCTCCCAAAGTGCTGGGATTATAGGCGTGAGTCACCATGCCCACCTGCCCAGTATGTTTTGGTGTCCCACAGCTAACTGACCTAGACAGACTCTATGTCTGGAAGCAGCAATGATGGAGGTGTTCTTCTTGTGGCTAGGCTGAGAAGACAACAGCAATGGAGTTGGCTTAGCACTCCTGCAGACCCTCTGTGCCAGAGGCAAACCAATACAGATGTCTGAACTGGCCTTCATTTCTTATTGAAGGTCTTGGCAGCAAGTCCCAGGGTATTTTCATTATTTAGCATCCTGATTGAGGTGTGCATCTGTGTGAGAGAATGAAGCACACAGGTCCTGCATCTCATTGCTTCCTCTGCTGAAAGAAAACAGGCAGCCTAGCCTTGGGAATTCTAAGTCGCAATGGAAAAAAGAGCAGTCTCAACTCTTATCCACTTCTCTGTTGCATGTGCTGGCCCTATTGGGGTGGGCTGTCCATTGGGGGTTTGTTGACTTTTTGCTTCTGCTAACTGTTCACAAGAAAAAATCCAAGCAGAATCTCTGTGTTTTAAAAAGTACTTAGCTAAAGTATGCAGCAGATCTCTTTCTTCTGCCCCACGGGGGACTGGCAGGTCTCTACCAGTGCCCAGTGGAAGCAAAGCCGCTGCACAAAGAGGTGATGCCTTCACCCCGCAGGGCTCCTGTGGACCCCCTGGGGGAGGGGCAAATTCGGGGAACAGCAGCTGCTGAGGGCCAAGCTCCAATGATCTTCAGTTCTTGCTCACTGCAGATCAAAGAAGTCTTGCTGTGTCCAGATCATATAAATATTGAATAAGGCTGCTTGGAATCCTTAAAGGAGTTTGGAGAGGAGGAGGAGGAGTTCAATGCAGAAGATGGTATCAGAAAATGCTGACCCTCAGCTAAGAGCTAATACAAAAGTCAGCAACAAAGGAATGAGAATGGATCCTATCAGCCATGGCTTCTATTTTTGGCTTGGAATTTGCACACACATTGCTTTTAAGGTATAAGTTGTGCAAGAATTTGACTGTCTGGGTCAGAACAATGAGAAGGAGAAAAGCATTTATCTCTTGATTTGGTTTTCTAAACTTTCCTCCTTTATTTGGAAGTCCAGTATATTAACTTGAGGCTCCTGGCCTCACGCTGTCTTTCTACACTTGCTGCAGGAGAGTTCTCTACCCACTCCTGGGGCAGGTGGTCTCAAGGGTCTTTCATGAGTAGGCTATTCTCCAAATGACCCCTGTTGATTTAGGAGTCATGTTTGCTGGGAAGCCTTCCCTGACACCCCAAAAGTGGACCAGGCCCCTCTCTCTGCAGCCCCACAGGCCCCAATGCTCACTTTCACCAGAGCACACGTAACACTGGCTTGTGTGAGTGTCCATCTCTCCCACTGCACTAGAGCAGCTGGGGCAGGCTCAGTGCCTTAATCACCAGTACATCCCCAGCCCCTAGCACAGTGCCCAATACATAGCAGGTGCTCAAAAAACATGTGCTGAATGAATACACGAGGAGAAGTGTATGAGGGAAGTTCCCAGGGCGGCCTTCCAGCCAGAAGCTTCCTAAGTTCTTGTTGTGGCTTCTCTAGGTAATCGCTGGTACCACCCAGGAGATCAGAATACCGATCCCCCAAGTTGTCTGCCCTCAAGTGTAGAACATCCAGTAGGCTACTTTATGAGACACGAAACTCTTTTCCCATGGTGTGGTGAGTCTGGGTGCAAATCTTTTTGGAGCAAGTGGTGGGCACGTGGTCAGGCATGAATTCTACCCCGTGGTTTAGAGTTAAAACCTGATTTCATGAGTCTCTTCACAGGCTTTTCAAATTCTCTCACCATCTCTGGCTGCTCTAAGCCCAGATTCTTGAAGTTTAATGTCTTTCTTCACATCTTACCTTTTTGTTTGTTTATTTATTTTGAGACAGGGGCTCATTCTGTCTCCCAGTCTGGAGTGCAGTGGTGTGATCACGTCTCACTGCAGCCTCGACCTCCCAGGAAATCCTCCTGCCTCAGACTCCCACGTAGCTGGGACCACAAGCACACACCCCTACGCCCAGCTAATTTTTTATTTTTGTAGAGATGGGGTCTCACCGTGTTGTCCAAGCTGGTCTCGAACTCTTGGTCTCAAGTGATCCGCCCTCCTTGGCTTTCCAAATTGTTGGGATTACAAGTGTAAGCCACCACACCCAGCCATATTTTACCTTAATTATTTTCCTTGTCAGAGGCTGGGACATCTCTCACTCTTTCTCTTCTTTATGGGTTTTTGGAAGATGAGGGCATTTTGGAGTCAAGGTCCTTTGGTTTCCAATTGAAATTCCTCTTCTTGCAGCCCGTTGGAAGATTCTGTAGCCTGGTCTTGAGTCCCCTGTATTCATACTTTGTGTCCTTCCCCGTGCTCTGTTCTCCGTCCTCTCGTCCTCTCTGGAAGCTCTGTCCACTGAATGCATGTGCCCAGGCCTTGTGTCCCATTGAGGCTCACCCCCCAACCCATCCTCCACAGCCCCTGCCCTGCAGAAGATTCCTCATTCAGCCACATCCTCACCCGGGCTGTCATCAGCTCCACCTCCCCCCAAGGGTCTCCCACTGACCTCCCTCAACTTCCCAACTTCCACCGCTTCAAAATTGTTTGCCCAGCCTGGGTCTCCCCTCCATGCACTGTGATTCAGGGAAAGGACTTGCGGTTTCAAATAGTCACTCACCTCTGTCCTCACTTGCTCTTTCTAATGAGAAGGTGCCATAGGCCTTGAGAAAGTGAGCAGGGACTTACCAGGAGGAAAAAGGGAAAACCTCATTCCAGGAAGAGGAAATAGCCAATGCAAAGGCCCAAGGAAGAAAAAGAAGTGAAAAAAAAAAAAAGGCCAGCAACCTGGTGTGACATGGGGTGGGGTGGGAGCCTGGGGGACAGGGCTGAAATCCTTGCCTTGAAAATAATTTTACAGGGAATCATCAAAGTATCTTTGGCTAAGACTGTTATTCATTAGCTCTGTGTTTATATTGTATTCCTCAGTTCACAGACAAAGGGCTAGTCTTGAAATTGATAAAAACATTGATGAGCAAAATTAATTAGAAACTGATTGCTAAAAGTAGCCAAAGACCCATAGAATGAGTAAAAGATATAATTAGAAGTTCACAGAGTCTGAGTGTGGTCGCTCACCCCTGTAATCCCAGCACTTTGGGAGGATCGCTTGAGCCCAGGAGTTTGAGACCAGCCTGGGCAACAGAGCAAGACACCGTCTCTACAAAAATATATTTTTTGAGACGGGGTCTCCCTCTATCACCCAGGCTGGAGTGCAGTGCCATGATCTTGGCTCACTGCAAACTCTGCTTGCCAGGTTCAAGCGATTCTCCTGCCTCAGCCTCCTGAGTAACTACTGGGATTAAAGGCGTGTGCCACAACGCTCAACTAATTTTTATATTTTTAGTAGAGACGGGGTTTCACCATGTTGGCCAGGCTGTTCTCGAACTCCTGACCTCAAGTGATTCACCAATCTTGGTCTCCCAAAGTGCTGGAATTACAGGCGTGAGCCACCGTCGTGCCCGGCCACTACAACAACAACAACAACAACAATATATATATCTATATCTATCTATCTATCTATATATAGATATATATATCTATCTCACCTGGGCATGGTCACACAGACCTGTAGTCTTAGGTACTCAGGAGACCAAGATGGGAGGATTGCTTGAGCCGGGGAGGTCGAGGCTGCAGTGAACTGAGATCATGCCACTGCACTACAGCCTGGATGGCAGAGCAAGACCCTGTCTCAAATAAATAAATAAATAAAAGTTTTAAAAATAACTCGGATGGGTGCAAAAGAACCTAATAGTGGTTGCCCAAGTGCAGGTCGGAGAAGTGTGGGAACTAGGCAGATAGGCAGCAGGGGCAAGGCAACTGTTCACTGTGAACCTTTTAATACACATTTCCTCAGATTTGAATCATGCAACTACGTACCCTATTCAAAACATCACATAAAAAATGAATTGCTTATTCCCACAGTCTTTTTTTCAGAATAGCTCTTCTGTAGCTCAACTGCCCAGGGAGCCCAGCATCCAGCTTTATGACTCACAAACCATCTCTGGTGATCTCAAGTGTTAAAAAATAATTCCCCCAAACAAATTCTTGGACACCTTTAGCGAGCAGCTGCCGGGGGTCACCCATCTGTGAGCCATTACAACTCCTTCCAGGTTGAAGATGACCCGCTGGTCTCTCTGGGGGCTCTGAGTTACGTGTCTGCGTTTCTTTACCTGCTTCTCTCCCACACAATTCATCAGTTTCAGGTGGTGTCTCCATGCCCTTTATTTTGGTATCTTTCTTCCCTGAGCATCTCTGCCCTAAGATGACCTGGCTGAGAAGTTCTGTGAGAGTTTCTCACCCTCTCTGGGCTTTGGGATCCCTTTTCCAGACCCTGTACTTGGTGCATATCCAATGTGCTTGCCCAACTTGAACACCTTATAAAAACCTTTGAAATCACTCTGTGAAAATCTTGCAAACAAGGAGCAGCTGGATTGGAGAAAGAGCCAGCCAGTTGCTTGCTACTTTCTCAGAAGTACGGTGGAAAGCACCGCGTCCCAGAGTTCCAGGAGGTGAATGGCAATGTTAGCCTTTGCAGCCCTGGGATATGACTGCCTGAGACAATGGCCCTCTCCTCTACCAGTGGTGTTCATGCAATTGCCCTCCTCAGGATGCACAGTCAGAAATTTCCCAGGAGAGCCGTGGGTCTGGACTTTCCTCCTTTTGGCCTAATTGCCCTGTGTCTGTCACATCTGTCACTCAGGTCTAAGCTAACTTACTACCCACACTTCCTTAGGCAGATGCTAAATAAAAGATTAATAATCTGAAGTCCAACCAGGCCGACTCATTTCCCTCCTCTTCTTTTTTGGAAGCTGACCTTTTAGAAGCATTCTATTCATTTGTGTATCGCTTGTTTCAGTCCCAGAATGAAAGAGTTCTGTATCTTTGGTTACACATTTGAATTCCCAACCAGTTATAAACTCTTAGAGTGTGCAGGGACCACCTGTTTGCCATCTTTGTTCACCCACAGTCACTAAAACACAGCCGACCCTCTGTAAATACTTGAGTAAATGAATGAATGAGAAGTTGAGTGGATCTCTAACACTATGTATTTGGATTACCTCTGTGCAGTGGAAATGTCTGTGATGATAGAGATGTTCTATAGCTGTGCTGTCCAATGCTGCGGCCACTGGCCGCAGGCAGCTACTGAGCTCTTCAAATGTGGCTGGTATGGCTGGAGAACCAAATTTTAAATTTTAATTAATTTTATTGAAATGGTCATGCGTGGCTAGTGGCTGTCATATAGAATGGTATAGATACAGGTCATTAGCTTTATAATTTGGTCATCCACATTGATCTACTATGGAACCTTCTTAATTAACTTTTCTTATTTCACAAGGCCCAAAAACTTTCAGCAACAGTTTTAGAAGCAGTGAAAAAGCATATAAGCACTTCCTATGATCACCACAGGCGGACAGAGGCCAAAAGGAGAAAGAGTGAATAGAAGTTCATTCTGCCTGCTTTTTTCTGAGAAAGTCTTGGGTCCCTGGGAGTATAAAGAGTCAGCCTCTTGGTTTCTGACTCACCCAAGAGCCACCTCCTAGATTGCTCCAAGTCCCCACCAGCAGGCCAGGCACAGAGTCAGGGATGCATCTGAGGAAGAGTGCCACTTGCTGAGTCATCGGCACCATTTCTCCGAACAGGGTTCTTTGGCCAACCTCCTGGGAGGGCGCCCCACCCGTGGTGCCTTCACCTGCAGGGTGACTGCAGCCCGTGGACAGGCATGAGGTTCATTCCTGCTCAGGAATGTTGGAGGTGGCATGGAGCTACCAGAAATGCATGCCCAGAGACCCTAGAGGAATGAGATCCAGAAACTGGTTTTGTGCTACGGCACAGGGGCTCTGCCAGAGGCTGAGTTCCCTGCAGCAACTTTAATGCCACACAAGGACCTTTTCTTCAGTACTTGGTCCACCTGGCTACACCCAATGTCTCTACTGGCAGAAGGCAGAGTACTTTGTCATGCAGGGTATGTGGGGCTCAACAGTCACAGTACAGGGTGGCTGGAGAGGAGGCACTTATGGATGTGTGTGTGTGTGTGTGTGTGTGTGTGTGTGTGTGAGATAGCGGGGGGATCCCCTAGATGCTACTGTCCTCGAAGGGCTAGAACAGGACAACCTCTCCACACCCAAGGTGAGCAGTGCTCATGCCTGTCTGCCAAAGGAAGGCAGTCCCCCTTTGCTTTCTGGGTTAGAGAATGTTCACAGAGCAAGTTATGAACACTCCCGTGATGCCAGGTCACTAAGCCAGAGTTCCCAGGGCTGCCCGCATCCTCTGCTCTCACCCCTGAGGGATACAAGCAAAAGGTACCTACCACCTAGCATGTCCCAGTCCTGAGTTATGCCATCCCCTCTGGGGAGCCCAACCTGCTTACCAGGTCTCATTTGGAAGACAAAAAGATTGCAGCGCCGGGTCCCTGACACAGCAGAACTCCCAGGGTGCCTGAGGCCTAGGGTAGTGTCTGGGTGCAGTCTTGTTTCGACATAACCTACACACCCTACAGGCCCAGCAGGCAGGGCGGGTGCAGCCCAAACTGCACATGACACACAGGAGAAGCTCCGATTCCCAGTTGCACAAACAATGCCTCATTCAGGGGCTCAGGGAAGCGCAGAGGTAGCTGTGACTCTGCACTGATGTGCCTCGCCCTTCTCTCACTCTGACTCTTCTGCCAACCACATCTTCAAAATCTTCGGGGCAGGGGCAAGTGTAGGTTTGGAGAATAACTGGTGTCCAGGTATCCAATTGCTGCAGGAGTAAGATGCTGACATAATGGCAGGCTAGTGTCAGCTTGTCATCCGGGACTTTGCTTCTTGAAATCCCATCCAGCTGTGTCTAAAAGTCCTGTGGTTTCTATCGCCCTACTTTTTCAGAGCAACTTATCCCTGCAGACGGTGTGGCTATTTCTGGGTCAGGTGTGACTGAAAAGGCTGGTGTGAGCAGACCAGCCCGGCCATTCCAGAAGGCTCCTTTCGTGTTTCCTGGAGAAGGATTGTCTCAGTCTATAGCTGTGGCTTTGTCCATTTCTTGGGATGCTGAAGGTTAATACCTCCAGAAATTGTTCCCTAAATAAAGAACACTTAATTGAGGGCAAAGCTATCTGTGCAGCATAGTCAGAGAATTTTAGATTTGGATAGCTAAAGAGAACGTAGAGATCACAGCTTCATCTGAAGGGTGAGGAAAACAATACCAAAGAAGTTAGGTAATTTGGCTAACGCCACTCAGCTTATAGGCAGAGCTACCAGAACCTTGAGGAGGCAGTTGATCAAGACAATGCTTAAGTTCATGAGCTGAGATTGGCTTTGAATGGACATAGGAGACTGACTCTGGACTCCTCACTTAGAAGAAGGGGTATGGAGTCAAAATTATTTTGGTGAATGTTTTCCTTTTTCCCCCAGTATCAGACCCTAAATTTTATCATCTATTAAGTAGGGTAATAACTTGTCCTCCTCATCAAATGTTTTGCTTTTTCTTTTTTCCTAGATTGTACATACTGGATTTATGTAATTTGTGATTCACTTGATTGACTGAATCTGGTTGCAGGGGAAGACTCACATCCACCTTCCCATCTCCAGGGAAGATGGTGCTGGGGTCAAAAGATGCCAAGACCTCTCGGGAGGATGACCTCCAAGGTTGAATAAGGGGCAAAGCTTAATCTGCCCTTTCTCCCTGATAACCTGCCTGTCAGCTTTCAGGGAATTTGGACTGGTATGTACTGAGATGAGAATGAGAGGGTGATACCCTCTTATGCTTTATGTAAACTTTGGTCAGATGAACCCCTCTGGCCTGGGGAGAGATGTGCAGAGCCTCATTGCCATGGACTGGGATACGCCACGAGATGAGTGAAGCCTCTGCATTTTCTGTGAGCCAGATATTGTCTCTTTTCTCTATCTTGCCCTGGAAATGCAGGGGCCTCTCAAAATAGGGTCTGGTAAAAGGATCAGCTAATGTTTTCCACAAAGTTTTTTTTTTTTTTTTTTTTTTTTTGAGGCTGAGTCCTGCCAGGCTGGAGTGCAGTGGCATGATCTTGGCTCACTGCAACCTCCACCTCCCGAGTTTAAGTGATTCTTCTGCCTCAGCCTCCCAGGAGCCACCAAGCCCAGCTAATTTTTGTATTTTTAGTAGAGATGGGGTTTCACCATGTTGGTCAGCATGGTCTCAATCTCTTGACCTCGTGATCCACCTGCCTCAGCCTCCCAAAGTGCTGGGATTATAGGCATGAGCCACCATGCCCGGCCCATAAGGTTCTTTAAAGAAAGTTTTTAAAAGAACGTTCTTTAAAGAAAGTTTTTAATTGTTCTGCTGGAGGTCATTCCAGTTCCGTTTCCGAAATAGTTGCTGGTTAAGAATCTGGTGGCCACCCATTCTCCATGGCAGGCCAGTTCTGTGGTGGAAACACTGCTATTCTGGACACGTCATGGTTATAAACTGGTTCTGGGGCTGACGGTTGACGTACCCCACTGAACTAGGAGTGTATTTGATACTATTTGGTAAAATTCTCTCAACAAGATTTTACATTCCAGGCCGAGTGTGGTGGTTCATGCCTGTAATCCCAGCACTTTGGGAGGCTGAGGTAGGCGGATCACTTGAGGCCAAGAGTTCAAGACCAGCCTGACAACATGGTGAAACCTCATCTCTACTAAAAAATACAAAACTTGGCCGGGCATACTGGAGCATGCCTGTAGCCCCAGCTACCCAGGAGGCTGAGGCACAGGAATTGCTTGAACCTGGGAGGCAGAGGTTGCAGTGAGCCAAGATCGTGCCACTGTACTCCAGCCTGGGTGACAGAGCGAGACTCTGTTTCAAAAAACCAAACAAACAAAAAGAGATTTTACATTCCTTTAGCCCAAATAATGCAGTTTATATTTTCTTTGATTTCCCTTCTAGTACATAGCCTGAACATATTGTAGACAGTAAAATTTAATTTGAGTTTTTAAAGGCTTAAATTAGGCAGAAACATACATGTGAGTAAAATAGCCCATGTGTTGAAAATAGAGTACAGATTTATAGTAAAAATATAGTGTTACTTATTCAAGTTGACAATGAGAAACAATGATTTTTTTTTTTAACAAAAAGTTATCTTGGTAAAGAACTGATTCAAAAGTCCAAAAGTTTTCAATAACATTCCTCAAAAAATGTGACAGTAAATGTTGCAGACAGCAATTATTTAGCTTGGAAGGTGTAAACTTTGCATTTATATATGTGAGGAAGACAAATAACACCTCTGAAAACTTAAAACTAGTATGAATAAAAGTGTTGATAGGCCAGGCGCAGTGGCTTATGCCTGTAGTCCCAGTACTTTGGGAGGCTGAGGCGGGTGGATCACTTGAGCCCCGGAGTTCGAGACCAGCCTGGGCAACATGGTGAAACCCCATCTCTACAAAAAATACAAAACTTAGCTGGGTGTGGTGGTGCATGCCTATAGTCCCAGTTACTCAGGAGGCTGAGGTGGGAGGATCACTTGAGCCCAGGAGGTGGAGGCTGCAGTGAGCTGTGACCACACTACTGCACCCCAGCCCTGGGACAAGCAAGACTCTGTCTCAAAAAAAAAAAAAAAAATTGTTGAGAAATGCCACAGATATTGAAGTCATCCTTAAGATGAGATGATTTATTATTCTAGCATGCGTTGAAAGGATAAACTGGGCAAACATGTCAGGTATTTGAACAGATCAGGGGAAAGTGGGTCTTGAAAATGCCCTCCCAGAGCTGGAGAGCCGGGGCCAGGATGTCACCGAGAGCCACCACGTGTCATCCTTTCAAGGGGCTTTCCCGTACCTGAGGCCTGATGCTTGCTCGAGGAAGCTGAGTCCCCAGAGGCATTTGCAGCCTGTGTACACCTGGAAATTAAAGGTAGTATCTGGCTCCTGTTCTTTTAGCTGAGTCAAAGGCAGAGTTGGTGCCTGATCATTTACTTTAATTTCTAACAACATGGAGGCTTATGCAGTCCCTGCTACAATCACATGATCTCCAGCTGATAGGGGAGAAGGCAGGAGGCAGGGACTCAGGCTCTGGAAAGTAGCACTTCACTGGGAGACAATGTGCAAGAGTAGCTGTCATTTTTATGTCCAAATTGCTCAGCTCTGGAAGGTTCTGTCAGGGCAAGAGGCCGAGGAAGGTTGAAAGCAGGAATTGTTTTGCTCTCTTGGGCATGGTAGCAGATTGAATACCAACAATAGCACATACACTTAAATCATTCCATTGGGCTGGAGATGTTTTAGCCTAAGGTCATTTATTTCCAGTTTGAAGTAAAATGATCTAAGTTGTTGCCTTAACATTTTCAGATGCATTTTTGAGTTGAGCTTTGGCCATGCTGTCAGGCAGGAGCTTTGAGAAATGTTGTTAGCTTTGGAAACTGCTCCTTCTGCAAGAACCTGCGTGGCCTGGAGAGGTTAACCCATTTCCCAAGGCTCCTCTTTGGGCTGGGAGACCTCGGTGCCCCTCTGACCTGCTTTTGTCCTGGTTCCTAGTTCGAGCCCACGGAAGTCTTTCACGTTTGCTTTTCTGAAGGACTTTCAAAAGTCTGGAAAAAAACAATAAACAAAACCCAAACACACACACGTGGGGTCAGATTTCTGCATCTGGATGCTGCTTTGACCACAATAATGTCTATTCCTTAGAAATGTGCCACTGCCTTTTATTTTCAATGGCCAATTTTAACACGAGGAGATTTGGTGTCTGAAATACTAAATGTTTTCAGGCTGTGATGATCTCAGCCCAAGAGTGATGGGAACAGGCCCAGAAGAAGGGGTGCTCATGGGCGTGACCCCTGGTTCACTCCCCACCCCTTGGGAATAAACTTTCATCCTCGTTTCTTTGTTGGGGACTCCACAAGCAAATGGAAGGTGGTACAGTTTGAGCCTCCTATAAAACTCTTCTTCCCTCTCCTGGGTGAGACAGGCCTGGAGGGAGGAGCTGTTTCATTGCTGAGTTACGCAGCACACACTTGCTCTGCGTCCGGAGCTGAGCTGAGCTATGTAAGATCAAGAGCAGAGGGGGCTTTGTTCTTGGCTATTGGGAGCTCCATGCAGAGATATGGAATCCCAGAGGCCTCAGATGCAGATTGAAGAGGATTTAACAAGGCCCGTGACTTTCTGGGGACATCTCTTGCCAGGCTCAGGTATCTGGTGGGCACTAGGTATGTATTCACTCCAAGAGTGGTACTGAGAATGTCCCCTTTAGGCCCAAAGATGAACTTTGAACTTTGAAATGAACTTCCAAAACATATGTTTAATGTGTAACAACCAGCTCTTGGGGTTGGGGAGAAGCCCTGATTTTGTATTGTTTGCCAATTTCTGTGGTATAAATACTCTCACCATGGCTGATTCGAAGCTAGCAACATCATGTCAACTGGCTTGCAAATTTTCTGAAAATTAACAATGGGCTTTTGCAAGTAAAGTCCAGCTGCAGCTCACCACTGGCTCTAGCCCAGCATGGTGTTACCGAAACTGACTGAAGACACAGAGCTTTGGAGCCAACAGACCTGGAGAGGACTCCAGGTGCATTCTAATTCTCCTCTCTGTGTTTCATCAAACTCGTGAATAAAACCCACCTGCATGTGGGAGACATTTTAATGGGGGGACAGACTCCCTTCACTGAAGATAAATTATTATTTCTTGGTACAGTGGAAGGCAAAGAGGGAAGTGGGAATTCCACCGCACACGTCTTTGTGAAGCACATTCTGTGTATCAGAGTCTGAGGAGCTGGGAGAGATTCATGAGGAATATGACCTGCCCTTGTGGAGCTCCCAGTCTGAGTGGAGAGACAGACAGGACAACCAGTAACTGCAGAACAGAGCAACGTGGAAAATGTCCTGTAGTATTTGATCTAACAAAGAACTGAGGGAGGGCAAAGGAGAAATGATCAATTCAGATTTATGGAATTGGAAAAAGGCATCGTGTGTTTGATGAATGGATGTAAGTCTTCCAGCAGAAGGTCAGATGTGTAGCAGGAGTTCCCCAAACATTGATTCCCATCTAGGGTGCTTTCCACTCTAAGAATTCTGTGTCCTAGTACCAGTGTGCAGAGAAAACTGAGTAGATGCTGGATGAGCTGTGCCTACAATTATCTGCAAAATGAAAGCTAAAAAGCCGAAGGCCTATTTGTAGCTGAATTACCCAACGCTGAGAGGATCTGCCTGGCAGGATCTGGGTTGGCTGTCCTCGCTGCCCAGAAACAGTGCACAGTTTTCTGCTATCCATCTCACTAGAGCTGGGGACTGTGGCATCCCAATCACAGGTACTAGGGGGCTGGGGGAAGTGCTGAGATGGGGGAACATAGTGGGGGTGGTTATCTCTCCAGGAAGGATCCAGAACACAGTGGCATTTTCAGTACCAGCTTCTGCAGCCTTTGTAGATGTGCTTCCTGCATTCCAGTGCCCTCCTGAAGGGAGGTTTGGGGAACGGGCTCCAGCAGGAGGATGCAGACATCACACAGATTGGCAAGGCCCGCTCTCCTATTTATGGGGGAGAGAGTGTGCTGTGGAACCTGATGGCTGAGAACTTGTTCTTAGGGTGTGCGAGGGGGTGGGGGAAGGAGAGAGGAAAGGGAAACATCTGATTATTTGAGCCCAAGCCCAGCACCACCAAGTGAAGCCCGCCCCGTGAAAGGCAGCGTGAGCCTTCCTTATCTTGAGATTTAGGGGAGCTCTTGCAGCTTGCACCCTGGGAATTCTCCTCAACCCTCCCACACAGCAAGGAAGATGCCTGGCAATGTGTGTTTGCCTGCCTGACTGTCTGCTGCCTGGGAGAGGCTCCCACTTCAGCATCTCTGCCAGAATCTGGAGCCCTGGATGGGTGTGTGGGAGTGGGGCAGGGAGGGGGTGCTGGGGAGGGTATCTGCTGCTCTCACTGGCCAGGGTGGGGGACATCTGTTTGGGGATGAGAGACAGAGTGAGAAGGTGCTTGAGCTATTAGCTGGTTCATCCAGCTCACTCACTCTGAGGGGGCCAGGAAGCAATGATTTGTAAGTTCTGGGGTGTGTGTGTGTGTGTGTGTGAGAGAGAGAGAGAGAGAGAGAGAGAGAGAGGGAGAGGGAGAGGAGAGAGAGGGAGAGAGAGAAGTCATGAGAAAGCAACTTGGGGTAAATAGGCAATACTTGTCCTTAGCAACCGTTACCTTAATCCAAAGTAATTTAAATTATTTTACAAATGTTATTTATTTGTCAAATAAATTTACAAGTATAATTACATATAAATTGGATTGTTGGTTTTGTTGATGGCTTGTTTAAGGGATTATTGAAGAATGAAAACACTTGCTGGAACAATCCGGCCCTCCCTCCCCATTTTACTCAGAAAACAACAAGAAAAAAAATCTTTAGAGAAAAATGTTCTGTCTCCCCATTTTTTCCCACTTGTCCGTTACCTCTCACCACTGCAATTTCTCTCTCTGCTTCCCTTTGATCCCCATGCCAGTTCACTCTGTGTAGTCATTCATTCACTCACTCATTCATTCAATCAATCAGTCAACCAGTTGGTCAGTCAACAGACATATCTCAGGCACACGTGCCAGGCATTAGTATCTACGGGTGGAGGCTGTTAAATACGCTGATTTTCATTTTCATTTAGTCTCAGAGTTTCCGAACAGTTCATTTCACTCCCAAAAGGAGTGCACTTGCAGTCTTCTCTCGGGGAAAATGTCTGATTATCTGAGGCAGCAAAGGCAGCTGGGATGCCCTGGAGGTTTCCTGCATCCTGCCGGGCTTGGCCAAGATGACACCAGGGGCTCTCGCCGATGCTGAGATTCCATGGTTTTGTTGTTATAATTTTTAACGTAATTGAATAGACACGAAGGAAGGACTGTGGTCCCTAAATTAGATTTTCCCCCTTAACTCCCAAGTGATCAATTCCAGTAAAGTCAAAGCCAGACAGGCTCCCTGACTCACGACTCACACTGAGCTCTGCCTTCTCTCCAGTGTTTGACTACCTGAGAGCTGTCTAGATTGAGCTGAAGGAATTCAGAAAAGGGCAGTATGAATTCTTCAGCGTGGAGGCCGACTTTGTGGAGAGGAGGCAGGGCCTATGTCGATGCTGCTCGCTCTATTTTCAGGGCTTGGCACCATTCATCCTCAAAAAGGCTACAGGTCCTCACTCAGAATTAAAGGTAATGATTAAAAATTATGGGCAGGACAGGCCAGGTGCGGTGGCTCACGCCTCTAAGCACTTTGGGAGGCCGAGGTGGGCAGATCACGAGGTCAGGAGTTCGAGACTAGCCTGGCCAATATAGTGAAACACCATCTGTATTAAAAATACAAAAATTAGCCGGGCGTGGTGGTGTGCTCCTGTAGTCCCAGCTACTTGGGAGGCTGAGGCAGAAGAATCACTTGAACCCGGGAGGCAGAGGTTGCAATAAGCCGAGATCATGCCACTGCACTCTAGCCTGGAGGACAGAGCGAGACTCCATCTCAAAAAAAAAAAAAAAAAAAAATTATGGACAGGACAAAAAGGCAGAAATCAAGCACAAGGCTATTTTCTCATCGGAGATCCTGCAGCCTCGCTGAGTCACACCAGGCAGAAGGAAGCAGAGTTTCACTTCAGGCCACATCAGTTCGCTCTAACAGGCAGGTTTTGGCATCCCCACGAGGCGTGTCTCCACTCTGGGAACCTACGAGAGTAAGCTCCATGCTGGCTACCCTGATAATGTGAACCCTCTGCCTGCTGCCCCAGCTGCACTGGTTGCTGGGGAAAGCCTGCATTTTGGGTGTGCCTAGGGCCAGGGCTCAGACCATTATCTCCCTGCAGCCTTGCATGCCTTCCCTTGCCTGGTTACTGTTCTCATCAGAAAAAGCAGGATTCTTGCTTTAAGTCCTGGTGATTTACATGGAGAATAATAAGTTCTGGTTTAATCATCCCTCCAAAGATGAAGAAATTCTCCGCCGAGCCCACTCTTCTCTTGACTTCTGTTCAGAAATCAAGTATTAATATAAATCGAAGCTCTCCCCTTCCTCCCATGCCAGAGGCTGTTCTGCAAAGCTGCCATTCATAGGGAGAACTGGCAATGAAGTGTCTGTCAAAAGGACTGTTTTTACAATTGGGACCTGCCTGTAGTGGTGATGAGGTAATTTCTTCTTAAGCTTCTGGTATCCAAGGAGAGAAAAAAGAACAGCAAAACAAGCTCTGTTAATAAAGGTGTGAGAGTCTTTGGGTGTTTGCTGTTATTAAAGAGACCTTAAGGAAGGCTGCTTCTGAGCTAAAAGCAAACTTTTGTCAAAGGTTCATTTTAGAAGGTTCAAAAGACACCAGAGAGAGAGAGAACAAGAGGCAGGAAGAGGCAGGCACAGAGAGAGGGGATGAGAGGAAGAGAGGGAGCGGGCAGGAGAGCCACGCTGTGCTGGGAGTCACACATGCGGGCTTGGGCAGTTTGATCACTGGAAAAATGTTTTCTGTTAAGGGTTGGTGCAATGGAAGAGAGAAATCTCTCGATTTTTTTTTTTTTAGGATGTGCTTTTGCTGCTGCTGCTCTGTCCGCCTAGAATGCTCTTTTCTGCCCATCTTTAACCCATCTTTTCTAAATGGCTCAGTTCAAATGGCCCCTCCTCCATGAAGCCTTCTTTGATATCCCCAGTGAGATACATAATTGTTTCACCTTCTGTAAGTCAATAGTAGTTTTTTTCTTTAAAATTTTTGTATTTATTTTTATTTTATTTTATTAATTAATTTATTTTTGACACAGAATTTTGCTCTTGTCCTCCAGGCTGGAGCACAATGGTGCGATCTTGGCTCACTGCAACCTCTGCCTCCCAGGTTCAAGCAATTGTACCTGCTTCAGCCTCTCCAGTAGCTGGGATTACAGGCATCTGCCACCACACCCAGCTAATTTTTGTATTTTTTTTTAGTAGGGACGGGGTTTCACCATGTTGGCCAGGCTGGTCTCGAACTCCTGACCTTGGGTGATCCACCAGCCTCAGCCTCCCAAAGTTCTGGGATTATAGGCATGAGCCACCGCGCCCGGCCTATTTTTATTTTTTGAGACAGAATCTCTCTCTGTCACCCAGGCTGGAGTGCAGTGGCATGATCTTGGCTCACTGCAACCTCCGCCTCCCAGGCTCAAGCGATTCTCACGCCTCAGCCTCCTGAGTAGCTGGGACTATAGGCATGTGCCACCATACCTGGCTAATTTTTGTATTTTCAGTAGAGACAGGGTTTTACCATGTTGGCCACGGTGGTCTTGAACTCCTGACCTCAAGTGATCCACCCGCCTCAGCCTCCAAAAGTGCTGAGATTACAGGCATGAGCCACCATGCCCGGCCCAAAATTTTTATTTTTAATTGTGGTAAAATACACATAAGATAAAATTTACCATCTTCAATGTTTCTATGTGTACATTTCAGCAGTGTTAAGTGTATCCACATTGTTGTGCAACCACCCTCCAGAACTTTCTCATCTTGCAAAACTGAAACTTTATCCATTAAAAAACAACTCTCTATTTCCCAATCCCCTCAGTCCCTGCAACTACCATGTTATTTTCCGTCTCTTAACTACTCTAGGTACCCAGTAAGTGAAGTCATACAATAGTAGTCTTTCTGCGACTGGTTTATTGCACTTTATATGATGTCCTCAAGGTTTACCCATGTTGTAGCATGCGTCAAAATTTCTTTCCTTTTCAAGGAATAGTAATTTAATTTAATTTTTAAATGGCATTTATAACATGCTGTCTTATTTTTAAGCTATGTGTGCATATTATATCTCCCCTGTGGAATTTGAAATTCTGAGTTTCTCTCCCTTTGGAGTCCCATTGTACCTACAGCCCAGTGCTTGACAGAGAGTTTGTGCTAAAGAACATTAGTTGAGAGCATCAAAAGACCAATGCTACCCTATTGTCTTGAGTGGGCACTCCTAGACCTCTCTCTCCTTCCATACCATACCCCCAAAAGGCTCAACAGCAATGTTTTGTTTGTTTGTTTGTTTTCTTACAGACAGGGTCTTACTCTGTCACCCGGGCTGTAATGTAGTGGCGTGATCATAGCTCATGGCAACCTTGAACTGTTGGGCTCAAGCAATCCTCCTACCTCAGCCTCCCGACGTGCTGGGACTACAGGTGTGCACCATCACACCCAGCTAATTTTTAAAGTTTTTTGAGAGATAGGGTCTTGCTATGTTGCCCAGACTGGTCTCAAACTCCTGGTCTCAAGCAATCTTCCTGCCTCAGCCTCCCTAAGTGCTTGGATTATAGGCATGAGCCACCATGCCTGGCCTCTAGGGCAATTCAACCTAGTCCATGTTGTCAAGGGGAGATGAGCACAAAGGGATTGGTATCAGCAATTTTAGGCTTGTCTTAGCCTTGAACGAGGCCCTCATCTTCTCCTGGCTTGAGCCTCTGCTTCCTTTTGGGAAACACATTTGAAACACCTTTCCTGAAACAGAAAAGCTGACCCAATCTTAAAAGAACAGAGGGCCAGGACAGAAAGAGTGAGGCGTGCAGGAGACAAGTCATGCAAGAATGGAAGCTAGTATTTAGATTTTTTATCCTGTTAACTTTCTGGATGTGTGTGTCATCCTTGTTAGTAGGCATCTTCTAATAAAGGTGGGGTTGGTAATGGGGTGGGGGTCAGGGGACTGTGGAAGTCTTGCTATTAATCATACTAAGCATCTTTTCTCACCTTCTTCCCCCAAGTCGTCCCTATGGAAGATTTGCCTATTACGCAACTCAGGAACAATAAGGGAAGCCTGGCAAAAATTTGGCTTAGAATCTTGGAGAACTAACTGTAACTTTATGCTTGGTCTGTAATAGCTATTTTTGGAGTTACTTTAGTTAGCTTGGCTCTTAACCCTGCCCTTTCCCTTTGTTCTCCTACAGCCATTTGTAAGAGAGGATCATGGAATGAATACGGGCATTGAGTCAAGCAGTCTGTGTTCCACTGGCGGTGTGACCTGGGGCAGGCCATTTCACCTCACTGAGCCTTAGTTTCCTCACCTGTAAAATGTGAAAAATATCACCTTCCTTACCAGGCTTTTCTGAGGATTTAATGACATCATGTTCAGTGCCCAGTATGGGTGGATAATACCCAGGAGTTTCTTCCTCTTCTCCTCCTAAGTTGACTTGATGCCCCCCGCTGAAGATCGTGGCTGAACTGGCTCAATTCGGATCCAGGACTCCTGACTTTGTCTCTTCCCTAGTTGCCCACCACACCCATGGACACCCTTAGGTAGTTTATCCTTTTGGGACAACTGGATTTATTAGAGAAGGGTATTCTGGGGTGGAATAAGGCCCTTTTCAGTCCCCATGGAGCCTTTTTGGAAGATGAAGTTCTCAAACCCACAAGAGAATTCATAGACGAGCCCACCACCCACAGTTAGGTTTCCCTCTCAAGTGCTTTATCTCCACGTGGGGGCAAATAGCTCTTTGTCTGCATATGTTATTGGAGCTTTTGGAGTCCAGCCTTCAGAAGAGCTCTAATTTTTGGATTCATATCAGTTTATTAGAGAAGCCTAGTTCTAAGGATTAGCAAATGGGTAGGTGCTCAGCCAGCCCAGAACAAGCAGAGCCATGACAGAAGTTTCTGGAATCTCACAGAGTCGGTGTCTTCATGGACTCAGGGGGCCTAAATCCAATAGCCTGGATTTGTCACTTTCCCTTATTCCCTTATCAAACTCTTCCCTTTTGGACATCAGAGAAGGAAAGTACTTCCTGTAAGGGGGCAATTTGCAAAGCTTCATGGAAGTGGCATTTGAGTGTGGCCTTAAAGGATGTGTAGGATTGGGAACCATAGATATTTAGAGGAAGGCATTCCTGGCAGAAGGAACAGCAGCAAAACACAGAAGTGGAAATTAGTAGCAGCATTAATGGAGAATAATTTGGGGAATAAGATATACAAATGGAATAATAAAAATAGCATTAATTAAACATTGTGGGAGTCATTCTGTAAGATGGCCCCTGGTGATTTCCGCCTCCTGTTCTTCATGCCTTATGTAACCCCTCTCCTTGAGTGTGGTCTGGAATTACTGACTCATTTTCAACGCACAGAATGTATCAGAAGTAATGGGATATTCCTTCTGAGAACAGATTATAAAAAAAGAGTGTGACTTCCTTCCTGGCATTTTCGCTTGCTCTCTCTTTAATTGTGTGCTCCAAACAAAGCCAGCTGCCATGTTGTGAGGAAGCCCTGTGTGGAGGACCACATGGTGAGGACAGAGGCCTGCCAACATCCATGTGGTGAGCTTAGATGCACCCCTCCCCAGTTCCAGCCAAGCCTTCAAATGGGACCACTTGACCAACTGCTTGACTACAGTCTCATGAGAGACTTTGAAGCAGAAGCTAAGCTGTGTCCAGATACCTGACCCATACAAATAATGTGAGATAACTGCTTGTTGCTTAAATCACCAAGTTTGGGGATAACTTGTTTGCAGCAATAGATAACTAACATAAACACTTACTATAATGTGCCAGACACTGTGATAGGTCCTTCATAGATCTGATATTTAATCAACAATATTAGGTGGGTATTATTATCCCTTTTTTTTCAATTTAGAAAACTAAGGTTTAGGCATCTGCCTAATTCCTGTTACTATCTAGTAAGTGAAGGATCTGGATACGAACGTATATGCCCTTAACATGGACTCTCTACATTCTACAAGCAGTGCCCATGGTTACAGTTTGGTCCACTCCTGCTGCCCCCTGTGTTGCCCCGCCCCACCTTCCCTGAAGTCTGAAGCCACCCAGCCCTCATGTCTCAGCAGGGCCTGGAAGGAGCCCTGGGGATTCCTCTTAAGTGTTTTGAGCAGAGTCTCACTCTCCATGCTCAGCTGCCTCAGCCAGGCTGTGCCACCTACATCCAGCTCCATCCCTCCGTGGACAGCTATGGCCTGGCCCCTAGGAACACAGCCTCTTGTCCTTGCCTCCTTGCCACCCCTTACCCTTGGCACTTTCTGGGGTCTTAGAAGCCCGGGATAGTGGTGTAACCCTCGGGTGGGGTAACGGTACCCTTTCTCTGACCCTGCTGGAGGTTACTTCCTTGGAGGCCATATCATCTCTTTTAGGACCCCCAAAATACAAATTTTCCATGGATTTATATCATGGGGCTAGGGGAACCCGGAGGGTCCTGCTCCCACTCTAGGGGACAGAGAACCCTAACCCTGTGGGTCCCTCCCTGGTCTGCCCAGCCTTACTCTTCTTCCTCCACAGTTTCACTGGATAGTGGTTTGTTTCAGGGCATTCCCGGGAGACTTAAGCTTGCCACTGCCCCTCAGTCATGTGAGGGATCCCCTCCTTGGGCCTTTGCAGGGAGGCAGGGGTGGAGATGTATGGGATGCTACGTGCTCAGTCCTGGGAGACCGTGGAATTCCTTCAGGTCACAATATCTATTGGCAATGTCATCAAGACCTTTGGCACATTGGCTGAGTCTCAAGAGGTCTATAAATGAATGATTATATCTGGCTAATATTAAAAACAAAGAAACATACTAATTAAACCGAACCTGAAGAGTTAGAACTGACCCTTCCATCTCTGTTCTCTGTTAACCCTTGGCAGGAATGAGCAGTGCCCTATGGCACAGAATGAGCTTACAATGGGCGGATCAAGGTCCCAAGGCAAGCTTTCCCTGGTGGCAGGAGAACTGGGCACTTGTCCCGGCTCCACCACCTGCTGTCTGGATAATCCTAGGAGGTTCACCTCACTCCCTGAACCTGCTTCCTTTTATATTAAACAGGAGGCTGGAGCAAGTCACCGCCAAAGTCCTTCTAATCTCGACTCTGCGGTTTTATGGGACTTTGTTTAATAATTGTTTCTAGGGCTGGCTGATGAGCAGGGTACTCCCCTTTCTGTTCTGTGATCCTCTCCTCTGCTCACAGGCTCCCCGATCTCTCTGCCTCTACCGGAACCAATGTTGCTTTATCTGAGCCACGGTTTCACATTGAAGTGCTCTGTGAGTCAGAGGCTGAAGCACTCAAGGCCCAGCAACAAAGTCTTGGGTAAAGGAGCAACATCTTCTGGTTTCCCGGATCATTCTCAACAAGCCAGGAGTTTTCTTTCAGAGGCACACACAATGTACCAGTCTCTAAACACCTGCAACAGCCCTCCTAACGCCCACTGGGAAGTGGGGAAAGGTGTGGCACAGTGACCGACCTTTAGCCAGCTCCCTCCTTCTAGGAATCAGGTGCCATGCTGGGGACGATCCTATGTGTAGACTCCATTTTATAGAGATGGGAAGTCAGAAAATGCTAGAATCAAGACTTAAAACTCAGCTTTTTGATTCTCAAGTTCATGAGAGCAGACATTATTTCATTAACTCACTCCACATATATTTATTAAAGGAGTCTCAATGGATAATCTGAATTGGCTTCAGGGTGGTTTATGAAGCAGAGAAGTAAAATGCTTTACTAAGTCACATGGCTAGAGAATGCATTTAACTTGCATTATACATTTAGACACCTTTCTCTGGTAGGACTGACTCAGAGCCCATTTAAAATAAATTGAAGGCCGGGTGTGGTAGCTCATGCCTGTAATCCTAGCACTTTGAGAGGCCAAGGCAGGAAGATAGCTCGAGTCCAGGAGTTTGAGACTAGCCTGGACAACACAGTGAGACCCCCGTCTACAAAACAATAAAATAAAATAAAATTAGCTGGGTGTTGTGGCATGCACCTGTGGTCCCAGCTACTCAGGGGGCTGAGGCAGGAAGATCTCATGAGTCTGGGAGGTCGAAGCTGCAGTGAGCCTTGATTGCACCACTGCACTCCAGCCTGGGCAACAGAGCAAAACCCATTTTGAAAAATCAAAAATAAAAATAATAAAATAAATTCAAGAAAATGACAGTTGGGCTCCTCTGTCTTCCTCTGGTTTCTAACAGGACTTCTCCTATTCCAATGGATGTTCTTTGGCCTCCAAAACAGCAGCCCCACCTGGTATTGAAGGGCCGGTGTGTAAACAACCTTCCTTCTATCTTATCCTGGCTGGCTTTATCAGATTTGACTCACTCCCTGGAGCCCCTTGCAAGGACTGGGCTGGGATTGCAGGGCTGAGCAGGAACCGGCTTCTCTAGCCTCTTCAGGGAAGGGCCTTCTAAACTCCACTCTGCCCCATACCCTCCAGCTAGAAACCCAGCCTCCTGCCTTTGGGGAATTTAGCCCCAGTAAGGGCTCAGTGTCTTTTCCACAAGCTCTTTTCCTATGGCCTTTAGGGGCACATGACTTTGAGGAAACCAGACAGCTGGGGGGGACATGAGAATCAGGGCCAGTGCTTGCAGGAAAGAAAGCAAACGCTCTGAATGTGAGCCAGATGGCAGGTCCCCCACACAAGGCAGGGGGCTCAAGAACACTTCCTTTCATGCTAGCAGTACTAGCTGCTCCCACCTTTGTGAAATGCATTTTTGAAAGCAGAACAAATGATCATTTAATTTGAGAAGCCCACACCTCTTAATACTCATAGTATTTTCACCATCATCCTGGCCCCTGGTCAGCTGGAAGAGCAGCAGGGGAGGGGAAGCATCACTTTGGTTTCTACCTCCCAGCTGGGGCAGGTGCAAGGCAGCGCACTCCATCAGCTCCTTGCCCAGAAGGGCAAAATGATGTCTCCTTTCTCCCTCTCTTCCTCTTTCCCTCTCTCCCTCCCTCCTTCCTTCCCTCTTTCCTTTCCTCCCTTCCAACATTTTTTGAGTGAGGATCTTCTGCCAGACATTGTGCAAAATTCGGGGAATCCAAGGTACAGAGAGGAGGCCTGGCTCTGCCCTCCTGGCCCTTCCAGTCCAGTGGGGAGGAGAGGCCTCTTGCCAAGACATGGCAGCTGTGAGGAATGCTACAAAGAGTTCCTGGGTCCTGCGGCGTGGAGTGACTGGAGTGACTGAAGTTACCCGCCTGGGTGGGGTGGGAACAGGACAGGCTGTCCTGGAAAAGTGATGTTTGGGCTGATACCAGAAGGGGCAAACGCGGGATGGAAGTGAGGGCATCCCAGGTAGAGGAGAGGGCCTGGGCAATGGCTGTGAGGGAGAGCTCAGGAAATGGGAAGGCCACCAGTGTGGCCCAGGGCAGAGAGGTCAGGGGACCAGGCAGGAGACAGGATGTGGGGGGAGGCCAGTGCAGAGCATCTGGGCCACAGCCAAGGGTCAAGTTCGTGTTTATGCTGGGAGCCTGGGGAAGCCGGCGAGAGACTGGAGCAGGAGTGGCCTTCAGGTCTTGGGGCGCCCAGTACAGTGCAAGTGATGGGCTGGGGCCCCTCCGCCCTCCTTGTCAAGCAGTGTCCACGGATAAGGGCGTCCCGGGGCGGGGGGGGGGGGGGACGTGGGCGAGGAGATGGTGGAGCTGGGGGAAGGGACAGGGACAGAAGGCAGAAGAGTCACCCTCAGCGTCACCTTCTCTCCCCTCCCTACTCCGGAGGCCAAGCGCCCCAGCGGGAGGCTTCCCTCGCTTACACCGCAGGTGCTGTGAGTCACCCACCTGCGTGGTGAGTCAGGGGAGGAGGCCGAGAAGGCAGGTGGGCGGCGCGGCAGGGCGCCCGGCTTCGCGGGGAGGGGAGCGCTGTCTCCCCACGCGCCCCTCCCCCACGAGCGGCTTCCAGAAACCCGTTTGCCCATCCCCGGCAGGAGGCCTCCGCCCGGCTTCTCGCTCCCTCTTCCCTCTCCCCGACCCCCTCCCGGGCTGTCAGCCGACTGCCACCGTCACCATGGCTACGCGGCTCCCGCTCAGTTCCACAGTCAGCAGGAGTCGAGCAGGGGAGGCGGCTGTCTCCTTGGTCTTCCTGCTGCACCGGGTTCTTTGAAAATCAGCTCCTGACTGCATGCTGCGGATTCCAGGCCCAGCCCCCTTACCTGGAAGGCTCACCTTGAAAGACGGCAGGATGCGACCAGGAAACGGGGCCACAGGCATACCAAGGAAGCTTATTTTGCCTGGCTTCCCTTTTTAAGCACGGATGCATACCGGTGTGTTGGACATGACTGATGAACCAAGATTTGAGGAAGGCCACCCACTGAGTGACTGGAGGTAGACGTGGAAGGCTTTGGTTGCCATAGGCAACTTGGGGCCAGAAAGACCTGGATTCAAATTCTGGCACTTGTCAAAGGGATAAACTGGGACAAACAATTTTACCTTGCTGGGCCTCAGTCTCCTCATCTGTAAAATACGGATAATCCCCCCTTGGTAGATTGGGATGAGGATTAAAGATAATGCATGCAAAATATTTGGCACGTAGCAGGTGCTACCAAATGCTTATTGTTGTTGTTATTACAGAGTTCAGAGCCCTTTGAGACGCTCCACAGTGTTTGCTCATTTGAGGGTGGCACAAAAGGCAGTTTTCCCCAACACCAATTGGAAGACTCCTTGGAGTGTGAATTTCAAGATGGTGGGGTACAGCAATTTCTACCCTCTCGTCGAAAGTCTCATCTGTGCTGGGAGACTGTGTGACCCAGAACCACAGTATAGGAAGATGGTGGAAGGTGAAGGCATGAGCAGAGAAGAAGGGAGGTCCAAGCTGAGTGCCTAGGAACAGGGGTGGCCTACATCAGAGAGGCCAGTTGCTATGGCCCATAGAACCTTGCTAGGTCTCAAGGACTGGGGCATTAGCTGCTGTGGAAGGGAGTAAGGTGAACACAGAGGCATTATTTAGAAGTGTTTACAAGTATTTACAACAGGCAGACAGACTTGCAGGTCTCAAGCCCTACCCACTTCTGCAGGAGAAGAAGTTTATTTTCTACAGAAATTGGACCAGAGACTTCGTGCTAATAATACCAGGTTCAGAGGGAGGCTGCGATGGGGTGAGTTTGCACAATGAGTGAGTGCTTCCCTGACCTAGCCTTAGAACAACAGGGGCAGGAGATTGAAGGATTTCTTTTCTGCAAAAACCAGACCCACTTAAAAAAAAAAAAAAAGACTTACATACATTGACATTTTAAAAATGTTTTATTGCGGGTACATAGCAGGTATATATATATATATATATATAGAGAGAGAGAGAGAGAGAGAGAGAGAGAGAGAGACAGAGAGAGAGAGAGAGAGACATTTGGAGGCTCCTAGCAAAAATGCCCATTATCTATCTGATCACCCTGGAATAAAATACTATCCATGTACACAGAACTTCCAATCAGCTCTCAGCTCTTCAGGGCCTCCTTAAATTTGAGGGGCAGTCAGGGGTCATCACTGAAGAAACTGTCCAACATCACAGAGAATAAAATAATCAAACAGAAAAACAAAAGCATCTAATGAAGGCAGCAGAAACAATGAAAAAGCAGGCGAAGCTGAAGATAAATTATAATTAATATCTTTAGAGGTATAAGGGAAGATGTTATATCCACAGGATGTGGTGAAAAAGGAACAAGCAGGGCAAGAAGGAGTTCCAGGAAGTTAAAAATATGAGATCTAAAATTTCAAAAATTCTATAGCAGTGTTGGAAGATAAAGTTAAGGAAATTTCCCTGAAAGTAAAGCAAAGAAGGGCAATAGGAGAAAAAAAGATAAGAAATCACAAGAGCAATTCAGGAGGTTCAATATCCAATAGGTAGTTTTAGAAAGACAGAACAGACAACATGGTGGTAAGAAAATTATTTAGAAAAAAATACAAAAAAAAAAAAAAAAAAAAAAAAGCCGTAGAAGAACACAAATCTTCAACTGAAATGCTCCAAATGCCCAAGATAATAGCTGACAACAGCCCCGTACCAAGATACACCGTTGGGATATTGCAGAACTAGAGATGGAAAGAAGATCATAAGAGTTTTCAAAAAGAGAACTAAAACGCTTACATGGAAAGGATCAAGAATTGGAATGACACTGGACTTCCCGATAGCAACATGGGAAGCTACAGTACATCAGAAAAATGCCTGCAATATCCCTAGGGATATTTATTTTTGGCCTAAAATTCTATTTCAGCCACACTATCAATCAAATATGATTGATAGTATCAGTCATTGCCAATCCATAAAGACATTTGCAAAATACAAAAAAAATTAAATGCAAAATACAAAAACATTTATATCCAGCGTATCCTTTATTGGGAAGCTACTGGAAGATGCTGTACCACGAAAAAAGAAGGCTTCTAATCTTTTTGTTTGTTTGTTTTGTTTTTTGAAACAGAGTCTAGCTCTGTCGCCAGGCTGGAGTACAGTGGCATGATCTTGGCTCACTGCAACCTCCGCCTTCCTGGTTCAAGGGATTCTCCTGCCTCAGCCTCCCGAGTAGGTGGGACTACAGGTGCCCGCCACCACGCTGGGCTAATTATTTGTATTTTTAGTAAAGATGGGGTTTCACCATGTTGGCCAGTCTGGTCTTAAACTCCTGACCTCATGTGATCCGCCCATCTTGGCCTCCCAAAATGCTGGGATTACGGGCCTGAGCCACCTCACCTGGCCAGAGGGCTTCTAATCTAACAAAGGGGAGAGGCACAGGGAGGTTCCAAGATGGACAGGCCCTGGGACCAGCCGGTCCAGGTCAGCAGAGTGTTGCAGGGCTCTGGGAAGAATTTCTCCAGGGAAACAATGGAATGATTGTAGCCAGGTTTGAGATGTCAAAAATTGTATCAAGTGTTGATTTGCAGACTTCTCAGAAATATGGAAAGACTCAGATGTTTAGAAAAAACAAAGCAAAAGAAAAATGTGGAGGAATTATCAACTCCAGGAAGAAGAAAATGTGGAGAAAAAGAAATGTACTATCATTTCACTACTTGGCTCAGCAGTGAACAATGTTTACTTTACATTATCATAATAATGAAAATGCTACATGTAGATTTAACAAAAAATTGATACACAATTGGAAAGAAAGAAAGTGAAGGAAGGGGAGGAGTAAGTCATCTAAAACATTCACTTACTATAGTGGGAAATAAGTGAATCAAGAGAGAGGAGTATTTGCCTGCTATCTAAAAATATAAATGTAAATATATATATAAAAATCTATGAATGTTGCTTCTGGGGAACAAAAGGAAGATGGGGTAGGAAGGTAGTCAAGGGACTTCTACATGTATTTTGTTCTTAATTTTTTTATTTTTTGAGACGGAGTCTCGCTCTGTCGCCCAGGCTGGAGTGCAGTGGCGCAGTCTCGGCTCACTGCAACCTCTGCCCCCTGGGTTCAAGAAATTCTCCTGCCTCACTCAGCCTCCCTAGTAGCTGGGATTACAGGCATGCACTACCATGCCCAGCTAATCTTTGTATTTTTAGTAGAGAGGGGGTTTTGCCATGTTGGCAAAGCTGGTCTCAAATTCCTGATCTCAAGTGATCTGCCTACCATGGCCTCCCAAATTGCTGAGATTACAGGTGTGAGGCACCACGCCCTGCCATTTTTTTTTTTTTTTTTTTGAGATGAAGTCTCGCTCTGTTGCTCAGGCTGGAGTGCCATGATGTGATTTCGGCTCACTGCAAGCTCCGCCTCCCGGGTTCATGCCATTCTCCTGCCTCAACCTCCCGAGTAGCTGTGACTAAGGCGCCCGCCACCGAGCCCGGCTAATTTTTTTGTATTTTTTAGTAGAGATGGGGTTTCACCATGTTAGCCAGGATGGTCTTGATCTTCTGACCTCGTGATCCGCCTGCCTCGGCCTCCCAAAGTGTTGGAATTACAGGTGTGAGCCACCGTGCCTGGTCCCTGCCAGTATTTTCATAGAATATAAATAAAAATTAAACATCCAGTTAAGGCAAGAAGGCTGGACCTGCATTGGTCAAATGATGGCTTTACCTCCCCAGTACACCTCTGGGGTGATTTTCAAATTCCTCAATCATCAAGTCAGCAAATACAAAGTGACAGACATGTGCGTGCCAATAGGAGAATTTCTGGAACTGGGACTGCCATTCCTCCTGGGAAAATGCCAACAATAACAACTAGCAATGGCTACCACAGGTTTTCAAGGCACCCTGGCAAGTTAGACACCATGCTATTCCCTATTTTCAAAAGCAAACACCAAGACATAGACAGATTCAGGATTTCATAGACGTCTCTGATGTAGTAGGTGGTAGAGGCAGGACCTAATACCAGGTCCTCTGTGGCAGATTATCTTTTCAAAGATGGACCCATCCCTCATGCTCTTCTCCTACCCCTTCATCAAAAAGTGGAGTCTGTTTCTCCACCCCCTGGAATCCGGGAAGTTCTCATGACAGCATTGACCAATACAATAGAGTAGCAGTGATGCCGGGGACTTCTAAGGCAAGTTATCAGAAGCCTTGCAGTTCTTGCTTTGTTCTTGTGGAATGTTCCCCCAGAACATTGTCTTTTGGAAATGAGCTGCTATCCTGGGAGAAGCCGAAGCCATGTGTAGAGGCCATATGGGCACTCCAATCTACATTCCTGCTGGGCCAGGGTCCACTGCCAACCACGTAAGAAAGCGGCCATCTTGGACACTCACCCCAGCTGAGCCTTTGGCTCACTCCAGCCTCAGTCACTGACTAAACTACATGTGAGACCCCAAGTGGAGCCACCCAGTTCAGCTGCCCACCCACAGCAGTGAGATGATAGGAAGATTGTTTGAAGCCACTGTGTTTCGGGGGATTTGTTATGCAGCAACAGATAACTAGAACATCATCTGACACCAAGGTCCATATTCTTTCCTGAACACCATCCTATAAGTGGTTCTCAGCAGACACATATGGGACAATTTTTATTTTGCAGAACTTCTCTGCACCCTGTAGGACTTCCAGCATTCCTTGTCCACAAATACAACGTCTCTTCCCCCATACCATTGTGATAGCTAAAAATGCCCTCACATTTTTCCAACGACTTCCAACGATAACATCCCCAGGTGAAGTCTCTTAAGTAGACAAAACCACCTTGAGATGGTTTAAAACTGAATTGAAAACCTCCAGGTGGAAAAGACAGAGGGTTTTGTTGTTGTTGTTGTTTGTTTGTTTTTTGAAGACAGGGTCTCACTCTGTCACCCAGGCTGGAGTGCAGTGGCACAATTACAGCTCACTGCAGCCTCTGCCTCCCAGGCTCAAGTGATCCTCCCACCTCAGCCTCCCTAGTAGCTGAGACCACAGGCATGCACCACCTCACCTAATTTTTTTGTATTTTTTGTAGAGATGGAGTTTCACTGTATTGCCCAGGCTAATTGCAAACCCCCGGGCTCAAGTGATCCTCCCACCTTGGCCTCCCAATGTGCTGGGATTACAGGCATTAACCGTGGAGCCTGGCCAACAGAGAGGTTCCGTTAGCATGGAAGGATAGAAAGGAAAAGCATGTAGGGTATAGTTACCAAAGTTCGACTGCAGGGCATCTCCCTGCCCTCCCCCTGAGATCTAAATTGCTGGTTGAAACCTCTTTGGCTCTCCTCTCTCTAAGCCTGGTGGAAACTGTTGTAACTATGCCCATGGGGGGAAAGGGTGTTGATGTGGGAGGAAGCTGGGAGATCATCTAGTCTAACCCCCTCACTTCACTGAGCCAGAGAGGGGATGTGCCAGGACCCCCCAATGCAAGTCCCACATTCTTTCCACCACTTCAACAAGGAAACAACTGTGATTGAGGTTATTTAGGTGGCAAATGGACACATTTACCTTTGGCATGCAGGATACAGTTGTCCACGTTGGCCTAGCATGATTGCTGGTTGTGTGAGTTTGCTAGGGCTGCCATAACAATGTACCACACACTGAGTGGCTTAAACAACAGAGATGTATTGTCTCTCAGTTCTGGAGGCTAGGAGTTCATGATCAAGGTGTCAGTAGGGTTGGTTCTTTCTGAGGACTGTGAGAAAGAACCTGTCCCATGCTTTCCCCTAGCTTCTGGTGGCTCACTGGCAATCTTTGCCATTTCTTGGCTAGTGGATCTCTGCCTTCATCTTCACATGATGTCCTCCCTGTGTTTGTCTATGTCCAAATGTCCTCTTTTTATAGAGATAGCACTCCTATTGGATTAGGGCTCGCCCTGCCTCAGTACGACTTCATTTTTGTCTTAACTAAACTAATTGCATCTGCAAGGACTATTTTCCCTCCCTCCCTCCCTCCCTTCCTTCCTTCCTTTTCTCTCTTTCTTTCTTCCTTCCTTCCTTTTCTTCAGGGTCTCGCTCAGTCACCCAGGCTGAAGTGCAGTGGCGTGATCATGACTCACTGCAGCCTCAACCTCCTGGGCTCAAGCAATCCTCCTACCTCATCTTCCCAAGTAGCTGGGACTACAGGCACACACCACCACATCCAGCTAATTTTTTTATTTTCTATTTTTGTACAGTTGAGGTGTCCCTATGTTGCCTAGGCTGGGCTCGAACTTCTGGGCTCAAGCGATCCTCCCGCCTCAGTCTCCTAAAGTATTAAGATTACAGGCATGAGCCACCACACCCGGCTGACTATTTTCTTTAAATAAAGTCTTATTCTGAAGCACTGGGGGTTAGAACTTCAACATACAAATTTGGAGGGGGGGATACACAATTCAACTCATAACACTGATGTGATAAACTCAGGTGCTGTATGTTTCCCATGGGAAGTGTAACCTTGAAGATCTTCCATTTGCATCTTGCTTTGATTCTTGGCTTAAAACTCTGTGTGAAGCAGTGAATCTACCTGAAAAATTTTATTAGCCCAGGTGAGACCAGGAACCTGTCTCTTTTTTCCTGAGACGGCATGTTGCAGCCTGAGCTCTGCTATGGCAACTATAGAAAATCTTTGACGGGCCCCTAATCTGCTTCAGTAGACACACCTGTGTCAGCTGTGACCTACCTGTGAGTCATATTTTGCCTTCAGAAGGATCCCAAAGTGTATTAGCTGGCTGAAAACTCCTAAAAAATGTAACCACCTGGGAGGATAATGCGTCTTACAGCTTTAGAAGCACAAGGTATTTGTGGACAGACAATGGAATTCGAGAGAATATGGGAAAAGCTTGATGTCATTGCAAGTCCAGGGAGATGTATTCAGTCATTTATTTATTCATACTTTTTTTTAGCAAGTTCTTATTGAGCACTCAAGATGAGCTAGACACTGTGAAAATCTAGTGGGAAAGAAAACCATATGAGCGATTTCCAATTGTGATAAATGATGCAAGGCAATTGACAGTCTGTGGTAATAAGGCACAATATGGATATTGAGTTTTAAAGGTGTTCCAGGAGCCCTCTGTAATGAGGCACCATTGAAGCTGAGACCTGAAGAGTTTAGAGATGCATTCCAGGTGGCAGGGCAGCTTGTGTGCCGGCCCTGAGTTGGGGATGAACTTGGTGTGTTTAAGGAAAAAGCAAATATTCAATGGAGGAGGCAAAAGGTGAGTTGGAGAGCAAGGTGTGGGCATGGACGGGGAAATAGGATGTTATGCGATAGATGAAAAGCCCCTGAGGAATTTCAAGCAAGAGAGTGACATGATTTGACTTCTGTTTTGAAAACAATGTCTCCCCACCCATCAGAATGGCAAAGATTAAAGTTTGAAACACACAAAGATGTGGGAGACAGACTGACTCATCTATTGCTGTGGAAGTATAAACTGATACTAACCCTAAGGGGAGAAATGTGGCAGTATTTATCAGAATAAAAAATGCACATACCCTTAGACCCAGCAACTTTTCTTTCATGAATTTATCCTGCATGTGTATGTTTTAAAATCAATATATGGAAGGTTACTCATTGCAACATTGTGTATAACTACAAAAGATTAGAAAAGACCTAAATATCAATGAAGGACTAAATCTAACAATATCAACCAATGAGGATTTGGATAAACATACATTGTTTATCCACACAACGTGCTGCTGTGCAGCTGTAGGGATTGAGTGAGTTCTTTATGTACTGATAATAGTCAGTCTCTGAGATATACATATAGTCAATTTTTAAAACCACTTGTATAGTGTATATATCATTTGTATAAGTATAGGATGTGTGAGTTTGCTTGTGTGTCTACTGGGTCCTCGAGGAAGCAGACACTGGGTTGGAATTAGAAATGCAAAAGATTTATTGGGGGAAATGACCGTGCAGGAAACAGGGGAGAGGGGGCAAGCAGTAGGGCAGGAAGAGCTGTTAAATCCCAAGGCTGGTCTGAAGTCTGGAAAAGGATTGGGAGAAGGAAGGAGGATGGGGTAGGAAGAGCCTCAGACTGCAGTGCAGCTCTAGAGAAGATCTCAGCCATAGAGCCAAGAGTACCATTAAAGGAGCCTTGTGTCAGGCAGAACTGGCCCTGCTCAAGGCCTTCCGCTGGGTTGTCATTGGCTGCGAGCAACCTGGGGAGAATGTGGCCTCAGTATGACCACTGTGGTGGGTTCCTAAGTGCAGCAGCCAGAGGCTGTCAGCTGACACTCCTCACTGTAGGTTCTCTGTTGAAGACAAGTCTGTGCCGCCCCTCCATGGCTGCCACAGATTTATATGCACGGAGCCCCTCAGGAAGGATGTAAGGTACAACACTACATACTAACTACTCCGGAAGAGAGGAACTGGGTGGCCGGACCACAGAAGTGGGAGGCAGACTTTTCACCATGTCCTCCTTCCCACTATTTGAATTTTTTTTCAACATTTAATTGAGTGGCATTTAGTGCGTTCACAATGTCATGCAACCACCACCTCTGTCAGTTCCAAAACCTTTTCATCACCTCAAAATGAAACCCTATACCCACTAAGCAATGACTCCCCATTCCCTCTTCTCCCTCCCTCCCTCAAATGCTGGCAACCACCAATCTGCTTTCCATCTCTGTGGATTTGCTTATTCTGGGTATTTCATATAAATGGAATAATACAATACCTCACCTGTTTCATCCGGCCTCTTTCACTTAGCATAATGCTTTCAGGGTTCATTCATGTAGCATATATTGGTACTTCATTTCTTTTTATGGCTGAATAATATTCCACTGTATGAATACACCCCAATTTGTGCATCCATTAATTCATTGATGGACATCTAAGCTATTTCCACCTTATGGCTATGTGGATTAGCGCTGCTAGGAATATGCATGTCTGTGTATTTGTTTGAATACTCACTTTCAATTCCTTTGGCTATATACCTAGAAGTGGAATTGCTGGATCATATGGTAATTTCATGCTTAACTTTTGGAGGAAATGCCGAACTATTTTCCAAAGCGGCTGCATTGTTCTACACTCCTATCAAGGTTCCGATTTCTCCACATCCTCACCAACACTTGCTATTTGTTGTTTGGTTTTTGGATGGTGGACGTCCTAATGGGTAGGAGATGGTATCTCATGGTTCTGAGTTGCATTTCCCTTATAATTAGTGGCCTTGAGCATCTTTTCCTATGCTTATTGTACATTCGTATGTCTTCTTTGGAGAAATGTCTATTCGGGTCTTTTGCCCATTTTTTTTAGTTGGCTTGCTTGTCTTTTTGTTGGTAAGTTGTCAGAGTTCTCTATATAATCTGGATACTAGGCCCTTATCACTATTTGAATTTTATTCCATGTAAATTTGTCACTGGCTCAAAAAGGAAATAAAATGTAAGATGCAAAAGAATAAAAAAGTCTTGGCTGTGGACAATAAGTGCGTATGGAAGCCAGGGGACTAGTCACTAAGCTATCTCAGTATCCAGGCTGGAGACAGTGGTGGCTTAGGCATGGTGGGGACAGTGGGGATGGAGAGAATTGGGAAATGTGAGATGGGAATATGGTTTGGATGTAGGGGTGTGAAGAGAGAAAGGGAGGAATCAGGGTTCTTATTTGAACTTCTGGGTGGGGGTGCCATTTACCTAGAGGAGGGGCAGGCTCGGGACAGGGTGTAGGAGTAAGGAATGAAGGGCTTGGCTTTGGGCATGTTAGGTCTGAAGCGCCTGTGAGTCACCTAAGTTGTGAGGCTGCACGGGGAGTGTGATCTGTGAGTGTGCAGTTTAGATTTCCTGCTGATACTTTCCCCTCAAAATACTGCCAGTATCTGTAGAGGACAACTGGCCATTTCCAGGTGGAGAGAGGAGACAGACACGCTCCTGGGAGGCGAGAGAGGAGGAAAAAGGCCTGACGGCAGATCGCAGTTGATTCAAGTGCCCACCCGAGGGGGCTTAAGCCTGAGAATGACATGACATGGTTTGCATCATGGAAAGATCTCTCTGGTGGCAACAGGACAGACAAATGGGAGGGAAGTCAGAAGGAGGCACAGTGGGGAGTATGGGAGCAGAAGCAGCGCAGAGCCGGTGGCTGTGGGGATGAGGGTATGGCCTGGATATGGCTGGGATATGAGATGGGGAGGGGTCGGTGGGCTAGAGCCACTCCCAGCTTTCTGGCCCAAGTTTCTGTGCAGGCGATGGCACCAAGTCCCAAAAGCAAATGGAGGAGGAAGGGCAAGCTGTGTTGGAGGAGGAAGAAGGAAGCCAACCCTTAGGAAGTGTAAACCTGACTCTGTTCTCAGGGACAGGCCTGTTGTGGTGAGAATCCGTTTCTCATGCTGGCTCTCGCCACACCCCACGGCAGTCCTGTGCCGGGAACGTCAGGAGATCCTCATTCAACCAGGGTCAGCGACTCTTCCCTTCCTGGCCCCCACATCAGCCCTGTCACCTTAAACATGCTGCCGTCACACATCTCGCTTCAGCCACCATCCTGCCCCTGTCTTTCGACCTGTCCCCACCTTCAGTGCCCCCATCTGTCCTTGACACAGAGGCCAGTCTATGTCCTTACATTCTGCCATCAGTTACTGCCTTCTCCCCCAACTCTCACATTACTGCCTTCTCCCCATCCTCTTGTCAAAATCCAGTGGCTTTTGCTGACTGAGAGTTAAGCTTCACGGTCCTCACATTCTGAGCTCCCCCTTCTTTTCACCTGTTAATATATTTATCTTCTTTCCAGACCCAGCCAAAGTCCTTTCCTCCCCCAACCCTCCTCCCTCAAAGCAGCCCTCCACGAAGCCTTCTCGGGCCACACCGAGCTCCTTTCCCTGAGCTCCGCAGGTCCTGGAGTCTGCCGCAGAACCCACACTTCCTGACATGGGGCCCTGGGCTCTTCATTGCCTTCCCCACTTGGCTCTTGGAGGTGGACGCCAAGACTTGTGTCTAGAGCGTCCTTCACAGAGAAGCCAGGTGGGAGGGAGACAGTGACCATCTGCCTCCACTGTCCCTGTGCCACAGCTCTGTGTTCTCAGCTCCCAACCTATCCTCCCTTGATGCTTGTCTTGACAGACAAGAAAGACTGCCCACCATAGCCCTTGGCCTGGCTCTGCTGTTCCTGAATCCCCACGGCCAGCCGTTCATTCTGAGCAGCCTTGGCGGTGTGCGAGCAGGCCTGATGGAGGATCCTACACTGGGATCCCCCAGACCTCACCAGGGAAGTTGGTTGCCATTGGTGGTGCAGAGCTGCATGGACAGGGATATGGCTGAGATCATCCTTCCCTTTCCTTCCTGCCCGCTTCCCATCCTCCTTCCTCACAGCTGCAGCACCTGGCTGTGAATCACAGGAAGGCAAGCACTGGTTTGTGGAAATACCTAAGAAGGCCGTTTCTCTCTTTTCTTTTCTTTCCTTTTTTTTCCTTTCCTTTCATTTTCCTTCCTTTCTTTTTTTCTCCTTCCTTCCTTCTTCTTTCTCTCTCTCTCTCCTTTCTTTCTTTCTTTCTTTCCTTCCTTCCTTCCTCTCTCTTCCTTCCTTCTTTCTTCTTTCTTTCTTTCTTTCTTTCTTTCTTTCTTTCTTTCTTTCTTTCTCTCTCTCTCTTTCTTTCTTTCTTTCCTTCTTTTTTTTCTCTAAATATTAGCTGAAAGAGCTTAGGCTCAAGAGTTCTGAGAAAATCATTACTTTTCTAAGTAAAACTAAAGCTCAGACCTTCCAGTCTTCGCTACAAAGGAAGATTTTCTACAAAGATGGTGGGGGGCATTTTCACTTGAATATCTGACTCTTGTTCCCAGGATCAGTTTTCACTGGGCTCTCTCTTTCCAAATTGACCACACAAGAAGTGTGTTTAAACAAGAAGTGACTGAAGGCTCGGGGATAACTAAGAGTTAATCTGTTTACACAGTGAGATGGCTCAGCCTGGCTGTGTAGACGTCACCTGCTCATTGGCCCTTAGGCCAATGCTTACTGGCGCTACCAAGGAGTCTAGAATCCTCCAGTTCCCCGCTTGGATCTCATATGGCCCCCCACCCCCTGGAGGAGGAACCCACAGTGCACCAGCCATTTAGTCCTCACAAGCAGGCAGGGCGGAGTTGGGCAGGATTCAAAATGAGGTGGCCTGACACACACCCCCTGAGCTGACTCCCTGCAGAGGATGAGGGGCTGTTGTCCTGCTAGTATGACATGAGGGTCACTGGACAGACCCTCTTGTCCTCAGATCATCTTCTCTCCCCCTTCTCAAGGTGCCTAAAACGGCTCCATTCAGGATTCACACTGCTGAACTTATTACGTTTTGGCCTTCAAAAATTCCCTAATAAATGCAAATACTCCATAGTCTGGTAACATTTTTCCTTTGATTGATAAGTCTGGATGAGGCAGAGAAGAAAAGAGAGTTTTATTTTAACCATTTTAAAGTGTACGATTTAATGACTTCCAGGACATTGACAGTATTGCACAACCATCACTTCTAACTCCAGGACATTTTCATCACCCCAAAAGAAACCTTATACCCATTAAGCAGTAACTATCTATACCTCTCCCCTCCAAAGTTCCTGGCATCCACAAATCTAGTTTCTTTCTTTCTTTCTTCTTTCTTTTTTTTTTTGAGACAGAGTTTCGCTCTTGTTGCCCAGGCTGGGGTGCAATGGCAGATCTCAGCTCACCACAACCTCCACTTCCCAGGTTCAAGCGATTCTCCTGCCTCAGCCTCCCGAGTAGCTGCGATTACAGGCGTGAGCCACTGTGCCCAGCCCACATATCTAATTTCTGACTCTATGGACTTGCTTATTCTGGCCATTTTATATAAATGGGATCCTATAATACATGACCTTTTGCATCTCACTTTGACTTAGCATCTTGCTTTCAAAGTTCATCCATGTTGTAGCATGTATAGTACTTCCTTTTTTATGGCTGAATAATATTCCATTGTTTGGATATATCACATATTGTTTATCCGTTCATCAGTTGATGGACATTTGGGTAGTTTCCACATTTTGGCTCTTAGGAATAGAACTGCTGTGAACTTCCATGCACCAGTTTTTGTTGGAATACCTGTTTTCTATACTCTTGGACCTATACAGTACCTAGGAGTGGAATTGCTGGGTCATGTGGTAACTCTACCTTTGACCTTTTGAGGAATTGCAGACTGTTTTCCAGGAACAGAGATTTTTAAGAGTGAAATGTTTTGAGAGTGGAGAGGAAGCCCAGACATTGGTGCTGCCAGGGGGTGAGAAGGTTAAACAAGGAGCTCAAAAGGGGGAGAGGGGAAGGTTCAACACAAATTACCCAACTTTCCAGTCTGTCCCAGAAGCTGGATGACCATGGCAGTCAACAGCCACGTTTCTCCCCAGATCTTTCTCATCTCTCTGCCTACCACCCAGTGCCTGGCACAGAGCGCTTGCTGGTAAACACTGGTTGGACGCATAGCTGTCTACCGAGCACCAGCTCTGACCCTCACTCTAGTCCCTCCATCCTCCCTTCCATTTTCTCCCAATGTCTCCATCTTCACCTCCTCTGATTTGAAGCAGAGCTTTGTTCCAATGTCCTAGTTTTGTCTCGGGCATACGAGTGCAGCAGTCGGGGACCTCCTTACCCTTTCCAGAGCATGCATGGTGCATTTGGAGGCTGGGCGCTTACAAGGTGAAGGCAAAGATGCAAGCCAGGGAGCACATACTGAGGTGGAGGAAAGAGACCATGACTCGGAGCATAATTACTCACAGGAGTTATGGCAAGGGGGCATCCCGGGCAGCATGAAAGGTAGGATTGCTTTGCAGTGCTTAACTGTGAGGCTGGGCCATGAGGGGCCCCTTCCTCTTCTGGCTCTCTTCAACCTGCCTGTCTGAAGAAATTGCCAGCTCCCTCCAGGGAAGAGCAACAAGCAGCCCAGGATGGAAATCGAGGGGAAGACACAGGCCTCAGAGCTGGGGAGTGGGGAAGGGTGAGGGGAGTAGGAGGGTCTGAGAGAATGAGAACTCAGAGGGAAGGAGTAAGGAGAGAGGGAGATCTCGGGTGAGGGCTGGCAAGCTGAGGGTAGGACCCACACACTGGGACATTTGGATGGTCTTCCCCATATTTACTGGGTCATTGTTTCCTACAGCCTACGTTTCTCAGGACATCCAAAGTGACTCTTCCAGAATAGGACCCAGATCATGCCACTCCTGCACTCCAGTACTTCTGCGGTTTCCCATCTCAATCAGATTAAAAGCTAAAGCCCATAAAATGGCCCACCTGGCCCTACGTAATCTGGCCTCCCACCCAGACCCTCCACTCCTTCTCTGACCTCTTCTCTGCTCTCTCCCCCTCTTTCCCTCAGCTCCAGCCTCCCTACTTCCTGCTGCTCCTGAGACCTGCCTCAGGGCCTCTGCATGCCCTTTTCTCTGCCAGCTCACCCTTCCCCTGATGCCCATGTGGCCAGGAGTCTCACTTTCTGCACTTCTCTGCTCAAATGCCACCATGTGGGCGAAGCCTTCCTTTACCACTGTTTATAAAATGGGAACTCTACCCCCACCCTTTGCACCTTCTAATCCCCATTCTCTGCAGTATTTTTTCTCTACAGAATGCACGATCTGGCACACTTTAGGTTTCCTTTGCTGTCTCTTTTTTTTATTAGGATGTAACTCCAGAAAGGCAAAGAGTCTGTTTTGTTCTCTGATATATTCCCAGTCACTAAACCAATGTTGGGCACATAGTAGGCCTTCAATATTGTGAAATGGATGAATAAACAAATAAATTATTGAAAATATTTTTTCCTGAAATCAATATATTTATAAAGGAAAAGTCTCAAAAATCACTTGGATTCTTAGTGCATTGTTTTGTTTCAAAACTTATCATGGAAAAATAATTTTATTTTCATGGTTGGGAACTACAATGACAGGAGGTGGCCAGAATCTCTGGGGACCTGTCGCTGACCACACTGTGCCTTTCTCCAGTGTCTTAGCAGAGGCCTCGTCCCACAGTAGAGGCTACTGTGCATGAGGTGCTGCTGCTGCAAGCTGCCTGTCGACTCTATAACCATCGCCAGGAGTTTTCCTCCTGCTAGCGTGATGCCAAGTATTGTCTCTTCTCATAGATCATGCTGGCTAAATCCGAGGTCAGAATTCAGGGGAAATTCCTCTGAAGTTTTGGAACCAGGAAAGACCACATGGCTGCTCACCCCAGAGAGGGCCTGACCACAGAACCCAGAACGTCTGACACAGCGAGCCTTCTTTGCTCTGGGGGACCTGCTACCCTCTATGGGTCACAGAGCCAAACTGTAGCTTAGCTCCCTGCTTTGCATTTGGGGAGAGTGTGAGATTTGCATCCAAACTGGCCAAGATGCTTAATGCTGAGGCCAGCTAAGAGAAGTGAGAGGAGTGTGTGGGGGTGGGGGGTGGAGAGAGAGAGAGAAAGATTGCGAGAGCGTCTATGTTCAAGTGGTCGGGTGGGGGTGGGTGGTGATCACTCAGGGCTGGGGAGGAAGAGCACATGGGTTTGGGAGTTAGGAGTCAGTGAAATGTGGGTTCAGGTCCTAGCCAGCCCCCTTATGATGCATACAACAATGGGAAAGTCATTTCACTTTGGTAAGTGTCCCATTCATGAGCTGTCAAGTGGTAGGCGTTTGGCCAAATAATGCTTCAGATACCTTCTAGTTAAAAAAGAAAAAAAAAAAAGCACAAAAATTCTATAGCTCAATATCCAAGGCTGTATTTAGGCCACTACACATTGCCCACTAAAGATTTTTTTAACATGTCTTTGGCCATGTTAAGCTGAATATTTCTACTGTCTCTGGAATGGAGGTTGCACTTTGGAGAACTGGGAGGTTGAGGGGGAGTCTTTTCCCTTCCCGCTCACCCTGTCTGGGTCCACTGACCCCCTGATTATAAAGTAGAGGGTGTGTGAGTGTGTGTGTGTGTATGTGTGTGTGTGTGTGTGTGTGTGTGTGTGGCAGTGGAATGTGGCAGAATGACAGGCTCCCACCCATGGTCTCTGGGTAGGCAGAAAATGTGCAGAAAACACGATGTCCATCGGCCATGGCTCTGGCAAGGGGAGCTAGCCCATGCTTCTCACACTTAGTGTGCTGCTTCTCCTCAGGACTGGCTGCAACCTGAGGCTGGGCTGGTGGCCTCTCTTGTTTCTCAGGATCCCAGTAAAGCGGCCGGAAGGTGAGGGAAAGAAGGGAGTGGGTCTGCCTCCTCCTCTGTTTGACTCACGGTTGTAACTTGTCAGCACATTGACAGGTTTTTTTGTTTTTCAGTCAAATGCCGCTTTTGTTGGATGTCTGAGTGAAAAGCATGGTACACTCACATAATCAAAGCCCTGCCGTGTGTAGGGGGTGGGGCGGGGGCAGTCAGTCTTTATTGTATGAGCAATTGTATATTCCCGAAAGCCAGAATAATTTGAGGCACAAAATCTAAATAGATTTCTGCTACTATTAGATTGCTTGAATGCATTTTACGAGAGAGAGAGAGAGAGAGAGAGAAGCTGCTTTTGCTCCTCCTCCACCCACCCTCTGAGATGGGTGGCAGCTGACCTCGCAGGGGACAGTGGTTCGGGCAGGTAGGAGCTGAGTGGCGTGGGCGTGGGAGGCTCCATGCTCCTCCAGGACAAAGGCTCTGTCTTCATCTCTGACCTGCAGTGTCCCGTGTCGTCTGGGGCTCACCCTGGGCACTCGTGCTGGTGAAGGAGTAACTCAGGAAGGGCAGGACAAGTGATGAGCGTGTGTATATCTGGGGACCCAGAAGGCTATGGGGGCAACTGTGTGGCTCTTGCCTGTCACCAGTAGGCTTTCTGACCCCTGGGCTCTATCCATCAGGGTCACCAATGAGACTTACTGATCTGAAGCTCTCAGAGTTGAAGCTCACGTCCTCAGGCCACATCAAGGTGCAGCCATCCACTAACCCCAGCATCACCCTGCTTTGTTTCCGCACTGAGCACCTGCTGCTCCGTCACCCTCTCAACTGTGCCAATTGCAATTCTTCAGCATCCATGGTGATTTCAACATCCATGGGAGATGGTCTGTTAACACTCTGTCCTCTCGTTCCTTGGTCCCCTCTCCCACCTAGATCCTAGACCTTCCTGTTACTGAGAACCACAAAACCTTCATAACTTCTTCACTCACCTCCCAACTTCTCAGCTCTGCCCACTCCTTCCAGAACCCCAGTTCCCGCTATTCCTCAACTGGATCGTGACCTAAAGTCACCAATCCTACCACATTTTAAGTGTCTGTCATCACTCTCATGTTCCCCATTTCCCGCTTACCCAACATAAATTCCATGGTCAACCACCCTTACAATGACTCATATTACACATGAGTCATTGGAATGGTGAGTGCAATGTAACTGCATATCAAATCTGTAACCTCACAGGCACATTAACTCCCCAACCCTCTCTCGCCTTGTGGTGCTCACAAAATTGCAGCCCTGGTTGAATCCAACCCTCTGTTTATTTCATAGCTGTCTGACTCCCCCATCTCAGCAATCCAACCCCACAGTTGAACATGGACAGAGAAAGACGTTACAAGCACGCTGGTTGGTTTTATTTTGAATTAAAATGAATCCTTGGTGCTTACTGAAAATGCAACCATGCTCCCTCATCCATTCATTTTCTTATTTTCCTACATGACTACTTTTTCACTGTCTGTCCTCCAACCTCTAGCATCTCCATCTCCATCCTCACTTTCCATTGGCGACATTGCTTCTAGTTTCACTTAGGAAATAGGAATATTAAAGGGAATTTCAATCGGTCCATGTATCATATCTACTCATCCAATGGCAACCAAACCCACACATTCTTCCTTCCCTTCTGTGTCCATGAATGACCACCATGCTCCCTGCTTGTGGTAGAATGCCTATGTCCTAATGCCCAGAACCTGTGAATATGTTAGCTGACACGACGAAAGGTATTTTGCAGATGTGATTTAAGGTAAGGGTCTTGAGATGGCGGGATTATCCTAGATTTTCTGGGAGGGCCCATTGTAATCACAAAAGTCATCATTAGAGGGAGGTAGGGTCTAAGTCAGAAAAGGCCAAGTGCAGGTAGAAGCAAAGGGAGAGATTTGAAAATGGCCAGGAGCCAAGGAATGCAGGTGTCTTCTAGAGGGTGGAAAAAGCAAGGAAATAGATTCTCCCCTAGAGCTTCCAGAGGAAATGCAGCCATCTGGATACCTTAATTTCTGACCACCAGAAGTTTAAAATAATAAATTTATGTTTGTTTTAACTTACTAAATTTGTGCTAATCTGTTACAGCAGCAATAGGAAATAATACATCATTAAAGTCACCGGCTTCTCTTGTACTCCAGCCAGCAATTCTGCCCTCTCTCCTACATCATCAAATTTTCCCTCTTTTGGATAATCTTATTAACACATACATATACTGATTTTTTAATTAAAAAAATAAGCACAGAACCTCTCTTGACTCTACATTCTGCTCTAGCGATGAGTCTATTTCTCTGCCACTTATTGTAGAAAACTTCTGAAGAGTCTGTCCTCTCAATCTCTGTTAAACCTTCACCAATCAGGCTTTTTACCTTCCACTCCTGCTCCATTGAAATTGCTCTTGCCAAGGTCATGGATGACCTGCAGTTACTACATCTAATGATCCATTCAAACTTGTCTATTTTTATTTTTATTTTTTTGAGACAGGCTCTCACTCTGTTGCCAGGCTGGAGTGCAGTGGCGCAATCACAGCTCACTATAGCCTCAACCTCCCCAGCTCAAGCAATCCTCCCACCTCAACCTCCCAAGTAGCTAGGACCATGGCTGCATGCCATCATGCCCAGCTAATTTCTGTATTTTTTGTAGAGATGGTGTCTTGGTATGTTCCCTAGGCTGATCTCAACTCCTGAGCTCAAATATCCTCCTACCTTGGCCTCCCAAAGTGCTAGGATTACAGGCATAAGTCATTGCACCTGGCCTGACTTATCTTTTTCTTTTTTTTTTGAGACGAAGTCTCACTCTTGTCACCCAGGCTGGAGTGCAATGGCGTGATCTCAGCTCACTGCAACCTCCATCTCCCAGGTTCAAGGGATTCTCCTGCCTCAGCCTCCCGAGTAGCTGGGATTACAGGCACCCGCCACCACGCCTGGCTCATTTTTGTATTTTTAGTAGAGACAGGGTTTCACCACGTTGGCCAGACTGGTCTCAAACTCCTGACCTCAGGCGATCTGCCCGCCTCAGCCTTCTGAAGTGTTGAGATCACAGGTGTGAGCAACCTCACCCGGCCTGACTTGTCTTCGTAATGGACCCGTCACAGCATTTGACGTAAGCTGTTCTTCACTTCTTGCAGCCTTGCTCCATTGTGTCTGAGACGTCACACTCACTTAGTTCTCTTCTTTCCTCCCTGGCTTCTTTTCTGTCTCCTCTGTGGGTTCTCCCATTTCTTGGATCTCTAAATGTTGGGGTGCCCTGGGCTCTATCCTCTGATCCCCCTTCTCTACCTGTCCTCAGTGATTCCATCCAGTCTTACATCTACAAATGCCATCCTTAGGCTCCTGATTCCCAACTTTATGTCCCGGCCAGAACATCCCACTCCAGGCTTGGACATCCAACCCCGCACCTTGTATCTCAACCGCACGTCTGATTCATGTTTTACACTTCCCTCTCTAAAACAGAACTTAGTCTACAGCTGTTCCTCCCTCAGGCTCTCCCAGCTCAGCTCATGTCCCACCATCCCTTTAATTTCTCAGGGGAAACCCCTTGGAGTCAGTAATCCTTCACTGTCACCAGATTCACCCCATCAGCAAAATGCTTGACTCCTCCTTGAAAACACTTTCAATGTTTGACATTCTCATGTCTTCTTCCACTTCCACCACATTTCCAGTCGCCTTTTTCTTTTACCTGTACTAAAATGAAGATCAGACCACATCACACATCTGGTTATTTCCATGGATTTTCCATGGGTTTCCCATCTGAGTAAAGGCCAGAATCCTTTCTAGGCCTGACAGGGCCCCACCTGACCTGGCCCCCTCCCCCTCTGAGTTTATCCCCTGCCACTCCAGCTAGTTGGCTTCACTCTACCACCCGGCCCCTCGCTGATCCCAGGGCCACACCCGCTCAGCACACTTCCACTCCCGGCCTGCTTAACTTGCTGTAACCCTGTCTTAGCCTCCTGGGGCTACTGTAACAAATGACCACAAAATCGATGCCTTGAAACATCCAGAATGTATTATCTTATGGTTCTGGAGAGCTGAGGTCCTAAAGTCAAGGTGTCAGAAGGGCTGCGTTTTCTCTGGAGGCTCTGGGGGGCAGTCTGTTTCCTTGCCTTTTCCAGCTTATTAGAGGCTGCATTCCGTGGTTCCTGGCTGCTTCCTCCATTATCAAAGCCAGCAGTGTAGCCTTTTCCAATCTCTCATTCTGTCATCACTTTTTCTGACTTTGACCCTCTTACCTCCCTCTTTTTTTTTTTGAGATGGAGTCTCTCTGTCGCCCAGGCTGGGAGTGCAGTGGCACAATCTCAGCTCACTGCAACCTCCACCTCATGGGTTCAAGAGATTCTCATATCTCAGCCTCCCAAGTAGCTGGGACTACAGGCGTGAGCCACCACACCCGGCCCCTCATACCTCCCTCTTATAGGGACCCTTGAGTTTACATTGAGACCACCCAGATAATCCAGGATAATCCCAGTGTCTCAAGAACCTTAATTTAATCATGTCTGCAAAGTAAACCAACATATTCACAAGTTCTGGGGATTAGGACATGGACATCTCTGGTAGCCATTATTCAGTCTGCCACACTCCTCTATCTTGAATATTATTTCTCTAATTATGATTATGATTATTGTTTTTGAGACAAGGTCTCCCTCTGTTTGCCCAAGTTGGAGTGCAGTGGTACGATCACAGCTCACTACAGCCTGGACCTCCTAGGCTCAAGTGATCCTCCTGCCTCAGCCTCCTGAGTAGCCACCAGCATGCCTGACTAATTTTTTATTGTTTGTAGAGACAGGGTCTCACTATGTTGCCCAGGCTGGTCTCAAACTCCTGGCCTTTAGTGATCCTCCCACCTCAGCCTCCCAAAGTGCTAGTATTATAGGTGTGAGCCATCACAATTGGCTCTTCTTGTAATTATAAATACATCTCCCTTGCTTCCTTCAGGTCAACTTAATGTCACCTTCACATCAAGACCACCCTTGACTATCCCATATAAAACAGCCATTGGCCAGGTGCAGTGGCTCACGCCTGTAATCCCAGCACTTTGGGAGGCAGAGGCAGGTGGATCACTTGAGGCCAGGAGTTTGAGACCAGCCTGGCCAATATAGTGAAACCCCATCTCTACTAAAAATACAAAAATTAACCAAGCATGGTGGTGCATGCCTGTAATCCCAGCTACTCAGGAGGCTGTGACACTAGAATCGCTTGAACCGGGAGGCAGAGGTTGCAGTAAGCAGAGATCAAGCCACTGTACTCCAGCCTGGGCGACAGAGTGAGACCCTGTCTCAAAAAATAAAAAATAAAAAAAACCCCAGCCACCTCCCACCCCAACCCTATGCTCCCTTTCCTCCCTACCCTGTTATTTTTTCTGTAGCATGCATCACTCCCTGACGGACCATGTATTTTCTTGTTTGTTTTCTGTAGTGAACGTAAGCTCCACAAGGACAGGGATGTTTTACTGCTAGATGCCCAGCAACCAGACTATGTCTGGCACATGTAAGTATTCAATAAATAATTGCTGAAAGAATGAATGGCTGACAGCAGTGCCAGTCTCCCAGCATTGGGTACTCAGCTGGGCCCTTAGGAGACCAATGAACACCAGCAATGAACTTGTTTAAGGCAAACTCCAAAAGGAAAGGGGCCAAACTGTGCAGCCCACTTTAATCAGGTTCTCCATAACAGTTGCCACGTAATGAACACTTACTCTATGTGCATCCCTGAGACTAACACCGTGCTGTGTTGTCTCACTGATTGTCGTACCAGCAAATGTGGGTAGTAGTGGATGCCTATTTTTCAGAGGAGGTCCCCGGGAGTTCAAGCTGCAAAGGACCTGCCCCATCTCTGCTGAGTCCAGAACTCATGTTCTAAAGCAGATGGGAGTGTCCTTCCACTGAAGCCAGAAACCGCTTCCCCTCCGCCCCTGGACACAAGAGCGGTTGTGCCAACACTCTTAGTTCTTGCCGTAACTCCAAGAAGGTGGGCCAGTCAGATGCTCCAGCTCAAATGAAATAATAATTTTATTCCACTGTTTCTGACCTTGTGTAAGAACCTGCCTCCTGTCCACCCCTCCAGAGTGCCTGCCCCTCCCCCAGCACACAGTGTTGGCGGCCTTCACTCCTCCCAGGATGCCTAAGCTCCTCAGTAAACGTTTGAGTGACAGATCAAACACCCTGCAGGAGTGCTTTATTTCATTTTTAAATAGCTTTGATTTTTCAATCAATTCCCTAAATGTCACCAGAACACAAAGAAATCATGGGATTCCAGGAAGTTCCAATGGTTTATTGAACAATGTGCTCCTGCGGCTGGTGGCTTCTTAGATTCTCTGTGAAGCAGGCCTGGGAGGTGATGGGTGTATCTTCTCCCTCTCTCTCTCCCAGAGGTCTCAGCCTTGCTGGCCTTCCGCTCCCCTGTCCAGGAAGGCCACCCCACAGCCTTTAGGCCCAAAGAGGAGCAGAGCGTCAAGGCACTCACATCACTTTCTGTGCGTACATTAAACTGAGCCCAGAAACACAGAGCTCTTAAATTGCAAAGGGCAATAAGTTTGAAGAACAAAACCATTTCCTTGGACCCTTTTATATTTTTCTAAATTGATCTTGATTTTTCACCTCATTGTGGTGTTGGGGGATTTTCTTTCTTTCTTCATAAGGGTTTTATTTCCCATAATCTTAAGAATGAAAGGCATCTCTAGTGCTTGTGTATTTATTTCTGATTCCTATAAACTTCTCTTGCTCCTGACTTAACTCACCTTGAGCCGCAAGCCCAGAACACCAACGATCAACTAAAACAGGGGAAGCAGCAGCAGTGGCTGGCGTGCACCCAAACCAGGAAACAGGCTATAGAAGAGCATCTTCTTTCAGGCTTCAGGCTGTTTGTGTTCCTTCAGGAAGCCTCAATCAATCAATCACTCCCTCTTTTCCTAAGAGAAAGGGACTCCAGCCTTTTCTTATTAACTCATTCCTCATTACGACGATGGCGTTTCTCTTCACCAACAAAATTGCTCAAGCTGCATCTCCAGCCTGTTTCCTTGACATTGTTTTCTGTCTCCCAGGTGAGCCTTTCTTCGGTAGATTTGGATTGTTTTCCCTTTGTTTTTTCTATTTTTTATCATTATAATCCTTTCTTCACACTAGTTTTTGGGTAACCCCTCCATTTTCCCTCTCTTTTCTAATTCTCTTCACTTCATAGTCAGAGCACCAAATGTGAATAAATATGTTAATGTCATTAAATAGTTTTAACATACTAAATACTTATTTAATACATTAAAAATATGTGTGTATTAAATAAATAGTTTACATTAATAATCTTTAAGTCACATGTGTTGTAATTAACAGCTCATGTCTACTGAGCATTTACCATATGCCAGTTTGGTGCCGAACACCTACAATGCATTTTTCTGCTGAATACTCCAAGCTACCGTGTAAGCTTGTTGGGGAGGATGTGAGGGGGAAGTAAGGCACTTGGCACAAAATTTAAGGAGATATTCATTTTCAGAGTCACACGAGTGCAGCATCAGCACCTGAGAGTATCAGACCCTGGTCCCAGCCCTGGTCCTTACTATTATCTCCATCTCCATTTTAACATATAAGGAAATTAGGCTGACAGAAGTTGGCTCTCTAGCGCAAGGTAACGGAGCTAGAGGATAAACAAGATGAAGATAGGACTAGTTGACTTCAGAGCCCAAGCTGTAAGAATTATAATAGCTACACACCCAGAATATCCAAATAGTTTTTTTTTTTAAAGGTGCCATACTTAAATATGAAGAGAATGAAGGACAGCCAAGCATCTTCAGACGTATGTTAGGCTCAAGGAACACCTCTAACACAAATGCCAGGGATCCAACTAACCAAACAGAAAAAGAAACCCGGAAAACCCTAAAGCTGAAATAATGCAGGAAGCGGAAGAAAACTCCAGATAAACTAAAATCAATATCCTTAAGGAACTGGAAGATATTTCATACATGAAACAAGAACAGGATAAAAACAGGAGCATTTATAGAAAAAGAAAATGCTTGTATAAATTAAGGAGTTCATAAAAGGAATGAATGCTTCAGTAGAAGAGTTGAATAGCAGTGTTGAAAAAATAGCATAAAAAGATAAATGAGCAATAGGAGAGAAAAGATAAAACAAAAACAAAAACAAAAACCCAAAAACCATAACAGAGAATCAACTCAAGAAGTCCAGCCTCAAACTAATAGGAGTTTCAGAAAGAAAGGAGAGCAAAAATGGAGAGTAGAAAACTATTAAAGAAATATCATAAAATTTGCATGAAGTGCCTGGAACATTGGATAAAACATAGATAAATCAATGTAAATTTTTAAAACACCAGGGATAAAGAGGTGATTGTAAAACTTCCAGAAGAAAACATGTAGGATCAGGAATCAAAATGGCATTCAGACGTCTCAGCAACACCATTGGAAACTAGGAGACAACAGAGCAATGCTTTCAGGATTCAGAAGGAAAATGACTTTTGCATCATCAATTAAATGTGAGGATGAATTCAAGAGTTTTTCAGATAAGAAAAGTCTAAATAAATTCACTTTCTGTGGACCCTTTCTCAAGAAGTTACTAAAGGTTGTGCTTCACTAAAACAAGGGAGTAAACGAACAAAAAGTGACACAAGAAACAGCTAGTTCAACACAGGAGAGAGGTGAAGGAAATTTCAGAGCAACATAGTGTAGTAGGTCTAGAGCAGCAGTCCCCAACTGTTTTGGCACCAGGGACCAGTTTCACGGAAGGCAACTTTTCCATGTGCTGGGATGGGGTTGGACAGGGTTGGGGGATGGTTTTGGGATGAAACTGTTCTACTTCAGATCATCAGGCATTAGATTCTCATGAAGAGCATGCAACCTAGATCCCTTACACACACAGTTCACTGTAGGTTTCGTGGTCCATGAGAATCTAATGCCGCTGCTGATCTGACAGGAGGCAGAGCTCAGGCAGTAATGCTCAATTGCTGCCACTCACCTCCTGCTGTGGGCCTGGTTCCTAACAGGCCATGAACCAATACCAGTCCATGGCTTGGGGATTGGGGACCTCTGGCCTAGACACCTATCAGTTCAGAGTGAAGCAGCAGGATGAAGGACACTAGACATCTGGATTCAAACATAACAAGGACAGAAGATCTGATTGCTTACTTCGTGCTTTTGCCTATATTAAGAAGAGTTTTTAGAAGAGGTTGGAAGAATTCGTGAAAGGTGCCTAAAAATTTGAGCAAACATAAACACTGTGATTATTAACTCCAGGAGAAACAAAACATTGTACCAGAAAGGAAATGCCACTATAGTAAACTCTGCAGCTTATCTATAAACAATACTTCTATTTACAGAGGCATATCAACATAAATTCTGAGTTTTAATTTATCCAGAAAAGGTGAAATACTATATTGAAGAATGATTGTGAACGTGCATGTGTGTATATTATGTAAAAGCAAAACTCTCCTCTTCCATAGTAGGAAGTTATTATGTGTGTAAAATGAAAAGAATCAAGAAATATATTACTTAAAACTATGGAGAAAGGCTGAGCACAGTGGCTTATGCCTGTAATTCCAGCACTTTGGGAGACCGACGGAGGAGGATCATTTGAGGCCGGGAGTTCCAGACCAGCCTGGGCAACATAGTGAGACCCTGTCTCTACAAAAAATTTTAAAATTAGCCAGGTGTGGTGGCATGCACCTGTGGTCCCAGCTGAAGCAGGAGGATCATTTGAGCCCAGGAGTTCAAGGCTGCAGTGAGCTGTGATCATGCCATTGCATTCTAGCCTGTGTATCAGACAGAGCAAGATACTATCTTTACACACACACACACACGCACACACACCCCTATGGAGGAAAATATCAGAAAAGTGTCTAAAAAGAGTTGAAAGTGCTTATAAAGAATCTCTGCTTTTCATGATAAACCCTGTAGTACCTATTGATGTTTAAACAAGATATACATAGTACCCTGATCAAAATTAATACTAGGCCAGGTGCGATGGCTCATGTCTGTAATCCCAGCACTTTAAGAGGCCGAGGTGGGAGAATCACTTGAGCCCAGCAGTTTGAGACCAGCCTAGGCAACCAAGTCAGACACTGTTTCTACAAAAAATAAAATAATTAGCTGGACATGGTGTCACCTACCTGCTTGGGACACCAAGCAGTAGTCCCAGCTGCTTGGGAGGCTGAGGCGGGAGGACTGCTCGAGCCCAGGAGGTCGAGGCTGCAGTGAGCTGAGATTGCGTTGCTGCCCTCCAGCCTGGGCAACAGAAAAAAGAAAGAAAAGAAGAGAAAAAAAGAAAAAGGAAACAAAATTAATAAAATATAATTTTAATATAAGCTTATTTACTTGCCTTTTTCCCCCCTGATAAAACTAGAACCTAGAAAGGAAGCGTATCACCTCTTTGAGCCTTGTTGCTCTCTGAACAGAATAGACTCTCTCTTTCCTCTCCTCTTTTGCTGTAGAACAGAGCAGTAATTTTAATAACTCCAAATAGCACATAATCCTCAACCTGATATTTGACTTTGAAATTAATTTTACAGTTATATTTGACTACGTGTAAGTCCTAAATTATATTGTGAAAAGCCAGATGGTGACAAACTGAAACACTGTCCACCTTGTCCACTGAGCCTCCTCCAGGTTAAATGTTTGCTTTACGCGTTCTCAGGTAAAAAGCATCACTTGCAGCAACACAGTTCCCTCTCTCCACTTTTGTCCTCATTGAGTTTCTACACCCTGCTTGGTACCAGCTGTCAAATTGTGAGGTCCCAACCCTTCAATCACCTTTCAGCCGCTAACTCAGGAAGTGTTTACTATGCATTCCATGATGCTCAACACTGACTCAGCTCCTAGAGACAGCAAAATACCAGAAATTATCCCTGCCTTCAAGGAACTTAAAATCCAGTTAAGAGGGGAGGCCACGGGCAAAACAAAACAATAGCAACAACCAAACAAACATTGCTGAGCAAAGCAAGACAGAACTGTCTGCAGAATTGAGTGCAGCTGTGGCGTGGAGGATGCTGTGCTGTTTGCATCTGAACAGGGGAGACCTGGGATGGTGGGAATGGCCTGATCAAGCTTCAGGGAGGAGGCTAAGCTTGGCCAGTGTGCTCAGAGGCCATGTCCTATTTAAAATGATCTTTCTGGAGTCCCCTGACTCAGCACCCCACACTACTGCAAAATTAGCCACACCCTTTCTGGGCTACCGCTGGAGTTTGAATATGCTTCTGATATTGCATGACAACTTGTAACTGTTCACTTACTCCACTAACCACAAGATGCACCAGCTTGCTGGCTGTGTATTTTGGCAGCCCCAGCCCCCAACTCAGCCCAAGGGCTCATGAATGTAAACCGAATGAAAGAGTGAATATTGTTTAATGCAGAGAGGAAGATGACGTCTACGGCATAGCATGTGACACCGGAAGTGGGTCCTTCCTGCCCTGCTCTGGCCTTCCTTTCCCACCCCGCTGGGTTTGCATCTGCAGGTGGGAGCGATGTGGGAAGGCTTGTGGAGGAGCAGCTCAGAAAACAGACAGGACAGGGAGTCCTTCCTAAAGGTCATCGGGAGGAGAAGCCGAGGTCCCGCTGGGTCTGGCACATGCGAGACCCCCAGGGTATTCACAGACAGCCCCCCCGCCTCCCCAGGTCCTGGAGGGTCTGTCACATCCGCCACGTGAAAGCACAACAGGTTGACTGTTCTCTCCTGATTTCTCCAAACCGCAGAGCAGCCTAGGGGCGGAGGGAGACCTTCAGCCGGGCGGAGCTCTGTGTGCGGCCAGCACTGGCTGGCTCCCAGTTCTGGGGGTCTCGGGTCACCTGAGTGCAACCCGTGAGAAGAGACAAGACCACCCAGAAGATATGGCCAAGCACACCCCCGCTGAGGCTGTGCGCGGCTGTGCCCCGGGCAAAGCTGGCTCGCTTCCTAGTGGTCCGCCCTGCCAGTTATTTCATGGCAGCCTCTTCATTTGTAAAAGGGCCTTAATAATAGCTAATCACGGGTCGTCCACGAGGCCAGGCTGAGATGATGCAGGAGTGCAGCCAACACGGTGCCTGGCACGCGATGCCGCTGTCGGTGGCTAAGTGGCCATTGCTGATGCTGCTGTCACTGTTGTCCCATCCCCCTCACAGTACTACTGGCTCTCACATGTAGGGGACGCAGAGCAGAGCAGCGTCCTGAGCACCACAGGAGTTCTAACCATGACTTGCATTTTTTATAATTCTGTTTTTCTCTTGACCCAATTAAAAAAAAAAAAAAAAAGGAGACTTTTAGTCTGTTTTCTCTTGGGCCTGGAGGCTGTGCTAGTTTGCCCGGCTGCAGATGGAATGTGTTAACCAGAGAGTGTGCAGGGGGGCCCTCTGGGCAGCTGCGAAAGGCCATGCTCTGCCAAGGTCAGGGTGCAAGCCAGCGTCCTGAGGGGGCAGGGTGGAGGGAGGGAGGGGCTCAGCATGGGCAGCCCCTCTCCCCCATGCAGACTCGGGGGCCCTTCCTGACCACCCCCTGGCTGTCCTGAAGCCACCTGAGACATTTTTAGAACATGTCCAGTTGGGTGGCTCGCAGACCTACCTCCCCCTAGGATTCTGAGTCCCTTGGCCTGGGATGCAGCCCAGTCATTGGTATTTTTGATTGTGATGTGCCACCAGGGTTGAGGTGCTCTGGCCTAAGGGGACTCGGGTGTTGAGTTAACCCCTTCTTGTAAAGTGCTCCTTGGCCAGGTCACTCTGCACGTGGGAGGTGCTGCACTCAGTCAGGTGGCTCGGGTGTGCTCCTGGCTTTGCCACTCCAGGCTGTGTGTGACCATGGCAGGTCATCTGGCATGTATGAACCTTAGTTTCTTTATCTATGAAATGGAGAAGATAACAGTCCCTCTCTGACAGCACTGTAATGAGAACTAAATGAGGCCAGGTGCGGTGGCTCACGCCTGTAATCCCAGCACTCTGGGAGGCCGAGGCGGGTGGATCACCTGAGGTCAGGGGTTTGAGACCAGCCTGGCCAGCATGGTGAAACCCCTTCTCTACTAAAAATACAAAAATTAGCTGGGCATGGTGGCGGGCGCCTGTAATCTCAGCTACTTGGAAGGCTGAGGCAGGAGAATTGCTTGAACCTGGGAGGTGGAGGTTGCAGTGAGTCGAGATTGTGCCACTGCACTCCATCCTGGGTGACAGAGTGAAACTGTGTCTCAAAAAAAAGAAAAAAAAAAGAATTAAATGAGATGAGGCATTGTATTAAGGTTCTCCAGAGAAACAGAACCAACAGCATGTATATATATTATAGACAAGGGGTGGGGGAGAAATGTATTATAAGGAATTGGTTCATGCTATTATGAAAACTGACAAGTCCCAAGATCTGGAGTTGGCAAGCTGGAGACCCAGGAAAACTGATGTTTTAATTCCAGCTCCAGTATGAAGGCCTAAGACCCAGGAAGGTCTTGAAGGTGTGAGCTCCCAGCTAAAGGCCAGAAAAGATGATGCCACAGCTCAAAGCAATAAAGGAGGAAAAGTTCCTTCCTACTCAAGGGAGGGTGAACCCTTTTGTTCTATTCAGGCCTTCACCTGATTGGATGAGGCCCACCCATATTAGTGAACACGATTTGCTGTGCACCGTCTACCAATTCAAATGTGAATCTCATCCAGAAACACCCTCACAGACACACCCAGAACAATGTTTGGTCAACTATCTGGGTATCCTGTGGCTCAGTGAAGTTGACACATAAAATTAACCATCACAGACATGGGAAGTGGTTAGCACAATACTTGACAGATAATTACTGTTAATTGCTATTATTAATAATTATTATCACTTGAAGACAGCACTCTAATTTCCTGCCTGATCTTGCAAGTGGAGAAAGCCCTAGGATCATTCAAGGCACTTCTCTAATGGATTCTGCAAATTATCATACAAATAGTACCACCCTGGATATTTCTTTTCTCTCCCCTTTATTCAGTCCTCCAAGGCAGGCCTTTTTAATCCCCAGTGGACAAAAGTGGTGACAGCAATTTTGCCCCATCATATACTGTTTCCAAAGCATGTTCTAGGAGTTTATCTCATTTGACACTGGCCTCTGCCTTCACAAACATTCCTCAGCTACTTCTCAGCCTGTGTGACAAACTGAGCCATGTCGCTGGGCACAACCAGGTTAGACAAGCCAGAAAGGCAGACAAGTTGGGCGCCAGCTCTTGCCTTATGAGATATAAATCTCAGCCACATGTGAATGTGCTGTACAATCACTCTTGCACCTGAGCAGTAATTGGGCTTTAAAAAGCAACTCTCATTTCTTCTTGGAGAAGAGTGCAGTGCCTTGGCTACCACCTGCCTCCTGCCCCAACCCGGAGGCTGAAACTGTCATGTGGCTGTGGACCTGTGCTCACCAGCGCTCTTCCAGACACCTGCCCCTGCAAAGGAAGGGATGGGGCTGAGGAGCCTGGGTTCCAAGAGATACCTGGAAACAGGGCACATGGAGGCTCCAGGTATGGGCATGCAGGGGTGATGACAGCAGCCGGGGAAACCCAGAGCTAATCCCTGCCTAAGGCTGCATCTCTTCCCTAGGGCCACTTTTCCCTGGATGTCTCTACCTGGTGAGCAGCCAGATCCTAACAGCAGGGTGCTGACTGGACAGCTCTCCCTGGGTTCTGGAGAGATGGACACAAAGGGACACACGTGATGGGGAGAGAACCAAGAATAGTCAGAGGTCATTTCTTAAGGAAGCAAACTATGACCTGCCAGAATAAGGCTGTTTAGGCCTTGACTAGGTGGAGGGAAGTGCAACAGAGCAAGTTCCTGAGTGCAAGTGTCTTGAGGCAAGAAGAGGCCCTCGAAGAACTGAAGGAAGTACTTTCCTTCTGGCTGGCACAGGTGAGCAGCAGCAGGAGCGGAGGCCAGGAGGTCGATGGGGTGACTGTGTGGGTTTTCAAGCTCTGGTAGGGGGCCCTTTGCTCCTGAGACCATGGTAAGCCACCAAGGGCCCTGGCAGCAGGAGAGGCTGTGGCCAGATGTTTTATGCTTATGATTCTTTATTCTTTCCAATAAAAGCTGCCCCTCTTAACACCCAGCACCACAGGCCAGCATGCACTGGGCACTCATCTGTGCCAGGCAGTGTGCTAAGTACTCCACTTGCATCAGCCCCTGATTCCACGGGGCTCTGCCGCATGTCCAGGAAGATGCCAGGGCCCCATTTTGTCCTGGTCCTTCCCGGTCTCCTCCCGCTCCTGTGCAAGGAAGCGAGGGGCGATTTTTAGTTCCCCAGATGTTAGGGTGGGTGAGACAGATGCACCCCCTTATGGTCTCTCATCTAACAGACTTAGAATCAAGGATTTTCAGACCCAGAGGACCCCTGACATTCACCCTAAACAAGCTCTCACCTGCTGCCTGGACCCACCTCTCTAAAGCCACTATGGGGGCTGGAGACCAATAGAAAGCATCCCCCTGGATTCAGTGCTTAGATGCAGTGGCCACAAGAGATGCCCTAATCCTCCTGCCCTCAATGGCAGATTGGATTCTTCCCCTCGTGGGGACTGAGGCTGCCTGGACAGCTGACCCCAAGGACGCAGGTGTCTAAATAAGAGGGTAGGGGGGACTCAGCCAAGGATGTGCAAACTCATCAGTTAGTCAAATCGCCCCCTGACTCGGGGGGCAGTGAGTGAGGTGTGAGGAGAGGGTCATGAGCTACTCCTCCCTTGCTTCACAGAGTGTAGAAGCACCTACTTCCAAGTCAGGTGTGAAGGCTGGAAGAGCTGGTGAAGGGTGTCCCCTAACAACTAACAATTATTGAGAAATTACACAGCAGTTGGCACTTGATAGACACAGGCCTTATCCTAATGATGATCCACCCTACAGATGAGGACACTGAGGCTCAGAGTGGGCCTCTAGTCCCAGTCACATGCCTCTTAAGTGGCAGAGCTGGGGTTTGAAACTAGAGTCGTCTGCGTTCCAGAGCCTCTGCTGTATGTGACAATATCATCCCTTCCAGAGATGCAGAGTGGCCTGGAATTCTCTAGGGAGAAGAAACTCGAGCAGAAGTATTGCTTCTATGATTTAGAGTCGTCTGGTTTCACAGATGACTAGCAGCCTGCCCCAAGTGGCTAAATACATGCCAACAATGGACTGCTGAGATAGCGCTGCGTGGTAATGTAATGGGTGCTCAGAGCATCCTCTGTTCTGTTCACACCCAACTGCAAATTGGTCCTAGCCACCCCCAAGTCCTACTGAGGCTGACAGGCAAGGCTTGCCAGTACCAACTTACAGGCAGGGCCCTAAATGGCGAGTGGTCACAAAAATGGCTTGAATAATTTTTTGACTTTCAAAATTATTGAGCATTCCTAATCTGAACATTGAAAATCCAAAATGCAAAACTTTTTGAGCGCCGACATGATGCTCAGAGGAAATTCTCAAGAGAGCATTTCAAATTTCAGATTTTCCAATTAGGGCTGCTCAACCAGTAAGTATAATGCAAATACTCCCCAATCTGAAATCTGAAACATGTCTGATTGCAAGCATTTTGCATAAGGGATATTCAACCTGTATGACCCTGAAGTGGGTCATGTAAAGTAGCGAGCTGCATGTCATTTGGAAGTATCCAACAGATGATGGATGTTACCAGGGACGTGATAGAGGGCCTTCCTGTGTATTCAGATGGGGCAGACTAGATAGCATCTATGGTCTGCACAAAACAAACATAGGAACTGGCATATGTGTGTGTGTCTATGTGTGCCTATGTGTGTGTTGGACTAGGGGAAGGCTGAGGATCTGGGAGGGTCTTCAGCGCCCTTCCCTAACTTCAACTGTTAACGATTCTGCTTTATTTTATTTTATACTGGAGGTCTGATGCCCAAAACCGCCTGAAAATCACTGGTAGAGGGGAATGATGAGTTACTGAGGAATTCTAAGCAGAAAAATAACATGGTACGGTTTGCATTTAGAAATGTCCCTCTGCATGGTGGGGTGGAGAGTGGATGGGAGGGAAGCAAGAATGGAGGTGGTGAGGGCAACTGGGAGGCGACTGCAGCACCCACAGCAGCCAGAACTAAGGCAGTGGTGAGGAGAAGGGGCAGAGTTGACGGTTATTTTGTAGGTGAAATTTGGGGGACTTGGTAGTTCCTGGTACATGCTGGATGAGGAGAAGGAGGCATCCTGCTAAGCCATAGGTGCTTGTCGGGAGGACGGTGGTATGAGTCGCTGAGCTGGAGGACACAGGCAGGAGCAGTTTCTAAGGGAAAGGGGTGAGCTGAGGATTGGGCCTGTGTGTATGAGGCTCTGTGGGACACTCCCAGTCAAGACAGCAAACTGGCAGCTGCATTTTCAAGTCCAGATGTCAACAGAGAACTCTGGGATCTAGACATAAATTTGGGTTTTCAATATATAAATGGCACTGAAACATGCATGAACGGAAGAGGTCACCAGGGAGGGACAGTATAGCTAGAAAAGGGCAAAGCGCCCAGGAATGAGCCCTGAGAAACCCCAGCATTAGGAGGGGGCTGGCAAAAGAAGCCACAAAGTGAGTATGTGTGAGCAGACCACTGGAGCAAAGGGGCTAAAGCCCAGGCAAAAGGAATGCTTGGTGAGATTCAGATTTGTGGGACATCAGCATCTAGGATGAGATGAAAACGAAGGGAGTGGACGGGAGTGAGAAGAACAGTGGACCCCAGAAACATCAATGTGTCAGGAGAGCAGGAAGAAGAGACCTAGAAACAGATGGTGAAGGATCAGCCAGAGAAGTTTGAGGAGGATAAGGACAGAGTACAGTCTCAGAAGCTGGATCCATTAAGATATTTTGACTGCATATAATGGGATAGCTGACTAAAATTGGTTTATCTAATAGGAACATTTATTCTTCTGTAAGACATCTAGAAGGAGGCAATTCCAGGGCTGGGTCAGTTCTTTATAAGCCAGGCTTCACTTGGGATTTTTCTCGTGTTTGCAAGATGGCTGCAGCAGCACCCAACAGCACACTTTGACCAATAATGTGGCTTTCTCCTTGCGTCCCTCCTTCCCCTTTATCAGGAAAGAAAATATTTCCCAGAAGCTCTCTAAGGTAGACTCTCCCTTATATCTCATTACCCTGTCCTACTGCAAGGAGGCTGGGAAAGTGAATAATATTTCAGCCTCTGTAGTAGAAACTGAGCTCCCACTGACAGAAGGTAGGAAAAAGGCTGGCATTACAAGGGCAACTAACAGGACCTGTATTCAGAGCCCTTAGAGCAGAGAGGCTCCAGAAGGAAGGAGTGGTAAACAGCTCCACTAGGGCAGCAGGGGTCAGTGACATGAACACAAGTGATCTAATAATATGGGGTGGAGGGAATGTTGGCTAAAGCAGTTCCAGGAGATTGGAGAAGACATGGAAACTGAATTACAAGTGAATTGACGAGTGGCTGGGGATAATGAAGTAGAATAGACAGTGTAGACCAATGGTTCTCAATGGTGGGAGATTTTGTCCTATAGGGGACATTTGGCAAGATCTGGAGACATTTTTGGTTGGTTGTCATAACTGGAAGTTGTCAACAACTATAGCAACTGGGTCGGGGGGACTATAACATCTTAACATCTGTCATCATTGGGGAATGATCACAACTGTCACTACTGGCATCTAGAGTCCTTTGGTCTTCTAAATGGAAAGGGATGCATCTCCTCTGGGTAGAGGCCAGAAATGCGGCTAAACATCCTACAGTGCCCAGGACAGCCCCCACTGCGAAGAATCATCTGGTGCAAAATGTCAGTAGTGCTGAGGTTGACAAACCCTGGTGCAGACTATCCTTTCAACAGGTTAGGCTGAATAGGAAAGCAGAGTAGGCAGGGAAGGCCGGACAGGTAACAGGGCATGTTCATGGGTGGGAAGGGGCTAGGGATGCTGACGGATCATGGGTGAATGGGACCCTGGACAGCCAGGAGCAGGTGAGCTGACAGCTGCATTGAGGAGAGGCCTCGAACAGGAAGAAGAATTCCTGTGGCACTGGGATGGAAGGAGAGAAGACAAGAGTGGGGAGTGTTTATATGCGTGGGGCTGAAACGTGCTCCGGGAACTCAATCATCTGGAGGAAGAGGAGGCAAGGCCGACTCACCAAGTGTCAGAGGAGATAGCAAAGGAGGGAGGAAACAGTGGGGAAGTGTGTCAAGGGGAATGAAGAGAGGGCAGGCCATGCATGGGAAAGAGGTGTGGAGCAAATAGAGGGCTGAGGCTGGAGGCTGGAGTCTATGCTGGTCACAGTCCTCATGGCCGCATGATTTTCTCAAAACTGCTCAGCATCCGGGGCCCAGTAAGGGGTTGGTGCATCATGGGACTGCTGGGTAGGTCAGTGGCTGAGTGTGCAACCTGGAAAGGAGCTGAGAGAAGTGATGGGAAAATGGTTCAGGTGCTCAGCCCTGTGGCCTGGGCCCTGGGTAAGTCATTTAAACTCTCAAGACTTCACTTTCCTCATCTGAAAAGGGCTTAATGATAGCATTTCTCTCTCTACCTCATGGGGTGGTCACAAGGTTCAAATGAGAGTATTTGAGAGGAGTAAACTATGACCCCCTCCTTAAAGGCTAGTTATTATTATTAGTCCTTGGGAGAGTGAATGACCAGGACCTTCATGATCATTTTCATTAAGCACCTGTTGCCTCCGACCTCCTTCTCAGCTTCCATATGCTCAGAATGAAGAGTTTCTGTCCTAGTGTGCAGATGGACAAATGGCATTATGCCGGGATACACAGCAAGTCTGCAAATCTTCACTCTGCACCGTCGGAGCACTGGCTGCATGAGGAGTTCTCCGACTGCCCCATCCTTGTCCCCAGAGGCCAGGCTTCTTTTTACCTCTTGTCCAAGTTTCTTGCGCACAACCCTTTGAGGAGCATTTGCAGGAGAGAAGCTGTCTTCATTGCCACCTGCTGTGGAACTTAATTAGAGCTCAACCAAAGCCAAAGAGACCCATGGAATGATCAGAGAGAGAAGAGTGAGAAAAGGGGGTGGGGAGTGAAGAGAAGCTAGAGTGCCAAGAGTTGAAGCCAGAAAAAGAGGAGGACACTGGCAGAGGTGACTGTTTGGCAGAGGTGGCTGCTTAGCAGAGGTGGCTGCTTAGCAGGGCTCCTTCCAGCTGGCTTTACCATAGATGCTCTCAATCTCTCAGACTTGACACTTGAGTTCCGGTGACAGGCAGTGGGAACCCAGGCCAAGGCAGTGGCAAGAGAAGGGATGAAGACAACCAGGAAAGACACTGGGAGAAGAAGCTATTGCCCTTGGAGTATCATGACTGGAGTGTCCAGGAGACCAGAAATAGGGTCACCAGTGCAAGCATCACTTTAAGAAGGGGGCTCAGACTGGTGATCATTACTGACTTGAGTTTTTTGCCTATAATTTGTTTAATAACAATAGCAGCTACCATTTATTGACCATCTATCCTGTGCCAGATGCATTAACTACAATAGCTTATTTAACCATAAGCCATCAGGTAGGGACCAGCATTTCCCTGGCAGATGGGGCCACCGGAGCTCGGGGAGGCCACATGACTCACCCCAGGCCCCAAAGCCAGTGAGAGACACACCCAGCTCAGAGGCTTCACAGTCTGTGTTCCTGTCCCTGTGCCACATCATTAATATAACTAGCAGGGTTCTCTGCAGAAACACCCAACTCCTTGTTTCTCCCTCCTCGGGTATTAGCTTAAGTTCTTCCCAGAGCTTGGGCCTCCCCTAGACATTCCGGGGGCCACAGAGCATGGCCAGTAATTGCTATCACCCCAATTTCTTAGAAGCATTTTTGAAGAGAATAGCACATTAGTTAAAACTGAATGTGCGTTTCAATAGTGCATTCGCAGGCCCTGAAACTGTTAATAGAGGAAATACTTTTGAACAGAGAACTTTCACGTCATTCTCTCTACAAGCCGTTCATTCCTTTCTTCATATATTCATGTATTATTTACTTATTCAGTACAGTATAATGGCTAATAATTTGGGTTCTGGAGCCAGGCTGCCTGGATTCAATTCCCCATTTATGAGCTTTTTGAAGCTAATCTTTCTGTGTGTCAGTTTCTCTATCTGAAAAATGGGAGTAACACCTCCTAGGGTTGAGGTGAGGATTAAGTGGATTAGTATACTTACAACACTCAGAACAGTGCTTGGCCCCAGTAAATGCTAACATGTGCCAGGAGATAGCAAGTCCTATGGGGGACAGTTCCCGCCCTGGAGATGCTCACAGTTCAAGGAGGGAGTCAGGGACGCTCTATCCACCCCACCTACCAGCCAGGACAAGGACAGAATGAGGCCAGATCTGCTCGGCCTCTCCAAGGACTTTTCTTTCCCAGGTAGGTGCCACAGCCTTGGAGCTGGAGCCCAGAGGGGCAGAGCCCTGCTTTTACAGCTGGGCAGCCTGTACCAGTTCTGCCCTGGGGAGTCGGCTCCAGTCCCCAAGCCTGAAGGCCTGTTTGAGGCCATGCAGCAGTACGCATTCCTCTGACTAGATTCTTCTCCCCTGAACCCAGAAACACCTGCCTGGTTGAGGTAGGAGAGGCTTTTAGGATGCTGAGGTTTGGCCCTAACGAGGGCTCATCTCCCCAGGGAGGCTGGCTGATGATCAAGTCCTGGCACTAGCAGTGCTGACCCCAGGCACCTCACAGCACAAGACACAGCCCAAGAAGAAAAGTCTCAGCTGTAAGTAGGGCATTGGCCTGGGCTTTGTCGTTCGCTAAAGACATCCGCTGCCCCCAGTGCTTTGTGCCTTTAGATCTGGCTGTTGCCCCATTGAGGCGACAGCCTGTGATCTCCTCCTTTTGCTGGAGCTTGAACAGAACAAGGCTGGAGTCTCATTTGTCTGTCTGAGACTTTTAGAGCCAGGCAGCTTGAAAAAATGAAGGGATAAAAGAAGCTGGCCAGCAATTAGGTAATGCCAGCCTGCCTGCCAGGCTCCCCGCATGGAGCTACCCTGGAGTTCACTGGGGAGAGCAGACATGTGGATTCTGGGGCTGGAGGGGTCCCAGCATGCACTAGGGGGGCAGTCAGGGTGTGTTGGGGTGGAGGGATTCTAGGAAGTGGCCAGTGACCTAACTCTCCGAGCCCCACCTGTACAATGGGGTGGAAAATGACAATCACACCAGGGGGTATGAGGCCTTCACCCGATCCTACTGTGCTCACAGGTGACATGACAGGTGGTCAGTGATGCACGGCCCTTTCCCTGTCTAGTGTGCCTCCAGGGCAGCTTGTGCGCAGAGCAGCTCTGACTCCCCTCCTCCTGCTCTGTGAGCTGGGGAGCCCTCTCTCCACGGCTCTCTGGGCTACAGAGAGCCCCTCTCCTGGCAGCAGTGTCCTCTGGAAATGACAAATGTTCCTCCCCCACAGCTGCTTCCTCCCTCTTAGCTTCTCTCTCAGGTTCTCTGTTGTGGACAAACAAAATACCTTGCTTATTCATCTCTGAATTTTCTCCTAGGCTGGTCCTCCTATCAAAAAGCATCTTTACTGGCAGGCGCAGTGGCTCATGTTTGTAATCCCAGCAGTTTGGGAGGCCTAGGCAGGAGGATTGCTTGAGCCCAGGAATTTGAGACCAGCCTGGGCAACACAGTGAGACCTCTATTAAAAAAAAATTAGTCAGGTATGTGGTGGCATGCGCCTGTGATCCCAGTTACTCAGGAGGCTGAGGTGGGAGGATTGGCTGAACCCAGGAAGCCGAGGCTGCAGTGAGCTGTGATGGTGCCACTGCACTCCAGCCTGGGTGATAGAGGGAGACCCTGTCTCAAAAAAAAAAAAAAAAAAAAAAAAAAAAACTTTTCCAAAGGCCTAGCCCTTCCCTCCTGCAAAGTTCAACTCAACACACTCCCCATCAGATGTGCCTTGGGGGCTGACACAGCCTCAGGTCTGTTCTTCAAATATCTGCATCCCTTCTCTGCAACCACATATTATTTGAGTGTTTTGGGGTTTTGTTGTTGTTGTTGTTGTTTGTTCGTTTGTTTGTCTCATGCCCAGGAACCCTCTGGTCCCGAGTTTAAGTTTTGGCTTCACAATTTACTGATTGACTGTGGGCAAGTCACTTAACCCCTATAAACCTCAATTCCCTCATCAAAAAATAATTTATAGAAATGTTTCCACCATATGTTGTCTCAGCAGCTCTTCAGGATAGTCCTATAACCTAGCAATAGTGACAAAGTCCTGCTTTACAAATGAAGGGACAGAGGCTTTGAGAAGTTATGTTGCTGCTCTGGAACACATGGCTAGTGACAGCACCTTGAGGTGAGTCCAAACTTCCCTTTCTATTGGGTCAAGGGAGAAACCTTTTTCATTTTGCTTCTCAAAACTGTTGTGAAGATCAAAGGACATCTTCATTTGTTTATTCGACAAACATTTATTGAGACCACAGTGTGCCAACCTCGTCTCTTGGAGCAAAGGGTTCCATCAGCTATAAGGATCTGGGCAGACGTGAGCTGAGGGTCAGGGCACCATGCCCCAAGCAGGGAGCCTATAGGTCCTGACAGAGTGACCCAGGCTGTAGCACAGCACCTAGCACAGGGTGGCTGCAGCCTCAGCCCAGTGATGAGCAGTCCTCTTCCCTCTTTCCAGGCCTCTCTTCCTAGGCCCCTCACACTTCATCCTTACAACCGCCCTGTTTGGGAGACATCATTAGCCCCATCTTACAGATGAAGAGAATATGGATCCCAGAGGGCAACGGTCACCTGGGAACTTTAAAAGCCCAGTGCTTAGGCTGAATCTCAGACAGTTAAGTGAGGCACTGGGGGTGGGGAGAAGGGGTGGGCCCAGGCACTAGTAGTCCTTCTACAGCTGTCCACCCAGTTCCAAGTGCAGCCCGAGACGAGAGTACTGGCATAGTGGCCGGGCATCTGCAGGGACTTCTGACAAACGCGGTGGATGAGTCCAGAAGCTGAGCAGTCAGCTTGCAAATTGTCCAGGTCCTTCGATTTCTCTTTCTTGAAGGCAGTGTTGGGGAGGCAGTGGTGTGGGGGAGGCAGTGTGTTTGGGGTGGTTCTGGAGCTCCCCTCTCGCCCGCCTCTAGCCTTTTCTAGCTGGGTGACCTTGGGCAAGTTGCCTTACCAATCCCAGCCTGTGTGTCTCGTGGGTTTACTGGTGGCATTTGAGTACCTATCAGAGGCTTCATAAGTATTGGTTGCTCTCTTCTGTTTCTTTTTTTTTTTTTTTTTTGAGATGAAGTCTCGCTCTGTCACCCAGGCTGGAGTGCAGTGGCATGATCTCAGCTCACTGCAAACTCCACCTCTCGGGTTCAAGAGATTCTCCTGCCTCAGCCTCCCAAGTAGATATCATGCCTGGCTAATTTTTGTATTTTTTTAGTAGAGATGGGTTTCACCATGTTGGCCAGGTTGTTCTCAAACTCCTGACCTCAGGTGATCCGCCTGCCTGGGCCCCCCAAAATGCTGGGATTACAGGCCGGTTGCCTTTCTTCTTTTCCCCCACTTCTGCTGCCCAAGTTTGGGACAATTCTGTTTATTCACACCTGCTCCAAAGGAAGTGAAATCCAGCTCATTTCTCCTTCTTGTTGGTAGCATTGCCCAAGGGCTGGAGGGACCATGGGAATGGGCAGGGAGGAGCTTTGAGATGTGAGTGGAGTCCTGCTATCCATAATATGCAGCCTCCAGGACTGGCTGGTTCTTTTCCAAGTGTGGTCCCAGTCTGGGTGTGGAGAGTGAAATGAAGTAGAGACAGTCTGCTCTGGGCCATAAGTGCTTGCTAAGTGCTGGGGCTTCTTTAGTGGGGTGAGGGCAGTGGTCATCTTTCTCTGTCCTTGGAAGTAAGTTTGAGAAGCAAGAATTAAGGGCTGCCTAGAGGGTCAGCTGGCCAAAACGCAGCCAGATATAGCAACTTCACCCCCAGAGGCAGGGTTACTCCAGGGTGAATCTTAGCACAGAGCCTGGTGCACGGTGGAAGGTCTGCCAATGCCTGCCTTGAAGGAGTATTCTATGTGCTTTTCTTCCCTTTTTTCCCCGGCTCTTTGTGCAGGATTTCTTCCCAAGTCTGTTAGAGGCATCCTCATTGTCTCAAGAAGTTCACGGTTTTATAGGTCTTTGATTATTGTCTTAGTGAGCTTAATCTGCCATAACAAAATATTATAAACATCAGGAAAGGAATTTATTTTTTCATGGATCTGGAGGCTAGAAAATCCAAAATCAAGACCAAGATGCCAGCAGGGTCAGAGTCTGGCAAGAGCTCTCTCCTTGGGTTGCAGATGGCTTCCTTCTCTGAGAGAGAGAATAGAAAGAAGAGAGACAGGAGACAGGAGAGGAAAAGGAAAGGAGAGGAGAGGAGGGGAGGGGAGGGGAAAGAAGGGGAGGGGAAAGAAGGGGAGGGGACAGAGAGAGGGAAAGAGTGCCCAATCTCTGTGATCTATTCTGATAAAGGCACTAATCCCATCATGAGGGCCCCACCCTCATGACCTCACCTACTCCTAACTACCTCCCAAAGGCCCCATCTCCAAACACTATCACACCGAGGTTAGAACTCAAACATGAATTTGGAGGGAGTAAGGGCCACAGTTCACTCCATAGCAAGAATCAAAAGGGAAGGCTTGAGGGATGCATGGTATGGAGTTTTGTTTTTTTTTTTTAATCATAACAGTAGACTGGAATAGACTAGAAAGACAAGAGACAAGAATGAAACTTCACTGCCCTCCCCACCTCCCCACCCCACTACTGCTGCTGCCTCCACAAATATTCCAGCCCCAAAGACAAGGAGGGTTACCTGGAGGGGTGGAGTGGGGTTGGGTGGGGAGGAGACAGTTTGGAGAAGGTTAGAGACAAGAGACCACAGTAGAAGGTGGAGGGGAGGAGAGGAAAGGGGAGAGAGATGGGGCAAGGAGGAACAAGTCTGTGTGAGAAGAGTTGCCACACACGTGGGCCAGTGTCAGGCTCCCAGCCAGATACCAGGCCAGTGTGGAGACTAAACCTACGTCCTCCCGGAGGAGCCAATGCTTGCAAACCATTCACCTGCCTCCAGGGGGCGCTGCTTAGCCCCAGGCTGGGGAGCCACATTGAATTAATTGAAGTAAAGCGTTTACACTAGTTCATGGCACTTCCCCGGCTCTGAACGTGCCTCTGTGCAAGGCTGCCTGCGTGTACCCTGTGGATCAGATACTTGCTTGCACCCAAGGCTTTTCCTAAGCCCCTCTGAACTGTCCCATATAAACACTAATTTTCAAGGGCTAGGAAAGCCATAAACTCCCTCAAAAATAAATAGGGCTGGAGGCAGTGGCTCATGCCTATAATCCCAGTACTTTGGGAGGTCAAGGTGAGTGGATTGCTTGAGCCCAGGAGTTCAAGGCCTGTCTGGGCAACACGGCAAAACCTCTTCTCTACATTTTTTTTTTAATTAGCTGCGTGGTGGTGCATGCCTGTAGTCTGAGCTACTTGGGAGGCTGAGGTAGGAGGATGGCTTGAGCCTGGGAGGCAGAGGTTGTAGTGCGCCGAGATCACACCACTGCACTCCAGCATGGGCGACAGAGTGATACCCTGTCTCAAAAAAGTAAAATTACATTAAATTAATAAATAGAAGAAAGCCTTTGCACCCAAAGGCAGAGTGCTAACAGGAAGGAAAAATCCCAGCCTCACTGCTCTGAGGGGTCAGGAGAGTAGGGAACCCACCTCACTTGTTATATAACATTAATACATGTGATTATATAACATCAGCAGCACAGTGTAGCAGTTAGGTACCCAGGCCTGGGAGCCAGACTGCCACCGTGTAGGTTCTGGCTTTGTCCCTTCCTAGCAGTGTGATCTTAGATTTCTGAATATCTCTATGCCTCTGGCCGGGCATGGTGGCTCATGCCTCTAATCCCAGCAATTTGGGAGGCTGAGGCGGGCAGATCACGAGGTCAGGAATTCAAGACCAGCCTGTCCAACATAGTGAAACCCCATCTCTATTAAACATACAAAAACTAGCCGGGCGTGGTGGTGCACACCTGTAATCCCAGCTACTCGGGAGGCTGAGGCAGGAGAATCACTTGAACCCAGGAGGCGGAGGTTGCAGTGAGCCGAGATCACGCCACTGCCCTTCAGCCTGGGCAAAAGAGTGAGACTCCGTCTTGGAAAACAAACAAACAAAACACACACACACACACACACACATATATATACACACACACACATATATATACACACATATATGTGTATATATATATACCCACATATATATACATATACACACACATATGTACACACATATATATACACACATATGTGTGTGTGTATATATATGTGTGTATGTGTGTGTGTATATATATGTATATATATATGCTTCCGTTTCCTCCCCTGAGAGCTGGAGATGAAAATAATCATTCCCATCTCATGAGGTGATAGCAAAAATTAAATGAGCGAATTCAAGTAAAGTGTTTAGCTCATAGCACACATAGTTATTGCTCAAAAGAATGTTAGCCATTCTGAGCGTCCATGGGGGTACTCACGACTCATGCCTGACAGCCAATCAGGAGAGAGGAGGCGTGGTCAAGGGCGAGTGGCTTGCAGGGAGCAGGCCTGGACCGAGATGGGGCAACCTTGGTACCTCGCCCCCTGCGCTGCAGTTTCCTCCTTTGTAAAGTGCGAATTGCGTAAAATAACACTTGCAAATCTCTTCATATAATATCCAACACCTAGTAAGTATAAGACAAATATTTACGTTTACATTTTTTCAGACAGGAAAACTGAGGCACAGAGGTTACAAACTTGTCCAAGTTCACACAGCACAGGAAGTAGAAATGCTGAGATTTGAGCCAAGGCAGTCTGCCCCCAGAGACATCTGTGCCTGCACTTCAAGCGAATTGTTGAAAATGTAATTTATTTTTTGTTAACTTTTTTCCTTGCAGGCTGTTAACAGGATAAGATGACATTTGCCAAGCAAAGGGATAAATCTGTCTTAAATCTAATTTTCAGTGTATTTTTTTCTCTATCCTCTGTTGATAGACTAGCAGCCTTTAAACTAGAGATTATGTAAAAATCCATTCGAGTTGGCATCCATCTAGACGTAATAGACCCTTCCGGGTGTTCATGTCTATTAGTGACTGATAGGCTTAAGTTACAACGTATCCAGATCCACATACCATAACAACATCCCTATACAATCAAAAGGTAGAAGAGTGTCAGCTGATGCTGCTTATTTCGGGTGGTATTGGATAACACAAAAGTACAAAGGAAGAGTTTAGAAGCTCCTAGGGGACTGCTGTAGAGGTTTGGCCTGTGCTTAGAAACACAGACTTGGGGGCCTGGTGACTCTGGGTTGACTCCCACCTTTGCCAACTGCTAGCTGTGTCTTCTTGGGCAAATTCCTCAACTTACTGTCATTCAGTGGTACCCATATGTGGTTAACACATCTGTGTTCATGCGATCTTCTACAAAATCAAAGTGAAGTGTACCAACCTCCTGCTGAAAAAAACCCCAGGGGCACTTATTAAATGTAGGTTTCATGGCTTTACCCAGTTCTGCTGAATCTGATCCTCTGGGAACAGCACTGCAGAATCTGCATTTCTGACAAGGCTTCCAGATGACTCCAGGTCAGCCGACTCAGCCTGAACCCCCATACCTCAGGCAGGTATGGGACTGGGGCAGCAGAGGAACTTTTGGGGCCATGCTGCTACAGGTCTGTCTTGGAGCTTTGCCTCAAGCCCCTGGACGGGTGATTAGAGCAATGAGCCCTTTGGGGGCGGCATCCTCAGGGCTGGCGGCTGCAAGTTGGCTTTCTGCGTGAGTGCTCTGGGTGACCATCGTGACGGACCTGCACTGGGTGAGGGCGGCCTGACTCCCCCCTTCCCTAAAGGGCTTTGTAGAATAGAAGCCACCTTCCCCTGGCTTTTGTCCCTGCCACCGCATCCGATTCGCCAGCTTCAGGAAAGGGCCTCATCCTTCCGGGCGGGGCCGTATGGCCGCCCGCGGGCTCTGCAGCCGTGACTCAGCTCGGGAAGGCTGGCGCTCAGGCCTGGAGCCCGGGGCTGTGCGGGCACCAAACAAAGCAGCGCTCGCACGCGCCCTCCCAGGGCCGCGCCACACCTGCGGGGCCGCCTTGCTCCTTTCCCTCCAGGAGCCGCACTGGCTGTTGCGGGGCAGGCTGGGCCCGCTGCTGCTGCAGTTGGCTCCGCGGCCGCCCCTAGCCGCCCCCAGCCGCCCCCGCCCGGTGAGTCACCCGCTCCCGGCCGCGCCGCCGCCCGGCCCGCTCTCACGCCTCCGAGCCTGCGCGCACCGCTCGCCGAGCCAGGTTCCCTTGGCAAGGGGCGCTCGATACGGGCGGGGATCCCCAGAGGTCGCGGCCTTCCTTGGCTGCCAGACAGACAGCGTTCCCAAGGAGGAAACCCCTGTCCCTCCGTCCCGTCGCGCGCACGGGCGGAAAGGACACCCAAACTGTCACCGTCCTGTCACTGTGTCTCCCCGCCTCCCTGATGCTGGTCACACCCTCCTGCGCTGGCTCTGTCTCGGGAGGGGGTGGCAAGTCGCTGGTGGCCACCTCCCCCCACTGCCTTCAGGATTTCCCCTTCTCGGGCTGCCTAACGCTTCTCAGAGGTGGCTGTCCATTGGAATCATTGGGAGCTGTAAAAATTCCTGATGCCCAGACCAATGAACTCACAGCCACGGAGGTGGAGCCCGGGCACCACTTGCCTTTTGTGAAGTTCCCCAGGTGACTCCACTGTTCAGCCAGAGTGGCGAGCTACGGACCCAGACCTAGGCTTCCCAAACTCTGATGGGTTTGAAATCCCCTGGGATCTTGTTAAAATGCAGGCCTCCACTCAGCAGGTCTAGGGAGGGGCCTGAGAGTGCGTATTTCTAACAAGCTCCCCGGTGATGCTACCGCTGCTGGGCTGAAGGTGACATTTGGAGCCACTCAACACCCGCTGGCCCTTTACCTCTCCTCTTGTGTGGAAATAGAGAGGGCGTGGGCGCTGCAGCAGATGGACAGGGGTTTGAATTCCCCCTCTGCCACTCGCTAGTTAGGCGGAATTGGGCACAGCTCTTTGTGTATAAAATGGGGTGGGGGTGGGGAGCAACACTCACTGCACGTTTCTAGTGAGGAGGAAGCGAGATTTTGCCTGGAAGATTCCTGGTGCCCTGAGTCCTTGGTGAAGGTCAGCTGTATTGGATGCTTTCGCTCTCTAGTGGCCCTCTTGGCTGAGTTGGCCAGGGAATGACAGAAGCAGAGGAAGGAACCTTCCAGGCCCCCTCCTCTCCCCTCTCATAGGAAAACTAGGCTGAAAACCATCACACTCCACTGCCTCCCAGGGGGCTGGAAGGGAAGGGCGGTATTGCTGTGTGTGGGAGCAGAGGGATGGGGGACCAAGAGCCCTGAGCGTCCCTGAGGAGGTTAGTGGGATTCTGGGGGGGCCTGAAGCCCGGAGAAAACAGGTCTCCTGGGGCAGACGCTGAGGGTTACAGGGGGACCTGGCAGATACTAAGAGCCACAGAAGGCCAGAGAGTAGGAGGCCACCTGGTCAGGACCACAGGGGACACAAGGAAAAGGGGTGGAAGTAGGAGAGGGGACTGACGGTGTGTGGGGAGTCTCAGTTCCTCCTCGGAAATGTTGTAGCAGAGCATTAATTGTACCGATCTCCTGGAAGCCATCTGAGGCTGAGTCTCACCCCTCCTGCTCACTAGTTGCGTGGCCTTGGGCAAGGAGACTTAAGCTCTCCGGTCCTCAATTTCTCCATCTGTAAAATAGAGTTATTATCACTGGTAACTCACAGGATGCTGTGAGGACTAAACAAGGCAATCTTGCAAAGCCCTCAAGTCAGCAGCTGACACACAGTGAGCCTCCTATAGGTGATGATGATGATGATTCCCATTGCACAGATGGGCAACCTAAGGCTCAGAGGGCTTAAGTAACACCCAGGTCTGTGCTCACCTCTCTGTCATGCAGGTGGAAAAGTGCCTCTTAAGCTCTCATTAGATCTGGACACACCTTTTAACCAGTATTCTGAGTTGGCATAGGGCCGATCATGCATGCTGGTGGCGAAGCCCATTCTTGGTCTGGTTCTCCTGAGGCTCCAGCCAGAACATGTCTCATTTAGTGGCTCAGTGAAGGGGTTGGAAGTCAGAGGCTCTGGATGAAAGCTAGCTGCCTTCCTCAGGACTGGTAGTGGGGCCACGTGTCATGAGATTGTGTGTGATATAAGATGTGCGAAGGTTCTGTTAGGATCTGTCCAAATACCAGGCACAGTTAGGATTTTTTCTTATTAATGCACATGAGATTGTAAGACCACACTTTCTTTTAAATCACAGTGTAGCTCTGATGAACAGCTCAGTAGGCAGGGTTTTTTTTAAAAACAAACTTTCTTCCACTCGGAGCTCATGGACATGGAGCAAGGGACCTGGAGCTGAGAAGTGGAGCTCTGGTCCTAGGGCCACCTCTCTGGGTTCCCAAAGTCCCCTTGGAATGCCGTAACCCCGCTTGTTCTAGAATCATTGCTTTTCATGTCCTTCTCCCCACCCCTAGACAGTCAGCCCTTTGAAGGCAAGGACTATGTCCTATTCCACCTTGAATTCTCATCACCAAGCGGAACGCCTGACACCTAATCTAGTCAGTGCTTACTAAGTGCTCATTATCAATGCAAGAATAACAGAGCTATGGAACCTGGCAGACACCTCATTTCTCTGGGCCTCAGTCTTCTCATGCAGAACTTGGGATTGGACTAAATTGGATCTCCTAGGCTGCCTCTGACTCTAACGATTCTCTGATTTAAATTATTCTTCATCTGGATGTAATCCACCTTGCTTTTCCATCCCAGGTACACATTTTTACATTTGACCTTGAATCTGTGGTTTGCTCCTTGCTCAGGTGGGTGGACAAGCTTGATAAAATGATTATAAATGCTCTGCTAGTTGAGGCCGGAAATTCCTTTATCATTAAATTCTTCTTGACGAGGCCATTGGTCTATTTTTCACTAGAGGTAGATTGGGCTGATCATTTTAGGTGGGTGGAACCAGTTTTCTCTTCCCCACTCACCTGGGCAGCCTCTATAACATCCTTGGGCTCATTGCCTCTGTGTCCTCAGTGGAGTGACCACCCTCTGCCCCCTTTTCTTTGCCTGGGCTTCTCTCTTGGCAAAGAGAATGTGCAGGCTGTTTAGATTAAGGGAAGGTGCCCCCCGCCCCCAACTGGACTCGACAGGTCACATAGGCCCACGAGACTGTCATCTCCCACAGGAAAAGATGAGTGATGCCAGCCCCCGTCCCTGCTAAAATACCTCCCTAATTGTTAGGCTAAGAGAGTCAAAACACAACATACTGTCTAAAGGGAATCTTTTCCCTTCCAGGAAAGCAGCCATAGTGGGATTTTCTGTAATATTAGCTTAACACTTGGCTATCTGCCACTACAAGTCACTATGTGTGATAGTCTGCAGAGATGGCCATCAACAGGCCATCCCTGTATTCACATGCTATTCCTCTCATCACAGGGTGGAGTCAGTGCCCCTCCCCTTGAAACTACGCTGCTCGTGACTGGCTTTGGCCCAAAGAATGAGACAGAGGGGCACTGTTCCAGTTCTAGGCCTAGACTTACTGGCTTGGCAGCTTCTATTTTCCCTCTCTTGCCACCCTGTGCCACCATATAAAGTCCAGGTTGTCCTGCTGGGCAGAGGACCTGCAGCCAACCCCAGGGCCCCAAGTATGAGAAAGGCCCTAGTCATAGAGAGATGCGCTAGTCATAGTCAGGCCAGCCTGGCCCATGCCACGTGGAATCATTCCCAAATGGTACTTCTGGGCTCTGCCCAAAGTCCTGCCCCACAGAATTGGGAGCAATACAGATGGTTTTGTGGTTTAATCCACCAAATTTTAGGGTGGTTTGCTAGATAGCAATCGTTAACAGAAACACCATACTCTAATTTCTTCATTTGCAAAATGGTGGGTCTACCTTGCATCTTTAAGGTCAGGCCAGTGCCTCCGTAACTCATGTCCAGCTCTCTTTCCATAAATGAGCGTTTTAACATCTGGCCCCAAACAAGAGTTTGAAATTAGGAAAAAACTCCCCTAAAGCCCAGAAACTACCACTAATAGAACTAGAATTCATCAGGGAAAATAGAAGAATGTGCCATTTCAAAGCACTGGCTTTGGAGTGGAGCTCCCTGGCTTTGAGTTCCAGTTCTGCCTCACCCTGGCCATCTGATCTTGGACAACAAGTTTCTTTCTACAAGTCTCAGTCTCCTTATCTGTAAAATAGGGTAATAATAGTACCTACTTACAGCATTAATGTGAGGATTTAGTAAGATCATGTCAGTACATTGTTTAGCATGGTGCTTGCATGTTGAGGGCATTTAATGAATGGTAGCCCCTCTTTTTGTTGGAGCCTATAATATTTTTTGCTTTTATGTCTGTCTAGAGAGGGAGTAAAAAATAACCAAAACACAATAGCCCAACCCTGCCCCCCAGCCAATAAGGAAATGAAATCGCACATCACCAGGGCACTCATAGCAATGGTAAATATCATCTCTGTAGGTTCCGAGAAATTTAAAGGATATTTTTCAGTGTTAAAAAAAAAATTGCGTGGGAGGGGCAGAGGGAAGAGGCTGGATAATGACTTACTTTTGTTTCTAAAAGGCAATAATCCTCCTTGAATTTATGATTAAAAGAAGGTCAGATAAAAAGGATTAAAAATTAATTTCTGGCTTTGTCAAAATAAAGCACAAGAAAGCGGGATGTTGGTGAGCACATTTCTCAAGAAAAATAATAGTGGAATAAGAAAAATCAGAACCTATCCTTCTGCCATCTGCCACAGATGATTTTGTAGCTTTCTACAAGAATCTTGTTACCATCTTCTAAGAGGCTGATTGTAGTCACCAGCACAACGATGAAGACAGGGGCACCACCACCCACACATGCCCACAGCGTCCGCCTGCTCTGGCAGCGAGGCGGCTGCATGGGAACTTGGTCCTCTCTCCCAATTTCCTCACTCCTATACAGGAATGCAATAGTCAGACGAAAGCTCTGCTTCAGCAAGGAGACAGTTACTCTTTAGAAAATAGCTGTTTCAGGCAGTGAGAACAATGAGGAGAGACTGGCCTAGAGGAGACGAGAATAACACTTCAAACCCACATTTGCTTCTAGTTCTGGGCCTCCTGGGTCTCCTCTCTCCCAGCCTAATCAAGTGCTACATTTTCTAGAGCTTCTAAAACCTGGGACTGCCAGATCTGAGGTGTAGGAAAAATGTACCCTCCCCTCTTCCAACTCCTCAAATCACCTGCCCACCTTGTTTTCCAAAGGAAAGCAAGACAATACAAGACTGTTCTCAAGTGGCTGTCACCTACTCAGGGGCTATGAAAAGAATTTAGAGCTTTGAGATGAAAATGTCACAGGAGAAAATGAGATGAAGGCCAGGAGATGATTTTCGAAGAAGTTTTAAGAAATGCTTATTTTTTTTTTTTTTTACCACCTCTTTGATTCAGTTTTCCTGAATAAGTGTGTGAGGCTGGAACATGTGCGTGTGTGTGTGTGTGTATGTGTGTGTGTGCATAGACATATGCTGCATACATATATACACACATGCATATATACACCATATGTATGCACACACACACACACACACATATATATATATATATATATGCACATACATGTGAATGAAACGAATGCCACCCAGTGATTTACTCTGTCCAGGAAGGCTTGAATCCATGAGAGTCTAGAAATGCACTAAACCCTTCAGGCACTCATGATTCAAGCAGACCTTTTCACTGGGTCTAGAACTGTAAAGACTCAAGCCCAAAAGGTAGCTTGATCTGGTCCAGCGTGATTTTTAATTCGGAGTCTTTGGTCTCCTTGTCTAGAGATGTTCTAGCTCCCCAAGCAAAATGCTGCCCATCTGGTGTCTCCTTGACTCTAAACACTCTGGCCACATGAGCTGGCGGTTTTTCTTTAAAGGAGTCTTTAAAAGACACATGAGCCGATAGGTACCCTACAGGAAGGATGATCAAGTAAAAATAGACCACATAAGCTCGGGTGGTCAGTTCATTTAAATGCCACGAGACCTTGCATTGGAACTTTTTTTTTTTGTTTTTTTTTTGAGACTGAGTCTCGCTCTGTTGCGCAGACTGGAGTGCAGTGGCACAATCTCGGCTCACTGCAAGCTGCGCCTCCTGGGTTCAAGCAATTCTCCTGCCTCAGCCTCCCGAGTAGCTGGGACTGGAGGCGCCTGCCACCACGCCCAGCTAATTTTTTGTATTTTTAGTAGAGACGGGGTTTCACCATGTTAGCCAGGATGGTCTCGATCTCCTGACCTCATGATCTGCCTGCCTTGGCCTCCCAAAGTGCTGAGATTACAGGTGTGAGCCACTGCCCCCGGCCGCATTGGAACTTTTAACCTGCTAGGTTCATTATTCGTAAAGCTAACTGACAATACTGAATTACTTTCAGGAGAGTCTTAGCTAAGGCTGTGACAATTGCCAGTAGTGGAAACTAATATGAATCTTTAAAAGTTTCATAATGGGTGGGCCCAGACAACAGTGAACAGTAAGCGAGGGGCTCAAATGAAGCCACCAGAGCTTTCCATCTCTTGGTTTTTACCTCTCTCTGCAGGCTCTGTTCTCACTCATGGCTGATGGGCAAAGGCGACTAAAGAAGCACAGCTCCGTGAGGATGTCCTTACAACATTGCAACCCCCAAGGAAAAAGAGGTTGTTTTCCCAATATCTACTGTAAAACCTAAGAGGAAAATTTCACGTTGCTGCAGCTTGGATCATGCATTTATCATTTGGACCACCTCTGAGGACAGGGAGTTGCAGTCTGTGAGCCACATAGGGAGTGGGTCGGGCAGTAACTTTAAGGAAGTGGGGGCAAAAGAAACTGTGCTCACAAAAAAAACAAGTGTTTGCCTCATGTGCATAAACTACATTCAATATTGACTAGATCTTTCCCTTCTCTTCTTTCAGATGTGGATTTTATGGAATAGATGCTATGTGGTGGAATCCTGAGTCATGGCCAAACAGCAAATGCCAGCAAGAGTAGAGTAGGAGGCATTTCTGTGTACACTTTGGGAAAAAGTCCATTCCTCACTTGGTTTCATTTCTGGCCTGAGCCGCTGTGTCCTCCACCTGAAGCCCTGACCTCTCCGTTACTGACTGGATCCCAATGTGCCACAGTTCACCTGCATAAGGAGGGGGTCGAAGGTATGTCCACACCCTGCGACCAATTGTTGCCGTGGCCGCAGGTGTAAGAGTTCCTGTCTGAGACAGACCTACTCTCTTCAGCCACCGGTTGATGCCACAGATCCCTGACTGTGACATCTGGAGCCAGCTCACCTGGTTGTGTAGATTGAGAAATGTTTATGCCTCTTCCCTCTGAGGCCTGCATGTTCTGACCCTGTGGCTTACGTAACAATACTAGCTGATATCACCGTGAGCCATGCATTGTTCTAAGCACTTAAATTATATTAATTTATTTTACTCACATTGCCTTATGTGGAATGTATAATTATTGTTATCCCCACTTTACAGACAAGAAAACTGTGAGAGGCTAAGTCATTTGCTGAGGTCATATGACATCTAAATGGCAGAGCTCAGAAACCTCAGGGATTAGAGTGAAGTAGGTAAGTATACAGACCCTGGAGTCAGACCAGCTTCATCATACTGCTTGACCTTGGGCGACGGTGTAATTTCTCTGAGCCTTGTCTCCTCATCTGCAAAATGGAACTTCACATTCTCAGTGTATTCCAGGCATCCTCTGTCCTCTTCTTGGCCTACTTTCTCCTCCTAGGTCATCTCCTTCCATCTTGTAGCTTTAAAAGCTGCCTATATACTGATGATTTGCAATGTTGGATCTTCAGGCTCACTCTCCCCCATGAAACCCTAATTCTTTTAGCCACTTGATCATTTCTGCTGGAACATCCATTTGCATTGTACAGCTGGCAAAAGGGAACTACTGCTTTTCCTTACCTAAGTCTTTCCTCCCCATCATCCCAATCTCAGTGCGTGGTACCAGCATCTACCCAGTTGCTCAGGTGAAAAGCCTAGAATTATAATTGAATTTCTCTTTTTGCTCACCCCATAATCAATCTTTTATTAAATCCTCTTGGCTAACCCCTAAAATATTCCTGAATGCAGATCACCTTCACTGTTTCCAGTCATAGCGGTCATCCCACCCTACGATCTCCAGCCTTAATCACTACATGACCTTTTAATGGGTTTCCCTGCCTCCATCCTTGCTGTCAATTACATCATCTTCACATCTCTGCTTAAAACCCCTCCATGGCTTCCTGCTGCTCCAGGCAAAAATCCAAACTCCTTTCCATGGTCTACATGGGCCTACTTCACCTGGTCTCTTCTTTCTCCTCCATGCCCTCCTACCTGCTCTCTCCTTGTTCCCTGACGGCAGGATGTTTGTCTATTTTGTTCACTGCTGGATCCTCAGAGCCTAGAATGGTGCCTGACACCGTTTTAGACAGTGTTTTGCTCCTCTTTTTGCCCAGGCTGGAGTGCAGTGGCGTGATCTCAGCTCACTGCAACCTCCACCTCCTGGGTTCAAGTGATTCTCACACCTCAATCTCCCAAGTAGCTGGGATTACAGGCACCCGCCACCACACCTGGCTAATCTTTTGTATTTTTAGTAGAAATGGGGTTTCACCATGTTGGCCAGGCTGGTCTCAAACTCCTGACCTCAGGTGATCTACCTGCCTCGGCTTCCCAAAGTACTGGGATTACAGGTGTGAGCCACTGCGCCCGGCCACCACCACACTTTTTTCCTGTCCCAGGGCAGTTGCACCTACTGTTCCTTCTGCCTCTAGTCTCTTCCCGAAGCTCTGCAGGGCCATTATCTTCCCTGTCTCTCAGGTCTTAACTCAGTTGTGAGCTCCTCAAAGAGACCATCCCTGAACATCGAAGCAGAATAGCACCCTTCCACAGTGCTCCAGCATATCACTCCATTTCCCATAGCACCACGTATGAGCACCTGAAATAATCTTCAGGTTTTCAGGTTTTTTTTTTTTTTTTTTTTTGAGACAAGGGTCTCGTTCTGTCACCCAGGCTGGAGTGCAGTGGTGCAATCTCAGCTCACTGCAACCTCCGCCCCTCAGGCTGCCACCTCAGCTTCCTGAGTAGCTGGGACTACAGGGGGGCGCCACCGCACCTAACTCTTCATATTTTTGGTAGAGACGGGGTGCGATGTTGTCCAGGCTGGTCTCGAACTCCTGAGCTCTAGCGATCCACCTGCCTCGGCCTCCCAAAGTGCTGGGATTACAGGCGTGAACAAATGCACCTGGCCTAATTGTCAGTGTTTATTTAGATTGAATTGCCCATCTTGCCCCATGAGAATGTGTCTTACTGACAGGGACCTTGCCTGTCTTATTCATTGCTCTATCCTAGCACCCAGAATAGTGCATGGCACTTAATAGGTGCTCAATAAGCAATTGTGAGCTGACTGATGTGCACTTAAGGTTGTTGTTAAGATTAAATATATATTAAAACACTGCTTTAGAAAACTAGCTGTTTACATTTTTTTTTTTTTTTTGAGATGAAGTCTTGCTGCATTGCCCAGGCTGGAGTGCAGTGGCATAATCTCAGCTCACTGCAACCTCCACCTCTGAGTTCAAGCGATTCTCCTGCCTCAGCCTCCAAGAAGCTGGGACTGCAAGCGTGTAGCACCACGCCTGGCTAATTTTTGTATTTTTAGTTGAGACGGGGTTTCACCATGCTGGCCAGGCTGGTCTCAAACTCCTGACCTCAAGTGACCTGCCCACCTTGGTCTCACAAAGTACTGGGATTACAGACGTGAACCACCATGCCCAGTCAAAACTGGCTGTTTCTAATAAAGTGAAGCATACACTTACAGGGAAAGCATTCTACTCCTAGGAATATACACAAGATAAATGAACACATACATCCAGAGGAGGCTTTGCACAAGAATGGTCATAGCAGCCTGATTCAAAATAGTAAAAAACTGGAGGCCGGGCGCAGTGGCTCATGCCTGTAATCCCAGCACTTTGAGAGGCCGAGGCGGGCGGATCACAAGGTCAGGAGATCGAGACCATCCTGGCTAACATGGTGAAACCTCGTCTCTACTAAAAATACAAAAAATTAGCCGGGTGTGGTGGCGGGCGCCTGTAGTCCCAGCTACTTGGGAGAGTGAGGCAGGAGAATGGCATGAACCCAGGAGGCGGAGCTTGCAGTGAGCCAAGATCGCACCACTGCACTCCAGCCTGGGCGACAGACAGACTCTGTCTCAAAAACAAACAAACAAGCAAGCAAGCAAACAAACAAACAACTGGAAATAACCCAAGCATTCATCAATAAGGAAATAAATGAACTGTGGTCTGTTTATAAGTGAAATATTGCTGACCATATTTAAGAATGACCACATTTAAGAATGACTTAAGTGATACACACAATCACATGGGCGAATTTCACAGGCAATATGTTGGCCAAACACAGCCACACAGAAAAAGGACATCTTGTGTGATTCTATTTCTATGAAATTCCAGAATAGACGAAGTTAACCCGGCTGTGCCTAGTGACCCCTTTCCAGTGCTACCTGCGGGCTGAGAATGACGCACACAGCTTTTTTGATACCCGGAAGTGAGACAAACTCATAAGATGGGGTAAGGATTTGCATTCACAAATGGTGGAGGGGTCAGTGCGGATACTGCTGGTGGAAAGAATGTCTATAGCCTCAGTAATTTTGGGAAGCTATGTGCAAGGCAGCCCGGGCCAATAAAGGTTTGTGGAACAGCTGGAAAAACACAGAGCTTTCAAAGAACACCAAGGAGGATGCTGCGGCTTCACGCAGAAATCAGATCTGGAAATGTAATGCACACGAAGAGTATGACCCCAGCAGTGACCGTTGCTGTGGCAGGTGGCTTCCTGCCCAGCTGGAGGGAGGAGGGTTGCTGGGGGGAAGTGTGGTAAATCTTTTCCTGTGCTGCGGGCCCTTGTCCTCCAGGCGGCACGGGCCTGGGGTGTTCCTCCCTCTAGTGGTAAGCAAAGCTCCTTCGGGGGCCCTTTTTCGCTTCGTCTGAAACTATGCAAAGAGGGAACAAAACAGGAAGAGGCCTATCAGGTGTCTACGTAAGAACCAACCAAAAGATCAAGACTCCTTCCCACTCCAAGCTGCTGGCGGTAGTGCACAGAATGGCAAAGGCCCTCTGTGATCCTCTAGCGGCAGTGTCTCCCCAGCTTGCCCGTCGGCCCTCCATGGTGCTGCAGCAGTGGCTTTAGCCAGTTGGGAAACCCAGAGATCCAAATTAACTGCTCAGTGTGCAACCAGAGTCTTGTGAAACCTACAGTAAGCTGAATTCAGAAAATGTGCGATGACAAGGCCACAGAGACAGAGCGAAGGGAACAGACTCCTTGGGGACACGGATATGCTCCACAGGGGCCATTTGCTTCCACTGGGAATTATGTTAATCCTGTGCGGGTATTTACTGTGGCTTCTCTCCTCAAATGCACTTCCCTCCAACTGATCAAAAAGTCCCCACTTTCTGGAGGGTTGGGAATGTGGTTTATTGTTCTCAATAATATCCAGTTTTGGATGTGAGGGCGATCTGGCTGAGACATCTGTCACCCCATTGATTGCCAGGGTTGATTCAGCTGCTCTGGCTGGCTAGGCGGGTGTCTCCTTCCTCCCTTGCTGCTCCATGTGCACCCTCCCGAAGCCGCATGCTCAGTGGAAGAGGACGACCATCTCCGATAGAGGACGACTGGCCTTCGGTTAAGGGTATAGAGTAGCTGCGCTCCCCTGCTAGAACCTCCAAACAAGCTCTTGATAATATCCAGTCTTAAAGAAGGATCTGTTACATGTGCTTCAGAACAAGTGGATAAGTACAATTGAAGATTCCATGTATAATTTCAATCATCTTTTAGTTAAAAAAAAATTTAACTGAAAGCATTTCCATAAGAGCTACTCCAACCTGGAGATCACCAAGTAAAACGGAGGAGAAGGGCCAAAAGTTTGAGAAAATGGGTTTCAGTTTGAGCCGAAATACTAAGTAAAGTCCTACCTAAAGCTGACTTTATCCCCAAGTGAAATGGAGAGAAATCAAGAGGGTAACATATGAGATCAGTCAACCGTGGGCATGACAGGGAGTCAGTGAATAAGCAGTTTTAGAGAATCAACAGCCTGCAATTCCATCAAGATAGTTGAGAGAGACCCAGGAATCATCCTAGCAAAGCGACAGCCTCCGTCACTTGCAGTGGCTAAAAGATGCGAAGACAAGACACCATCAAGCCCAAATCTTATTGGTTACAAAAATGGCTGAATCTAATAATGCTGACAATACATTATATCAACCGAGGTGAAGTCTAAGTAGTTTTACTTTATTTAGATGATGTATCTGGATTTTTCCTGTTCAATTTTCTTAGATCTTTGAAGGAATTGCTCTGTGTCCATTCCAAGTATTTCTGGTGAGTCATCAAGTTTCCTGGCTGCAGGAGTGGGTTCATTCCCCCATGCCCCAGCAACAGTGATCAGAATAAAAAGGGTGAATGCAAGATCTAATAGGCCAAATCCATTTATATACGGATGGTGGGATGAAAACACTTTTTTTTGTTGTTTGTTTTTTCTGTCAAGATTTTTATAATGGAAGGATATACATCTGAGGCTGTGGTGGGAAGAGCTTTCTGTAGCATGAAAGGAAGAAAAGAGAAGCAGAGAGGAGAGGCAGACAGAGATTCAACAGCAGTGGTTTCCAACCTTGGCTAAACATTGGAATCAACTGCGGAGCTTGAAAAAATACTGGTGCCTGGATCCCAGCCCCAGAAATTTTCATTTGGTTGGTTTTTGGTGCTGCCTAGGCCTTGGGACTTTTAAAAGCTTTCTTGGTGATTCTTACAAGCAGCTGAGGATAGAAACCACTTGTCTTGAAGCACCAGGTCACATTTGAGCCCGGGGCACAAATTCCAGCTGTTCTTTCTTGTTCTGTAACCCATCTTGGTATCCTCAGTTGTCAATAACTTCTCTCTCTTTTTTTTTTTTTTTTGCTTAATTTAGTTTGAGTTGAATTTCTGTTATTTGCGGCCAAAAGAAGTCTAACTAAGAAACTAAAAATACTCTGTAATCATAGCTAACATTGATTCAGCCTCAGTGATGTGCAAGGCACTGTTTGAAGTGCTTACTTGCAGTAACTTGTTTAATTTAATTCTTACAGCATCCCTATAATTTGAAAGCCATTATTGTCCCTATTTTACAGGTGAGGAAATGAGACATCAAAAGATTAAGTGACTTGCTAAAATTTACACTGCCTACGAAAGCTGACCTGGAATGTGAACCAGAAATTGTCCTTAACCAAATCACCTCACTGTCTCTCAAGGTAAAACCAAGTAAGGAGGCAGATTCTCTGCATTAAACCCCAAAATGGAGTCTTCAAATAGCCATAATATAAGTGCTGTATAAAAATAATTTAAATTTTTTTCTCTTTTATAGAGATGGGGTCTCACTACATTGCCCAGGCTGGCTCTCAAATTCCTGGCCTCAAACGATCCTCTTGCCTTGGCCTCCCAATATGCTGGGATTACAGGCATGAGCCAACACACCCAGCTGTGAATATTTTTTATCAGGAAGAAGCTTTTGGCTGTAAGAACAGAAAGTTCCAACTCTACCAACTTGCACACTTATTTAATATCTGGAGGTGGGGCAGTTCCGGGACTGGCTGTTGCAGTAGCTCATTTGAAGCCATCTGGTCTCCAGCTTCCTTCCCCCTTTCTGCTCTGCCCTGCCCAGTGTGCTGGCCTCTTTCTCAGGCTGGTTGCCCCCAGCTAGCAAGGGGGCTGCAGACCCCAAACATCGCATTCTCATGCAACAACCATAGGCAGAGAAAGGTGCTGTTTATTCACCTGTGTCTCTTCTTACCAGGTATTAAAGAAACATCTTGTGCAAAAGGCCTCCAGTGGAATTCCCCATGTGTTTCATTATGGGAAAGGGGGAATGGGAGCACCAGGATTCACTTGGGTCCATGGGGCATTGTGAAAATGTGAAGGGGGTCATTTTTGGCTGGCACAATAATTCAAGGAGGGCTATGACCATGCAGTGGGCAGAGGCTAGAGATGGTAGACAACCTGCAATGTGTGGGATGGTCATGGTCACACTCTGTGACCTGCATGATTTTTGAATGTCCCATTGAACATTTGCACAAATGAAAAATCTTCAAAGTGATCTGAGCTAAAACCAAACTCTCATATATAAACCCAAAGTATTTAAAAAACACACTGTATTTTCCAGGAAAGCAATTGCTGGGCACATCGAGAGAAGATCTTGCTTTGTTTTGTTTAGAACTTTTCCAGGAGTTGTTCACTGTTTTGGAAAATCACATTAGCAATGTCAACATTACTCATGGAATTCGAGCCTCCAGTACAATACACCCGATGGGCCTGCCCCAGTGGCTGCCACATTGGCTGTGATTCTAGGTATGGATCCAGGCACCTGCAATGTTATTTCTTTTAGCACAGTTCTGCCAAGAATTTGCATGTTGAAATACATGTTGTTTTATTGTACATTATTTCTCTTTTAATTCTACTTCATAATAGTTATTTAATTTTTAAAATTATGTGTACAGATAGTTTATGTTGTATACAAATTTCATTTCAGTGTAGTAAAAGGGACATTATAAAATATTTGTAGGGCTGGGTGCAGTGGTTCATGCCTATAATCCCAACACTTTGGGAGGCTGAGGTGGTAGGATTACTTGAGCCCAGGAGTTCAAGACTAGCCTCGGCAACATAGCAAGACCCTGTCCTTACAAAAAATTAAAAAAAGAAAATTAGCTGAGCCTGGCGGTGTGTGCCTATAGTCCCAGCTACTCAGGAGGCTGAGCTGGGAGGATCATTTGAGCCCAGGAGTTTGAGGCAAAAAAATATAAAAATATTTGTGATAAAAAGAGGGTACTGGGTCCAACAGGGAGGAGATCCACTGTTTGGACCAGTGAAGATTCATCTCCTGGGTCCTCAGATGGGACTCACCTCCCTGAAGCCTCTACCTAGGCCGAGGAGGATAAGTACCAGGAGAGGCAGGGTTCTTTGGGGAAGCAAGAAGTAAGAATTGGCCAGGGGGTAGCAAGAACATTGTCTGCTCCAGGCAGGTTCTATTCAGCGCCATCCAGGAGCTACCTGGATTCGGTAGCTGCAGCTTTCCAGGCAGGAGAGAGGAGTTTGTTGTTGAGAAAGACACAAATCATCAGGTCCACCATGGCCTGGATAAAATGCCATTGACTGAATCCACCTTCCTTGCTTTTTATTCTAGCTCCACAGAACAGTCTTCTGATTACTAATGTGGCATCCTGGCTACAATTTTTTTTTTTTTTTTTGAGACAGAGTCTTGCTCTGCTGCCCAGGCTGGAGTGCAGTGGTGCAATCTCGGCTCACTGCAACCTCTGCCTCCCGGGTTCAAGATATTTTCCTGTCTCAGCCTCCCAAGTAGCTGAGAGTACAGGTGTGTGCCACCACACCCAGCTAATTTTTGTATTTGTTGTAGAGACAGGGTTTCACCATGCTGGCCAGGCTGGTCTCGAACTCCTGACCTGAAGTGATTTGCCAACCCTGGTCTCCCAAAGTGCTGGGATTACAGGTATGAGCCACTGCACCTGGCCCTGGCTGCTTTGATACTAGGAAGAATTAGCCAGGTGGCTCCCAATGCTGGTCATTAATGTTCTGATCCCTGAGAAGGGGCATTCTCAGTTGTGAACAGATGTACTGGTGCTCTGATCAATTCTTTATTCTCTATGGATCTGGTTAAGTCAGTAGCTCAGAACTGACCTATTCTGGGTGTCCTGACAAAGTGGAGTTCTGGGACTTGCAAAGCTGAAGTGGAAAAAGACCACCTCCAGGTGCTGCCACCAGAAAAGGCCCTTCCTGGGTAACTGCTGGCTTCCCTGGATGGCAGGGGCTTTCAAACTTCTGGCTGTGTAACCTCCGAAAAGAAAATGAAATGTCATACAAATGCCCACTCTGCAGAGCCAGTTAAAGGGGAGCCGTGCTACCTGGGGGCTGGGGATGGGAGGCCGGGAGACAGCTCCCATGCATCCTGAAAGCCTCTCCCTGTGGTGGGCGAGGGCTTCTTGAAGATGGACAGGCTCTGACCGCTTTTGTCCTCTCTCTGAGTCACAGGATGAAGTCTTGGCCTCTGCCATCTCCCAGTTCCTCCCTGGGGGTGATAGAGGGAGCCACCCACACAGAAGCTCCTACTCAGGGACTTGATTCCCCTCAGTGCCACGCCTGGGGGTGCACCCAGGTGGGGCCCCTGTATTCACTGCGGAGGTAGAAGGGCTGTGAGCAGGCTTTCCTGGTTAGGCTCTGTATTAGTCCGTGTGCGTTGCTTTAAAAGAATGCCTGAGACTGGGTAATTTATAAAGAAAGGAGGCTTATTTGGCTCGTGGTTCTGCAGGCTGTGCACAAAGCATAGGCCCAGCACCTGCTTCTTTCTGGTGAGGCCTCAGGAAGTTTCCAATCATGGCAGAAGGCAAAGGGGAGCCAGAGTATTACGTGGAGAGACTGAAAGCAAGAGAGGGAGGAGGTGCCAGGCTCTTCTTAAACAACCAGATCTCCTGTGAACTCAGAGTGAGTGCTCACTCATCATCATGAGGACAGCACTAAGATATTCATAAGGGTTATGCCCCCACAACCCTAACACCTCCCACTAGGCCCACCTCCACCGCTGGAGGTCACATTCCAACATGAGATTTGGAGGGGACAAACATCCAAACCATATCAGGCTCTTTCCTAATCATTTTTCTTTTGCATCTTAAGAGTGAAGAGGAACGAAGTCAGGCTAAGCCACAGTTAAATGGTCCATGGGGGAACAGTTAAAGCAAGCATCAAAATATTAAAGACATAAAGAGCTTTCACTAATACCAGATCATCAGTAGGTCAGGCCACCGGCTTTCCACCCTTCATAAAAAAGGGAGGGGGCGATTTCCTGTCCAGTTCTGAAGGGAGCATGCATGGAGAATGCTGGAAAACCAGGCCTCTTAAGCTCAGAAACAGTCTGTGGCCCCAGCAAGCCCCAGGGCCTGGGACCCCAAATGCAGAAGAAATGCCTAGTAGCCACAGGGCCCAGAGGGGCGTGCAGTACTGGGAGACAGAGATGGCACTAATTCCCAGGACAGTGGCGGCCACCAGGGCATGCCCAGGAGCTCAGGGGTCTTGGTGGTACCGGGAAAGCTCCTTCCCTCACCCAGCAAGCAGCTGAGGCTGCGGAGACCAGGTACCTGCTCAAGAACATTCATCTGACAAATACTCATTATTGAGTGCCTACGGTATGCTGAGCTGTTCCAAGTGCTCTAGATGGGGCTGGCTGTGATCAAAACAGAAAGCCCTGTCCTGAAGAACTGGGTAGACCTCAGAAATACCTCTTATAAGTGTGAGAGTTTGCTTTATGCTTTTCTGTGTACAAATGGGCTTGCATTGCTTTGAAAATTAGGAAAAAGGTTATTAAAGAATGTTATTAGAAATTGTTTTTGAATAAATATCCATGAGGAAATAGAAACATGATAAGGAAATACCAGCTAATTACACATCCGCAAGTGCAGTGGACTCTGTACTCTGATGAGGCCTCAGGAGGTGTGGTCAGAGAATCAACACCAGATGGTCCTAGAAGAATTGATTGTGAACTGTTATTGTCAAAGAAATCATCATAGGAGAACTGTAACTGTTGGTCAATCTGGTGATGTTTTATTCATGCACTTCATTATTCAGTCAAGAAACTTTTTTTGTATTAGATTCTGAGAACATAGAGATGGGCAAATTACCATCCTGCCCTCTAGGACCCCACATTTCTGTTGCAGGGCAGATATGTTAATGGTTACAAACAGCAGAATGTTGTAGGTGGCATGGTAGAGTTGGGGACTGGGTGTGGAAGGGACCACAGGAGAGAGATGACCGTTTTATCTTGGTCCACAACACAGAGTCTGTTACACAGTAGGCTCTTACTCCGTTACTGAACAAATAGTGTTCGGGCAAAGCTTCATGGATGTGAGAACCTGGTAATTACACATCTTTGATGAAAGTGTGAGAGTTTGCTTTATGCATCTATGATGCAAGATGACATCTTTGGTTCTTGCATCTGTTCCAATTGGCTTTGCTCTTTTCTTGGCAACATCAATAACTTTTAGGTGTTGTGTGACCACAGCTGGTCTTCTTTTCATCACATCACCATGTGTCCTTGCATTCCTCACAATAGTTCTTTATTTCATTCTGCTCTCCTTCCATTGCTACCTGCTCTTTCTTCATAATTTTTCACTCCTACTTCATAAAAGCCATGTCTTCTTATGTCCTAACGAAGACGCAAAACAGTAGTTTAGAAGTCTCTTCTGGTTCATGGAGTACATCACTTTCAGAAACAGGACCTTCCTCTAGACTTCTGAATGACATTCCATTTTCTTTAATCTGCAGTACTGCAGAGCTTATCCTGCAAGAAGGAAAATCTGTTCAGATCTACTGGTTGCTAAAAGACACATTGTGACTCTCTTGACTCCACTCACTGTCCATTTGGACGTTTGTGGAATCTCATTCTCAGATAGACAACTGTAAGATAGTGTAGTGTGCAGAGCTTGGTGCAATTTCCAGTGACCAGAGCACGTATTCCTTTCACGTAGCTTTGTAGGATTGAGGCAAAATCTTCTCCTACAACTAATATCTGTCTAGTTGACACTCTGAATAAAAAAAAGTGCATGTGCGTGCGCACGCACACGCGCGCGCACACACACACACACACACACACACAAACATCTGGCCGCCAGAATATACTGTTCCCAGGGCTTTTCCTGGTTCTGTCATCGCCCAAAACCTCACTTTTGTTGGAACTATGCTTCCTCCAACAATTGACCTATTGCCAGCCTATGCCTGACCACCTCCACCACCATGCACATATGTACCCAACTTTCTGCACTTTTGTTTTCTTAGAATTTATTTATTAAATGGGGACTTGCAATTTCTAAATAAATGCAGAAAGAGGGGAATTGTTGGTAAGGTCAAGAAGAGGAGAATGGAGTGCTGCTTTGAAACACAGAACCCAAGCAATTGAGGGATGGATTCCCAATTTTTTTGGTTGATCCAGAACCTGGGCTTCTAAGCCAGAGGTAAAAAAAAATCTAGAGAGAAATAAGATGTCTTCCTTCTTGGCATGATAGGCCTCTTCTTTTGAGATGATGGAACATGTACTCTTTCTTAGTTTGATTTTGAAGTTTGCCTTATAGAACTTAGAATTTGTCTACATTTCTTCCATATTTAGGCAGTGGATTTTCCAATTGTTTTAACTTCTGGTGGGGTTACATGCTTTTACTCTTCATGCATTCTAAATAGGTATTTTAGTAGAAAGTTGACAAAGGTTATAGTAGGTACTGATAAGCAGATTCAATTTAAAACCAGAATCCCTGACCTATTACATACTTATTCATTCATTGATTCATCCAACTAATATATATACACACATATATAGATGTGTGTATATATATATAGATGTGTTTATATATATATACATATATATGTGTATATATGTATATATATATATATATTTTTGAAGGTCTCACTCTGTCAGCCAGACTAGGGTGCAGTGGCACAATCATAACTCACTGCAGCCTTGAAAATTCCTGGGCTCAACCTGTCCTCCCACCTCAGCCTCCTGAGTAGCTGGGACTACAGGCATATGCCTCCACACCCAGCTAATTATTTTATTTTGTAGAGTTAGGGCCTCGCTACTTTGACCAGGTGGCTCTTGAACTCCTGGCCTCAAGTGATCCTCCTGTGTTGGCCTCCTAAGGTGCTGTGATTATGGGTGTGAGCCACCAGTCCCAGCCTTCCAACTAACGTTTATTGAGTTCAAATAATTTGCCTGGTCCTATGGTAGACACCAGTAGTAAAAACCCCACCCTGTCTTCATGAAGCTTATTGTCTAGTGGGTGTTTCAGGTTCCAGGTAATTCCATACAATATGATAAATGCTTCCAGATTAAGTACAAGGAGTGCCTTCTCTGCCCTACACTCTGGACTATGAACCAGACGTCGTGGGAGAAAACACTTGGGATGATAGGTTAAAGGGCCGACAGTATTGAAGGTTCTTGATAACATGTTCATAGGTTTAGCCTTTGAACCTGTGAACCTTTAGATGGGGGAGCCCCTGAGGAATTTAGTGCAAGGAAGTGAGTGACTTATTGAAAGCTGTTATTTAGGAAATTACTGCAGTAGCCAAGTAAGGGGTGAACTGAGATGGGAAGAGAGGTGGGAAGTAGTAGGGCCAGTCAAGGAGGCTAACCCAGGAGGCCAGAGGGGTTGCACTGAGAACTTGAATTAAGAAGGGTAGAAACAGAGAGGACAAGGCATTTAAAGGATCTGGCAATCGACCGCATGTGGGTGGCAAGGAGCAGGAACACTGGAGATGACACCAAGATTCCAGGTGGCTGGGGAGATGCTGGCGCCATGTACCCAGAAGGGACAGCTCAGAGCAGATGCAGCACTGGGAAGAGATGGCGATGGTGGCTTTAGACATGTGGAGAAGGTAATCCCTACCTGTCTGCTCTTTCCTTCACTTATTTTTATTCAGCTTATTAACTCCAATCTTAGGTTCTAATACATGAGGCACTGAAAGTTTCTACAAAGAAAAATCCAAATAAACCCCCTTGGAGAAGATACCAAGGCTGAATCAACAGTAATTATGCTAACTCCTCACTTGATTCCATATGCTCTGGGGTCACATGTGGCTAGCTGGTGCTTTTCATCATCAATATGCCCACCCACCCCAAGCAATTAACTTACTTTGCATTCCCAAAGGATAGGTCTTAGTTGTAATTTTCCATATGGAGGCAGTGGGCCAGACATGTAGGGGCCTCTGCCCAAACCACAAAGAGTATCAACTGTCAGGACAGAAACAGTATTCCAGAAATCTGATCATTCAGTCTTAAATATTCAAAACCTCACTTATTTGAAGAGCCAGGGCAAGCATAAACTTGGCGCCGCTTTGAAGTTATTAAAATCTGGTTCTATTCTTCAGTATATGGATTCCCAGGAAAATTCCACTCTGATTTGCCAACCCCTTAGGTCTGTGGGTTATAGTAAAAGAGAAGCTGCAGATTAGTTCCGATTAATTTCCATCATAAGAGTCAATTCTTGCTTTTCAGGGAGAGATTAGGGAAGGAATGGCATGGGTAATTAAGATCCACAGATAGCACAAACACCCAGTGTAACCAGCAATTTCAAATCCTCCTCCACTGAATTTTTCTTATTAGAGGTGTCAAGTAGCAAGGCTCAGCCCACCTTTGGAGGCTGGATCTAACAAAATGTGAACACATCGGCAGGCAAGCAGGTGGGAGCAAGAAGATGAACAATGAGAAGCTGGGGGTTGTCAGCCTTCTGAGATTGAAAATCGGCCAATCTTGCCCACTCTCTGATGGTGTCATTTAGAAGAATCACATCAGTACTGTTAGTTTACATTGTGGGCTGCCAGGCAAGATTTTTAGAAAGGCCAGCTTACTCTTTGTTCATCATAGAAGAGCAGCTCACTGATCAGGAGCCCCACCCTTGTGGAGAATGGGTTTGCAGGAATTGCAGGCAGAAGGAGGTGATGTGGCAGAAGCAGACCTCCAAGAACACAGGCCTTTCTTATTTGCCTCTGGCCTTAAGCTCTGCCAGTTTCAGCTATTGATGTGACATGGGCCCAGCCCAGCTTGCAGCTGCTACCGCTTTAGATTTTCTTAGACACAGCCTTACACAGCCTTCATAGGGCCTCCCATTTGCCTGGCATTCAAGGCTGCACATTACCTAACCCAAATCACACCTTTCTTCTCACTACTCTCGAAACCATACACCGCCTTTGGCCAGGTTCACCCCCTGGTGGGTAACATATCTGTATTTCTCACCATCTTATCTTTGCTCCTGTCATTCCCTAACCAAACCCCCCCACCCCCCAATTCTCCACCCACTCCTCTTGCTGGAAATGGAACTACTCTTCAACGTCCAGCTCTTCCTTCAAACCTTCCCTGTTTCCCCCAACTCGAAGTGATCATTCCCTCCTATGACAGCACTTCAGTGGTACGTCTTTGATGACACTACATTATGCTTTCTATTATATCACAGTAGCTTATATACCTTATGACTTTAATGTTCTCTGAAATGTGGGTCATGACCCATTAGTGAGCTTTGAAATCACTTTAGTGGGTTGTGACCTGAATTTTAAAAAATGAAATAGAATAGAGTAGAATAGAACACTTTAGAGTACATTACACATAAACATATTTCCCTCTTTGGTTTATGATCAAAAAGCTTGAAAGTCACTGCTGCAAGTAGTAGTGATGTTTTCAGCTTTTATATAACAGAAAGCCTTGATCCAACCAGCTTAAATAACAAAGAATGTATTATCTTACATAATGCAAAGTCTGGAGATAAGGCAGCTCTAAGTTTGGTTTATTAGCAATTTTTTTTCTTAGATCTACCTCTTTTGTCCTATTAACAGTTCATCAACAGCATCAAGGACCCAGATTTTTGCCATCTCTGTTGTCTTTCTAGCTACCTCCTCTCCTGTTTGCCAAATGGCTGTAGGACTTCCTTGCATCATAACAACATCCATAGAAAAAAGAAGCTATATATTCTTTGAGTCTCTATTTATCAGCAAAGAAATCTTTCCCAGAACTCTCCCTACCCCCCAGATCTTCTATATTGTTCTTTGATACAAAGTGAAATCAAATGAATTACATGCCTAGTCAGGAGTGGCAAATCAAAATTAGTCTAAAGCAAAATTAGTTTAGACTATGCTAAGAGCACCTTCCATGAGCATCTCTCTGATTCTACTGGTCAGGGAGAAGGGGAGATTGATGGATCTGGATTTGGGGTAGGCAAGCAAAAGTATCTTCCAGCCACACACAAGGTGCATCTCAGGAGGGCCAGGGTCCCTTTCTCTGCAATGCTTCTCACGTAGCAAGTCTAGACAGTCACCTCCACTTCCAGTGATAAATGAAATCAATCACTTTGCCTCAAAGTATGAATATTCATGGGAAGCAGGGACCAAATATCCAATTTGAGATACTAGAGGCATTCTGCAGACATAGCTCACGATTTTTTGTTCCTATATAACTCACCAGAGGTTAGCATTTTTTCCAGGTCTTAATTTTTCTACTGAATTATCAAGTGTAAAGGGCTAGATTGACAACATTGTACATTGTAATACAATTTGAATAATAAGATACATATTTGTCACAATGCAGATGGCAACTGAAGGTTCACAGATGGAATTGTGGCTCTCGAGACGAGATGGTGAGCGTGTGGCGGTGGGTGTGGAGAGAGGCGGTATCAGAGGTGGAGAGACATTACATCATCCCAGATATGGAGTTTCTTTGGGAACTCTGGCAGGGTTATTGCTGAATCATTCCGTGAGGCAAATTATTGGTGTGTTAGCTGGACAAAGCTCACTGTAATTATGCCCTTGTGTGTTCCACCACTCCCCTTGGCATTTCTCTGCTTATGCTGCCGTTTAAGGCCAGACTTCACATGAACACATAAAATCATCATATCTGCAAGAGTCAGTGGCAGAGAGGATAAAGGCAGTGCTGTTTTTCCTCTCTTGAATACACGCATGTGTGTATGTGTACATGCGCATATACAGACACACACACATCCCTTATCAGAGAAACCGCAGGTTCAGAGGACTTTGAACTGTGGAAAAGGTTTTGCCTCTTTCTGTTTTCTCCGTTAAAATGCAAGACCCTCCCATCTGCCCAGTAGATAAAACACGACTGTGAGTGCCTTGCAGTTCCTTGAAGGCTGCCTTGTGCTCGGGAGTACCAGACAGACCTCATCTCACTGCCAGACACTGGGTGCTGTCCATGCACCTTGTTGGCCAGTGAGGCCCAGGATTGGAAGGCAGCAGGCTCGGATTTTACTTTTGCTTAGGTTGCTAACTTATGACCCAGTTGTTAGGCTGTGTTGGGTCAGTGGGCCTTAGGCACAGTCCCAGCTCTGCTAGAGCTTGCTTAAATTTCCATGTTCAGTTTCAGGGGCTTTTAAGAAGGTCCTTGGCAAACTGGGCAGCATGCTGGCTAGAATGGGCAGCATGTGAGAGAGATGTCCAGAAACAATGAAGAAACAACAGGAGTAATAATTATAATTGTACAAGGCTTTCCATTGCATTATCCCATTGGATTTACTCAATCTTTTTTAATTTTTATTTTTAAGCAGGGTCTCACTCTGTCACCCAGGCTGGAGTACAGTGGTGCAATCATAGCTTACTGCAGCCTTGACCTCCTAGGCTCAAGCGATTCTCCTGCCTCAGCTCCTGAGTAGCTGGAACTACAGGTGTGTGCCACCATGCCTGGCTTGATGTGCTAAATCATACAAGGTATTTACACTTATTCTAAAGAGATTCTAGAGACCTTAGGTGGGAGAGACTGAGGTTGGTGCCTAAGAACCTTCTTCAGTGGATTATTTAACAGATGGCTTGGGACAGATTGGAGACGGAAGCGGTCATTACAGAGGGCTGCCATGGCTTCACTCTCATTTCCTTTCTCCAGCGTGACCCTGTAATTGATTATAAGAGCTAATATATATGAAGTGCTTTCTACGTGCCCGGCACTATGCTAAGTGTTTCCAAGCATTTAAGCTTCACAACAAACTGTGAGGTGGGTGCTGTTATTATTTCTATTTATAGATGAAGAAACTAAGCCTTGGAAACAGAAGCACCTGCGTTTCTGTTTGTCCCTGTTCTTTCTGTTCCTTAAAAGCCTGGCTTGTTCTCATTCTTCAGGACTCAGTTCAAGGTCGTTGGTGAGGCTTTCCCTGCCCACCTATCTAGTAGCCCACTGCTGACTCCATGGCCCTGGCAACACTCACCCATGTCCATCTCCTTCATAGGACATATTAGAATCTGCAGACATCTTAAAAGAAATTTTTTTTAAGATATAGGGTCTTGCTCTGTTGCTCAGGCTGGAATGCAGTGGCACGATCACAGCATACTGCAGCCTCGAACTCTGGGGCTGAAGCAGTCCTCCCACCTCAGCATCCCAAGTAGCTAGGACCACAGGTGTGAGCCATAATGCCCTGCTAATTTAAAAAAAATTGTAGAGACAAGGTTTTACTATATTGCCTAGGCTGGTCTCAAACTCCTGAGCTCCAGTTTTCCCACCTTGACCTCCCAAGGTGCTGGGATTACAGGCATGAGCCAAGGTATTTTATTTACTTATTCACTGGCTTATTTTCAGTCTCTACTATTCAGACATAAGCTCGGTGAGGACAGGGACCTTGTCCCTCCTGTTTATCCTATGTTGGTGTCTAGCAGGGTGTCCAGAATATAATAGGAGCTCAATAAAATATTTGAATGGATGAATGACTGCATGCCAGAAAGAATGTAATTCAATAATGGGATTTGGGCCCAAGCTTGTCTCATGTCAGAGAGCAAGGGCTCAATGCCCCTCTGTTCTGCTCCTGTGTTTTACTCACTCATCCATTCAACAAGCTTCGTTAAATTATCAACAAATGCCAGGCACTGAAGTAAGTGCTGGAGAATCCAATGAGTAAGACACAGTCTCTGGCCTTGAAAACCTCACTTCTGAAGGGTCGAGGTAGTGGTTGGAAGTAGAAAGTTGACACACCTTATAATAGAGTTAACTACAAAGTGACATAGCAACAAAAAGGGACTACCTAGCTGCCCCTGCCAGACTGGGAAGACTTCTGCAGAGCTGGTTACTTTGAACCTGACCTTGAAAGAGGATTCTGGGCTGTTGGGAAAGGTGCCCATGTATAGAGATAGGGAGAACACATGAATGTCTAAGGACCAGCGTGGGACTCTTCCCATCCTACACTGTTGAGTCACATTTTGATCTCTGTGCCCAGTTGTTAGGAGGGCCACTGACCAACTGATCATTTAGTGGGAACACCATGAAGGGGAATTTTGCCTGGGGTGGGGGTAGACTGCACTGGGAGTGGTATCTGTACAGCCCCTAACTATCCTCCAATTCTAAGAGTGGTGTGACTGGAAGAACTGTCTCATGGAGAAAGGCACCAAAAGACAGAACCAGACTACAGGGACATATTCTTCAGGACAGAATTCGTGTGTGTGTGTGTGTGTGTGTGTGTGTGTGTATGAATATGAATATATATATCTCTATATATATTCATAGCACAGCCATATTCTTGCCCTAAATTTAGAGAATTTCCTAATGAGAAGGATAACTACAACCAAAGCGTACATATTGATTTGTAGTTTCCAAAAGATTTTCTCAAACATGATCTCATTTGATCCTCCACTAGCCTTCTGGATATTCTGAAACTCAGAAAGACCATTTATTATTCATTTATTTGGTCAATGTCTATCGAGAATGAAGCCCCAGCCCAGACCTGGGCCGTGCACAGGGGTATAGTCCCAAAAGTACTTAGGTACAAAGAGGAAATGAAGGGCCATGACTCCATCCAGCATGTAGGAAAGGAACTCCACCTAGGGACGCCTGAATCGTCCTGAATGTGGGGGCCAGCATCCTGGGTTCCTGAGTCAGTCTTGCCCTGTGCTCACTCTCCAGGCATTGGGTAATTAAATGAGATCATTACTTCATGTGTCCTGGTTAGGTTATAGGCTGGCTGCTAAGACAAAGACCCTTAAATAGGTAGGACTGCACCAAGATGAAAATTGATTTCTCTCTCATGCAGCCCTCCAGTCAGGTATAGTGGCTCTGCTCCAGGAAGTCATGCAATGCCAGGCTCTGTCCACTTCATTGCTCTGCCAGTTCTAGCGGGCTGACCCCATCCAGACGGTCCAAGATGACTCCTCCTCACGACTCATGCTGTGTTCAGATGCAGCCTGATACGGACACTTAAACGATATCTCCAGGACCTGGTCCTCTCTCAGCGCGGCTCCCTCATCCTCTGAATGAGAATCTCCTCCGCACCCTCAGACAGGCTCTTCCACCATGATTGCAAGAAGGTTTGGGCAGCTCCCTCCTTCATGTGTTCTCAGCTTTATGTCCACCGTCTCCCCTGTAAGAGTCAAATGCAAGTCCTGTGCTGCCTCTCAGTGACCTGCACCAATCCCAGTGGTGGGACAGGAGAATTTGTTCACTAAGACTATTAGAAGCTCCCCCTCAGCCCACCCCTGCAACTGTGTGGCTGAGAGTGAGGGAGGGATGAGTCCCTAGAGAAAATTCTCTATACTGTTTGACCAGGAGAAGGATGAATGACTGTAAGTTGGTTTAAAAAAACAACTCATATTTCTTCTCTCAATTATATGTTCTCCTAGAGTCTATGATCCATAGCAGCTGTCTTCAAACTCCCCAATTTTGACTATGCCCCCAATAAGCACGTTTATTTCTTTGTAAGTATGCACATGTGCTATTCTACTAATATATTTCCGTGCCACAGACTACTAGTTGTGCCCAGAGGTCCATCCTTTCCTACTTCCTTAGCATAGCATTCCCTGAAGGGCATGTGGCATCTTAGAATAGACTACATTTCCCAGGACCCCTTGCAGCTAGGTGTGGCCATGTGACTAGATTTTATCCAGTGAAATGTCAGAAGTGGGGGGCGGGGTGCATTTCCAGGAAGTGTGCTTAATGAGAGAGCATGCAGTTCTTCCCTCCTTTTTTTCCTTCCTGCTGCCTAGAAAGTGAACGTGATGGCTGGATCATGAGCAACAACCCTGGATAATGAAGTGGAAGCCACATGTTGAACATCTTGGAGCAACCAGAGAAGACATCTTGCTAGCTCTGGGCAGCATACCACCAGACTCCTTTTATTTTATTTTATTTTTTGAGGTGGAGTTTTGCTCTTGTTGTTCAGGCTGGAGTGCAATGGCACAATCTCGGCTCACCGCAACCTCTGCCTCCTGGGTTCAAGTGATTCTCCTGCCTCAGCCTCCCGAGTAGCTGGGATTACAGGCATGCGCCACCACACCCAGCTAATTTTGTATTTTTAGTAGAGATGGGGTTTCTCCATGTTGGCCAGGCTGGTCTCAAACTCCCAACCTCAGGTGATCTGCCCGCCTTGGCCTCCCAAAGTGCTGGGCTGGGTGTCAGCCCTTGCTCTGTGGTGCCCAATAGGGTTAGTGACATTTGTGTGGCTGTGCGTCTCCTCTCCTCCGAATACACTGTGCTCTCTGAGGCAGGAGCCCTGAAGGAAGTTCTCTGAATCACCTAGCACATCTAGGGCAGAAGCCCCCCAGTCGTTGTCTTTTGCTTACTCTTCTGGGTCTTTTTCTGTCATCCAGATCTTGCTTTTGCTGTGGAGGAAGAAGACAAGAAACTCTAAAGGAATTGAAAAGATGAGATACGATCTGAACCTGAAGAAGTGGGCAATTTGTAATTGTCAGAGAAACAGATGTGCACTTCCAGCCCGTGCTGCTGCTGCTAAGGTGCACCCACTCACAAACCCACTTCTCTGAGCACATGACTCTGCTAGCTCCATGGGGCTCTGCAGGGAAGGAGTGAGGGAGGGGGAAGAGGCAGAGAGCTGGGTTGTCTGAAAGCTTTCTCCAGGTCTTGCCTTTCCCTTCCCTGGAAGCCAATGCCCGTGAGGTCATATCCATCATATTACCTCAGAGATTGTCAGGATGGACCCAGTTCCATCACTCTGAGGCTGAGGGTCTGCCAAACCCCATTGAGGCTGTACCTGGGAAACCAGACCCTGCCTGTCTCTTTAGGATCTGGGCGAGTCCATCCTCCCTCCCTTCTCCCCCATGAGGCACCAGTGTCCTGATTGTATCACAGCTTCAAAATTCCCTGACTCATGCCATCCTCGATTTTAGAAAAGAGCTTATTCAAGTGGTGTAGGCTGCACACTCCACCCCCTCCCACTCAATCCAGCGATTGAATTACAGCACCTGTGTGTGGCAGAGGGGCCAGGGAAGGAAGGGGCTGGGGAGGCGGAGAGGGGCTCCTGGAACCAGATGGAGAGGCCCTTGAGGCAAACTTGTGATGATCTCGTTATGAAAGGAATCTCTTGGTGCCCAAAGAATGGCTGGCCCTTAACCCCACGTGTGGGCTGGTTGGAAATGAGGAAGACCTCTGAGGTCATCCAAGTCTGCTAGGGAAATGCAGCCGAGCTGGGAAGGAAGGTATCCCCTACCCCCATCACATTCTGATCTGGGCTGTTCTCCCACACTTTTAGGTAGCCAGGCTATCATGTGATTTGCTAGTAACCATAGCAACAAACCTTGTTTCATGAAGTATATGGAGAGCAATCCCAAAGAAAGAGATCCGTGTTGTGCTTTACCCAAGGGCAGCTTGCCTCCAACTCAGTCTGTTCTCCATTACTGCTGTGGCAGTTGTTGTTGTTGAGGAAATGGCAGTGATTTGCTCTTTCTGAGCTGGAGACATTGTGGATATTTTTTTGTTCCCCTCCTGCTACTCGTCTCCCCTATTTTGGAGCACAGTCTGTGAAGACGAAAGACAAAAATAGCTCTCTCCAAGGGAGAGGATGCTAATGCACTTTCTGTGCTTTCAAAGACTGGCTTTTTGATTGTAAAAACCTCCACCTCCAGTAACTTAAACCTGGTAGCAAGTTCTGCTCTCTGACCACAAGAGAAAGCACTCGTGACAGCCACTGGGGTTCACACACTGCTGTCTGCCATGAGAAGCCACAGAGAAGTGGTCTGTGCTAGGAAGACTGAACAGCAGTGAGCGGGGGTGCACGCCCACCCAACTGCAGGCACCGCCACTCTACGGCTCTCAGGCAGAGCTAGAGGAAGTGGCTCAGATATTCTTTGTTGCAAGCGAAGGGCATAATTATAATTTGGCGAAACACCCGTTGTTAAGTGATCCAGCAGCCAGCAGACAAATGACTGCTGCGGAATAATGTCTGAGCACACACAGCGGGCCCTCCGAGCTGCCCATCAATCTGCCTTCACAGAGACAAGCCAGTCAGGTGCTGCCTTTGTAGGAGAATGCCATTCCTGACTCAGCCATGTGCCTTCTGTGTGACCTTGAACAAGTCACTTAGTCTCTTTGGGTGTCAGTTTCCCCATCTTTAAAATAGGCAGAGTGATTTTTGGGTAGCCGTTCTCTCTGGGTTTTGATAACAATCATATTTGATAATATGGAGAAAGTACTACCATATAGAAATTAAAAGGAAAGTACTTCAAAACTATAATCACTACAAAATATCATTATCCTTCTTTTAGCTGTGGAGGTATCCATTTCTAAAGGATTCAAAAAGTCGGAACAAATAAGTAATTAGGTCAAAAAGTTACAGTAGTGCCAAGCTACAGAAGTTACCACTATGTGGTTTTCAGCTAACATTTAATGAGTGCAAAGCCAATTGTGTATTTCATTTCATCTTCACAACACTTCCATGGGTGTCATTGATTTGCATTTCACAGATGACACTCAAGTTCATGTAGCCAGTGACAGAATCAGGATCCAGCTCCTGGCTAGTCTGATTCCCAAGTCTAGGTTGTTAACCTGCTGCTGGAACATTGTGCTGGGGCCATGTCATTGGAAACATTCTCTGTGCTGTTGGAGGGCAGTTACCAGGTGGTTTCCTGGGATCTCATAGAGCAATATGGTGTGTGTGTGTGTGTGTATATTTATGTTTATAAACAGAAGGCTGCCTTGCTTCCTTATTTTAGGGTCACTGATTTGTCCCATGCTAACATGACCATCTCTTAGGGTCTTCATGGAGAACTTCTAGCTCAGCCAAGAATTTTGTGTCTGACCTGGTTTTGATGGTGGGAACAGAAGTGCTGTTAGTGAGTGTGCAAAGCCAGAAAAACGGAGTCTTGTGACACCATTGTCGAGGCAGAGAAGCAGAGTCAGCAGGTGAAAAGCTGGGGCACCCTGGTTCCATCCCCTTGGATTGTCTAATCTCACTATACTGGTCACATGTGCCCTTGCAGAGTCACTCTAGACTCTTCTTGTCCTTTTATGGCCTGGTGGGCTCATCCCCTGGACCACATCAACGAGCCTCCTTGCCCTTTGTTTTCTGGTTGCATTTGGGTGATGGGGAACCTTGGCAGGAGAAAAGTGAGGCCAGGGTATTATTCTCCCGGTTCCCTCTCTCCTGCATGGCTAGGGTTGGCTGCCCTTCAGTGATAAGGACTTCCAGCTGTTGCTAGCCCTGGGGTATCATGTATCCCTTGCAAAGTTTCTTACCTTGCTTATACTTTTATAAATGTCCCCTTACTAAACTCTCCTCCATTACCTAGCTGAAGTGTGCTCATTGGCTACCTGATGGGACCCTGCCTGATACAGTAGGACATAGGACCTGCTTCCTAGGACTATTGTGACAATGAAATGAGTGAATACGTGTAAGGCAGGTGCTCCATGTAGCTAGCACATGGAAGGGGGATTAGCCCTCTTTCCCAGTGCATTTGCAAACGCCCTCTGCAGGGCTACAGTGTGGCCAGCAAACACTGTGTTTGGCAGGGTAGTTTGTCCAGTAGCCCCCCCTCCATTCTCTCCCCAGTTTTGGCTGGCTTCCAAGGGAAACGAGCACATTCAATAATGAAGTCGTGATTTGTATAATGGGAAAAAGAGAAAAAAATCCATTAAGTTCACTGAAGGTGCAAATGAAGGGTGAAGAAGCATACACAGAAGTTACGTATTTATTTATCCTAAGAAAATATATTAAGCACCTGCCATGTGCAAATGATTTGGCAATGAATAATATAGATGTGGCCCCATTCTCTCATAGAGCTCCAAGAGGAAAGACTCACAGTGAAACAAAGGATACTGAGCAATCTTTTCCCTTGGGTAGGTGAGGTGTCCACTGAGTTTGAAAGGTGAGTTGGTAACAGCCAGATTGGGGATAGGATGGTAGAGAGGCAGGGGAGCCTCTTGGGCTGAGGGGATCCCATAGCAAAGAACGTAGCTGCAGAACAACCAGCAGAGCAGGGAGTGTGACTGTGAGTTGCACACAGAGGCTGGACCCTGGCAGAATTTGTCTCTTGTATCAAGAAACCTGGACTGCAGTGAGGAGTTTACACAGGGGAGAAACACAGTCAGATTTGGGTTTTAGATGGATTCCTCCAGCTATTATGTGAAGGACAAATTTAAAGTAGGCAAAACTCCCAACTTCTGGGGAGGCTTAATAGTCATCAAACTGTTGACAAGAAAGTCCCCAACAAGGTCAAGGGTCCAAGTGATAGGGAAGAGGCAACTGTTTGAAGAAATACTCTGAGGGGTAAAATCTCAGGACTTAATAATTGATTGGCTTTGGGATATGAAAGAAAGAGAATAATACTCCTCGCCCGCCCCCAGTGTACGCAGATGATGGATGGATGGTAGGCTACCAACTGAGATGGAGAATGTAGAAGAAAAAGCAGATTTGGGAGGTGTGGTGGCTCTTGTCTTGTCTATCTGGGACCTTGTGCACTTCTGGCCCCACTTTGATAACGGACCCCAAGAAGTGGGGTCATGATCCAAGCCAGGCCTGTCAAATTCACTCCTGGGAGCTTGAATCTATACAGTGACCTGGTTCTCACCCAACAGTCACCAGGTTATTCAGTGATCCCCTTGATTCTAGGAACCACCCTGCAGTCCTTCCAATTAATAAGCTAGTTGGGATCAGTTCCTGTTGCTTGCAACCAAAGACTCCTGGTGGACGGATGAAGAGTTCAGTTCTGGATCTGATGAGTTTCAGGCCCATGTGACAACCCTGTGATGACCAGCAGCTCCAGGAAGTATGAATCACAGAGGAAAGGTCTGGGCTGGAGATATCAGCATATGAATCATGGTTGAAACTAGGAAACCATCAGACCACCAAGAGAGAGAATAGCAGTGGGCAGAGGGTGGAGTCCAGGAGAACAAGTAAAAGCTGAGGGGAAGAAAACAGGAGAAACAGGAAATTAAATGGCCAGAGAGGCCAAGGAGAACCAGGAGAGCAGGATTTCCTAGAAACCAAGAAAGTAAGAGTTTGAAGAATGAATAGTTGAAGATTTTACATATAGCCGAGAGCTAAAGTAAACTAGGGGCTGAACTTTGGACTTGAAAAGTAGTTTGTTGATGACTCATGGGGCAATCTCACCAAAGGGAGGAAGATGGAAGCCAGGCTGTGTGAGGTGGCAACGTGCATGGGAGGTGGGAGGCGAGGAATTGGAGGGAGTGGGTCTGGGCAGTTTTAAATGAGAGATGAAAGAGACAAGACAGTCCTGGGGGGAGGTGGGATCAAGGGAGGGCTTGTGTTAGTAACTGCAGTAAGGATTAGCCAGATGCAGAAGACTTCCACCCAAAACCTACTACCGTGTGGTTTGAGTGAATCAGGACTTGAATGGTAACGATAACCCCAACCACACAGAGCACTCTTTCCCAGGTGGGAATTTTGCCTGCTGTCAGATGCATCATGACTAAGTGCTGGGGGGTGGGAGGGGCTGATGAGAATTGTGGAAGTATATCAGCTGGTAGATTTCTTGTGCTACTCATGCCTGACCTAGTTTCTAGACAGGACAAAAGCAAAACAATAACAATAACTAAGTGAAGAAAAAGAGGACAAATTGTGTTTGTTCTTCTGTATTCAAGTTAAAAATCCCCTCCCCACCCCAAAATTCAGGAAAAAGCAAATGTCTCAGAAATTAGTATTAAAAAGGACAATAACTGCTCTTAGGTTAGAGTATGAGAATATATTCCTGGCTGGGCATGGTAGCTCACGCCTGTAATCCCAGCACTTTGGGATTATGGGCGGGGCAGATTGCTTGAGTCCATGAGTTTGAGACCAGCCTGGGCAACATGGCGAGACCCTGTCTTGACAAAAACATAAAAAATTAGCCGGGCACGGTGGCTCGTGGTTGTAGTCTCAGCTAATCGGGAGGCTAAGGTGGGAGGATCACCTGAGCCCAGGATGTTGAGGCTGCAGTGAGCCGTGAACGCACCACTGCACTCCAGCCTGGGCGATGGAGCAAGATCCTGTCTCCAAAAAAGGAAGGCTTAGCTTGGCTGCTTCCTTGTGCTGATTAATGTTTCATAGATATATTTATTGGCAAAGGATGGATGAAAATACAGTTGAACTAAGACAAGTTTTTAAAAAAATTATTAAAAATTTATTATTATAAAATTTATATTTGCTCATTGCAGAAAGTTTGGAAAACACAGGAAGACATAAAAATAGCCTGAAGTCCCACTACTAGTAATAACATTTTGGAATACTTCCTTCTAGGCTTTTCGTCAAGTAGCACATCCAATTTTGACAGCTGTTTTCATGGCAGCACCACTAAGGTCAATTGCAAGGATGGCCTCAGGAGCTACTGTACAACAGGGGCCTCATATACTGTGCGAAGGGAAGGGCAGAGGGTGACAGAAGAAGAAGAAAAATCAATCTGAATGGTCTAGTTTTAATTAATTAATTAATTAATTTATTTATTTATTTGAGACAGAGTCTTGCTCTGTCGCCCAGGCTGGAGTGCAGTGGCTCAATCTCGGCTCACTGCAACCTCTGCCTCTCGAGTTCAAGGAATTCTCCCTGCGTCAGCCTCCTGAGTAACTGGGATTACAGGAGCCTGCCACCATGCCCGGCTAATTTTTTGTATTTTTTAGTAGAGATGGGGTTTTGCCGTGTTGGCCAGGCTGGTCTTGAACTCCTGACCTCAGGTGATCCACCTGCTTCAGCCTCCCAAAGTGCTGATGGTCTAGTTTTAACATCTATGGCAGAAAATAGCAACAAGAGAAAGCCTGGGTATGCCCCAGAGTTAGATCTGGAACCCAGATCTCCTGATCCTAGGATCAGAACTCTTTGCATCGTCAGACAGGTGTCTGTCATATTACAGGTGTAGATGTTTAAGAAACCTGACATCCTAGTCCATTCCACTCTACATTTCCATGTCTAGGCTATCACTCTTATATGAGTTGCTGTGGTAGATTGGATTATTGTTCGCTATTCTTTACTCTTCCTTTATGTGATTTTGCAATGTCTTCTGGTAGAGTTGGCCAATACTTTTTTGCCCCTTTGTCTTTGGACTTAACCATGTGTGATATTGTGAAATATACATATTTGGTATATTTGGTCTTGGTCCCATTTCCTGGCATACAACTCCTAAAATACTTCGAATTTTCAAAGTGATGTGTCTTGTATGCTAATAAGCTGATTATGGCTGGCAGCCCCTAGGTAGCTTTGGGATGGGGGCTGGTCACTGGAGAGACCAAGGCAGGATTACAGGGGTGGAACTTTCAGCCCCAACCCTCAACCTCCTGGGAGAGAAGAGGAGCTGAAGGTTAAGTTGTCTCCAGTAGCCAATTAATTGTGTCTATGTAATAAAGCCTCCGTAACCACCCCATAGGACAGGGTTTCTCTCTCTCTGTCTCTCTTGCTTGCTCTCTCTCTCGCTCTCTCTCTCTCTTTCTTTCTGGAGTTTTGCTGTATCACCCAGGCTGGAGTGCAGTGGCGTGATCTTGGCTCAATGCAAGCTCCGCTTCCTGGGTTCAAGTGATTCTCCTGCCTTAGCCTCCTGAGCAGCTGGGATTACAGGTGCCCCCGCACCATGCCTGGCTAATTTTTTTTTTTTTTTTTGAGACGGAGTCTCGCTCTGTCGCCCAGGCTGGAGTGCAGTGGCACGATCTTGGCTCACTGCAAGCTCTGCCTCCTGGGTTCACGCCATTCTCCTGCCTCTGCCTCCCAAGTAGCTGGGACTACAGGCGCCCACCACCATACCTGGCTCATTTTTTGTATTTTAATAGAGACGGAGTTTCACCGTGTTAGCCAGGATGGTCTCGACCTCCTGACCTCGTGATCTGCCCACCTTGGCCTCCCAAAGTGCTGGGATTATAGGCATAAGCCACCACGCCTGGCCCAAATTTTTGTATTTTTAGTAAAGATGGGGTTTCATCATGTTGGCCAGGCTGGTCTCGAACTCTTGACCTCAGGTGATCCACTCGCCTTGGCTTCCCAAAGTGCTGGGGTTACGGGTGTGAGCTACTGCACCTGGCCAGGACAGGGTTTCTGGGGAGCTTTCAGATAGCTGAACACATTGGTACACCCAGAGAGGGCATGGAAGCTCCATGTCCCTTCCCACATACTTGCTTTATGTATCACTTCCATCTGGGTGTTCATCTGTATCTTTTGTAATATCCTTTATAATAAACCAGTGTTGACAAAAAGAGTCAAACTCTATGAAATATTTGAAGAGATTTATTCTGTGTCAGGCCTCTGAGCCCAAGCTAAGCCGTCATATCCCCTGTGACCTGCATGTATACATCCAGATCACCTGAAGCAACTGAAGATCCACAGAAGTGAAAATAGCCTTAACTATTCCACCATTGTAATTCGTTTCTGCCCCACCCTAACTGATCAATGTACTTTGTAATCTCTCCCATCCTTAAGAAGGTTCTTTGTAATTCTCCCCACCCTTGAGAACGTACTTTGTGAGATCCACCCCCTGCCCACAAAACATTGCTCCTAACTCCACCGCCTATCTCAAAACCTATAAGAACTAATGACAATCCACCATCCTTTGCTGACTCTCTTTTCCGACTCAGCCCACCTGCACCCAGGTGAAATAAACAGCCTTGTTGCTCACACAAAGCCTGTTTGGTGGTCTCTTCACACGGACGCACGTGAGACATTCTGAGCCAAGCATGAGTGACCAATGGCCCATGACAAAGCCCTCTGGAGACTCTGAGAACCCATGTGTCCGTGGTGGTCAGGATGCAGCTTAATTTTTTATACATTTCAGGGAGACATGAAACATCAATCAAATACATTTAAGATATATATTGGTCCAGTTCAGAAAGGTGAGACAACTCAAAGGAGGTAGGGTTTGAGGTTATAGGTAGATTTAAAATTTTTCTGATTGGCAATTGGTTGAAAGAGTTATTACCAATAAAAAGGAATATCTGGCTTAAGATGAGAGGTCATAGAGACTAAAGTTTTATCATGGAGATGAAGGCTCCAGGTAGCAGGCTTTAAGAATAGACTGTAAATGTTTCTTGTCAGACTTAAGGTCTGTGTTGATGTTAAGCTGGTTGGCTTTTCCTGAATTCCAAAAGGGAGGAGGTCATAATGAGGCATGTTCGACCTCCCTCCAGTCATGGCTTGAACCAGTCTTTCAGGTTAAATTTGGAGTGCTCTGGCCTAGAGGAGGAGGCCCATTCAGATGGTTGAGGGGCCTTAGAATTTTATTTTTGGTTTACAGCAGTAACTACAAGAATTTTTCCCAAGTTCTGTGAGCAATACTAACAAATTAATCAAGTGCAAGGAGGAGGTCATGGAAGCCTCAATTTACAGCCAATTGGAGAGACGTATAGGAGACAACCTATTACTTGCCACTGGTAGTCTTGTGAGGCTGAACCCTCACCCTGTGGCATCTGATGCTATCTCCAGGTAGATAGGATCAGAATTGAATTGAATTAGAAAACTCTGCTGGTGTCTGCTGCAGAACTGATACATTGGTTGCTGGTGGGAAGAAATCCCCACATACTTCTTGGTGACCAGAGGTCACAGAAGTCTTCTGTGTTTATTGTTGAATGAGAGTATAGGAGCAACTGATTTTGTTGATCCCTATATTCTCAAACCATGTAACTCACTTTGACTCATAGAAACACTAGTAGAAGTGATGTGAGCAGAGGCTTTAAATGTGCTTTTGGGGCTTGGCTTTGCCTCTTGCACTTCTGCCATCTGCCACAAGATGAATCTACCTGAATAGCCTCTGGTCCCAGAATGAGGCGACACTTGGAATAAACCTAAACACAACTAGTAGCCTGGAGCCAAGTCTATCTGGTTCCAGCCACCCAAGAGAGTCACAGCCAACCTGCACACACATAAGCAATAAATATTTATTGTAGTAATGGACTGAGATTATGCGATTGTTTGTTACATAGCATTATAGTAGCGGACATCTGACTACGATAATTGCTCACATGTGAAACTGTAATCACTTTTTACATTTGCATTTCCTTTATCCCCATCGCTAATCCTTGTCAGGTCCTCTGAAGCTCCTTTGAATCATCTTCCGTATCTCTTCCCTGATTTCCATTGCACCATCATCACCCTTCATCACTTCATAGTTGGGTTCTTGCAATGGCTTCCTTAATGGAATCTTATTTCTTCCCCATCCAATCTTTTCTACACAGAAGTGCTAGCATGAACTGCCTTACAAAGTCCTTGCACAACAGGAAAACTCTGCTTGAAAGCCTGAAAATGCTTCCATCTTTTAGAGCCAAAACAGCCAAGCAATTCAGAGAGATATATATATATATATATATATATATATATATATATATATTTTTTTTTTTTTTTTTTTTTTTTTTTTTTTTTTTTTGAGATGGAGTTTCAAAAAAAGAGTTTCAGCTCTTGTTGCCCAGGCTGGAGTGCAATGGTGTTAGCTCACCACAACCTCTGCCTCCTGGGTTCAAGCAATTCTCTTGCCTCAGCCTCCCGAGTAGCTGGGATTACACGCATGCGCCACCACGCCAGGCTAATTTTGTATTTTTAGTAGAGACGGGGTTTCTCCATGTAGGTCAGGCTGGTCTTGACCTCCCAACCTCAGGGGATCTGCCCGCCTTGGCCTCCCAAAGTGCTGGGATTACAGGCGTGAGCCACTGCGCCCGGCCCAGAGCTATATTTTATGCACAATTGTAATAACTATTCTTAGCCTAGGGTCAGGTAAAATTATTTCCCCTGCTTTTCATAGCTCTTGCCTTTTATCTTTTTGGGATGGTCCTAGTGATTATGGGTCACTTTAATTTTTCTCAAATCATATTTTAGAAGTAACAGATAGAAGCTTCGCCTTGCATCAAGGGCAAACTTTTCTCCTTGATTTGCAAGCCCTTTCATAATTTGGCTTCACCTTATCCATTATTTGACACAAAATAACAACACTTATCCAACACTTACGGAATTGCTTATTGTGTGCCAGCCATCACTTTAAGTGTTCTGCACATGGTGTAGGTTAAGATTAGGTTCAACCATTAGTAATAAGGAGCCCAAATAACAGTGGCTTAAATAAGATAGCTATTTTCTCTCTCTCATGTAAAAGCACAGAAATAAGTAGCCAAGGACTGGTATAGTGGCTTTGCTCATAAAGTCTTCAGGGACACAGGTTCCTTCTTCAGGGACACAGTTCCTCATTCTTAGGGTGTTGTCCTCATCCCCACAGGCCAAAAAAGCAACTAGAACATCAGACATCACATCCACCTTCCAGACAGCAGACTAGACGGTGCAAAGAAAAAAGGGGAGTAGAGTATATACCAAACTGGTGTGGCGGCTCACGCCTGTAATCCCAGCACTTTGGGAGGCCAAGGTGGGCAGATCACTTAAGGTCAGGAGTTCGAAACCAGCCTGGCCAAGATGGTGAAACCCTGTCTCTACTGAAAATACAAAAATTAGCAGGGCGTGGGGGCACATGCATGTAAGCCCAGCTATTCAGGAGACTGAGGCATAAGAATCGCTTGAACCCAGGAGGCAGAGGTTGCAGTGAGCTGAGACTGTGCCACTGCACTCTAGCCTGGGTGACAAGCAAGACTGTCTCAAAAAAAAAAAAAAAAAAAAGAGTACATGCCAGCTGCCCTTCCCAGGTAGCTGCCAGATAGCATCTGCTTATAATTCATTGGCCAGGCACAGTTATACAGCCACACATAGTTGCAAGGGAGGCTGGGAAGTAGAGTCTTTATCCTGGGCAGCCATTGGCACAGCTGAAAACTGGGAGTCTATTACTATAGAAAAAGAAGGAAGAGGGTAGTGTAGGATTACTGACAGCCTCTGTCTCAGATATATCCAGTCACTTAATCCTCCAGACAATGCCTACGGATAGATACTATTCTTAAGCTCATTTTGAAAATAGGGAAACTGAGGCACAGAAAGGCTAACAACCTTGGCCAAGGTCATACAGCTAGAGTGAACTCAGGAGACTTGCCTCTGAAGCCTGTGTTCTTTGCTCCCCGTCACACAGCTTCCACGGGCGCGAGTCTGGCCCACTTGAGGCCCAAGGCACTGCATGCGTATTCCCTAGCTGTGCCTTCAGCCTCTCCTCTCTTTCTAGAAAGCTGTATTCTGTTCCCTCCCCCTTCCTTCCGGGCCGGGGTTCAGGCTCTGCCTGCTCCTGGTTCTCACTGATGTCCTCAGCATCTTCCCCACTGTGACATCATTTTGTGGCTTACAAGCCCTGAGAGGAAGGGCCAAAGCCTTTATGCAGCATCCGGGCATTTAAGGAGTGCAACAGAGGGATGTGGGTGAAGGCGCCACCACTGGAGGACCTCCAGTCATGCCTCCTCCTGTTCGCCCCCCACCAAGGGATCTGCTTGACAAAGATGGCTGCCTATGACTCTGATTCTTTAGACAAGGCCCTGAATGGCTGTTAGGAGTTAGAAGCTTCAGCTCCCTTGGTCTGGAACACAAACTGTTCTCCTGTAGAATCTGCTTAGTGGGGGCAATGCTACTATGGAACAGACATGAAATATCATTCTTAGAACACAAAGCAACAACAGTATTCATCAAAGGAAATGATTTTTATTGTTACACAAAACATTTCTTATCAGAGCACACATAAATCTAGACAGCAGCTGCATTTTCAGAACAAACAGATGAAATACCTTTGGTGAACTGTGAGTTGGGGAAAACAAGTCACCTTATTTTAAAATTTGGTAATGTGTTTACTGAGTTTAACAGAAATCAAAATCAGGACAGAGTGAGAAAAAACATTTCTGTGGAAACAAAATGCGTTCTCATGAGCACAGCCTATTGTGATGCTTATTATTTTACACAGAAAGAAAAAGAACTGGGTTCCATCTCCTGGGCTTGGGAAAATGCAGCAAACCCTGACCAATGCAAAGAAGGGCTTCCTGGGTCTGCCTCTCAGTCTCTGAGCTACCAGTGCTCCCCAGCTGCCTTCTGAGAGACGCATATACCAGCTGACACATCCGGGAGCACACAGCTCACCTGTGTGTGCACAGGGCAGAGCCAAGCCGGGTTTATTCTCATCACGTTGTCGCTCCCACAGCCGCTCCTTCCAGTTCATTCTCACTGCTTCCATCGGGGCTACTGTGGTAGTCTGCCTGTCTTCGGGGCCTCCACCCCCACCCCACCTACAACCACACCGCCATTGAGGCTTAAAGGCTGACTTTTACCGTCCACCCTTGAGGTGTACATTCTTACCATTTTTCTTGATCATTTTCAGAAGCGGAGGACACTCTCAAGTCCGCCCATTCCTTCTTGAAGGGTTCTAAGTTTTTCTATTAAACCCAAATCTGTGTTTCTCATAACATCCTCTCGGCTGAGATATAATTAATTAATCAGCTCCCTCTTCTAGAGCGTTTTCCTCACATAGAATTCTTTCTCTTTGTGGCAGACTGGTAATTCTCTTCCACATTGTCTGTTTCACCCTTCTTCAAAAGCAACAGTTTTAGCTGGGTTTGGGGTTACCTAGCCTAAGACCACATTTCCTAGACGTTCTTTCTGCTGGGTGTGGCCATGTGACTAAGCTCAGGCCGATGTTATAGGAATAGAAGACATGTAAGCAACTTCCTGGCGATGTTTTTTTGTTTTGTTTTTTAAAGACATGGGGTCTCACTATGTTACCCAGGCTGGAGTGAGGTGGTGTGATCATGGCTCACTGTATCCTCCAACTCCTGTGCTCAAGTGATCCTCCCACCTCAGCCTCCTGAGTAGCTGGGACTATAGGTGCACACCACCACACATGGTTAATTTTTAAATTTTTTGTAGAGACAGGGTCTTGCTTTCTTATCCTAGCTGGTCTCAAACTCCTGGCTTCAAGCTATCCTCCAGCCTCGACCTCCCACAGTGCTTGGATTACAGATGTGAGTCACTGCACCTGGCCTGGCTATGTCCTTAAAATGACTGGGTGGTACGTCTAGTTCTTTCTCCCGTTTTTCTGCCTGGGAGATGATGAGAACTGGAGCGGTCATCCTGAGCTTACAAGTGGAAGCCTTGTGTTGAGGAGGACTGATTAACTGGACTTGGACCACCTGCCTACCTCGACCGTTGTGAGAAAAATTAACTGCATTGTGGTAAATCCTTTGCATTTTGGACTCTTTCTTACAGCAGCTTAGCCTGTACCTCACCTCCACTTATGAGCCTACTCATTCTGCAAATATTTCACCAGCCTAGAAAGAGCTTCTCCATCCTCTGAATCCAAAGCCCTTTGACCTGCCTCTTGTGTTTGGCCTCACTATTTACCTGGTACTACATTTGTCTGTGCATGAATCTTACCTGCTCTTTGCAGGCCAAAGAGGACAGGGGTAAAATCTCAATTGCTTTCTATTACAACAATGCCTAGCATATTGCCTTGGACAATGATTGGTTCCCAATAAATGTGTTGAATGAAGAGAAGATATTCTTCATTGTCTGTATACATGAATGAATTATAACAAAATTAGAAGCTAGTGATATTTGATTAAATAACCATATCTAAAAACTACTAGATAAGAGATTACTGTCAAGCTAGAGAATGAGGTGCCAAGTTGGCAAGCTACTGGTTTTTCTCCTGTTCAACATTTGTATCAACAACTTCAATGAACGATAGTCAATATACCCATTGTGCCTGTGGATAACACAACGGGAAGCCAAAAAAAAAAAAAAAAAAAAACTAGATAAGAGAGTCAAAAATCAAAAAGATCTGTACAGACAAGAATAATGGATGAAAATTAAACATTAACAGAAAAGTTCTGAATATCAGTTCAAAAGTAGGCAAAGGGAAATAATGGAAGAGAAGTAGTTTAATTAAAGACTATGAAAAAGGCTTAATGATTTTGTTTGATTGGAAGTCCGGTATCAGTTAAGAATACAATGTGTTGGCCAAAAAATCCTAGTGCAATTCCAGGCTGAATACATTCATTCAGCAATGATTTACTGGGTGTCTACTAAGTGCTTGGTGTTGTGTGGAAAACAAGGATGAAGGTGTGGCCCCTGCTTTCGAGCAGCTTACGAAAGTGACATGTGTTCCTCCTAGACCACAAAGTAGAAAACATTTGGTGCTGCAAAGTAAAAGAGACAGGAAAGGTCGGCACATGTATGATGAAGGGGAAGAGTGGGCTTGTGGAGAAGCACAAGGAATGATAAGGTAGGGAAGATATTTCAGTGCCAGTCTGTAGTAGGTCCTTAGTGCCAGGCCAAGAAGATTGGAAGTTATGTGAGGGGATGAGGAAATGAAAGATTTTGCAGCCAAAAAAAAAAAAAAAAAAAAGGTCAGTGTTTTAGGAAGATTTCTTTGGAAGCAGTCTGTTGGACAAATTGGAGTGGGGAGACACACACACAGAGGCTTGGACTTGGCATCATTTCAAAGATTGATGTTCTTGTTCCTCATCTTCATTTTATAAGTGGAGAAAGTGAAGCTGAAGGTTTAAATGATGTCCCTAAAGACACAGAGCTGACAGGGGTATGCAGAAGCAGAATCCAGGATGGTGCTTCTGGGTCCAGTGGGTGATAAACCAATGGCAATTAGACCTTGCACAGTTGTTGGAGTTTAGAAAAACATTTCTGGAGGGACTTAAGGAAACCAGTTAAGAGACCATTTCCACAGGCAAGGTAAAAAATATTGAGCACTGAAAGTGGAAAGAGGGTCAGCTGGGGGAGAAACTGCTCTGATGCTGTGGGTTGAGAGGGAAGGAAGCAAGGCAAAGAGGACTTGGAGACAGAAGGACAGCAGTGGGATGAATGGCCATGGGGAATACAAGGATGAAAAGCAACTTGGAGGAGTACCATTTTGAGTGGGGCCAATTTTTTTTTTCTTTTTGAGACGGAGTTTCGCTCTTGTTGTCCAGGCTAGAGTGCAATGAAGCGATCTTGGCTCACCACAACCTCAGCTTCCCGGGTTCAAGCGATTCTCCTGCCTTAGCCTCCCAAGTAGGTGGGATTACAAGCACGTGCCACCATGTCTGCCTAATTTTGTATTTTTAGTAGAGATGGGGTTTCTTCATGTTGGTCAGGCTGGTCTTGAACTCCCCACCTCAGGTGATCCACCCGCCTCAGCCTCCCAAAGTGCCGGGATTGCAGGCGTGAGCCACCGTGCCCAGCAACAGAGATTCTAGTGGGGGCCATTTTAACAGAAGGGGCACTGGAAATGAATGTGTCCAGAAGAAGGTAACTGGAAAGCAAATTGCAGGAATGAGAGAAGGAACTCCTTAGTCTGGGAAAGCCTAAGTTATTTGCAGAATTGAATTGAAAAGATTTCCGGGGAGAACAGATAGCTAGCGTCCTACATCTGTAGAGCTTTTACAGAACAATGTTAAGTTGCCTCCTAAGGAGCTTTAGCATGGCACCAGTGGAAGGCACTGTTAGATGGCAGCAATGCAGAGTTGTGGAAAGGCCAAGAGGCAGAAGATTTGAGGCAGATCAGCTCCTATCTGTGAAGCAGTATAGCGGGAGGAGCACAGACTTTGGAGTCACACAGACCTGGGTTCTAGTCCCAGCCTACCTCTACCAGCTATGTGACCTTGGGGAAGTTGCTGAACCTCTTTGTGCCTCAGTTTCCATATGTACAAAATAAAGAGGCTAGATTGGAAGACTTCCAAGATCTTGTCTAGCTATAAAATTCCTTGGTTCTAAAAAGGTGGCTTATGTGCATAAAATAAATAGATGGAAATACAGTATTATCTTCTTTGGATTTTGCTCTCAAATCTGTACTAATATTGGTTATCAAGTATGCACAGCCAGCCTGCTTCTGTTGCACTGCATGATGGCATGTAATGATGGAACAGAGCTGACATGTTCACAAAAGCACTTTTCTCTGTGGGTAGGAGTGGAAAATAGTTCCATTTAGCTGATATCACTAATTTTTAAAGAAAACCATATGAGCTAAAGAGAACTGAAGATGAATGTGGGAGCTATGAGTCAACCACTGAATCTCAGCTGCATTAATTTTACATTATAAATGACACAGTTTTAAAGTTTCTTAGAATTTATAATACTTGAAATTTTTCTTTAAAAGAGTACACCCTATACATGCCGATACATGTTAAAAAGATTGAACATTTCTTCCCATTCTAAAGCATCTTTAAAACAATGACTGTGCTGTTAGCGATTTTTAATATAAAATACATTTTCTAGCAGTGTTATAAACTGCTAACAGCACTTTTTGTGAAAATTGGCTACTTCATACAAAAAAAAAACTCACAGTTTTTGTTATCTTTGTAGGATTTTCTTCCCCCTTTTCGAATTGTTTTATAATGGATAATGTTGCTTAAAAACATCCAGCATTTCCATGAGAAATGAAATATTCAGAAGACTTCTGGATAAGTGATATTTATACATAGTTCCTTTAATCTTAAATACCTAACTCTTAAATAGCATGTAAGAGAAATTGTTTTCCTTTACCGTCGTAGATTCAAAGTGGCATCACAAATTTTCAGGTAGGAAACTAAAATATAAGACCTAGAGATTATATAAGAAAGATCCACACTGGCCATCCTTACCTCAAAGCAAACTAAGACCCAGAGGCAGAGAAGAATTTCAAAGCCTGACAGAGGATTGTGGAAAATAATTATATCAAATCAAAGTTTAGGACAATCTTGGACCATGGAAAGAAGAAAAGAACATTTAGCACATTGTTAAAAATAGATACTCATTCTCTTTTAACCGTAGACAGTTCTTTAACATCTTACATTAGCAACACAGACAGACTGGATCCAGTTTCAGTTCATTCTGTCACTTAACCATTCCACGACTCAATTTTTTCATCACCAAAATGGGGGCGATATTATTTCCTAGCAGGCTAAGTGTGCAGCTGACATGCGACAATGTGTGTGCAGTCCTTTGTAAATCATACAGCACTTCAAACACAGAGGTCTGCTGTTATGGGTCAAGACTGTCAGGAGAGCTCATGGTTAATGCGAATGACCCGGAAACGACTCGTAGCTGTTCAACACACATGTTTTTGGTATCAAAACTGCAAGCGGGATTGAGTTTGAAAGAACATTATTAAGAGAAAAAAATCTGCTCTGCAGATTCCAACTGTGATGTGGTGCCTGTTTCTTGGCACAGACCTCCCACTTAAACTAATTAAAGTTCCACACAGGTAGAAAACGAATGCTTGACTTGAGATCTGCCATGTGGACCTAAAAGATGGAATTGTCTATGGCTCTTTTATTTCGGTTAAAAGAAAGCAGCATTTGCTTTGTTTAAAAAAGAAAATGGGGGGAGGGGAATGTATGTGGGTTTGTTTAAATGCTGAAGAAAACTGTTCTAAGCAGCTGGATGAATAAAAGGGAGGAGCACTAAAGAAAGAATGTGCTAAATCTAAAGATACAAGAACAACACCCAGGAATTGATTGAAAATGCTTTGGTGACAAGTGAGGCATGTAATGACAAGAAAGCAGCATGTGTGCATATTGAGGAGTGCATGTGGAAAACAGGTTTCTCCTTTTAATTAGCTTTGCCGCTGGGAGGACCTTCTCTCTCCACTTTCTGTCCAGCTCTTCCATCCCAGAATTCCACTCTGGGTTCTTGTGATGTGCTAACGAGGCTGCAGGGCAGCTCTGATTGAGTGGGCCAATAATACTGGCTCAAGGCCACCTAGAGAAGTGTTCTCCCCAGCCTGACAGATGCCCTTTAAAGAAAAACCTGGAAGAGCACCAGCCTTTTTGATGGTGGCTTAGATACTTGAAGCCCGATGTCATTCTTTGGGTGAGATAATGATTCTTCCCTGCCTGGCCCACCTATAGCCCCTTCTGCAATTTAAATTTTTTCAGGAATATGTTGGAAAGTCTACTAGTTTTTCTCCAATGTTTGCCCTCCTTCTCTATTGATAGAATCTCAGTTTTTACTGATTGTACAAAATAAAGACATTTCCCAGCCTTCCTTGCAGCTGGGATGTGTGTGTGTGTGTGTGTATGTAAGGGGAAGTGCTGGGTGCAGCCTCTGGGGTGGGGTTATTCCTATCCTCCTCTTTCCTGCCTGGACCATGCAGATGAGGGCCATCCCCCAGAGATAATGAAGCAATAAGATGGGAGATACCTGGCAGTCCTTGACACCATGGACCCGCCATACTAGTCTTTGGCTGCAAACTCTCACGCTGTCATGGAAGATAAATGAACCTCAATACTGCTTAAGCCATTGAAACTTTAGGTCTCTGTTGCACACAGATGAACCCATAGTCCAACAAATTTATCTTCTTGACTAAATGTTACCTTCTTACTCTGATGATTTATATTCAGAGAATAAATTTAACTTTGTCTATATCTGGGGTAAAAAAGAACAGCTCTTCAATAAATCTGCTTCTCTCCAAAAATATTCCAGAAAATTCATGTGATTGGAAAACTGGGCTACTTAGTAGAAGTAAAAAAAAAAAATTTTTTTTTTCAGGGGATTCTTTGGGAAGCAAAGATCTCCAAAATTTAGTCTTCCGTTATGTCTGCAGAATGCACTTAGTACATGTTTGGTCAATTCAACGTTCGTTGGTGAACTTGGCCAGCAAAGCTTGCAGAAACAGAGAATGTGAATGCACAGTGCATGACGGTGGGCTGAGCTTTGGACATCAACAGGGGAATAAAAATCAGTTCAGCTCTTGCTAAAATAGTTTTCCATTGTCTGAATCAGAAGTGAGCACAAATGAGTCATCAAAGTTGAAGCCGAAAAACAACTAAGTTGGACTAAGAGTCCAATAAGCCAAAGCCAAGTCTGTTATATATTATTTTATGGAATTATGGGGATAAAGAGGCTTTAGAAAAGAGTAATGTGGAAGAATCTATGTTGGGCTTGTGTGTGTATCTCAAGAAGTTTTCAAAAGTTCATGGAAAATACATATTATGAGAAAACTATGCATGTATTTCAATTTTTTTTTTTTTTTTTTTGCCAGATAAACTCATACTAACTTGTTATAACATGTCTGAATAGAATCTAGTGTGAGGCTCCCAGAAGGGTAAGACATCAGCTTGAAAACAGCCCCTATGAGAGGAACATGAATTTTGCTAAAATTGAAGCAAGAACAAATGTGTCAAGTTTACGGTGACACTTGAGTGAAAGAATGGTGAAACCACTGATGCTTTATGAAAACTTTAGGAGTATAATGTCCCAAAGAAATCAGCAATTTACAAATGGGTAACTCGTTTTAAGAAGGGATGAGATGATGTTGAAGATGAAGCCCATAGTGGCAAGCCATTCACATCAATTTGTGAGGAAAAAATTCATCTTTTTCATGCCCTAGTTAAAGAGGACTGATAATTAACAGCAGAAACAATAGTCAACATCACAGACAACTCAATTGATTCAGCTTACACAATTCTGACTGAAAAAATCAAAGTTGAGCAAACTTTCCCACAATGTATGCCAAAACCATTGCTTCTAGATCATCTGCAGACAAAAACAGAGCTTTCAATGAAAATTGGAAACAAGTAACATCAAGATCCTGAAGCATTTCTTTGAAGTAACAAGAGATGAAATATGGCTTTACCAGTACAATCCTGAAGACAAAGCACAATCAAAGCAATGGCTACCAAGAGGTGTAAGTGCTCCAGTCAAAGCAAAAGTATACTAGTCAAGAGCTAAGGTCATGGCAACAGTTTTTTGGGATGGTCAAGGCATTTTGCTTGTTGATTTTCCGTAGGGCCAACGAATGATAACATCTGCTTATTATGAGAGTGTTTTGAAAACATTAACCAAAGACTTAGCAGAAAAACACCCAGGAAACCTTCACCTGAGAATCCTCCTCCACCATGACAATGCTCCTGTTCATTCCTCTCATCAAACAAGAGCAATTTTATGAGAGTTTTCATGTTAGGCATCCACCTTACAGTCCTGATTTGGCACCTTGTGACTTCTTTTTATTTCTTATCTTAACAAATCTTTACAGGGCACCCATTTTTCTTCAGCAATAATGCAAAAAAAAAAAAAAAAAGAAAAAAAGAAAAAAGAAAAAGAAAGAAATGGTTGCACTGACATGGTTAAATTCCCAGGTCCCTCAGTTCTTCAGGGATGGACTAAATGATGGCTAGTATCATTGCTCACAAGAGTGTCTTGAACTTGATGGAGCTTATGTTGAGAAATTTTTATTTCATATTTTTATCTTTTATTTCAATTTTTCTACAAACTTTTTGAAGTCCCCTGTGTGTATGTATATGTATATTCCTGAGCTGGAGTATAACATTACTTTGGACAAAATTCTTTACATTAAAATTCACTTCCAGAATAAAGAGGTTCACAACTATAGGTTTCAAAGAATATCAGAACAAGAAAGAGAACAAGAGATCTCTCTCCAGGTTAAACATCACTCCACTATCGATGAGGTTTGAATGTGGTTGCTCAAGCAGCTGTATATTCACCTAAACAGAGTAATAACAACCCAGACTACATTTCTCCACCATATCCATCATATAATGTGAGGATTTCGGAGTGATTTTGTCAGATGTAGGGTTAAACTCCATTGCCAGCACCCCTCAATGTACCCAAACAGGAATAGTCTACTTTTCCTGATTCCTTTTTAAAGTCTCACAAATTATCTTTTTAATTAAGCATTCTATAATTTTTTCCCAGGAAACAGCTTCGATTTTATCAGCTGGTATTTATTGTCCATGAGTCACCTTTTGGACAACTGGGTTGACATTTCCTCAATTCCTGTCTTTTGGCCACTCTCCTTTATCATAAGCTTGAAGAACTTATGGCTACGCAATTTTATCTGCATATCTTTTCAGTGCCCCAAAAACAAATTTTTAGGGCCTAGAGATATATTTTGTATAGCTACTATATTGTGTTCTCTTTTAACCATGTTTGTTTCATCCCTTCTAATTTTGAGAAATGAGAACACTATCTTTCATGAAGAAGAAATGGAAAGTAGGGGTTATTTGTTGATGTGAAAGGATAAGAGGTATCACATGGAATAGAACCTTTTAAAAGTGTTACGCTTTTCTAAAGTTTAAACAGCAGTAGTTCTCAACCCTGGCCACACATCAGAACCACCTGGAAAGCTTAAAACAAGACAAAAACAAACAAGCAAACAATCATGCCTGATCCCCACTCCAGAGTTCCTGATTTAATTGGTCTGGGGTGGGGCATGGACATGGTGTTTTTAAAAGTTCTCCAGGAGATTCTAACATGCAGAGTTGAGAATTACTGCAAATCTAACCATTAGAAGAGTATAACATTTCTTTTTTTAAAGGCCTGATTTCCATAGGAAATCTTGTCTGTTGTTCCATGAGTTAGGATGCAGCAAAGCTTTGATAAAAAGGGATTTTCAGGCTGTAAGCCCATATACTCATGGAAGCTCTGAGCAACAAGAGGTGTTGGCTGACTTAGCTCAGTGGTTCTGAAAGTCTAATTTTGGATAGCATCACTTGAGGAATGTATTGAAAACGCTGATTTCTGAAGCTCCCTTGCTGTCCTCCTTAAGGTTCTAAATTGCTTGGGAATGGAGGTAATGGGAGGGGTACCAGCACCTGCATTTGTAACAGGCAGGCAGGCCAAGCAGTTCTAATGCTGCTGTCCCACTCTGAAGACCACAGCCTTACCCAATGGGACACACAGCCTTGAGAAGCATGGGGGACTACACCTTGAGCAAGATTTAGTATATTCAAAGTAAAGCTTTTCAGTCTTAGGCATGAATGGGCAAGAACCTCACAGACCAGGGCTGGCTTAGAGTTCAGCTCTGTCCCTTGACCAGCAGATCTAAAAGGAAGATCTTATCCTGGGTCAGAAAAACAGATGCTGACAAAGCTGTGTTTTCTGAGGTTCCCAGCATTTCTGAGGTCTTTCTTTACCAATCCCTCACAAATGCAGTGTTTTGTTCATTTCTTGTCAGCTGTCATCTTTACATTACTCCTTTTTAAATTTGTGATCTCCAAACATAACTTCTCTTTATCTTGACCAGTACTCATTTGAAAGCCTCAGCTTTTCAGGAGTTGGCCTTCCAGCCAATTCCCAGCAGCTGGTGCTGTTCAGGTACCCTGCGAGTGCCTCTTGTCTGTTGGAGAACTCAATGCAATCCCAGGCCTTGCTAGGTACCTGAGCTATTTCTTTCTCATGACAATTATATGTGATCGTGTGACAGAACTGTTTTTTAGGGCTCCATTCCTCTTGCACCATATTCCCTTCTGGTTTCTGGCCATAGAATCATACCTATAATTTTCTGAACTGTTCACTATCTATCTCATTAAAGTTAAGTCTCCTGGACCCCAGTGCCTGACTCCATTCTACCTTGGAGTGAGTTGCCTGATTACCCAGGGTCTCCCTGCTAGAACCTGGGTATAGCTTTTGCTCTTTTTTGAGTTTTCACACCACTTTTTTACTAGTCACAATACCTCTTTTACATGTAATTGTAAACTCAACAATGATATAATTTTCCTTCTTGGTGAGAATTAGATAGTAGAGCCTCATTTTTTTTCATTCATTTTCTTAGCTATGAAATTGTCAAGTCAATAATTTACCGAATGCACTGAGCAGAATAAACATTCTAGTAAAGGCCTAGAGAGCTGAAAAACATTTTTACTACATCTTGCCTCTCGCAGTTTGAAACTGGGGCTAGGAAACATGGCCTATGGATGGTAGTGGCTTGTGGTCCCTGGTTTTAAACTGCTCCCATGGTGGAATCACTTGAGTCTCTCTCCTTTCATCTCCACACAAATATTCTCCATCCCACCTCTTCGTGCAGGCTTCTGGCTTTCTGTGCACTTTCAGACATTTTGGACATATACTACTCCTCTGCTATCTGTTCTCTCAGGGCTTCCATATTCTAGTCCTGAGCCCTGTGTTTCAGGGGTATCTAGGAAATCTTGATTTCTTTCAGGTGTTAACATCTCAAGTTCCTTTGCTTCATATTCACACTTGAAATCAGATATAACATTCCTTACTTTTTCCTCCTGTTATTTTTGCATGCAAATTAAGAGATTCTCCAATTGCTCTGTGTCACACGTTTTCTTACGAATAACAGGGCTTATAGTTTCACTTGAGTAATTTTTCCACCCTCTTAAATTGCAGTTTAAGGTCTTGATGAGGTTACCAAATCTCTGACAAGCATATATTCTTTCCAGTCTTCACAGGGCACGCTTCGGCCCTTGCTAGGAGTCCATCGTTCTGCCATAACATTTGCTCCCAGGTCATCTGCTTGCAAGAGGCAATCGAGAGTTTGGGAAACCCTTACAAAAGAAATGACAATAGTTTATTTTTAGCTCCTGACATTTTGTGCTCCTAATACCCAGTAAGCCTTTCTGCCCCACAGTCAGGATGCTTTAATTGGCAGTAAATGGTGAGGCGGTAACCCAGAAACAGACATTGTTTCAGTGTTGGTCTTAATGTCCCTGAGGCCTAACTGCTGACCTTGTCTTCCCTATAGCTGTGGTCATCATTGACTGAGGGGGGAGAAGTCCTCTTCCTCCTACTGTAACGGTTCTCTTATTGACCTCCTCCAAAGGCTGGCCTTGTTTAGGTCAGGTTATCATTCAGCATTCTTACAGGAACTTTGGATTCATTACCTCCGATCTAGGTCAGAAGACATCTAAGTGACACCACCCAGGTCCAACCTCCAAGGGTTTCCATGTGCTGATGGAAAACCTGTCTCCCAGTCACTCAACGTCCTGACTGAGGAGGAAACCCTGCTGACCTGGGCTTTCTCCACTCCCGTGGCTGGGAATAGCTTTTGTTTTTCCTTTTTGTTTGAGAGTCTAATCCTGGCAAAGTGGGATAAAAATTATTAGTGCTAATGTTCTTTTTACAACTTCTTTCTTAAACAAATGAATGAACAAATAAATGAAAATTTAAGATTCCCTTCCAGTGATCACTTCCGCCTCCAGCAATTAATCCATCTCTCAGTTGCCTTTCACAACAAAACTTTTGAAAAGAGAGGTCTATACATGCTGTTTCTACCTTCCCATCTTCCATGCCTTCTTTAACCCACTAATCTGGCATGCATCCTCCCCAGTCATTTGCAAATGTTCTCAGGTCCCCACTATGCCCTCAGGTTACCGAGAGTTTTCTCTCATCTCGCTTGCCCTCCTCTTGGGGTCATTTAACTGAGTGCTCCCCCAGAAACACCCTTCCCCTGCTTCTTCTCTCCTTTCTTGCCTCCTATTCCTCTACTCAACCTCTGAACGTAGGGGCAGGGCTTGGTCTTGGGCCCTCAGTTTTCTATCTATAATCCTTTCCCAAGTGATCACACTCAATCCTAAAGCTTTAAATACTTTCTACATGTTGGCAACTCTGGAATTCATTATCTCCAGCCTAACCTCCCTCTCAGAATCATATATGCCTCTGGACATCTGTGTTTCAAATACAATGCACCTGACACTGCCACTTGGCTAATGGGCATTCCAAACTTATATCCAAAACTGAGTTCTTAATTTCCTAGCACATTCCTCCCAAATCTGTTCCTTCTCCCATGTTCTCTATCATCTCGGTATATAGCCTTACCAGCTGATTAAGCCAGAGACCTGAGAGGCATCTTTGATTCCTTTTTCTTTCATCCCATACACAGAAGCCATCAGCAGGTCCAATTCTCCAACATCTTCCACTTGGATTACTGTTATTACAGATTACTCCTCATCTGTCTCCCACCGCACACACTCGCCACCTTCCAAATGATCCTCGCACAGCAGGGAGAGTGCTCTTCACAGAATGTAAATCTGACCACGCTGCTCCCTTGCTCAGGACATTTGCCGCTCTTCCCATCACATTTAAAATAGAGTCCAAAAGCCTCGCCATAACTGACAAAGCCTTGCCGCATTTGGCTCCTGCTCTGCTCCAAACCTCATCCCATGCCATCTGGTCCCCTGGAGTGTTCCCTTCACTCTGGCACTTGGGCCCTCTTTCCTGCCTCAAGGCCTCTGTCCTTGCTTTCCTAATGCCTATAGAGCTCAGGTTACCTGGCCTCCTAAGAGGAATGTGATGACCACCCTGTGTAGAGTAGGATACACCTGCTGGGCTCTTCCTTGGTGCCCCACGCCTGCCCTCGCAGACTATACACTGCATGAGGCAGGGCCCTTCTATCATGCTCAGGGTTGCATCCCCAGTACCTGGCACCTAGGTGATCAGTACTGAAAGAATATCTAGTTGTAGGTGTTTTTGTACATTGGATTCCTAAGGATCTACCTTCATATGCCACAGTTCCCAAAAATGGTATTCAAATTGGGGTCTGCAAGTCCCAATGACAAAAGAACAAAACAAAATGGGGCAGTGTCCTCTTGGGCTGCAATTAAGGAAAATCTATGTGTATAAGAAAGAGAAAGGGAAGGTAGTATAACACATAAGAGAGTTAAACAGAAACATGGGATGTTCTTCCTGAGGCTTGGTGTCCCCATTAGTTTTACATTTGACCACTTAATTCATATGTCACATACCTGTGATTAAAAAAAAAAAAAAAAAAAAAGGCCAGCCACGATGGCCCATGCTTGCAATCCCAGCACTTTGGGAGGCCAAGGTGGGCGGATCACCCGAAGTCAGGAGTTTGAGACCAGCCTAGCCAGCATAGTGAAACCCCGTATCTACTAAAAATACAAAAAAAATAGCCGGGTGTGGTGGCAGACGCCTGTAATTCCAGCTACTTGGGAAGCTGAGGTGGCAGAGTTGCTTGAACCCAGGAGGTGGAGGTTGCAGTGAGTCAAGACTGCGCCACTGCACTCCAGAATGGGCGACAGAGTAAGGCTCTGTCTCAAAAAAAAAAAAAAAAAAAAAAAAAAAGAAACAACAACAAAAAAGCCAAATGTGGGTTTTTGGATTATCCACTGAGGTGCCTTTAGCTAAGTTAACATGCATAGAGATGAACATTCAAAACACGGTATTTCACTATCAGCAGGGCGCAGGCCAATCAGAGTAGATCCTGCACCCTGTGCTGGTGCACAATCCAGCTAGCGTCCTGCTCTGCCAAGTGTCACCCCTTCAGTTGCTGGATTTCGAAGGGGTGAAATAGGGGACAGGGTGGCTGAGGGAGTACCCACTGGGGTCAGGCCTGTGATCTTATTCCCATCTGGGTAGAAGTATTTCCACACGGTCACTGGCACAATCATAGTGCTTTCTGTAGCTAAAAATCAGCTCTGGATACAGGTTAACTAGGCACTAATTTCAACGCTTTAAGTGAAAATGTTTGACAGTGAGCCTTCATTTTTCTTTATTTTTTGAGACGGATCTTCGCTCTTGTTGCCCAGGCTAGAGTGCAATGGTGCAATCTTGGCTCACTGCAACCTTCGCCTCCCAGGTTCAAGTAATTCTCCTGCCTCAGCTTCCTGAGTAGCTGGGATTACAGACATGTGCCACCATGCCTGGCTAAATTTTTTGTATATTTAGTAGAGACGGGGTTTCACCATGTTGATCAGGCTGATCTCAAACTCCTGACCTCAGGTGATCCACCCGCCTGGCCTCCTAAAGTGCTGGGATTACAGGCATGAACCACTGTGGCTGGCATTCGTTTTTCTTTAGATAAAGTTATTTTAATGAAGAACCAGTTTAGAATACAAGAAAGGCAAACCTCTATATTTTGACATAAAGTTCACTTCATTGTGTTGGTGCATTAAAGTATTTTCTTTGAAATTCAAATTTTTGCTTTTAATCTGTCTTCTCCCTGGAATCTGACAGTAGCCACAACAATCCTCTTCAAGTGGTAGATTTATTCCCTTAGGCCTATAATTAGACTTTCAAGAACTAAACAAGAAAATACCAGTAAACCTCACTTTATATAATCATGCAATCGAATACTCTTTATGCAAATGGCATTAGAAGGCTGGGCTATGACATCAGCTGTAGGCACGCCTCCCTTGCACAAGGAGCTTCTGCATATGCCAGTGGGCTATGGCATTTTCTTAAAGTGGCAGACTCTATTATTAGAGCCTTTCATAACCCAAGTCAATTAAAACCTGGTTTTATATTGAGTTGGTGAGCTTTCTAGTTAGAGCTTTTAAGCTGTTTCAAATCACAGAAGCTTAGTTTAGTTGCGAAGCAATCTCTGTCAGTAGGATGGTCACTGGTCATAGGAATTTTTCCTTTTGGATGATGCAAGCAATCATTGAAAAAAAAAATGAAGGCAGTTTGAATTTGAAAACCAAAACTCAAACTAATCAACCCACCAGATAACAAACCAATCAAAATCAAAACAAACGGAAAACCAGTTTCACGGTATGAATGGAAACATAAGGGACTTTTACTTATTTGATAGTTGTCTGCATAGTTTGAATTGTTAACCATGAAGCACGTATTACCTTTATTTATTTATTTTTTTTGAGACGGAGTCTCGCTCTGTCGCCCAGGCTGGAGTGCAGGCATGTATTACTTTTATAAGTAAAAACTACCCCCAACATGACTACTCAAGAATGAGATACTATGAAGAAAAGTTCCAGAGCATTTACAAGCTAAGAGAGGCATTTCCCATAGCTATTAATTCAAAATATAAGAAACCTCAAGTATTCTGAACACTTATACCTCTCCAGACTGGACACCCCGATGCAGCAATGTATTTTCATAACCACCCCTTCCAGAGAGTATTACCTTTTAGATAACTAATGACCTTTTTTAAAATAAAAAGTTTCTATTATGTGCAGCTATAGAGCTAAATGCTCACAACTACTCAGTAAAGCAGTTCATTTCAGAGATGAGAACAATGTGATTTGGAGACATGAAGTGAGTTTACTCCTCCAGGTCACTCAAATTCTAAATGCCAGAGATGAATTTGAACCTAAGTGTACCTGGCTGAGAAAGTCCATGCTATTTTCTCTACCTCCGTGACTCTAAAATACCTTCTTCCTGCTATTGACACACAGGAAGGTGTATCTAGGGTCACACATAGGATTCTCAACTTGCTGGCTGCAACTCAAACTCTGTTTTCCCCTCTCAAGAAAGTACACTGAAATGCTACTTAATTAATTCTTATAGAGATAACCTTGAACCCATTCTTATAAGTCTATACACTTCAGTAATTTAAAATGATCATTAGGTAACTTCTTTCCTTGGGAGGCTAAGGCGGGCGGATCACGAGGTCAGGAGATCAAGACCATCTGGCTAACACGGTGAAACCCCGTCTCTATTAAAAATACAAAAAAATTAGCTAGGCGTGGGCCGGGCACGGTGGCTCATGCCTGTAATCCCAGCACTTTGGGAGGCTGAGGCAGGTGGATTACGAGGTCAGGAGATTGAGACCATCCTGGCTAACACGGTGAAACCCCGTCTCTACTAAATGTACAAAAAATTAGCCGGGCGTGATGGCGGGTGCCTGTAGTCCCAGCTACTTGGGAGGCTGAGGCAGGAGAATGGTGTGAACCCGGGAGACAGAGCTTGCAGTGAGCCGAGATTGCGTCACTGCACTCCAGCCTGGGCGACAGAGCGAGACTCCGTCTCAAAAAAAAAAAAAAAAAAAAATTGCCAGGCGTGGTGGCAGGTGCCTGTAGTCCCAGCTACTCAGGAGGCTGAGGCAGGAGAATGGTGTGAACCTGGGAGGCAGAGCTTGCAGTGCCGAGATCGAGCCACTGCACTCCAGCCTGGGTGACAGAAAGAGACTCCGTCTCAAAAAAAAGAAAAAAAAAAGATAACTTCTTTCCATAGCTAGAAGCCACACATCAGTGCACGGCACACCTCCTTGAAGAACTACTGCACCACACCTCAAAGGGTTTTACACTTTACAAAAGCACTTCTCCAAACTTAAAAAAAAAAAAGTCCTCCTCACAGTGCTGTGAGATGGGAGAAGATACTGCTTTAAAGCTAAGAAACCTAGGCCTTGGAGGCTTTAGCCACTTGCCGACAAACTGAATGACAGCTTCTGAATGGCTCCTCTATCACTTCCCCATACAAAAACCTTTCCCACAGACACCTGGCCTTCCAACCTACTTCTACCAGTGTAGAAGCTTTTGTGCATACTTTTAACCCAGACAGTTTATGTCTAGGAATTCTCCCAAGAAAATAACCACGATCACTTTTTTTGACTGAAAAGAATAAAATGGATCTCAGGGTTTAAACTGTTGATCAGAAAGGTTATCACAAGTTCAGTATTATTTTCCTGTTCAACCAACAGTGAGTAAGTGGCTCAAGGTGAGTTCTATTTTCATGCTACCAATAAAATCCAGTGCATTTATATATATTAACATAATTTATAACTTTATTTTATAATTTTATAAATTATTTTTTAAATATTACTTCATGTTTACGTGCATTTTATAAAATTTATATATAAAGTTACATTTTATACATAATTAGTCATAAACTGCATAATGATATTTTGGTCAATGATAGACTACATACAGAATGGTAGTCCCATAAGATTATAATGGAGCTGAAAAATTCCTATAATCTAGTGATATTGCAGTCTTTGTAATATTGTAGTGCAATGTGTTACTGGCGTTTGTGGTGATGCAGGTATTAACAAATCTACTCAGCTGCCAGTCATAAAAGCACAGCACGTGCAGTTATATACAGTATGTAATACTTGATAATGATAATGAACAATTGTTACTGGTTTATGTACTTACTATACTATATACTTTTCATTATTTTAGAGTGTACTCATCTCCTTATTAAAAAAAATGTTAACTGTAAAACAGCCTCAGGGAGGTTCTTCAGAAGGTATTCCGAAAGAAGGCATCATTTAAGTTATCACAGATGACAGCTCTGTGTTTGTTATTTCCCCTGGAGTCCCTCCAGTGGGACACGAAGACAGTGATACTGATGATCCTGACTCTCTGTACGTCTATGCTAATGTGTGCTTGTGTCTTAGTTTTAACAAAAAAGTTTAAAAATAAATAAAAAATGTTAAAAATAGAAAAAAAAGAGAATAAAGATATAAATATTTTTGTATAGCTGTCTGTACAATGTGTTTGTGTTTTATTACAAGAGTCAAAAAGTAAAAATAAAAAGTTTATTAAGTAAAAAAGTTAAGCCTGGGCATTGTGGCTCATGCTTGAAATCCCAGCATTTTGGGAGGCCAAGGGAATTGATCACTGAGGTCAGTTCAAGACTAGCCTGGCTAACATGGTAAAACTCCATCTCTACTAAAAATACAACAATTAGCCAGGCATGGTGGTGAGCACCTGCAAGCCCAGCTACTGGGGAGGCTGAGGCAGGAGAATCGCTTGAATCCGGGAGATGGAGGTTGCAGTGAGTTGAGATCGTACCACTGTACTCCAGCCTGGCCAACACAGCGAGATTCTGCCTCAAAAAAAAAAAAAAAAAAAAACCAACAAAAAAAAACACACACAAAAAAACCCAAACTTACACAACTTCAAAAAAAAGTTACAGTAAGCTAAGGTTAATTTACTATTAAAGAAAAATATTTGTACCCTAAGTGTACAGTGTTTATAAAGTCTACAGTGGTATACAGGAATGTCCTGGGCCTTCACATTCACTCACCACTCAGATTCATCCAGAGCAAATACCCAGTTCTGCAAGCTTCATTCATGGTATGTGCCCAATACAGGTCTAACATTTTGTATTTTTTACACTGCATTTTTTTTTCTTGAGACAGAGTCCCGCTCTGTCACCCAGGCTGGAGTGCAGTGGTGCAATCTCAGCTCACTGCAACCCCCGACTCCTGGGTTCAAGCAATTCTCCCCCCTCAGACTCCCAAGTATTTGAGTCTACAGGCACCCGCCACCACACCCGGCTAATTTTTTTTGTATTTTTAGTAGAGACAGGGTTTCGCCATGTTGACCAGGCTGGTTACGAACCCCTGACCTAAGGTTATCCGCCTGCCTCAGCCTCCCAAAGTGTTAGGATTACAGGCGTGAGCCACCGCTTCTGGTCTACACTGTATTTTTACTGTACCTTTTTTTGTATTTAGATACAAAAATACTTAGCATTGTGTTACAACTGCCTACAGCATTCAGTACAATAACTGTCTGTACAGGTTTGTGGCCCAAGAGCAATATAGCCTCAGTCTGCAGTAGGCTATACCATCTACGTTTATGTAAGACATTCTATGATGTTCATACAATGACAAAACTGCCTAAAAATGCATTTCTCAGAACATATCTCCATGGGTAAGCAAGGCATGACTGTATAATATGTAAACATGTAATAGAATCACTTAGGGTTACAACACTGATGATCATAGGTTAAGATGTTATATGTAAATATGGCATAATGATTTTTAAGTATCTTATGTCAATGTTTTAAATATAAATTGAGCTTATTGTGCCTAAAAAAAATTAACACCATCACAGTACATTTTAAGCTGTGAGCATGTCTGCTAAACAATAGGTTTATTAACTGGTAATCAGTGCTTTAGGCCTCTTGGAAGGAAGCGTTGACCCCATATATATGGCCATTCCCTGTGTGACACTACTTGATTCAAGTCAGGGGTCTGTATCTGCTCCTTCCTTGCCCCTCAGCTTCCACTCCTATTTTCCCCAAACCATACTCTCTTGACCTTAGGGAAGCATTTGGGATGCTGACTACCACTGTTGAGAATGTATTTAATCCACACACTGGTACAAAGCAGGCACTCAGTGAACGGATGGTAGTTCATGACCCTGACAACCCAGCCTCAAACCCAAACTCTTCTCATGTCTGAGAACCTATATGACCCTGGTGCTCCTCCTACCTCTTCTGACTATTCTTTCAGTTACTTCTCCTAGCTCCTTCTCTACCTATCCCTTAGTGAGGGCTTTCCAATGTTTTAACTTTGGTTTGTTTATTCTTTTCACTACATACAGCCTTAAAGGTATGTTCCTAAGACTTCACCTTTATACAAATCACTCCAGTCCTGACTTCTCCAGTCTCAGTATCATGTTCCAAACTACATATGCTGTGTTCAAAATATGCCGCCATGTGCCCTTTACCAGTGTGCTTTTTCAGTACTTTAAAGCTGGCAGGATATGAAACTCAACAGGTTAACACACATCTATTAAACATCTGAGTGCAGAAAGGGTACGCTTTTTACATGCTTTGCAGAGTATTTTTTTACACAGCATGGACCCTTACTACATTTCATTTGCTTTAATTGACTTATAAAGATCTATGTATCTGTGAGCTGCTAAAAAACCTTTTAGCTTAAAAACAAGGTTTTTATGACAGGTTCTACGACAAAGAGCAATGGTTTAAAGTGAGGTGTGTGTGTCCCAGGTGGTAATGTAAGTTGATCCACTAGGATGCAAAAAGAAAATATTAGAATGTTTTTCATCTCATCCTGTGACTGCTTTATAATTACAATGGAAGTATGTGCATATAATTTATGGATATTTACATTGATAGTATAGTCAAGATTTTTTTTTTACTGACAGAACTTTATGATTTAAGTTGTAGAGTCCACTGATGAAGAATGATGCTGACCTAACCTATAGTAATATTGCAGTACCACTTGCCAGGTGATTAAAAAGAAGTATTTCTAAACTAAGTTTGACATCTAGGAGCCTATTAAAACATCGAATATAAGCATTCTCTATAGTCAGAAATGTATCTCAAATCCAAGTGTGATGAAGATATCCTGACACCTATTCTGACTCAATATTCTCTCCGTTTAAATTTATAAGCATCTGAGAAAGACAAAGACAAGCAGATCAAACAGTCTGTATGTTCAAATAAGTAAATATAATAGTAGGTTTTTTCCATTTGACAAAACATGCTCAAAGAACGTAACTATCTTATGGGCTCCCAGCACTGCATTACTTAATGCAAGAGGACTGCTGAATGAGAAGGATCTCAGAGCCTATCTGATCTCCTGTCAAATGATAGAAAACCCTGCTGCCCTTCCCAGACATAATCAGATACTCCCTTTACGATGAATTTTAGGGAAGGGGTGCTTGTGCCATAAAGCAAGCCATTGTGATACTGGATAGATCTAGATGTTGTAATGAGGTTTCTTACAGTGAGATTAACTTCCATCCATGGCTTTCAGACGTGCTCTCAACAAGACATCACAGCAACTTTCCAAATGCCTCCTTAGTAAACGTGGTTTACAGTTTACAGTCGACTCACCGTCCCTGACCTCCTCCCTGCATTGTGTGGAATGTAGACAAGCAATGTTTCACTTATATACAGCAAAGACAGAGACATGCGGAACAAAATATCAACTTCACAAGAAAACTGGCTCTCAATAAATAAAAATGTGTGATTAACATGTGTTCTCCTAAACTAATAATTGCATTCCTATATTTTAAAGCAAAGAAGTCATGCTTGATTCATAATAAGACTTTAATAAACTAATACATTGGCTCTTAACCTGAAAAAATGCCAAGACAGGCTGCTGCCCGTATTTTGTACTTGTAAAATGTAATTTTTATAAGTTCTAAATGGATTTAACATTTATTCCATTTAAACTGCTTCTTGGTTTTACTTTAGCCTTTCAGCCTGAAATCTTTCTGAATTGTAATTCTGCATTAGCTTTCCCTCCCTACTTTGTGTTATCTGTAAACTGGTAACACACATATTACACACACACTTAAAGTTGGCAGGATATGAAACTCAACAGGTTAACACACATCTATTAAACATCTGAGTGTAGAAATTCAAAATAAGTTAAAGGTCCACCAAAATGTACTACTGCCTGTAGACCATCCTGCTATCAAAATTACCATAAATTACTTTGCCTTGCTAAAATTGAGATGTATCATCAAGCTGTCTCTTGATTTCCTCAAGCATATTTTTATACGCAATTCAAAAAAGAAAAAATACTTTGTAAACTATAAAGGGTTCTACATATACAGCAATGCTTATACGAGCCCTCCTCTTATGGCTTCAGTAATCTAAAAAAGTAAATCCAAAAAACAGTTTATTAAAAAGTAATCTATAAAGCAATGAGAATAGTTTGTTGCAATTTGGGGAATGCTACATTTAAAGACAATAGTTTCATGCTGTCATAAACATTCAAGTAGACATAAAAATAAGACTACTCTTGTTCCCAAGGATAGTAGAACAGTAAAATGATAAAAAGATGAAAGGTCATGCCCAGTGACTTTGAGGGCTACAAGGAGTGATCCTATCAGATTGGCCAGCATTAGAGAGAGGGCACAAAAGAATAGAAGAGGAAAAAGAGGGCACCTCAGTTAAGATGCAGAAAGATTGTGTGAAGGCAAGAAAGGCATAGTGAGGGTTACTCAAAGAACAGCAAGTAATTCACTCAGCAAGAGGATGGGAACAAGTATGGCAGAAGGGGCTGGCTGGAAGCACATGCTGGGGTCAGACTGTGGAGGACCTGTCAATCACAACCCAGGAGTATGTGTTCATCTGGTGGGCCAGGGAGAGCACCTAAGTGCTTCAGAGGAGAGGGTTGTGACTTGAACTGTGTTTTAGAAGAATTTCTCTTGTCGCAAAGAAAACAAACGTGACAAGGGAAAAAGACTAGAAATAAAACTACACATGAAATTAGTCCAAGGCCTAATTGAGGAAAAAGGAGAGTCACAGTAAAAAGATAATGTACTTATTTACCTAGAGACCAAGGGCACACTTACAATTCTGCATTTTCAATATTGTCTTTTGTGCTTTTTAGAAAATCAAGACACAAATTACTTATCTCCAGTCTTCTGGATAGCTTCCTGTCCGTATCACTTTCCTAGACTGACAGTGGTTCAGACTTAATGTCAAATTCTGCAAATTCCTATAGCCTTCTGAGTCATAATTCATCAAAGCCAAGTAAAAATCCAGTGAAATCATATGTCCTTTTAGTATTTCATCATATTGGGTTCATTTTCACAATGAGAGTTTTACAAAATACACAGCAAATAAATAGGAGTTGCTCAGAGAGTGCTAACACTCATTCCTTGTTATTACTACTTAACTGAAAACAAGTAAATAAATTTCCTTTACTATTTTTCAGGAACTTTTTGCCCTTCTAAAATTTAGTCTCCTGACACTATTTTTTTATAGTTTGTAGTCTTCTTTCATATTTATTACTGTATATTCCTTTTCCCACATTAGTACATTTAAGTGCTGAGGTTCATGGAAAAAAAAAAAAAAATCAGCATTCAAGTTGAGCCCTGAAGAGTAAGTAGCATTTCCACAGCAAGAGACCAGGGTTGAGTGGGGGAGAAGAGAGAGCATTTTAGTCCTACGAAAAAGCACAAGCAGAAATGGGCAAATGTGAGAAGGGTATGTGTAAAGACACACTGTGTTAATTTCAGTAGAGGGAGGAGGGATAGGAAGACAGCGGGAAGAAAGCTAACAGCTATTGAGCACTTATGATTGCACAGGTGGTGTTTATACTCATTATTTCATTTGCTTGTTAACTTAAAACAGTCATTCGAGGGAGGTATTAGTTTCTGTATTTTGTTTTTTTTTTGAGACAGAGTCTCACTCTGTTGCCCAGGCTGGAGCGTAGTGGCACGATCTCAGCTCACTGCAACCTCTGCCTCCCAGGTTCAAGGAATTCTCTGCCTCAGCCTCCCAAGTAGCTGGGATTACAGGCGCCTGCCACCACACCTGGCTAATTTTTGTATTTTTAGGAGAGACTGGGTTTCACCATCTTGGCCAGGCTGGTCTTGAACTCCTGACCTCGTGATCCACTCGCCTCGGCCTCCCAAAGTGCTGGGATTACAGGTATGTGCCACCACACCTGGCCAGTTCCTGCATTTTATAAGGTGACTGAAGATAATGCAACTCAGAAAGGTGAAGTAACCTGTCCAAAATGAGCAAGGAAAAAGCAGAGCCAGATTTGAACTTAGGTGTTTTCCATTTTTCTCACTGGGTCATTCGACTACAGCTTTAAATTCTTATGTTTGGCCATTTTCTATCCTATTTAAGTAAGAAACTCTGTTGCTATCAGAAATGTTCCTGGCTATTCAAAGCAAGGCTTAAATACAGTCTATTTTGTTACTATGAAAATCCGCATACATAAATATTAAATAATAGAACCTAATAAAAGACAGATCCCAAACATGAAAGGTTATTTTGTTACTGTAACTTACTAAACTGACTTAATCTAATAAAAATACTATTTCTTCATAGTAGTCAGGTAACAATAAAAAACATATTTCAATAGTCTTGAATAAAAAATATGCCTTAAATGCAAACTGTGGATTTATACTTTATCTGATAGTTAAGGCTTCCAGCAAGTGGTTCAGACAGAGCCTACAATTTTGTTCTCTGTGTAAAATAAGTTACAGGTTTCATAACTCTAGTTATCTGGTGTTTCCTGGCCACTCTCAGTTCTTCCAAGTTTACTGTGGATAGCAGATTGAATATAGTCAGAAGGCCCCAACAAATAAATGGGCAATGGACAATTCACAAAATAGTAACTGTATCTGGCTAACAAATGCAGTTAAAATATTCCTGCTCCACTAGAAATCAAGGAAATATACAAGGGTTAACCTACCAAATTCAGGAAAAAGTGCTAGTATTCAAACAAAGGTAATGCAGTAACATGCAAAACATCATTGGTCAAGTATTGCCTGGTCCTATATACTATACGGTCTGCAACTCTGGTTCTCTCTCATTTGCTATTTTAATAAAGTATTGTACACTTTTCAGAAAAGCTTTAAAGTTTTATGATGTGTAATTCTAAATGTAGAAATGAAGCCTTCAGCACAAATTAGAGAAAACCTAAATGTCTTACAACAGGAAAATGGTTAAAAAAAAACTACAGGTAATCTACCCAATGGATCATTATGCAGCCACAAAAATTCCACTTAGCACAGTTTATAACACGAAAAACCCACCTGTTATGTTGTTAAATGAAATGGCGGAGTACAAAGACATAATATGAAAAAAGTGACTACAAAATTCAAAAACATGCATTAACTTAAAAAAATCTATGTGGTAAGAATGAGAGAGAGAGAGAGACAGACATGGATACTATTCCTCAAAATGTTTTGTACCGGTAAATTTGTAAAATTCAACCTTACCACAGTCTTCAAATTTTTATATATGAGATATATTTCAAAATGTGTTACTTTTATAGTGAAGTAGAAGACAAGAAATGTCGTGTATAGCCACACTATAGTCTGGGGTTATTTAGTGCAGGGACAAACATCCCTAAATACAGCTTTTTGGGCATTAGTAGTATCACTGCATTAGAGCACAGCAAAATTCTTGCCCATTAATCTATATTCATAATAACCTAGAATAACCAAAAGTTGTATTATGATAGTAAACTGTTAAATAGAGAAACATACAAGAGGTTGTAAGAAGATCTCCATCAAACCAGTATCGACACAGTATTTCATTAATAAATATAAATCTTCCTGACATACTTTCATCATGTCACTCCCCTGTTCCCAAACCCTGAAAGAGTCCCCAGTGTCAGGAGTAATTTGAACAATTTTCTGCAGTGTGCACGCATTGCACAATCTGGTCCCATTCTAACGATTCTCCCCACTCTCATCCACGGGATCAAAGGCTCTCATTCACAAGCCTTGTGCTCGGGCTTGCCTACTCACTTTCTCTCAAAGAAACTTTATGTACTTTTGCTCAATCAGCCACCCACACCTTGATTTCCCTATTCCTTCCTACTCCTCCCTCAGCTGACTCCCCATACTTCCAGGCACAGACTGCCCTCTTCAACCCAAAGCCATCCTATATACACATAAACGCACACATGTACATATACCTCATTAAGTTATTGTCTATAAAACACACCAAGCACTTAGCCATATAGCCTAAAATTATGTAAATAAATATATGTATTATCTCCAGAATGCATCTGAATTTCCAAAGATTAGGGAACTTTGCTATATTTCTTTGTATAATACATTGCTTTTATATAATACTTTACAGCTCACAATGCAACTTCACATATATGATTTTCAATAAATACCTTAGTGACTTAAACTTCTCAAAGAGTTCATCCTAGAAAGATCTGGGATAAAGATATTCTTCCTCCCTACAACCCTCAAATAATATTAGTTAATGACAGAATTAACAATTACTTCATACTGAAGATATCCCCATGTGAATATAAAGAAATGACCAAAGTATGTCTCTGAATGTGCAGATTTTAAATTTGGAGCCATACGGTATTCAAAGAATAGAAGCTAAAAAATGGCTATTCAAAAAAAAAAAAAAAAAGAAGGATACCTCGGTAAAAAAAACTTATCAAAACAACATTTAAAATAAAAAATATTTTCAATTTAACATGGCAATCTACAATTAAAAATGATAGGTTGAACTTTTATTTAAAAAAGTCTATTTTCTTTGTTAAGTAGACAGATGTTTTCATTAAACCTACAAACTGAAGGCTCTTAAGATTTTTCTGAAACTTTTACAATAAATAAAATTAAGGTAGCCTAAACTATTTCAGAATGTAAAGTCACAGTAAACACAACTCCCTGGTGTTGATCTTCAGTGCCATATACTGTTAAAAAGTACATGACCAAAAAAGTACTCTGACCAAAACTAAACCAAACACTTTCCAAAAAACCAGAAATCTAGTACAAATGAATTAATTCAGACTGAGTAGTTTAAATATAGTATTTCAGTTATAGTTTGGACTGTGTTTGATCACTGTGTTATAGAAAAAGGCCTTTATCCACATTTAAAAATAGGTACAGTATATTATATATATATATATGTAGAGAGAGAGAGAGAGAGACAGAGTCTCGCTCTGTTGCCCAGGCTGAAGTGCAGTGGTAAGATCTTGGCTCACTGTAACCTCCGCCTCTCGGGTTCAAGCCATTCTCCTGCCTGAGCTTCCTGAGTAGCTGGGATTATAAGCATGTGCTACTAGGCCCCGCTAATTTTTGTATTTTTAGTAGAGATGGGGTCTTGCCATGTTGGCCAGGCTGGTCTCGAACTCCTGACCTCAAGTGATCCATCCACCTCAGCCTCCCAAAGTGCTGCGATTACAGGCGTGAGCCACTGCACCTGGCCACATTACACATATTAATGAAAATTAAAAACACGGGTTTTCCTAGGTAAAATAGTAATGTTGATAAATTCTATCTTATGCCGCATCTCAGGTTTGAATTATGATGTCATTAATTACCTATATAGTATCTTTAATATAAAACTAAAACTTCAAATCTTACAATATCATCAAGGACTTACCCATCCAATTCAATTAACTGACCTAAGTATTTTTCATAATTGTATTTTTATGTTAATAGCCAATCACTTCCCCCTTTCCAACAATTCACACTTATTCTATACAGTAAGGTTTCAAAATGACACGTTTTTTCCCACCCAAGTATTCTACAGACCTCAAAAAGGGAAAGACTGCAGGGAAAACAACGAGAAATGAAAGAAATCTCTTGCTACCCTCAAATCTACCAACCTATACTTAAGAGCCAATTCTAAGCTCAGAAAGGAGAAAAAAAAAGTGGGAATGTAAAAACCTCTTAAAATGTAGAAGAAATTAGACTAGTTTAGTTTTCTTTAATATCTTCTTTAATAAGACATTACAGCACACAACTGAGCCCCCAGTGTGTCAGTTAAACATGGGGATGTATATCCATGTGAAGAGAATGGAAACAAGTTTAATCTTAACCCCATTCCTTTTGGCAAGTAATAGAAATACAGCATACAAATGGACCAATTCTCTCTCAGTGTATTTTATGAAGTCTTTGAAGACACCATAACAGTTTTATAATGAACTTTGCTGCAATCTGTTAAAGAATCTTCAAATTAAATTACAGGGATGTTTGGTTTTTAACTCAAACACAGTAAAATGGGGATTGTACTAATAATCCCCTCATGAAGTATAAGGATGAATATGCTCATGTAAGATCAATGCAGCTATTTCCCTATCACTGAGATATAGTGTTAAATATGGTGTCTTCAGCTGCTTATAAAAAAGGGTTAAATACAAGAACAAAAAAACTTTCATCCTGAATTAGTCACTAAAACAAACGAAAAAAAAAAAAAAAAAACCAAAACTTGTGAATGGTTTTATATGATTTGTCACTAAACATATACATATGCTCAAAGCACTTTTAAAAACTTTTAAGTTGTGATTTAACCAGAACTTCTGCAATATCCACAAGAAATTAGGTAAAATTCTAACGTTCTGGTAATCGACATGTTAGGAAACAACAGATATTACATCTGAAACTTAGGAAATAAAATACACAAAATAAAAGGACTATTTTAAAGTAAGGGCATAAGAATAGGAATTGCTAAGAAACTATCAGCCCTGAAGCTTTTCCTTGGAAACGTCTTAAACTTACAGGGAAGACAAGGTGGGCAAAATATGCAGAGCTACAAAACAAAGCAATGATAAGTTACAGCAGAAGAGGGAATGCATTCTGTAATCCACAGGATCAGATAAATGGCTCTAAGCAGTTACCAGTAAGTATTTTAGTGTTCTTCCTATTATATTAATTTAAAAATTTAAACCGAGTTAACAGCAGTTTTACAAGTTAAGAGTTGACACAAGCAAATTAGAAGAACTCTAAAATTAGCCTTCCTTAATTGGGTAAGATTTACCATATCCATCTGAACAAACCCATTTTCCCATCCTGAGATCTAAAAGAATGTGAATATTGACCCATTTTAATACTTTTCAAGTTCAGATGGAAGTCATACTGTACACCAGTCTCTGATTTTAGGTAACAGCACAAAGCAAACTCCTAAAATCAACAACTCACTTAGAAAAGAAAGGAGGGAGAGGGTTCTGGGAATTAATCCAGCCACAAGTCATTCCAATCTTCCTGTTAATGCAAAATCCATTTGTAAAAATGGCCAAATAGTAACTTCCAAAAACCTCAAAAATTAATGTTTCAATTTCAAATTAAAGAACTTCAAGAATTTTCAAAGAATATAGTATCAAGATCGACCTTTACCAGTTCACATTTGTTCCATATTTTGCATTGAACAATAGGCTTAATGATTATTTCATTACGGCATATACATCAGAACCTAACCTTTCAGAAGGGCTCACTGACAATCCAACCGCTTTTAGGAAGCTATCAGTTATCTACAGGGTACACCTGACTGGCAGTTACAGCCAGGTCATGCTGCAATTTTAAATATTCCAACTCAAACACAGGAAATGACCAGAGGGGTACAATGACACATAACCGCAATATACTAAGGCAGCAGATAAGTCATTTTTCACCTAGATCATCAGCTGCCCATAAAATCGTATGCACAATTTTAATGAATCAGTCTGCTCTAGTTTAACTAAGGAACCTGCCACTGAGCAGAGAAAGGGATATAAGAATTGCACTTGCAATTCTAGCTGATGAATTCATTAGATTTTTATAAGGCAAATAATGTGGAAAGTTAGAACAGAATTTCTAAAACCATTTATCCTGTGATGTCGTAAATCAAAGTACTATTTTATTAAATGAGTTATTTTACACAATATGAACATCAATATAATTACAATTGTAAAAAAATTTTTTATAACAAGGATGGACTGATTTTCATATTTCCAAATCAGAGTCAACTGTACATTTACACAGAATTGTCTTTGCATGAAGCCCAAAAGGGAACAGCATAAAAATGAGTGTTTCTGTAGCCCCTTTATTTTTGCTGATCAACAGTTTGTTAGAAAAGCAGCTGCAGGTATGTTACCTAAGGTCTGAGACAGTAGAAGAGTCAAAGGTGTCGTGAATTCACCTATAAAACATAAGCAAAATTTTCAATGAATGTTACCATTGCACAAATGCAACTTATATGCATTTCAAATAACTAAGAAGAAACACTATGAAGATAATATCTGGTAAACTTGTCAACTCGACTTTATATACAGAACTCTGAAGAATTTATTTTAAAAAGAAAGAATTCTGAAACACACAACGCACCCACCACCAACTCCACTATTTAGGGGGAAAAAAATCCAACCAAATGTAATGTGTAAAGTGATAACTTTCAACCAACAAATTTATAAACAAATTTATATAGCACATATCTACATCTACATTTTGCCCTATATTTTAATACTCAGAAGCTTTGCTAAGGGGATAGGTTGGGGGAGAAAAAAAAAGAACCTCTGCTAAGTACTATAAGTAAACTAATTGTAAAGAGGTGCTCAGGAACATTGGTGTACATTGTTTTTAGAGGGAAACTCTCAAATAACTTTGTAATCACTATTTTCTTTAAACTGATAAGTTCCTTCCATGCTTTGATCAGAGATGGCTAGCATGTACTCATCTCCCCATTTTTGGCTACAGTAGTAAAAATGTGGATGTTTCAAAGGCATTGAAAGGAAATAGTCTGAGAAAAAGGGACTTTTCAGTTACACATTAACTTAAAAAGGGGAAGCAATAAAATCTCAGAAGGCAGAAATTAATTTCACAATAAGTGAAGACAGTTTTGGTCTTGTATACAACCCTGATATTAACAAACCAATAGAAAAAGAGGTGAGTTACCTGTAAACAACCTTATGCCTGAACATCAGCTAATTCTGGAGGAAGTGGAGTCTTAGGATGCTTGCTCTCAAAGTGCTGCTTGAAGGTCTTAGGGTCTGGCATTTGTGTCTAACAAAAAAATTGTGCAAAAGAGAGCTAGACTTTATTTATAAAATAAAAATGTGTTACTTTTTAGAATCCTGAACCTTCTCAGGATAGACAATTATCCCAAAAACACCTTTAAATTCCTACAACTTAGTGACTGGCATATGAAGAGGGACTTTGTGGTAAAGAAATTCCTAACGTTCCCACATTTCACCTATAAAGAAAGGTAGGTCACATAGAATGTATTCTGCTTATCTGATTAACAGCAAACAATAGGTAACATTTACTGAACCCTTATTATATTAAGCATGTTACCTTAATTCCCACAGAACCTTCAAAGTAATCTTTAGCTCCTACTAGCATCATTTTACCTGATAAGGAAACTAAAACCCAGAGTTTAATTTGCCCAAGACCTTATTTTAACTTAGTACTAGATATGTGACCTCTCAAATACTATACTATACTGACTTCCCTTGGCAAGAACCTTCAATTATTTATTCTTAACCCATTAAATTACACAAAATATGAAATAAAAGTCTGTGGTTTTGAGTTTTTAAATATGTGTAACTACTCTACCACATTTAGATTAAGGTATTTCTTCATTACTAGTTGATTAAAATTTGCACCCTGCCTCTTTCCAAACAATCACAAGCTGCTCAATTTCATTATTTTGAGTGTATATGTAGTGTACTAACTCCACTATGGTTTCCTTTGGTACTGCCACTCACTAACTTCAAGGGTAATGAGCTTAAACAAACAGGCAAGAGGCTCTGATTTGGAATTTCAGAAGTACTTCGAGAGGCAGTACAGTAGTGGTCCAGAGGGTGGACTCTGGAGCTGAACTGCCTGAGTTCAGATTCCAGCTCTTCTACTAACCAGCTGGGAGACCCCACACAAATTGTTTAATTTCCATTAGTCAGTTTACTCTTCTGTAAAATGAGAGCAATAAAAGTACTTTATCTTATAGGGTTGTTATGTGGATTAAATAGGTGAATACATGTAAAACACCTGGCTCTATGTGTGGCATATGGTAAGCACTCAAAAGTAGCTGTTATTATTACAGTTCTTCAAATCTAATACAACACATTAATTCTAGGAAAAGCTCTCAACGTGATTATACTCTATATGGTTTTACAGACATCCTAATTATAAATTTAGTGAAGAAAAAAACCAATTATATAACTAGAGGTATACTTACTAGCATATTATATAGCTCTAAGAGTGTAGAGTTATATGATGTGCTAGTGAAGTGTATTATATGCCCTTATGAAGACATCTTTATTTTACACGAGGAAAGCAATTTTGTTTTGTTCACTCTTTTTTCCCAGCACCTAGAGATTTTTGCCTGGCCACAGGAGCCATTCAAAAAATATTTGTTGAAAGGGTGAATGAAAATAGATACCTAAAATAATCAGCTCTCAAACCTACTATTTCACGTAAAGCATCTATTTTGCCATGGTTTCAAAATTTTAATCTATTCAAACCAAAACTGCCCACGGGAGAGCTGTATCTTTCAATTCAATTCCCCTTACCCTACAGACAGTGCAGGTATATATTAAGGCAGCTTTGGCAGCAGCCTTTTGGTCATGTCCTTGTTTCTTCTTTTGTCCAGCTTGCTTTTTGGCATTTTTCTGCTGAGACTGAATTTTCTGCTGTCCACGAGCCATATCTAAAAACAGAAGGTGAAGCATTAGAGTGGCTTATTTACTCTAATACAGAGTAATCAAAGCATAAGAACGTTCTTAGAATTGAAGCCTTAAGTTTTATAGAAATATCTGGCAAATAAAAATTTATAGGTATTAAAATTCCCACATGTAAATGCTACAAAAGTATCAATTGACACAACCCTGTGGAAAACTAGTTGGTAGCTGTTTATTCTATGAGCCAGCAATTCCACTCTTGGTATATACCCAATAGAAATGCAAATGTTATGTACACCAAGACATGTACAAAATGTTCTGAGTGCCCATTCCAAAACTGGAAAAAATCTGAATGCCCATCAATAGTAACATGGATGCACAACTTGTATACATATTTTTATAGTATTTATACAACGGAATACTACCCAGCATTTAAAAAATTGTGGCCAGGCGCGGTGGCTCACGCCTGTAATCCCAGCACTTTGGAAGGCCAAGGCGGGTGGATCATGAGGTCAGGAGTTCAAGACCAGCCTGGCCAAGATGGTGAAACCCTGTCTCTACTAAAAATACAAAAAAAAAAAAAAAAAAAAAAATTAGGCAGGCATGGTGGTAGGCACCTGTAATTCCAGCTACTTGGGAGGCTGAGGTGGAGAATTGCTTGAATCCGGGAAGCGGAGGTTGCAGTGATGCGTGATGGCACCACTGCACTCCAGCCTGGGCGACAGTGAGACTCTGGTCTCAAAAATAAATAAACAAACACACAAACAAAAAATTGTTACAAGTAACAACTTGGTTGTATCTCAATGTTAAAGCAAAGAAGCCAGTTGTGGGGAATATACATTATTTAAAGTTCAAAACAGGCAAAGCTAATCTATAGTGAAAGGGGTCACCTTGGGGGTTATGGGTAATGACTGGGAAGACAGGACATGAAGGGGACTTACGGGGTTCTGAAAATGTTCTTGAATCAAGTGTGTTTACTTATAAAAATTCATTGAACTGTACACTCAAGATTTATGCACTTTACTGTATGTAATCTTCACAAGTTTACTAAAAAAGTTTAGCCCCCGCTATCATTTACTTGATCACTCTGCAAAAGTAATTTCCCTTCCCAGTATTCATTGTGACTTGCGATTGTGATTTTTATAACTTTAAGAGAAATAAAAGCTGTCTGTTACTCCTTCTAAAGGAGACCTCAGAAATAGGTGGAAACTGTTTTCTTACTTAGTTTTCATAAAACTACTGTTATTAATTTTTTAAAAAAGTTGGTCTTGCTGGATTGCTGAACAAATTATAAAATGAGATTATCAGCAAGCCACTAATTCCAGAAGTTTCTTTGCTCTCTAGACGTTAGTTCCCATTTGAGGGAATGAACTTGGTTAAGAGGGTTCTTTTACAAAGCTGAAAGATACCACTTTTTGTTACCGATGATCTGACGTGAACCCAAATGGATTAAAACAAAAAAAAATCAAGTCACTGAAAAAAGTTACTTTTACTTTTCCATTTAAATTAAAGGCTTTTATTCGACCACACAAGTTAAACCTGCTCATAAAGTCTATCATGAGTCTCAATTGCTTTTTAAATATATCAAAATTGGATCCTAAGTAGAATTCATATATATATAGTTTTGACTAGTACTGTAACTGAATGTAAATCATTGCAGGACAGGAACATACAATGGATTTGTATCAACTTCACCAGGGAAGGGTGCTAGCTTCTTCTGACTAGGACCATAATTAGTTAATGGATATGAGGTCAAAGCATTTCATAAAAATTACTGAGCTCCTCCTGTTCCCCAAAAAAGGAAACTAAAAAAATACACTGATTGGAGAAGTTCCCACTAGCATTAAAAAAATGAACTGAAAGTCAGATAAAATATAAAAGAGGGTCAATGCTTTTCAGGATAGTCAGCTGACTATTTCAACTGAGGAAATATGGGGTTTTCATATAAGGGTAGCATACGAGCCTAATACATTTTCGTAATTGAAAATGTTTAGCGTGCTAGCCTAATATGAGAACCCTATTCCCACCAAACAATGGTAAATATTACCAGCTGTTATCAGTCCTTGAAGACTAAGCTTCCATTTTTGCTTTAAAAAAATTATTAATTCTAAGCCAAATGGCACATTTTTTAAAAAAGTGTATTTAAGTCCGATGTTACCGCAAGCTTACAAACCTATTCCCATGGAAACAGGTTTGGATACTTATGTATTATTTGGACGACAGTAGTCACGTGATCAGCCTTTATGTATACCAATGTTTTGCAAGGTTTTTTGTCTCAATGTCTTACTATCAGGACCTTGTAACAAAATAGCCAGTCTTCTCACACATCTTAACTCTTCGACACAATGTATTTTATGTATCTTAATACAATGATTTTGTGGGAAATCTTGTTTTATGTTAAAAAAAATCTTCAAAAATGGTAAGCCACTAATTTCAGAAGTTCCTTTGCTTTCTAGAAGTTACTAGCTATTTTGATATTTCCATGTTGTGACTCGTACAAAGCAATGTCATTAGACACACAAAATTATTTTTAACTTTTGCACTTAGGACTTTCCCTAAAATATAACATTACACAATAGATTCAACCCATTTTCCATTGTCACCAAACAGCAACCAAAAAGACCGAAGAGACTTAATAAAGACAGTAGTCACTTGTTCTTATTCTGAAGACAGAAAACTTAACACCAGGTAAAGGAAATGGAATAAAATAAGCTAAATGCATGAGGTAGGCCCCTAACTTCTGACAACACGCCCCATCGATTTCCTTTCTGAAAGCAGAAATTCAAACGAACCAACCACCTGCTTTTGGACAGCTCAACTTAGGACTTGCTCTCAAGCCAACACAATTTTCTACAAAATCGTAGGCAGCTACAACCGCTCCTTGATTAAATGCGACAAACTGGAGGGAAAAAGTCACTTACAAATACCTACATGCTGGTTTTTAATGCAACTCTCAGTGTGGTTTTCCGAGGGGGCTGCAAAGAGGGAAGTAGTGGAAGAAACGAGTTCTAAAATGAGGCGCTCTCGTAGGAGGCAACAAGTAAGCTCTGCCCCAAAGCTCCTTTTAAAACCAACACAAATGAGTAACAGAAGAAAAGGATTTTGGGTCCAGGAAGTAGGCTCATTCTCCATAACCATCGGAAAGGAAGAGGCCCAGGCAGCGCTCCACATCCTGACCCTAGCTTTTAACACCATCGTTTTGGGGAGAGGAGAGGAGGAACGCACCCAGAGTGAGGTCTCCACCCAACACTTCTCCGACCCCAGCTTCAGCCTGGCGCACCTTCCTTCCCAAACCCGCCTCTCCCGCCTCGGAGACCCCCTCCTCCTCCCTGCCACCAAAGGCCACGCAGCCCCCATCTAGCCAGTCCTCACGGACCCTGGACCAAGACGCGCCTCCTGGAGGCCGAGACTGCCCGAAACCCGGCCCCTGCGTCCACCGGGAGCGCCACACTCTGGCAGCCGACCGGCGGTTGTCGCCGGGGGTAAGGTTACCGCTCCGCTTCCGCGGCTGGCCTGCGACCCGGCCACCTGCAGGGCCTGGCAGGCGCCCGAACTCACCCCCTTTCCGCGGCCCGCCCCGGGCCGGGCCCTGCCGCCCCCCGCGACCCCTCGCGACCCGCGGCGAGTCCCACGGTCCCCACCGCCCCCCGCTGGCCGGCCCCCGCCCCGTTTCCCGGGCGTCCCGCGGCGTCAGCACCGCCCCCGCTGCCGCTCACCCGGGCCGGGACAGTCTTGCGTCGGAGAGACAGTGCAGCGCGAGAGGGCCGGGAGAGGACGCCGGAGGGAAAGGAAGGGGGAGCGCGGCCAGCACCGCTTGGGCCTCCTCCACCCGCTCAGGAGGGGAAACACGAGAGCCGGGAGCACAACAACCTCGCACGCCCGCCGCCGCCGCGCGCCCGCCGCCGCCTCAGCCTTAGGGGAGGCCACTACGCCTCGTGCCCGCGCACGCCGCGCCGCTCTCCTCGGCGCCCCCGCCCCGCCTGCTCCTCGCAGCCCCGCCCATGTGCCTTTCTGCGGCTGCCTCCTTCTGGCCCCCACCCCGCTCGCACGCCTGCGCCCTGGCTGGTCGCGCGGGCCAATGGCAGCGCGCCCCTATTACATAAGCGCGAGGGGGCGGGTCCTGGCTGACACAAACTTCAGGGGACGTCGCCTTCTGTCCCCAGGCGCCCCTCCTCTGCGGCGCGCTCGGTCCGGGCGGCTTCTTCACCCAGCCCTGGGAGCCACGTGATCCCGGTCCTGGTTGGTGACCGGGCCGCGGCGTGTTTCACAAGTCGCTCGCTCGCTCATCCACTCGGGCGGCGGCCGGGCCTCAGGCGCTGCGCCCCTTTTCCCGCTCCTCCCAGGCTGACGCGCCCGTCTCGGCGCCGCCCTCCTCGGCACCGACTGAGGCGCTGGCCCGGGAGCGGATCGCGGGGCCGCGGTGGCTGAGTCACATTCCCGGAGCCCCGCCACCCAGGACACCGCGGCCCCGGCCCCCAGCGAGCCCGGCGGCCCAGCGGCTCTGAACGCGGACGCACAGCCTTTGTTCTTTCACAGCCGCCCTTTACCTCACTCCCTTGGAAACCCCAGGTGTTTTACCAAGCTGGGGGCTTTTAGTGAGTTCAAGATTCAAGCCTAAGTCGTATTAAAAATTGCTGGCTAGGCCGGGCGCGGTGGCTCACGCCTGTAATCTCAGCGCTTTGGGAGCCCAAGGCAGGAGGATCACTTGAGCCCAGGAGTTCCAGACCAGCCTGAGTACATAGCGAGACCCACGTCTCCACAAAAATAAAATAAAATAAAATAAATAGTGGAGCATGGTGGCCCGCGCCTGTAGTCCCAGCTACTCGGGAGGCTGAGGTGGGAGAATCGCTTGAGGCCAGGAGGTGAAGGTTGCGGTAAGCCGAGATCGCGCCATTGCACTCCATCCTGGGCGACTGAGTGAGACCCTGCCTAAAAAAACAAAACAAAAAAAGAAAAAAAAATTGCTGGCCAGGCTTCCCAGAGGGGTTTAGTTTGACTGCTAACAATATACGGTACTGAGTTGCTAATCCTTCGGGGAATGGTTAAAGTTCTTTGCGCGCGCTCTCTCTCCATTTACAGGCAGTGGCAGCAAACTTTCAATATCTGACAAGAGCAATGGCGATTATAACCATGATTAAAATTGCTGAATATCTGGAAACAGTACTTTAGACATCAGCTTTATGGTGCATACTTACCCCCGACCCCCGCCACATTCGTTTCTAATTAGAACTACTAGTGACAAAGGAGGAAAAAAAAAAGGGTTTGCATTGGCTGTTCTCACCTTGCCTGTAGTGCCGTTTCCCAAGTTTGCGTGGCAGTGCCCAGGAAATGTTGGCTGAATATTAGTATATCCCAAATGACTTGGACTGGGCTATAGATACCACAGAATTGTTTAAACTAGCCAGGAAGGAGTTAGCTGCCTATTGCATTTGAGTGGAGAAAAATACGAAATGAAACATGGCATGCAGTGATCCGGGTGTTAAGTTCTCCCTCTTCATTCTCATTTCAGCTTCTCTCACCTTCACTTTTTATGCTCTGACTTCCTTCTTGCAGTTTTAAATTACTCTCTAGTCCTAGATTGTAAGATTATTTTCATCAGGGAATACGCAGTATGTTAAACATAGTAGACATTGAATAAATGGATATTGATCAAATGAACCGAGTATGTCTGAAGAAAGCAGCTTTTAAATTGACATATCATGAAGCTCTAGCTTAGTCACTAATAGTCACTGTAACCCTAATGATTGTGTTAATCTGGCTGATAGAGGGATGGGTGCTTGTTGGCCCTAGAAATGGGAACTTCAAAGATCTGTGTTTAGCCATGAATGACAGTAGACAGTGGAAAGGGACAGTGAAATTTGTGTGGCAGAGATATGTCTTCTTAACTAAAGAGGTGACTCCTATTGTGAAGTAGGTTAATATGTCACTCTTTACCATGGCCTAGATGAAATATGTATTCAAGCTAGTGTTTCTTAAGTTTTTGAGTCATAACTCCTTTGAGAATTTGGTGAAAGCTATTGACTTTGCCCCCAGAAAGTTCATGTACTTATCATGTAACTTACCCTCATAGGTAGTGTTTCTTAATCTCAGCACCGTTGAAATTTGGGCTGGATGATTCTTTATTATGGGGCTCTGTGAGACCTGGGGATTGTAGGATGTTTAGCAACATCCCTGTCTCCTACCTGCTTATCCAAGTAGCACCTCATCTCCAGTTGTGACAACTAAAAATGTCTCCAGACATTGTGAAATGTTCTCAGGGGGTCAAAGTCTCCCCTGATTGAGAACCACTGCCTAGAGGATATGACATAATGGTAACTTTATGTGATGGTTAGGGAATTTGAAAAAAAAAAAAAAAAACAAGGAATGGATAAGATTCAACATCTGTGAAGTGACACTCAGTAAATGAAAGGCGGATGAATTAGCATTACTACCAGCTGGTGTCCTACTTATGTTATAGAAATGTGACAGCAAATGTGATATGAACTCCTTAGAAGCATTTTTATACACATTGCTGGCTTTAATTGTGAATGCTACAGTAACTCTCCTGACTGTTTTTCTTCTTCTGCCTTTAGACAATTACCCAAGGTTAAGATGCAATAAACATGTGCCTATTTTCTATCCAAAATCTCAATCAGATTAAAATGCTTCTCTAAAGACCTGAAAGGCTTATTTGTTTATTTGTATTCATGTAGGATTTGGGGGGATGAAAGAATTGGTGATTAATCAACATATTATTTTCCCAATAAACAGACTATTCTGACAAATGTTTAGTGGCAAATAATAGCAACAGCAATAATGGCAACAATAAAGTTAGAACAGAAATGGATTTATTTTTATTTATTTATTTTTTACCAGCTCTTTCTCTTTCACTTGCTTCTGCTTGTTGAGATTTCTCACACATGCAACCTAGATCTTCTTGTCTTCTTTATATTCTTTCCCCAAAGGAATCTCATTCACTGTTGTGCCTTTAAATAGCAAGCTTCAGGTGACCCCCACATTTCTATCTCCAAATTGACATATCCAAATGCCTACTACTCATCTCCCCTCTGATGTCTTATAGACATTCACATTTAATAGCATATTGTATTGAGTCTAAGGAGCCATTAATTGTAAGTCACATTTATGTCCACTAAGATTAAAAAATACTGCCAACTGAACTATGACAAAATGCTGATATCCTTGATTCTAAGATACAGCTTGATTTCAGAGACTTTAAAAATAGGCTTAAAAAATAATGTGATTTACTAGAATAGCACCAAAAAGAATAAAATACTTAGGAATTAACTTACCAAGAGAAGTGCAAAACTTGTATTCTAAACTCTAAATAACATTGTTGAAAGAAATTAAAGACCTAAATAAATGGAAAGGTATCTTATGTTCATGGATCAGAACACATTGTAAAGATGGCAGTAATTCCCAAGTTGATCCACAGATTCGGTGCAACCCCTATCAAAATCCTGTCTGGTATCTTTACATAAGCTTATTCTAAAATTTATATGGAAATTCCAGGAGCCCAGAATAGCCAAAACGACCTTGAAAAAAGAACAAAATTGGAAGATTCACATTTCCCAATTTAAAAACTTATTACAAAGCTATAGTAATTAAAACAGTGTGGTACTGGAATAAGATTAGACATATAAATCAATGAGATAGGATTGAGAGTCTAAAAATAAACCTTCATATGTATAGTCAATTGATTTTCAACACAGGCACCAAACAAATTCAATGGGGTAAGGAGTCTTCAGCAAATATTACTGGGATAGCTAGATATCCACATGTAAAAGAATAAAGTTGAATCCTATCCTCATACCATATACAAAAATTAACTCAAAATGGATAGAAGACCTAAATGTAAGTGCTAAAACATAAAAGTCCTAGGAGAAAACATAGGAGTAAATATGTATGACCACGGGTTAAAAAAGCTTTTTTTTTTTTTTTTTTTTTTGAGACAGAGCCTTACTTTGTCGCCATGCTGGGGTGCAGTGGCGCAATCTTGGCTCACTGCAACCTCCACCTCCCGGGTTCAAGAGATTCTCCTGCCTCAGCCTCCCGAGTAGCTGGGACTACAGGCACACGCCACCATGCCCAGCTAATTTTTGTATTTTTAGTAGAGATGGGGTTTCACCATGTTGGCCAGGATGGTCTTGATCTGTTGACCTCGTGATTCACCTCAGGTGATCCACCTGCATCAGCCTCCCAAAGTGCTGGGATTATAGGCATGAGCCACTGTGCCAGGCCAAAAAAGGCTTTTTAAGGTATGACACCAAAAGCATTAGTGACAAAAGAAAAAAAAAACAGATAAATTGAACTTCATCAAAATTAAGATACTTTGTGCTTCAAAAGATGCCATTAAAAAAAAAAAAAAGACCACCTACAGAATGGGAGAATATGTTTGCAAATTATATATCTGATAAATGACTTCTATCTAGAATATATAAAGAATGCTTACAACTTCATACTAAGAAAGCAAATACCCAATTAAAAAATGGGTGACAGATCTGATTAGATACTTCTCCAAACAAGATGCCAAAATGGCTAATAAGCACATGAAAAAATGCTCACCATTCTTAGTCATCAAAGAATTCAAATCAAAATATGAGATAGTATTATACTTCATACTCACTGGGATGGCTGTAATCGAAGAGACAGATGATAACAAGTATTGGAGAGGAGGTGAAGAATTTAGAAACAGTCTGGTGGTTTTCCAAAAGATAAACATAGAGTCATCATATAACCTAACAATTCCAATCCTAGATATATATCCAAGAGCAATGAGAACATACGTTCACACAAAAGTTTGTACATTTTAAGCAGCATTATTCATAATAGCCAAAAAGTAGAAACAACCCAAATATTCAGCAGGTGATGAACTGAGAAACTGGTATAGCCATAAAATGAAATATTATTTGGCCATAAAAAGGAATGAGGTTCTGATACATGCCTCAACTTGGATGAACCTTGAAAATGTTATGCTAAGTGAAAGGAGGTCCTTCCTTCCTTGAGCCCCCATCTGAATGAGGAGTCCTTGTACTTTTCATCCTTTGAATTTATCATGCAATATTATGTATTGTTTCATGCAATGTTTTACATATATATGTATATATAATGTATATGTGTATATATAATGTATATGTGTATATATATAAATTTGTAGAATTTCTCCTTTCCATTTGATTCCTAAAACAATAACCTGTAACACCTGTGCTGTACTTACTATCTACCAGGCACTGTTATATATGCTTTATATATTTTGATTCATTTAACCTTCTCAACAACTCTTATGTAGCTGAGGTACAAAATGGCTAAGTTATCTAAGATTACACAGCTAGTAAGTAGAAAAGCTAAGATTTGGCTCCTGGCAGTCTTTTTCCTGAGGCTGAGCCGTGGTCCTGTGTACACTATAAGGGTGGTTCTGTATCTGTTCTTTTTATCCCTGTGTAGCCTGTATTTAGCATAGCATCTGGCATGATGTAGGTACCCAATAAATATTTGTTGAATGAATGTAAGTCTGAATGATTCCTTTAAACTCGGTTAGGAGACCTCCTAGGTATCACAGATTATGATGTACTTCCCTAAAAATAGCAGTTATCTCACTGTGTTGTACTTGCCTGTTTATCCATAGAAGATGAGCTCCCTCAGGTCCTGAGTTATGTCTTGTTAACCAGCATCTAGTACAGTGCCTGGCACCTAGCAGGTAGTTAATAAGTATCTGTAAATGGATGAAATAAGACAGTGGATTGTGAATGAAATTACAAGTATCAGTGACAATCCGTGAGGCCAGTATTTGAAAATGATTACCCCTGCCATCCAGTTAAAGATAGAGGCTTGAACACATGCATTTACCTCTACCCTTTGTTGGAATCCCACTAAAAATAATGGTAAAGGAGTTTATAAGAAAGCATAAACTCCTTTACCATTGAAGAAAAGAAAACAGAAGAGAAGAATGTAGCAGAATTTTGGAAGCTGCAAAGTAAGTAAACAAGTGGTAACTGATTTAGGAGAGAAGAGGGTTTCTGGACTGAAGGGGCAGCAAGCATGAGTGGGGGTAGCAAAACGGAGGACTAAATGAAAATTTAAGTTGAATGTTGAGAGACACTTCACCATCTCAGCTCTGAGAATGGAAACAGACAATCTTACACCTCCAGCCAGAAAACTGAAAGAGTTTTCTTGGGGATTAGAACCCAACTCAATGGAAATACCTAAAGATACTGATACTTGGGATTGCCCAATAAGACAGCACAGCCAGGTAATCCTGCAACGAATCCCATTTTTGAAAAGTGGCACCTGCATGTATCAGTCTTCCAATCAGATGTCTAGTGCCCTGTTCTTAAATGTGAGCACACAGCCAAGGATAACCAAACATTTGAGGAAAACCTCTTATATGAAACACAGAGTCCCCAAACTTGCAGAGAAAAAAGCAAGAGAAAACAAACTATGCTGGGAGAAGAAAACTTCAAGAGAACCATCAGAGAGACACGAACTCACAGAGATGATAACATGGTGCGTCCTGGAAGCTATTTTAAAATAAAGGAACAATGAGAGAAAACAACTACAAAAAAGATACTGGAAAAGTTTATCTCATCTGTCTGTCTGTCTGTCTGTCTATCTAACTACCTACCTACCTATCTGCAAGTAGAAATGGAAACTCAAGAAAGGGTGGAAGGTAAAATTAAGAAAATATCCTAGAAAATTGGCTCTTGAACAACACAGGTTTGAACTGTGTGGGTGCACTTATACGTGGATTTCCTACTGCCTCTGCCATCCCTCAGACAACAAGATCAATCCCTGCTCTTTTTCCTCCATCTCAGCCTACTTAATATGAAGATCATGAGGATAAAAACCTTTATGATGATCCACTTTCACTTAATGAATATTAAATATATTTTCTCTTGCTTACGATTTTATTAATAATATTCTTTTCTCTAGTTTGCTGTATTGTAAAAAATAGTTGTATAACACGTATACAAGATATATGTTCATTGAGTATGTACATTATTGGTAAGGCTTCAGGTCAATGGTAGGCTATTAGTAGTTAAGTTTCTGGGGAGTCAAAAGTTACATGTAGGTTTTTGACTTTGTGGGGAGATTGGTGCCCCTAATCCTTGTATCATTGATGGTTCAACTGTAGACTGAAAAGACAAAGAGTTAGAAAATATGAAAGAAAAGACAATAGAATTAAAGGGTAATTTCAGGAGACCCAATATTCAACTAATAGAAATTCCAGAACAGAAAAACTAAGAGGAAATTATTTTTTAAAGAGCTATTAATAACCGAATTGCCAGCTGAAGGCCCCCAAAGAGTGCTAGTACACTGGATGGGTAAAACCCACACCAAGGCACATCTAAATGAAATTTCAGAACACTAGCAATAAAGGGGATAGCCTATAAGCTTCCAGAGAGGAAAAAATAAATTAGTTTCATCGAAGAATTAAAAACCAGAATGTTTACTGGTTTTCTCAACAGCAATATTGAAAATTAGAAAACAGTAGAGAAAGATATACAAGGTATCACACTATTTACCTCCTGGTCACCCTTCCTCACTGAACTTATTGAGGGATATGGGCCACCAAAGTGAGGGAGTAAAGGAAGTGGATGATGTGGGCTCCATCGCAAGAGAGAGATGAAGGAAATATGCAAGAAGAGAATGAAGGTCCCAAGATGGCAGCCTAGAGAAGCCTAAAGACCAACCAGTATAGTTTTTGCTGAAGAAATTTCAAGTAAATGAAATTTATAGGATACCTCCTGTGTATGAATTTATGGAGAGCTTTTATAACTTGGATCGAATTTGTAATAAGAACCTTTAAAAAAGCAAAGCATAAACAAAACAATTATCAGCTACTGGGAAGATTAAATGTTGTGAAAGAAATACAAGTTAATGATAGTGTATTACATGGCTCAGCAGTGACTAGCATTTACATAATGATGTAAATATGAATCAAACCACAGTTCTAAATGCCAATATAACTTTATTGGGAGGATAGGGAAATGAGAGGTTTGTATGTGTGGGGGGGACAAGTGGTGGGGGTTGGGGAAGTGAAAGAAAGCTAAATTCTATCTGCCATAGTGGAAAGTCCACAGATAATGCCTAAGACTGGGGGAAAATTTCAAGAAATAGTAGTGTGAGAATGTTATTTAGAAGTATGTAGATAAAGATCAAAAGACTTAACTAAAAGGAATTTTAAGTAGCTGTTGCTGAGAAGAGGGAATTTGGCAAGAAACAAACTCTGTTTTTCATAACTAGTGCTATAGGACTAGTTGAATTTTTAAACTGTGCATTTTTACTGTGATAACACAAACTAAATTAAACAAAATGATTTTTTTATTTCTAATAATCTTCTAACCATGTTTGTTTCTAGGCAATATGTGTGACTTCACAGTCCTCTGTACTTCAGAAAGGTGGATGATTAAGTCCAGGTATTATAATAAGTGCAGATATTGTTAGCACCCTTGGCGTCTCTTTGCAATTAGAGTCTCTACTTTTCATTCCAGGTAAGGACATGCCTTTATGTTTAACCATTCCATTTTTTGAGTTCTCTACATACCATTCTAATAGTTAGGCACTCAGGCAGCTGAACAAACTACGGAGGAAGGAGCATCCAAATTAAATGTGCCCATCCTTTCTGTCTTTCCATTATTACTCTTGAGCAGGGGGCAAAAACAAACACGCAAATCAAGAACGGAGTGATTCATTCTTCTTCAGGTAGGAATTCATACAGGTGTCTTTTGGGTGAGGGCTTTTGCCTTGATCTTAAGCATAACACTCTCTTGATTTGACGGATGGCTTTGATTTTTTCTGAAATCTATTGACTGCATTGGTGATAACAGGATGACCTCACACAGAGAAATCTGTCCTGAGAATGGCTTCTGTAGTTTTTCCTAACTTCTGATGATTCGTATAGATATTTTTATGTCTCCACTTTGAACCATTACTTTGAAGGAGAGAAGACAATAAAAAAGAGAGAAAGTTTAGTTAGACTCTAAAATGTAACCACTTTTTGGCCAATTAATACTTTTTGTCTATTAATACTTTTAATTACATGCTTAATTATATTCTATATTTGATTTCAATAGTAGTTAAGCCATTCAGGCTCAGAAGAATTTTTAATGACAGATTACTCAGATATAAAATAAAAGAGTTAATCTGAGTGACTTCCAAGACCCCTTCTAGTGCTTGAACTTCTATGATTGATGGCTCAACAGGAACTTCAGGTTTTTTAAAAAAGAACTTTATTTATGAAAGGCAGAATCAAAATCATTCAAAACTCCATCTGTATTAAAATTTGAAACCAAGGCAGTTTACTATTTACATAGAAAATAAAAATGAAATGTCTATGTTTTATAAAGGAAGACTAAGTGATTGAGGAATAAATAGAAAATAGTATGAACTAAGGGGAAATACTTGTTGAAACTTCAGTGACTGTGTTAATCATGTTTTTTATTTTCTGTATCTTATGATGTTTTGACATTTGGGCAGGTCATACAGCCTTGGGGACAGACTGCTCCTCCCAGGGCTAGCTAATTCCTGAAGGAAATAGCAACTTACCTAGGAATATACATTTCATATGCAATCTCAAGTCTATATCCAAAACTGCCTGCTCTATCTAACTCTCACACACCAAGCCAATATTTTACCCTGCCCTAATGCATTCCCAGACCAGATACCAGGCAACTAGAGACCACCCATGTAGGCCAAAGCCCACTGAAGTTATTTAAACTGGCTAGCTCTAAGCTGTTTACTCCATCCTGCCTTGAAATTCTCCTGGAACCTCCCAAAAAGGCTCTGGCCTAGGCTTTCCTCTTGCTCCTGCTTATGCCTCCTAACCAAACTTAGTGCTTCCCATGTGGCTCTGTGTGGCATGGCATGCCCCCTTCTCCCAGGACTTGTAAGTAATAAATTATTCTTTCGATGGCATTGGTCTTTCTATGTCATCACTCAGTCACCTCTATAAATTAAAATCCATGGGTACAATGAGATAGTGACCTACACTTAGTTTTTGTTGTCTGTGTAAACTGGGGGGGATTCCCTGTTTTTCATGATCCTTACAGCCATAGTTGGTTGTTTCACTTGCTTGGGACACTTTATAAATCATAATTCTGACCTTTTAACTCAGTTCCTGTGCAGGCCATGTAATTTTGCATGATTACACATCAAACCCCTAGATGGCCTGATGTCTTGGAGTAAATGACTTGTATCCTAACGTTCAAGGTGATAAAGTCATCAGGTGATAAGAAAGTCAATGAATTTCCAGAGAAGGAACTTAAAATGATGATCTTAAAGAAACTCAATGAGATATAAGGAAATACAGATACACAATTCAATGAAATCAAGAAAGGAGTTCACAATATGAATGAGACATTTTAAAAAGAGATAGAAATCATTAAAAAAAAACCCAGAAATACTGCAGTTGAAGAATTCAATCAATGAAATAGAAAAATACAATAGATAACTCCAACAGCTGACTTCATGAAGCAAAGGGAAGAATCTCTATGCTTGAAGACAGGTCATTTGAAATTACCCAGTCAGAGAAAAGAAAGAAAAATTAAAAAGAATAAAAAAGCCTACAAGACTTATAGGACACCATTAAGCAAACAAATATTTGTATTATAAAAATTTCAGAAGAATAAGAGAAGGGAAAAGGCATATAAAACCTATTTAATGAAATAATAGCTGAAAACTTCCCCAGCCTGGAGAGAGAGATTGATACCCAGAGCCAGCAGGAAGCTCAAAAATCCCCAGATGGATACACTCAAAAAAGTCCTTCCTGAGGCACATTATAGTCAAATTGTCTGAAGTCAAAGACAAAGGGAGAATTCTAAAACAGCAAGAGAAAAGTGTCAAATCACATGTAAGGGAATCCCCATTAGACTAACAGTAGGTTTATTCACAGAAACCTTATAGAACAGGAGAGAATGAGATGATATATTCAAAAGTGCTGAAAGAAAAAAAAAAGGCAGCCAGGAATACTATACCCAGCAAAGCTATCATCCAGAGATGAAGGAGAAATAGCCTTTTCCAGACAAGCAAAAACTGAGGAAATTCATCACCAGGAGACTGGTCTTTCAAGAAATGCCCAAGAGAGTCCTACATCTGGAAGCAAAAAGATAGTCATCACTATCATGGAAATATACAAAAGTTATAAAACTCACTGGTAAAACATATACACAAAGGAAAAAGAGAAAAGAATCAAACCTTGTAACCACAGAAAACCACAATGACAAACAATAGGGAAGAAAGGAACAAAATAATTAGAAAATAATTAACAAAATGACAGGAATAAATCCTTTCCTATCTAGAATAATCTTGAATGTAAATGGATTAAATTACCCAGGTAAAGGTATAGACTGGCCGAATGGATTTTTTTAAATGAACTATTATTTGCTGCCTACAAGAAACTCGCTTTTTCTGCAAAGACACATATAGACTGAATGTGAAGGGATGTAAAAATGTATTCTACACAACTAGAAACCAAAAGTGATCAGGAGTAGTTATATGAGATAGAATAGACTTTAAGTCAAAAACTGTGAAAAGAGACAATGGTCATTATATAATGATAAAGGGATCAATTCAGCAAGATGATATAACAATCCTAAACATGTATATACCCAGGTATATAAAGCAAATATTATTAGATCTGAAGAGAGAGATAGACTTTAATACGCTAATAGTTAGGGACTTTAACACCTCATTCTCAGCATTGGACAGATCATCTAAACAGAAAATTAATAAAGAAACTTTGGATTTAAATTTCACTTTAGACCAAATGGACCTAACAGACATTTCCAGAACATTTCATCCAATAGCTGCAGATTATGAGCTTCTTCTCATTAACATAGGGCACATTCTCCAAGATAGACCACATGTTAGGCCAAAAACCAAGTCTCAACAAATTTAACATAATTTAAATAATGTAAAGTATCTTTTCTGGCCACAGTGGGACAAAACTAGAAATCAATAACAAGGGAATCTTTCAAAATTATAAAAATACCTGGAAATTAAGCAATATGCTCCTGAAATACCTATGGGTCAATGAAGAAAATACAAGACAATTGAAAAAATTTCTTGAAGCAAATTAAAATAGAAACACAACATACCAAAACCTTTGGGATACAGCAAAAGCAATATTAACAGTGAAGTTTATGGCAATAAATGCCTACATCAAAAAATCTTAGAAAAATCTTAGAATGATTTCAAACCAGCAACCTAACAATGCATCTCAAAGAGCTAGAAAAGCAAAAACAAGCCAAACCCAAAATTAATAGAGGGAAGAATAAGGATTAGAGCAGGAATAAGCAAAATTATTATTTAAAAATATAAAAAGATCGACAAAATAGAAGTTAGTTTGTTGAAAAGACAAACAAAATAGAAAAACCATTAGCTAGACTAACCAAGAAAAAGGAAGAAATATCCAAATAAATACAATCAGAAGTGAAAAACGACACATTACAAATACACATAAACACAAAGGGTCACTTAATCTATTATGAATAACTATACACTAACAAATTAGAAAATGTAGCAGAAATGGATAAATTCCTAGATGCATATACTAAGATTGAACCAAGAAGAAACAGAAAACCTGAACAGACGAATTATAACAAGACTGAATCTGTAATATATAGTCTCCCATCAAAGAGAATTCAAAGACCCAATGGCTTCACTGTGAAATTCTACCAAACATTTAAAGCAAAACTCATACAAATTATTCTCAAACCTTTCCAGAAATTTGAAGGCATGGGAATTCTTTCAAACCCATGCCATGAGGCCATCATTACTCTGATACCAAAACAAGATAAGGAAAAAAAAAAAATAGGCCAATATCCCTGATGCACATAGACACAAAAATCCTCAACAAAATACTAGCAAACCAAATCCAGCAGCACATTAAAAAGATCATTCATTATGATGAAGTAAGATTTATCTCAGGAAGGCAAGGATGATTCAATATATGCAAATTAATAAATATGATATGTCACATGAACAGAATTAAGTACAAAATCCATATAATCATCTCAATAGTCACAGACAAAGCATTTGATAAAATTCAACATCTCTTCATGATAAAAACTCTCAACAAGTATACAAGAAATGTATCTCAACACAATAAAGGCTATATATGACAAACCCATAAACAATGTCATAGTCAATCGAGGATGATTCAATATATGTGAATTAATAAATATGATATGTCACATGAACAGAACTAAGTACAAAACCCATATAATCATCTCAATAGTTACAGAAAAAGCATTTGATAAAATTGAACATCTCTTCATGATAAAAATTCTCAGCAAGTTAAGTATAGAAGAAATGTATCTCAACACAATAAAGGCTATATATAACAAACCCATAAACAATGTCATAGTGAATGAGGCACAGTTCACAGGTTTTCCTCTAAGATCTGGAACAAGACAAGAATGCCCACTTTCACCACTTTTATTCAACATAATACTAGAAATCCTAGCCAGATCAATTAGCCAAGAGAAAGAAATAAAGGGCATCCAAATTGGAAAGGAGGAAGTTGTCTGTTTGCAGACAATATGATCTTATATATTAAAAAAAAAACCTTTAAAACTTCACCAACAAAACCTTTCTTAGAACTGATAAACAAATTTTAAAAAGCTAAAGCATACAAAATCAACATAGAAAAATCAGTAGTCAGCAGTGTTTCCATACACTAACAACAAACTAGAGGAAAACAATCAAGAAAGCAATCCTATTTGCAATAGCTATAAAAAATTTAAAATACCTAGGAATAAATGTAACCAAGGAGGTGAAAGACCTCTACAAGGAAAACTACAAAACACTGATGAAAGAAATTGAAAGGGACACAAAAATATGAAAGACATCCCATGTCATGGACTGAAAGAATTAAGATTGAGGAAATGGCCATAATACCAAAAGCAATCTACAGATTCAAAGCAATCTTTATCAAAATACCAATGACATTCTTCACAGAAATAGAAATAATCCTAAAATTCATATGCAACCACAAAAGACTCTGAACAGCTAAGGCAATCTTGATTAAAAAAAAAAAACGAAAAACAAAAACAAAGCTGGAGGCATCACACTACCTGATGTCAAAATATACTACAAAGCTATAGTAACCAAAACAGCATGGTACTGACATAAATAGACTCATAGACCAACAGAACAGAATAGAGAACCCAGAAATAAATTCACGTATTTACAACCAACAGATTTTCAACAAAGCGCTAAGAAGATTCACTGGGTAAGGGACAGTCTTTTCAGTAAATGGTGATGGGAAATCTGGATATCCATATGCAAAAAAATGAATCTAGACTCCTATCTCTCACCATATACAAAAAATCTACTCAAAGTGGATTAAAGACTTAAAAGTAAGACCCCAGAATTATCAAACTACTAGAAAAAAACACAGGGAAAATGCTTTAGAAAATTGGTCTTGGCAAAGACTTTATGGAGAAGACTGGCAACAAAATAAAAAAATAGACAGATGGGATTATATCAAGCTAAAAACGTTCTGCACAGTAAAGGAAACAATCAAGAGAGTGAAGAGACAACCTGCAAAATGAGGGAAAATATTTGCAAACTGTTCATCCAACAATGGATGAATGTCCAGAATACAAAAGGAACTCAAACAACTCAATAGCAAATGATGATGATGATGATGATGATGATGATGATGATGATGATAATTCAATCAAATAGTGGGCAAATGAGCTGAAGAGACATCTCTTAAAGGGAGGCATACAAATGGCCAACAAGAATATTTAAAAATGCTCAATATCACTAATCATCAGGGAAATACAAATCAAAACCACAGTGAGATATCTTCTCACCCCAGTGAGAATGGCTGGGGTGAGATTATCAAAAAGACAAAAAAAAAATGCTGATGAAGATGAAACAAAAAGTGGAGTGATCTCTTATACACTGTTGGTTGAAATGTAAATTAGTACAGCCATTATGGAAAACAGAAAGGAGGTTTCTCAAAAAACTAAAAATAGAACCACCAATGTATATATCCAAAGGAAAGGAAATCAGCAGGTCAAAGAGATATCTGCATTCCCATGTTTATTGCAGATAGCCACAATATGGCATCAACCTAAATGTCCATCAACACATGAATGAATAAAGAAAATGTGATATATATAGATCACATATATATAATGTGAAATAATGGAATATTATTTAGCCATATAAAAGAATGAAATTCTGTCACCCACAGCAATATGAATGAGCTTGGAGGACATTATGTTAAGTGAAATCAGAAAAATAAATACTACATATTCTCACTTGCATGTGGAGGCTAAAAACACTGATCTGCTAGAAGCAGAGTGTAGAATAGTGGTTACCAGAGGTGGGAAATGGCAGGAGGGAGAGGGAGATAGCCAAAGTTGGTTAATAGATACGAAATACAGCTAGAGAGGACAAATGACTTCTGGTGTTCTATAGCAATAAAGAGTGACTATAATCAACAACAATTTTGTGTATACATTCACATCACTAGAAGAGTAGATCTTGAACGTACCCAACACAAAGAAATGATAAATATTTGAGGTGATGTATATGCTAACTACCCTGATTTGATTATTACACATGGTATAGATTTATTGAAATGACACACTGTACCCCACAAATATGTACAATATTATATGTCAATTAAAAATAATAGAAACAAAAAAGCAAAAAACAAAAAATAACAAAAACAAAAAATATTACAACTTTGCTAAGTATCACATATAAAAAATGTATTGTTTATACTCGTCTTATTTCCAAAGTAGATTTGGAGTACCCAATTACTCAAGTGTAAGTTTTATTTAGCTGACATTTTAACTTTTTTTCTTTCATATAATTTCAGAAAGTCAATAAAGAATGTGAATTGGTTAACCTTAAAGAGAGCTATCTTTAGCAGCTTGGAATTTAAAGTACAAATAAATGAAGGATGTCTTTCATAAGCAAATGACGTGTCATTTGGGACAAATGCGATATGATGTGTGGGTTCATCCAACATATGCATCCAACATCAGGATACTGGAGCATACCTGGTGTAGTTATAATTTCCAAGATGGGGGTGTGTGTGTACATATCAACCTTAGTAGTTAATTTCATCACTGACTGGCCTCAGCTGTTCTTATATGTTCATCTTGGCTTTCTGTCAGTGGGGATGAATGGATGGATATATTCAGATCCTTCCTTTGCCTGATCCATCTTCTCACCCATGGCTTACATGTGTCAGATGTTTGGCTTACTTGAATCTGTGATCATGTTAGTGCATTATTATCTGTTCCACTAGAGAGGGAAGAGGTCTCAAGGCCTTGTCTCATTAGCCCTACAGTCGACTCAACTGTCCTAACCAACCACTCAATTCAGGAGATGTGAAATGTTTGCATCAACTGGGCAAATTATGCTAACTCACTGTGGCTCAGTTTCTACATTTGTTCATAGGGAGAATCTAAGCCAACATTTTGTCCACTAGCATATGTTGACCATATATAGGGCTGCCTGCAAGTAGTTGGCTTGTTTCTAAAATAACCCAATGACACTAAAAGCCCAGACTTCACCACTACACAATATATCCATGTAACGAACCTACACTTGTACCCCTACATCTATAAAATAAGTAAATAAAATAACCCAGTTAACTGGAGGGAAAGACAGCATACAATGTTAAAAACAGTTGCGTAGATGAAAAACTATAACTTAGTTGAAAGTTGGCTTTTTTAAAAACAACTTTTTCAGTTTGGGGATATTTCAATATTTAATATATCAGTGGCGGATGTACAGATATACTCAGTTCCTTCTGTTGCCCGATTCATCTTTTGACCTATGGCTTACATGTGTCAGATGTTTGGCTCACTAGAAAGAGAAGTAAGTTGAGAGAAATAGGAAAGTGAACTTTTCCTATTTTTGAGTCCAAAGTTTTTGGGGTACATTTTAATCTCTGATTTTTCTTGGTATTTAGTAAAATTCACATTTGTTATAATATGATGAATCCTGAGTACTGTAATTTTCAGACAAACTTCTCTTTTGCTGTTACATTATTGTTGCAATTATGAGAGTAAGTGTATTTTCCATCTGGCACAGCATTTCTTTTTTTCATAATATAAAATGCTTAGCCTGAATTGTGATCCAGAAGTGGCAGAGTTAAAACTTCAGGCCATAAATATGTATTGAAATGGGAATGAAGGTAGCAGATCCAAAATATTGGAAATGCAGCTGAATAAGCATTTAAGGGAGGGTGTGTTCCTGAATGATACCAATATATCTGGTTGCTGCCTAGCTAGGAAAGGAATGAGTCAACTTGCTGGACGAGTCCAACAGAGACTAACATGAAGCTCTGAAATTGTGAGAGAGTTCTCATGTCCTGTTCCCACAGGATTGCCAAGGAATTTACTTTTCAACGAAACATAAAACGATGCATGAGACCTTAATGTTAGAGCTGGCTTTTGGTCTTAGCACAGTTAGCTTCTGAGAGCAGTTGGCTGCTGTTTTGCATATTCTGGCTGAATATGCTACATGTCCCAGCCCTGACTCCTTTATTGAAAAATCTGTAGAGTGTCCCAGTGCAAGGTCCCATGATGCACCTTGCAGAATTACTATATGGACAGTCATTTCCAACCATCCAAAGATATGATCAGTCTGTTTGCGAAAGGAATTCTGGCTTCACAAATTTTATTTTTTCCCCATTTTTCCCCATAAACACTGAATTACAAGTTGTGCATTTCCAGAAATAAAGGCAGAGAAGGGTGCGGGGAAGAGTTTTGTGATGTGTGTGTGGGAGGCGTGAGCAAGGAAGAGTTGGGAACCTGTGGTCGGCCCCCTACCCAGCCCTGGACAGGGCTCCGGCCCCTGCAGTGGGGCCTCTGAGGAAGAGGTGGGCAAGGGTCCAGGGTAGCTGAGGGTTGGAGGAAGCCTCTAAATCCAGCGCTCACCCCCGAAGACCCTCCAATGCATGGTAGCGGTAGAATGGGGAAGCTGAGGAGGCTCAAAAATGGAGCTTCTGGGTTCCCTGTGACAGTGGGGGAGGCTGGGATCACTGGAAGACCAATGCGGTAGGAGGGGGGGAAGAAGGATGTACATGATCCATTATGTGAGTGAGAAGCATTAACTGAAATAATCTCTCACGCAAAAATAAAAGATAACCTCTAAAAGAGAGGAGAATTGTGCAAATGAGCATGGCAAATCATCATCATTTTTTATATAAGCAAATAACTTCAGGCAAAAGTTGGAGTTTAGATTTAGATTACAAGTTTAGTTCTGTGTGCTGTATAGTACATTTCACAAAGTCTGCAAATCTTTTCTATTAATAGAAGCAATAAAATATTTTCCATTATTCACTTAAATCGGAAATGTGCGCATCTTCTGTGATTCCTTTTCTCTGCCACCCTGTGGATTTTACTTAAAACTGCAGTAGTAATGTTCAGAGTTGAATATATCAACTGATGTTTACATTTTTTTATTTATTTTCATTTGAATTTTTTCAAAAGATTGACAGACACAATTAATAAATATTTTTAAAAACCCACCATAGGTTAATAATAAAAATTCCAAGTACATATAGGTATCTTTTAAGACTTTTTTTAAAAATAGTTTTTATCATTAAATTATGTTTTACTTAGGCTCATTTCTTTTTTTTTTCTTTCTTTTTTTTTTTTTTGAGATGGAGTCTCACTCTGTTGCCCAGGCTGGAGTGCAGTGGTGCCATCTCAGCTCACTGCAACCTCTGCCTCTGGAGTTCAAGTGATTCTCTTGCCTCAGCCTCCCTAGTAGCTGGGACTACAGGTGCCCGCCACCAAGCCTGGCTAATTTTTATATTTTTAGTAGAGACGGAGTTTCACCATGTTGGCCAGGCTGGTCTCGAACTCCTGACCTCAAGTGATCCGCCTGCCTTAGCCTCCCAAAGTGTTGGGATTACAGGCGTGAGCCATCATATCCAGCCTGGCCAATGTTTTAAAACACAAAAATGAAGTTGCAAGGACACAAGAAAGTTGAAAGAATTTTATAGTACATAACCATATACCCACCACCTAGGTTCTACCATTAACATTTTTCTTTGTTTGGTACCATTTGAGGAATTTTGGTCCTCTTTAACCTCCTATAAAATAGAGAACACTAGCATGACCCCAGAAAGTCTTCTCCTCCCCTTTCCCAGTCAATCTCTACCCTTGCCCCACCAGAGGTAACTGCTGTTCTGGTTTCATTCATCATAGGTTGGTTCGTTTGCTCTAGAACTTCACATGAAATAATTCATACAGTGTAAATTCTTTTAGTAAGGCTTCTTTTACTCAGCATGTTTTTTGGTAACAAAACAAAAAATTTATCACTTGATGTCCTCTTTAAGTCATATTTTCTCTGTGTTCTCCTCTTGCCAACCATTCTTTTTTGACTAATGATGATACTGATCTTTGCCAAGTACTTTCAAATCAGTGTTAAACAAAAAGAAGCAAGTTACAGAAAGATACATATAATCTATATGTAACATTTTAAAGTACAAAATAAGGCCAGGCACTGTGGCTCAAGTCTGTAATCCCAGCACTTTGGGAGGCCAAGGCAGATCACCTGAGGTCAGGAGTTCGAGATCGGCCTGGCCAACATGGTAAAACCCTGTCTCTACTGAAAATACAAAAATTAGCCAGGCATGGTAGCGGGTACCTGTAGTCTCAGCTACTCGAGAGGCTGAGGCAAGGGTATCACTTGAACCCAGGAGGCAGAGGTTGCAGTGAGCTGAGATTGTGCAACTGTACTCCAGCCTAGGCGACAGAAAGAGACTCTGTTTCAAAAAACAAACAAACAAACAACCAAAAAACAACCAAAAAAATAAAATCACACAATGCTTATTTAATTTTCACTTTCAGAGATTATTACTCCCCTTTTCCCCATGACAAAACTGGGGCAATTTGTCTTGATCCATGGAACTGGACACAAATCTGCATTGCTTTTAAGTTTTCGCATTATTTCAATCTTCTACCAAATTTTTATTAGCATAGTGTTTTTGAAATTTGTCCATGCTGTTGTTTATATCAGCTGGTCTTTCCTTTTTATTGCTGAGTAGAATTTCATTGTATGAGCATCTCTGTTTGTTTATCCATTCTCCTACTGATGGACACCAGGCTTTTTCTAGTTTTTAATTATTATGACAAAGTTGCTATGAACATTCTTGTGCAAGTCCTTTTAAGAACATATGTTTTTATTTATCTTGGGTAAATACATAGGAGTGAAATTGCTAGGTCATGTGATAAGTGTGCATTTTATTATCTTATTTTATTTTATTTTTAGAGATGGTCTTGTTCTATTACCCAGGCTGGAGTGCAGTGGTGGGATAATAGCTTACTGCAAACTCAAACTCCTGGGCTCAAGCAATCCTCCCACCTTAGCCTCCCAAATAGCTAAGACTACAGGTGCATGCCACCAAGCCTGGCTAATTTTTTAATTTTAATTTTTGTAGAGATAAGGGTCGTGCTATATTGCCCAGGCTGGTCTCAAACTCCTGGCCTCAAGTAGTCCTCCTACCTTGGCCTCCCAAAGTGCTGGGATTACATGTATAAGCCACTATGCTCAGCCATACTTCATTTTTAAGCAACTGCCTGACTTTTTCAAAATGATTGTATCATTTTATATTCCCAACAACAACATGTGAGAATTCTGGTTGCTCCATATCTTCCCCAGCATGTGATGTGGTCTAGGCCTTCTAATTTTGATAAAGGGATCCCAGGCCTATTTTCTGCTTAGATAATTGTTTAGTATGTGAATTTTCTTTTACTCAGTAGCATAGGCCAAGGGGTTCTAGGTTCTTCTCAGAAGATATGAAACTCTCTGCTACTAAACTCATCAAAAATTTAGTTGTAAGAAATAATTAAAAATAATTCCTTGAGAATATGCAGTTTACTCATTCCTGTTAAGGTCCAAATTTCATCCGTGGACAAAGAACTGAATATTTAGACAGCTTTCATTTACCGCCTCCTTTGTAACTGTTTTTCCTGAGTTCCCCCTTATGTTATACCTTTAGCTTCCTTTGAGCAGCAGTATAAAAAACAGCCACATAAAACTCTGTATTTGCTATAAGAAAGTTAAGAAAAACATAATCTGTTTTATCAAATGGTTCTTCTCTTGCAATTCAGTGTTGGGAACGTATGTGCTTCTTTCTCCTGAGCTACTCATAGTTTTTTGCTTGTTTATTTGCTTATCTTAGAGACCCTATGACTGATGACTGATCTTTTCTCTCTGTATTTGGTCACTAAGAAGCTTAGAAATTGTGACCTATCAATTTTGCAAGAATTTCTGGCACATTATATATGTTTGTGGCCTCTGGCTTCATTTTATAATGTCATGCTTGGTTTTCTCTTCATCTTCCTCTATCTATCTATCTATCTATCTATCTATCTATCTATCAATCAATCATCTATCTATCTACCTATCTATCTACCTATCTAAGATAATGTCTTGTTATGTTGCCCGGGCTGGCCTCCAACTCCTGGCCCAAGTGATCTTCCTGCCTCAGCCTTTCAAGTTGCTGGGACTACAGATATGTGCCACTATGCCTGGCTTCTTTACTTATTTTGATCCTTATGTATTTTGTAAACTTCCTCAAATAATTCCCAGACTGAGGCTAGTTCGTAAATAAAATAAAATTGGACTGCTAGTTAGATATACTGTTTAAAACATTGATTATTCAGAGAGAATGTGGCTAGTGATACACACACACACACACGCACACACACACACACAAAATTGAACATGTTTGGAACAGAGATGAATCATAAAAACAGGTTAAATACCTCACTTCTTTTTTAAAAATTAGGGTAATTAGAATGCTAGGCATTTAATAATAGCAACACTATTCACAATAGTCAAAGGTGGAAATAATCTAAATGTCCATCAGTGGATGAATGAATAAACAAACCGTGGTATACACACATAATAGAATATTATTCAGCCATAAGGACGAATGAAATTTTGATGCATGCTACAACATCGATGAACCTTAAAAACACTATGCTAAATGAAAGAAGCCAGACTCCAAAAGACAATATAGTATGATTCCACTTATATGAGATAGCTAGAAAAGACAAATTCATAGAGACAGAAAGTAGAATAGAAGTTACCAGGTCTGGGAGAGTGTGGAATGGGAGGATTATTGCTTAATGATTATAGAGTTTCTGTTTGAGATGATGAAGGAGTTTTGGAACTAGATAGTGGTGACAGTTGCACAACATTGTGAATGTCCTTAATGCCACTGAACTGTACACTTGCTTAAAATGGTAAACTTTGTGTTATATGTATATTTCCACAATAAAAATTTAAAACAGTTTAAATACCATTCTTTTGTTACTAGGGTCATTAGAGATGCTAGTCTGTTAATCGGTTGTTATTGGTTGTCACCTACTTTTTCCATAAGACATCCTAGTGCTCATGCTAGCCAATTGATATTATCAAGAAGCTCCTATTTTGTTAAAGACCCAATCTTATAATTAAGAGTTACATTTAAGAGCACATGACTAAGGAAGCAGTATTATACAAACTGCAGAGATGACCAGAAATGTGCCGCAAGAGCCAAGACACCACAATACTTGTCATGGCTTGGGACTACATGGGTGTCCCACAATGGTCACAGAAAGGAAGGTATAGGGAAAGGCAGGAGCTGACTCCGGTCATCCACTAGGCAGGGTAGATCCTGTGTAAGGGGTCTAGCAATGCCTAACATGGTTCAGAAAAATGGTCTGCCTCAGGAGTCAGAGCTGCGGGACAGGGAATCTAGAAAGAAAGTCATGGGAAGAGGCAGACAGAAAGTAAGCATGGGAGGCTGATATATGAGGGGCAAGGTCCCACCCACTGGGCGGGGCACAGGGGTAGGCCTCCACTAGCAGGGTGGAGTTAAGGATCTATGCAGTTTCACAGGTAAAAACTCAGAAATGGGGTGTCTGGGGAAGCTATCAAATGCCTTAATAATATTTATATTCTTGAATCTAATAATTTATTGACAAGGAATTTATTCTATTAATCATTTAATACAAAGATGTAACTAGCCATTAATAGAAATATTTTTATAGCAACAGTGCTCAGAATAATGAAAAATTATGAGTAACTTAAATGCCCAACAATAAAGAAACTCCATACAGCAAAATAACATGTAGCTATTAAAAATGCTGTTGTGGGCCGGGCGCGGTGGCTCACGCCTGTAATCCCAGCACTTTGGGAGGCCGAGGCGGATGAATCTCTAGGTCAGGAGTTCCAGACCAGCATGGCCAATATGGTGAAACCCCTTCTCTACTAAAAATACAAAAAAAATTAGCCGGGCATCTGGGCGTGAGCCTGTAATCCCAGCCACTCAGGAGGCTGAGGCAGAAGAATCACTTGAAACCGGGAGGCGGAGGTTGCAGTGAGCTGAGACCGCGCCATTGCACTCCAGCCTGGGTTACAAACGCGAAACTCCGTCTAATAATAATAATAATAGTAGTAGTAATAATAAATACCACTAGTATTCATTCATTCAATCATCAAACACCTACCATGTGTCCAGCTTTGGTTTATGTGTTGGAGACTTAACACCACACAAGCCTCTGCTTACACATGGCTTACATTTTAAAGGGGTGGGGCAGACCACCAATAAATAAACCATATGTGATTATAGGTAGTCATAAATGCTATTAAAAATTGGACAGGAGAGGCCGGGCACGGTGGCTCACGGCTGTAATCCCAGCACTTTGGGAGGCTGAGGCGGGTGGATCACAAGGTCAAGAGATCAAGACCACTCATTCAAGACCATTCAGGCCAACATGGTGAAACCCCTTCTCTACCAAAAATACAAAAATTAGCTGGGCCTGGTGGTGCACACCTGTAGTCCCAGCTACTTGGGAGGCTGAGGCAGGAGAATCGGTTGAACCTGGGAAATCATATCATTTCATCTGTAAATTTTTAAAAGTCATTCCATGTTAATTTTATATTGCAGTGAGCTGAGATCCCATCACTGCACTCCAGCCTGGCAACAGAGCAAAACTCTGTCTCAAAAAAAAAAAAAAAAAAAAAAAAAAAAACTGGACAGGAGAGAGCAAGACTGGATGGGGGTAGAGGGTACACTATTATAGGTAGAATGGTCTGGAAAGGCCTCTCTCTGAGAAGCACGTATATGACCAGCCATGCAGGTCAGCAAACTAGGAGGAGGTATGGCATTTGATGCCATACTTTACACTCCTGTTAAATAATAAACCATGCTATTTCATATAGTTTATAATTATCTATAATTATATAGAAGGATGCAGGTGGTGTATTATTGAGAAAATTTTTGAATAAATGCCACTCTTAACTCTGGTCATTTGCAATTAGATCACTTTGTACTTCACTGAAAAGACAAGAAAAGTATTACCAGGCCATTAGCTTGGATTTTACAAAGTGAGCATCAACATTTCTATGTCCAGGAAAGTTCTAGGACTCTGCACTAAGTGGACTTAGCCCTGAAGGTGCTGGCCCAGGGTGGAAATGCCTGACAGTGGCAGAGGAGCAGGCAGAGACATCTGTTTGCACTCAGCCAGTGCCAAGGTAGTTCCACCCCTTCCTCACACGTACCACGCCAGACCATACAACAAGGCCAAGTTTGTGCCAGCTGCTCTACTAGAGATCTCACAGTTCATTTTATTCAACCATGCAGCAGATATTTACTGAGCTGCTACCATGTGCCAGGCTCTGGGGATAAAATAGGGAGCAAGACAAAAGCAATCCCGGTGCACTGAGAGCTTGTAGCCTGGTGGGAGAAACAGACAATTAAACAGGCAATTACAACAAACCATAGCAGTGTTATGACAAGGTGCTGTGGGGGCATGGGGCAGGGGTTCCTCCCTTGATTTGGAGGGGTCTTAAAAAGCTTCCCAGAGAAAGTGCTATTTGTTTGAGCTGGACTTAGAGGTTGAGTAGGCACCAGATGTGGCAATTAGGAAAGGATGGAGGAAATAGAGTTCCAAGCGGAAGAAGCATGGAAATGCCTGGAGGTGCAAACCCTGGACTACTTGAGGCCCTGAAAGGCTTAATATTCATGGAGAACTGTGAGAAAAGAAAATCCAGAGACATGTCTGTTCTGTTCGCCTATTATTCACCTATCATTTTTTCAACAACAATTTTCAACCATATACTGCAATAAAGAGAATAATATAATGACTCCATCATACCCATCACCCAGCTTCAATAATTATCACCTATGGTCAGTCTTGTTTTGTCTGTGCCTCTCCCATTGCACCAACTCCTCTTCTCCCACTCTGTGGGTTATTTTGAAGAAAATCCCAGACATCATATCATTTCACCTGTAAATTTTTAAAAGTCATACCTTATTAATTTTATATGCAACTGCTGGTATAGTATATTCTCATGGTAAGCACTCAGTAAACAAATTCACTTGTTTGCTGAACCAATACACAATTGAGTAAAAGAGAAAAAGGCAGGCAGAAGCCACACGATGAAGGGCTTTGTCTGTTGTCTTGGAGTTTGGCCTCTATTCTGTGGGCCCCAGGGAGTCAGTGCAGGGTGTTGAGTCAGGGAATGACATACAGTGGCCATTCTACCTAAAGTGTTGGAAGGGAGAGTTTGAGGTGGAAGTTGCATCTGCAGAGAGGTTTTTAGGGGCTATATTACAAATCCAGACCATCAAATTATAACTATATATGGGGGAGAAAGTAGAGGTGGAGGGGGATACAAAAGGCAGAAGAAAAAGCAGAAATAGAAAGAGGAAGAGGAAGAAAAGTGGATAGTAGAGAATGAAGGAAAACATAAGTCCAAGAAAGATGAAGGAAAGCGCTGAAGATGGGAGGCTGTGGAGAGGGCCTGGAGAAGAGGGTGAAGAACACAAGGAGACTGAAAGCTTTTCACCCTTGGTTCTTGTTGTGCCATGCCAGGCAAGTGTCTGCAGAGAGCAGAAATGCCCATTTCCTGCCAGTTCTCTTTGCCTCAATGGGCAAAATGTCAGCAGCACTCAAGGGGAGAAGTCTGGTTTCAATATCTGATCCAAGGAGGAAGGGAGAGAGGAGGAAAATGTGGTGACAGTGGTTCTCAGGGCCTTGTGTGTATCCAAGGAGTATCCAGCCAATGAAGGGGAGGTAAAATCTAGACAGGAAAAGAGCTGGCAGGAACCAGGCCAAGGGGAGAGAACCTCCAGCCAACTGAGAAGAGGTTGAGGGCCAGATCCTCCCCTAGAAGGAGCTGGAATAGGGACAAGCACCGAGGCTCTGGGCAGAAGACCATTGTCCCTGGCACATCCGAGTGGTGTTTAATAGAATGCCAGCAGCTCAAGGCTCCCACAGACACTGAGGGTGGAGGAGGGGCAGCCACCCTGTCCCCAGGCACACACTACACTCCAGGTGTGGGAGCCACCTGTTGTTCCTGGCACCCCTGCAGGATTTTCAGCCTTGGGGTCTTGGCAAAGCAGATCTTGCAAGTGAACAGCCTTTAGAACTCAAAGCTTGGCAGGCAGGGGATCAATATTTGAGATATTTCTATTTTCTAACCCAGCAAGGTTTAATAAGGTTTTATAACCATTGTTTGTTTTAGAGTTAGACAAACATGGGGCTGCCTCTCCTCTCTAAGCCAGATAATGCTATAAAGGATTTCCCTAAATACAGCTGCCTCTCACCCCACCGCTTCCTCTATGACCAAGGAGGTGCGAGCCCTAAGATGGTGGGAATAGTCATTGTCCATGCTTGTTTACTGCATAGAGTGGGTCTCCCACAGCACCTCTGTGTGAATGGGGTAGGATTTGGTCTTGTCTTTTTTCATTTTTTATTTGGACTAGCAAAAGGCTGCCACCTGGAAGTGTTTGCTTTGCAGACTTCACCTTCCCCTAGGTGGTGGCTAACCTTAGACTGCAGTAAGCAGACCCATTTGAGCGATTACTCTGAGCTGTGTTCTCTAACCCAGCATTTAGCAGCAGCAAAGGTAGATTTTGGTTAGCTATCTGCCACCTCTTCTGTCCAGAGCAGGAAGGCTTGCTCTTTTTTTTGTCTGTTTTTTTTTTTTTGTTTGTTTGTTTGTTTGTTTTTGAGATGGAGTCTCGCTTGTTGCCCAGGCTGGAGTGCAGTGGTGCGATCTTGGCTCACTGCAACCTCCATCTCCCTGGTTCAAGCAATTCCCCTGCCTCAGCCTAATCCTGAGCAGCTGGGATTATAGGCACATGACACCACGGCTGTCTTTTTTTTTTTTTTTGTATTTTTAGTAGAGACTGGGTTTCACCATGTTGACCAGACTGGTCTCGAACTCCTGACTTCAGGCACTCTGCCCACCTCGGCCTCCCAAAGTGCTGGGGTTACAGGCGTGAGCCACCGTGCCTGGCCAAAGGCTTGCTCTTTATGAGGCCCTCTGGAGACCCAAATGATGCTCTGTGGGGCCAGGCCTCTGTAGACATGGCTCAGCCAATAACAGTGGAAAATGTCTTGATCTCTTTTGCTACTACCCCAGGGCCCATGGTGAGATCCACTGACAGTGTCTTTTGGTGTGTTTTTGATACCAATTGACAAGTTTCTCCCAAACTCTTTATGGAGACATTTGTATAAAGAGAAACTGGCCAGGTGTGACAGGTTCCCTCCTGTAATCTCAATGCTTTGGGAGGCCGAGGTGGGATGATCGCTTGAGGCCATGAGTTCAAGACTATCCTCAGCAACATATCTGTACAAGAAAACAACAACAAAAACTAGCCAGGTGCGGTGGCACATACCTGAAGCCCTAGCTACTTTGGAAGTTGAGGCTTGAGCCCAGGAGTTCAAAGCTGCAGTGAGCTAGGATCACACCACTGCACTCCAGCCTGGGCAACTTAGCAAGATCTTTACTCCTTAAAAGAGAGAGAGAAACTGATGGGAACAGTAAACAAAGGGGACTGTAAGCAAGGAGTTGGTGGAGGTCATTGATATTCCCTCAGCACAAAACTGTACACATCTTACCTAAAAGAAAGTAGCCACCCTTAGCCTATCTTGCTCAAGAATATTGGTCACAATTGACTGTGCACTCTGTTCCTGCATGAAGGACCAGCTATGACATGGCAGCTTCTCGGGGCTTCAGGTTCCATTTGAAGATTTTCTTATTTCTCTCCCTGTCCCTCCAGAAGCTGCTGGAGTAATCAGACACTAACCTCTGCTCTCTAGTATGAATGTCTGTGCTTAAAACTGGTGCTCCTAATAGTACAATACAGTAATAGCTCATCATCTGTTATCAGAGAATATAAGAACATTTTCTAAAAAAAAATCACAATTTAATTATTGATATGTATAGGTTGTAGCCATTTTGTAAAACAAAAAAGCACTACTCTGCTTTTGTTAATAGAATGGGCTGGAACATAACTTAAACTTCTGATAATGATAATTTAGGATTGCTGTTGGACGCTTCTGATAGCATATTCTGCCCATGGAAGAAACAATCTTTCTTCTCCTGAATTGCACCAGATTGCCTCCCAGGCAGCCAGCTTTGCCTCTGCTCCCATATCTTAAAGTTTAATAGCTTTACTTTTGTACCAGTCTCCCTTTAGTAGGCTGTCTACAACCCCAGATATTCATAGAATAAGAATTTTTAGATCTAGAAAAAAATTGGCACCTCCACAGTCTTTGATTGTCACCTAGGGCAGAACTGCAGGTTACCAAGGAAACCAAATAATCCCGTATTGTTTGTGATACTAAGTCAAAGTTGCTCTCTGTGCATCTGAAGGAACAAAGTACCAAGACTTTGTCACAGTTGCCACTGTTAAGGTCAGAGTCTTTTAAACGTAGTCACTGTTAGTCTGGAACTGTACCCAGGGAAGGGAATACTACAGTACCCAGATTTTATTCTATCGATAGCAATAGTAGGTGTCCTAGTGATTGGAACTAAGTTCCACCTCAGAGTCACGTGTCTCTTGAGTCAGTGTTATATTCACCTGTGGATAACTGTGGGCAGTTAAGAGTGGTATAAAATAGTGCAAATAAAAGGTGAGGGAATCTTGATGAGAACGGGAAAGAGTCCAAATCTGCTAGATGTTCCAAAGTCACAACTGGAAGTTTTGGTGACTGGTTTCTGGAACAGGAGGGGGTGAAGTAGAGAGGTAGTCCCAGAGGAGCCAGCTCTCTAACTTGGGTGGTGGCACAAGCCAAGATTTAGAGCACATGGGTAGGACATGTAGACGGCAGGTTTCTCTGTGCACATGTAGTCTAGCAGCCCAGAGGATACTCGGGGGAAAATGCAGTCATCCTTGGCTTCACAAACATTCAGATGACAACTGTTTTGAGAGGTGCATATGGAATTGCCCTGACTATGAACATCATGTGGTGGGAAGAGGTGGGATATTGGTTCTTTTGGGTCAAGTTCTCCTGCTAACTAGCTATGGAACCTTAAGCAAGTCATAACTGTTCTTCATAAGTCTCTAAAATGAGAATGAGAATATCTCTAAAATAAAATGAGAATATTTTCAAGGTCTGTTTCAAGTGTCACATTTAGAGCCAAATGTACTTTGATTCACTCTGTCACTTTTTCCAGGGAGGTATATTTGCTTATTTATTCAATTATATATTTGTGAATTGCCACAGGACATCCATGCCAGTTAAGTCTCACAGCTTTGTCAGTTGAATTAAGTATAATTATTGTCTCTCTGTCAGGATATCACTTGCCTGTTATGGTTTGAACCTAGTGCATTGTGTGATGGTTACTTTTTAAAATAGTTGCAGATCTTGGACTTTCATCATTGTCATAATTCATCTGCCAAAACATCCCCAGGCCTCACTTGCTGTCATGCAGCTTTTTGTTTTTAATTATGGTAAAAAAAATCACACAACACAAAACTCACCATTTAAACCATTTTAAAGAGTACAGTTCAGTGGCCTTTAGTACATTCACAATGTACAACCATCACCACTATCTAGTTCGAGAAGAATATCATCTCAAACGGAAATGCTGTACCCATGAAGCAGTCACTCCCTTACCCCTTCTCCAGTCTGTGACAACCACTAATCCACTTTCTGCCTCTATGGATTTGCCTATCCTGGACATTTCATACAATATGTGTCCCATTGTGTCTGGCTTGTTTCATTTAGCATAATGTTTTCAAAGTTCAGTATGCTGTGGTATGGTTCAGTACTTCATTCCTTTTGTGACTGACTAATATTCTATTGTATGGATATACCGCATTATATTTATCCATTCATCCATTGATGGACATTTGAGTTGTTTCCACCTTTTGGCTACTGTAAATAGTTCTATGGTGAAAACATATATACAAGTTTTTTTTAAACATGTGTTTTCAATTCTTTTGGTTACATACCTAGAAGTGGAATTGTTGGGTCTTATGGTAATTCAACATTTAACTTTTTGAGGAACTGCCTAACTATTTTCTAAAGCAGCTGAACCATTTTACATTCCCACCAACAATATATGAGGATTCCAATTTTCCTACATCCTCACCAACACTTGTAATTTCTGTTTTTTGAATAATGTTTTATTATAGCAAGCCCGGATGGGATTATAGAAAGCATGCTCCAGTGGGTGTGAAGTGGCATCTCACTGAGGTTTGGATTTTCATTTTTCCAGTGACTAAGGATGATGGGTATCTTTTCATGTTCTTTGTTGACCATTTGTATTGTATCTATACAGGTATTTTGCTTATTTTTTCCATTGGATTATTTGTCTTTTTTGTTGTTGAGTTGTAGGAGTTTTTTATATATTCAGCATTCTAGATCCTTATCAGATATATGATTTACATATGTTTCTCCCATTTTGAGGGGCTGTTTTTTCACTTACTTGTTAGTATCCCTTGATATATGAAAGTTTTTTATTATCCCTTGATATATGAAAGTTTTTTATTTTGATGAAGTCCCACTTATTTTTTCTTTTGTTACTTGTGTTTTTGATGTCCTAAATAAAAAATCATTGCTAAATCCAAGGTCCTGAAAACGTGCTACTATATTTTCTTCTGATAGTTTTATAGTTTTAGTTCTTGCATTTAGGCCTTTGATCTAGTTTGAGTTAATTTTGGTATGTAGTGTGAGTTGGGGGTCTGACTTCATTATTTCGCATGTGGGCATCGGTTGTCTTGGTGATACTTAGGAAGGTGTTTATACCTATTGGTTATTCCATGGCAGCTAACCACATTAACTATGCTATGGTTCCTTATATTGTGCCCATATGTAGTGGACACTACTGGTTGCCTACCAAAATCTATTACTTCTTATTTTTTCCTGAAAGAATCCTAGTTTTGTTTGGGTATTCGCTTTTTTCCCCACATGATTCAGGGTAAAGTAACCCCACCCTAGGCTCTAGATCTTAATTACTTTAAGCCTGCTGTTCTCAGAATGTCATCTATAAACCCTTGAAGGTTTCCTAGACCCTTTCATTAATTCTGTGAGATCAAAACAGTTTTTAAAATAATACTAAAGTGTTATTTGTCCTTTTCACTGTAGGTAACATTTGCACTAATGCTACAAAACCACTGGTGGGTAAAACCGCTGGTGCCACACACTATATACAAGATAGTAATAGTAGTTGTATTTTTGTATTCCATCATGCACTTGCAGAAAAAGAGAAAAAACTAGTTTCACTTGATGCCCTTGATGAAAAAGTCAATATTTTAAAGTTAATTAACCTTTGACCTTTGAGTATACTTTTTAAAAATATTCTATATGAAAAAATACAAGTAACCTTCTGTTACATATTGAAGTATGATTGTTATCTCAAAAGAAAGCACTTATGTGATTGTCTGGTCTGCAAGCTAAATTAGCTCATTTTTTTTACTTGAAAGGATGATTGACAAACTATGTTTATTTAGACATAAGTATTTATAGACATTATTTCAAACTTGGACAAAGGGAGCCTCTTTGGGGAAACCAATTGACAGTATTTGACGCCAGGGATAAAGTTCAAGCTTTTGAGCAAAATTAGAATTTTGGAAAATGTGTATCCACTATTGTGAGCTTGATAGATTTCCATATTTTATTAACAGCTTCTGAATATTTAGATTTTTCTGATATCAGTGGCAATATTAGTGAATATGATTGTTTTGACATTATATAATGAAAGTGTCAATATTTGGAAGATCTGCATAATTTAGTGAACCAGTATTTTCCAAATGACCAATGTTTGACTTTACAAAATTATGCACGTATAAAAGATTAATTCAAAGTGTAAGACAGATCAATACATATTAATGTAACAGAACATAAAAAGTTCATTACTACGGTTTCCGTGCACACAGTTTTCAGGGTTCTATTATTCAAGGTGCATCTCCATCACCTGCCAAAGTGGAGGCAGATGGCTCAAGCTCAGGCAATCAGGCTGTCTCCTCCACTGGAAATTGATCTTGGGTGAAAATAAAAAAGCATAGAAAACTGTTGAAATTGACACTGGGAAGAGATTTTTCACTTATTCTTGCTACCTGAATCCTGAGAATTGCCCTGATTCCTGCCCCTTCTGAGGCTTGGTCCCTCAATTTTTTCTTAGATTTGGGAGCCACCTGTATCCTTAAAAAAGTATTTTTTGCTCAAGGGAGCTACAATCTGATTCTGTTGCTTTCCACCAAGAACTCTGATAGAGACGTAGAAACCTACTGTGAGTCCTCTCTTGCTGGGACACCGAAGCTCTCCCTGCCATGCTGTGCTTCCTGTGCCTCTCACCTATAGATCTGGGACCTTTGAATGACATTGTTGATGAATAATGAATGGAATTAATTAACTTGACTAGCTTTCCCCAGTGCTATGGGCTGACTGTCCCCCCAAATTAATGTGTCAGAAACTTAATCTCCAATGTGACAATGTTGGGAGGTGGTGCCTAATGGGAAGTTAGATAATGAGGCCCTCATGAATGGATTAATGCTGCTATAAAAAGGACTTGCAGGAGTGTATTTGCCTTCCTCTGCTCTTCTGCCATGTGAAGACACAGTGCTTATCCATCTTCCACTTGCTCTTCCATCTGCTGTCATGTCAGGATGCTGTAAGAAGATCCTCACCGGATGCCAGCACCTTGATCTTGAACTTATAGCCTCCAGAACTGTGGGAAACAAATTTCTGTTCTTATTGAATTACCTAGTCTGTGGTATTCTGTTATAGCAGCACCAAATGGACTAAGACACCTGGTTAACATTCATCATCTGTTCATCTGCTCACATCCCTGTGGATATGGACCACTTGTCTGAGCCAGGCCAGTAATCTGCATATCCATTCAGACAGTATAGAAGTGATAGCCTAGGTGCCTTCCTGAGGGCTAGGCTGAGCCTGTCCTGATTCTTTTCCCTTTCCATTAGCTCTGTGCTTACGAGTTCCCAACATTCTTCAGATCCAAGGCTTTCATGAATTTATAGTGGAGAAAGAATCATACCTACTTTATATACATTTTCATCATGAATTGGAAAGAACAGAGGACCTAGCATAAGAATACCTGAATTCAAATCTCAGCTTTACTACCTGCTATGTGGCCTTGGGCAACTCATTTAATTTCTCTTGAGTCTCAGTTTCCTCATTTGTGAAATGGGAGTTGTAACTATTCCTGCTTTACTTACCTTACAGAGAGGTTGTAAGGATCAAGTTACATAATGGATGTGACAGCAGCCTAATATCCACTAGTTTAACTTTCCCAAGGATCAGGATCTGTGTTTTATCTGCATTGCATCGACACTGCACGATACCTGGGTCACAGTAAATACTTACAACATGTTGGTTGAAGTAACCTCCTTGGGAGGGAGTTGTTACAAAGCTCAACTAGAACTGGGACTAAACTAGCAATGGGAAAAAAGAGGAGCAAACTCAGAGCATGTGGCCTCATTATTCTATAGTCTTGTTCACTGGCTCCTCTTTTAGGTTCTTTTATACTGGACTGTTTTTTCACAACACTAAAAACCTGGGGTTTTTCCTTCCCCAGTTGCCATTGAAACTGGAACTGCTTGAAAGAGCAGCTGAGCAATTCATCAGGCTCTGTGGCTTAGAAGGAGATGCGAGCTCACTCTAAATGAGATTTCCAGTGACACAGGCTCCAGCGGGGATGTTACAATTTCACAGTCACATGTTACTGGCATTGTTTTAAGCTTGCATGAAAGCTTTTGCTAAACCCAACTGCTTCAAGGTTTGCACCAACCACTTGGGCAAACTGCCAGTCGCTATGCCACATTCTTTCCAAATCTGAAGGATTATTGAATATCCCTCACAGATTCTTGCTTTCTTTCTTTCATAAGACAGGATCTTGCTCTTTTGCCAGGCTGGAGTGCAGTGGTGTGATCGTGGCTCACTGCAGCCTTGACTTCCTGGGCTTAAGCAATCCTCCCACCTCCGCCTCTCAAGCAGCTGGGACTACAAGTGCATGCACCATGCCTGGCTAATTTTTTAATATTTTTTGTAGAGACAGGGTCTCACTATGTTGCCCAGGCTGGTCTCAAACTCCTGGGCTCAAGCAATCCTCCCACCTTGGCCTCCCAAAGTGTGAGCCACTGCACCCGGCCTCTCACAGATTTTTCTAGGGTGAAACAACCCAGCAGATATGGACTGTACCCTTGGAATGAGGCAAAGACTGAAGGGATTTTCTTATTGTTGTAATTAAAATTTTATTTATATTGAAGGAAAATTTATATCTAATAATACTCATAGATTGTAGTTGTGCATTGGATTAGTTCTTTCAAATGTAAACACCTAAGTAATCATCTCCTCAATTGAAATGTAGAACATTTCTGTCACTCCAGGAGGTTACCTTCTCTCTTCTTTCTTTCAGCTCCTGCCCCAGACAACAGGCAATAATATCCTAGCCTTCCATTAACACAGATTATTTTTGGCTTGTCTAGAATTTCTTATAAATGGAATCATATGATACATACTCTTAGTTTTCTATTTTTTTTGTATCTGAGTTTTTGTTTTTGAGATTTATCCTTGTTGTTACATTTATCCATTGTTCACTATTTTTAAATTGCTGAATAACATTTCATTATGTGAATAGACCACAGTTTGTTTATCCATAATCTTTTTGAGATTTATCCTCGTGTCATGCATATGTGCTTGTTCTTTTTTATTACTGAGCATATCCTACTATACAAATACACCACAATTTATCTATTTTCTTGTTGAGAAACATTTGAGTTGTTTCTAGTTTTGTCTTCTGTGAATAAAGCTGCTGTAAAGAGTCTTGTAAAAGTCTTTTTTTTTTTTTTTTTTTTTTTTGAGAGTCTTGCTCTTGTCACCCAGGCTGGAGTGCAGTGACGTGACTTCAGCTCACTGCAACCTCCGCCTCCCGGGTTCGTGCGATTCTCCTGTCTCAGCCTCCTGAGGAGCTGGGACTACAGGCACCTGCTACCAAGCCCAGATAATTTTTTGTATTTTCAGTAGAGACAGGGTTTCACCATGTTGGCCAGGCTGGTCTCGAACTCCTGACCTCAGGTGATCCACCCACTTTGGCCTTCCAAAGTGCTGGGATTACAGGCATGAGCCACTGTGCCTGGCCAAGTCTCTTCATGGGGATTTGTTTTGCCGAGGAGTAGAATTACTGGGTCATATGGTAGGTGTATGTTTAACTTCATAAAAGACTCTCAGAACTTTTCCATAATTGTTGTACAATTTTACATTCTCACCAACAATGTATGAAGTTCTAATTGTTTCACATTATCACTTACACTTGTCTTTCGTTTTAATCATTTTAGTGGGAGTGACATGGTTGGTATCTCATAGGGTCAGGGGACTTTTAATGGAATTTCTGTATTTGCTACTCACAACCCTAGGCAGGAGAGATGACAGCAACAGGAGGACCCTGGCAGCAATTAGGGGTTCTGGTACTCCACTCTCTCCCTCCCCCCATCCTTCACCAAGCTATATTTTTTTCTTCACAATACCCCCTAAATCTGACACTTTTTCACTTTCAGAATTTTACTTTAGTTAATTCTTTTGCAGTTTCTGTTTGGAGTTGAATTCCTGAACCTGGATCCAACTTCAGCCCCTGTTCCAGGAGACAAAGCAAATGGTATCAAGAAAGGTGCCTCCCTCTCACCTCCACCTCATCTTTGCTTTCTGACCTCCTTAGGATTATAATTTCACTAGAGTATGCAAATCATAGCAGACATCATGGCCATTCTATCGTGTGGAACAGAAAACTCTTTGAGTAATGAAGATGATTCATAGGAACCATAGAACTTAATCTAGTGATCATCAGAGCTTTCCCAGAAGGATGACTTTAAGTGTTTCAGGCTAAGTGGCATCTCTCTTCTGTAGATTCGTTTTCTTTTTTTTTTTTTTTCTTTTCCTTTCTTTCTTTCTTATTTATTTATTTATTTATTTATTTATTTTGACGGAGTTTTGCTCTTGTTGCCCAGGCTGGTGTGCAATGGCATGATCTCGGCTCACTGCAACCTCTGCCTCCTGGGTTAAAGCAATTCTCCTGCCTCAGCCCTCCGAGTAGCTGAGATTACAGTGCATGTCACCACGCCCAGCTAAGTTTTGTATTTTAGTAGAGACGGGGTTTCCCCATGTTGGTCAGGCTGGTCTGGAACTCCTGACCTCAGGTGATCCACCCGCCTTGGCCTCCCAAAGTGCTGGGATTACAGGCATGAGCCACCACGCCTGGCCTCTCTGTAGATTGTTAGATTTTCATCTTCATACAACCATTGCTTTATGGGAGCTCTCCAGGGTCCTGGACTTCTGCTTGAAATAATCTCTTGACACTGGAAACTAGTGTTCCATGCCTGCATTCAGCCACTGTCTCCATGTGTCTTAAACACTGGCCCTCTGATACCTGCTTTTAATTCCAACCCAAGTCCTCATGCCTGCGACTGTCTTTAAGATATGAATTCCCTCTACGTTTCCTTCTCCTCAGCTACTACCTTTGGCCAAGCTAGCAGCGTCTTCCAACTTAGTGCTTCTCAGATTTAAATGTGCAAATGAGTCACCTGAGGATCTTGTAAAAATTAAGATTCTGATTCTAGGTTTGTGGAAGGGCTCAAGATTCTGCATTTATGACAAGCTCCCATCTGATTCTGATGCTGCTGCTCTGTGGAACACACTGAGTAGCAAGGATCTAACTAGTCTTCCCACTTCCACTCTTGCCCTTCAACATTGGAGTTACCATTGTGAAGGCACACCACCTTTCAGTGACTTCTAGTTACCCTTAGAATGAAATCTAGACTTTTTACTGTGGCCAGAAAAGCTCTGCTGCATGGGCTGGTATCTGTTTATCTTCCTTGCCTCATTAGGTTCACCCTTCTCCTCATTCTCTACACTCTAGCCCACTGGACTTTTGATTGCACTTACAGAAAACCACATACTTTCCAATGCCAGTTATTTATGTATGCCATTACCTCTGCTTGGAACTACCTCATTTCGGTAGGGCTATCTCCTTGTAAATTTGGGGGGCTCAGCTTAAATGTTCCCTTTTTAGAAACACCTAGCTAGAAGGTAAACCCCATGGTGAAAGAAACCTGTCTATTTTGGTCATTGTTGCAGTCCCAACATATAGTATACATTCAATAAATATTTGAGGGAGGCCAGGCGCGGTGGCTCACTCCTGTAATCCCAGCACTTTGGGAGGCCGAGGCGGGTGGATCACCCGAGGTCAGGAATTCGAGACCAGCCTGACCAACATGGTGAAACCCCGTCTCTACTAAAAATAAAAAATTAGCTGTGCGTGGTGGCTCACACCTGTAGTCCCAGCTACTTGGGAAGCTGAGGTAGGAAAGTCTCTTGAACCTGGGAAGCGGAGGTTGCAGTGAGCCGATATTGTGCCACTGCACTCCAGCCTGGGTGACAGAGTGAGACTCCGTCTCAAAAAAAAAAAAGAAAAAAAATTTGAGAGAAAAAGTATGAATATTACAAGCTCTACCCAAACTGGTCTTGATTAACATAGTTTTCTTCCATTTTCAAATAGATAACTTGGTTTTCTGGCTGGTGTTCCAATCACTGATGACTGCATTCCAGCAGCTTTCTAACTGCTTTGTCTCTATGACTTCCTGCTTGTTAATCCATCTTACTCTCACCATCAGTTAATGAATCAGAAGTGCTGCTTTTGTTATCTTATTTTCCTATTATAAAAACAGTAATTCTCATTCCCCATTACTACTGAAGAGTGTCCAAGCTCTTAACAGGATATAGTAGATGGACTGAATTGATGTTCCCAGCTAAAAACCTCACTGTATCCATACCCATTGCAGTGAGATTTTTGAAAATCTCCCATCAAAAGGTAGAATCTATTTCTCCCTCCCTTGAATATCAGCTTGCCTTGTGCCTCAAGAGGCCTTGCAGCTGCCACTGTGTTTCAGAACCCTCTCATGAGAATGCAAGCCTGGACTAGCCTGCTGGAGGATGAGAGATCATGAGAGGGGAGCCTTATTGTCCCAATTGAGTCTAATCTTAGATCAGCCTTGTCTGGGGGATGGGGAGGAGTCCTCTGGCCACCCACATGTTTGATGACTCACTAGAAGGACTCCCAGGACTCAGAGTCAGTTGTGCTCATGGTTATAGGTGATCAAAGGATACAAGACAGCATCAACAAGGGAAAAAGTCACATCAGTCTGGAGGAGTTTAAGTGCAGGCTTCCAAAGCTTTGTGTCTGGTGCAGGAGGTGGATTACACAGAACACACTTTTTCTTCCAGCAATAAAATTAAGTAACACATACACAATATTTCTGACTAGGGAAGCTGACTGGAGGCTCAGAGTCCTGGGATTTTATTGCAGAAATAGGCAGAGGATGCCTATGTGATCAGCCACAATTACTGAAATTCCAGTCCAGTGTAAATCACATTGTTTGGATAAACATTCTAGGCAAGCTGGTATGGTAGGATTCAGTGCCGTGGGCATGCCAAACAGCCTTATCAGTTAGATGGTAGACAGAAGGACAGAATAAAGGCCCTTTGAAGGTGGTTAAGTTCCTATACCCAGAACCTGTTCATATGTTACCTTACATGACAAAAGGGACATTGCACATATGATTACATTAAGGATCTTGAAATGGTAAGATTTTCCTGAATCATTCAGGATTAAAGTCAGCAAGGGCAAGATAAAGGAATTAGAGCGCAGAGATCCGCTGAAGGAGGGAGAGATTTGAAAATGCTTTGGTGCTGGTTTTGAAGATAGAGGAAGTGGTCATGTCTTAGTCCTTTTGTGTTGCCATAAGGGAATAGCTGAGGCTGCATAATTTGCAAAGAAAAGGGGTTTATTTGGCTCACAGTTCTGCCAGCTGTACAAGAAGCATGGCACCAACATCTGCTTTTGACGAAGGCCTCAAACTGCTTCCACTCATGTCAAAAGGCAAAAGGGATCCTCTGTGTGCAAAGACTGCGTGGCAAGAGAGTAAGCAAGAGAGGAAGGGAGGTGCCAGGCTCTTTTCAATAACCAGCTCTTTTAGGAACTAATAGTGTGAGAACTCACTCATTACTCCAAATCCTACACCAAGCCTTTCATGAGGGATCTGATCCTATGACCCAAACACTTCCCAGTAGGCCCCACCTCCAACATCGGGGATCAAATTCAACATGAGGTTTGGTCCAACATCCAAACCATAGTGTGTCATGGGCCAGGGAATGCAGATGGCCTTTAGAAGTTTGAAAAGGAAGAAAATGAATTATTCTCCAGAGCCTCCAGAAAGAATGCAGTCCTTCTGATCCATTTTAGACTTCTAATCTCCAGAGCCCTAATATATAAAATATTTGTGTTGTTTTAAGCTACTAAGTTTATATTAATTTGTTATATCAGCAATAGAAAATTAATATAAATAGTAACATAGGAAACATTCCAAAAGCAAAGGTCCTACATACCAGCCAAGGGTCAGCTCTTTAAGCAGGGTCCTTTGGAGGAGCAACATCATCAGAACTACAATATTTAACTCTTTCCTATAAAAGCCTACAGCCAGACAATCACCAAAAATGTGAGAGGGACCAGCCAAGATCAGCAGAACAGCCTGCCTGACTGCAGAAATATGAGTGAGCCCAGTCAGGACCAAAATAACTTCAATATTGTGGGAAATAATATATCATTGTGGGCAATAATAAATGCTTTTTGTTTTAAGCCACTGAGTTTTATTGCAGTTTGTTATACAGCAATATCTAACTAATACATGGAATTCAAGGCTTTTGAGTAAACATGTAAGAGCCCAATCCATATATCATATCTTATCTCTTCTTCACAAACTTTGCTTTATTTATACTGATCTATTTAATGTCATCCAAACAATCTGTGTTCCTTCCTATCACTGTCCTTTTCTCCATGTCATCCTTGTATCTCAAGGCCTTTTCCATCCACATCTCTGCCTACTATTTCAGAATGTAATTGACAAGCATTTAGCATGCAATTTTTGTGAGCATCCAAGTTTTCAAGTCTAGTCAACTGATGCCATTTGGAATTTGGTTAGGATCATGAAGTGTGTTACTAGAATTAAACAGGCTTGTAAGTCATTGCCATCTGTAAGCTCTCAAAAGAACAAATACTTCAGAAAATACTTTCTGCACAGATGAGAAACTAGAGTTTGTGAGGGAGCTGCCAAAGTAATTTTTTATATTAGTGAGAAGGAGGCTTATTGATTATTTGAGTGCTTATAGAACTCTTATTTGTTCAGTCCCAGAGCTAAGCTGTCTGGTATACTCATTGGCACTTTGATTGTTTCTGTATTTATAAATGCTAAGAGCTTATCTGGCCCAGTGTTAGGAAGCTTGTTGTATATTTCATTGCTGTCTAAGAGTTAAAGCTAGCTGCAAAGTCTTGAAACCAGCCAGTGTTCTTAGGCAAGAACCACAAGTTGTGCTGACAATCACTAAATGGCGAGGTGGCAAATGGTCTTACTGGGTTGTAAAAATGAAATGCAACAACCTGTATTCATGGAGTGCTTACTATGTACTAAGCCTTGGGCCCAGCCATGGGCATACAGAAGTAAATAACACAGAAATAAATAATATTTTTGAATTTATAATACAGTGTAAAAATAATAAAGTCTGGAGTAAATAATTTCTGTAAGTCAGCAATGAGATACAATGAGATACACAAGCATTTAAAGACGAAAAAAAATCTGACAATCATGATGTCATCCCAAGAATATCCCAGAATTCTTTGTGTAATGTAATTTATTCATTCCTAATTTTTGTGCCAATATTTATAATAATCTCATAGTCAACAGATATTTGTTGAGTGGTAACTATATCCTAAGCACTTTGACACCAAGGGAAACATGAAAAAATTTAACATATTCCCTGCCCTTGTGACTTTGTACATTCCAGTTAAACATTAATAGCAACAAGAACAAAATATCTGGGCTACAAAAGTGTGGTTCTTATTGCATTAAATCAATTTACTTTGTATGCCTGGGTAAATCATCAAACACACTCCTAAAAATTATGGTTTTTTTTTTCTGGCCAGATTCTTTGATATAGAGATGTGTAGATTAAATGGACAGTCAGAGATAAATATGAATAAACTGCAGGAAGGAAAGAGCTGACCCTGGGGCTTCTATTGATGTTTTCAGTGGACCCCCAAGTGTCTCATCTGTATAGTGAATGTTGTGAAAAGGGAACTAGACTTGAAATCATGAGTTCTAGTTTCCACTCTGCCATGAACCAGCCACAGGGTCTTGGGCAAATCATGTAGCCATTAGTCTCCTGTAAAAACAGGAATTTTACATCAGCTGTGCTTAGCTCCAAAGATGTTTAGCCCTCTGATCTATTTTTCCATATAGGTATTGTTTATATTCCTATGTGTGGCTTAAATTTGTTAGAGAGAACCAGCTATCTAGTCATAGAACTGTCCTATAAGACAACATCTTGTGGCCCCACCATTAACTTCAGCGGCAAGAATATGAAGCAGCAAAGAGCATTTGCTTATCAGAAAAGGCTTCTTTGTATTTAGGTAGAGAGGATCTGGGGCATTAGTGCTGTAGGATCAGTGATTGTGAAAGCCTGTTTTTTCCAAGTGTTTCAGAAAGAACATGAGGCTTCAATTTCAGGATGTTAGCCTTGAGTGGAGCCAGGGTGGGTGTGGCTTTTGCAATTCTACCCGCCCACAGACCCATGGACTGAAAATAGTGCATAGGCTTGCCTTTTAGTTTTTCTTTCTTTTTTCTTTCTCCGTTAAAGCATGGCTGTTTCTGCCTTAGCAAACCTCCAAGGATGCAGGCTTTGCAACCCTTAAAAGCCAAGGAGCAGGATAGGGAGATTTTTTAGCTTATGATTTAAAGAAGAATCCAACAAAATTTAAAAATATGGTATTATTATTAAAATGCCCCAAGCAAATATTGGTGCTTTAAGAATTTCAGGATGCTGTGGGAGGTGAGCCCATCCAATTGCTTCTCACTAATGAGTCTTGCACATAAAACCCCTGACGGCACCGAATTGATGGCTCAGTCCTTAAACCCTAGGTGGAGAATGATGAATGGGTAAGTAAATATTCATGAGGCCATCTAGGTCATCAGATTTATAAAGAACCACTAATGCATCAAAAGGCAGAGGGCACGGGTAATAGAGTGCACACTAAACTACATGCTGCTACCTGGCTGCAAAGAAACATTTGCACTTCACAGAATGGCATCTGCCCAGATGTCTCATTCTCCCTGCTCTCCTCACTCCAATTATGGCCTCCTTATTTAGAGAGCCAACTCTTTGTTTTTTTGAAACGTGCATTTTTCTTACCCATGGTTGAGTATCTCTTCCTTACATCTTCATAGCAAATATTTAATTCCGGTGTGATATTTCCTGTGCCCCAGCTGATTTGGGAGTCTCCAGGTATCTGTCAATGACGGCTCAGAAAGTGCAGCAAATACTTTTTTTTCTTTTTTTTAAGACAGGCTCTCACTCTGTCACCCAGGCTGGAGTGCAGTGGCATGATCTCAGCTCATTGCAATCTCCGCCTCCTGGGTTCAAGTGATTCTCCCACCTCAGCCTCCGGAGTAGCTAGGACTACAGGTTTGCACCACCACACCCAGCTAATTTTTATATTTTTAATAGTGAAAAGGTGTCACCATGTTGGCCAGGCTTGTCTCGTACTCCAGACCTCAAGTGATCACCCGCCTCGGCCTCCCAAAATGCTAGGATTACAGGCAGGAGCCCCCATGCCCGGCCGCAAGTACTTTTTAATATTAGCCTGAGTAAAACACAATGTCAAGGTGAGTTTGCCCTGTGCAAAGCGTTTTAGACAGCAAGACATTAAAGTGGTGACATCAGGATGTCTAGACTCCAGAGTAAAAGGGACCAGGTGTGTGTGATAGCTCAACTATTTGCTGTTTTCTCAAATGAACGTTGCAGCATCTGTCTTTCCATCTTTAAAGTAGGAACAGAAATTCTACTTATCTCATACAGTTGTTATTAGGATTCAATGAGCTAATGCATATAAAGTTCTTAGCACAGTTTTGGGCATATGGGAAACAAAATTTACCAGCGTAGTCGTACACCTTGCTTCTGGGCTTTTGAAGAAGCCAGACAACAACTCAAACTGGGTAGTCTGAGGAGGGTTTACTAAACTGTTTACCGGTGTTTACAAAGGTGTGGGCAGGGTTTTAGGTTTAAAGGTTGAGGACAAAGGATACTATAATGCTGTAAGCTACTGACAGTATAAACACTAAAGGGGTGAGGGGAGCGAGCGATGCACAGAACCCAGAAAGGACAGAGAGGGGAGCTGTGTGGAGCAGCCACTCCCACAGGAGCTGTTGTCTTCTTGGAAGAATGCAGCCAGCTCACAGTGACCTGCAGCAGGGAGTCTCATACCCCAGGGAATAAGTCCTGCTCCTCCACTCTCCTCCTCCCTCCCTCCCTCCCTCAATTTCTGCCAGTACCTCCTTCCAGCTGAACCCAAGAAGCAGGAAATCTACTTTTGCAGTCCACGTGGGTCAACGTTCCCGGGGTCAGAGTAGAACAGAAGAGGCCAGCAGGAACTACCCAGCAGATCTAGTATTGAAATCTCACCTGTTCCAACTAACTAAAGAGACAACTTGTCACTCTAAGCCAGAGAGAAGCCTGCACTGAGACTAGATTATGTGTAAGTGTAGCATCAGAAACAAGGGAGTTCCCTGGGAGCTCACCTCAATAAGTCAATAAGAACCACTTTTAATTGCATATAAGGAGTACTTCTAAACCAAATGAGAGTCTGAAAACAATGTTTCCTCTTAAATAGGTTATGCATTCTCTGGCTGGACACAGTGGCTCATGCCTGTAATCCCAGCACTTTGAGAGGGTGAGGCGAGTGGATCACTTGAGGTCAGGAGTTCGAGACCATCCTGGCCAACATCACGAAACCCCGTCTTTACTAAAAATACAAAAATTAGCCGGGCATGGTAGCACAGGCCTGTAATCCCAGCTGCTAGGGAGGCTGAGGCAGGAGGATTGCTTGAACCCAGGAGGCAAAAGTTGCAGTGAGCTGAGATCCTGCCAGTGCACTGCAGCCTCAAACTTTTGGGTTCAGGTGATCGTCCCACCTCAGCCTCCAGAGTAGTTGGGACCACAGGCATGTGCCACCACATACAGCTGGTTTTTTTTTTTTTTTTTAACATTTGTGGGCATGAAGTCTAACTATGTTGCCCAGGCTGGTCTTGGACTCCTGACCTAAAGCGATCCTCCCACCTCGGCCTCCCAAAGTTCTGGGATTACAGGCCTGAGAGACTGTGCCTGACTGCTTTCTCGTGTATATGATTTATTCAGGAAACACAAAGATAATACAGTGGCAAAAATTTATCCAGTGTTCTTCTGAATTCATCATAATTCTTGATCCAGTTGAATCCCAATCAATAAAAAATCTGTTCTGATACATTTCAAAGATTCAATCAAATGATTCTGGGATATTCAAATTCGCAATTTGTATTAGTTTTCTAAGGCTATCATACCAAAGTACCAAAAACAGAGTGACTTAAACAACAGAAATTTATTCTCTCATGGTCTTGGAGGCCAAAAGTCCAAGATTAAGATGTCATTAGAGCCATAATCTCTCTGAAAGTGCCAGGAAAAGTCTGTTCCAGATCTTTCTCCTAGCTTCTGGCAGCTCCTTGGCTTGTGGCAATATAACTCCAATCTTCACCTAGTGTTCTCTCTCTCTCTGTGTCTGTCTCAGTGCCCACATTTCCTTTTTTAAAATAGGGACACCAGTTATATTTGGTTAGAACCCACCCTAATGACCTCATTTTAACTTGATTACCTCTGTAAAGACCCTCACTCCAAATAAGAGGGTTAAAACTCCAACATATCTTTTTTGGGGCAAGTGGGAAGAGGGGGCACAATTCAACCTAGAACAGGATTATTTGGGGCAGTGTTTCCTCCTTAGGGCAGATCGTGAGAGCCAGCAGAGGGCTCACCTCTCTGTGTCCTGCTTTCATTAACCTACAAAAGCACTACCTGCGTGGAACACGAGGCTCTAGCTGGGGAGAGCTTACTGAAACACTGGGCCCCAAGTGAGATGGCCCCATCATATCTAAGAAGCAAAGAATAAAGGCAAAATTAATATAAATCAGCCAGTTTAAAGGAAATCCAGGGTTATGCTTGAGAAAACAAAGCACCAGGCATTATAGCGGCAGCAGGAAGCAGAGCTCCTTAGGGACTTGCTGAAAGGATATCCCTCCTGTGTACTCTGGGAGGCAGATTTCCCCCAGAGCAGCCTTCAAGCACCCTCTGTGGACTGCCTGGGAGTCCACAACACATCTCAGGCCAAGCCAGACACTGCCTAAGCAGCCTAGACTGTTTCAGCTCCAAATCAACTTGAACATGGTTAGCTTGCTACCTCCTCACTAGTCTCCTGCCCCTGTAATCACTGGTCAAAGACACAAGGCAACTCATCTTCTCTCCCTCTCCCTTGCTGTCCCTTTTTTCATGTCCCCCCCCTCCCCAGTGTCTCTACCCTTTCTTCTATGCTTATCCCCTTACTGTTAAGCACCCCATTGAATTTCTCATAGGCTTTTGTCCTTGGCCCACCAACTTTTTTCTTTGTACATTTCAAGGACAACCTTATTTGGTGTCATGGTTTCAGCCACCACCTATATCCAACTTCTCCAAGCTGGTGTCAGGCAGAGCCCTGCATTTTTTTTCTGTTTAACAACTTGCCACATAAATGTTTATTCTCCTCCACGACACCATAAGTTTCATGAAACGATCAATCATATATGTCTTGTTTGTCATTGTATTTCCTGGGTGTCTCATGTCTTGTTTGTCATTGTATATCCTGGGTGTCTCAGAATGATTAGTATGTGATTGTCACTCAATAAATATTTGCTGAACTGTACAGGACAGAATTGCTTCAAAATATTTATCCTGAGCATCCCTTCTGAGTGTCAGATGCCTACTTACACCTGCCACCTCTTGCTCCATAGGTACTCATGAGTCCAAAACTGACCACCTCTCAGTCTGGTCTGCCTATGTCTGGATTGCCCTAGTCTCCCACACTGAAAGCCTGAGAATCCATTCTTTCCTCCTCTCTCCCCCACCCTCCATATCCAATCAGTCCTTCCAAATACATCTCCTAAATCTTTCTCAAATTCTTCCTCTCTCTCCAGTCCATTCCTTCACTAGAATATAAGCTACAAGGGCAGGGATGTTAGCCTGTTTTGTTCACTGCCATATTCCCAGCGCCTAGAATAGAGCCTGTCACATAACAGGTGCTCAAAAATGTTTGTTGAATGAATGAATCCTACCAACACTCTAGTTCTATTTATATCAGTCATCTGTGCTGCATAACAAACCTCTCCCAAACTTAGTGACTTAAAACAGCAGAAATTTGTTATTTCTGATGGGTGGTTTTTGGGCTGGCTTTGCCTGGACTCACTTACATGATTGCAGTCAGATTGCTGCCTTGGAATGGCTGGCTGAGCGGGGTGCCTCAGTTCTCCTTGGTGCCGCCTCTTACCATGACTGACTTCTTCACAGTGAGGTGGTCTCAGAGTTCCAAGAGGCAGAATGTGAAAGGTGTACAGTCTCTTAAAGCCTTGTCTTGGAAATCACATAGAGTACCATCTGCTGTGATAAAATCATGTCACAAGGCTAGGGAAGATTCAAAGGTGTGAAGAAATAGACTCAACCTCTTGAAAGAAGGAGTGGCAATGCCACATATGGCTTAAATGTACATGGATGTTAGGGCTCAGAAAATGGTACCCCAAAATGAAGGCCTCATCAGGAGCCTCAGAAGCAAAAGTTTCTCGCTGATCATCTCCTGAACTTCTGTCTCTGGCCCCTCATTCTTCCCAAAGCTACCGATACAAACTAGAAGCCCTCTCCCTCAAGATGGGTCTTAGAAACCAGAACCCCTTTCCCCCAAAGCCAGCCATAAAGACTCAGTCTATCACTTTAACCCCAGCCCTTCACCTTTCTGTGTAAAAACTGGCCATAAAAAAAACTATCTGACCTACCTTGTTTGATTGCAGGTCATAAGACTCCCATTCCAGAGAGGGCCCTGCCCCATACCTAGTAGGAAGGAATGCTGCACAGAGAGGCCAAGAAAAATCTAGACAGACCTTGCTGGGCTTCCCCACTCAGTCTATTAGCATTAGGTCATACCCTTTCTGTCCAATCACGTTTCTACACAGCTGTCCATACTTTGTTGAACCTAAGCATAAAAATGGAAAGTGTCCTCTGCATCTTTGGGTCTTCATTCTGAAGGTTTCCGTGTCAAGGAAAACTATGATCAAATAAATGTGTATGCCTTTTCTCCTATTAATTCTTCTTTTGTCAGTGATTTTCAGTGAATCTTCAGAGAGTAATGGGGAAGTTTTCCCTTGGCATCTATATGGCCCTCCAAAGTTTGTATGTTGAAGCCTAATCACCAAGGTGATTGTATTGGAAGGTGGGACTTCTGGGAGGTAATTGTGTCATGAGGGCTTGTTTCTCATGGATGGGATTAGCACCCTTAAAATGGGCTTGAGGGAGTAGGTACCCTCCTCTTTCCTTCCCACTCTTCTGCCATGTGAGAGCAAAGCATTTATCCCTTTTGTCCTTTCTGCCCCTTGTATTAGGTCATTGTTTGATTGCTGTAAAGGAATACCTGAGACTGGGTTATTTATAAAGAAAAGAAGTTTAATTCACTCATCGTTCAGCAGGCTGTTCAGGAAGCATAGAGGCATCTGCTCAGCTTCTGAGGAAGTCTTGGGAAACTTACAATTATGGCAGAAGGCAAAGGGGGTGCAGGCATTTCACATGGTGAAAGCAGGAGCAAGAGAGAGATGGGAAAGGTGCCACACACCTTTAAACAACCAGATCTCATGAGAACTCACTGACTATAATGAGGACAGTACCAAGAGGATGGCAGTAAACATCATGAGAAATCCACCCCCATGATTCAATCACCTCCCACCAGGCCCCACCTCCAACACTGGGGATTGCATTTCAACATGAGATTTGGGCAGGGACACAGTTCCAAACCACATCACCCCTTTTGCCATGTGAAGATGCAGCAAGAAGGCCCTCACCAGACTCCATGCCAGTGCCTTGACCTAGGGCTTCCCAGCCTCCAGAACTGTGAGAAATAAATTTTTGTTTTTATAAATTACCCAGTCTTAGGTATTTTGTTCTATCAAACAAATAGACTAATACACATGGCAAAAGAATGTAAACAGGCAGACATGGTTCATTGGGAGCCATTATGATAACAACTAACCACACCATCTCTCTCCCAGGTCACTGCAGCAGCCTCAAACTGTAGAGGCTGTGCATATTTCAAAGCCATTTCCCACACTGCTGGCAGGATGATCTTCCTGAAGCACAAATCTGACCTACTGCCATTTGCCAAAACAATATCCTTTGAATAGCAAATGATTAGCTATAATTGTAGCTCCATCTACCTTTCACTGACAGTATTTTGTTGCCATGCAGAAGGAAGTAAATAGATACATGCATCCACAGGTTAGCTCAGGTGATGACCCACCAGGATGCTTGACTCATCCGTGGATGGCACAGAGACACCCTCCACAGAGTGTGGCGTCAGCAGCCTGCACTTGACTTCCAACTTGGCCACCTCCTCGTTTTGACTGTGAACTGAAATCTTACAAAAGAAGGGATGGCAAAGGGAAAAACTAAACAGAAGGAAGATTTAGAAACAAAAGACAGGTGGTTTGGAAAAAGTGAAACTTATAAAAAGAGTAGTCAAGCAGAGGAATAAAACCAAGATCTTTGCTTCCTTCAGTTATCTTTCAGTAACTAAGACTTAAGATATGAAGTCTTGAAACTTAGGGGGGATGTGCATATTCTTCATCTTTCTATTATTTTTAAATTTCAATATATGGATTTTTAAATGTTTAAACAATATGTCAGGAATTACAAATACTTTCGCTAACAAGCTTTGTAGAGCTAAGCTGCCATTATTAGCATCTTGGGGAAGTACTTCCAGTGTGCCCACCATATGTTCCTCTGGAGTGTTTTCTGGTTTTGTTTCTGCACAAGTTGTGTTCTCAGAGCATCCTGCAAGAGATGATATAGAGAATCCCAAGACGATAGAAATGTAGAGATAGGCTAAGATGCCCCAAAATACATCTTTGCCTGTTCTGTTTGCCCAGTACATGGTGAAAGGCTGTGAGATTGAGATGGAATGGTAGACAGAGCTCAGTTAATAGGAAAAGTTCTGGAATATGCTGGCAGAAGTGTAATTCAGCTCAAAATGCACCTCCCTCTCCCTTCATTCATCGGCCCTACACCAGTGAAGCAGCTTGAGGTTCTTATCATTCTGACTGGAAGCTCATAGAATAACAGAGGGAAGGGTGTTAGCAGCTTAAATAAAGAATTAGCTGTAGATCCAAGACAGTAGGAAACCAGAAAATAAGAAGTATACTGGGACATCAGGACGGGCACCTGGAGCCGGGCGTCATATGTTTAAAGCCTAGTTGCTTCCTTACCTTGCCTGAACAGGTGGTGGGAGCAAGAATGCTCATGTGTTGGTTACCAAGACAAATAACCCTGAGGCTTCAGGAGTCTGGGAGTTTGAAACTTGAAGATACTAGAAGACAACAGGCATCCAAGCTCGAAATAATGAAACTGGAGTGGAAGCCTCAGACACACCTACCAGCCGACACTGCCTTCACCCTTGCTTGCAATTTGACCCTGAAAATTCAGGGAAATGGGAGTGACAGTTCACCCCTACAGGACAAGAATAGTTTTCTTTATTTTTTAAAAAATATATATTTTTTATTTTTTTAGATGGAGTTTTGCTCTTGTCACCCAGGCTGGAGTGCAATAGTGCGACTCGGCTCCCTGCAACCTCTGCCTCCCAGGTTCAAGTGATTCTCCTGCTTCAGCCTCCCAAGTAGCTGGGATTACAGGCGCCTGCCACCATGCCCAGCTAATTTTTGTATTTTTAGTAGAGACAGGGTTTCACCACATTGGCCAGTCTGGTCTGAAACTCCTGACCTCAGATGATCCGCCCGCCTCAGCCTCCCAAACTGCTGGGATTATAGGCGTGAGCCACTGCACCCAGCCAAGAATAGTTTCCTAGTGTAACCAAGGACTCTTACTCTTTCTGGTTGGGTACAATGAACTCCCTGAGTGGTGTCCTAAGATCCACCACCTGAAACCCCTCATGCCTCCATTAGCAGGAAGACCTAACTTTGTCCCAGCAGCTCATCTTTCATGATATTCCAGAGCCCCAGAGGGCTTCCCCAATACAATGGGTCAGTCCTGTCACTGTTCCCTCTTAGGAAGATACCAGAAGTGTGGACATTCCATCAAAGAGACCTCTTCTCTGCTGTTGTTACCACTGCATGCTGTAACTAGAAGTCAAGCATCTCTGCGCAGTCCTGCTTACTTAAGAAAAACCCCATGTCTTCTTTAGCAACTTCAAGATTCATGTATCAGTGATTATTGGGAAGAACTGACCTCCTCCAGCTTCCCTGGAGCTGCAGCTCCTTCCTCTGTGTTTCTATAGTATGCTTTTAAGCCACACCTCTTTGGCAGCACTTTCCACATAGTCTTGTTCTTTACATTCATCTGTCCATCTTTGTGAGCGCTCAGAACATGTATAGTGCCTGGTTGGTATAGGGCGTAAATATGGGTTGAATAAATGAATGACTGAATGCTACCTTAAGAAATATCTAGAAACCTTGCTTATATTCATACAGACCTGGAAGTGAGTAAAGGAGAAATCTGGGGAGTAAAAGCGGGCTAAAATCTTCAAGTTGCATAAAAAGCATCAAAAGATGCTATTTAAGGCCTGGCGCAGTGGCTCACACCTGTAATCCCAGCACTTTGGGAGGCCGAGGCAGGCAGATCACAAGGTCAGGAGATTGAGACCATCCTGGCTAACATAGTGAAACCCTGTCTCTACTAAAAATACAAAAAAAAAAAAAAAAAAAAAAGCCAGTCGCGGTGGCAGACGCCTGTAGTCCCAGTCTTAGCTACTGAGGAGGCTGAGGCAGGAGAATGGCCTGAACCTGGGAGGTGAAGCTTGCAGTGAACGGAGATCATGCACTCCAGCCTGGGCAACAGAGCGAGACTCCATCTCAAAAAAAAAAAAAAGGTGCAATTTAATTATTACTTTGATAATTAGAAAGCTATATCAGTATTTTTTAAATTAAAGATAAGTGGTTTCTTCAATCCTCTGCAGTTATTGGAAAAGGTGGCTACCATGACTATCATTTTACAAAGCAGAACCTGAGGCTCAGGTTGGTTGAGTGACTTTCCTAAGGTAACCACAGCTAGTAAGCAGTAAAGGTAGGTTCTGCACTGAGGACTACCTGCCTCCACATCTGTTTCCACTAGACCACATTGCTTCCTTCTGGCCCCTCACATAAAGTTATTGATTCATTGGCTGATTCATTCATTCATTTGCTAAGCTCCTAGCTTGGACTGGACACTGCTCTAGGCATTGGGGATAGAAAGATACATAAAGGTCATACTCTGGCAGTACAGAGGAGTAATTTATCCTGCCTGGTGGGTCAGAGAAGGGTTTACAGAAAAGGGGCATCTGAGCTAGGTCTACCTCTCTTGATTAAGTCAATTATTGCCTCTTGTGGCTTAAGCTACATCCGATATGATACTGTTACTTGCAACAAGAAGAGTCCTCATACATACTGTGTGGATGTACCCATATTTATAAACTAATCTCATATTGTTGGACATTTAGGTTGTTTCCAAAATTTCAGTATTATGAACAAGATTATGATGAACTTTTACATATGCATCTTTGTGTACATGTCCTGCAGGTTCAAAAGTTATGTCTTTGATTTCTGCTACCATATTGCCTTCCTAAAAGATTTCTCAGTTACTATTCCACCTTCACTGTAACAGAATGCCAAGTTTTCCCAAGCAGCCTGACTTCTAGTTGCTGAGCTCTGTATTAGGATCAAGATAATTTGCATGAAACTACTTTACAAATAGTTAACTTTTTCTTCATTACAAAGCAGAGCCTTTTCCTTAAGAATGGAACAAGTATCATTAAGTGCTTCCTATGTGCCAGGCATTGCACTAAGAACTATATATACATCATGCTTATTAAACTTCACAACGCTTTGAGGAATGGACTGTTAGAATCCCCATTTTACAGAAGAGAAAACTGAGGCTCATAGAATTGAACTAATCTATCTAAGGTCATATGCAAAGTCAGCATTTGAACTCAGGTCAGATTTCAGATCCTCACTTTTGTCATTACTGGTTTAAGTTGAAATGTGGAAGTATGAAATAGTGGGGGTGTCAGATATGTACCTAGTTAACAATACTAGCAGGCAAAGTTAGATAATAGAAGCTCTAAATAGATAAGTATGGAAGGTAAATGTGTGCCCTTTCTAGAATGACTCAGTCCCAGCTCCATGATAGCAGCTGAAGGTGAAGAAATAAGTGAGAAACAATGATATCCCAAGATGTTACCCCTCAATTTCCTTTCTCCCCTCTATGTATACCCCAACTCATCACAAGCGATCCTCACTAAAGAAAGGGCTAGAGATGGGGTTCATCACCTCATCCCCATCAAAATTCCTTGATTTATAAAAACTGAAAAGATATTAAGATTCCTACTTTATTCTTAATAGTAGTTAATTATTACCTAGTTGTTTGCCCAGTAAAGACCAATTTTTCTCCTTTTTGCCCCTTGTTTTTTAAGTCCAAATACCAAAAACCCCTCATTTAATTATAAATATAATCCATTTTTATGCTACTAAAAATTCAAAATGTGAGTCATACACACCAGAGTCAAATGGTTTTCTCTCTTTCTAGCATCTATTAGGGTACTTTGAAAACTGCTCATAAGTCTTCCTCAACTACCAGCTGGTTTCCTGTCTCCTCCCAGACTGGGGCTCAGGTGCCCAAGTCCCAAGGCTGTCAGTCAACACAAGAACAGCCTGACTGGGCTGTGGGCCTGTGGCTCTGAACACACCTGCCACACTCTCATGTCACTCCTGTGGGACAAAGCAGGATGTGCTGGTGGGACACTGCCCAGGTGATGTGAGACCTTGTAGCTTCCTGGTGAAGGGATATGGGAACCCTGCCAGTTTAGTGGATTTATGACTGTGGGTCAGCTTCTAAACCTCAGTTTCCTCATCTACAAAATGGTGATAAATGACATTCTCAAAACCATTGTGGGGACTTAATAATGAGATAATGATATTAAACTCTCAGCCCTGCACCTGGCACATACAGTGTTCAAACATGGCCATTGTGAGTGGCTTTACACTGGGAACCAGGAAGGACAATACATCCATTGTGACCCTGTCTTGGATGCTGGAACTGCTATGTCTTCTCTCTGTTCCCTTGGCTCTGCATGCCTCTGTCCTCCAGGAGACGAGCATAAAAATGGGGGAGCACACAGCACCTCTATTAGCAGCCTCAGTGGCATTGCTGGAGAGTCAACCACTGTCTCCTAGGTACATTCTGTCCTCAGTTGCATATTTTCAACCATTACCCCTGTTTCTGCTCATACCATATTTCCTTACAGCAAATTCTTAGTCCTCATCTCACTTGGACTCCTGCATGGTGATGGCATGAGCACTAGAGCTGCAGGATTTAAGAAACGGAGGGAAAATGATGGATTCACATTCACTTGGACATAACAGGCATCTACTTTCATCAAAGCAGAAGGTAAAAGAACATTCCTAGTCTGTTTCAAATTATTTAAAGTGACGTTCTTGTAATAGTAGAATTAATAAAATATTTGCTTATAATTTACTGATCATAAACTGTGCTCTTAAATTGGTATCTCTCAAAGCATACTCCATGGAATACCTGCTCTGAAGAATGTTAACACAACGTTAAAAATCATTTCTTGCCCATAAAATGTGAGAAAAGGCTCTCCAAGCCTTTGAAATGAAAGCGTGCACTGCGAATCTCTAAAGGGAGTTACGGCATGCAATATTTTCCAAACTGGCCTTCAAGCTCTGTTTGTGAGAAACATCTCCCAGGACTCGTGTTCTTCTGAATACACTTTGGAGAATGGTTGTAAACTCAAGGAAGGTGAAACCACATTTATTGGTTGTTCTATAAAATCAAACTTGGAGGTGAGGCTGAGAATGACATCCTTGGAAACAGTCAGAGAATCTCTCTTGTTGCCATCAGGAATTGAAGACAGAGGGGAGAACAGTGGTCAGGGATGGGCCAGTCTGTCCAAAGGGGACAGCAGGTTTTGGAGACAAGGTGGCACATATGTAGAGAGCTCTTCTGCCCTGGCTGCTTGTCATGGATAGGAATATAATGTGTGCCCAAAAGAGACTATGGCATAGTGAGGCGGGGAGGGTGGTCTAGCACATTCCTCTCTTTAGCTTTTTGGAAATAGGGTAGAACTGTGCAAAGAAATTAAGCCAGTGTCAGTAAGTTATGAAATAAAAGACCTGATTCTGTATTTCTGCAGTAGTATACAAAAATCACAGAATTTTTAGCCACATGGAAAACAAAAACATAGAAAACCCTGAGGGCTTCAGTTTGCCTCACTTAGGCTTATCACCGCTATATGCAAGTAACTTGTGCCTCTCCCTGCAGCCCCCTCAGCATTTCAGTCTTGCTCTCATTATATGTCCAGCCCATGTACTTGACTGTGGACTTTTTCTTCCCACCTCTGTGCCTCATCCCAACCTCAGATAGGATATATAATTTTGTTCAGGACTATTTCACTTCCCCGTGGCACCGAAGAAAATGACATTTTAGGCCGGGCGCGGTGTCTCATGTCTGTAATCTCAGCTACTCAGGAGGCTGAAGCAGGAGAATCGCTTGAATCCGGGAGGCGGAGGTTGCAGTGAGCCGAGATCGCGCCATTGCACTCCACCTTGAGCAAAAAGAGGGAAACTTCCGTCTAAAAAAAAAAAAAAAAAAAAAAAAGACATTTTAAAACAAAGCCTGGCTTGAACTAAAATTGACTTTATCAGATCATATCACTGAAAGGTTTAAGAGACGTTTGGTTTCGGGCACAGCTTGAGAAGGCCTCAAACAAGGTCATCGGGATCAGGGTTCTGGTCCTTTTTTTTTTTTTATTGTTGTTCAAGTCTCGCTCTGTTGTGCAGGCTGGAGTGCAGTGGTGCAATCTCGGCTCACTGCAACCTCCGCCTTCCAGTTCAAGTGATTCTCCTGCCTCAGCCTCCCAAGTAGCTGGGATTACAGGTGTGTGCCACCACGCCCAGCTAATTTTTGTATTTTTAGTAGAGACAGGGTTTCACCACGTTTGCCAGGCTGGTCTCGAACTCCTGACCTCGTGATCCGCCTGCCTCGGTCTCCCAGAGTGCTGGGATTACAGGCGTGAGCCACTGCGCCTGGTCTCTAGTCTCATCTTTCGGCTCCACTTCCGGCCTGATGGCTTCATGCTCAGTGCCACAGCATGGCAAGATGGCTGCCGCTGCTCCTCAGTCTTCAACTCCAAGTCCAGCAGATAGAGTGGTCTCTTTCCCAGAAATCCCTGCAGTGGTCAAGTTGAATCTCATTGGCTCTGATTGGGTCCAATCACTGGGTATAGGAAATGGGTTGTTCTGATTGGTACCAGCCTAGGTCCGGGTCACATGCTCCAGCACTCCAACCAGAGCACAAGGATAAGAAGAAAATCTATGCTATTTAGTTACCAGAAAAAGATGAATGGCTGCTGGGGAGCATAAGGGAGAGATCTCCACTATACTAGACTCGATACTAGGTCATTTAGTATAGAGGATAAAGGCTCAAATGCTGCAGCTAGATTACCTGTGTTTAAATCCTGGCTATGGCCTCGTTATCTGAGTGACAAGTTCTTTGTTTGTAGAGACAGGGACTTGCTATGTTGCCCAGGCTGCACTTGAACTTCTGGACTCAAGCAATCCTACTGCTTTGGCCTCCCAAAATAGTGGGATTACAGTCATGAGCCCCCATGCCTGGCCTGAGGGATAAGTTCTATTAACCTCATGGCGCCTCAGTTTTCTTCCCTGACAAATGGAAATGATGAAAGTGTTTACCCCTTAGGATTGTTGTGAGGCTTCACTGACTCCCTATACATACACCACTTAGAAACTGTCAGGCAGTTACAATGTCATACCTTGATGTTAGCTGTTACCCAGGAGATGACTTGACTCCAAGACTTCCCTCTGAAGTATTTGCACTTGCCTTTTCTGGGTATTTCCCCCTTCTTTTTAAATTGTAAAGAAGGAGTCAGGAGGTAGAGGCTGGTAGGTTTGTGACCCTAGGGCCTCCTTTCCTTGCTCTGCAAGGCTGGGGGTGCCATCAGCATTGCCTTATTTGATGTGGGAACTCCAGCAACTTTGAGTCAATACATGTCAATAGAGTTATCCATAAAAATGATCATCAAGGATCATTTATTAACTTCACAGATGCGTATCGAGTAAACATTTATTGGCTGCTCCTATGTGTACTTAGGGCTGAGGTTGCCAAGTTGAATGAACATGTGACTGTTCTCTAGAACCTCGTAGACCAGAGGGAAAGACAGGCATGAAAACAGGCAACTAAAATAAAAAGGATTTATTATAGAAGTGTGTACCAGATGTCAACTCTATCTAGGATGGGGAATGGGTTCATTTTATACAAAAGAAGAGGTGGTTACACGGAATCTTTAAAAAGAAAAAAAAAGTGTGGAAAGGAAGGTGCGGAAGGGAGGGGAAGTCATTCAAGGCTGAAAGATGAGCATGCGCAAAGGCAGGGCAGCGTAAAGAGTGATCTCAGGTCTCTCAGTGGGGATTAGCTTGGGTGTTTAAGTTTGTGCATAAACTTCTAAGAGGAGGTTGAAGATGGAAGGAAACTCAGAAGTGATGGAAGGTCGCACAGCTCCTTTGCAACAGACCCAAATACAAATATACACATTCTATATGAAGCTTTGATGCCTTAGACTTCGATGAGACCATCTAGAAATTTTAACTACTTCTTTGAAAACTAACTGTCCAGTTCTTCTACTGCTTCCCCACAGACCCTCCAAAGCTCAAACCAAGGAAAGGGTAAAGAACAGGTTATTGGAAACAAGAGGTGGCAGACTGAGATCTCCAGGGTGTTTATGTGGTTGGGAGAATAAAGAGTGCAAGGGAAGATTCAGTTAATCCACAAGGTTGTATTACTGGGAGCAGTGGCTCATGCCTGCCATCCCAGCATTTTGGGAGGCCAAAGTGGGAGGATCGCTGGAGCTCAGGAGTTCAAGACCAGCCTGGACAACACAGTGAGACCTTGTCTCTACTACAAATTAAAAAAATTAGCTGGGTGTGGTGGTGCGCCCCTGTAGTTCCAGCTACTCAGCAGGCTGAGCAGGGAGGATCACTGAGCCCAGGAGGTTGGGGCTGCAGTGAGCAGTGGTCATGCCACTGCACTCCAGCCTGGGTGACAGAGTGAGACCCAGTGTCCAACAACAACAGCAACAAGGAGTTATCGAGTCCTACATGGACCTCATGTCAGGCACTAGGAGGTCCCTGGATATCAGATAGCTAAAGTGAGCAGGAACATGGTCTGCTGGGTGGGCCTGTCCAGGATGGGGTAGCAGGCAGTGCCACATGCTGGCAGGTGGAAAAATGAGGGGGCTTGGCAAGGCCTATCAAAAGTGTTACAATTTTACTTACTTTTTATTTCTAGAAATTTATTTTAAGAAAATAATCATAGATAAGTACAAAGATTCATCCACAAAGATGTCGTCTTAGCATTTTTAGAACAGCAAAAAATGGAACTAACACAATGCCCAGCATGGGGATTGAGTACACAAATCACAATTGATTTATTATAAATAGCCACATAATAGATGTATAGTGGATATAAAAATGTTTCAGAAGTCCTAGTATTATAAGAAAATGTGTATTGCAAATCAGTGCATTCACAATCATGTAATGATACCCTATAAGTAAGTAAGTCACACTCATGCATGCACAGATGCACACACTGGGTAGGGGGAAGCTAGATGGATATAGACTGAAATGATATCAAAAGTTTTATCTGAGTGTTGGGATTTTCAGTTATTTTGTTATGTAAAATTTGTATTTCTTCCTGATAAATACCAAAATTTCTACATTTCTACTACAAATAGTTATTTCTTTTATAATTCAGGAAATATATATTAACACACATCCTATCTTGAACCAGTCTGGTTCAAATTGGAAATCATTCAGAAATAATTTATTTCTGAAATCAAATTAGAAATCTTCACCTCTTTCCCATATTCCTTCTCTAATTCCCTGTCCCCTTGTCCTCTTTCCTTGACTTCACTCTGTGGGATGTCCGGTCACTCCCCTTCTTCTCTATTTGCAGGGGCCACCGATATGGTCCTGGAGGGCTGCCCCTCCTCACTGCAGCCTGCCTGCTCCCCTTCTGCCTCTGTGTCCAGCTGGAGCCCAATGCCTGCTGTTCACTTCTCTAACTTCTGCCTCCTCAGCTGTTCTAGGTAATCCACTTGGGTGTTGGGGGGACCTACAGAAAATAAGTGATAGAGTCTTTAACCTCATTATTTATGTTTTTTAAAATTTATTTTTATTAATATACTTTCAGTTCTGGGGTACACAGGCAGAATGATTATTTACTTTTTTTGAAAAAACAAAAACACTTATTGAAGGCTGATAGCTGCTGGGCAGTTAGGGAAACCAGATTAACAAGTGATGATGGTGGGGCTGCCCAGCCATGCCTGAGGTCAGTAAGGGAGAGGCCATGCAGAGAGGACCAGAGAGGGCTGCAGGAAGGGGCGAGCCTACCAATGAGCCTGGCAGGTGGGGAGGGTTGAGATAGGTAGAGGTGAGCTGAGGGGCACAGCATGAGCAGGCCATGCCCTGGGTGTTTGTCAGGACTGTGGTGTCTGGTCTGCTAGAGCAGAAGGTGTATGGGGAAAGATCAGAATGAAGACAGGCTCTACAGGCCTCCAAATGGTCGCAGCTGTGAAGAACTGCGGGGGGAGGGGGGGGTGGTTATCACCATGGTTCCTTTGATTACCAGCAACAGAGACCCACTCAAACCTACTTACACTCAAACCCACTCAGGTAAAGGGGATATTTACTGCAAGTCTCGTGGAATCCAGAAAGCTTTTGGCAACAAGGCCACCTTTTTCCTAATTCCACCTGACCTGGGGCCTCCCCGAGCCTCTGCTCCAGGCTCCCCTCTGCAGACCAGCCTCCTGTGCAGGCTCACCTGCTTTCCCATGGCCCCAGTCACCTTCTTATTCCGTATGACCTCCCAGCTCCCCGGCTTTCCTACTCACTGCCCCAATTCTCAGTTTCCGAGAGAAGAATCTGATTGGTCCAGTTCATCTAATGTTTCTAGGAAGGGGAGTGATTTGCTTAGGGTTTTTCTTCTTTGTTGATCATGAACTTCCCATGGAAAGAGACTGTGACTCTTTTGTTCACCATTGTATACCCTATACTTGTTACAGGGCATGGCAAATTGTCAGTCCTCAAAAGATACTTGCTGCACAATGGATAGCTCGTTTTTGGATGGATTGCGTTCATCGAGCCAGCTGCCAGCATAGGTAAGGGCGGACCTAGAAGGGCAAGGGAGGCCATGGGCACAGGGAGTTTCCTCTGCAGGCCCAGTGGTCCACATCTATGCGGATAGGGACCGTGGTCCACGTCTCTAGTGGGTCTCTAGTGCCTATAAGACCATTAGAAACTCATTGAGGTGCATAGAAAATGGTTGCCATAAAGCTCAGATCTAAATTTTCAGCTTAATTTTAGCAACTAGCTTTAGCTAGTTTCCGATACAAGCACTCTAGGCCACTCCTTGACTGGCCTTCCCTTACATCTGCAACTTGATGAAATTTTCAGTTAATGATTATTTTAATGGCCCATTGTCTCTGTGTCTTTGTGAACTTCCTTATATCTTCAAAAACTTATAAATCATAAAAACAAAATTAAAAAGTTATGATTCATGAATTGGGTGAACACAGGTGGCTCAGGGTCATGAAGCCCTGCCTGGATTGACGGCCCATGAGAGTGATTTCCCTCCAGGCTCAAGAAAGAGTAGGGAGCCTCTTACCTCTCTGGGGCCTGGAGGAGAACAAAAGATGTTGGCTTCCTCAGCATGGAGAGGGCACTGGCCCACTTTGCAGGTCAAATCTGATGAAAACAGAGTAAACACAGGGCCTCTGATCAGACTGGTGATGGAGTAGGAGCAGGGACTCTTGGGTTTTAATACCTCTGTCTCCTGATCTTTAGAATATTCTAAAACATTCAGCTTTACTTCCAACCATTCACAGGTGGATCACTACAGGACTAGCCAGGCTTACATGAATAACGCATTGGGGTGAATTGTGTGGTTGGAGCCAGAATATTCTGGATTCGACCTTCATCTGTGCAGGTAGCTGCTGTGTCCCACAACCCACACTCCTCAACTCTGGAGCATCCCTCTCCTTCACTTTATGTCTGCCTGCATCTGGTCCCCAATCCCCACCTCCAGGCTGTTCTGTTGGTCCTGCATCCCTCTAGGACTGCATCATAGGGTCCCACTTAGAGGTTCCTTGGTATTTGGTGACACAAGAATATTGCACTGTCCCTGCAGCTTTTGGAGTCCAGGCTTGGAGAGGTGGGCGGCCCAAAGCCCTCCCATTCTCCCCTCCCCATGTCCCCCTGCCAACAGCACAGCCTGTAGATAGCTATGCTGGGCTCCCCCGTACCCACCTCTGTCCTGTTGTCTTAGCAACTAGACCAAGGAAGTTGGTTTTCTTGGTATCCAAGGTTACCCCGTGTTCAGACAAATGCTGCACACTGCATGTGCATATGGATCTACAGTTGGTTCAGTGAGAGGAGGCTCACATTGTATATGGGTTATACAGGTGTGTGTAGGTGACATGCTGAATCTGGGTCTGATTTTGAGATACCCTTTCATTTGAATAACCAGAACTCAGGGTTATAACTAGGAACATTGGGTCCTCTTTGCAATGTTTAACATGATCTCTCCCAAATCAACAGAAAGAGCTCTGCTTCTATAGGGGAAGTGGGCTCTTAAAGGAGAGGATGTGGAAGAGGGGAGGGTGGGAAGGGAGGGTGAATGTTATTTATTTTTTGTTTAGGTAAGTGGATTTATGAAAGAAAAGAACAGGACATCTTAATACTTTAGAGTTGATAGCTCTGGGTGCTATTTCCGGGAGTCTCACAGACCTCTTCCAAGACTGTCAGGGTCGAGCTTCTAGTTCAAGGGACACACATGGCCCACTCTGTATAGTCAGATCTGATTAGAGGCAGCAGGCCTTCATGCTGGGAGTTCCTTGGTGTCTCCAACCTGCTCTATCTTGCAGTCTGTAGCTGCCTGGGGCCAAGACTCTTCTCTGGCGGTCACCTCTGAGCCCAGCTCAGCAACACAGTTTCCTCAGGCCCATGGGCCCAGTCCAGTGCTGCTTATTCCCACCTTGACTCATTAACATCCTTTCGTGTTTTCTAAAGCAGTTTCATAGATATCTCATGTGACCCTGCAAAAATCCAACAAGGAGGAAGGTATTATCAGGCCCATTTTGCAAAGTGAGCAAACAGGGACTTTGGGCAGCCCACTTTTTAGCCTGGAGCATTGGCTGAGCCTAGTGACACATGCTCTGAGGCCTGGGGTCCCCCTCTTCTCATTGCCTAACCCCACGACCTGGGAATGTGGTCATGCTGAAGGTCATTTACCATCTCTTGGGAAGAAGAGTTTGCATACCCTCCTTTACTTGGTCTTCTCTCAGAGAAATTGGAATAAATTAAAACAATTCCATCGACTCTAGTAGTATAGTTTTCAATAAAAAGTTCATGGCTACAGCATAACCTGGTACAAAATGTAACTGGGTTGAATTGCATTTCAGCAACAGCTACTGGATTTGCTGAGATTCGACTCTGTTACACACACAACAAACCACAGTAAAAATGGGTCATAAACACAGCTTGCATTACAGAGGCAACCAGATTTTGGGCACGGCACCAGGATCTTTCTTTTCCTCCCCACTTTATCTTTGGCCAGGCTTCACGCTAGCACAACCAGACCTTTGTTCTGCTGCCCACCCCGTAAAGTCAGTACGGCTTCTTATTCTTGTGTTCTTCCTCCATCTATACAAAAGGGGCTCCCCTCCTACCCTCTAAATCAAGATCCATGCTTGAACTTGAAGGATGAAAGAGAAAATAGAATTGAGTTGCCTTTTGGGGGTTAATTAAAATTAATCCTGGATGGAATTAATGGCTTGAATGTCATAGTATTTCCCTCTCACTTTCCTTCCCCAGTGCTCTCCTTCCCCACGCCCTACTCATATTGCTGTGACACCTGGTTTCCTGATGTGCTGTTGTAGCACTAGCTTCTCAATAGCCTTTGCTCAGTGTATCCATTCTTTCCAGTCTGTACTTCCCAACTCAGTTGGTCATTTGTTCATCAGTTTAACACATTTATTGATCTTTTGCCATGGGCCAGGCATCGTGCTTGGGATGCAAAGATCCACTCATGCAATCAATCAGTCAATTAATTATCAATATTTTTTGAGCAACTATTATGTGTTCTAGGCCTCAGTTTATGGCAGAGAACAAAACAGCCTTTAGAGTGCTTATAATCCACAGGGAGAGTGGTGGAAACAAATGAATAAATTATATACCTAAATTATATACTATTAATATGTTAGTTAAGTGCCTTGAAGAAAATAAAGCAGGGAAGAGAGATGGGGAGTGTTAGGTGGGGCATGGCAATTTTAAATTTTGCAGTTACGGGTGGCCTCACTGTAATGATGGCATTGAGTAAAATGCCCTGAGTGAGGGGAGGGAGTGGACATGGATATCTGAGTGTGATAATTAATGTTATATGTCAACTTGACTGGGCTAGGGGAAACCCCAATAGCTGAGGAAGCATGACTTCTGGGTGCATCTGCAAGGGTTTTTCTGAAAAGGATGATCATTAGAATCAGCAGACTGAGTGAAGAAGCTCCACCCTCATCAATGTGGGCAGGCACCATCCATGCCATTGAGGCCCCCAATAGAACAGAAAGGCAGAGGAAGGGCAAATTAGCTCTCTGATTGAGCTGGGAAACCCATCTTTTCCCATCTTCAGACAGCAGAGCTCCTGGCTCTTGGGAGATCAGATTCTGGGACTTACACAAGTGGCTACTCTGTCTCAGGCCTTTGTCCTTGAACTGGAACTTACTCCATCAGCTCCCTTGGTTGTCAGGCCCTCAGACTTGGACTGCATCACATCACCAGGTTCCCTGGTTCTCCAGACTGCAGCTGACAGGTGGTGGGATTTCTTGGCTTCTGTAATCTCATGAACCAATTCTCATAATAAATCTCTTCTTATATGTCTCTATATACCTTGTTGGTTCTATTATATTTCTCTGGGGAATCCTGACTAATACATAGGGGTAGAACCATATGTCCAGTAAAAGGAACAGCCATGCAAAGGCCCTGAGGCTGGAGCATGCTTGGTGTGGTTTAAGACCTGCAGGGAGGCCAGTGGGTATCTTGTCTTCAAGGGGAAAGTGGTAGGAGAGGAAATCAGAGACGTAGGGGATGGAGGCAGATGATATAGGCTTTATAGGACATGTAAAGGACTTTGGCATTGACTCTGAGTGGAATGTGAGCCATCCGGGGGTTTAGAGCAGAGGAAGGACATGATCTGCTGTGATGGAAATTGACTGGATGGAGGTCAGGAAAGGGAAGAGCAGGGAGGCAGTTGAAAGGGCACTGTAGCAAAGCGTGTGAGAGACAAGGTGGGTCAGGATGGTGGTAGAGCATCAGGAACCTGGTTATGTATGTTACATAGAGGATATGTGACAGGATTTACTATAGATCAGACATGGGACGTGAAGAAAGAAAGGAGGTATGACTCTAGGGTTTTAGGCCTGCACACTGAAAAAGTAAAAATGAGACATAACACCTGCCCTCAAAGAGCTCAGAGGCTAATGATGGGGCCCTCAGGTAAAGGAAAAATTTGCTCTCATAGAAGAGGTGCCATGGTGAAAGTTTGTGCAGGATGCCAGGGAGGAATCTGGGTAGCAGAGGAGGGGCCATGAGTTGAGTCTTGAAGGAGGAGTAAGGAATTGCCAGGCTGGCAAGGCTGGGGAGGATGTTGCAGACTGAGAACCCAAGGAACGAAATGGGGAGTCAGTCAGCAAGCCTGGCAAGAGAGGAAGTAGCCACTGGTGAGTTTGAAAGCCAATGTGGCTTCAGTGTTGCCAGACTCACCCAATAGCCACTCCCAACCCTCTCTCCTCTGACATCTTACCATGGCTGGAAAAGCTAACTCCACATTTTCTGCATCTTCTTTGCAGAGAGGAGTGACCATGTGACACAGTTCTAGACAAAGACAGTAAACTTATATCTACCTGGGGTTTGCAGCAGAAATGTGCTTTGCTCTCTGTGTTAGTCTGTTCTCATGCTGCTAATAAAGACATACCTGAGACTGGGTAATTTATAAAGAAAAAGAGATTTAATGGATTCACAATCATGGTGGAAGGCAAAGGAGGAGCAAAGTCATGTTTTACATGGCAGCGGGTGAGACAGCGAGCATGTGCAGGGAAACTCCCCTTTATTAAACCATCAGATCTCATGAGACATATTCACTATCATGAGAACTGCATGGAAAAGACCCACTGCCATGATTCAATTACCTCCCACCAGGTCCCTCCCATGATATGTGGGAATTATGGGAGCTGTAATTCAAGATTTGGGTGGGGACACAGCCAAACCATATCACTCTCCTACTGAAGGAACAATCATTTTTGCCAGGCAGGAACTCTTCATCTTGCTTGGAATACACACATAATGTGGAGTTGCAACCAACACCTTGCAGCCCTGAGGTGGTAACCCACAGCTAAGGAACAGGATGTGGAAAATTAGGATGAGAAAGAGTCTTTGATGAGGGTGAGCTGCTGCTCCAGCTCTGAGTGCCTACTTGTAGACTTCTTGTTATGTGAAATAATTAAATGTCTGCTTGCTTAAGCCTCTGTTAGTTGGATGTTTTGTAAGTGCCCAAAGAAGAGCCAAGAATGGCTCTGACTTGTGGGCAGTTGGGAGACACAGAAGGGTTTTGGGAATGCCATGATCTGATTTTTACTTTAGCAAGATTTTTTGGGCAGTGGTGTGGAGACAGTTTGGAGATGGGAGGCAGGAGGCCCAGGTGGAGGCTGCTACTCCCCTCCAGCAGAGCTCAAGGTGGGCTCTGCCAGAGTGGGGCAGCAGTAGGCCCTTTCCACCACCCACTACCTTGCCTGCTCCTCAGGCCTCCAGCTCTGACCTTCTCCTTCCCACAGCTCCTCCTTTGGTGCTGGGCTTTCCATCAGCCTCCCTCAGGGGCCTCCAAGGGCAGCTGATGTAGCAGGCAGCCTTGCTTGCCTTTCCTTTGGCCTCTGAGACTCATGACTTCCCGGAATTCTGGCCACATCCATCCACATCAGCAACTGGAGGACTATGTGGGTTGGTAGGCCCTTCTCAGGGGCTAAAGGGCCTGATTTTAGACCAGGCCCTGCCTTTATTATGCTGAGGAGCCTTGGACAAATTGCTTTAACTTCTGCAGGCCCTGATTCCTTTCCTCTGAAGTCAGGAGTGTAGAAACAGAAGGTCTCTTTCTGCTCTAACATTCTGCAATCCTGGGACCCCTGCCCTACCCAGGAATCAGAGGCACCACTGTTAACACAGTGGGCTGGGGGCATCTCCTGGAAGCAAACTGCTCCCAGACAGTTTCCTCCACTTGATGCCATGGCATGGTGCCTGAAAACCCACCATTGGTTAGTTCATTTTTTTGAGTCCTGAAGACCTTCAGATTTCCTATACTTTCCTACTGTGCATATACCTCTGGAGAGGACGCACTTTAATCTCTTTCTACTTCTTGATGGAGAGAAAGAAAAGGGAGGGACTTAACAAGAATTTATAAAAATTGCCTGCTGTGCCGACTAAGAATCCCTAAGTCTAGCTGGGAAGGTGACTGCATCCACTTTTAAACACGGGGCTTGCAACTTAGCTCACACCCCACCAACCAGGTAGTAAAGAGAACTCACTAATATGCTAATTAGGCAAAAACAGGAGGTAAAGAAATAGCCAATCATCTATCACCTGAGAGCATAGTGGGAGGGACAGTGATTGGGATATAAACCCAGGCATTCGAGCCGGCAATGGCTACCCTCTTTGGGTTCCCTCCCTTTGTATGGGAGCTCTGTTTTCACTCTATTAAATCTTGCAACTGCAAAAAAAAAAAAAAAAAAAAAAAATTATGCCTACTGTGGGAAGAACATAGAGGCAAGATGTGGAGGGGGCATTAACTGGAAAAGTCCAGAACTAGACCACCTCATTTAGAAAACCACTGTCACTGAGTCATCCTCACATTTGGCCTTCTTTCCATTAGCCCCTGGGCCACCCACAAGCCTTCCCAGCTCACACCTTCATGGGTTCTTTTGTTTATTTTTCTTTGAGACAGAGTCTCGCTCTGTCACCCAGGCTGGAGTACAGTAGTGCAATCTTGGCTCACTGCAACCTCCATCTCCCGGGTTCAAGTGATTTTCCCGCCTTAGCCTCCTGAGTAGCTGGGACTACACGCATGCACCACCACACCTGGCTAATTTTTGTATTTTTAATAGAGATGAGGTTTTGCCATATTGACCAGGCTGGTCTTGAACTCCTGACCTCAAGTGATCCACCTGCCTCGGCTTCTCAAAGTGTTGGATTATAGGCGTGAGCCACCATGCCTGGCCCATCTTCACTGGTTCTTAACCTATCTTCTTATCATGACCTCCCTCCCTACTGCCCTCTCCCCACCTTAGATAAACGTTCAGGTGACGATTCTCTCATTTCTTTTCAAGGCCTTGGAAGCCTCGGCCAAACATTTATATTTGTTAAGAGGGAGGTTATATGAGATGCTGGAGAATTTTTCTCTAAAGAATTCCATCCCCTAATGCACATACTCCCTAGGCCTCCTGGATGCATCAGTTGTGTCATGTGACAGCATGGACTGCGGTAGACCATGGAAGAGCCAGCTGAGGTTTCAGTTCCCAGTGGAGCCTCTGAATGCAAGAGAAGAACAGCTAAGAATATGGAGGACCCTGCGTGCCCGAAGCTGGGGGGAGTCTTCAGCTTGGGTGCCTCTTCCACACCTGCCCTAAGTACTGTATTTATGGGGAGGCAGGAAAAGGGGCAAGAAGAAATTTGCATCATTGCCCTTGCCCACTGTAGAGGCTTCTGTGTTGCATAACAAATGACCACAAACTTAGCAGCTTTAAATGACACCCATTCATCATCTTGGAATTTCTGTAGACCAGAAGTCCTGGCATGGCACAGCTAGGTTTTCTGCTTAGAGCTGAGATCAAGGGGTCAGCTGGGGCTGTGGTCTCATCTGGGGCTCTAGGTCCTCTTCCCAGCTCGCTCAGGTTATTGGCAGAGTTTACTTCTTCCAGTTTTCCTGCTGGCTGTCAGCAGAGCGGCTGTCAGCTCCTAGAGGCCTCCCTCCAGTCTGAGCCCGTGGCCCTCGTAGGCAGTTCACAGCATGACAGTGTGCTCCCTTCTTTGAGGCCATCAGGACAAATTCCTCTCTCCAGTGGGCTAAGATGGAGTCATGTATAACCTAAAGTAATCCCAGGAGTGACTCTCTCGGCATATTCCCAAGTCCCATTCACATCAGGGGAGGGGATGACACGGGGCATGTCCACAGGGAGGGGGTGGGCGGGGGAGTCGGGGGAGATGGGAATGTTGGAGCCATCCTTGATCCTGACCACCCTCCCAATGTCTCCTGTTCCCCTTCTCTCCCATCTGCTCTCCACACCCTTTGGGATTTAGTCTCTAGGTACATCTTACCTCTAGAAAAATGTAAGTCATATTCTAGAATGGGAATTTTATTGTCAAAAGGGAATTTGAACTGAATCAAAAGAATTTGAACAGAACTGAGCCTCCCTCTTTGGCTAATCTGAAGTGCACCTGATTTGTTTACCAAAATAGAGGACTCACTATGTTGTAACCAGTGCTACTAAATGCTTTATGTACATGATTTTATTTAATTTCCTGGACATCTCTATGAGAGGAGCATTGGCGGCCCCATTTTACAGATGAGGAATCTGAGACTCAAAATGGACTCACTTAGGCTCACAAAGGTAACTACAGAGGAGGCAGGTTTGTCCAAAGGCGCTGCTCTTCACTGGTGCCCATCTTACCTCTGGCTATGACATCATCTTGGGGTGGGCAGGGTGTGGAATGAGGAACAACACAGCCACCTCTCAGAACGACATTCCTCCATTGCATTAAATAGGAAACCACTGTCTTCTGAAACTATCTGTGTCTGGTGCACCAGCCAGCCCCTTTGGCTCTCTCTTCACAGCGAATGATGCCTGATATTTTCAAATCAGCTTTCAGTCATCTTCATTAGAAACACAACTTTGAATCAAAGAATAATTTTAAACCTCAGAAGTCAGAAAGAAAAGACTGTGCGTGGGTTAAACCTGAGGTGGAGCTTCTAGCATTTAGGACTTGCAAAAATTTTGGATAGGAATCAGTGGAGCATGAAACAGCAACACTGATGGGCTCTAAGCAAAGCACGCACCTTCCCTGGGTGATCTCCCAGGACTTTGCATGGGCCAGTGGCGGCCTGGCCTAGGTTCTTCAGAATCGAGCTCTTGATCTGCTGCTGCCAGGATTGTGTCCAAGGCTTACAAAGGAGGCAAGAAGTTGCTGGCATAAAATGGCCACACTGCTTTGTTTTAGAATCTTTGTCAACTTGTGTGGACTGAGAAAACACCCTGAAAGCCTGGTGGACATGTCAAGGGAAGTCACTTAACACCATGGTAAAAACATAGGCTTTAGCCCAAGTCTTGTGTTTAAACACCTGCTTTGCCATTTGATAGGTGTTTGACTCAGGAAATTTTTTAATCCTCTCCAAGTCTCAGTTTCCTTATCTGTAAGTTGGGGGTATGAACACCTACCTCTGGGAGGATTCAAAGGAGATATTAAATCCCTTAGTAGATAGTAAAGCCCCTGCCCACAGGATGCATGTGACAGAGACACTGCTGTCGTGTTGCATTTGCAGCTGTGCTCTCCTGCTCGACACTGTCTGCCACATTCCAGCAGAGGTGCCTCCATCAGCCAAGCAAGAAATGCCATATCTTCTAAGAAGTCTTCTTTTAGGAGAGGCTCCTAACCGTGCCTGGGATGCCAGAGAAGCTTCTAGGGTGAGAGGATGTTTCAGAGCGACACTGATGGAGGCACAGGAGTTGGCAAAAGAGGAGAAAGTGGGAAGGTGCTCCGGAAAGGGGGAGTGAGAAAGGGGGCGTTGCCAGGGCTCTGCAGTTTGTTTTTGCTGGAAATGAAGCCTCTTATGTTTTCCCTGCCCTGATGTCTACAGGAACGCATGTAGGAGTTTAAAACATGTGAAGTGTCGCCATCTGTATCACTTAGAGATGTAAGTGTTTTGAAAAGTTTGTATGTAAATGTGAGTGAGACAGACACACACACACACACACACACACAGAGTTAAACACAATTACTTTAAGGCAACACTCTCCAAAAGTTCAGTGATGCCTCCAGTCTTAGGAATCAGAACCTATTTTACAGACTGCGACTGAGAGCAGGACACCCTCTGCTTCTTCGGTGCAGGCGCCCCTGAGAACAATACTTCCACTGCATTTTCCCAAGTGGCAAACCTTGTAGCTGAAGATCCAGGCACTGTGGTGAGCACATTACTGCATTATGTCAGATGTGTTATTATCTTTATCCATTTTCCCTTAACTCATCTGCGTGCAGTTTCATTTCATGTAGACACAGAATGTTTGACAGGAAGACTGATGAAGTAGCAGCCCCTTCTGCGTAACTTGGCAACCGACTGGGGTTTCTGCTTGTTTGTTTGTTGCTCGTCTTGTTTTTGTTTGTTTGTTTTGTTTTGGTAGAGACAGGATCTCACTATGTTGCCCACGCTGATCTGGGACTCCTGGCCCTAAGTGATCCTTCCATCTTGGCCTTCCAAAGTGTTGGGATTATAGGCATGAGCCATTGTGCCCAGCCTTGTTGTTATTTTTGAAGCCTGAATGGGGGCTCTTTGTACCCTCCAACTTGTGACCTGGAAGGGACACAGAGCAAAGAACTGTCCTCATTGGCCAAGGGGGACAGAGTGCTTACAGCTTTGGGTCATTACAGCTATTCCTTGCCAGCTCTTTGATTTCATCTCCCTATCATTTTCTGCTTTGTTTGCATCCTTTCTCTTTCAAACTATGCCACGTCGTGACACCATCTGAAAACAAAAGTATCTTCCCCCAGATCTCTTGAAAAAAGAAGGAAAAGAAAGAAATAGGTAGAAAGTCCTCATGTTAAACCAGTGGAGACTAGGGCAGTGTCACTGTTCTTGGACCTTCAGATACTACAGTTCTGTAGGCAAAGACTGCAGCAAACGAAATCACACACCAGCTTACTCGGCAGCCAGATCAGACGGGGTGGAGATTGCAGGCTATCCCAGCAGGGTCAGGCCTACAGCTGACCAGCTCCACCTACCTGCTTCTCTCTTCCAATATGCCATTCTGAAGCTTGGGTTCCTCTGCATTTTCATCCTCTTTGCCTTGCAGTCTGCTGTTCACATGCAGGGGTTACTATGGTAATAGAAAAACCCTGTCGTGTTAACAATTTTTTACGGAGAGAGTTTAGGCAGAAGCGTCAAACTGGTGTGTTTATTGTTTTATGGGGATAGAAGCCTGTGTTTTGAGTTTCCAAGGGAGTCAGAGGAGTTCTGGTCTACCCACAACTGTCCAAACCACCTGGAAATGGGTCATTGCCTGGGCCACTGGGTGGGGATGGACTGCCAGCCCTGGGTGAATCAGAAACGTCTTTGCCAGGAGCAGGGAACAAATAGTCCTGGCCTTCATTCCTTTCAGATATGGTAAGACAAGGTGTGCTGATCACCTCTGCACTGAGAAATCTGCCAAGTGAGTAAATGAACACATGGCTTTGTTCTCTGTTTATTCTCTCTGTTCTCTTTTCTCCTTTAAGAGTTGTGTTGAAAATGGGATCTAATTAAACCTAAGAGCTTCTGTACAGCAAAAGAAACTATCAACAGAGTACACAGACAACCTACAGAATAGAAGAAAATATTCACAAACTATGCATCTGACAAAGGCCTAATGTTCACAATCTATAAGGAACGTAAACAAATCAACAAGGAAAAAACAAATAACCCCATAAAAAAGTGGGCAAAGGACATGAACAAACACTTCTCAAAAGAAGATGTATAAGTGGTCAACAAAGATATGAAAAAATGCTCATCATAGCTAATCATCGGAGAAATGCAAATCAAAATGGCAATGAGATGCTAGCTCACACCAGTCAGTATGGCTTTCATTGAAAAGTCAAGAAATAACATATGCTGGCAGGGCTGTGGAGAAAAGGGAACGCCTATATACTGTTAGTGGAAATGTAAATTAGTTCAGCCACTGTGGAAAACAATTTGGAGATTTCTCAAAGAACTAAAAATAGAACTACAGTTCGACCCAGCAGTCCTATTACTGGGTATGTACCGAGAGGAAAATAAATCGTTGTACCAAAAAGACACCGGCACTCACGTGTTCATCACAGCACTATTCACTATAACAAAGACATGGCATCCATCCGGATGCCCACCAACAGTGGACTGAATAAATAAAATGTGGCACATATACATCATGGAATACCATGCAGCCATTAAAAAGAATGAAATTATGTCCTTTGCTGGAACATGCATGCAGCTGGAGGCCATTATCCTAAGCGAACTAACTTAGGAACGGAAACCAAATATCACATATTCTTACTTATAAGTGGGAACTAAAACATTGGGTACTTGTGGACATAAAGGTGGCAAAAATAGACACTGGGATGACTAGGGGGAGGAGGGAGGAAGGGAGGGGGGCAAGGGTTGAAAAACCAGCTGTCAGATACTAAGCTCAGTACCTGGTGATGGAATCATTCACAGCCCAAGCCTCAGCATCATGTAATATGCCCATGTAACAAATCTGCACAGGTATCCCCTGAACCTAAAATAAAAGTTAAAAAAAAGTTGTGTCGAGTGGGTATGTGGACTGGACTGTGAGCTTCCTGAGAGCAGGGCTGAAGCTTACTTGTTTTTTGTCCCCTCTTCCCCTGCTCCCCATTGGGTCCCAATTATAGACCTGTGGATGCTCCATAAATGCTTGTATTGACTTGACCTGACTAGTTGGTAACCCACAGCAATGGAGAAACAGAGAGACAGATTACATCAGTGGTTTGAAAGAAGGAAGGTACAGGGGAAGCCTTCTCTGGGGAGATCTATCAGGGCAGAGTTCCTGAATGACAGGAGCTGTGGGACGTCATGAGTCTTAAGACATCTCTATACTGGGGCTGGGAAAGTGGCACCTACCTCCTTTCTCAGATAGCCCAGAGCAGCAGGTGACATGGAGTGTTCCAGATGACTATGGTGGAACACATTTACGTGGCTCATGACATGACCCACTGGCACATTCTATCTGTCCTCCAACCTCCCCTGTTTCTTCCACCCTTTAAAGACTAATTATTTCTTCCTTTGCTCTGCAGCATAAGTGATAGGGAGGTAACAGCTGTTCACACTGGCATTGTACAGAAATCATAGTCTCATAGAACATAAGCATTGCTGTGTGCCAAAGATCATCTGGAACAGTGAGTGATTCATAGTCTTTCTTTCCCCCGTGCAACACTCTAAAGGGTTGAGCCACCTTCCTATCAGCAGAAAGAGCCTTCTACAGTGGTGATCTGGACTGGGGTGGGGTAGGGTGGGGAGTGTCACATGGGGATCTCAGGGGGTCGTGATGGTAGCTGTCAGGTTTGTTTTCTGTCATCTAGTGGGCATAGCCCTGGGAGAAGGGGACATAGGACAGGTACATTGTGATAAAAGTGATTAGGAATAGCCTGGAGCACACAATGGGTAGTCCTGCCCTCTCTGTATCCCACAGTTCTGATACTCCCTTCTCTACGCTCCTTCTTAAGTTGAAAATCACTGATCAAGTTAACTTAATTTTTCAGACGTGGAAAGCCAGAGAGACCCAAAGAAGGGAGGCAGCCAGAAACACAGAGTAAAAGACAATGCTGTGTGTTAAACCCAGGTCCCACAACTTCTGGTCAAGATCAGCAGAGCATAGAACTCTCTGAAAAGGACAAACATGCTTTCTGCAGAAGAGCAAAGGATATTGATGTACTCATTTGTTAGTTTAAAATGAAAGAAGAAGGAGGGGGCCAGGGAGTTCTTGAAAAGCAGCTGAAGAAGTCAGGGACACCTGGACATCAGCTAGAGGCATGGAAGGGCAGGGGCTGGTGTTTGGAGGCAGGAGAAAATCCTGCTTTACCTGAGAGTGCAGGCTGCTTTCCAGGCTGGACTGCGATGGCAGAGGTGGTGGGGGCCAGGGTCTGTGGGTGGAGATGCACTGGAGCTGGGGCGTGCGGGATCTCAAGCCCACCGTGTGCAACCAACTCCGTATTCAGCGAGGCTGTGTCAGTCACGCACCAGCTCTGTCACACACCAGCTAAGTGACTTTGGCAAGCTGCCTAATCTCTTTATGCTTCAATTTCTTCATTTGTAAAAATGAAGATGGTAATGAAAGTACTTATCTGGCAGGTTACTATAAGGATTAAACAAGTTCATGTGTGTAGTTAGAAGAGTGTCAAGTAGAAAGTAATCAACTATATTAACCATTATAATTGTGTTTATTACCTTGGCTCGCTTATGGGTCCCCAGAAAGCCAAAGAAAGAATCTCAGTGTTGTTATACAATGTGAGCAGCTACTAGAGAGAAGATTTAACAAGGTAAATCATGGTTTAAGCCAGAACCACCAGACCCTGTCGTGGGCGGATTAGTGAAGGACTCAGTGGTGAGGCCCCGGATGTACCTGCCAAGCTGGGCGTCAAACACTTTCCATTCATTTTCTCTAAGTCCCTCCTGCTTTTGGTGCCTTCCTCCCACCTCCCAGGGGTCTGCTCACATCACACTCCCTGGCGGTGAGTGTAACCCTCCTATTCCATGGGGACAGCTCCCCCAGGCAGGGAGACTTGTGTTTTCAACTTTACTGGGATTTGCCATCAGACCTTCCCTGTGTTCAGGGCTCTGTGCCCTGCTAAGTGACACATAGCTGCTTTGATAAACAAACTCGAAACATTCATGGGATACTGTTTTCTATCAGAGTAGCCCTCATAACCATCTCAGGAAATGGTCATAATTTTTAAAATCAGTATTCGAGGGACATGGATGTTTCACTCATTAAGGAAAACGAATTCCTAGTCACAGTACATTATCCTGCGGCTTTCCAGGAATGATGTCGACCACTCTCACAGTTCCTTCTAACACCCAATAAATCCAAAATACTGCTCTTCATGACTATCTATAAGTCCCAAAGATACTTCCAATTCTACTGTCCCAAACCGACTGCATCATCTTATCTTCAAGATCAGCTTCTTTTGTGTTCATTGTCCCAGGTGATGGCAACCCCCTCCCCCAATTACTTAAGCCTGAAATAGAAATTTAATTCCTTTAAAAAATGTATATTTTTTTTAGAGATAGGGTCTTGCTATGTTGCCCACGCTGGTCTCAAATTCCTGGGCTCAAAGAACCCTCCCACCTCTGCCTCCCAAAGTGCTGGGATTATAGGCGTGAGCCACCGCACCTGCCCTTCCTGATTCCTCCCTTTCCCTTCACCCCTTGCCACTATTTAGTCAAACCAGTCTATGGAATTTAGGGTGACCAATCATCCCAGTTTTCCTGGGACTGAGGAATTTCCCAGGATGTGGGACTTTCAGTGCAAAAGTTAGGAAAGTCCTGGGGAAACAGCGATGAGTTAGTCACTGCAGATGAACTTCACCTCCATTTCTTGACTCCATCTCCTCCATCTGCAGCCTACCTTGCTAGTTCAGGTTCTTTCTGGCACTTACCTGGACCACTGCAGTGGCCTCCTAATATATGTTGAAGCTCCCAGCCCTGCCCCCTCAAATTTACCCTCCAAACAGCTAGCAGAGCCATCTTTGGAGAAGGCACTCTGAGAAGGTCACTTCCCTTCTTGGCTGCCCTCTGACCCCCTTGGCTTCTCAGTGGCTCCCCACAGCCTACAAGACAGAGCTAAGATCTCTACCTGGCACACAGTGGCCCTGTGATCTGGCCCCTCTGGATACCAATCTGGACTCTCAACAACCTACTGGCACCTTTCCATACCAGTAAAACAAGCTGGCCTCTAGTATCTTCCATGCTCTCCTTCCAAAGTACACAGGCCCTTGACTTTGTATCTTTACCCCTGTTATTGTCTTAATTAGGACCCTCACAGAAGCAGAGCTGAGACAAAGATTTGGATGCAAACAGTTCATTTGAGGGGTGATCCTAGAGGCAGGTATAAGAGAGTGGGGACCGTGAGACAGGGAGGAGGAACAGCCAATCTGTGTGTGCATGGTCACTGCTGGAGGACAGGGTGAGGGATTCCACCAAGCCCTCAGAAGCAGACACAATGCCTCCAAATGATGGGAGGCTGGAGTGGTTATCTGCCAGCTCCTATCTCCTTTCACTGAGAGATGCCTCTGGATGTAACCCCCCCCAGCTTGCAGGCCTTGCTTGCAAGAAGCCCTAGAGGCAGCAATCAGAAGGCTGCATGGTGTAACCTGAGGTGGGTGCTGCACTGTTGGGTCTGAGCCCATCGTAGCTGAGGCTGAAGTCTGAAGCAGACCAAAGGGAGCTGCCTCTGCCTGGAATGACCTTCCTCATTTTTTCTGGCCTGAGTTGCAGGCAGGATCCAGGTTTGTTCCCATTCAACTTTAAGACACCCTGAATTATCATCTCCTCCCAGAATTCCTGCCCGAAAGACTTACTACCAAAGCAGGAGCTGTCCCCCTAGTACCTAGGACCATTATAGAGCTGGGTCCTGGCTTTCCCTCTGTGGCCACAAATCCCCAAACTCATGTTGATCCAATCCAGGGCCTCAAAGCTGAGGCTTTATTTTAATTGTCACTTAAGTAGTGTTTATTATGTTGCTGGGTACTAGTCTAAGCACCTTACAAATTTCAACTCATTTAATTCTTAGAAAAACCCTATAGGCTAAGTATGATTATTTTCTCTCTATTTTACTATTGAGGAAATTAAAACACCAGGAGGTTTGGTAACTTGCCCAAGGTCACACAGCTAATAGTGTCAGAGCTAGGACGCAAACCCAGGCATGTGGCTCGGAATCCCAGCTCTTCCCCTCCACACACGGCTGCTCAGCTAGAGAGGGCTCCCTGGATACAGAACAAGAAGGAGCAGGAGTCTTAGAGGAGTGTATTGGCTTGCTAGGGCTGTTGTAAAAAAGTACTACAAACTGATGACATCAACAACAGACATTTTGGGACTGGCAATCCGAGACCCAGGTGTCAGCAGGGGTGGTTTCTTCCAAGGGTGCTGAGAGAGAAACTGCTCCAGCCTCTCTGCCAACTTCTGGTAGCCTCTGGCACCCTTGGCTTGTAGATGGAATTCTCTGTGTCTTCACATCATCTCCCCTCTGTATATAGCTGCCACTGTGTCCTAATTTCCCTCTTTTTAAGGACACCAGTCATATTGGATTTGGGTCCATGCTAATGACCTTATCTTAACTCTATCATCTACAAATATCCTATTTCCAAATAAGGTCACATTCACAGGTACCTATAGGAGTTAGGACTTCAACATCTTTTTGGCAGGCTAATTCGAATCATAACAAGGGGGCTGCTCTGGGCTTCCACACCCCCTGCTCTTAGTAATGGGCAGAGAGCTTGAGCACTTGTGCTCCAGGACACGCCAATGCATGAACGGGACACTCAGGGCATCTCACAGTTTGATCAGGCTTGTGGCCTTCATGGTACATATATTAGTCCATTCTCATGCTGCTATAAGTACATACCCAAGACTAGGTAATTTATAAAGGAAAGAGGTTTAATGGACTCACAGTTCCTCGTGGCTGGGGAAGCCTCACAATCATGACAGAAGGCAAAGGAGGAGCAGAGGCACGTCTTACGTGGTGGCAAGCAAGAGAGCATGTGGAGGGGAACTGCCCTTTATAAAACCATTAGATCTCATGAGACTTATTCACTGTCATGAGAACAGCATGGGAAACTACCCCTCCCCCAACACACACACCATGATTTAATTACCCACCACTGGGTCCTTCCATGACATGTGGGGATGATGGGAGCTACAATTCATGATATTTGGGTGAGGACACAGACAAACTGTATCAGTACATCTCACAACACCTAGAATCCAGACGCCAAGGATGATGCACAACATTTCCCTGTTTTCCCCACCAATTCACCCTTAAGTCTATGTAGAATCAGCCCTGCTGAGCATCCTTGAGTTTCTTTTCTCTCTGTGCTCTCTCCTTCCCTCTCCCTTGACATCCCCTAAGCTTTTCCTGCCATAGGAGCTGGATTGCTCCTCTTAGAGTGACATAAATCAAGGTCATGGACATAATGTTCTAGGCAAAATTCTGGGAGGAAGGTGATTCTTAAGCATTTCTGTAGCCAGACGGTGTTATGCAGCATCTGCATCTCTCAGAACTTGCGGGGGTGCTCTGGTCAACTTCCTCTGCCAGTCTCTGCCTCTGAGCCTGATATTGATAATTTCTGCCCTCACTCCCAGCCCAATCTCTGAAATCTCTGCCTACCCACAGGTAGACCAGAAGTACTAGGAAATTCACAGCCTTAGAAGCAGTCCTCAGGGTTGGCGTACAAATACCCCAGCTCACTCCTGCTTGGATGGGATAATTCTGAGTTGAGTATTTTACACCATTTCTCAGTTTCCTACAGGTTTAAGTAGGTTTACTGGCTGCCTGGCCTTCCCCGTGCCACCTCCCCACTTGTACTCCCTGCAATTTTTGAATAAATTACTCACACTTAAATCTTTACCTTCAAATCTACTTTTGGGAAAACTGAAACTCAAACAGCAACCATAGGAGAAGCTCCAGGCCTTTCAGATTCCTGAGTGGAGTTTCTAGCTCAGCACTGCTCCCAAAGAACTGTCTATGATCATAGAAATATCCTAGATCTGTGCTGTCCATAGCCACTAGCCACAGGGACTGCCAAGCCCTTGAAATGTGGCTAGTGTGACTGACAAGCTGAATTTTAAATTTTAACTAACTTTAGTTCATTTCTATTTAAATAGCCACATGTGGTTTGTGATTGCTGTATCAGAGAGCACATGTCTGAAGGACAATTACACCTTTCTTCTTGTCCATGCTTTGTAGCAGAATTAAAAAGTGATTTTGGCTGGGCAAGGTGGCTCACACCTGTAATCCCAGCACTTTGGGAGGCCGAGGTGGGCAGATCACCTGAGGTCAGGAGTTCAAGATCAGCCTGGCCAACACGGTGAAATGCCATCTTTACTAAAAATACACACACACACACACGAGATTTGATTTGTAAATACCATAGGTTGGGGGCTGATAAGGAGAAAAGTTGGGGGAGGGTGGGCAGGGAACACTGGGTTTTGACAATTCCTATTTCACCTGTTTCTCTTGAAGAAAGTTGTGCTTTTGAAGGATCAGGATTTCACTTAAGGCAGATGCTGCCCACAAAAGAATCCCACTGGCAGCACTAACAAATGACAGGCTTATCTGCACTAAAGGCAAGGCTTGTGCCACTTAGAAGGCTTGAAGTTCTTGTAATTACTTCAAATAAAACCACTCCAGTGTTCTCTTGGTAAAACCCTTCAAAATCCAAGCTAACTGAGTGCCTCTTCTTTCTCTTTTAGCCATATGTTCTTAGAGACAATGTTTTCCATGACCTTGAGTTTATTAGGTTTTCAAGAGAGGTTGAGAGTAGAGTCCTTCAGAGAATGTTAAACACATTTTCCTAGGAGGAAACGCTCTCTAAGAACCATTTGTAGTGCAGAGAAAGAAATCAAAATCTTTTCTGCATAAAGGGTGAAGCCAGGCTGTCCACGTGTACTTAGGGCCCTTGAAATTACGAAGAGTTTCACGTTGAGAACGGTCATGTCTCCCTTGCTGCTGGGACACAAAGGATGCAGTGTGGTGACTGGGCAAGTGCCTGGGCTTTGGGGTCACCCTGACCAGGGACTTGATGCCTGATTCTTCCCCTATGTGACTATGAGACTTTGGGCTGGTTTCTTAATCTTTCCTTATCTGTAAAGTGGGCATAATAATAGTACCTGCCTCATAGCATTGGTGTGAAGATGAAATGAAGCAATGCAGGTAAAAGGTCAGCACATTGCCTGGCATTTAGAAAACACTTAATCAGTGCTATTATCTTTACCATTGTCATGAGACAGACTCAAGTTCGAATCCCAACTCAGTCACTTATTGATTGTGTGAACTTGGCCAAGTTGCTTAACCTCTGTGTCTCAATTTCTTCACTTTTAAAATGGAGATAAAATCTACCTTGAAGGATTTTAAGGAAGAAAGGTTATTTGTAGGCAGTACTTGGCATGCAAAAGATATAACTTAATAATTATTATTACATCTTTTTCTCCTTGTAGTGACAGGCATGTGGTAGGAATGTAACATACTTTGGCTGGATTATTTTTCTCTATGCTGAAAAATATTAGTATCAGGCCTCTTTGCAGTTACTTCAGTGGACTACTAAAATTACTTCTTAGTGGACTCTGAAATTTGTATAGTGTTTTATACTTTATCAAGATATGCCAGGGATATCCTCTCTTTTGACTTCTTGCATTTACTCACTGTAGTCAGGGATAAGCTCTATGTTTTATGTGTTAATTTCAGTCATGCTTTTGTGCATATTAAAGTCCATTTCAGGGATGAGGAGGCTAGGAACAGGAAGAAGCTCACAGTAACTGAGAACTTTGTACCCTGCACTGTGCCCAGATTTACCCATACTATCTCATTTTGTCTCCATAGTTGCTATTCCTCAAATAGGCTATTATTATATCCATTTCACAGGCAGGAAAACTGAAGCAAAGAGAGGTTCAACACATCATCCAAGATGATACAGGGTGGAGCCAACTTTCAAAGCCAGGCTGTCTCCCTCTGGAGCCCTAGTTCTTCCTCACTCTGCTATCTTGCCACACCATGGCTTTTTTTCTTCTCCCTCAAGGACCTCTGCTTTGGTGAATTCTTGCCAAAATGAACCTCAGAGACATACATCTAAGGACCTTGCGTGCACCAAAGAGGGTGGGTGGAGGGGGCAGAGCTTCCTGGGGGTCCACTCTAGGGCCTGCAGGAGGCCTGACCTTGGGCAGACAGCCCTAGCCTCAGCTCTTCTTATAGCTCCCCTGCTCTTTCCTCTTCTTGAACTGCTGGGTGCCAGCATCAGTTCAGCTCTTTCCCCCCACCCTCTGTTCAAGGCCTAGGAGGACAGCAGCTGTCCCTACTTGCCGCACGGTGGGGAGGCGCCTGTGCTCACTGCTCTGCTGTTGAAGAGCTCAGTGAAGCATATGATGTGACTGTGGATATCCAACTGCTTTAGCTGACATCTTGGTAAGTGGCTTCCCACTCCAGTTCTGTGGAGGCCTTTCCCCGTTCTGATGTAGACCCGTAGGGTGAAGACTGGTGGGTCAGTGGGCATGCAGGGTATGCTGGCATGTATGCCACAGGGGGTCCAAGCAAGTTTGCTAGGTAGGTCTCATTTCTCCCTCTTGTTCTCTGTTTCTCTGTCCAGCAAACTGGATGGATGTTATTTCACAGACACAAAAGTGTTACAAAATCCAGCCCCCCCGCCTTTGTTTTTTAAGCAAGATGGCGTCTCCTTTTCAGGCTTGCTGTGGTGGGCTGAGCCATAACCTTACATGGGCGGATCCAGGCTTCATTTCACATAATTCACATTCTTGGCTTCCTGAGTCACTGTCATCATCTAACCTTTCCTGACAGCCAGGAGTGTGTGGGCGTGGATGGACAGGGAATCAGATAAGCCCCATCCATCTGTGCACACATCTGCTCGGGACCCCTTTACCTGATTCTAGAGAAAGCCTTTCACATTTAAAATAACGTGACTAAAAAATTCTTGTGTGAATTTCTTAATCCCTTGCTGGAGTCAGTGGACATTTTTGGACCAGGAGACATATGGCTGCCAAGAAAGGCTGAATCAGAAGACAGGCAGCATCTCTTTAAATCCAAAACCTCTTTAACTGTTGAGTAGAAAATCAGAGTTCAGCATAGTGGCAGATTGTCAAGTTGTTCTCACAGTGAGAATCGTTATCCAAACCTAGTCTTATTCTGCATGCTTTCCTATTTATTCTCTTTAATCTCATGTCTTCTGGGACAGATTCCTCTTCTGCAGTAGACCCAGCCTTATCAAAACAGGAAGCAACTGTGGAAGCTTTCTCTGGGAAAGTAATCCCTGAGTGGCAGATGACTTCTAGGCTTACATTTTACCCCTTTCTCATCTGCCACATGCCCACTCCCTACATCTCCATTCCCTGGTTTGTGTAGAAAGCCATAATAAAGGACAATCCCTGGGAGCTCTTCCAGGGGTCTGCAGTGAGGATGAAGCTGAGGGCGTGTGTTACAGTCCACAGTGGTCACTTGGTGAGGCTCATCTGTGCTTGTCAGGAACTGGCTGGCTTCTATCCCAGGGACCTTGTAAGCTGTCTAACTCGGGCACACTCTCAAAGGCCCAGGGCACAATGCAGGCAACAGGTAAGGCACGTGGAGAAGTGGGGAGCACAGGTAAGGTTTAGAGGGGCAGCTACTTTCGCCTGTCAGGTAGGAAAGAGGCCTAGTGCTGCTGCATCTTCCGATTTTTTTTAAACAAGAGAAGCCAGATGGTCAGGCATCGTGGCTGTCTGTAATCCCAGCACTTTGGGGGCCGAGGTGGGCAGATCACCTGAGGTCAGGAGTTTGAGACCAGCCTGGCCAACATGGTGAAATCCTGTCTCTACTAAAAATACAAAAAATTAGCTGGGTGTGGTGGTGCATGCCTGTAATCCCAGCTACTCGGGAGGCTGAGGCAGGAGAATTGCTTGAACCCGGGAGGCGGAGGTTGCAGTGAGCAGAGATTGTGCCACTGCACTCCAGCCTGAGCAAAAGAGTGGGAGTCCCTCTCAAAAAAAAAAAAGCCAGAAATACATATTTTTTAAAAAATATAAAATATTCCAATTTTTTAAAGGCTGACAGCCAACCAATAACAAACAGACAATACTGCAAAAACCCAAATGGAATATATCTGGGGGCTGCCTTTGGCCCACAAGTCACCCATTTGCAACCTCTGGAAAAGCCTTCCTGAATTGACGCCTAAAGCCATGTTTGTGGTCTCCCCTTAGCAAACTTAGAGGATGCATGGGGTGTATTTTTGATACTTGATCATATTTCAGGGTTCATTTTATATACCCTTGTGTTTCCTTTGCTTCTTCATCATCATTTAATTCTATTAAATGTTATCTCATCCAACTGCATGTATCACCAAAGATGCCTTTTTGGAATAAGAAAGATAAATGAATTTCTTAACTGCAACATACTTGACCTCCCTGTTCTCCCAGGTCCCCACACTGGGCTAGTCTTTAGCGGAGTGCTGATGAGTCTAAGACGATCATGGTAATTCCTTCCCAGGGATTGGTTTTGGCATGCTTATGTGACACAACTCTAACAAATGACATGTAAGAGAAAGTATGGGGGAGGAGTGTACATTGGAAAAGTTTTTTTAATGAAAAAGCTCTTGGGCTCTTTAAACCATTGTGAATCCCAGAGCTAACAGCCCTGGGACTTCCTCCTTCTCCTGGTTAAGTGAGATAACTAGTTTTTCTTATTATTCAAGCTACTTTTATTCAGGTTTTTCTGTTTGTAGCCAAAGCATCTGAGTTGATATAAAAAGGAAATTTCTAGGTCGTTAGCCATGCTCAGCTCACAAGATCAGATAATTTACCTATTCAGAGGGGATAGGCTGACTGCTCCTCAAGGGCCACCCTATTGAGAAGACCAAACTGTAGATTTCCACCTCTGCTGCTATTGCGGGTGGGTTGCGGGAGGCTGCAGGCACATTCCCTCCATAGCATTTACTGATTGCCTGCGTGAAGAATCCTTAATTCCAGTAAGCATGGTGAATGTGAGCAGAAGGAACTAGGTGTATTTTTAAGGACAGCCTCATAGAGTTCTAGAGATGAAAGCTGAAGGAATTTTCCTGAAAAGGACTGGGTAAGTGCATTTTCTTCTCACAACTAGTTAGAGTTCCTAAATTGTTGGGATGATGCCAGGTTTTGTTGATTTTTTTTCTTTTCTTTTTTCTTTTTTGAGATGGAGTTTCACTTTTGTCGTCCAGGCTGGAGTACCGTGGCATGATCTTGGCTCACTGCAACCTCTGTCTCCTGAGTTCAAGCCATTCTCCTGCCTCAGCCTCCCAAGTAGTGGGGATTACAGGTGTGTGCCACCACACCCAACAAGTGTTTCTATTTTTAGTAGAGACAGGGTTTCACCACGTTGGCCAGGCTGATCTTGAACTCCTGACCTTGAGGGATCCGCCTGCCTCTGCCTCCCAAAGTGCTGGGATTATAGGCGTGAGCCACTGCACCCAGCCGATTTTTTTTCTTATGTCAAATATTTGAACCATGTTTAGCTCTCACTTTTCTGCAATAAGCTACGAAATGTGATTTGTGACACCTAGAGATGCACCAAGGGCTCAATAACCCATGAGCCCCCCTAAATGCATGGATAGGACCAGCCTGAGGCAAAGCTGTGATATGGGCCCTCCCATCCCACAGTGTCAGTGGATCCAGATGTGTCACCCTCTGGTCTGGGAGTCCTCTCCCTACCTCTGGAAGAAATGTTGGGTTTCTTCCAACATTTGCCATTTCCTGAGCCCATCAAAGCTACAGAAAGTCCTACTAGCAATAAAGAGGATGGTGTGGTATGAGCCACAGCAGTAGTAGTAATCCTAACCACACCGAGACCTTGTGTGTGTTAGACACTTTAAGTACTCTATCTATAGCAACTCATTTAACTCACAAAAACCTGGGAGGTAAGTTATCCTCATTTGACAGATGAGAGAGCTGGAGCCAAAGTCACATAGCTAGTTGCTGGCAAAGTTGGGATTCAAAACCAGGCAGTCTCATTCTGGGCCTTGTGCCAGATGAATGTACCACTGTCCTCTCAAGTGTTAAGTGATTACTCCTGGGGATGGGGAGAGGGGTAGGGGGACTTTTTAAACATTTTTAAACATGCACTAATTTTAGCTGACTTAAAAATGTTAGACATGACAGCCGGCACACACTCTTGGGAGTTCGTGTCTAAAGACTGCACCTTAACATCTGCTATGATAGCACTCATAGCCCATCTTCCCACATGGCTTCTGAAAAACCACTACCATTGTTTCCATTGATGAGACCCAGGAAGAGAGGAAATCGAGGATGGATTTTATGGTTACAGTTTGGGGGCCTTTATGTGGTTCCTGGACAACCTTGGCTAGAACACCCCTGGCTTTAGGGGGATGGTAGTGGAGAATTAGTCAAGTAAAGACACATGAAATGTGGAATTATGCAATTTCTAATTCTTGGGCAGGGTGTTTATCTTGGCTCTTAGACTGCAGAGTTCATAACTCAAGAGTAGAGCTACTGATAGATTTTTACAAAGTGATTATCTGATTTTCTTGGTTTTGATGTCTTTCATCAGTTAGGTGTCAATGGCTACCTATGCTCTGGTTACTATGGTTGCATAACAATTACCTCCCCCCGCATCCCCATTCCCAAACATAGTGGCGTAAAACAGCCATGTATTAGGCTCACACATTCTGTGGGTCAGGAATTTGATCAGGGCAGAGGAATTCTATGGAGCAGAGACAAGAGGATGGCTGGCTTGACTCTACTCCACAGCGTCTGGGGCCTCAGCTGAAAGCCCTGAAGACTGCAGGCTAGAATCTTCTGAAGGTTTGTCCATTCACATGTCTGGTGGTGGATGCTGGCTGTTGGCTGAGGTCATCAGCCCCTCCCCATGTGGCCTCTCCACTTGGACTTGTTTGGACTTCGTCGCTGCATGTTGGCTGGAAAGCGAGCACTGGGAGGGCTTGGAGAGGGAGGAGAGGTGGAAAGCAATGCAAGCAGTGAATGGAGGCTCTGACCTTTTTGGGATCTAGCCTCTGAAGTCACGGAGCATCAGTCACTTCCACCATTCTTCAGTGAGTTGAGCAGCCATAGGCTTGTCCCTAGATTCAAGTGGAGGAAAAACAGAGGCCACCTCTCAGTGGGTGGGCACCAGTCACTTTATAGGAAGAGCTTGTGGAATGAAATAGTAATCTCCATCTTTGGAAAATGCAATCTACCCCTCATAGGATGATGGCATCAGTGGCAATAATGGCAGCAGCTGCAGAATAAGCCTTAACTGTGCTTCCCACATGTACCAGAGAGACCCCCCACCCCCTCCATTATAGTTTAGAAAAGACTCCTCACGCTAGTTTCGACAGTTACCTACCCTATATCCCGTTCCACAGAGCCTTGTTTGGAGCCAGTTAATTGGAGAAACTCATCTCTGTTAATGGGTGCTAATGGGTTACTCATCCCATGAGACCTAACTATAGGTAATGAGGATCTGCCTTCTGGAGACAGGATTACTTATCCTGGGTGACTTAACAATGGCCGTAGAAGAAGGGAGTGGGTACAAATGGCTCTCTTTTGGTGCCACTCAGCTCACATTGTGTGGGCAGACACCTGGCTCCAAACTGCAAGCCAGGATCCATATGACAGCTCAATTAATGCAAGATTGCTGGGTGCAGCTATCCACTACAAGATAAGCTTAGGTAAGTCATTTATTTCCTGGTTCAAAAATGTCCCTTTTGACCTGGAAAACTGATGTTAAAAAATTGTGTTTAACTGGTAGAACTAAAATGATTTTTATTCTCTGCTTTTCTCTATTTTCTAATTTTTTCATGAGTAATATTATCCTTACAATACAAGTAAAATAATTGTTTTTAAAATTTTTCATCAGGAAGGAAAGCAGGAGAGAGACCTGGGCCCTGACCTTCCTTTGTCACCATCAGCTTGTGACATCTTCTCAGGCCAGCCCTAGCCAACTCTGTGACTGTTTCCACAGGTGTCGATGTTGGCATCATGTCTAACTTCTGCTGCTTCTCAAGGTCGCCACGATCATCTTTAGTGAGCAGATGTAAAGTATTTGTAAAAAGGCATCATGCAAAAACAAAGTTCATTGTTATTCATCCTTTTCCTTCGCAAATAAACTAGACTTCTTTAAAACATTAAAGCAAAGTGAGGCCAAGCTGTTTACTTGTTTACCCTAACATGAAGGGCCACTGCAAAGCCTGAGGCTCAAAGGTAAGATTCACAGCCAGGTGCAGTGCCTCCCGCCTGTAATCCCAGCACTTTGGGAGGCCAAGGCAGGAGGATTACTTGAGGCCAGGAGTTCGAGACCAGCCTGGGCAACATAGTGAGACCCTGTCTCTACAAAAATAAAAAAAATTAGCCAGGCATGGTGGTGAGCGCCTGTAGTTTCCAGCTACTCAGGAGGCAGAGGTGGGAGGATCACTTGAGCCCAAGAATTTAAGGTTGCAGTGAGCCATGATTGCACCACTGCATTCTAGCCTGGTGACAGAGTGAGACCTCATCTCAAAAAAGGTAGGATTCACAACATGTTTTGAAATCCTACAGAGTTCCTGAAGTCACACACACACACACACACACACACACACACACACACACTAGATGTGATATGTGGTTAATGGAAAAATAGCATCAGAGACACCGCATTCATTAACAGAAATGAATTTCGTTTGGCATTTCTTCTTTGGTCTTCTTGATATCTATCTTATAGCTATATGCAGCACCTGTGGGCTGATAAATAATGTAGTCAAAGAATTCTGCAAATCCAGAAAGGTCACTGTTTATACATCATCTGTCTGTCAAGTAAAATTCTTGGTTCAAAGCAAAAAAGCAAGTTTATTTTGGGAATTGGTAACTTGGAATAACAGCTGCAAAAAGAAATGAGAAATAAAGACCCATCACTTAATTCTTTTTCTAAATATTCATCTGAAGCCCAAATTTCATCAAATTTGATTGGTTTTAAGGAGAAAAATCTTGCCAGATGGAAACATGAAGATTGGAAAAGCAACAGAACTTGGAATTCAGAACTGTGGGGGATTTATAGAAGCATTTGTTAACAACTGAGGATATGCACAGCCTGGGTGGGTGTCAGCTCAACTGTGTGACCTGGTGTCCCCAGCCCAGCCATCCTTGTCTGCACAGCTGAGGAGGTTAATGATGATGGAGAGACTTAGGGGTACTCCCCGCACTCTCTCCTGAGATCCCAGAGCAATCCTGATTGCGGCCGTAAATATTTATGTAGAACCATCGCTTCTCGCCTCCAAGCTGGGAATGACTTCGCATTGAACTTCAGCCCTGCCTGCCCCAGATTGACTGTGGCTTCCTGAATCTTACATTGCAGCAGCTCCTTCCTGCCCACTTTCTCCCTGTGCTATCAGGGTGACCTGCAGCAAATGTTCTCACACAGAATCCTCAAACAACCTCCAGCACAAGGCAGGTGATACCCTCGTTCTCCCATGGGGAAACTCCAGCCTAGAGGTCAGGGGACTTGACAAAAGCACACATGAATGGTAGAGCCAAGCCTGCCTGTCTGCAAATTCCTACTTTTGGTCTCTCTGCTGCCCTTTCAGCCCTGCCCCCAGGCTTCAGTTTGGGAGGCCCCTCATCTGCGCCTCACCCCCAGTGCCTCTGTCCTCACCTGTGCAGTGCTGGTTTGCAGGTTAACACCTGCAGGCTCCTCTGGGGCACATTACTCTTGCTTGCTGTGTTCTGTGGCCACCACGCTACCTTGGTTCTGGGGCTTGGCTGTTTCGAGGGTAGAATCTCTGAATGTCAGGAAATTCAGTCTTGAAAAATTTCCGCTTTGCTGGTAAAAGGAACGCCTCCATTCTTTTCTCAGCTCAAGCAAACGTAGATCACTGTCAGGGAACACAGTATCAGCAATTTCCCCTTCTCTTCAGAGCATGGGACTGGACTGGAGATCCCATCTTTGGCTTCAATATTAATATCCAAGGAGTTACCACTTCCTTTCTAAACAAGGGATGCGGCCTTTGGAGGATGGTGCCCTGATCTTGGAAGAGCCAGGTTACCCATGTTTACAGGGACTCTGTCAAATGAAAAGGTGAAGACCTCAGGCACAGAAAAGCTCCTGCTCCAGGCTACACTGATCTTTCCTAACCTCCTCAAACACAGCAGTCCTGGAGGGAAGCTAAGCAAAGACAGGCCTGCCTCGTAGTTTTTTTCAAACCCATTCGTTTGATTTGGTTTTGATTAGAGTAGGCTAGTCAACAATGAGCAAAGCCTTTCACAAAAGCCAAAAACATATGGAAATTCCAAATTGGTGTTTAAAATTCAAAATTTGGCCCAAGAATCTTACTCTACAAGAAAGAAATCTGCATTTGTATATTCTTTCTCAGTTACTCGAGAACAGACTTCCGTATATTCTAATCAAAGGCCTTGGGTCCCAGAGGCTGTGTTGGTCTGGTTCCTGACAGCCCTTGAATTCCAGCTTCTAATCTTTTGCAGATCTCACTATGTGCAGACTAAACTAGAGATGTCTTCAAAGGCAGCTCTCTAGACTTGTATGTGCTGGCTGTTTTCTGGGCTCAAGTTCATGCCATGATTGTCCGACCCATCTTCCCTGGAGAGGCAGATTTCTTCCATTCCAGTCTTTAATCATTATCTGTGTTAGGCTTGACCAACCTTTCTGAAGGACAATTGATTTTAAATAGTAGTCACAGGCTTAAGTATACTCTACAAAGCAGATTTTTATTACACTGTAGTGAAAGGGCACACATAAAAGTGCATGTGAATCACAGAAGGCAGGCGAAAGAAGGGGGTCAGCTCAGGACAGGAAGAGAATAAATTTGTCCACAAATTACATAATCCACAAATTACATAATACATTAGCAAGTAACACATTCGATCCCAAACTCTCAGGGAGAAAAAAGTAATTCGTTTTCATGTTCCCTTGTTTTATGTTTTCTTCTTAAATATTGAAAATGAGTTGTGATGAAAAGTCAAATGGCTTTAAACCCATGATCAATATCCATACTTGGAGACAATATTAAAACAAGCGATTTTAAAACAAGACAATATTAAAACAAGACAATGTTAAAACAAGAAAGACTATTCTCCATTTCATTTCTCTTGTGATACTGTGACTGTAACTGCCATTGCTAACTAAAACATTTGGGTTGGCTTTCTCACATTTTAAAGCTCTTCTTATTTCTTTTGTCACCCCAACAACTCTGTGACTCCCATTTCAATGATCCCTGCTCCAGAGATGAGTAAACTCATTAGTTTATCACTATGCAGAGAAAGGGGTCTGAAATCTGCACTATGTGATGTGGATACTGACTGGGATTTGCGGATCGATGCCCTCTACATTTCTATCCTCAGATCCTGTAGAAAATAACTAGCTCACAATGCACATGGCAGTCATCAAATTCTGTTGTGGTTGCCTGTTGCTACATAACAAACTACCCCCAAATTTAGAGGACTAACACTACAATCACTTTCTTCTGTCTCAGTTTTATAGATCAGGAATTTAGGGAGGACTTGGCTGCAGCCTGTGATATAGATAGGGAACATTCAGTGGCTATCAGCTGGCAGCTGGTCTGTCTGGAGGGTCAGGCCACACACACACCTGGTGCCTTGGTAGGGACAGCTGGAAGGCAATGCTCAGCTGAGCCCTTCTTCTTCTCCCAGGAGAGCCTCTCCATGTTGTCTCTCCAGCAAAGCAGTTGAGCTTCTTTTATGGAGGGCTCCCAGAGCCCGTGCTCTGAGCAACAGGAAATGAAAGTTTCCTGACTCTTAAAGCCTGGACCTGATCAAAACACTCACAGAACCTGCCTAGATTTAAGGTGAATGGCAAATTTATATAATGTCTGCACAGCTTCATATAAACAGGGAAGGTCCAAAACTGATACCATTTGATGATGACTACATAGCTATTTGTGAATGGAGGCTCACAGTTTTGAGAAAGTTCCATATTCGAGAGAGAAAAGAGCGGCAATGTTATCTCATCTGAGGCCCCAAATTCCTACTCTCCATTGAATGACTAGCCCTGGATTTCCCAGAGCACAGTTTATGCGACTGTCAACTGTCCACACCCAGGAAGATCTAAAAAGAAGAGACAGTTCTGAGGTGATTTGTGAGGCCTAGATTTCCAACAGCTCTTTCTTCCCCTGTGGTAGGCAGGCTGGTCGTGGAGGCAGGGGGAAGAATGCTACTGTTGCATGACAAACTACCCCAAAACTCAGAGGCTTAGACTTCATTCCCTAAACTTAGGAATATTACCATATTTAGCAAAAGGGGCTTTGCAGATGTGATTAAGTGAAGGATTTTGAGATGGAGAGATAACCCTGGATCATTGGGCATACCCAATATAGTCACAAGGGCCCGTGTAATAGGGAGGCAGGAGAACAGAGTGGGTAGCAGGAGATGAGAGGTGGGGAGCAAGAGGTCTGAGTGAGAGGAGGAAGAGGCCAGGAGCCAAGGAACATGGGCGGCCTCTAGAAACTGGGAGGCAAAGAACAGAGTCTCCACTGGAGCCTCCAGAAGGAACTGCTGACACCTTGGTTTTAGCCCCGTGAGACTCACTGCAGACTTCTGACTTCCAGAACTGTAAGATTAAAAGTGCGTGTGGCTTGAAGTCACTAACTTTTATGGTAATTTGTTACAGCAACAACAGGAAACCAATTTACTCTCCTAAAACACCGTGAATAAGTTACCTATATAGCATCTCATGGTATTTATATTGCACAGGGGTTGACCTAATAAAGTGCAACAGAGCCTCTTCCGCCCAGAGATAAACTAGGATTCTGCATCCCACCTCCGGCTAAATCCCTGTGAACACATGGTTCGATTTTTGTTCATCCTGCCTTTGTAAGTGAACGGCTTCCAGGGAAAAGAGTTAAAAGTAACCAGGAGTTAAAGGCCATCTTCTAATGACTGAGGGAGCTAGTAACAGTGAATTTTGCTTTTTTTAAACTTCTAAACTTGAAAGAGTGGTTTAACTAGGGAGGTCTCTTTTAAGGACAAGGCCACTAAACCTCGAGTAGATTTCTTTCTTTGCTTTTCTTAGAGGTGGGGTCTTGCTATGTTGCCCAGGCTGGAGTGCAGTAGCTATTCACAAGCACAATCATAACGCACCACAGCCTCGAACTCCTGGGCCCAAGTGATCCTCCCACTGCAGCCTTCCAAGTAGCTGGGGCTACAGTCACGCACTACCATTCCCAGTATGAATGGGTTTCTTAAGAATTATCCAGATAATTCAGACTTAATGTCTCATATTAGAGAATAAAACTCAACTAATATCTTTTTTAACAGGGAAATAATGTAAAAATGTTTACATTATTACACACTACAATAATAATGTACTAATGTTTATTTACTTTTGTCAAGTACTTTCACAGACCACTCTCCATGAATGTTAAGCATCATGACAAGTAAGCTTGTCTTCCTTATAAGAGAGACTGGGAAGTGGAGACTCAGAAAAATTCAGCAACTCACGGAACTCCCACACTAAGTTGTGAAGGGACTGATCTTGGATTTGAGTCTAAGCCCGAGTTCCAAGTGCCTCCCCTTAAACCTCTCAGGTCAAGGCCAAAGGCAAATGTTCCTACCAAGCTCCCTGCTCCTCACCCAGCAAGAAGGGATTAGATAACTGAAGAGGGTTAAATCAAAAATCAGTAAGACATTTGCCTATATCAGACACCAACCTGACCTCAGTTTAAGAGAACTGTCCTTTGAAGGCCAGGTGCAGTGGCTCATGCCTGTAATCCCAGCACTTTGGGAGGCCGAGGAGGGTGGATCACCTGAGGTCAGGAGTTCGAGACCAGCCTGACAAACATGGTGAAACTCTGCCTCTACTAAAAATACAAAAATTAGCTGGGCGTGGTGGCAGGTTCCTGTAATCCCAGCTACTTGGGAGGCTGAGGCAGGAGAATGGCTTAAACCCAGGAGGCGGAGGTTGCAGTGAGCCAAGATCATGCCATTGCACTCCAGCATGGGTGACAAGAGTGAAACTCCATCTCAAACAAAACAAAACAAAAAACAAACAAAACAAAAGGAACTGGCCTTTGGGACACACGGGACATATGAATATAAGCTAATATGATGGTAGATGGGAAAGGCACGGTGGTTAAAAAAAAAAAGCCCTTATCAGTTAAAGACATGCTTCTCATGTATTTATGGGTAAAATGACAAGTTTGAAACTCTCTAGTCCCATTTCCCAAAGTGATGAAGAGAGATGATGTAAGATTGGCAGCCTGTTGATACATTTCGAAGTTGGGTGATGGAGCGTGTGGGTTTTACTTTAGTATTCATTCTCCCTCTGTGTGTGTTTTAGATTTTTCATGATTAAAAGTAAAGAAGAAGTGCCGGGCATGGTGGCTCACTCCTGTAATCTCAGCACTTTGGGAGGCTGAGGCGGGCGGATCACCTCAGGTCGGGAGTTGGAGACCAACCTGACCAACATGGAGAAACCCCGCCTCTACTAAAAATACAAAAATTAGCTGGGCGTGGTGGCGCATGCTTGTAATCCCAGCTACTTGGAAGGCTGAGGCAGGAGAATCACTTGAACCTGGGAGGTGGAGGTTGTGGTGAGCCGAGATTGCCTTCCAGCCTGGGCTACGAGAGTGAAACTCCATCTAAAAAAAAAAAAGGAAGAGAGAGAACTGTGACCTCGGGTACCAGGACAAATACCAAGGAGATCTCACTAGAGAGGGTTCTCTCTCCTTAGCATGTCTGTCCTTGGTCTAGATCCTCAGACTGGCCTCCCTGAGCATTTCCGAGTCTGAGAGCAAACTGCCTGCAAGCACTGCCTGAGGAGGACGATGTGACCAGCTGCCCTGGTGAGCATTTCAGATGAGGAAAGACCATTTCCAGCTTGCTTGAAAGAGAAACAAGGAAATGCTCAGGGGACAGCCAAGCTGCATCTATCACCACCTCTCATTCTGGCACCTAGGGAGATGGGACCCAGGTGCCCCGAGAAAGACTGACAGAACAAGGCGTGGGAGCTGAAGGCCAAGGGCTGGAATCCATCGGGCTCTGAGATCATGGCTCTACTCCTTCATCAGCTTCAGAATCCAAGACCTCCCTTTCCTTTAAGATTCTTGATAAATGCCAGAGCAGAAATGGGAGAGGCAGGAAGTTCAGGTTCAAGGTCAGAAGAGGTGGTGGTGTGGGATTAGCAACACCTGGCCAGTCACCTGAATTTATCTGGAGAGAAAAACAGGGTTGCTCCCTTTCCTAATGTGGCAGGATAGTAGGACAGCCCTTGCTCCCCAGGGGCCCCTGGAAATGAATTCCAGTGGGCCTAGGAGAGGGAAGTGGCCATGTTTCCCTCCACTCTTCAGAGAAGTAAGACAATTCGCCAGCCTAGAGCAGTGTCAGAGCATAGGGTGATTCCTAGTTTGCTGGCTGATCTCTGCTGCCCAGCTGGATTGTGTTTCAATCAGCAACAGAGTCCCAGGCACTGTTTTGCTCTTCTGAATAGCAGAAACACTTCATGCAGCTACAGGATAATTTCCTAACAAGTGCATGATTTCCTGCTTAGATACTTAGAGTGAATAGCTCTCAACCCTGACCGCACATTCAGGTCACCCAGGACAGTTAAAAGCACCCCAGAGCCCGGAAATCACCCCTGATCAGGTCAGCATTCCTTGGGTGGGCCTCGGACACCAGGGTTAGAAAAGTTCCCCAGGTGATTCTAATGTGCGCCGAAGGTTGGAACCAGCTGTTTAGAATCATTCAGGCCTCTGCTGACATGTCACCTCCCGCAAAAATGCTTTCCCCAACCAGCCAGTTTCAAAGAGCCTGCTTATTTTTTTTCTGCTAACAGATATTACATGACAGAGTTATTTGTGTGTTTGTGTTGTCTGACTGCTCAATTAGAAAGTTCTGCATGGGCAGGGGCATCAGTGAACCATCTGTGTTGTTTGCCACCGTATCCCGGTACCCAGAACTGAGCCGGCAGAGAGGAAGCACGGTCTGAATCGTGGCTGAGCAAATGAATACATGACCAAGAGGCGGTTTTTATACATTTTATGATCCATTCACAGGCTTGTGGTGGATGAATAATGTTTGTAAGATTGCAGGAGAGTGTGTCAGAATGGAGACTGTCCCTAACTCCAGGCTCTGGGGGGAGAGCACCCACCCTTCTGTTAGGGGGTTGTAAAATCCCTCAAAAATCACACTAGATCGCCCCGCAGAGTGCGGTCCACAGCGCCATCTGCTGCTCAAAACATAGAACTGGGTTTATTTGTCTAAGATCTGGAAGGGGTGCTTCAAAGTGTCTCCCCTAGAAAAGGAGCCACAGGCAAGCCTCTTCCTGGACACAGCCAACAGTTTGGGTGTACACCATCGTGTGTGTGGGTGTGAGTGTGTGTCTGTTTGTGCATATGTGTGCGTGCTTGTAAACAGAGACAGTGATTGAGATTTACCTAAAGCACAAATGCAAAACCAAATTCAACCACTCTTTTAGGATTGACCCAAGCAGTGAAGAATCTCTGGGTCAGGGCCAGAGAAGTCAAACCTAAGAATCTTGAAATAACTCCAACAAGTAAAAAATGCCCAGCGTGAAATGAGTGGGAGATTCCACTCTCTGTCTCTCCCAACATCTGCTGCTTTGGGACCATACCGAGGTGACCACATAAAGGGCTGTTTGGTGGTCTTTGATCAGTTCCTGGAGCTAAAATGACAAGAGGTCCCAGCTGTTAGAAGAGCTATTCCAAGTACTTAAGCAGGCTTCCAAATGCTTACCCTATGTTCATTAAGCTTTAGACTGGTTTGTTGTTTTTATACTGTAACCCAATCTTTAGAATGAAAGCTTCATACTCTCTGTCTGTCTGTGTCTCTCTCTCTCACACACCCTACACATGTACACATGCAAGATTTAATATATTTGGAAGCTTCTCCTTGACCCTTACAAAAATAATGTAGTCTATTTCAACTTGAAAATATTGGAGAAGTCCAGAGATAATCCCTGGGGGAGGTGAGGTTATTTAACCTGGAGAGGAGAAAGTTGATTTAATAAAATCTTCAAGTGAAGAGCAGGTCTTGATTAGGTGGGCGTAGGACTAAAAGATGTGTGGGCTACTTACACCATAGGGGCTCCCCTTTATGGAGTTCTATGCAGAAGATACCATGATATCCTGTGATAAACATGCTGCCCTGAGTGACAGCCAGTCATGCTTAAGAGAGTTCTAAGGTCTCCCAAGGACCCTTATGCCAAATATGGGCACCAGCTGTTCTCCAAAGTACAGAGGTGAAAACAAAGAAAACTGGCTTACACTATGGCTTGCGGAAATAAACCAAACATCAAGAATTTCTCAACAGTGAATTATTATGTTCTAGACCAAGCCATGGAGAAAACGTATAAATATCCTTTTTATTGGTGACTCGTTTCAAGATAGGACACATTCTTATCTGAGACTGCTGGTGTCTGATATTTTCAGGAATTGGAGGCAGTGAATATAAGAAGTGATTTCTGTGGTCATTCAGCAAATATTTAATGAGAACCTGGTCTCTATCAGGCCCGGTCATGGTTCCTGGGGAGAATTCAGGCTTGTATACGACCTGGTCCTGCCCCTCTGGGAAGATGGGGTGAGGATGGGAGGAGCAGTGAGAAAGACGCAAAGAGACACCAGACACCCTAGAGAGGTTGTTTCTCATGGGGCTGACCAGGCTGTGCTTGAGTTGAGCCTTGGAAGGATGGGTTGGATTTTGTTTGATGGGACAGCGGGGAGTGAGGCAAGGCCGGTGCAGCCAGGCCAAAGCGACTCTGAGAGTGAAGACCCAGTCTTAGGAATCCACAAGTCAAGTCTGAGGGATGGTGGGTCATTTGGGTTGGAGCAGATGTGTGTAGGGGGCAGTGGTGATAGATAAATAGAGAAAGGTAGTTGTGGGTGACCTCAAATGCCAAACTAAGGAATTCAGACTTTGTTCTGTGAGCAACAGGATGTTAGTTAGGACCTTTAAGATGCAAGTGGCCTAAAGAAATTGTGCGTTCTGAGCCTATGGTTTATGCTGCTGGGAGTCACAGGGATCCCCCCTGAGTCCTAGAAAATCTAGGAACAGCTAAGGGGGAGATTGCTGGTTCCTTTTTCAGAAGAAAATGTAGTTATTCCATGGAAGATGCCAAGTTCCACCAAACATGCTTGAAACGCCACTCAGGGGACGTAACCTAAACAGCATCACCTTACAGTAGCATCAGTAGACTTCCACCTTATTGTGTTTATAAGTCATAATCCTATCCAGACAATAGCCCTGCTATTCTACAGACTAAGAGGTGTACAAACCTCTAGCTGTTTTTCCAGGAGGAATACCCTTCCTTGGTAATTTTGAGCATTCGTCTCAAAATAATTTGAGTGTGCTTTATCTCCTTTATTTTAGATTTTTACCTACACTGTATTCATTCCTTATGATTGGCCTAGTGTTATTTGGAGGCCTTTTAAAAACTGAAATCCTTCTGGTATTTCTGGGATAAGAGAAGCAAAGTGATTAAAGTTGGACTCTTGAGTCAAACTTCCTGAAAACATATTGACCGTAGGCAAATTACTCACCCTCCCTCTCTAGGCCTCGATTTCCTCATCTGTAAAATGGGGGTAGCAATGGTGCTTACTACCTGATTGGGTTGTGAGGACCAAGTGGTGTGATACCTGTAAGATGATTAGAAGAGTGCCCAACACTAACGTATACTGGAAGCCAAGTACGTGCTATTTCCATCACTTTACTTTCCGTACTTGGGTCAAAGTTGGCCTCTGTTAACACCACATCTGGCTCTCGGCTGGCTTAGCCTCTGATTCTTGTAACAACAGCCCTTTCTTTCCTGGCCCTGCCACCTCCTAGACCTCAGGTCCCGCCCTCCCCCTTTACTCTCCATACTCAACGACACTGAACTCTGCTTCCCAGACACATTGTGCCTCTTCATGTGTCAATGACTCTGCACATGGCATTTCTGGGGCTTTTTACATCTCCTCTCCATTCTTTAAACCCAGCACAGGGGTCACCTGCCCCGAGAAGACTCCCCTGCTGTCCACACTGGCTCCCATCATGCCCCTGCCCACCCCAAGGAGAGCAAGCGCCTGCCTTCTGTGACGGCTGGACCTGCTCATATTTCTGTCTCTGTGTCCACTGCCCTGGTGGGTAGTTACTTGTTCACAGGCTTTTCTCCCTCGCTGTGCTGGAGGCCCCTGAAGACCAAGACCTTGTCTTACTCATGTGTGTAACACCAGGCATGTAACACCAGGCATTGTAACACCAGGCATGACGTGAGCTAGAGCAGGGGCCGAGTGAGGGTTTGCTCGGTTGAACTAAGTGGGGCTGAGAAGATTCAAGAGCCTGCTTGGAAGTGCCAGATGTGTAACAGATGCTGTCTGGTGCTTTGTGGGAACACACTACCTCAATAAGTAGCATTCCATAGAGCTCAAGGTCTAGTTAGGGAGTCCATAGGCTGTAGGTGACAAAGGCCAAAGGGAGTCAAAGAACAAAATAATGGAGAGCTGGTAAATATCAAGTCCAAGTGCTGAGGATGGGATGGGGTGAATTTGAGTCTAGAAATAAGGGAAGCAAAAGACCCAGATTTGAGGAAGGAAGAGGGAGGGTGAGGCAGGGTGGGCAGGGAAAGGCAGGGGGCTCAGGCATTCCAGGCTGAGGGCAGGCCTTGGAGAGCCTTGCATATCTCAGAGATGCACCTTCATGCCCTAGGTGGGGCAATAGTCTGCGAGAAGGGCCTGATGAAGGAGGAGCTTCGAGGTAAGAACTAAGTGGGGAAAACCACAGATTCTTGGCCAAGGGACCTTCATAATACATGACTTATTCTGCTAGTTCTTTTAACATGAGCCTTTAATACTTTTTTGTGAAATGAATAAGCAAGGGAGGAAGCTAGATGTGGAAGAAGGAAGATGAGCTGTGGACTTAGTCACCTGGGTTTGAATCTTGGAGTCACTACCTGCTGGTTCTGTGATGTAAGCATGTTCCCAATCTTCTACAAGCCTCAGTGTCCTCATCTGTGAACTGGGGATGACACATGCTTCATTTTGGGGTGGGGTCAGCTTTATTTAGGTATAATTTACATACAGTAAATATTCACCAATTTTAAGTGTCCCCAATTAAGTGATTTTTTGAAATTATGTTGTTGTGTAACTACCATCACAGTAAAGATATTAAATTTTTACATCACCCTCAAAAATGTCCTTATGTCCCTTGCAGTCAATCCCCTTCTCCCACTCCTGGCCCCTAGCAACCAAAGGTCTGCTTTCCATTACCATCATCTTGCAATTTCTAGACTTTCATACACATGGAACCATGCTGTTATAATCTTTATGACAACCTTTTTTTTAACTTCACATGATGCTTTTGAAATTCACCTATGTTGTTGCTATTATTGAGTTCCTTTCTTTTTTGCTGAGTAGTTTTCTATTTTATGAATATCATACAATATGTTTTTCTGTTCATCCATTGGTGGACATTTAGGTTGGTGTCAGTTTTTACCTACTATAAATAAAGCTACTATGAGTATTGGTGCATAAGTCTTTGGGCAGATTAATATTTTCATTTCTTTTGGATAAATACCTGGGAGTCAAAGTGTGGGGCATACGGCAGCCTTTGTTTAAAAAACTACCGATCTGTTTTTTAAAATGGCTACACCGTTTTACATTCTTACCAGCACAGCCTGAGAGTGCCAGTTCTCCAGATCCTCGCTGACATTTGATATTATGTGTCTTCTAAAATTGTAGCTATTCTAGTGACTGTACAGTGGTAATTTATTGTAGTTTTAATTTTCAAGATTTTCTGATAACATTTTTTAATGTAGGTAGTGGCAATTCGTATCTTCTTTGGTGTAGTGTCTGTTCAAATAGTTTGCCAATTTTTTACCTAAATTGATTGGTTTATTTTCTTAATATTTTCGAGTGGTAAACGTTTATTATATATGATTGATCCTTGAACAATGGGTTAGGGGCACCAACACCCCCCCACTCCTGCAGTTGAAATTCCACATATAACTTTTGACACCCCCAAAACTTAACTAATAGCCTACTGTTAACTGGAAGCCTTACCGCTAACATAAATAATTGATTTACACATATTTTGTATGTTATACGTATTATATACTGTATTCTTACAATAAAGCTAGCTAGAGAAAAGAAAGTGTTATTAGGAAAATCATAAAGAAGATAAAATACATTTACACTACTGTACCGTATTTATCGATACCGTAAGTTTCTATTGTCTGTTTACAAGATGAATCCTCTGTCTAAAATGGCAACTGCAGCTACAAGCCTCAATCTATGGTACATCAAGAAACTCAGTCTTTTCCTGTACTGACATGACTTTTCCTGCTTCTTGGGAGCACTTCCAACATCACTGGTGGCACTTCCTACTTGTCCCATGGTGTTATTCAAGGATTACAGTATTACAATAAACACAATGAAAAATACCTGAGAACCAACAAAGATCACTTTTTATTTGGATGTGCAGCTTACTGGAGAGACGAACTGCCCACATGGAGATGAATAGCTTACATGACATGTTAAGTGGATATTCTTAAAACGTAAGCTTCACGACAATAACAACAGGAGGTGCCTATGAAGTTATTACGATAGCACAGGATGTACAGGTTAATTTTATGCAGTTCTGATGTAATAATGCATCTTTATGTTTGTTTCCATTTCTTTTGACTGCGAATGGTGCCACGTACAGTCCGTGTTTATGTGTGTGTAAGTTTCGTTAACTTTTAACTTTATATGAAAGATTTGTGTATATTTTATGGTAGTCAATGATAAAATAGACTAGTGTCTACATACATTTTATGCATTCATGACATACCTAACTTTTTCTTAATTTTGATATTTCTAGGCTGCACAGTTCATCTTTGAATTTTTTCAAATTATTGCAAATCTACAAAAAGTTTTTCAATATATGTATTGAAAAATATCCATGTAGTGTTACAGCTCTTTTAGAATTTGTCTAGCAGGTTTCCCAGTATTCACCGGAAAGCTCCAAGAAAAAATGAAAGAAAGAAAGAAAAGAAAGAAAGGAAGATAGGAAGGAAGGAAGGAAGGAAAGAGAGAGAGAAAGAAAGAAGAAAAGAAGGAAAGAAAGAAAGAGAAAGAAAGAAAGAAAGAAAGAAAGAAAGAAAGAAAGAAAGAAAGAAAGAAACAAAGAAAAGAGAAAAAGATCCTCCAGCCTCAGCCTCCCAAGTAGCTAGGCTTACAGGTATGAGCTGCCATATCTGGCAAACTTTTTAAAAAAAGTTTTAAAAAATACTTTTTAAAATTAAATTTCTCTCTGCATTTCATTTTGCATAATTTCTATTGTTTTGTCTTTTTTCTATTCTTTTGCCTCCATTTTGTAGAGATGGGGTCTTGTTATGTTACCCAGGCTGGTCTCAAACTCCTGGCCTCAAGTGATCCTCCTTCCTTGGCCTCCCAAGGTTTTGGGATTACAGGCATGAGCCACCTTGCTTGGCCTTTTTCCATTTTTAAACAGTGTCTTTTGAAGAACTAAAGTTATTAATTTTAATGAAGTCCAGTTTATTAATTTTTTCTTTTGTACTTCAGGCTTCTTATGTTCGATTTGAGAAATGTTTCCCAAGCCTAAGTCACAGAGATTTTCTTGTGTTCTCTTCTGAAAGTTGTATGTTATCTTACCCTTAGCTCTATGGTTCGTTCAGAGTTAGTCTTTCTGTATGGTCTGATATAAGGGTCAAGATTTATTTTCTTACATATGGATCACTTGGATAACTAACTGTTCCAGGACTATGTATTGAAAAGATTATTCTTTCCTTACTTAATTACCTTGGCCTTTTAATTACTTTGGCCTTTATTTATTTATTTATTTATTTAGTCAAAAGCCAATTCACCACATATGAATGAGACTATCTCTGGACTCTCTGCTCTATTGACCTATATGATTGTCTTTACACAAATACCACTCTCTCCATTGTTATATAGTTCTATTGCATGTACTGAAATCAAATAATATAACTCATTCCACAGTAACCTTCTTTTTCAAAATTGCTTTACATGTTTTAGGTCCTTTGCATTTTCACATACATTCTAGACCTAGTTTGTCAATTTCTACAAAAAGCCTGGGGTTTTGATTGGAACTATATTGAACCTATGTATCAATTTGGGGAGAATGGACAGATAACAATATTGAGTTTTCTGACCCATGAATAGGACATATCTCTCTTTCTTTAATTTCCCTCAGCAATGCTTTTTGGTTTTTAATGTATGTCTTGTACATATTTTATAAAATTTAACCAAGGAATTTAATACCTCTCTCTGCTCTTCATATGGCATTCCATGTACATGTGTTTATTACATGTAAATGTAATTGTTATTACAAGTAACGACGTGTAAATGTAATTGTAGTTACAAGGTCATTTTATATTGTCTTACAGGTCACTGATACTCAGTTCTTATTATTTTTGTTTGTTTGTTTTTTGAGACAGGGTCTTGTTCTGTCACCCAGGCTACAGCACAGTGGCCCAGTCAGGGCTTACTGCAGCCTTGACCTCCCGGACTCAATCAATCCACCTGCCTCAGCCTCCTGAGTAGCTGGGACTACAGGCGCACATCACCACACCCAGCTAATTTTTGTATTTTATTTTTTGAAGAGATGAGGTTTTGCTATGTTGCCCAGGCTGGTTTCCACCTCCTGGGCTCAAGTGATCTGCCTGCCTTGGCCCCCAAAGTGCTGAGATTATAGGCCTGACCCACTGTGCCCAGTTCTTATATACTTTTTAAAATCGTATTTCTCTCTGGGTTTCATTTTGTGTGATTTCTATTGTTCTGTCTTCAAAGACACTAGTATTTACTTCTCCAATGTCTAATCTGCTATTAATCCAAGCCAGTGTTTTTTCTTTTCTGATAATGTATTTTTCGTCTATAAGAAGTTCTATTTATGTCCTTTATGTGTATTTAATTTCTCTCCTCATGATGTTCAGATTTTCCTCTAACTTTTTGAACATATGAAGTATATTTATAATATCTCATTTAACATCTGTGTATGCTAATTTAGTTCTATATCTGTTTCATTTGATTGTTTTTTCCTTCTGTCTATGGGTTGTATTTTCCTGCTTCTTTTCATGCCTGATAATTTTTGACTGGATGCTGGACAATGAGAATTTTACATTGTTAAATGCTCAGTATTTTTAAACTCTTATTTAAATATTGCTGGGCTCTGTTCTGAGATGCAGTTACTTGGAAATAGTTTGAACCTTTCAAGTCTTGCTTTTAAGCTTTGTTAGGAAGAGGAGTTCAGAACAATCTTTAGGACTTCTTGATTTATTTGGTCCCACTATGAAGCAATACCCTTCTTATGGGTACAATGCTCTATGTATCTGGAGGTTTTTCCACGCAGGCTAGTGCATATAAACTATTCTAGTCTCTGTGAGCTGTTGGAATTGTTCCATCTACATCTTTTCAGTGATTCTTTCCCCATTCTCAGTGGTCTCCTTCCCTGCATATAGAGATCAGTACAGCACAACCATACATACAAGGGGATCCCTCTGAAGAACTTCGGCCTGTTCTTTCTCTCTCTCACTCCTTGTTTTGAGGGAAAACCCTGTTTTTTTCTTTCTACTCTCTTGCACAGTCACTCAACACTGTATTTCTGACATCAGATGTATGGGGATTTCTCCCCATACATCAAGCAATTATCCAGTAGACATCAACTAAGTGTCCAATAATTCAATTCAATTCTGACACTATGTACCTGGAGATAGTATCAAATCCCACAGTTGAAGAGCTTAGTCCCATAAGACTGCTGGTCCCTGCCCTCACTTCAGATGCCAGTAGAAAACCCCAGGTTGTGACCTGTGCTTCCAACTGACTGGCTATAGATCAGGGTTCCCATGACCCCCTCTTTGGGTTCAATTAATTTGCTACAGTGGCTCAACAGAACTCAGAGAAACACTTCACTTACATTTACACATTTATTATAAAGAATATTACAAGGCCAGGCGTGGTGGCTCATGCCTATAATCCCAGCACTTTGAGAGGCCAAGGCAGGCGGATCACGAGGTCAAGAGATCGAGACCATCCTGGCCAACATGGTGAAACCCCATCTCTACTAAAACTACGAAAATTAGCTGGGCGTGGTGGCATGTGCCTGTAGTCCCAGCTACTCAGGAGGCTGAGGCAGGAGAATTGCTTGAACCTGGGAGGCAGAGGTTGCAGTGAGCCAAGATTGCGCCACTGCACTCCAGCCTGGGGACAGAGCGAGATTCCTCAAAAAAAACCCAAAAAAACAAAGAATATTACAAAGGATACAGACAAATGACAGATGAAAGAGATGCACGAGACAAAATATGGAGGAAGGGGAGTGCCACCCTCCGGGCACCTCCATGTGTTCAGCAATCCAGAAGCTCTCCAAATTCCATCATTGTGGGTTTTTATGGAGGTTTCATTACATAGGCATGATTGATTCCCTCATTGGCTATTGGTGATCAACTCAACCTCCAGCCTCTTCACTCTCCCCAGAGGTTGGGGGATGGAACTGAAAGTTTCAACCCTCTGTTTACATGGTTGGTTTCCCTAGCAACAAGCTTCCATGCTCAGGCTATCCAGGAGCCCACCAAGAATTGCCTAATCAGAACAAAAGTTGCTTCTACCACTCCGGAAATTCCAAGGGATTTAGGAGCTCTATGTCAGACATTTTTATCACTTAGGAAACTGCAAAGGTCGCAGGAGCTCTAGGTCAGGAACTGGGGTCAAAGACCAAATTTTAGAACAAAAGACTCTCCTAGCACCACCATCTACAAGGGTTTCAGGAGAACTATGTCAGGAACTGGAGGCAGAGATCAAATATATATATTTCTTGTTATCTCATAATGTCACACTGTTATTTTTCCTACAAATTTTAGTCACCTTTGTCTCTCTTTACTAGGAATTGAGTTTCTTCAACTCAGGGGACCACTGGGCTCTGTCTGGGGCCACCTTTCTTACCCTGTAGCCTGTAAACTTGCTCCAAGTCCTGAGCTAAGGCACTCATAGGACACACCTTGTTTGTTTTCCTTTTCTCAGTGATCACTATATGGCCAGGTTTCAATGTCTGAAGAACATTGTTTCATATCGTTCGTCCATTTTTTCAGTTGGTTAAGATAGGAAGGTAACTCTGGTCCCTAGCTGAAAGCAGAAATCCTATATTTTGTCATTTGTATTAAACCTGGTAACGTGCTGGGTACCTGAAGTACACGGCCCAGCACCTGGCACTGGAATAGCGATCAGCTCCTTTACTCCTCCTCATTGTGAAATGGCACAGGAGCCCCGTCATTTGACATGGTACCAGAAATGATTAGTTAGAAGACCATTCAGGAACTGTGCATGAAATATATAACTCAATTACAAAATATATAACTAACTCAATCACAAAATACAAAACTCAGTGGGTGTATTGAGCACCCATTGATGGCAGGTGCTGTTCTAAAGCAAAATTTTTGCCAACAGCAGCGATTTCAGGGCTGTTGGCATTCTTTATCTCCTGAGACTCTCCTTAGATTTCCTTATGAGAAACCCAGGTTTGACGATGAAGTAGGGTACTTCCTGGTGAGATTTACTGCTAAAGACTTTGCCAGAGGAGATTTCTTCTAATGATCAGGCCCCTCAGTAAAATGTATCTTCTATATTTCTAATTATAATTGACCAAGGAAAAAAGTCCAAATCAATTTTTATGGACAGTGAAGCCTCCACTGTCCTAAGTTGGTGTCTGCATTTTCTGTCTCCCTGAATTCTACCTCCCTCCCAGAATGCCTGGTCCAGTCTGTGTGCTCCCGGGGGGTGATGGATAACACTGTTAAACACTCTGTGCTTCAGTTTCCTGCTATATAAAGCGAGGACAGTGATAGGACGGATTTCATGGGGTCGTTGGGAGAATTCAGTGACTTACTAAGTGTGAAGAACTAAGGACTGCAGCTGGCACACAGTAAGCCTTCAACTAATGTTGCTATGATTACTGTTATTGTCATTATTGCTGCATTGTTGTTTTGTTAATTGTTATTTTTATGTTATATAGTGAGAGCAGGATGCACTGAAATGGCTTCTTATTTTTACTAGGCTGTGATGTTCTCGAGGGCAGGGTCTGGACTTTATCACCGTCTCCACCCCATCCATGGAAGCAGTGTGGTGTGATAGTTAAAGGCCGGCTTTGCCTATAAAGAGCCAGATAGTAAATATTTTAGGCTTTGTGGGCCATATGGTCTCTCTGTCCTTATAGCACAAAGACAGCCATAGATAATATGAACAGGTATAGCTATATTCCAGTAAAGTTGTGTTTATAAAAACAGGTAGTGCAATGGAGTTGGTCCATGGGCCATACTTTGCAGACTGCTGCTTAAAAGTGCCGCTCTGGAACCGAACTACCTGGGTTTAAATCCCAGCTCTGTTGCTTTGTGACTTAGAGTTACTCAATCTCTCCATAATTCAGTTTCTTCATTTGTACATTGGGGGTGAAATGAAGTAAAGTATATAAAGCACTTGGGACTTCACCTGGTAGATAGATAATAATAATCTCTGAATGTGTGTGTGTGTGTACACGTGTATGTGATTATAAATATTTTATATGTATATATATGAGATACATATTTTTCTTTTCTTTCTTTTTTTTTTTTTTTTTTGAGACACAGTCTCACTCTGTCGCCCAGTGCAGTGGCATGATCTCGGCTCACTGCAACCTCCGCCTCCTGGGTTCAAGTAATTCTCTTGCCTCAGCCTCCCAAGTAGCTGGGACTACAGGCGTATGCCACCATGCCCTGCTAATTTTTGTATTTTTAGTAGAGATGGGGTTTCACCATGTTGTCCAGGCTGGTCTCGAACCCCTGACCTCAGGTGATCCACCCACCTCAACTTCCCAAAGTGCTGGGATTACAAGCATGAGCCACCAAGCCTGGCCTATATGCTTCATATATATATATATATATATATATATATATATACATATACATACATACACACACACACACATGAAATAAGCTAAGTTAACTTATTGAGCAACTATCTCTCTGTCAGGCATTCCAGTAATAATCGTTTACTGGACAAAGCCTAATTGTTACTGGAATTTCTAATGGACAGTAGTGCTCACTAAATATTGCCTAAGTGGTGAACAGATAAATGCACTCTTCTCATTTACATTTTACTCATCCTTCAAGTTCAAGGTTGAGTTCTCTTCCTTTAGGCGTCCTCCTTGGCAGCCCAGGCTCAGCCCATCTCTTCCTCTCTCCCTTCATGGCAGTTCACTGGGCATCACACTTGGCAGCCTTTGGTTCTCCAGAGCACTTTCCACCATCCCGCTTGTCACCACCTGCTTTCCGTGTTGATGTTGTTCACGGACTGTCTCCCTCAGTAGAATGTGAGTTCCTTACCATGGTTTGTCCAGTACCTAGGACAGTGCCTGTCAGGTGCTCAGTAATTGTTTATTGATTAATGAATGAATGAATGAACGAATGAATGAATCCTTTCTATTATTGCAACCTGTTGTTTTCATCATTTAACCTTTCTCTGTGTATGCTTTATCTCCCAAACTACAGACTAAGTTTTTTTTAAAGTTACCTCTCTGATCAGCATTTCAGGATTACTATGAAGATCAAATTAAATTACATGTGGCAGTGTCTAGCTTGGAGTTTGGTGTATATTGATGTCAATTGCATATTCCTAATTCATACTTTCTTCTCTCCATTTCATAAATATTTGTTTTCCAGGTATCACAGAAAGAATTGAAAGGCAAGGTTGTCAGACAGATATGGCAGCTAAGACACCAACTGAGGAATGTTATCAATGTAGCTCCGTGAAATTGCCATATTTTACATCCTGCAGTTCTGCAGTCAAGTGGTGGTATTTTTGTCACAGCCCACATCAAAGCCCAGATGGCATGAGGGAGGGATGGAAATGGGGCTCCATAACCCCCAGGAACTCTGAAGATTTCATCTCCTAAGTGGTATTGTCCATCTGTTTCTGCAACTTCCTTAGCAACTTGACAAGTAAATCCTTAAATAGTAACTGCCAGCAGTATTGCAGTTCTTTGTCTTTCTGACTAGGTATGAAAGCCAAGAAGGCAGCCCTTTGTAAATGGTGTCACTGTTTGAGATGTTTGTGGGGCTGCTTGCTCTTCTAGATCCACATGGCCTTTCAGTTTGTCTCCACGGGGAGGTCTATGCTTGGTCATGATCAGTTGACACTCATAAATCCTGTGTCTGGACATCTGTCACTCCTGCCAGTCCAGCATCCCTTTCTTGAAGTAGCAGCTACCTGATTTTCCTTGGGACCCCTCTGAGTCTCAGATTCAGAAGGCTAGGGTGGGCTCGGCACAGTAGCTCACGCTTGTAATCCTAGCACTTTGGGGAGGCCAAGGCTGGCAGATCACCAGGTCAGGAGTTCAAAACCAGCCTGGCCAACATGGTGAAACCCTGTCTCACCTAAAAGTACAAAAAAAATTAGCTGGGCGTGGTGATGGGCACCTGTAATCCCAGCTACTCAGAAGGCTGAGGCAGGAGAATTGCTTGAACCCAGGAGGTGGAGGTTGCAGTGAGCCAAGATCGTGCCATTGCACCCCAGCCTGGGCAACAGAGTGAGACTCTGTCTCAAAAAAAAAAAAAAAAAAAAGAAGGCTAGGGTGAAGAAGGTGCCCTTTGGATAATTATTTATTTAGGGAACCATCCTGAGAAGTATGTCTCCTTTTAAAAGAAATATGTGAAAATAATGTTTGTTCTCACAACTTCGATCTCCTGGATAGTTCTGTCTCTGAAGAGATTTTTTTATTGTTGTTGTTTTTCTTAAAAACAGAGAAACATTTTGTTAGACATTGTAGTTTGATTGAAAGTCGGCTGGCCAGGCCTGCAGAGATGATGAGTATGTTCAGACATCAAATAGATTTCTTGTCTTAGATGATGTTTTTCAAATCAGAGCTTTGTGGTTTTACTTTATGATTTTTTTCAGATGACTCTGGTTACGGTCACCACCAGAGTGCTCAGTGCTGTTTACTATTCAACTCCCCAGGAGCCAGAATCCAGACGCTGGGAAATGTGAATGTTCCAACATGGCTGACCATCATGGAATGAGATCAACAGATGGAAATAGGAGGCTTCATCTTCTTCATCTTTGTCCTGTGGCTCCATCAGCCAGGTTTCCAGCACACATTAAACCCAGGTATAACAACGACATGGCCCAGATTTTTCAATCTTCATTTCAAAAGTGTCCCTTTGTCTCCCTCTATATCTGGTTGGTCAGCTGTCTTGATTTTTGCGTTGGGATCCAAAGTTACTACAAAACTAGCGCAATTGGTTTAATATCTTCATTACCTGAATTCTTGGGTCCTCTGCCCACCTCCTTTCTCCTTCATAAGTTCCTCTTGTTCTTCCTGCCTCTGGAATATGGGTCTTGGCTTTCAGCCATTCCCATGGCAAATTAACCCTTCAATCTTAATGACCACTGTAGTGGACAATGTTAGTGCTTTTTTTTTTTTTTCTTTGAGACAGTGTTTTGCTCTTGTTGCCCAGGCTGGAGTGCAATGGTTGCTCACTGCAACCTCTGCCTCCCGGGTTCAAGTGATTCTCCTGCCTCACTCAGCCTCTTGAGTAGTTGGGATTACAGGCACGCGCCACCATGCCCAGCTAATTTTGTATTTTTAGTAGAGACGGGGTTTCTCTGTGTTGGTCAGGCTGGTCTCAAACTCCTGACCTCAGGTGATCCGCCTGCCTTGGCCTCCCAAAGTGCTGAGATTACAGGCATCAGCCACCGTGCCCAGCCCTAAAAAGTCTTTTACTGTGTTTTTAACCACACAAAGATACACACAGTTCTAGAGGCGACTAGCAGTTTCCATTTCTCCCTCCACAGCCCTGAGACCATTAACTGCTGACTGTCAGCCCAGGAGCATGAAAGCCCAGCTCAGATCGGGGTGACTCTGAGGCATTTCTTACCAACCGTTTCCCAAGGGAGCAAGGCTGAGGCTTTCCCTTGCAAGCCTGTTGCTTAGATCTCACCTTGCTTCATGTTATGGGGTGCATTGTATCTAACCCAAATTTCCATGTTGAAGTCCTAACCTCCCCTACCTTAGAATGTGAACTCATTTGGAAATAGGGTTGTTGCAAACATAATTACTTAAATTAAGATGAGGTCATACTGGAGTAGATGGGTCTCTAATCCAATAGGGCTAGAGTCTTTATCAAAAGAAGACATTTGGACACAGACACATACACAGAGAGGACACTGTGTGAAGACGAAGACAGAGATTGGAGTGATGCGTCTGCCAGCTGGGGAATACTGAAGTCTGCCAGCAGCCACCAGCAGCCAGGAGAGGGACAGCGTGCAAATTCTCCTTCACAGCCCTCAGAAGGAACCAACCCTGCTGACACCTTCGTCTTGGACTTTCAACAATATGATTCTGTTGTGTAAGCCATCCAATTTGTGCTACTTTGTCATGGCAGCTCTTGGAAAGCAATACACTGAGCTCCCTCCATTTCCCTTCCGTGCTCCTCACTCCTTCACTGGTCTCCTCCAGGAGGACTTCTGTGATAAACCACTTGTACATGAATCCTCAACTTGGGGACTTACTCCTGAGAACCTGAACTCAGAGAGGTGTCAGGTGTCCCTCACCAGCCTGGTCTCTCCTGTGCTACAGACCTCAGTACCCACTGCCGACTGGACACCTCTACCTGGATGTCCCACAGATACTTCAAACTTGATCTAACAAAACCAGGCTTGTCACTTCTGAAGTATCTGTGTTCCTAGTTCTGCTCCTCTAAGGTGTAATGGCACCATCAAGCTTCAGACGGCTCCTATTAGAAGCCCTGAAAGCTACCCTTGCCTCCTTTGCTTCCCTCACTCCCTTGGAGACCATCATTGTCTAAAGCCTGCCAGGTTTCCTCTAAGCTCCCAGATCTGTCCTCCCAACTCTGATCCTACCTGCTCCTGCCCTGGCCAGATGTTCCTTTGTGTCCCTTGAACAATTTCACTAGTTTTCTAGTCCCCAATCTTCTCTTTTCTATGCCTCATATGACTGCCAGAAGGTTTTCTTGACACAACCCTATGATGTTATTCCTCTTAAAGCCCATCAGTGGCTGCCTATCACTAACAGATGAGATCCAAACTCCTTGGCATGGTGAGCCTAGCCCTTGCCCCACGTGGCACCTTCCTCACAGATCTCACTGAGCCATCTGGAGTTCCCTGGGTATGCCACGCTCTCTCCTGCTTTTTGTCTTTGTTCAGGTCTGGGTCTCCTCCTTTCCTCATTACCTGGCTGGATAACTCTCGCTTGCCCTCTAAATCTCTCCTGAAGCTCTGCTCCGTGAAGCCTCCCAGCCACTCTGCACACCAACATCCCTGTGAGCCCTGGATGCCTTGGCCACACTCCAGGGTGTCGTCTGTCCATCACTCTGGATTGTAATTTTCTGTGCTTCCCATTGGACCAGGGGCTCTGTGAGGAGCAAAGGAAAGCACACCACAAGAGCCAGAGGGAGAGAGCTTGGCAGAACTCTGGAGGGAGCCTTTCCAAGACCTGCTTTTAGTGGAAGCTACAAAACCTCCTGGGAGGAGACTGAATTCCATGTTGGTGTTGCACTATTGCTTTAAAGGTGACTTAAGCTCTTTGTTAGGAAACCAGTGGTGTTTTCTTTGATGCCATGTTCCTGAAAATTACTAGTCTAAGATTAACCTTATCACCCCTCTCTCCTTTCCCCTATTAGTGCCACCCTTTCCCTGGGACCAGCAGACAATTGTACCCATTATTTTCTGGTTCTAAGGAAGGATAAACTTCCTTCTAAGGCTTCAGGGATGACAGATGCCTTCTTGGGTAAGTGAGGAGACTGAAATTAAAACTCAAGAAGGTGGGATTATGCCTAACTTTAGGCCTATTAGTCTTTTCATTTTCTGCCTCTTGTCTGTTATTTTAATGTAAAGCTTTCCCCTCTTTTAAAGAAATAAGAAGTCATCTGCATTTTGAGTACTAGATTAGGATACAAATAATGAGTATCTTCAATGCTTTACTTATTTAAAAGGCATTTTATTTTTATCCTCACAAAGTTTACACTAAAAATCTGTGCTCTGCAATTCTCTTACATGATAGTAATTTATTTGGCAGGCATTTACTAAGCACCTACTATGTGCCAAGCACTAGAATAGGTTCTGGGAATGCAAAAGTGATTAGAATGAAGTATCTTCTCTGATGCCAAGACACTTAACAAGAGCATGATGTGATTGGCAGATGGCTAGTTATTCCTCGATCTCCCTTCTCTCATTCTTCATAATAGTGGAGTTTTCTCAGTCCCTTTGGACATCTGTGGCAGATAGTGAGAGAAGGATGAGACCTTGAGAGACCAGGAGAAAAGAGCAAGGATAGGGCATGGGAGTAGGAGTGGGGACAGTTGCCAGGAGTAGAGAGGAAGGAATCTTTGCAGCAACATGTGACCTACACTTCAGGTCTGCAGGGCCTGCCCTTTAGACCCACTCCATAAATGTTGATTTCAGTTTCTTTTACAATTCCAGATTTTATGCTTATGAAAAGTCATATGGCAAGGTTGCTTGCTCAAGTACTCATGAGAATGACCCATAGACCGAATTTGTTCCAGCTGCAGCCCAGCTGGTGTTTATGACAGACTTGTTAGCAGCTTTGAAATAGAGAAATAGAAGTTGCAAAAAAATTCCAGTTCCATCCTCTCCATTTAATCTTCTCCATGTTGGAAAAAAAAGATAAGTCGCTCCCAATATTTAAAAGCTTTCTATAAAATAAATTGCAAGTAGCTACAAAATTCTGGTATCTGCATTTTCTGACTGCAGATCTTCTCATTCAACCCTAAGTCTCTTTAGTTTTTAATATATGTCATTCTTTATCTCTTCTAAAATAAATGAAAGGACAGTTGGGTCTTTGGAGGCAGCTGTTGTTCCTCCAAGTTAAGGAATCTCCATTCCAGAAATTTCTCCTTCCCTGCCTACATTGATTTCCCAACAAACAAGCTTTGACCAAGCTTGCCAAGCAAGCTTTCTTTTCCCCTTCCAACCTTGCTGTCAGGACAATGTTCCTGCCACACTCCTCCCCAAGCTCAGACACTAGACCATGTACTCCCTCCTTCTATCATCACTTGAATTTCAGGAAGCAAATCCTTTGACTCAACCAGAAGAGGATTACTTAGTGCTTTCTTCATTCTTCATTTTAATTTTCATCTAAATGCATCAACACTCTACCATCTGAGGCTTTGATTTTCTTTTAACTACAATTCAAGTGTTTTTAAGATTTAAAGACTCATCTTTCTGTCTCCTGTTTTTATTTTGCCATTTGGATTAGTCAGACAAAGTCGTTTCTTTGCAAGGAAATTGTCTTTGCAAGTTGGGGTTTATTCATCTCCTAAAAATATTCTTGGGGCATGTATAAAGCTAGAAATGCATGTGTAATATGCCAAGCATGTAAGTACAAAGACAGAATTTTTGCACATAATTTCAGCCACTCAGTTATTTCCAGGTTCATAGTCTCTTGTAATATGTAAGCTTTCACTGGCCACACTATGGAAAACTTCCATTTCTTTCAATGGTTGAGATATGAGATTCTTTGTGAATTGTTTCTTCTGGCTAGATGAAAATTACTAAAATGGCATTAGTAATCACTATATTAGTCTGTTTTCTGTTGCTTATAAGAGAATACCTGAAACTGGGTAATTTATAAAGAAAAAAAAATTTATTTCTTACACTTACAGAGGATGAGAAGTCCAAGGTCGAGGGCCTGCATCTGGTGATGGCCTTCTTACTGGTGGGGACTCTGAAGCATCCTGAGGTAGGCAGGGCATCACATGGTAAGGGGGCTGAGTGCGTTTGTGTACTAGCCCAGGCTCTCTTCCTCTTCTTATAAAGCCATCCATTCTACTCCCATGATAATTCATTAATCCATTAACCCTTTAATCAATTAATCCATGATGGATTTATCCATTCACTGGGGCAGAACCCTCATGATCCAATCACCTCTCATTCCTGAAACATTTGTATTCAAATTTCAACATGAGTTTTGGAGGGGACAAATATTCCAATCATATAACAATGGCCCATGTCCAAATAAGCCCACAGCAGTGTGTACTTAACCTTAGAACCACCCAGAACATTCTTGAATCTTTCTCTGATGGTTCAGGAGGTCTTCTCGGTCTCTCAGTTTGTTACGTAGGGCATCACTAGACTATTGATTATCCATAGTGGCAGGAATATGTCAATTATTTGAGCTTCCCAGAAAGAATTTGACATTCTGAACAATTAGAAGTACACTTGAAAACATATCAATAAATATGTTGACATATAAATGGCCACATTTTTGAGCAGGCTAAATGTTAACAGATAAGAAATGATTTGGCCATAAAATAGATAAGCAGATACAGATGCTGAAATCCAGTTGCTTTATTTTTTTTTTCAGGTCGGAGCAGAAGGAACAGCCAGAGAAATGCATCCATTTAACCTTCCAGACTCTGGGGTCCACCTTCTTTGTTTTAGGTAAATTTTAGATGCAGAGGCCATGAACTCAGCTTATAATCAGCCTTATTGCTCATTCACTTATTCCATATTCAAGATATTTAATGCTCATATTGCTCTGACAACATGCCAAGGATCTTCAGCTGACACATCCCTGCATACTCTACTGGGTGATATCTCTTCTGATTTGTTTTTGTGACTGTTCTGATTAGTTGGACTCATGCTATACAGGTTGTTCAATATTTTGAATAACATCCTTGCCTTATAAAATTGTAATGGGATAATAGTTTATAGTATCAACCAAGGTTTGTTTGTTTCTTTTCTTTTTCCCTCAAGAATCTCATTATATTCCTGATACTTCCTCAATCAATGTGTAAGAGCATTCCAGCCTATGGTATTAGTCAGGATAGGCCAGACTGTGCTGCAATAATAAACAGCTGCAAAAATCTCAATGGTTAAACACACAATAGTTTATTTCTCATTCATGCTACATGTTCATTATGGGTCAGTGAAGGACTTTGCACCATATAGTCACTCAGGACTAAGGCTAAAGCAGGTGCCGTCACCTTGTAGCTGTATCATTTGAGTGCATGTCCTCCTTGATAGGCACAGCAGAAGAAAGCACATAAAATTGTACATGGATGTAGGTATGTGGCAGTCATTATTTTTACCCATATTTCATGGCCAGAACTGGTCAAGTGGCCCTGCCTAACTGCAAGTGCTGGGCAATGTAAGAGACCAAATGGAAGTTTTGCCTCATGGGAAAAAAGACTCAGCAAATGTGCTGAGAAAAGAAAAAGTGTCAACTGAGTTTTAAAATAAACTATCAAAACATTTGGTAATGAGCATATCTTGGAGACAAAAAAATATGAAATTACAAGTACCAGGCTTTGAGCCTCAGAAACCATACCTAAAGAACTCAAGAACAAAACATATATATTTATAAATATAAACAAGAGATAAAATACGTGAAGAGTTCTAATGATTGCTGGAAAAGAGAGATAAGTCCGAGAGAAGAGTAATGGGGTTAGAAACTCGTATACAACTCTGCAAAGGGTCCTCCTGGGTTGAGACTCAGGGTCAGGGTGTGCATGTTAAAAATCCTGAGTAGGTTTGGTAATATTCAGGAGCAGGAGCAGAGCAGACCTGGACCTCTCTTCCCAGGAGAGTCTTGTGGATAAGTCTCTTATGAGAGTATGGGTATGACAAGCTAGAAATGGCAGCCTATGTGTCCAGGAGGAAATGATCTGAGATAGGCTATATTAGTCCATTCTCACACTGCTATAAAGAATACCTGAGACTGGGTAATTTATGAAGGAAGGAGGTTTAATTGACTCACAGTTCCACATGGCTGGGGAGGCCTCAGGAAACTTACAATCACGGTGGAAGGTGAAGGGGAAGTAAGTGCCTTCTTCACAAGATGGCAGGAGAGAGAGAGTGCAAGGAAAACTGCCACTTTTAAATCATCAGATCGCGTGAGAACTCCCTCACTATCACAAGAACAGCATGGGGGAAACCACCCCCATGATCCAATCAGCTCCCACCAGGTCTCTACCTCAACACGTGGGGATTACAATTGGAGATGAGATTTGGGTGGGGACACAGAGCCAAACCATATCATAGGCCTTTGCATTTCTCATTTCCTAAGAGAGCACAAACAAACATCCAAAAGTTTCTGGGATTCCCCAAGGAAGTGTCAGATGCCCAAGGGAGAGGGCTAGAGAATCTGAGAGGGCCTTGTGCTTAGGATAAGGGGGATGCAGGGTGTGGGAAAAGATAGATGACCAGGGAGCAGATGGAAAACTCAGATGCCACAGAGACACCAGCAGGGAAGACTAATGACTGGACCTGCAGGGCCATGAGGATCTTGAGGACAGATGACCAAGAACCAGATTTGCCCTCCTCTCAGATTCTTGGACACTCTTGACATCCTTGCTTTAATGTGCAGCCTCTTAACCTGTGATCAAACTCTCCTCCATCCCTGACCCCTATGTGCCTCAGTCCCAGGACTGGGTCCTGGTCTCAGTTCTTGCCCACATGCAGGACTCACTGGCATTTGTTGATGTATCAGACACACCTGGACTGCTTCAGACTCTCTCAACCTCATCTATCTTCAGGACCCTTGGGGACTAGAGCCCAGAGTCTCTGGGTCCATACATCACTTTTGGCCTCAGATGAAGCGCCACACCAAAGGGGGTGGAGTCTGGCTTCCTTGGTGACTACGTGATGAACCCCAAAGTAGAAGGGAGGTAACTCCTCTTGGGGCAGGGCACACTTTGACCAAGGCGAAGCATGTTACAGTGGAAACGGATGGACTAAATACCTCTGTATTCCTCTCAGTGAGGGACTGTTCTGAAGGGTGATGTTTTTCTACAGCTTATCTGGAGATGTCTCCCATGGCCAGGTGGCTGGCTGTATCTGTGAAGCAGTGGGCCTCTCAGTAGCACTACTCTATATTGGCTTCTTACTCTTCCCTGCCTTTCTTTCCTTTCCCCTCATTTTCCCAGCCCTAGGGTTTTCTTGCAATAAAGCATTGCACTTAAGCTTTGTCTCAGCCTGTTTTCTAGGGAAGGTAGGCTAAGACATTTGAAGATGTCCCATGTGTCGGGAAGTGTATGAGGTAATTTCACATATGTGATTCCATTTCACCTTTACAACAACCTTGGGCAGGGAGGGCATGACTTGACAAGGTCACCCATGAGCAAAGAGTGGAACTCAAATCTTTTTCATTGAAAAAGCAATTACTGACCATGTTCTAGGCATTGGGAATACTGTGGTGAACCATTCAGACACAGCTGCTACTCTTGTGAAACTTATGGTCTGCTGGAGGAGGGCACATAATAACAAGTAAACAAATCCATAAACAAGATAATTGCATAATGTGCCAAGTTCTAGGGAGACAAATAAGGCTATGTGATAGAGTGTGACTGGGAGAGGGGACACTTTTTTTCCATGTAGTATTGAGGGAAGGCCTCTCTCAGGATGTGACACAAGGGCTGAGGCCTAAATGATCAGGCAGCCATGGAAAGTTTAGGAGGAAATATTTTCCAGGCAGAGAAAACAGCAAGTACAAACACCTTTAGGCAGGAACGAGCTTGGAGAGTTTGGGAAGGAAGACCAGTGATTTTTTTCATCATACTATGCTTGGTCTAGGGTCTGGCTTTGAACATTCCAGGCATGGCAGTGACAGTGATACTTGTATTTGTTATCTATTGCTGCATGACAAGGTATCCCAAAACTGAGTGGCTGAAAAAAGCAACAATCATTTTTTTCATGGTTTCTGTGGGTGAGGAACTTAGGAGCAGCTTAACTGGACAGTTCTTGTGTAGGTTCTCTCATGAGGCTGCAGTCAGGAGATAGGCTATGGCTATATCATCCGAAGACTTGACTGGGGCCAAAAAATTTGTTTCTAAGATGACTCAGTCACATGGTTGGTTAGTGTTAGCTGTTGGTGAACAGCCCCAGTTCCTCCCTAACTGGGCCCCTCTAGAGGACTCTGGTTTCCTCTTGACATGCGACTGGCTTTCCCCAGAGTAAGTGATCCAAGAGAGTAGGGCAGACACCACATTGTCTCTGATGGTCTATCTTTGGAAGCCATATACCATCATTTCTGTATTGTTCTTTTAGCCACGCAGACCTGCCCTGAAACAGTGTAGGAGGATACTACCCAAGATTGTAAACACCAGATGACAAGGATTGGGGCCATATTGAAGACTGCTTACCACAATGCCCAAATGCTCTAACAATATCTAGTTTTATGTGCTCTCTTCCCTCTCTTGGTTTGCCTTCATTCACAAACTATCCCTATATAGGAAGATGGATCTCAAAAGCTCCAGGCTTCTACATTTCAAGTCTAAAATAAAGGGCCTTCTTTTTCCCAATATCTCCAAGAAAATCCCTGGAATTGAATCCCATTGACTTTGAGTACATGCTATCATTTCTGCATTATTCTGTTGGCCACACAGATCAACTCTGAAACAGTGAAGGATACTGCCCAAGATCGTTGGGTGTGAAGATTGTTCATCAAGATAATTGGCTTGATCCATTTCTTGCTCAATGTCTGTGACTTGGGGGAATGGTGGGGTCAACCCCACCAAAGTCACATGGACTGAGATTCGAGGAGATGCAGTGTCCTCAAAGGAAAACTAGGGTTTTATTATGAGAAGAAAGTAGAATGGATAGCGGGTGGGTGGAAATAGCAGGTGTGTGTACTACACCTATAATCAGGATCTCTCCTCCCCTTCATCCTTATCCAAGTTGGCCCTTAGAAAAATGGAAATAATTTTAAAAATTCACTTTGATTGAGGTATTAAAACAACCAATGTCACATTAAGAGTTACTCTTCTTTGCATTTGAAAAGGGAATATGATTTTATTCCCAAAGAATGAAACTATGATGAGGTAATTTCAGGCATTCATAAAAACGACATGGCAGTCTTTTGGGATAGGGAAGTGAAAGTGTCCTGATGCCTCTCAAATCAGGCTATATCTACAGTCATATTGCCAACCACCCTGCATCTATCTTATGTCACTTTTTAAAAATAGTTTTATTGAGGTATTCTTGATGTACAATTACTCATATTTAAAGCATATGATTTGATAAATTTTAAATATGCATACATCCATGAAACCAATCAATAAAATCTGTTGTTATTAGCTGTGTAAACATTTAGAATTGTTATGTCCTCTAGGTGAATTCACCACTTTATGATTAAAAAATGACCTTGTTTTTTCTTTTTTTTTAGAGACAGGGTTTCACTCTATCATGCAGGCTGGAATCCAGGGATGCCATCATTGCTTACTGCAGCCTTGACCTCCTGGGTTCAAGCGATCCTCCTGTCTCAGCCTCCTGAGTGGCTGGGACTATAGGTTTGCATCACCATGCCCAGCTATTTTTTAAAATTTTTGTTTGTATTTTGTAGAGACAGGGGTCTCTCTATGTTGCCCAGGCTGGTCTTGAACTCCTGGCCTCAAGAGACCTTTCTGCCTCCCAAAGTGCTAGGAAATACAGGTGTGAACCACTGGACCTGGCCAGAAATGACTTTTTAAAATCCCTGGTAATATTCTTTGCTCTTAAATATACGTTATCTGATATGAATACAGCACTTACTTTATTCCCAGCATTGTTCCAACCACATGCCATTGCATGCATTGCTTCATCAAACCTCAGCAGTAACCTTACAAGCAAGGTGTAGGGAATTTAGGTAGTTTGTTCAAGATCAAGATTTGAACCTGACTTTAGAATCCACCTTCTTCACCAATACAACATTAAAAGGAACTGTATCGAGCCATGGAATTAAAATAAAACAATTATAATACTTTGAGAATGAGGCATTTCATGTCAGAATATCAGATAAAGATAGCCAGGCAAAGTTACCTCTGCTCTCTGAATGCAGTATTTTTCTTTTGAAAACTCACACACAAGTACCCCCTTGGAGGCTTGCTTGCTTTGACAGCTCATAGAGGTTATTCACTCAGCTTTTAGTCCTCTACTTCCTCAGACAAAAGTTTTTGATTCACTTTAAAAATGAAATGTATGTTTGTAATAGCAGACCCTTATTCCACTAAATTCTTTTCCTTTGAAGCTATTCAATGAAAGTTATTGTAATGAACCATAAAGTCAATAAACAAACACAAAATAAACTATGCTGCCATCTGAGTTCTGCTTTTGCTTTTAGAGTCTTGTATGAGATTTATGCTTTCAAATCATATTTCTCTCGTAGTAGTTTTAGGGGAAAGGTGGTGGGTGTGTCCATATTTAGTTAACAGAATGATCATTTCTTTAATAAAAGGAGACTAAATCAGCATGTCCTGAGTCACATGTTCTAGGTACCAAATTTATGTTATTTATTTTGCATGACTGCAGTCTATGTTACGTATTCTTATTTCCATTTTACAAATAAAGAAACTGAGGCCCAGATTTACATAGCCAATAAATGGGACAGCGGGATTATGCAACCAGGTCTCTCTTTGGCACACACTGGGCTTTCTGCCTACTATCAGACAACACACCTATTATAATATTTTTTCATAATTTATATTTATTAAATGTAAAAGCTAAAGTAAATTAAGAACATAAAAGATTTAATATTGTAATTTCTGATTTTAAAAGAAAGCATATTTCTGGAGAAAAGCAGTGTAATTGGGGCTTGATACTTGGCTTCGTGAAGTTTAGAATTAGCGTGCTAAGTTGTGGATTGGAACACAGAGTGCTGTAATCTGCATTTCAAGGTTGACAGCTAATACACATTCTGAACAAACTATTGATGCACACAATTGCGCTGTGATGTTTTGGCCAGCAGGTGGCGATATTGTGTCACAAGGGACGAGGTAAAAGGTGGGATTTCATTTCCCTATCAACTACTGTATTTTAGAGTAAAACGATGGGTTCAGATTTGATTCCTTTGAACTCTATTTCCTTATATGAACAAGGAGACACAAATATTTCAGGCGACTTTCTTAGGCGGCGATTAGATATCAGGTTGCTCTCCTTAGACCTCAGTGAAGAATGGATCAGCACTCCAGAATCCTTACCTGAGAGCCTCTGCACTCTGCCAGGGACTTCTTGGCTCCTGAAAGCAGGTGCTTGTCACTGGGTTCAGAACCACCTGATGGAAAGGTAGCTCCTTAACATGGCAATGGATATTGTAGTACATCTCTAGATCTAATAATTTCAGCTATTAAAATCCCATTCATAAAGTGAAGCACAGGAGAAAAGAAAAACATTTAATGGAGATGAATTCACATAGCTTATTTGTGAGAGAGACACCAAGCTTCTTATGGAAGGTCTATTTGCTCTTATGTTAGACATAATTCTAATATAACGGGTTAAAAAATAACTATTTGGAAGAGGGAAATATTGTTAGAGGCAGGTACAAAGATAGACTCAAGTTCAGAAAGATGGTAGTAAGACTGGAACAGAAAAACCCAAAGAACAGAAAGAAAAACTTGAAGACTGGGACTAAATAGAGCAGGAACAGAGAGCCCCCAAGTGCGTCACCGTGTGAGAGCTCAGCCCAGTTGTCAAGAAGCCTGAGTCGTCAATCGGTGTGACTTAGGTTTAGAATGCTCAGTTTCATACAGCAAATCAGTATACAATGCAATAAGGGTAACAGAAGACATAGAAAAAAACTGCAAGGAACAGTTTCAGTGACTGGGAAAATGCACTCCTCGCCCAGTGAGAGGCAGTTTGAGCTTTTGGGCTCTGGCCACAGACCCATCTGAATGCAAATCCTAGCTGACAGGGGGGTTACAGGAGCATAAGCAGGTTACTCAAACTTCCCAAGTCTCCATTTTCTCCTCTATAAAATCGGATTAGGCCAGGTGAGATGGCTCATGCCTGTAATTACAGCACTTTGGGAGGCCGAGGCAGGTGTATCACCTGAGTTCAGGTGCTTGAACCTGAGGGGGCGGGGGTTGCAGTGAGCCGAGACCATGCCACTGCACTCCAGCCTGGGCACCATCTCGAAAAATAAATAAATAATAAATAAATAGGATGGGATTAAAGGGTTTGGGTGAGAATTATAAGAGATAATGCATTCAAATTGCTTAGCCTAAGCCAGGCATACATCGATCCCCATCTTTTAATTCCAGGTAAGCCAAAATGTAAGTGTGTGGCTGTGACCTCCACCACTGTGGGGCTCCCCAAGACCTGGGGTTTCCTCTTTCCTGTGATAGGTGTGGGACTGGGTCCCACATCTGGGTCCAGGGTTCTGGCTCTAGCCAGCAGTATGATGTTCTCTGTGCTTGCTGCAAAGTGTCTCCAGTGCCTCTGCCCCAGTTCCGTAGCTGGGCAGCCCCGGCTATGTGGCTGCTCTGACCCCGCATCCCTGGTCACTCTGCTTGGGGGAAGGAGTAGTAAGCATGGCTACAGCACTAAGCCGCTCTTAGTGCCGCTTCCACCGATGCCTGGACACTGCCACCAGGTGCTTGTCACAGGGTTCAAAGCCACTTAATGGAAAGGTAGCTTCTTAAAATGACAATGGATATTATAGTACATCTCTAGATCCAATAATTTCAGCTATTAAAATCCCATTCATAAAGTGAAGCCTGGGAGAAAATAAAAGCATTTAATAGAGATGCATTCACGTAACTTATGTGTGAGAGAGACACTGAGCTTCTGTTCAATCCCACCAGCAAGGACCTTGCTGAGGCCCCACATTACAGAGTGGCCCACACTGGCAGTGTCCAGCAGAGGCTCGGCAAAGCCAGTGTCACAAGATCGAGCCCAGGCTCATGACAGCACTGACCTCAGGACCGGACCTCCCAGCCCAGGTGGCACCTGAAAGCCTGGGTCTGATCAGATTTCTTTCTGTGAAATCTTCATTTTCAGTACCTTGTGGCTTTGATGACAGCTCAATGTTCTCATGCTGGGCTGCAGAATAGAACGCTGCTGTAACAAAGTACCACAAACAAGGTGCTTAAAACCACAAATTTATTCTATCCCAGTTCTGGAGGCCAGGAGTCTGAAATCAAGATGTCGGCAGGGTCATGCTACCCTTGGAGGCTCTAGGGCAGAACCTTTCTTTGCCTTTTCTGGCTTCTGGGGCCTCCAGGCTTCCTTGTCTCGTGCCTACATCACTGTAATCTCTGCCTCTGTCTTCACACAGCCTCCTCCTCTTCTGTGTCTATGCCTTCTCCTCTTCTGTGTTTTGATAGGATTATGGGCCCACCCAGGTAATTCAGGATAATCTCATCTCAAGATCCTTGATAATATCTGCAAAGATCCTTTTCCCAAATAAGGTCACATGTGCAGATTCCAGGCCATGGACGTATCTTTTAGGGGCCACCATTCAACTCACTTCGTATTCCACTGAATGTGGAGGATGGCTCTAAAGCCCCCGGTTTTGAATAATTTCCCCAGGCTCATGTAGTGAGCTATTCCAGGGGTCTACTCACCCTGGCCCTGTCCCGCCTCCCTCCTTCCCACTCCCCTGACCACTCAGGTCATTTTCATGCATGCTGAGCACCGACTGAGGAGATCTTCAGCATCTCGAGGCCTGCCCACGGGGGTGCTCTGCTGCCCACCCCATGCCAATTTTCCCAGACCAGTGGCCTGTGAGTCCCCAGGAGTACCTGCCCCCTCAATCTGCTCTCTGTGAACCCGTCTGAGGCCTGAGGGCTCTGCCTTGGAAGTCAACCTCACACCATGAGGATCCAACTGCAGCCTCACTGGGGCTCTGAGATTCAACCAGCTCCACCAGTTTCAGTCCTTTTGAAAGTTCTTGACACCTAAGGTATACCCCTCACACATGTGCATATACACACACACACTCACATACACATGCCCCTCAGTGCCTCTCCAGGTGGACAGCAGCACCCTTTGCCCTACAGGTATTCTGAAAAGATTATATTAGATTGAACTTTTAGAACCTAGCTCCTATTTTCCTATGAAGTTTCAATAGGTTAGAGATGACCTACTTTTCTTTTTTCATTACTTTCCTCATAATTTAAATGTTTTTGTGCAACCCTAAGCTGCAATTTGGAAATATTAAAGTGACCAACTACAATTAAAGGAAGCCTTATTAGAGAGTCAAGCGATTACTGGACCCCTTGCTTATTTATCTGTTTTACAGTATTGCCTATGAGCAGGGTTGCCTGCCTTCTAAGTATAAAAGAATGCTGGTTTTATTTTATCACGAGTAGTACACAGCGTCTAGAGGAAGCCAGTAAATACCCATATTTTGAATTTTCATTTTTAGCTAAGTTGCTATGGAAACTCCTCCTCTCCCCATTGCCCCCTCCTGGCTCCATCCCTCCCTTCGCCTGGGGTCCCCAAAACACATCAGGTATGGGGAGCACTGAAACCCCAGCACTACCACTAGGGCTCTGTGACCTTGGACCAGACACACAGGACCAACTAACCCCTCAGGCACAGGAGGAACCATGCCTAGGGCCCACCATACTCTTAGAAGCCCATAAAAATGTTATTTTTTAAATTACAAAATATTTATATATATAACTTTAGGTCGAAGAAAATGTTTTAATACATATCAATGTATTTGTCTTTATATGAATGCAGTCATAAAATAGAATATTGTTAATATTTTTGATGGAGGAAGGGGCCCAGGAAGATCAGAATGCACGTAGACACACCTTCTTTCTGAGCCTGGTTCCTCAGGGGGATGATGAGTGTGATTGTTTTTAGTCCCTGAGGCTGTTGTAAGGATCCAAGGAGCAAAAAATTGGATGCACAGTAGGTGCTCAATAAATGCTGCTTCTCTCATATCCTCTATCCCTTTCTGAGCTCCAAAGAGACACTCTCAGGCCCCACCCTATGAGTTAGGCATTCTTTCCATTTAAGGGATGAAGAAGCTGAGGCTGTGAGAGAGAAAGGCCAGATTCATCCCTCTGTACTCTACCCTGTCAGACATGGAGGCCGTTACATAAGAAATATTTTTGACTGGGCACAGTGGCTCATGCCTGTAATCCCAACACTTTGGGAGGCCAAGGTGGGTGGATCACCTGAGGTCAGGAGTGTGAGACCAGCCTGGCCAACATGGGGAAACCCTGTTTCTACTAAAAATACAAAAATTAGCCAGGCTTGGTGGCGGATGCCTGTAATCCCAGCTACCCGGAAGGCTGAGGCAGGAGAGTCGCTTGAACCCAAGAGGTGGAGGTTGCAGTGAGTCCAGATCGCGCCATTGCACTGCAGCCTGGGCAACAAGAGCGAAACTCTGTCCTCCACCAAAACAAAACAAAAGAAAGAAAGAAAGAAAGGAAGGAAAGAAATAATTTCAGGCTTGAGGATTGCCTGAGCATGGAAGGTCAAGGTTGCAGTGAGTCGTGAACATGCCATTGTGCTCTAGCCTGGGTGAGAAAGTGAGACCCTGGAAGGAAGGAAGGAAGGAAAGAAAGGAAGGGAGGGAAAGAAAGAGAAAGAAAGGAAAGAAAAGAAAGAAAAAGAAAGAAAGAAAGAGAAAGAAAGAAAGAAAGAAAAAGAAAGAAAGGGAAAGAAAGGAAGGAAGGAAGGAAGGAGAAAAGAAATATTTTGTACCACCTTCCTCCCCCATTTTACTAGGCTGAAACAAAATTAATAAATAATATATGCCTAATTTCAAAAAATCAACACAATGCCTTAGAGAAGAAATAAAAAGATAGTAACTTGCCATAAAATAATACGTATTTCAGTAGACAGAGGTGGAGGCCCGATTTTGCTAGAAGCCAACAGGAAGTAGGCAAACACTTGGCCTCCTACATGGAACCCCACAAATGGAGCTGCTGCACATGTTAACCTCAAGTTTCTCTGACATAGTGAACAACTCCCAACAAAGCTCTGAATAAAACTAAGCCTAGTCTTCTCCCCAGTTTGCATAGTACTTGCATTGCTGAAAAATTCAGTGTGAATTAAACTGAATATTTTGTTTACATACCAAACTGAATTAGCTTTTATGCTCAGAAGTTTATCAGCAGGTTGTTCATGTACATAAAATTTCAGTGAGACATTCCAAAGTCATGCAGAAGAAGAGACAGTTTCACCTGGCAGGACTGTCCTGCACATTGCAGGGTGTCCAGCAGCCCTGGCCCTGTGAAAAGCCAGTAGTGCTCAACATCATGAGGCCAGCCACGAGCAGCCCTGAAGAGCACTGTGGACAGAGCCCACAGGGAAGTAGGCCCTGGGAACACCCCTTCCTGTACAGAGGATAGACTGAGAAACTGTAGAGCTGCCGAAGGGGGCAGCTCTGAGGCTGCTATAAATGTCTCTAAATTTTTTTCTAAGCTGCATTTCTAAGACTATTTCTTACCATTAAACCAACTACAGATCTTGATCCTCTGATGCAAATCTTGATGCCTATTAGCTGGTTGCACTGGTGAATGCTAAATGAGTTTTAGATTTTAATCCTGTGACATTCAGTCCTCTGAAGACCTGCTTGATACTAAGACCTTACATGCGGAAATTTACCTACATGCAAATGGACACATCTGCTGAGGCCGCATGCAAAGCAACTCTTCAGACACTCAGAATCAGCAGATCCTTGCCCTGGGGAAATGCTGTCCCAGCGCTCTCTAAGCCAAGGCGTCTTCTGGTACTTTCTCGGGAGATCCCTGTTTTGTTTATTGTGCTTTCCTATGTGCAAATCACATTTGCATAGCTGATTAGCTACATTTCCAGTGGGCTTGTATTCCTCTGGGGTTTTGAAGAGCCCTTAGAATTTGTCCTCTTTAGAGCAAGATTTTCAGGCCACGAGCAACCGGGAGCTCCCAAACTTGCCACTAGGGGACTGCTTTTCACCGGCCCTGCTGAGCGGCAGGTGCCGGAAGTTGTGTCTGGGGGAGGCGCTGGCTCCTTCCTGCTGGAATTTGTACCAGGGCAATCAAGGTCTTTCCTGCCCTGGCCCTGCCACGCTCTGGACTCCCACTCCGTTCTGTACACTGCCTCCTAGCATCCTATCTACACAGACCTGAAAAATAAAAGGCAGTAAAAAACTCTTTGTTTTTGTTCACTCTCATCTTTCTGCTGCTTTTCTGTCTGACTGAAGCTTTCTCCTGCTTCCAGGCCTCAGAGAAGCCGTGCTGGCCCCAACCAGGTAATACTCTATCCTATAGAGCAGCATTTAATACACAGCCGGAAGTGGGATCGGGTCTCCACTTCTGGCTGCCTTCCTTTGGGATCAGGATTAGCAGCTGCTCACAAGTGGTCCCTTAGCATCCTGGGCATGAGGTCCATCGATGCACTTACTTTGCTCCACCATAGTGGTCCCTTTGTTACTGGCAAGGCTAGGAGCTTCTGGAGAATGAGACCATGCATTTGTTTGTTTTTCTAGTTTTGTGGCTCCTATCTTTAGCAAATCACTGCACAGGTAATATGCACTCAACTACAGTTGATTGAATTAATAAATTATCACTTTCAGAGCTAAAAGAAAGATCACTTACTCTACGGATCATCACGGGCCCAGAGAAACACAATAGCTTGGCTAAACTAAAACAGCAAGTTGTGGTTAGGACTCAATCAAGTTTCAAACCCTTGGTTTTTAAAAATCTAGCCCTATGCACAAGAACATTTTTTTCCCCATGAGAAACACTGCAATCCGGTAAGAACTGGTGCTCCAATGATGTTGCAGCCAAGTGATACAGTTTCGATATGTGTCCCCACTCCTCATCTCATACTGAAATGTAATCTCCAGTGTTGGAGGTGGGGTTTGGTGCGAGGTGATTGGATCATGCGGGCGGATTTCTCATGAAAGGTTTAGCACCATCCCCCTTGGTGCTATCCTCTCAATAGTGAGCGAGTTCTCTTGAGATCTGGTCTTTTAAAAGTGTGTAGCGCCTCCGGCCTTGCTTTCCTGCTCCCGCCATGTGAAGTGCCTGCTTCCGCTTTTGTCTTCTGCCATGAGAAAGCTCCATGAGGCCTCCCAAGAAGCAGATGCCACCATGCTTCCTGTACAGGCTACAGAACCATGAGCCAACTAAACCTCTTTACTTATAAATTAACCAGTCTCAGGTATGTCTTTATAGCAATTCAAGAACAGACTAATACACCAACCCTCAGCAAAGGTTTACTGAATGAATCAATGAATTGACAGAACAATGAATGAATGACTTATCTCTTTGTATTAAACTCTTTAATATGAAGTAGACACACACACAGAAAAGCACACGAGTTATAAGTAAATAGCACAAAATTCCCACAAAATGAACACTCTTAAGTACCACAAAAAACTAACTACCAACCATGTCAATAAATGAAACAATACCAGCACCCCAAAGCCCACTTCATACCCTTGCCCAATTGCTGCCTATTTCATCCTCTCCACAAGCAACCACTTTCCCAACTTTTATCACCATAGATTTGTTTTGCCTGTTTTTGATCTTTATGTAAATGGCATAATACAGTATGATTTCTTTATGTTTGCCTTTTTTTTTTTTTTTTGGCTTAACATCGTGTTTAGGATATTCATGTATATTATAGTATATTAACTGTGATTTGTTCATTTTCATTGCTAAGTAGAATTCTATTGTATGAGTACACCATGGTTTATCCATTCTTCTACTGATAGTTATCTGGGTTCTTTCTGGTTTGGGGTTATTATAAATAATACTGCCTGTGAACATTCTTGTCCAAAGATTTGGACATGAACATATAATTTGCACATGAACATATATTTCCCCCAAGAATATTCATGGGAATAGATTTGCTGTCATAAGGTATGTATATGTCTAACTGTAGTAGATAATGCCAATCTATTTTCCAAAGTTGTTGTATCAGTCTGCATGCACACCAGAAGTGTGTGAACATTCCCATTGGGTCACATCTTCACCAGCATTTGGTATTGCCAGTCATTTTAACTTCAATGATTCGAAGGGGTGTGTAGTCATAACCGTTGTGGTTTAACTGTTTTCCCTTGATTACTAATCAACCTGTTTACCAACCGTTTGAATATCCTTATTTTTGGAAGTTCCTGTCCAAATCTCTTGCCTATTTTTCTATTGGGTTGTTTGTTTTTTGTTTTAATTGATTTATAGGAACTCTTTATATAATTTAGGCACTGTCTCTTTGTTGCTTACATATGTTGTATCTTTTGTTACTTAGTCATTTGCCGTTTTCACTCTTTTGTGTTGTCTTTATGAAAAAAATTCACGTACAAAAATAGAAGAAAGTAGCATAACAAACCCACGTATTCCTATCACCCAGTTTCAACTCAGGCCAATCTTATTATTAACCCATTTCCTACCCTCTTTCCCATCCCCACTCCCACAACCACAAAATGTTTTGTAGCAAATCCTAGATACCATATTCTTTCACATGTAAATATTTTAGTATATACATCACAAGAATGTAAGGACTCTTAAAATATAACAACAATACCATTATCAAACCTAAAAGTATTAACAAGAATTCCGGCTGGGTGTGGTGGCTCACACCTGTAATCCCAGCACTTTGGGAGGCTGAGGAGGGTGGATCATCTGAGGTCAGGAGTTTGAGACCAGCCTGTCCAACATGGTGAAACCCCGTCTCTACTAAAAATACAAAAATTAGCCAGGTGGTGGTGGTGCATACCTGTAATTCTTGGGAGGCTGAGGCATGAGAATCACTTGAGCTCAGGAGGTGGATGTGCAGTGAGCCGGGATCGTGTCACTGCAGCCTGGGCGACAGAGTGAGACTCTGTCTCAAAAAAAAAAAAAAAAAAAAATCATAGTATCTATCAATGAATGCCAGTTCGTTTTCATATTTACTTGATCACAGTTTTTTTCCCTCTGTACATGATTATTTTGCTTCAGAATAAAGAATTTTCCTTCCTTTTTTTATTGCACTGAATAGCTCTTCCAGTACAATGTTGAATAGAAGTGGTGAATGTGAGTAGCCTTTAGTATTCAGTTTTTATCTTCACTACTGGCTTTTTAAAAAGTGATTGCTTTAGGACTTACAACATGTATCTTGAACTTTGTTCTCTGTGCTTTAGTTTGGATAAGTTTACATTTTTATGTCTTCAAGTTCAGGATATTTTCTTCTACAATTTCTAATATGTTATTAATCCCATCCAATAAAAGTTTCATTTTAGATACTGTATTTTTATTTCTAGAGTTTCCATTTATTTTATAAATACCTTCCATTTTTTTCCTTATTATGTTATTCTTTATATCCTCAAGTATATAAAGCATATTTAAATAGCTATTTTAATATTCTTGTCTGCTAAATGTATCATCTCTCTCATTTCTGGGTCTGTTTCTATTCACTAGTTTACTTTTGATTGTGGGTCACAATTTTTGGCTTCTTTATAGGTCTACTAATTTATTATTGGATGATGGATACTGTGAATCATGTTGTGGATAGATAGATATTGTTATTTAAAGAGTGCTGAGCTTTGCTAGGGCAGGCAGTTAGATTCATTGTGGATCTATTTGATATTTTAGTAAATTATGTTGAGCTCTGTTCTCGGGGATCAGTATCTAGAACAGTCTTCATAGCTATTTTAGCCCCACTTCTAAAGTAAGAATCTTCTTCAGTCTCTACAGAATGGTGCATATATTCAAGAAGGCTTTTCCACTCTGGTTGGCGAGAGCTTGAACATTCCCTGGCCCAAGGTGAGCTCTGGGAATTAGGCAAGTTATTACAAATATTTTCACTTAGTATTTCTAATTTCCTGAGATAAGAGAATTCAGGGAAAAGTAGAGTAAGTTTTCCAAAAACCAGAATTTCTTGTTAATGAGATTTAACAAAAAAATCTGAAAATTATCACTCCTCCTTTCCTCTTATTTATCCTTCACATTTAAGCCTGTAGATTCTGTACCCTAATATTTTTCAGATGTATTTCCTCATCTCCATTCCCACCACCACTAACTTAGTTTGAACCCATAACTGCTGATTTTAAACACTAGCTTCACCACATAATACGTTTGCGATCTTGGGTAAATTGATACATTTCCTGTGCCTCAGTTTCTTCATCTGTAAAATGGGGATCATACTAGTGTATAATATAAAAAGGATTATATTAGGCTCAAAGGTCTACACCTTGCTTTTTTCCCCCAAATACCCCAACTTCAAGGAGATGCACCTTGCTTTTTAAACTTAAAAAACTTGTTTTTGCTATTTTTACTATATTTGTACAGATGTTGCACAGATCCACGTTATTTAACAAATGGGCTCTCTGTTCCTTTTTCCACCATCATGATGTGTGCTTAACTCCACTTCTTGTCATGTCTTCTCACAAGACTTTCAGGATTAAGCATTTCCTGGCCAAGTAACAATAGCAAAAATCATCTCATTCCCCAGGGGATTTGGATGAAAACTGGTAATAAAATCAGGTACAACTCCAAAAGGAGGCATTGGAGAAGAAGCAAGCTGGGTCTATAAGGAATTGCACATGAGATGGCACACATTTATGCAGTGTCAAGGTCATGACTGTCTTACCATAGCAAGCTGAAAATGTCACCACTATCTGGACAGTTGGACATGTTTTATTGGGAATATATTTTTTCTCTTTTTTCTTTGTGTATGTGTTGTGTGTGTGCTGGTAGGCTTGGTTTAGTAAAAAATATGTGACACCTTTAGTTTCAAAAAAAAGAAAAGAAAAAGAAAGAAGTGGCTACACAGTATTCCATTGCATGTATCAATCATAATTTATTTAACAGTCTCTTATTGAGAAGCATTTTAGGTTGCTGACAAATTTTGGTATTATAAACAATGCAAGAAGTATTATAAATAGACTTTACTGTCCTTTTTCAAATATATTTTGTGTTAAATTTATAGCAATATATTGCCAAATTAAAAGTTATGTGCATTTTAAATTTTGATCAAATTTTTCTCCATAGAAGGGTACCAACTTACAATTTCAGCAACCACATGTGGGATAATCTGCATTTTGATCAACAATGCACACTATCAAACTTGATTTTTGCAAATTAGATGGGTGTAACATTTTGGTCTTAATGTTTACTTTTACATTTTTAAAATTAGAAGTTGAGTGTTTTTATTTGCTTACGAGCCATTTGTATCTCCTTGCTCTTATTTTTAATTTGTTTTTCTACTCGACTTTTTCAGTTTTATAAGAAACTTTTAAAACTCTTTGTAAATTACAAAAGCTTATAAATTAAGGAAATATATGTGTTGCATAAAGTTTCCTCCCAGCTTGTCATTTTATTATTTTAAACATACATAGTTTAACTTTTTTTTTTTTTTTTTTTTTTTGAGACAGAGTCTTACTCTGTTGCCAGGCTGGAGTGCAGTGGCTCAATCTCAGCTCACTGCAGCCTCCGCCTCCCGGGTTCAAGCGATTCTTGTGCCTCAGCCTCCTGAGCAGATGGGACGACAGGCGTGCACCACCACGCCCAGCTAATTTTTGTATTTTTAGTAGAGACAGGGTTTCACCATATTGGCCAGGATGGTCTCGATCTCTTGACCTTGTGATCTGCCTGCCTTGGCCTCCCAAAGTGCTGGGATTACAGGCCTGAGCCACATGTCTGGCATATAGTTTAACTATTTTTTAAGACTATTTTTGTAGAGAACATTAAGGTTCACATCAAAATTGAGAGGAAAGTATAGAGATTTCTCATAAGACCCCTACCCCTACACATGCACAGCCTCCACCATTGTCAACATCCCACACCAGAGTGGTACATTTTTTTCTTTTTTTTGAGACAGGGTCTCACTGTGTTGCCCAGGGTGGAGCGCAGTGGTGCGAAAGATCTCAGCTCACTGCAACCTCTGCCTCCTGGGTTCAAGTGATTCTTGTGCCTCAGCCTCCTGAGCAGATGGGACTACAGGCATGCACCACCATGTCTGTAATTTTTTGTGTTTTTATTAGAGACAAGGTTTCACCATGTTGGTCAGGCTGGTCTTGAACTCCTAGCCTCAAGTGATCCACCCACCTTGGCCTCCCAAAGTGTTGGGATTACAGGCATAAGGCACCATGCCCGGCCCAGAGTGGTACCTTTTTCTTACAATTGGTGAACCTATATTGACATACTTATCACCCGAAGTCCAGAGTTTATCTTAAAGCTCACTCTAGGTGTTGTACATTCTATGGGTTTGGACAAATGTTCAATGGCATGTATCCACCATTACGGTACCACAGAGAGTTGTTTCACTGCCGTATAGATCCTCTGTGCTCTGCCTCTTGCCCCTTCTCCCCACAACCTCCCAACCCCTGGTAACCACTGATCTTTTTACTGTCTCCATAGTTTGGCCTTTTCCAGAATGTCATATCGTTGGAATAACGGAAGCTTTTTCAGATTGGCTTCTTTAACTTAGTAATACGCATTTAAGTTTCCTCCATATATTTTCATGGCTTGATGGCTTGTTTCTTTTCTTTTTTTTATTTTTCTTTTCTTTTCTTTTTTTTTTTTTTTTTGAGACGGAGTCTCGCTTTGTCACCCAGGCTGGAGTGCAGTGGCGCGATCTTGGCTCACTGCAAGCTCCGCCTCCCGGGTTCACACCATTCTCCTGCCTCAACCTCCCTATTAACTGGGACTACAGGCGCCTGCCACTACGCCCGGCTAAGGCTTATTTCTTTTTAGTGATAAATAATAGTCCATTGTCTGGATGTACTACAGTTCATCCATTTACCTATTAACATCTTGTTTGGGCAATTACAATCAAAGCTCCTATAAACGCCCATGTGCAGGTGTTGTTTTGTTTTTTTACTTTTATTTTTAGAGACAGGATCTCACTTTGTTGACCAGGCTGGTGTGCGGCGGCTCTTCACAGGTGTGATCAGAGCTATAGCCTCAAACTCCTGGGCTCAAGTGATCCTCCTGCCTCAGCCTCTGAGTAGTTGGGGTTATGGCACGTGTCACCGTGACTGGCTTATATGCTACATTTTATGTGGATGTAAGTTTTCAGCTCCTCTGGGTAAATACCAAGGAGTGCAGTGGCTGGATTATATGGTAAGAGTACGTTTAGTTTTGTAAGAACCCGCCAAACTGTCTTCCAAATTGGTTGTATCATTTTGCATAATCAGTAGCAAGGAATAAGAGTTCCTGTTGCTCTACACCCTCATCAGCATTTGGTGTTGTCAGTGTTCTGGATTTGGGGCATTTTGTTGTACAAGTTATCAATACTTGCCTTATGGTTCCGGGTCTTGTATTTCACTATGCCACTCAGATTGTATTTTATTTTTCACTTCTATGGTCTTTTTTTTTTTTTAATGTTGAAATCTCTGTCCGTCCTATTTGAGATTTATTTTTATATGAGGAGTAGGACAAGAATCTAGCTTTATGTTTTTTCCAAGGAGCTGGTCAGTTTTCCCACAATTTCTTGAATAATCTAACTTGTCCAACTAGTTTGGAATGCTACTTTTATAAGATAATAAATAAGCCAGATAGACTGGATTAAGAAAATGTGGCACATATACACCATGGAATACTATGCAGCCATAAAAAATGATGAGTTCATGTCCTTTGTAGGGACGTGAATGAAGCTGGAAACCATCATTCTCAGCAAACTATCGCAAGGACAAAAAACCAAACACTGCATGTTCTCACTCATAGGTGGGAATTGAACAATGAGAACACTTGGACACAGGCAGGGGAACATCACACATTGGGGCCTGTTGTGGGGTGGGGGAAGGGGGGAGGGATAGCATTAGGAGATATACCTAATGTAAATGACGAGTTAATGGGTGCAGCACACCAACATGGCACATGTATACATATGTAACAAACCTGCACATTGTGCACAAGTACCCTAGAACTTAAAGTATAATAAAAATATGTATATATATAAAAAGATAATAAATAAGCATAAGTGAGTGTCTTTGTGGATTCCGTCTTCTGTTCATTGAATCTCCTGATTGTTTCCTCTCCAGAAGAAAATGGGACCTTATTCATTTATAGGCTTTAATGTCTGTTAGTCTCTCTCACTACTTACTATTTTATTTCCCTCAGAAATTTTCTTTGCATTCATTCCTTTTAATTCCAGTATCATTCTACAAAATTCCTACTATTAAAAAATACTATTTTATTGAGGTAACATAAAATGTACAAACTAACTTAGAGATAGTTGACTTTATATTACTGTTTTCTTTTCCAAGAATAAGATAAACTTTCTGTTACATTATGCAGTCATTTAAAATTTTTCTGTGTATATATTTTCTATATTTCTTATATATTACCTTTTTTTTTTTTTACCTGCTGTGGTGTATAAGGTAGTTCTTGTATTATATTTCCCATCTGGTTATTGTTTGTTTATATTAAAACTATTGTGTACTTTAATAAAATAACCACTTTTTGATGCTTTCTTTAGTTCCCAGATTTGGGGGTGATCATCTTGAGCTATCTAAAAATACAGTTGCAGTCTTAATAAATCATGATCATTTTGCCTTGTTTCCAATTTTTATATCTCCTTTCCCTAACTGTATTGGATGGTGCTTCTAGAACTCTGGGAAATGGCAGTAGTAACCTGCGTCTTCAGTCTCGCTTTTTTTTTTTTTTTTTTTTTCCCTCCAGGGTCTTCAGCACTGTGACCCAGTCTTGCTCAGATTCTGACGTCTTTCTCTTTGGTGTGTGGGAAGGTCTGTGGTTGAGTCAAGGTCAGAGCTTCTTTGCCTTGTTTCTAGGCCATTCAGAGAAACTACACCTTAAGGTAAGGGAGTTCTCCACAGGGACCAGTCACCTCCCTGGAGTTATGCCCCGGGGTTTGAGTCCCTGCAGAGATGCATGACTTGAAAAGAGTAGCTGCCTGAGACAGAATGTGGGTGTTCCTGTTCTCCCATCCAGGTGGTTTCCCACCCAGTTATGTCATTGCCAAAGACACATTTTTTATGTATTAACTGTAACTCATTTGCCATTTGTACTTTACATGTGTGCTTATCCAAATAGTCTGTTTTTCTAATTATAATTTAAGTTTTTAAAATTCTGGAACCAAATTATATACCTCTATAAACACCCGGTCCCCGGCATAAAGTCTTGCATTCAGTAGATTCTCAATCAATGATTAACTGAAGTTAATTATATGAGGCACTTCGAAATGAGGAAAGTTCATATAAGACACAAGTTCGTAGTAACTATGAGGACAGTCGTCTTAGTCATCTCTCAGTGCTGTTTCCAGATCAAAGAGATAATGGATGGAAGAAAACTTGGAATATTTGTAACATTGGTAAGGCTGACTTTCCATTCCACATACCATATTGTAATGAAATGATGATTGTTGTTTGTTTTCTTAACTAGACCTAGAGCTCTTTGAGGACAGGAACCAAGTCTTATTTATCCTTAGATTCTTGGCACCCACTCCAGGTCTTGACATGTAGTGAGTACATAATCAATGTAGAACTGAACAGAATTACAACCAACAGCATGTCTTCTGATATGAGGCCAGTTATGCTCTTGTCTGAAGGTCATGAGGTACAGCTTCTATTCTAAATGGCCAAACTGGACCAACCACCAAAGATGGGACCGGGCTCCAGGGACAGCAAGCATAAGTCCTTGGAGCTCCCTAGCTCTAGTTTCTGATGGTTCATCTGATAATTAATTACACACTTCTTGGGGCTATCTCTACTTCTGTTCAATTATTTTATCCTCTTAACTTTTTTTTTTCACACATTTATGTAAGCAACTTGTGGGGATTGGGATATCATTGTATTTTTTAAAAAGATTTCCTTGCTCCTAGCACAAAATATTGTTTCTTCTGCTGACCCAGGCTCATCTAAAAGTCTTTTTTCTCCTCTTCTATTCCTAGACTGATCTCTTTACTTCCTCTGCTAGATTCTTTTTTTGCTACCCTCTGGATTCCTGGGCCAACTTTTCGTGATGCCAATAATTGCCAGGCACTGTGTGGGGCACTTAACATAGAGAAGGTATCACCACACACATTTGCAGATGTGGATGCATTTGCAAGTTTTCTTTTTCTATTCTCTTCAAGTAAGGCAAGACAGTTTGGCTGCCGGGATTTTAGGAGATGTGCAGGGTCTCCATGGAGAACACTGGTGAGAGAATGCACTGGTAACTTTACCTCATCATGTGAAGAATCTCACTGAATTTTAAACAATTATTAGATTACCTAGGTGACTTATAAGCACTTGGAAATGTGCATATTAAAAGTACCAGCATCTGTAGTTTTCTGAAGTGCAGATCTGCTTTCGGGAGTTTCGAAAGCACGTCCTCTGCCTTTGCTCTGCCTAGATGAAGACCTTATTTGAAGACCAAACTTTGTGCGAGACTTTATCATGAAAGCCTTCGAGGACCTTGGGGAGGTCCCAAGAGAGCAAAACTACAGTGAGTCTTACTGGGAAGAGTCTGCTTGGGGCTTGAGTCTTAATGGATAGGAACAATGATTGCTAAATTTTTGACTTATGTTCCTTACCAGTAAAAACTGAAATTAAGAAACATTTATGCCCATGCCTCTGTATTTGTATGTCTATTTCAAAATCATACACATATATGACTACAGCATTATCTTACATAGGACAGAAAATATATACAAAAGTGGAGGATTTTAAAAGATGAGAGAAAACTGAAAAAATGATATTTTAATAATACTTTTAATTATTATCTGTACAAGACCAAATTGTAGTGTAAGTTGTATAATTGAAAGTTTATTATTATTATTATTTTAAAATATTATTTCAACATAGCAATTCAGTATCTGGGCCTATCGTTAATTTAGGTTTTAGTAGCTATGTGAGTTTTAGAAATGTACCTCATAGAGATACGTAAAGCCAAGTGTTGCCAATGACACAAGAAGTGTGTCGTTGGCAACACTTACTGAATCATGATGTTTGTTTTTTAACTTTTCATATTGCCCATTTTCACACATGAGAAAATGAAAGCCCAAGGAGGTTTGGAACTTTTCAAGGGCCCCTAGCTGGAATCAGATCCTGGGTCTCCTAACACCCAGGACACTTCTTCCACATTGCAAGGAAAAGCGTTTCCCAGCCCTCGACATCTTGCTTTGCGGATACTCTCATGTCTTTTCACACGTATGTGTGGGCTTCCATCTTTCTTCAAGTAATTGTAGGATTTTTCAAGGCAAGGACCGTGACTTTATTTTTTGTATTCCCCCAGTACCTAGTGGACAGTGGGGGGAAAGAAGGATAGAGAAAGGAATCTGCTTCCACGCTTCCAATGGAGAGGTTCCACTAACTTCGGATTCCCAGTGTATAGACATTCTCTTCTTGGGAGAAAAGGTAACTCCCCACACCAGAGACTTTCTTTTTTTCTCAGCTCTTCCCATCTGAAACTGTCCAATAGATTTCTGGCACCCTGCACCCAGCATATGAATATCAAGTATTAAACTAACTTTATTTACTTTTTTGGTCATAAACATTGAGATAGTTTTTTCCTTGCTTGCAATTGCTTATTAAATCATACACTTTTCAAGACTGGAGGTCTTTGGTGGTGGTGATGGTCAGGCACCACCATCTCAGTTGACCAAATTGGAAAATATGCTAAAGAGCCTCAGCAGCCATGGTTCCTCTGTGTGCAATGAGTCCATCAGCCTTTGATGCAAGAAAAGAAGAGCTTGGGCTGGTGCGGTAGCTCACGCCTGTAATCCCAGCCTTTTGGGAGGCTGAGGTGGGTGGATCATGAGGTCAGGAGTTCAAGACCAGCCTGGCCAAGGTGGTGAAATCCCATCTCTACTAAAAAAACAAAATTAGCTGGGCGTGGTGGCAAGCACCTGTAATCCCAGCTACTCAGGAGGCTGAGGCAGGAGAATCGCTTGAACCCAGGAGGCAGAGGTTGCAGTGAGCTGAGGCTGAGATTGTGCCACTGCACTCCAGCCTGGGCAACAGAGCAAGACTCCATCTCAAAAAAAAAAAAAAAAAGAAAAGAAAAAAGAAAAGAAAAGAAGAGTTTGTTAAGTATAGAAGAGGGAAAAAAAAGAAATACACTTATTAAATCATACACTTATTAAATCCTAAGCACTGCACAGCTAAAAGTTCAAGTGGCAGATTTAAAAGTGATCATCTATTCAAGTAAAATCCAGGAACAAGACTAACCAGGATTTAGCATGCTCCTGCGGGAAGCCTATGAAATGATCCCCCCAAAATCTTAGGGTGCTGTTTCCCCTGTTTCCTGATATTTTTCTTCTTGTTCCTTATGATGTGCTGATTCCAAGAATTCATGCAATCACACTTCACTATCTTCCATTGGCTTGAGAGTCAGCTTCAGGTAAGGCCAAAGCTTCTTTAGAGACAGAAGAGAATATGGGGTCCAATTCCAGTGGGGCTGGCACAGTTCCAATTCCATTTCAGTTCAACAAGACTGAACTGGAGCCCTGTGATAGAAAGAAATTGTTTTATTTACCTAACACTCTTGTTGGCTTCTAGCAAATTCACCTCCTACCATTTCTGGGGTAATTCCTCCTCCTCCCTGACTTCAGTTATGCAGTTCTAGTCATGACTGCAATCATCACACTTCAATCTGATCACTTCAGAAGTAGGGATGTGACTCAAACCATGCCAAGGAGTTTTCTCCCCCACCCCAGGGAGACTTTTGAAGACTGGAGGTCTTTGGCAGTGGTGATGGTTGGGCACCACCATCTCAGTTGACCAAACTGGAAAATACACTAAAGAGCCTCAGCAGCCATGGTTCCTCTGTGTGCAATGAGTCCATAAGCCTTTGGTGCAAGAAAAGAAGAGCTTATAAGTACAGAGGAGGAAAAAAAAGAAAAAGAAAGCTGAAAGTTCTTGTTAGCTACAACCTTGGCCTTTCCTAATCACGTAGACCGCTAAATGATGGCTAAAGTAGTTTGAATTTAGCTTCTATTACTTACAATTAAAACTGCCCTGATGATGACAACTCTCCCTTAACATGTACTTGGTCCCATGGCCGGTGTTGAGGAAACAAAGATGCATATGATTCTGTATCTGTTCTCAAGGAACTGAGAATCTGTGAGGAGAGAAAGATACCTCAACAAATAAGCACAAAGCAATGTGATATGATAGAGGGCATGAAGACAGGGGTGGCTGTGAGGGGGAAACAGCTCAGGAAATGCTAACACTGAAGATGGAATTTTGAAGCAGGCCTTCAGGGCTCTGGAATCAAAGCAAATAAGGACTTATTAGAATGAGCATTTGTAACCAGTCCCCTGCACTTTCTAACTAGGCAATTTACTTAACTTCTCAGTGGCTCCGTTCCTTATATATAAGATGAAGATCACAGTAGTACCTGTCTCACAAGTTTTGGTGAACATTAAATGAACATTGTATAATGCTTATACAATGTTTAGTACAGTAACATCTTTGCAAATGTTAAAGATTACCATCATCCTTACCCTCACGGCAGTGACCGTTACCATATATTTTTAGGATTGTATCTCCTAAATATTGCCAGTCAGGGCAAAACTACTAGGGGAGAAAACATCTTATGCTTTGCTTGACAAATTCACTGCTTCATAAAGAGGAACACTTACATCACCTCCCATATACATATGTGTGGTTTCTAGGTCACTGGCTTTTTGGAGAGGAGAACCTCAGAAGAAGAGATACTTGCTTGGAACTTAATGAAATTAGTGTAATATCTGATAGAATCTGAAGGGAGATAGAAACCTCATGAATTTACAACCTTTTATGTATGGTTTTTGATAACCTTCTGCTTGTTTTTCTTCACAAAATCCATGGTGCTGGTTTGATTTGTTCAGCTTTGCAAATTAATAAACTATGAATAAAAAAGCACGGTGAGCTACAGTTGCAAATTTGACTCTTTAATGGCCATTCTCAAAATTCTAAGACCAAAGGAATCTAGTCCTGATTTCTCTTGTTGGATTCTCCTGGAAACTGTAGCATGAAGAGATCCTAATGAGCCTTGGTGATTGGGTGATTAAGTTTTGTGTACTGCGAAAATCCAGGTACATGTCTTATGTTGCCAACTATTGTAATTTAGCAGAAAGAGCATAGAACTGGAAGCCTGGCTCTGATGACAAAATAGATTGAGTTAATATGAATGCTCCTCCCACTATAACACATAGAAATGCTAGATAAAATAAAATCACCACCTCCTCTATGGTAAGTACATGGTTGAACCGAGAGGAGAAAGGGAGGAAGGGAGGAGGAGGAGAAAAGGGAGAAAAGAGAAAAGAAATCCCCAGGTGCTTGAATTGAAGAGGGTATTTAAATCAGAAGCCATAAATGAAAAAAATATAAAACAATTGTGACGAAATGTTAACTTTTATCCAACTGGTGACTACATAGGTGTCTGTTATATTATTGTATTTATTTTTTCATCATTGCAATATTTTGTGATTGAAAATGGTGATTTTACAAAGAAGAAGAGAGAGGAGAAGAAGGATTTGGATTTGGTGCATGTGAGTCTAATGCCAGCTCTGCATGACCTTGGGCAAATGATCTGACTCCGTCTCCTCATCGGTAAACTAAGGACAATGACATCTACTTCAAACGTGATTTCAATATGAAAAGGGTCAACATATAATGGCCAGCACATAGGCTCAGCATCCTCACTTTCCTGTTATCCCTTCTAACCTGAGGAAGAGCCTCATGAGTCACGCTCTTGCTGAGTCTTTCTGGAACAAGGATGATGTCAGGTCACTGTGGACACATTGATTCCTGATCTGTAACACTTATGACCATCAGAGGCCATTGCAACCTCTTTTCTCCTTTTATGATACAAACATTTTCTAAAAGTCCAGGCTAGTATTATAGAATGCCTTTCAATTTGGTTTGTCCAGTTGTTTCCTCAAGACTAGATTCAAGTGAAATGTTTCTGGTGAGAATCCAACAAAGGTGACGTTGTATTCCTCTCAGTGCATCCCATCAGGGGCTCCATAAGTTCTGCTCACCTCTTTATGGATGATGTTACATTAGCTTTTTCGGTTAAGGAAATGGCCACTAGATCTCTCTGTTGTAAAGGTAGCTTTTCCCTTTCAGAATTAGTGAAGAATAGATGTGGTTAGACTTTTAGACTATGTTAATGTATTGTCCTCAGTAACATTTCACATGACGGTTTTAACATCAATTAATGATTTATACACGAATTATTTCAAAGGGGCAGTAATGTTCTCTGGCTTCCTTTTGTCTGATTGCCTGGAGCCCACATGGCTTTCCAGTTTCCTGTTTGATTCAGTCCATCCCTTGAGTAACAGCACTCGCTAATCCTTCACTGTAAATCTGAACTTCATTTACTGTCTTGTCTTCCTGATTCACCTGCTCCTCTTGCCTGTAATCCATGATCTCATCTGGTTAGTGGTGGGTCTCTTGCTTCAGAGGTTAGCATTGTTCATTGTATACCTGATACGTTGACTGCAGTCCTTCTCTACTTAGCTGTACCTCTACTTTGCCAGGGACAGCCCTGCACAATGGGAAATGGTATTTGGGGGACTCTGTCTAGCTTCCAAGCTTTCAAAATAAATTTTTTATCCTAGCTTCAGAGTAAATAATAAACACACACACATTCGCTCACATTTACCCATCCTACTTGTGATGCATTCTGTTTCTATTCAATTTCATTTTTTAAAGTGCTAGTCAGGCCACTTGATTTCATAAGCTGAAATGGCTGGCAATCTTGTACTTTGAAAAATACTGTGTGAGAGCTTAATCCCCGCTTCCTAGGAATACAGAGCGCTCCTTGGGTGACCATTTTGCCCCTGTCTTATTTGAATTTGAATTATGGAACTTGAGGGCTGGAAGGGCCCTTTAAAAAGTCATCCAGCCTCATCACTCATTTGGTGCTTGAACTCCTTCAACAATATCCCTCCTGCTTGCAATATTACCAGCTTCTCTTTGAATATCCAGCGATGTGGAATTTACCATTGTCCCAGATACTCCGTTCCTTTTTTGGGTAAAGTTCCAGATCTTGGTTAAGGTCTTTTCTCTGTTTAGACTCCTGGAGGCTACGTAGGCCAAGCCGACTCCCTGTTCCACCTAAGAACTGACTGGAGACAGTCATCGAGCCTTCTGAGTCCTCCTTTCTCCAAGTCCTTCAGCGGAACCTCAATGGATACCACATGGTTTCTACGTTTGCAGCCACCCTCCTCAGAGCACTTTGTCAATATCCTTCCTGAACTGCGACTCCTGCTTTGACACATTATTCTAGCTCTTCTCTTGTCATGCTAACTTCGTCTTATATTGATATCTAACTTTTCGTGGTTCTATGCCTTGTCTGCCTTACTAAGTTCTGTCCTTTATTTATGGTGACGGCATTTTGTACAGTGTAACTGCAAAGTAAGAAAGTCTTTATTCCCTGGTCAAATAAAGGTACATCCAAATGAATGATGTGTTTCAGGAGTTATGCACTTATTCCAGTGATGCCTTAATCACCCACCTTACCCTTTAGAAATTGTATTCACCCTGGGAGAGAGGGAAGGAGAAACATTTGGGGCAAGATGCAGAGGAGACTTCCAAGTTCAGGGTTGACTTCATGTATGCAGTCTGTAGCATCACATGGGGCCCCTTTCGCAGAAGGGCCCTGCACTAGGTTTAAGGCTTGGCTGTCATGGTTTGAAATTCTTGATAATGTTATCTTTGAGCCTATGTTTTGTAAGTAAAGTCTGATGGCACAATGGAACATGTGCATGATCAGAGGAGAAACATGAAAGAAAGAAAAAGCTTTATGTTTTAGTACATTTAATAGCACATTATTCCTGCTTTTTGAGCAACGGAGCCTCATTTTTATTTTGCACTAGGCCTTTTAATTACGTAGCCAGTTTGAGGTAAGCTTCTGTTACTTAACCTGAGTGGTAAGTACACAGGTGTTTATTTTATCATTATTATTCCTTAGCCAATTCATATTTGTTTTATATTCTTCTGAATGTATGGTACTTTTTATAAGAAAAAGAAAAAAGAAAGAGAAAAGAAAAAAGTCAAAAAATGCTCTCAGAGCCTAAGACTCTTTTCTACAACCTCTTGGAGGGTTAGTCTTTCTTTTGGGAAATGAATTTTAGTTTTGGAAGCAGCCAAAAGTATTTTGATGATGATTCTGGACAATGACTTTGATGGAAAATGTAACTTTAATTCACACATAAAATTATTACTCAGACTGATTTTATCATGAGGTTCATAAACTGGTTCTAAAAAAACTCTAAACAAATGTTATAAACGTACTTTGTAACACAGAGCATCACTAGATTGCTTAAAAGCTTCTAAGTTAACTCTTTTGAGTAGAACAGTGATCTTTGAAAGCATCACTCCTCATATGATTGTTTAAGAATTAAGACAAACCACTTTAAATACATTTCTCCACACAGTTCTTGAGCACTGTGAAAATACAATAAATATTTATTTCACAATTTGTTTTTCTAAACAAATAGGGAAAATTCACTATGCAATGCAGAATAAATGATGTATTACTCCATTTTCATACTGCTAGAAAGATACTACCCAAGACTGGGTAATTTATAAAGAAAAAAGGTACTCTTCTGTGAAGCCTCTATGTCCCAATCTTCTAGGAACTCCACCTCCTCTGTGTTCGAACATTAACAGATGGGACCCAGGCCGGGCATGGTGGTTCACACCTGTAATCCCAGCACTTTGAGAGGACGAGGTGGGTGGATTACGAGGTCAGGAGTTCGAGACCAGCCTGACCTGCATGGTGAAACCCTGTCTCTACTAAAAATACAAAAATTAGCCAGACGTGGTGGCGGGTGTCTGTAATCCCAGATACTCAGGAGACTGAGGCAGGAGAATCGCTTGAACCCAGGAGGCGGAGGTTGCAGCAAGCCAAGATCGTACCACTGCACTCCAGCCTGGGTGACAGAGCGAGACTCTGTCTCAAAAAAAAAAAAAAGCCAAAGAGGTTTAATTGACTCATAGTTCCACATGGCTGAGGAAGTCTCAGGAAACTTACAATAATGACAGAAGGGGAAGCAGGCACGTCTTACGTGGCAGCAGGCAAGAGAAGAAAAAGGGAAGGGGAAGAGCCCCTCACAATTCCATCAGATCTGGTGAGAACTCACTCACTGGAGCAAGTTCTCAGAGAGGAAAAACCACTGCCATAATCCAATCACCTCCCTCCCTCCACACATGAGAATTACAGGTCCCTTCCTCCACACATGGGGATTACAACTTGAGATGAGATTTGGGTGGAGACACAGAGCCAAACCACATCAAATGATCTTTCACTTATTAAAAGAAAGGTGGGTCGGGCACGGTGGCTCACACCTGTAATCCCAGTACTTTGGGAGGCCCAGGCAGACAGATCACCTGAGGTCAGAAGTTTGAGACCAGCCTGGGGAACAGGGCAAAATGCTGTCTCTACTAAAAATACAAAAAAACTTAGCCTCGCATGGTGGTGTGTGCCTGTAATCCCAGCTACTCAGGAGGCTGAGGCAGAAGAATTGCTTGAACCTGGGGAGTGGAGGTGGCAGTGAGCTGAGATTGCACCACTGCACTCCATTCTGGGTGACAGAGTGAAACTCTGCCTCAAAAAAAAAAAAAGAAAAAAAGAAAAGAAAAGTGTATTTATTACTTGGTTATAATGTATGTGGAAAACGTGAACATATGATGTGCAACTTGTCCTAAATTAACAGCACACTCCACCCGTAGATTTGTGATAAGGTTAGAACATAAAGTTCTTGACTCTTAACTAATCAGCACCTTTTCTTCTGCTCTGCTTGATATTCTGTAGGACTGTAGGTTTATTTTTCTTATTCCTGACAATTTAATCATTCTTGCTTATTAATTTAGATCAAAATGGTCAAACCACTTCCCCTCCTGTCTGAATACAAATATAGCCTCTACCACCTTTAACCTATACACCATGCTCTGGGTAATGACTCCTGGCAATAATGACACAGGGGACATAATTACAGTCAACCCTTCATATCTATAGGTTCTGCATCTGTGGATTCAACCAACCACAGATCAAAAGTATTCAGGAGAAAAATATGGATGTATGTATTAAACGTGTGCAGACTTTTAAATTTGTCATTATTTTCTAAACAATACAGTATTAACTACACAGCATTACATTGTATTGGGTATTGTAAGTAATCTAGAGGTGATTTAAAGTATACAGGAGGATGTGCATCGGTTACATGCAAATGTTACACCATTTTATATGAGGGACTTGAGCATCTGTGCATTTTGATATCTGAAGGAGATCCTGGAACCAATCTCCTGTGGCTGCCAAGGGATGACTGTATATGCTAACGACATTCATGTGCTACATTTATTCATGCTGCTGGTGTCTTATTTTCTCTGGAGGAGGAGTAGGACAGAAATATTCAGGTGATTAAATAAAGCACCGTAGCCTATGAGCTTTGCCATCTGTCTTGAGTGCCTTCCTGCTTGGCCAAGTTAGCAGTGGGCCTGAACCCGCCACCTCCCTGCTCACCAGGAAGAGAAGGTGTTAAAACTCTGGAACGGTCATCAGGAAGCTGGTCTCCAGGGCTAAAGACAGAGAATGTGCTGGTGCCAGCTCTTGCCGGCTTGCTAGAACCCACTGTGCACATCTCTTCCCAATTCCATATTCAGTGACCTCATGTGGGTAGTTAAAAATTGGCCATGGTGCGCAGTGGCTCACGTCTGTAATCCCAGTGCTTTGGGAGGCCGAGATGGGTGGATCACCTGAGGTCAGGAGTTCAAGACCAGCCTGACCAACATGGTGAAACCCCGTCTCAAAATACAAAAAATTAGCTGGGCATGGTGGCAGGTGCCTGTAATCCCAGCTACTCGGGAGGCTGGGGCAGGAGAATCGCTTGAACCCAGGAGGTGGAAGTTGCAGTGAGCTGAGATTGCGCCATTGCACTCCAGCCTGGGCGACAAGTAAAAAACTCCATCTCAAAAAAAAAAAAAATTTGGCCATGGTGGAGTTATTTATACTAAGGGAACTAGCAAATCCGACCCTGTTCTTTTTGGAGAGCCTGTGTTAAACATTTACCAGCACACAACTGGCTGAAGCCCTGAGCACTGAGACCAGAGCCTGTTGGGAGAGGAGCAGCAGCAGGTCCTGAGAAGGCTGGGCTGGGCTGATGTCCCTTCCATCATGATTTCACTGGTCACACTGCAGGAAAAAATCCAACACAGGGACCAGGTGGCAGGACTGCAGCTTGGCTGACCCTTGCAAGCTAAGGATAAACTGAATTTATTAAATATTTTCCACTCAACTGTTTTGGGAGAAGAGAAGCATTTGTTCTTCTATGTGTGGGCCTGGCCTGTCATGAGAACTCAAGAGATGTCAGTGGGTGTCCTCCAGTGAAAATAGATTCCTGTTTTTTATAAAAATCATATGACCTGTTTTAATATTAGTTATCATTTCTAGTTCTCCTGCATCTTAATATTAAAGAAAAAAACCCAGAAAACTAAGTAGAGAACTAAATTTTATTTGAAAAACGGAGAAAAAAAGTATAAGAAAAACCTTAACAAAAATTGATATAGAAGATAAGGGTTACATAGCCTTTTTACCTGTCTTTATTTTGTTGTTAAGGTGTATCCTTAATTTTCCACTTGATTTTCCATGCGTTTACACATCCTAATGGAATGTGTAAGTGGAAACCATTACAAATGATACGAGCACTGTCATCTTCGGTGATTTTGGATAGATGAAATCTGCTGGTTAAAGATAAATATTGTTGAAGAAACCCAGCACTAAATGTATATTGGATGGAATCTGTCCTAGCTGTTATTACCTCAGCTGATTTGAAGTCTAAACATGTAGCTTCCATTCCAGCTGACATTTATCTGAACTGAACAGAGAGGATGATGGATGGAATCCACTTAAAAAAATGACACAGATGAAGTAATACCTAGAAATTTGGAGTTTTAAATATTGTTTTCTCCTCAAAAATGAAATAATTTGCTTTCTCCTTTCTAGCAAGACTAATATTCAATTTCTAGTCTCATTAAATTTTCATTTTGTTTAATGTTCAAAATTGACATTTTTGGTCACATGAATTGTATTCACATTTTGGCCAGGCACAGTGGCTCACGCCTGCAATCCCAGCACTTTGGGAGTCCAAGGCAGGTGGATCACCTGAGGTCGGGAGTTCGAGACCAGCCTGGCCAACATGGTGAAACTCTGTCGCTCCTAAAAATACAAAATTAGCTGGATGTGGTGGTGCATGCCTGTAATCCCAGCTACTCAGGAGGCTGAGGCAAGAGAATCACGTGAACCTGGGAGGTGGAGGTTGCAGTGAGCCAAGATTGTGCCATTGCACTCCAGCCTAGGCAACAAGATCGCAACTCCATCTCAAAACAAAAATATATATATATGTGTGTGTGTGTGTCTGTGTGTGTGTGGGTATATATACATATATATATTCACATTTAAAATTTTGAATATATATTTTTTAAAGTCACATAAAATTCCCACTACAGAAATGTCTGGAGATTCCTTTTTATTTTTTTATGGATATAGACAGAGAAGAGTCTGGGTTAGCAGCTGGAGGAAGTATGAAAGATAGGTAGTATTTAATTAAATGTGTTCTGGATGTTTGGGGAAAACATTCTGGGTTTATTCAACATTTAGGCAGCTGCCATCTTTGAAGACTATAGCTAATATTTGTCTCTAGAGAAGAAAGCTCCTAATCCCAGAACTTATTAAATACTAAATACCTTGTTGAGGAAAGATTGAGGCTAAAAATGTCAACTCTAAAATGTCAGAAAATTCTGAAGTTTCCATAGCAATGTTAATTTGCTCCTCTCATAAGCCATTTTAATGTTAGTAAAAATGCTGTTAGCAGACTGGGAAATGCAGCTCCCTCTGAGTGATGTTGAATAAGCTCATCTTAATTAAGCTACAAGACTCCTCCATTTCCTGGCTGGACACATAAAAGACTTCATTGGATCTATAGAGCAAGAAAAAGAAAGCCCTTTGTGATCCTGATGGATGGCATCTGTGGCTGAGAAGCATCAAGAGGAGAGAAATGGTCATGGAAAGTCTCTGAGCTCACAAGGCTGGCCATGGCTAGCCTCCACTGTCTTAGCATAAAGTAAGTTAACAGTGACTGAATTTTAGGGCAGACGCGCCCACTGTGGAAGTGTCTTCAGGACTCTTGGAATCCAGGGAGGGCCACACAGTGATAGGGCTTAGCATCCTAAGGTCCATGGTCTGCTTTAATGGGCTAAATATTAAAGTTTTGCTAAGCTATCCTTAATTCCCAAATTGCTCCTGAAGCTGTAGTCAATGCCATTGGTTTCAGAGCTACTCTTTTGTCCTGCTTCCAGTAACCATTAGTATATGTGTAACTGCTGAAAATGGCACTCAGGTTAATGGCTAAATCTAAAATAAACCTTTGAGATCATTTGTTCCAAGTGGCTGAAAACTGGCCTGGGGAGGGGAGTGCCCAGAACATGCACAAAGCCACCTGGCAAACTGGGGGCAGGATGGAGACTGTATTTGATTCCCTGACACTTGCTAGCAAATTGGGTATTCCTGGACACATCATTTAAATCTTTGGCTTGTATCTTGGTCAGGCGTGGTGGCTCACGCCTGTAATCCGGCACTTTGGGAGTCAGAGTTATCTTGAGCAGATAACCTGAGATCACAGGTTCGAGACCAGCCAGGCCAACATAGTGAAACCCCATCTCTACCAAAAATACAAAAATTAGCCCGGCATGGTGGTGAATGCCTGTAGTCCCAGCTACTTGGGAGGCTGAGGCAGGAGAATTGCTTGAATTTGGGAGGTGGAGGTTGCAGTGAGCTGAGATCACATCACTGCACTCCAGCCTGGGTGACAGAGTGAGACTCTGTCTCAAAAAATGAATAAATACATAAAAATAAAATTAAAAAATAAATCTTTGGCTTGTATCTTATGAGAAATGGAGATAGAAATGTCAGAGGTGTTTGAACCAGAGCAACTCCATCTTGAATGGGGGCTGGGTAAAATGAGGCTAAAACCTACTGGGCTGCATTCCCAAATGGCTAAAGCATTCTAAGTCACAGGATGAAATAGGAGGTCAGCAAAAGACACAGGTTATAAAGACTTTGCTGATAAAACAGGTTGCAGTAAAGAAGCTGGCTAAAACCCACCAAAACCAAGATGGCGATGAGAGTGACCTCTGGTGGTCCTCACTGCTACACTCCCACCAGCGCCATGACAGTTTACAAATGCCATGGCAACATCAGGAAGTTACTCTATATGGTCTAAAAAGGGGATTCACCTCTTGTTTAGTATATGATTTTTAAAAACCCATAAAAATGGGCAATCAGCAGCCCTCAGGGCTGCTCTGTCTATGGAGTAGCCATTCTTTTATTCCTTTACTTTCTTAATAAGCTTGCTTTCACGTCACTCTATGGACTCACCCTGAATTCCTTCTTGCACAAGATCCAAGAACCCTCTCTTGGGTTCTGGATCCGGACCCCTTTCCTGTAACAGTAATAGCTATTTCACATTTTTTAAGTGTCAAATTAAATGGACTAATAAATTCTAAATACTTAATCTGGTATTTGGCCTAAAACACTATGATTTACTTATTTATACTCCCCTCTCTGCTCCATATCCTGTTTTCCCTAGCTAGATATATATGTTGTTTCAAAAGAATTTAAAAAGGGATGCCTTTTACATATTGTTTGTTTTCTTCTCTTCAAATTCTCCAAATTCTTTCTCTAAATTCCCCAGTAACTCCAAATTCTTTGCTTATCTACCTATCTAGAATTTTTTTGTTAAGGGAAAACAATAAATGTTGTTAAAGTGATGTCTAATTGTTTCCTTGCAGCCAAAACCAACTCAACTGCTACATCGTTTTTCTTTGAATCTTTAAATAATTTCAATTTGGATCAAGTCCAGATAAGTGGAGGTTAAAGGCATATTCGTTAAGGAATTGATCAGAGGTCCTCCACAAACTCCAGCCCAGTGATTCTTGCCATGGCTGCACCTTGTGATCCCCTGAAAACCTCTACTGATGCCTTTAAGAATCAAGAGCCTTTAGGGGCTGGCGCGGTGGCTCGCGCCTGTAATCCCAGCACTTTGGGAGGCTGAGGCAGGTAGATCACCTGAGGTTAGGAGTTCGAGACCAGCCTGGCCAACATGGAGAAACCCTGTCTCTACTAAAAATACAAAAATCAGCCAGGTGTGGTGACAACATGCCTGTAATCCCAGCTACTCAGGAGGCTGAGGCAAGAGAATCCCTTGAACCCGGGAGGTGGAGGTTGCAGTGAGCCGAGATCGCGCCACTGCACTCCAGCCTGGGCAACAGTGAGACTCTGTCCAAAAAAAAAAAAAAAAAAAAAAAATCAAGAGTCTTTAAACATTTCACATCATTTGACTCAGAAATTCCACTTTAGGAATCACTCTATCCTAAGAAAATAGACAGATGTGGACAAAGATATATGCCCAAAGTAGCGCACTTATTTTTATATATATAAAAAGCATCTTTGAAGTCAATTAGAGGCATAGGGAATGATGGTATAAAATATGTATCTTTAAACTATTGCAGATGCTTTAAAAATTAGACTTACACTGTGGTGTTAGAAGTCAGGATACCAACACCCTTGGGGTAAAGATAGTGACCAGGAGGGGGCATCAAGAAGGCTTGTGAGGTGCTGGTCATATTCCATTTCTTCATCTGGGTGCTGGATGTTTGTGTGTATTTACTTTGTGAAAATTCATCAAGCTGTATTCTTTTGATATATATATTTGTTAAAAATGATGGCAAAATACACCTAACATAAACTTTATCATGTTAATCAGTTTAAGTTACAGTTTAGTAATGTTAAGTACATTCCCATTGTTGTGATACCAATCTTTTCATCTCGCAAAACTGAAACTCCAAGCTCATTTAACAACAACTCTCTTTCCTCCCTCCATCTCAGCTCTGGCAACTGCCATTCTACTTTCTGTTTCTATGAATGGGACGACTCTAGGTGCCTCATATAAGTGAAATTATACAGTATTTACCTTTTGGGGAACTTATTTCAGTTGGTATAAAGGCCTTACGTTTTATCCATGTTATAGCATAGATCAGAATTTCCTTCCTTTTTAAGGCCAAATAATATCCTATTGAATGGGTGTACCACATTTTGTTTATCCATTCATCTATCAATGGACATTTGGGTTGCTTCCACCTTTTGGCTGTTGTGAGTGATGCTACTATGAACATGGGTATACAAATATCTCTTTGAGACCCTCTTTTTTTTTTTTTTTTTTTTTTGAGACGGAGTCTCGCTCTGTCGCCCAGGCTGGAGTGCAGTGGCGCGATCTCGGCTCACTGCAAGCTCCGCCTCCCGGGTTCACGCCATTCTCCTGCCTCAGCCTCCCGAGTAGCTGGGACTACAGGCGCCCGCTACCACGCCCGGCTAATTATTTGTATTTTTAGTAGAGACGGGGTTTCACCGTGTTAGCCAGGATGGTCTCGATCTCCTGACCTCGTGATCCGCCCGCCTCGGCCTCCCAGAGTGCTGGGATTACAGGCGTAAGCCACCGCGCCCGGCCGAGACCCTCTTTTAATTCTTTTGTGTATATATCCAGAAGTGGAATAGCTAGAGATATATGCACGTTTTATATGTTTGTTATACTTCAATAAAATATAACTTAAAAAATACTGATTCCTGAGTTTCACCTCTAAATATTCTCAGTAAATGGTCTGGAGCCATGAGTCCTGGGCATTAGAGTTTGCAAAGCCTCCTTAGGGATTCTTACATGAAACCAAAGTTGAGAACCCCTAACTCAAAAGATGCATTTAGTACATTTTCACTAACTACTTGGAGAGGGCTATGCAGAAGTAGGCATCAGGGCCAATGTGTCCAGTCTTCACATCAGCTTTTGCGTTGTGGCTTTTCTGACCCAGCTCTATCCCTTCAATCTTTTAACTGAGAATCATTCTCCTCACAGGGTAAACTGGACCATGTGTGTCAGTCAATGTTTATGCCTCCCATCATTTGCAGGTAGGGGAGATGACACACCTGGGTCCTCACGTCAGCCCTTGCCACAGTGAGTGGACAGGGCTGGTCTTTCTATCCATAGCACAAGTAGGTAGATGCCTCCATGATGAGACGAAAGGAATAGCCAGGAGAGCCTCCCCAACACACATACACACACACAAACACACACACACACACTTTCTCCTAGTGGCTACCCAAGAGTCTTCACCTCCTTTTTTGCCTCACTTAAAGTCCTGCCAACAAGTGAGAATCACTTTTAAAAAGCCAACTGGCCCTTGCAGGGTTATACATGCGCTATCAGCTATTCAAACCATATTGTGAGTTAGTTCAAAGAGATGCTTTTCAATAATACAGCTGGGATATCAGAATATGAAACAGCCCAGTACTGTTGATGTTTTGAGCTTGATAATTCTTTGATGTGGGAAGCTGTCCTGTGCATTGTAAGACATTTAGCAACATCTCTGGCCTCCAACCACTAGAGATGTCAGGAGCACTCCACCCTCAGTTGTAATCACTAAAAATGTCTCCAGACATAGTCAAATGTTTCCTTATTGATGGAAGAAAAGAGGAAGAAGAAATGTTGCAACACAGAAAATTTAGAGGCAGTTGGGCCTGGAAGAGATTGATATCCTCTTACTTCTCATGATCCACTTGTGTCTCAGCCCCAGAAAACCCTCCTTCCTGTTATGGGAATGAGAGACAGGTGCACCATGGGAAATAAGGCACTAAAGACAAAGTCCAAGTGTTACAAAAGAGTGCCTTGCGCCTACATGGAAGCTGTGTAATTTGGCACTGATTGCTCTCCTCCCAGCTTCCTTACTGCCTCCAAAATGTGAAATGTTGTGAGGTTAGGACTTATTATGGGAACCATTCTGCCCCACCCCGTCCCCACAAAAATATTACCAGCTTTTCATGATGACAAAGCTACCTCTTGTGAATGCCATAAATGTGGTTAATTCATTGACACACATCTTGTCATTTATCACATTTAAAATCATATTACATATTTCCAGAGTTTTAAAATTTAAATTTGCAGCTGGGCACAGTGGCTCATGCCTGTAGTCCCAGCTCTTTAGGAGGCTGAAGCAGGAGGATCGTTTGAGCCCAGGAGTTCAAAACTGGGCAACTTGGTGAGCCTGCATACCTACAAAAGATTTTAAAAATTACAGAAAATTTAAATTTGTCCCAATTCTAAAGGACTCTGTGTTGCTAACGTGGAGGTGTTTTTTTTGTTGTTGTTGTTTTGTTTTGTTTTTTTTTTGAGATGGAGTCTTGCTCTGTAGCCCAGGCTGGACTGCAGTGGTGCGATCTCGGCTCACTGCATGCTCCGCCTCCCGGGTTCATGCCATTCTCCTGCCTCAGCCTCCAGATTAGCTGGGACTAGGCGCCCGCAACCACGCCCGGCTAATTTTTTGTATTTTTAGTAGAGATGGGGTTTCACCGTGTTAGCCAAGATGGTCTCAATCTCCTGTCCTCGTGATCTGCCCGCCTCAGCCTCCAAAAGTGCTGGGATTACAGGCGTAAGCCACTGCGCCCAGCCACGTGGAGGTATTTTTAAGCACTACATACAGATGGAAAGCAGAGGAACAGTGCTGGCTGAGAGCTGAGCTCTGCTTTCAGGGGAGACCCTGAACCTCTGACCCAGACTTCCAGCCACTCTCTTCCTCTCGGACTCTTTTTTTTTTTTTTTTTTTTTTTTTTTTTTTTTTTACCTTGGAGCAGGAATCTTAAAGGCAGCCCCATGCAGTGGCTCACGCCTGTAATCCCAGCACTTTGGGAGGCCGAGGCGGGTGGATTGCCTGAGATCAGGAGTTTGAGATCAGCCTGGGCAACATGGTGAAATTCCGTCTCTACTAAAAACACAAAAAATTAGGGGGGCATGGTGGTACATGCCTGTAGTCCTAGCTACTTGGGAGGCTAAGGTAGGACGATCGCTTGAGCCCGGGATGTCGAGGCTGCAGTGAGCGGAGATTGTGCCACTGCACTCCAGCCTGGGTGACAGAGGGAGTCCCTGTCGAAAAAAAAAAAAAAATCTTAAAAGCTACTTTCCAGGACCGTCTCTAACTGACAGAGCCTGTTTCACGCCTTTTTCTTCTTCCATTCTGTCCTCTTCACCTGAGGCTTCTGCTTTATTAGGGTTATGGGGCCCTAAGCCCCTCTTTTGTGAGGAACATTCAGCCAACACTTTGTTGCAGGCAGGGGAGTCGGCTGGCCTGAAGGTGCAGACACCACCCCAAGCTCCAGTGTCCTCTGGCCGCTGCTCCGCCAGCTCAGCTCATGACCCTCACGGGCAGCCGTCTTGCAAAGAAAGGCGATGAGTAAACAAAGCATTTGCCACAGGAGTTTGGCTCAGATTTAATAGAGGACGTGTGCAGTCTTTCAGTGTTCCTCGGCCCACAAGCTTTAACCACTGTACAAACTGATTTAGAACACTAAAGCTCCACTGTTTGTTTAGTGACTTATTGACTCAATTCCCGCCTCTCAGGCAGGTGGCCCCGGCAGGCAGCCCCGTCATTGTTCTGACTGGGTTCTCCTCAGTGACACCGTGGCCTTCCTGCTGAGAGTTCCTTTCTTTATTTCATTTTTTCTGGTCCTTAAAAAGTTGGGCAATCAAGTCACAGTTACAGGTGTAGTGTTTCATTTTGAAACAGGTTTAATTCACTCCAGTCAGCATTTGCAGCGGTCAAATTGGGTTTGTGGTGTAATACGGACTTTTCCACTTTCCCCTTGGCTAAAGCGAAGGGCTGATTTCCTGGGTGACCGTGAGGAGTGCCGTTACTATTGTGGTATATTAACTCTTTCTGAACCTCGGGCCTCATTTGTCAGTGGCTTTCAAGGTGCCCTAATGTATAATTAAGATATACAGTAAGACAGATGCAAAGCGTTTGCAAACTTCCTGTGGTGCCTGGCTCCACTATTGATTTGGCCCAAAACAAAAAATATTTTCATTGTTCATTGCAACAACAACATCATTTATTAAACATACACTGTGCAAAGTACATTGTCTAGTGAGGTTTTTCCTTAGATGCATTGGCTTCTTTGAGCATCACCATAAACTTTTGTGCTGGGTATTACTGCTGTCTTTTATCAGACAGGGACAGTGAGGACCGGAAAGGTGAAGTGGCTTGCCCACAGTCCCTTCATGTCTGGAGGCAGAGCAGGAATGTGATCCAAGTGACCTGACCACTTCCACTCATCAAGGAGAAAAGGAATTCCCACAGGCTTTAAAAGGCGGTCACAGTCACATGAGTGGTCCGGTGAGCTATGCCTATAGTGGCACAAGTGGGTTTGCTGGGCTCGTGCCTCTCAGAGGCCACGTGGCAACTTCTCTCGGTGGCACAGAGCTGTCCTTGGACAACTACCTCAGGCTTTCTCATCAGAGGACAGAGCTCTTGTGTCACCTGATCTTGTTGCCGGTAAGGAAGTTGGGAGCAGCATATATGCACACACATTCTCTCAGACACACAGCCACACACCCATTCACACAATGCACATTTGCATAACCACACACATGCACGCTATCAGGCACACAGACATGCACACTCACACATTCACTCGGACACACACATACACTCTCAATACACTCATACATATACCCACGCACCTGTCCACGCTCGATATACTCATAACCCACACACCTGTCCGCCCTTGATACACTCACACGTACACCCACACACCTATCCACCCTTGGTACACTCATGCATAGACCCACACACCTCTCTACCCTCGATACACTCACATACACCCACACACCTGTCCAACCTCGGTACACTCACGCATACACCCACACACCTGTCCACCCTTGGTACACTCACACATACACCCACATACCTATCCAACCTCGGTACACTCACATAGACCCACACACCTATCCAACCTCGGTACACTCACACATACACCCACACACCTGTCCACCCTTGGTACACTCACACACTCATTCCCACTTTCATTTATATAATCATGCATGCATGCATGATACATCACTCACATATGCTCACAAATGCACTCATGCAGTTACAACCCCCCATGTGCACAAATTCATACCCATACACTCATTCATACTTTCATTCACACATACATGCACATTTATTAACCCACAAACTCACACACATGCACTCACATTCACACACACACTCATGCATGTGTACATCTCTTGCTTTCCTGCATAGAAACTGAGTACACACTGGGGTGCAAGATCAGGAGGCCAGCACCCAATATAATAAACTGCCAGAGAGGCGGGTGGTGTGCTGTGAGATTTTGTGACTTTCCAGGGCCACTTGAAATAATCTGAGAATTTACAGCAAGGACCAGGAATTGTTGTAAAGAAAATTGGTCTGTATTCTAACATTAATTGCCCCCAGCCTTCATGAATCAGATTTTTGGCACCAGCCCCTTAGCTCGAAGCATACCCTTTGAGGCCTCATGCATTAGCTCTGAGACCTTGGGCAAGCAGCCTACCTTCTCTTTGCCTCTATTTCCTCATCTGTAAAATAGGGATAATAACAGTGCTTGCCTTATAGTTATGAATATTAAACAAGCCAGTATATGCCAAGCTGGTGGACCAGGGCATGCACAAACTGATTGTGAACAAATGTGTTCACAATCAGTGGGGTTTTAATGGCTTGGGTTGGCCTACCATTATGAACCAGTAACAATGGGTACTAAAGACACACATTAATTTTGAGACTTCATTATGGAAATGAGGTCTCAGGAGAGATGAACCAAGCTTTGAGGACTTTCTGTCCTAGTGGCTCAATCTATGTAAACTTTCATTTGAAAAACTTTCAAGGCAGAACAGGGATTTTTCCTTCTGAATCTCAGAGCCGTTTTGACTCCCTTAGGCAGTGAATCACCATCTGCCACCTGGGTCAGATAGGGAGAATCACAGACTGCTGGAAAGATCAGGATTGGCACTTTGCTATCTCCCAAACCCTCAGTTAAAGGAATCCTCATCTTGTGAGAATTTTGCAAAACCCAATTGGAGAAGGAGCCACGCAACAAATAAAAATCTTATTTTTGGGCTCGGCTTACTTGTAAGTAGGTAGAATCTATGAATCAACGCATTTAATCTGTGATTCAAACAGATCTCTTTGGCCAGGTGCAGTGGCTTATGCCTGTAATCCCAGCACTTTGGGAGGCTAAGGCAGGTGGATCACGAGGTCAGGAGTTTGAGACCAGCCTGGCCAACATGGTGAAACCCCATCTCTACTAAAAATACAAAAATTATCTGGGTGTGGTGGTGTGTGCTTGTAATCCCAGCTACTGGGGAGGCTGAGGCAGGAGAATCGCTTGGACCTAAGAGGTGGAGGTTGCAGTGAGCTGAGATCACACCACTGCACTCCAGCCTGGGTGACAAAGCAAGACTCCATCTCAAAAATAAAATAAAATAAAATAAAAGCTCTCCTTTTGAAAGTTATAGAAGAAACTGAAATTATTTTAATTAAGAGTAGTCAGACCCATGACACTATTTTGTTCTATTTCTTTCCTTTGATCAGGTCTGGGATAATTTTTCAAATCTTCCAATCATTATCTTAGTCACCTCCCCACCTTCCTTTTCCTGTGTGTTCATCTGCTCAGGCACCCTGGCAGTGGTTGCTTTGTTAATAGCCCTGGGCCACACCTTCTCTCTCCTTTGCTCTGTGGTGGTCTACGTCTTGATTCCATGTGAATGGCTCCTTTCAGAAAGTCCCACCATAATCAAACCAACTAGACATGGTTCCTCTCTTTTCCAACCCACCTCCCACCCAAGTTAGGCCAATGCCTGATCAGAAAGGCACTATTTATTCACCTTAGAATTTCAACTATTTCCTTATCAGAGCACTCATCTCATCAAAGGAGAGACCAAAAAGAGGCTATTTTATAGTCTGTGGAAGTAAAAGTTCTTCTCTCTCCTTCATCCTCTAAGAGATAAATGGAGATTACGCAAGTGATTTTCCTTTATAATTTGCTTTTTGTTTAAAATTTCCCCCATGTTTACAAAATAATTCCTATCTATGCCTAGAGAATTATTGGAATGAGAGTCACTGAATGCTAATAATAGTTACTTAGGGAGGTGGCATCCAGGGTGATTTTTATTTAAGATACTGTTTCCTGCTCTTTAGTTTTCTGTATTGATTGACTTAAAAATGAACATGTAAAGTTTCGTTAAAAAATAAGGCCGTTTAAAACATTTTTTTTTTTGGTTTATCTTAGAGATGGTAGTCTCTTTATGTTGCCCAGGCTGGACTGGAACTGCTGGGCTCAAATGATCCTCCCCGCTCAACCTCCAGAGCAGCTGGGACTACAGGCGCACATGACCATGCCTGGCTTAAAAGAAAGCCATTTTAAGAAGGAATTTTTAAAAGCACACACACAGCAACAATGCCATACTTTTTCAAATGATTTTGTGTGTGTGTTAGTTTCTGAATACCTCACTCAGCAGACCAGTTAACCTTACAGGCCATGTTAACACATTTCTTCTCAAGCTCCGTTCAAGGCACGTTTGGAAGGCAAAAAAAAGTTTCTATGGATGTGGAGGAAATATTCCCCTTCATTTCAGAAGGCATAGTTGAATTATATTATCAGCTCAGGAAGCCTTTGTAAAATGTACCTAATGGGCTTTTTTTTTTTTTTTTTAGATTTAGATTTTTTTTTTTTTTGATCAGACTTCTTTAAAGACAACCAAAATGGTCAGTTGGGAAAACTGTTCAGAGGTTACAGCATGTGGGCTCTTCCCAGCATCTTTAAAAAGAAAGAGACTAGCCAGGTGTGGTGGTGCATGCCTATAGTCTCAGCTACTCGGTAGGCTGAGGCAGGAGGACCATTTGAGCTCAGGAGTTCGAGGCTGCAGTGAGGTATGATCACTACACTGCACTCCAGCCAGGGTGACAGAGCAAGAGCACATCTTTAAAAAATTAATAATAACTAATAAAATAATTTAAAAGAAAGTGAGTCCTGCTATAAATAAATGTCAGTTTTCCCTTGTTGAGCATCACCAGCTACGCTTTGGATATGCATTCTTGGAGTTGATTTCAACTTTTTTTTCTTTTTTTGAGGAGCACGCTTAGATTTCAACTTTTAACTGAAGTGTAATATGCATGGAAAAGTGCAGATATCATAAATATACAACTCAATTAATTTTTAAACTAAACATTCTTGTGTAACCATCACTCAGATCAAGAAACAGAATCTTATACACCTGTGTATCTACAAAGATTTTAAAAAATAAAAAAGGGGAAAAAAAGAATCAGCATACAATATATTAGTGCCCCGAAGTGCCCCTCATATCTTCTTACAATCACTAACCCCCCACCTCCTCCCCAAGGGTAACCATAATCTTTTTATTATTATTATTATTACTAAGTTTATTTTCATTGTCTCAGGTCTGCTGAACTCTGGATCCAGGCTGTGTCAATAGGGTAGTGTGGTGCCTCCTGTGCCTATCTGTGCCTCCTATAGTCCTTTCTATTTTATTTCACTTTTGATAGTAGAGACAGGGTCTTGCTCTGTTGCCCAGGCTGGTTTCAAACTCCTGGGCTCAAGCAATCTTCCTGCCTCAGCCTCCCAGAGTGCTGGGATTGCAAGTGTGAGTCACCACACCCAGCTAAGTCCTTTCCCATCTCCCAGGAAGACTATGAGAGAGATTTGGGACCCAAGTTGATAATATCAAATACACTGAACTTGACTGTGTTCACCGTGTTCTGGCTCTAGAGAAATGAGAGTTGCTAGTGAGGGTGGTGCCATTCTGTGTATCTTCTGTACCTTGAAAGTCTCTCAGAAATCTTGCCCCTGGTCTTCTTGTTCTAAGGACACAACAGGTTCCCTTTTTCTCTGGAGATGAAATCCAGATCTTTGATTTTGGAACCAAATTTGGACTCTTGACTCTGGAACACTAATTTCTTTAGCAAGTTGTTTCCTGGAATCAATCCTAAGGTATGGGTTTTTCAAAAATGCCTTGATGAGAGTGCATAATTGAGAGGCGCCGTAGGTGGTACAACACTGTCTGGCTTCTCTACTTTGAAACTCTGCACCAGGTTGATCTTGTCCATGGCTCTGGCTTGATTCTAAAGTCTCTGGTTCTGGTCTTTTCTGGAATCCATGCCTAGCTCTTCAATTCTGAAACCAAATTTGGATTCTTGACTCTTCTGTATTGATTTATAAAGCAAGTTTTTGTTTGGTAGAATAACCTGAGCAAGGTTTTTGATCGAAGGTATTGGTGAGGATTTTCAATTGTTCTGTGAGTTTGGTGCGACTGCACCTATAATTTGTTGCTACCATCTTGTGTGAAGAGGTGTCTTTGGTCATGCTGGAAGAGAGTCCTGGAAGCTGAAGTACTGTGTTGGAGACCCATAATCTCAAATTCTTAGTTTTGCCAGTTTTGTACTTTATGTAGGTGCAGTATTGACTGTTTCCTGTCTAGCTTTTCATTCAAACTCATGCTTGTGAAATTCATCTAATTTTGCATGTAATTATAGATAATTCATTTTCTTTTTTGTATGGTATTCTGTGCAAATATATTACAATTTATTTATCCATGCTACTGTACATGGTCGTTTGGGTAATTTCAGTTTTGAGCTATTATAATTAGTACTATGCACATCTAGTACATCACTTTTGGTAAACATTGTAAACATTTCTGTTGGGTATGTGCATAGGAGCAAAATAGGGTATGCAAATGTTTAGCTTTGCTAGATACTACTCAACAGTTTTCTGAAGTAGTTGTACCAATTTACCACCAGCCATACATGAGTCCCAGTGGAATTGGAATAGAAATGTAGAATTTTAATTTTTATAAGATTTGTGCTGAATGGTAACTGTGGAGATACCCTGAGCCCAAAGATGATGAGGCAGAGGAGTTTTTCCAAAAAGTTCGAATCACCATTACTTTTTCACATTCATTTTCAGGTCAAAACATCCCTGCATGTCAGGTGTGCTGGTGCATGCCTGTAGTCCCAGCTACTCAGGAGGCTGAGGCAGGAGAATTGCTTGAGCCCAGGAGTTTGAGGCTGCAGTGAACTATGATCACACCACCGGACTCCAGCCTGGGTGACAAAGTGAGACCCTGTCTCTAAAAAAACAGTGAAATAAATAATAATAATGATAATCATAATGAATCCCTGTAAAATAGACAGAGGTATGCCTTTTGCCGTTTTCTCTTGAAGCTGAGGAAATAAGACAAAAGAGATCAAAATGTTTTATCTAAGAGCCCTACTAATCTTGTATTTCCCACTCTAGCTCCAGAGCTTTGATTTTAGGTGCATGTGCCTACCTGTGAATTTGTTACAGAAAAGGCATGCTCAGGCTGAGGCTGGCATTTCTATAACATTGCTAGTTTCAAACAACAAGTTTGAATGCCATGAACCCTCATAGCATGTGAGGGTTTATTCAGCTGACAATTAGCCAGGTAGAAGGGGCATATTCAAAAACTCACTTGCCTGAACTTGGAGCTTTCCTGACAGTTTTTTCTTTGTTTGTTTGTTTTCGAGACAGAGTCTCACTCTGTCGCCCAGGGTGGAGTGCAGTGGCATGATCTCAGCTCACTGCAACCTCCACCTCACAGGTTCAAGTGATTCTCCTGCTTCAGCCTCCCCAGTAGCTGGGATTACAGGCATGCGCCACCACGCCTGGCTAATTTTTTTGTATTTTTAAGTAGAGACAAGGTTTCACCATGTTGGCCAGGCTGGTCTCGAACTCCTGACCTCGGGTGATCTGCCCACCTCGGCCTCCCAAGGTGCTCAGATTACAGGTGCTGACAGTTTTAAATGGAAAAAGGAGCCTGTCCAGGTTTCCTAGCCTGGTTTCTCATCAGACTCAGCTGGGCGGCTTTTTAAGCTACAGGTTTCCCCATCCCCACTCAAGGACAATTGAATTGAGGTCCTCGGAATTGGGACTTGGGAATCTGTATTTTATAAAGTTCTCAAGCGGTTCTGATTTAACTGGAGGCCAATAGCAAACCTTTGATTGGAATCACTGTTGCTCTCAGTTTTTTAAAAAGGATAACCATCCAATACACTTAACCGAAATCCTGAGAACAAGAAGAGAAAATTAATTTAAAATCAGACTTTCCCCCCTTTTTTACAGCATTCTATCAAAATACAGTGTTTTGGGCGTCCGGCTTCCTTCTGCAACAGACGTGGGCCACGCTCACTCTGGCTCTCTTTCTGCCGCCATCTTGATTCCACGTTCCCTCCACAAAATGCCCGGCGAAGCCACAGAAACCGTCCCTGCTATAGAGCAGCAGTTGCTGCAGCCCCAGGCTGAGACAGGGTCTGGAACAGAATCTGACAGTGATGAGTCAGTACCAGAGCTTGAAGAACAGGATTCCACCCAGGTAACCGCACAACAAGTCCAGTTGGTGGTAGCAGCTGAAATTGATGAAGAACCAGTCAGTAAAGCAAAACAGAGGCGGAGTGAAAAGAAGGCACGGAAGGCTATGTTCAAACTGGGTCTTCAACAGGTTACAGGAGTTACTAGAGTCACTATCCAGAAATCTAAGAATATCCTCTTTGTCATCACAAAACCAGATGTCTACAAGAGCCCGCTTCGGATACCTACATGGTTTTTGGGGAAGCCAAGATTGAAGATTTATCTCAGGAAGCACAACTAGCAGCTGCTGAGAAATTCAAAGTTCAAGGTGAAGCTGTCTCAAACATTCAAGAAAACACACAGACTCCAACTGTACAAGAGGGCAGTGAAGAGGAAGAGGTCGATGAAACAGGTGTAGAAATTAAGGACATAGAATTGGTCCTGTCACAAGCAAATGTGTGGGGAGCAAAGGCAGTCCGAGCCCTGAAGAACAGTAATGATATTGTAAATGCTATTATGGAATTAACAATGTAACCATCTGAAAGCAACTTTTTTGGTATCTCAGATGAGTAACTGCAGCTTGGTTTGAAATTTGTACTGTTTCTATCATAAATAAAGTTATGGCTTCTTGTTGGATGAAAAAAAAAAGACAGTATTTTGCCAAATTAAACAGAAAAGAGAGTTCAGTGGAAGATGGCTCTGATTTCAGGGTAATAATAATGGTAGGTAACAATTAAATGGCATTTAAAAATTTGCTGAATGCTTGCTGTGAGCGGTGGCTCATGCCTGAATCTCAGCACTTTGGGAGGCCAAGGCAGGCAGATCATCTGAGGTCATGAGTTCGAGACCAGCCTGGCCAACATGATGAAACCCTGTCTCTACTAAAAATACAAAAATTAGCTGGGCATGGTGGTGCACACCTGTAATCCCAGTTACTCAGGAGGCTGAGGCAGGAGAATCACTTGAATCCAGAAGGCAGAGGTTGCAGTGAGCTGAGATTGCACCACGGCACTCCAGCCTGGGTGACAGAGTGAGACTCTGTCTCAAAAAAAAAAAAAAAAAAAATTGTTGAATGCTTTCACATATTTTATTTCACTTAATCACTCAAGATCTCTTTAAGGTAGACATAATAATCCTCAATCTACAGAAGATGATATTGAGGCTTGGGGGTTAAATGCCTCATCTAAGGACACACATGCATGAAATGGCATAACTAGAACACAAACCCAAGTCTCCTGATTCCAAATTTTACCTATTTCTCACTATCCCCCAGTGCTCTGGGAGTCAGGAAGCTCCCTCAAGGCCAACAGGAATTGAGTGTTTTGACAACTTTGAATGAGCGCCATGAGTCTAACTGGACTCCATTCCATTTGCCTCCCCTCCCTTTCTTTGCTCTTCTCCCTTCCTTCAATATCCTTTTAGTGTCTCCCAAGCAACAGGTCATTTGCAATGTGGCAGGGAACCAGAGATTAAAGAAAAAGTCCTTACCCTAAAAAAATTCATAGTTTAGTGGGGAGATAGACAAATCATTGTGTGGTGATGCACTAAACGTCAACCCAAATAGGTCAAAATGGGAAGGGAAAATTATGCCCTGATCACCCATCCAAGTGGCCATGTAAATTTATAAGAAGGCTACATTCCCAAAGGTAAGAAGAACTTGCTTTGATGTACTCTCACTTCAAAGGAGGCTGTTTTATTTGGAAACAATTCCTCTGCCTTCAATATCCTACGAGTGTATCCCTCAAAATGTGTGTTTAGATCTTTAATTCTATAACATGTGTTTGCCCTTTCCTGATTAAATTCAGAAGCATGCCATCTTATTAGTGGTTCATTTGCATACTCTTTCAGGAATGATCAATGTTCAAAGAGGTATAGGGGCCTTAAAGAAGTATGGGAGGGCCAGGAGTGGTGGCTCACACCTGTGATCCCAACACTTTCAGAGGCCGAGGAGAACAAATCATGAGGTCAGGAGTTCGAGACCAGCCTAGCCAGCATGGTGAAACCCCGTCTCTACTAAAACAAAACAAAACAAAACAAAACAGCATAGGGATAGGCTTAGAGATTTCTTTCTAGGTCGTGTGTATAGGAAAAACAACTTCCAAGATGCTAGGGAAGTAATTCTGTTTGTAGTCAGCAACCAGGCTGGATAGAGCATGGGTAGGTAGATGAGTGTGTTCGCAGGTGTGTGGCAGAGGTCAGTAGCAGACAAATTTTCCAGCATACTACTTCAATAATTGTCTTCATTAGTAGCAATAAAGTATACATGTTGCTTTCAAACACCTAAGAATTATTCAACAATAATAAATGGTTGCTAGGTGCTCCCTGGGTACCAGCAGCTTCTTAGGCACAGGGTCCATAGTGGAAAAGGAGACAGATATGTTCCTGCTCCATGCTTCTCCAAATAGACTACTGATGACCAATCAAACATTCCTAGAAAATTGAGTGTGAGCATTGCTCTTAAATCTAACACTTTCCATCATTGCTTAACCCACTTGACATTTCTGAAGCCTCGCACACTCTTGATGGCCCATTTCTGAGTATTAGTCTCCTTCTCATCTTCATTATGTCCCCTCTGAGCAATTGTGACATCCTCTCCCCTTCCCTCTCTGCACCAGGGTCTCCAACTTTGAATCCAGTCTCATCTTTCAGTTTTCCATCGATGTTATCTTTGTTCTCCTTTCCAACTATAAATAACGATAACTGACAATTGCATGGGCTTTTAAAACATTTACAAAGAAAGTTGCATCCATTATCTGAATCAAAAATCATTGAAAGCCTCATTGAGTCCTGGCCCCAGCCCTCAAGGAGAGCTCTGAGGTTCATCCCAGACAACACAATCATCATGTGATGGACTCACACTGTCTTCTAATCCTTGATTCTGGTTCTTTCTGTTTCATGGGGGTTCCTAGGAAGCACACCTTGGGATGAAGGTTCACATGTAGGAGGTTTATAAGGAATATTTCTGGGGCCAGTGCCTGTGGAAAATAAGGGGAGAAAGCAGGATTGGGCAGAGGAAGAAGTCGCGCTGCAGTACAATCTCAAAGAAAGTCTCATTTGACCTGACTTAGAATTCTGAAGATGGGATGACTCTCCTGAACTGTCTGCTTGTGAAGTTAGACTGACAGCTGAGGGTTGTGGGCTGGCAGCACCCTCAGCAGCGAGGGGGGTGAGTCCTTCAGTCGTGGATGGGCATCTGGGTAGTGCATCATGGCATCCACAACACGATTCCTCATGCATGACATTCACTCAACATAAATGGCTTGACTTGCTGTCTTGAGCCTCAGTATCTAGAGCAGGGAGCTCATGGAGAAGGGAAGCTGAGTGCCTGGGGCCAGGACCACTACCCTTGGTGGAGGCAGAGCAAAAAAAGAGGCTAGAATGAGTCTGATCAAATCCCAGCAGATAAATGAGCAAAGGCCGAGGTCAGAGCAAAGCAGGCAATCATATTTCCTACCTCAAGTGTTTTTTATTTTATTTTATTATTATTATTTTTTTTTACAGATTCCCACAAAGGCTGTCCTGGAAATTCACCAACATCACTGCTAAAATGTCTAACCACATTGTCAACTGTGCTGCCTGGTCAAGGACTGAGGACCTGTCTCAGAGTGATCTTCCTTAATCACAGATCTAGTCATGACCTGGTTTTGCTCAAAATGTTTCAATGGCTCCCAATTGCCTGGAGAATGAATTTCAAATTTCTAAGTAGACTCTTCCAGCTCTTCAAACCTATCCTCATCAGCCTCTCTAGCACCATCTCTGGTGACTCCTCTTGTGGCCCTGGGAGAGCCACATCAGGCTGCTGTTCTCATCTCCTTCAAATGGGCAGCCTGTTGTCCTAGCCCTGTGGCTCTGCCTTTGCTGATCCTGTCACTTGAATGATCCTCTCTCTCTTCTGGGTCTGGTAAAATCTCTCTTCTGTAAAGCTGTTGAGAATGCCTCCTCCATATCCAGCTGCAAGTAATCACTCTTTCTGAATGCTTTGTTTATACTGTTATAGTAGCACTTAGCAAACTTTACTGCACTTCACTGCATGCAAATCTGATAGGTCACTCTGATAGAATGTAAACTCCGTGAAGGCCAGCCTGGGGTCCTCCATGTCAGCAGAGCTCCATAAATACTTTAATGTTTTAAATGAGTAATGAATAAACCGTTTTAAAAAATACTTTCTCTTTTACTCCTATCAGATCTTTCCAGGAAGGATAAGCTGGAGAAAAATTGTTTCTACTGAGAATTCACTTTAATATAAGGCTCCCTGAGAAGAGGTTCTGAAATAAACAAAATAGCTGGCACCATCATGAGATCCTATTTCAGATTGTTATTCTGAAATAAACAAAATGCTCCTTGGACAAACCTGAAGGTCCTCAGGAAGTGAGGTGCCTAATGCCGTAGCCTTGGGTGATTTGCTGCGATGCTCTCTCTGTTAGAAAGAAAGTTTAAAAAATAAAAGCTTTTTTTGTGTGTGTGTGACAGTTTCTGTTGTCCAGGCTGGAGTACAGTGGCACAATCTCAGCTCACTGCAACCTCTGCCTCCTGGGTTCAATTGATTCTCCCACCTCAGTCTCCTGAGTAGCTGAAATTACAGGTGCCTGCCACCATGCCTGGCTAATTTTTTTTGTATTTTTAGTAGAGATGGAGTTTTTCCATGTTGGCCAGGCTGGTCTCGAACTCCTGACCTCAAGTGATCCACCTGCCTCAGCCTCCCAAAGTGCTGGGATTACAGGCATGAGCCACTGCACCCAGCCAGAAAAGCTTTGACATACTTCTTTCAAGTGATTTTCCAGTGAGAAACTCGAATATAATTAATGTGTATCAAAAGGAAATTCATAGCATCCATTTTCTCCTGTGGCTGTTACCTAGCCAGAAACCTTTGGCAACTACTATTTCAATATTCTTTACTTTGCTCTAAGACATCGATGTGATCTAATGAACAATTATGAATTTATTGACACCAGGAGACTGGGCTCTAAAAGGACAAGCAGGTGCTTTGCTAAGCAACCCTAACAATCTCTGCCGACGGAAAAGAAGACAGTCGCTGCAGCCAGGAGTGCTTAACCCCACATGCTGTTCTCAAGAAGGGTCGACACAACCATCACAGAATGGGAGACCCAAATCCCCTCCCACAAAAACCTGTTGGCCACTCAGCACTTACCACGTGCCGGGCGCCATGAGCTTGAGCTCCATGCTTGCAAGTCGCATGTAATGTTCACAGGAACCTAGCAGATAAGAAGAACTTTCATGACTTGCATTTTACAGATGAGGTCCTCAGAAGTTAAGGAACTGCCCAAGGTCATGGGTGCTCTCAGCTGCAAGGCAGAACTGGAATAGAGTTCTGAGTAACTGAACCCCGTGCCCTAAACCTGCTCCTTGTGAACTTGACTGCATGTTAGAATCATCCTGGGATTGTGGAAAGATGCAAAATAAATCAAACAACAACAAAAACAAACAAATATATGTATTGTTACATGGTGTGAGGGGCTCTCTAGAAAAACACAGCACAGAAAAAGAATAGTTATGTGTGGAGAAAGGGTAGGTTGCAATGTTAAATAATGTCAGAAAAATGGCTAGGGAAATAATCAGTGAGATTACACATTAGCAAAGATATGAAAAAAATGGGGGAGCCGTGTATGTATGTGGGGGGAGAGATTCCCAGACAGGTGCTATGTGGCAGGTAAAAGGCCCCTTTGTAGAACAATTGGCCAGTGCAGCTACAGAGACTGCGGGTGGAGGGTGGGGGGGTGGGGGGCGGAAGATGAGGTCAGAGAATCATATGAGAGTTTGTAAACCACAGTGAGACTCCTCCCCTCTTACTATGTAAGTCTACTGGTTAAATTACTGATATTCCACTTTTTACAAACATTTAAAACATATATAAAACCACATTAAAAACATATCTTCAAAGTTGGAACACCTGAGCCAATGTTTGGGACAGAGAAGGGAGGGGCTGGAGAACAAGGAAAAGATGAGTGCGAGGAGCAGCAGGGCCCAGGGAGGGCTCCAGGGAGCCCCTGACCACCCAAAGCTGTCATCTCTCCTAAACTAGAAAGAGTATATCGTAGGGGCTCATTGGAAAATCTAAGCTCCCTCATTTAAAAAACAAAAATGGCACCAGGGATTTGTGTTTTCTTCCCAATGTTTCTCTTTACGAGAAGTCAGGATTATTCCCCCCATTCTTGCTTAGTTTCTGCCTTGCCACCTCCTACGTGGTTTCTTGGGTTTTACTCTGCTCTTCTGCTCATGCTGTAGACTGTTTGACCAGCCACAGTCCCTCTGTTTATCTCTTCACCTTGATCTCCATGTCCCCACTCCTAACTCCAATTATGCTATTGTCTTGGGTGGTGGCCACATTCCTATTGTGGCCTCCGCCCCACCACATCCCTGCACCACATCCCCCTTTCACATCCTCATCCCACCCGTTTCCTGGTCTTGGTCCCTGTGGTAAACTGTTAGATTGAGGGCCCCAATAAACCACAGCGCAAAAGAGTCACAACTTGTGTAGCACCTCCTGCATTGACTCTGGAATGGGCGATGTGACTTGCTTTGTCCAAAGAAACATTAGCAAATAGGATGCAAGCAGGGACCCCACTGGTGCCCATGCATGAAGTCATCTGCCATATTGTAATATTGCTCAGGTGGTTTCTTGAGTATTGATAGGCTGCATGGAGAGAGACACTGAAGCATGAGATGCCACCTTGGACTATCAGCCGGAGCCAAGCTCCAGATGAAGGCAGCCGTGTGACTGCATGTGTACTGCAGCACGTGAAGCAGGAAGGCTGCCCAGTGGAGTGGGTTCAGCCCTCAGACTCATGAAAAATTAAGAAATTCTGTATGTCTGTATTTGTTTTAAGCCACTAAGTTTTGTGGGGTTTTTTTTTTGTTGTTTGTTTGTTTTTTAAACATAGCAATAGATAAACAAAGCAATCCCCATCTCATCTGGACCAAACCTCTTACTCCCAGGCCTGGCACACCATCTCCACATCTGTGACAGCCTGAGTTGCTGCATGTCTATGCAATTTCACTAAGACCTGCTGATCCAGCTTCACCTGAACTTGGGGTTACCACAACATCTGGCTTTGGACAGATTGGCATTTGAGCTTTCTGAGCAGGAAACAAATTGAGAGAAAACTGGGTGTACAACTATTCATTACTTTCATGCTGTGTTATGACCTGTGTATGACTCTCCTCGTTCAATCCTGGGCCCACTACATTATATCTGTGATTCTGCTGAGTCATTGTTGGGAAATGAATTCCTACTTGCGTTGTCTATCAGCCAGTGAGCACAGTCCTTCTGGTTCCCTTTCATAAATACACTCTTTCCTCACATCCTTGAGGGTGAGAGATTGTTGGCAGCTTCATTTATTTACTTTTCTTAGCTCTTTCAAGACAAGACTCAAATTTTTAAAATTTAGTTCCAGAAATAGTTGAGAAAAGCTGATATTTTACTTTTCAGGAAGAGAGTGACTTCCTCATTTCTGAAGGACTGCTTGCACACTCCTGCTAATACATTTGCTTCTGGTGCACTCAGTGTGTGCTGAAGGGCTCAGGAATTTGGGCGGAGTGGTCTCCATTTGAAAATTGCCCACACTGTGGCCTGAGTGTTGGATCGTCAAGTGTGACGCATCTGATAGGAGAGACCCTGGACCTTGAGCCCCACAAGGGCAGTGGTGGCTGGTCTAGTCCATCACTGTATTCTCAGTCTTTGGCACAGGGCCGAACACAGAAATATGCCTAATAAATATTTATTGCATGAGTGAATAGATTACCTTTATGAGAAATTTCGTGCCTTGGAAATGATGTTCAGTATCCTGTAGGAAACCACTTATCTTGATAAGCTAAAAAAAATTACAATAAAAAAGCTGCTGCTCCAAATGTGGTAAAAACAAGCTCAGTGTTTTCTTTCAATTTCTATGTCAAATATTAGTGTGAAAACAAGTTTATTATATGACCAAGTGAACTCTGCAGAACAAGGGCCAAGTCAGTAAGCAATGAATTGTACATGTGCTTCCTCTGCATTTTATTTGAAATTTGGAAGCAAAGATAACATTTCAAAACCGGAAGTTTTTTTTTCAGGACCATTTTTCCTACGAAAAGTAACATATGTTGGGCAGCAGGGTGGCTCACACCTGTAATCTCAGCACTTTGGGAGGCCAAGGTGGGTGGATCACTTGAGCTCAGGAGTTTGAGATCAGCCTGGGCAACATAGTGAAAGCCTGCCTCTATTCCTTTCTTTTTTCTTTCTTTTTCTTTTTCTTTCCTCCTTTCTTTCTTTCTTTTTTTTCTTTCTTTCTTTTTCTTTCTTTCTTTCTTTCCTTTCTTTCTCTCTCTCTTTCTTTCTCTCTCTTTCTTTCTCTCTCTCTCTTTCTTTCTTTCTCTCTTTTCTTTCTTTCTAAGCAAAACGTGTTTGCTTTAAATGTTTTATAAAATACAGAGAAGTAAAAGTGAACAAAATTAAAACAACCTCTAAAAACAATTTTTAAAAATTGCTGCCTATCCTAACTATATACAACAAAAGTGAGATCACAATGTTTCACAATCTGCTTTATTCCCTTACCAATATTTCATATATCACTTTTCATTTTGCTGAATATTCTCTCACGTTATCATTTTTAATGGGTAAATTGTGTTCCTCTACTCTGTTTAGTGTGGTACCAAATGTTTATTAACCTTCTCTAATTTTGGATATTTATATAGTTCACTTTTTTTTTGCTATTATAAACAATGCCATAATAAACATACTTGTAAAAACATCTTTGCATGTATCCATGATTATTTCCCAAGGCCAAATTCCAAGAAATGAATTTCCTGAGTTGAGTGGTTTCCATTTAAGTCTTTTGATACATATTGTTAAATTTCTCTCTGGAAAAATAGCCCCTTTTCTATACCTCACACATAACTCCTGCAAACTCATCATTCACCACTGATTATTATTATTGCTTTTGGGGTTTGTTGTTGTTGTTGTTTTGAGACAAGGCCTCACTTTGTTGCCCAGGGTGGAGTGCAGTGATGTTATCTCAGCTCTCTGCAATCTCAGCTTCCCAGGCTTAGGTGATCCTCCCACCTCAACCTCCTGAGTAGCTGGGACTACAGGCATGTGCCACCCTGCTAATTTTTTTTTAGAGATGGGGTCTCACTATGTTGCCCAGACTGGTCTTGAAATCGTGAGCTCAAGCAATCCAGCTTCCTCAGCTTCCCAAAGTCCTGGGATTACAAGTGTGAGCCACCATGCCTAGCTGCTTTTGGTTTTATTGTAAGTATAATCATGGGTGAAAATAAAAGCTCGTATTTGAAAACTCTTTGTTGTCAGTGAGATTAGACATTACTCTATTTCTTGGATTATTAGTGAGATTGGGTATTTTAATATGTTTATGAACCATTTATGTATCTTGTTTTTGCAAGTGCCAGTACACGTCTTGTGGCTATTTTTTTCTATTGGAATGTTTTCCTTTTATGTATTGATTTTGCATATGCTTTTTGCATAGAAATGATACAGACTTCTTGTCATATAATTTGCAAATATTTTGCCTGTGTGGTCATTTGTCTTTTAGTATTGTCTGTAGTGATTTCGACATAGATTTTTTTTGTAAGTAAATAGTCTAATTGTATTATCTTTTTCCCTTCATAGTTTCTGTCTTTGCTGCCATATTTAGAAGGGCTATTTGCACCCCTACTATTTAAAAAACATTATATTTTCTTTAAGTACTATTGTGATTTCTTATAATTTTTATTTTATATTTAACCTCTTTTGGCCCTGCTCTTTAAGATGTCTTTTCTTATACTTTCTTTGGGGTTCATTGACTGTACTTCACCAGTGTCTTGAGATGAATGCTGAGAGTACTGATATCCAACTCATCTTCTTTTTTAATATGTGCACTTAAGGTATGTATGGCTCTCTAAGCATGGCTTAAACTGGATCTTAGAAGTTTTGGTATGCATGACCTTTCCATTGTGATTTCTTCTTTAACCCATAGATTATTTAATGTGTAGTTTTAAATGTCCAAATACAGAGAGGATTTCCAGCTAATCTTTTTTTGAAAAAAAAAAATTGATTTCTAGCCTACTTCCACTCCTGAGAACGTATTTGGTATGATTTCCATCTTATACTATAGAGACAATTTTTATGTGTCATGTGAAAAGTACACATAACTCGTGCACACTCATCATTCACCACTGATTATTATTATTGCTTTTGGAGTTTGTTGTTGTTGTTGTTGTTTTGAGACAAGGTCTCACTTTGTTGCCCACGCTGGAGTGCAGTGATATTATCTCAGCTCAGTGCAATCTCAGCAGTGGAAAGTCTCCTACTGCAACTGTGGCTTTTTCTGTTTCAGTGCTATTCAAAATGCGTTCTGCTGGCCAGTGGTAGTCTCCAAACTGTCACCTGTCCAAGAGCACATAAGTTAGTGTGTTCTTGGAACACATGGTAAATTGAAACAACCATTTAGCAACTTTATTAGCAATTTGACATTGCTGTGACATCTATGCATTATGATTAGCGAATCTGTATTTCGTGTGTGTGTTTTTCATTTTCTCTATTAGTCAATTTTTATTGTAATTTTATACGAGTATTAATCTGCAGCAGATTAGAAAATTTTAAATGTTCCTTCACCACAGATACTTTGAAAAACTTTTATTTTGTAGTTCTGGTAAATTTTGCTCTGTGTATTTTCACCTCTGTTATTAAAGACAAACAATCTTAGAAGTGCAAAATCTTCCCAGCATACTGCACATTTTTATCATTATGAATTATCTCTCTTCATCTGTAATAATACTTTTACCTATATGATATATAATATCATGAAAATTTAATTTTCATGATATTAATATAACTACTGCAGCTTTCTTTTTCCATTCGTTTCTATATCTTTGCACTTTATTTTATTTTATTTTGTTATTTTATTTTATTTGGACAGAGTTTCACTCTTGTTGCCCAGGCTAGAGTACAATGGCGTGGTCTTGGCTCACTGCAACCTCCACCTCCTGGGTTCAAGCGATTCTCCTGCCTCAGCCTCCCGAGTAGCTGGAATTACAGGTGCCCTACACCATGCCCAGCTAATTTTTATATTTTTAGTAGAGATGGGGTTTCACCATGTTAGTTGGGCTGGTCTCGAACTCCTGACCTCAGGTGATCCACCCGCTTCTGCCTCCCAAAGTGCTGGGATTACAGGCGTAAGCCACCGCACCCGGCCTCTTTGTACTTTAGATGAGTGTTTTGTAAGCAACATGTTGTAATTTTTTTTAAATCCTGCCTGACAAACTTTATCCTTTAATTGGTCGTTTTAGTTTACTTATATTAAACGTAGTTATTAATGTGTTTAGGTCTAATCTGCCCTTTTACTTCTCCTTTTTCTTATTGATCTATATTCCTTACTTCTTTCTTGCCTTTTTTGGGACTCCATATTATTTATTATTCCATTCCCCTCTTCCATTAGCTTGGTAGTTTTATATAATTTTGCTTTTCTATTTGTGCTTACCTCAGTGACTACAATACACATTCTTCACTTAAAGTCTAACGTTGCTTGATATTTCTACTCTTTTCCAAGGTAATGCAAGAACCTTAGAAGCTTTTCACTTCATTTATTCCCTCATGACTTATATGTAATTATTGCTGTTTAGTTCTTTATGTATATTTTACCCTAAGGAATTATTATATATATTACATATAAAAATATATTATTATTGTATTTTACCCTAAGCCATTATTATTATTGTTTTATATAGTCAATGGTCAATTAAATTAGTCACATTAAATTAAATTAAATTAGTCACACCCTTTTTGTGCTCTTTATTTTTTCTTGCATCTCTGATTTTCAATCTGAGTTAATTTTTCTTCTGTGTGAAGAACAACCTCTTAGTTTTGATCTGTTGTAACATAACATGTCTCACTTCTTTTAGTGACATTTAGAATTATTCTTTGGCAATTGTTTTCCTTCAGTATTTTGAAGATACCATTCCATTATCTTCTAGCCCTTGTTACAGTTGAAAAGTCAGGGAACAGTTTGTTATGCCTTGGAAGGTATCTCTCTTTTTCCCTGGCTACTTTCAATATTTCTTCTTAGTCCTTACTTTGAGAAGTTTTACTATGATAATTTTAATTTTATTTTTCATGCTTTGAATTTTGAGTGCTTCTGAAATCTGTGGTTTGATTTTCTTTCATTAGTTTTAGGCAATTATCAGCCATTATCTCTTCAAATATTGCTTCTACTTCATTTGGGCTTCTCCTTACTTTGAGAAGCCCCTTTTATACATATGTTAAAACTCCTTGCTATATCCTCTGTTTTTAATGCTCTTTTCTGTGTTCTTCCATTTTCCCCCTCCTTTCTGTGCTTTATTCTGAGCTATCTTCCAGTTTACTAATTCTCTCTTCAACTTTGTCTAAATTCTGATTAAATTCATTCATTGAGTTCTTAATTTCACTTATTTTTAGTTTTAGAATTTCCATTTATTAAGGGTTTTTCTAGTTTCTAACCCACTACAAAATTATCAGTCTTGTATTTTATCTCAAATAAAGTAAGCACAATTATTTTAAATCTGTGGTAACTCTATTTTCTGTATCTCCTCTGGATCTATTTCTATTGTCTCATGTTTTCCATGAGTTTTAATAAAATCATCTGGTATCATTGTGTGCTTGGTTATTTTTTTAATTGGGTTCCAGACGCATATGCAATATACAATAATTTGAGGCTGACAAGGTGCAATCCTTCCTCAGAAATTATTTATATTTACAGGCATACTTCAGAGATATTGTGGTTTCAGTTACAGACTATGGCAATAAAGTGAATATTTTAACAAAACAAGTAATACAATTTTTTTGTTTCCCAGGGAATACATAAGTTATGTTTATACTGTCCTGTAGTCCATTAAATGTACAATAGCATTTTATGTAAGAAAACAACATGCATACATTGATTTTACAATACTTTATTGCTGAAAAATGCCAATAATCATCTCAGCCTTCAGTGAGTCATAATCTTTTGTGCTGGTAAAAGGTCTTGCTTTGATATTGATAACTACTGATTGATCAGGGTGGTGGTTGCTGAAGGTTGAGGTGGCTGTGGCAATTTCTTAAAATAAGTTGACAATGAAATTTGCTGAATTGATTGAGAGGTTTCTCTCTAATGTACCATAATGTTTGATAGCATTTTACCTACCATAGAGCTTCTTCAAAATTGTGGTAATCCTCTCAAACCTTGCTGCTGCTTTGTCAACTGAGATTATGAAACACTCTCAATCCTTTGTTGTCATTTCAACAATGTTCACAGCATCTTCACCAGGAGTAGAGCATTCCATCTAAAGAAACCACTTTCTTTTCTTATCCATTAGAAGCAACTCTTCATCTGTTCGAGTTTTATTGTGAGGTTTCAGCAAGTCAGTCACATCTTCAGACTCCATTTCTAATTCTAGTTCTCTTGCCATTTCCACCACATCTGCAGTTACTTCCTCCACTGAAGTCTTGATCCCTTCAAAGTCATTCATGATGGTTGGAATCCACCTTTTACAAACTTCTATTAATATTATTATTTTGACCTCCTCCCATGAATCATAAATGTTCTTTTTTTTTTTTTTTTTTGAGACAGAGTCTCACTCTGTCACCCAGACTGGAGTGCAGTGGCACTATCTCGGCTCACTGCAAGCTCTACCTGCCGGGTTCATGCCACTCTCCTCCCTCAGCCTCCTGAGCAGCTGGGACCACAGGCACCCACCACCATGCCCAGCTAATTTTTTGTATTTTTAGTAGAGACGGGGTTTCACCTTGTTAGCCAGGATGGTCTTGATCTCCTGACCTTGTGATCTGCCCATCTTGGCCTCCCAAAGTGCTGGGATTACAGGCATGAGCCACTGCACCCGGCCTAATCATAAATGTTCTTAATGGCATCTAAAGTGGTGAATCCTTTTCAGATGCTTTTCGATTTACTTTGCCCAGATCTAACAGAAGAATCATGGTTTATAGCAGCTATAATCTTACATAATGTATTTATTTAATAGTGAAATGTGAAAATCAAATTATTTCTTTGTCCAAGAGGTACAGAATGGATGTTGCATTAGCAGCCATTAGAACAACATTAATATACATCCCTGTACATTTCTGTTGGAGCTTTTGGGTGACCAGTGCATTATCAATGAGCAGTAATATTTTCAAAGAAATTTTTTTTCTGAGAAGTAGATCTCAAAAGTGGGCTTTAAATATTCAGTAAGCCATGCTGTAAACAGATATGCTGTCATTCAGGCTTTGTTGTTTTATTTATAGAGCACAGGCCGGATAGCTTTAGCATACTTCCCAAGGGCCCTAGGGCTTTTGGAATGGTAAGTGAGCATTGGCTTCAATTTAGTCACCAGCTACATTAGCCCCTAAGAAGAAAGTCAGCCTGTTCTTTGAAGCCAACATTAACTTCTCTTTAGCTATGAAAGTTCTAGATGGCATCTTCTTTCAATAGAAGGCTGTTTTTTTCTACTTCAAAAATCTGTTGTTTTAGCACACCAGCTTCATCAATGATTTTAGCTAGATCTGAACAATTTGTTGCAGCTTCTCCATCAGCACTTGCTGCTTTACCTTGCACTTTTACGTTATGGAGATGGCTTTTTTCTCTAAACCTCACAGACTAACCTCTGCTAGGTTCCAATTTTTCTTCTGCAGTTTTTTCCACCTCTTTTAGCCTTCATAAAATTGAAGAGAGTTAGGGCCTTGCTCTGGATCTGACTTTGGCTTAAGGGAATGTTGTGGCTGATTTGATCTTCTACCCAGACCACTGAAACTTCCTCTACATCAGTAATAAGGCTTTTCTCATCATTTGTGTGTTCATTGGAGTAGCACTTTTAATTTTCTTCAAGACCTTTTTTTTTTTTTTTAACATTCACAACTGGGCCAACTATTTAGCACAAAAGGCCTACTTTTCAGCCTATGTTGGCTTTCAAAATGTCTTCCTCTAACTAAGCTATAATTATTTCTAGCTTTTTATATAAAGTGAGAGATACGCAACTCTTCCTTTCACTTGGACACTTAGAGGCCATTGAAGAGTTATTAATTGGCCTAATTTCAATATTGTTGTGTCTCAGGGAATAGAGAGTTTGAAAGAGAGGGAGAGAGATGGAGGAACGGCCAGTCATAGCAGTCAGAACATACACATTTATCAATTAAGTTCACCATCTTATATGGGTACAGTTTGCAGGGCCCCCAAACAATTATGATAGTAACATCAAACATCACTGATCACAGATCACCACAACAGAAATAATAATAACAATAAAGTTCGAAATATTGCAAGAATTACCAAAATGTGACCCAGAGACATTAAGTGAGCACATGCTGCTGGGAAAATGGCACTGATAGACTTCCTCAATGCAGCGTTGCTACAAACCTTCAATTTATTAAAAAAAAAAACAATATCTGGAAAGTGCAATCAAAGGAAGTCCAATAAAATAAAGCACATAAAACAAAATATGCCTGTACTTCTAGGAGGTTGCTTAGGGTTATAACAATCCAGGATCAACCCAATACAATCAGGGTTGGAAATGACTGGAAACTGTTCAGTATGAGGGCTTATCTACTTCCACACTCACTATTCAGGCATAGCCCTTCAGGAATCCAAACCAATGTACTGGGAGTTTACTAGAGGCTTTCCTTTCCAAATTGTCCTTTACTCCAGTTTTCATTCTCTTAGCTCCTTAGGGGTCTCAAAAGTGTTGTAGTCTACAGCCTCTCAGCCATCTACTTTGAAACTGGCCAACACCTCCAGGGATAAAGCATCCCCAGATGCTGTGTTTACCTCTCCGAGTTTCCTTCATCTCTTAGATCTTGACCTTATTATTTTTCACTGACTTTTTGGCTCTCAGATACCTTCAAGGAGGTGTATTTTATACTTTTTCAGGTTTTCTGCTTGTTTTCAGCAGGAGCGTTGATCTGAATTGCCTAGCCTATTATTGCTAGAAGACAAAGGTTCTTTTTAAAACTTAAATTCACTGGGAATGTATTTAATTTGGGGGCGAGTTATCATGTTATTTCCAACATCATTACTTGAGTAATATTTTCATAATGATATAAACCATTACCATTATCATACTCTAAATGATTGTATAAATATTTGGGTCTGTTTCTGGAATTTTTATTCTGTTCTGCGCCTCTTTATATTTTTACACCAGAACCAAGAACCACGTCATTCAGCAGTTACAGTCAATTGCTGTAATTGTGTAATACATTTTAATATCTGGTGAGAGAAGACTTCCTTAGTTCTCTATTTTTTTTTACAAATTTTTTTTGGGGGGGTGTTTTTACCTTTGTTGTTTTGGATAAATTTTAGATTTTTAATTATATCTATTCCCAAAAATTCCATTAAAATTTTGATGGAAATTTTATTAAATTTACATATTAATTTGAGAACTCACAATTTTCAATATTGAGTTTTTAATGCAGCAACAAGGCATAAATCTCTATTTACACATATCTTTTTAAATTTATCCCAACCTGAGGCCAGGGAGCTGGGCTTTCATGCTACCAAACCAGCTAATCATAAGATAAGAGTGGCCTGGGGAGGTGCAAAATTCCAGGTACTTCTGGCTCTGTGCATGTGCGGGTAAAGTGTTCCAGTAACCTGAGGGAAATATTCCAAAGAAAAGTTCATCGTCACAAGTCATTGGAGGTAAAAACACACAAAAGCCAGGGAAACAGCACACATAAAACAGTCAAGGGGTCCAAGGGGATCTGGTGGGGTCAATAGTGTCTGTTATAACATGTGTCTATTTTGGCATGTGTACATTTATCAGTCAAAAAATTTCATCAGTTGCGCTTGTTATTGTTTCTGGAAATCTGCCATGCCTACTCAGAGTGGCTTCTCCAGTGCTGTTCCCTGGGTAAACACTAGATTATTTCAGTTTCCTTCTTCCTTAACTTGAGTATTACCTACAAACAAAGTATTGTAAACCTTACTTTGCTGTACTCCAATGTCTTTAACTTTTTACATTTTAGCACAACTTTGACTCTACAAGTTCCCCCAAAATGTTTTGAAACACAAAATAATGAAAAAAAAGACCCCAAAACCAGTCAAGTGGAAATACTGGCAACAATAGAAGAGCATGGGGTTGTGGGGTGGAGGCTGGCAGCTGAAAGAGCAGGGAAGGCTATGGAGGCTGTGACAGATGGGGGTGTCATGAGATGGGAAGGAGAGGCAAGATGGAATGTAAGAATTACACGTGTTTTGCCACACACATACACATGTAACACACATACAAACAGATGAATCCACAAAACCCCACATGGAGCAACCCAGAATATGGTAGGCCCAGTTTGAGCCTTTGCTATTATCACTACAGAATTAATATGTATTGGAGACTCATAAGAAGATCCTTTGAATGAAGGAATAAGGAATAAGGAGTCTTGTAGGAAAACAGTCATCCAAAGAGAGGGAAGTCAGACTCTTCTAGAGTCAGAAAAGGAGAATGGTTTAAATATAGCACATCTGTCATCAAGCTGTTCTTTCAGCTCAGGACTGAGTCTACGTTCTAAAGGAAGGGAACTGGGCAAAAACTGAATGACCTCTTCTCACAAAAGGTAATATGTGACAATGGGAGCACCATCCAGCTCTACATGGGAACCCTTGTAATGAACGAAGGTAAGGGACTTATCACAGCATGTAGGCTTAGCTGCATCCATCTGCAGTGGGCATAGCTTCAGATCATCAGAGGGTTCTGGTATACCCTGACTTCTGATACATCTGCAGAAAGTGGGTATCAGGGGCTCCACAAATAGAAGAAGAGGTGTTAGCATCAGTGGAGACCCCATGAAGCTTGGGAATATCAAAGACTGTGATGCAGGCATCTCTCTAGGAAGCTGGAGCAGCACAGGACGGGAGGAAGAGAGTGGATGTTGTGTAGCCCATGTTCATGAACACATGTGAGATGCTTGCTGGAAACAGTTGGGAATGTGGTGAAGCCTGACTTTAAAGGAGAGAAGTCTACAGTTTCTTGTGTTAGTTCAGGTCCCCCAAAAAGTAGACACTAAGTCAGGATTAGATGAGCAAAGCATTTATTGAGGGCACTGCCTGTGAAGGAGAAGAAGGAAGAAGCCAACAACGCTGGGGAAACCATCAGACCATGATGTAGGTCTGACCCCTGTGAAGGAGGATTAAGTAGGAAGAGTCCCAGACTGTAGCCTTATTCCAAGAAAGTTTCAGCCAGGCTTCTGGGGAGTTCTTGAGGCAGGTTCTCCTGGTTGAGGAGACCCAGGTCCTGCAGGAATGCCACCATGTTCAATCATTGGCTGGGAAGAGAACATGAGAAACCTGGCCTTGGTACAACGTGCAGAGGGACAATGTTGGAGCCATCAGACAACCATGATCCCACTGCAGGAGATGAAGCAGCTCCTCTTAATGTTCATCACAGTTTCATGCTAGCAGATGGGACCCAAACAGGGAAATACTTGTTATAGTTTGTGAAGCCATATTTTGAACCCTGGATCTGTGCTGATCTAGATGAAGAAACTTGGGTTGCAAAGGGTTAAACTTTTTGGAACTTAAATAATTATACTCTTAGTTTTCAGAACTCCTTCATCCAGAACTATAACCTTCTTCCTCTGTGATACCCTTCTTCCTTGTGATGCCTATAAACTGAGGCATGTCTAGAGTGGGGTATATTAGAACGCATCAAAGAGGTCCTGGAATTGCCAACAGCTTGTGCAGAGGTCATCAGAATGAAATTTTTCTGGTCTCGGTGTATTGAAAGATAATAGATTGCTTAAATGTGTCTAAATGTACATATGTTGGCTAGGGAGACAGAGGTGAGGATATATGAAAGAACCCAGGTAACAGATGAGAAGCAATCAACACCCCCTACTCCAGCCACTCAGAAATGCCAAGGGTTTGAAAGTTGTCTGAGGATTCAAGAGTTGTCTAAATAATAGAAAAACTGCTCAGCATATCCAAAATTCCAGAACATTGGTGGCCTCTCCCCTAGAAAGGATTTTAACGGACTGAAAACCTGGCCAATATGCATTTACGATGACACCATTTGTCTGGACTGTCAATTCAAGAATTATTTGTTAAACTAGTGCTTCAGCCACAGCAGGTTGAGCATGTTTACCAACACACAGCACCCCGGGGGTTACCCCTGGAAAGTGAGAGAGGTAAACATAGGGCAGGTAAAAGGAAGTGCTTAGGTGGTGGCAACTTACTGAACCTGTTATATCAAGAGGTAATGACAGCCAAAAACATAAATAGCACCTCTATTAAAAAGTTGAGATAAGTTTATGCCTGATAGATCACTAGCTGTGATTTAAAGGTGTTCTTTAATCTTTTGAGGGTGACATCAGAGAGATTATCCTGTTTGTCCCACAGCATAATCTACTGGGGCCTCTGTAAAAACCAGATTGCTGGATCAGATGTACAGTGGTTCTAATTTAATGATTCTCAAGTGAATGAATGAATGTGAGGAAATTCTAAGGCAGCCATTTGTACTAGACTTAGCTCATCACACTTTTATTTGTAGTGCAGGGCTCTTCAGACAAGAAGACAACTTCATGAGTACTGCCCACACATCTTTACCTGCTTAGCTCTAGGGCAGTTCCCTTTTATGCAGGGTGTTGAAGCAGAGGCTGGAGCTCCTGGAAGAACTGAGGTTGTCTAAACCCTTTCCCAACTCAAAGAAACAGGTAGCTCTGGTTGGAGGGATGGGGGTTTGAGAGATGAGTGGAAACCGCAGGTGACCTGTGTCCATCCTCCTTCTCTGTCCCCATTGAAATCTCCGAGGCCCCAATTCAGGGCATGATGTGAGAACCACTGTGGCCAAGGAAATCAGTCTACTTAGAGTTGGACTAGATGACTAGTGGTGTCCTTCCAGCCCTAGGACTGCATAGTTGGCTGTGTGACTCCTGCCACGTATGTCAGTCTGAGTTCTCTGGTAAACACAGATTGACCTGTCTATAAGGCAGCATGGTGAGCTGGATAGAACATGAGCTGTGGAGTCAGAAGGCTTGGGCTCCTCTGGTCTTGACTCTGACATTTGCCAGGTATGTGACTTTGGCAAATAACTTCTCCAAGACTCAGTTTTTTGGCCTTTGAAATGGGGAAAATAACATCTACCTCAAATAATTGCTGGGAAGCTTCAGTGAGATGCCCACATGGTCTTGGCAGAGACAGGATAGACCTGCACACACACACATTCTCTAGGAGCTCTTGTCTGGTTTCCGACACTCTTTTGTATCTTGGCTCCCCACATTCCCCTTAGGGCTTCTGCCTTTGGCCACCCACTTTGTTTATACCATTGGAGCCCAATATCATTGGATCCTAGACACACAAGCCTCATAGTCACCCTTTGACTCAACCTACAACCATGGGTGTAAGGCACCAGGACACTCCTCAGACTGGCCTTGCAGACTTTAGCTGCTGGAGAGGAGATTGGTTGGGGTCTCCAGGCCCCAAGGCCCTCTTGGTTTCTGGCCTAGCTCAGAGTTGGCTTTTCTACTGGGACTTTGGTTCTGAGCCTTCCCAAAACTGAGAGAACATGTCGTGGCTTCACCCTTCACGCTCCAAAGCTTTCTGCCATTTGGATCCAGGCAACTGAATTATTCATCCCAAATAAGCATTGGTTCTGACCACGAGCCACTGGGGGAAGTGTGCAGAGAATGGCATGCACAGAGAGGACCAGACATTAGCTGGGACCCAAGGATAAGAAGACAGATTAGGCTCATCCCAAATGAGCCATGGCTGCACAGAACAAGAGGAAAAGGCACTGAGGATCCACTCCTCTAGCTAGGCATGATGGCATGCATCTGTAGTCCTAGCTACTCAGGAGACTGAAGTGTAAAGATCCCTTGAGCCCAGAAGTTCAAGACTACAGTGAGCTATGATCGCACCATTACACTCCAACCTGGGTGACAGAGCAAGACGCTGTCTCTAAAAAATAAATTTTAAAAGAGAGTGAAAATCCACTCCAGCTATGAGCCTGGAAAGCAACAAAACTTTAAGGAGGAAAGAGCAGTGGCCCGAGAGTCGGGAGAGCTAAGCTCCTATCTGGCTTGACTAGAATCCAGCTGTGAGTTACAGCTTCTTGATTTCCTCATCAGTAAAACGAAGACATTAGATGAAGCAATTCTTATAGGAATGAACCTAGGAATACAGGGCCCTGAATTTCCTGCATTATTTATTCTCTAGTGTCCCACCCATACAGGCACATGGGGAAATGGATGGAAAGCCAAGTCTACCAATCTGGCTTACTTGGCAGAAGAGATCCTCAGTTCTTAAATCTAGTGGAAAGAATACCTTGGACTTATCACAAAATGTGTGCTAAATAAGGCGCCACTGATACCTACAGTACATGTTTTTATAATTCCTTAATCTCAGGAGACTGGCTCCCTTCTCTTCATTGTGAAGGAGTCAGCAGGTGTGAAAGGGTGCAGGGTACCAAGTTATAGAGAGAGCAGGTTTGTCAAGCCCATCGGAGTGGAAACTGGGTAATTTGATCTGGGAATATTAGATAAGCAAACAGATCTGTTAATGGTAGAAAACAGTACTGGTTCCACAAACTAAGAAGGGAGATTGGACCAGATATGAAGTCACCCTTTCCTCCTCAGAGGCAATGGTTTCTACCTTATTATTGATAAATATGAGACTGGCATTTACCTCTTACATGGAACATGAGGCAGTATGGTGGCAGTGAGTTCCACATGTTGAGAAGCCTGGCAGCAAACAAGAATAACAGAATTTAGCAGAAAGAAGGTGAGCAAACAAGAAGCAAGAACCCCAGTGATTCTGAAGTAGGGAATCCAGGGAGCACCTTCTGGGCTTGCCTGGAGGGTTTTGGGGCAGGCAGGATTGGCCCTGGAGTCCTTCTCACTGGCGTCTCACTTGGCCTTTCTAATGTGTATGAGGAACTTCACTGGATCAAATCACTTATGTAAAAACTTTTTATATTCTGTGTGCCACATAAGCATCTTATATCAGGCTTCCTGTGTTGAAGGCTGTCTTCAGAAGCTTTCTAAAGGCAGAACCAACCAATTAATGATGATGATGATGATGATTATGATGGTGATAATGATATCTAAGTGCTGGAAACTCTCCCAAGCACTGTAAGTATATTTTTTCATTTAATCCTCACAACAACTCCTTGAGGTAACTATTATTATCATTATTTTACAGTAGAGAAACTGAAGCTCAAAGAATTGAAGGAATTTACTCATGGTTACAAGGCTACTTGGTGGTGAAGCTGGGACTCCAACCCAGGATTATTTGCACCCAAATCCATGCTCTCAGTTAATATGCCACACAATGCAGCCAACAGTGAACAGAAGGCATTTAATGAACACTTACTAGTGACCAACATCTCTCAAGCACTTTACCTCTAAAATCTCATTTAAATATAGTAGTCCATAAAGTAGGTGCTATTATTATTGTTCTTATTGGCATTACAGGAGAAGACAAGGAGGCTTGACAGGTTTAGCAACCTGTCCAAAGTTACATGGGAACGCAAGCTTGTCGCATTGCGTTCCCTAGATTTTGGATGCAACCCTGGGCAGCTTGTCACTGAGTTAAACTGAGACAGTAACGTCCTGACTCTTACTGACTCTGCAGCACCTGTATTGTGTGTTGTAAATAATCCAATTTTCCAGGGTAAATTCTATTTGGTAAGTTCAATTTTATTTCATTTTATTTATTTTATTTCATTTTATTTTTTTGAGATGGAGTCTCGTTGTGTTATCCAGGCTGGAGTGCAATGACGTGATCTTGGCTCACCGCAACCTCCGCCTCCCGAGTTCAAGCGATTCTCCTGCCTCAGCCTCTGGAGCAGCTGGGATTACAGGTGACCACCACCGTGCCCAGCTAATTTTTTGTAGAGTATTTTTAGTAGAGAGAGGGTTTTACCATTTGGCCAGGCCGGTCCTGAACTCCTGACCTCAAGTGACGCGACCGCCTCGGCCTCTCAAAGTGCTGGGATTACAGGCATGAGCCACTGCGCCCAACTTTCAACTTCATATTTTAACTGCCTAAGGCCCTTCCCACAGGGGTAATGTTTGGTACCTAGTGGACTGCCAACAGTTTGGACATTGGAGCAGTTTCATCTCATCCCTATTTATGCTTGGGTTTGGAATATTTATTACGCACTACCGGGAGCTTCCCAGGCAAAGGCAATCTGCCCTGTGTAAATTGAAGGGTGAGGAGCTTTATCCCCACATGGAACTTTGTCTAAAGCTTTTCAAAACTGCTATGTTGCCAATGCAACATTTATTTTGCTCCTATTTAACCTCTTGCCAGGAGGTTAGTAGGGGCCAACCTCAGAACAATGCTGGCTATTATAAGTTGAGCCTCTGTGTCATAAAGGGCTTTAGGATTTCCTAACACTAGACCTCCATCTGACGAAAGTTCTAGTCTAGTCCAGGCTTCCTGTCCCCAGACGTTGTATTGCCTCACCCCCTCCAGATCTGCACTTTTGAAAAGACCCACTAAAGCGTTTCTAATGTCCACCTCCATTTCCTTCAGCAATTGTGGATGTAGGCTTCCTGGAGTGTTATCAGTATGAAGAATCTCGAGCAATTTCTGATGTAATCTACCCCTTCCCAGATCCTCCTCACCAGCCCATTGTCATTTGATTCCAGATTAAGAAAATATCAGTTCTTCCTCACAAATGGTGTGGGGTGCTGGAAGGGTTTCACGATATCTTTGTCCTTATCTGTTGTAGAACACATTATCCTTTGGCATTTGAGGAAGAAATTACTTTTGCATCCTTAAACTTGGCTTATTGTTAATTGTTTTTGTTCCTTTGTATGCTTCAAAATGGCTATTTGCCTCTTTCTTCCTATAACTATACCTTGTCTTTAAGAACCAGGACCTTGGCCAAGTCAGTTCACTCAGCATTAATGTCCTCATCTGTCAAGCAGTTGGACGAGACCAGGGGCCAGCAACCTTTTACTGGAAAGGGCCAGATTGTAAGTATTTTAGGCTTGTGGCCCATATTATAGGCTTGTCTCCATGGCAACTACTGAACACTGCCATTGTCGTGTGAAAGCAGCCGCAGACAATACACAAACAAGTGAGCCCGGCTGTGTTCCAGTTCAACTTTATTTATGGACACTGAAGTTTAAATTCCACATAATTTTCATGTTTCCCGAAATACTATATTTTTCCAACCACTAAAACTTGTAAAAAGCCATTCCTAGTGTGTGAGATATACAAAATCAGGCAGTGGTCCAGATTTGGCCCTGGACAAAATGATTTCCTCCTTATTCAAAGTATCATGACACCCCAGAGCCAGAGGGGGCCTTAGAAACAGACAAGCACCGTCACCTTGTGAGCTACAGAAGGAAACCGCAGCCCAGAAAGGTGAAGTGACTGACACACACCTATGTAGCTGGCAGGGCAGTAGAAGCTGAAGTCAGGCCAAGAGCCTGACAATAAAGAGTCTACGACAGTGCGTCCCTCCAGCATGTCAACACATATGCTGGGCTCCATTTATTAGCAGAATGAGATCATTTTTAGAGTTATAAGTTTGGGAATGACTCTTTACTCCTGCCTGGAAATAGCATTTTATATCTTTGTATTTCAGTAAAAACATGATTGTGAGCACTTTGTTTGAATGAACATAGAAACTCCTCACTTTGGTAAAACTCCAAAGAATTTGTGTTGTTTATGATTTTTTTGTTGTTATGATTAAGGCCAAATTAGACAACAGCTTAAATCAAGCCAGTGCAATTTACAGAAGCCCAGCATTTTTCAGGCTAGTCAAGTGAGATAGAAAACCAACATTTGTGATACTTGAACTGAAAAGAATTTAAGTAACTTTATCTTGAAAATTTGGGGGGATGAATTGGACTAAAATATTAGATGGAAGAGTAATCACAGACACACACATACACACACACTCATACACACACACTGAAACACACACACACACCTACACACATACACTCACATACACACACTCATACACACACATACACTGAAACACACACACACCTACACACAGACACACACATACACACACTCATACACACACATACACACACACTGAAATACACACACACCTACACACAGACACATACACACACACTCATACACACACACACCTACACACAGACACACACATACACACACACTCATACACACACATACACACACAGGTACACACACTCACATACACACATACATTCATACACACACATACACACACAGGTACACACACTCACATACACACATACATTCATACACACACAGGTACACACACTCAAATACACACATACATTCATACACACACATACACACACACTCATACACACACACACCTACACACATACACTCACATACACACATACATTCATACACACACACACACACAGGTACACACACATACACACATACATTCATACACACACACACAGGTACACACACATACACACATACATTCATACACACACATACACACACAGGTACACACACTCACATACACACATACATTCATACACACACACACAGGTACACACACTCACATACACACATACAGACTTACATACACACTCACATACACACACACACAGAAGGGAAAATTTTGGTTCATCCCCCTCCAAAGACTGGTAAAATTAGCAAGAATAAATTGAACACTAGGTGAGCGTGGTGTAGTGTATGCCACCTCTGTTCTCCCAGGAGCCCTACAAGGTATTAGTGATAAATACTTGTTTATTGCAACAAGATGGAGTCAATCACAGTGCAGGCACCTTAAACTACGAGGCTACATTTTAACATCTGTCAGTCATCATCCAAATGGATTGACCAGGAAACAAGATAGATCACTGCAAAAGCCTGCTTTCTGCCCCACTCCCCTTTTGCTTGCTAAAAATGGAGAAAGTGTTTTGGAGGGCTGTGTGTGTGTGTGTGTGTGTGTGTGTGTTGCTGTGGGGGTCAGGCAGCTGCTTTAAAAATTCAGTGCTTTTCCTTCCATTTTGGTGACCAGAAGGGTGGGAAGCAGAAGTTGGAGACAAGAAGGAATTTCATAAAAACAGCCCATCAAAACAAGTTTTAGGATGGTAGCGGAGGGAGGAGATCACCCAGAAAAAGACGGTTCCAGGAATTCCCATCTGGAACTTGGTTTATACTTCTTGAATATTCACACTGTTTCTTAACTTCCAGGAAAGTCTCTGCATTAGCAGCCAACTCTGGCAAGCACTGTCTAGGGATCCAGGGAGATTTATTGCAAAGAGAAAGATGAGAGATGCCTTGTGTAGCTTTTCAGATGGACCACATCTTCTCATGTCATCATGCAGGCTCACTCTCCTTCCTGAACCCTTCCCTGAGCCTTTTGCACTCACACTTGGGAAGAAAGGGGATTAGAAGTTCCAGCAAAAACAGCCGCAAATGATGCGTGTTAAGGCCTCTATCTACCAGACAGGAAGGCGGCAGCATAACTAGTCAGGCCCTTGTGATTCGGGGATTCAGCAAGAGGCACTAAGGCTCCCAGACAAGAGTCTAAGATCCACTGTTATTTGTGGAACCCTGATCCTGCAGGTTGCTAAGCCATTTTCCCCGGTTCCCCAAACTTTGCAGGAGCTTAAGGCTTCATCACGCAAAAGAAAAGGATCCCTGCTTTACACTTTGCAGAGTAGGAAATAAATGGCTTAGCTTTCCTTCTAGGAGAAAGAAGATTTGGACTTGGTCAGTCATCTCTAATATAATGGCATGCCTTCCCTGTTCCCTTAACTACACCCACCATGCAGTCCATTCCTGAAAAGGAGATTCTAGGCGTTCCACATCTATTGATACAGAAGTCCTGTGCTTTCTCACTTTCTGCTCGCCTAACTCTGTTCTTGGACATACTGAATTCCTAACCTCTCGGTATTGTCTTCCTTTTCCTACCCACTGCTAATCTTTGGACCTTTATTCATGTTTGTTTATTCACTTATTATTGATTTCTACCAACAATATGAGTGCTGTCATGTGTAAGTGCTGTGCCAAAGATGTATGTGATGGAGAACAAAACAAAGAAGGTTCCTGTGCTCTTACGATTTACAGCCTAGCAAGGAGGAAGACAGTCAATAAAGAATTATCCAAGCACTTACAGCCTTCTGAAGTGGTGAGTGCTGTGAAGGCTAGTAGCTCACTAAATATGAATAGAAAGCCTATTAGTGCCAGGCTGAGGACAAAAACAGGGAACAAGACAGAACCCCTTCTCCCATCCCTATTTTCATGGAAACAGACCGTTAATCAAACAATCACACTCATGAATGGTACAATCTGAGTATCTAACAGGGGAGCTTAACATATGCCTGAGAGTGATTGGGTGACTTCTGGGAGGAAGTGGCACTGAAGCAGAGACCTGCAGGTCAGGTAAGAGGTGACAGAGCCCTGCTAACTCTCTTGGCCTCTCTGCCATGTACCCACCAGTAGGTGTGACTCCGGGCACCTCTCCACGGATGTGAATTCTGCACCTGCCTTTTGCCTTTATCTGGTCTTGCCAATAGACCACACAGACTAGTCCAAATGCTCCCTAGGACTACACCAATGCATCAGCCTACCTGACCAGCATCCCTGGCCCCTGACAGTGGGTATTGACATGTGGGACTGCCGTGGCTTTGCTTACCACCTAGCGTGGGCCCTGCACACAGTACCACTCACTAAATAGTAATATTGAATATAAAGTAATTAATTTCAGTTTATTTGATAACTGGCTCCAGTTGTTGACGGGTGGGGCCTCTTCTCAAATTATTCCCACATTCCTTTGCTCTCTAGGAAGAACTTCCTGCCAGCACGCTGCTACCTGCCTTAGTTATTACTATCCACAAACACAAGGCCAATCATTGTATTGTATTTTAGCTCTGGGGTGGGTGTCTCACTCGTTTGGTGAACCTGAACCCCACAGCAGTCCACTCTTCCTTGGCCTCTGTTGAAGCTGGAGGAACAATAGGGCTCCATTAGTTTGTCTGTAACAGCAGAAAGGACAGGGAGTGAGCAGGTGCACAGAAGCATGGCTGCTTACTCAGGGCAGAGCTTGGGTGACAAGTCCTCCTTCCCCCATCACTGTTTATTCTTTTCAGTTCTCACTTGCCTGAAGCATTGGCTGGGCTCGGTGAGCTAAGAAAAGTATTGAGCCCAGAGGAACACAAAGTTCTTGCTCCAGTTGCCCCAGTGGGTCTCTGAGTAAGCCATTTAATGACCTGTTGTTCCTCACTGTGAAATAAGAGTCATAGGACAACCTTTAAACTGGCCTCCCTGGGAGGTGGAGGGGAATCCTCATTAAGGTAATTTGAAAGTATTTAGCAAAGATGAAGTTCAGGGTCAGTGCTCGGTGTGGTTCCTAATAAAACCCTCGGCACTTTCAGGAAGAGCAATGCTGAGGGAGGTCCAGGTGCCGAGAGAACAGGCACAAAAGAGGACCAGGAAGGGGCAGGGCCTGCCACAGGAGCCGGCCACATGTGCCCAGCCTTTTCTTACATTTCAGAGATTTCATGGCAGTGTTCCTGCAATGGGAACAGGCTGAAAAATCTGATCATGCTCAAGTAGTCACCCAGTTCTCATCCTGGGCTTTATTGTGGGACTGTAATTGGTGTCCCTGGCCAGAAGGTAGGAGTCCTCTTTGATTTTAACAACTACTTCCTCTGATGGCCTTCTTTGGCCCCAATTCTCGAGTGAGTATTTTCTTCCTTTTGGACATAAAATCTGTGATAACTTGGGGACATCCGGGAAACCACCCCAGCTGCTTGGGTGTGAGCTTCAAGAAGAGGAGTTGCATTAAATTGTCTACATGATATAGCCACATTTTAGAATTAAAATAGAGAAAATTAGGGGGAAACATACATGGTCCCATTAACCTAATACATTATTATTATTACCACTTTGGTGTATTTTTCCCATCTTATTCCCAAATGTGTTTTGGGTTTTTTTGTTGTTGTTTTTTTTGTTTTTTAAGATATGGGCTCCCACTGTGTTGCCCAGGCTGGAGTGCAGTGGCTATTCCAGGTGCGATTGCATGACTACTCAGCATGGGAGTTTTGACCTGCTCCGTTTCCAACCTGGACTGGTTCACCCCTCCTTAGACAATCTGGTGGTCCCTTGATCCTGGGAGGTCACCATATTGATGCCATGCTTAATGCAGACACCAGGTAGACATAGCTCACGACAGTCCAGAGCACCTAGGCTCAAGCGCCCCTCTTGCTTCAGCCTCCTAAGTAGCTGGGACTACAGGTGCACACCACCAAACTCAGTCCAAATGCTTTTTTTTTTTTTTTTTGAGACAGTCTCACTCTGTCACCAGGCTGGAGTGCAGGGGTGCAATCTTGGCTCACTGCAACCTCTGACTCACTGGTTCAAGTGATTCTCCTGCCTCAGCCTCCCGAGTAGCTGGGATCATAGGCACGTGCCACCACGTCCAGCTAATTTTGGTATTTTTAGTAGAGACAGAGTTTCACCATGTTGGCCAGGATGGTCTCGATTCCCTGACCTCATGATCTGCCCGCCTCGGCCTCCCAAACCAATGCATTTTTTTTACAGTGCTATCATAATGGGCATTAAAATCAGTGTTGTTTTACTTTATGTTTCTATCTAGTCATCATAGAATCTATTTGAAGGCTAGATATTATTTATTGAAAAATAGATTGGATTTATGTTAATTGTTCCTTAGATTTTGCATTTTCTTGCATCCAGTCTTTCACTAGTGGACTGGCACTGGACAGATCAGTGTTGTATGAGATCCATGGTACAGTTCTAGGAAAGGGCCTGAGTCACGTGGCAGGGTAGCTCTCTCTGCTGAAGCTGGCTCGTATCAAGGGTGTCTTCTTGGGCCTGAAGCTAATTGCATGTCAGTCAGGCAATGCTCCATATCATAGATAAGATTCTGGTTGCAAAAATCAGTATCTCAGTAGAGTTAAATTTACCAAGAAAGGGATGTTTGTAGTAAAGACAAAGAGGTATTTGATGGCATAGAAGAGGGTCTCCAGGCAGGCCTCAGGGAGGGCCTGGACTTGCAAAGCCATCAGAAGCCTGTCCCATTTCTCCTCTGTACACACATCTGCTTCATGCTCTCTCTCTCTCTATAGTTATATGTATATACCTAGTATCTTCTGGAGGCCAACCCTGTTACTACTATGAATGATGTATCCCTCCCCCTGTCCAAGGCCAGCCCCTCCAACTGTGCCCTGCATCCTATTCCTTCTCACCTTCTCAAGGACATGACTCCTGAAACTCTCCCCTCCCTCTCTTGCATCTCAATTTCCTCCATCATTCATGTCATTTTGCTTGTCGGCAAACACGTTCTAGTATCTTCCAACTTAAAGCAAATAACAAACTACCCTTAGCCCCATGCCCCTCTCCATTTAACATCCAATCTCTCTGCTCCTCTTGACTGACCTCAAAAATCTCAAGAGAATTGTCTGTACTGCTGTCTTCATTTCCTCATCCTTCCTTCTCTTCTCAGTCTTTCTAGTTGGATTTGCATCCTTCCAGTTCCACTAAAATTTCTCTGGTTAATATCACGATGACCTACATCTGCCACGTCTGTATCCTCCTCTAACCCAGCCTTTCAGAAATATCCCATATGGCTGGCTCTTCCTTTCCTGAAACATTCTCTTCTCTTGGACTTGAGGATACCGTGTATACTAGATGCTCTTGTGTGCTACCGAGATCCCTGCTGCAGGACCAGGGAACTTGTTGCTCTGGCTGCCAGCTTTGTTGGTGACTGACAGCTCAGGGCTAAGTCTATCTCCAGGAATTGCTCTCAGATGGAGGAAGCTGACTTGACTAAACTTACTCCCCTGTTGCAAGAATAGCCTGCAACTAAGGACTGGTTGATACTGAGGTATGAGTTCCAGCTCCCCCATCTCAGTTTGGGACAATTCTAAAGGATCATGCCAGCTCCAGAGCTGCCCTTTGGACGGGCTGAGGCTCCACTGTAATGGGATCACATTTCAAGCCTCTCTCTGTCCCATCCTGCTCCCCTTACTTCCTTATAGGTGCTGTTCCTGTGGCTTTCCCAAATCTCTCTCTCTCTCTGTCTCTCAAACTTTGTTCCCAGGGACCTGCCCTAATATACCGAAGTCTCCTTGTTTTCTTACAATCTCATTTTCTGTTGCCTGAATGTCTCATAAGTTCATTTAACTGATTGTTTTTTCTGTCTCAACAACTTTAAAATACCTCTTAAATTTTTTATTTGACTTTATATTTTGACCAGCTTAGGTTCATAGAAAAATTGAGCAGAAGGTACCGAGATACCCCGTCTACCCCTGCAGCCACACATGCTCAGCATCTCCCAATGTCAGCATTCCTCACCAAGTGGTACATTTGTTGCAATCAATGAACCCGCATTGGCACATCATTATCACCCAGAGTCCCTAGTTTACATTAAGGCTTACTGTTGATGGGCAATCTCTGGGTTTGGGCAAAGGTACTATGGCATGTATCCACCATTACAGTATCATAAAAAGTATTTTCACTGCCCTAAAAATCCTCTGCACTCTGCCTATTCATCCCTCCCTCCCCTAACCTTTAGCAACCACTGTGGCCTTTTCCAGACTGTTATACTATTGAAATTGTACAGTATATAGCTGTACAATTTCACATTGTCTTCTTTCCCTTAGTAATATGCATTTAAATTTCCTTCGTGTCTTTTCATGAAAATACATTTTTCTTTCTCCCCCTCACTCCTTCTGTTCTCCACCTTCTTTTCTTTGTTTGTATTATCTGGCTGTTATACAGGTGCTAAATAGAGAGCTGATAAGATAGTGGTCCCACTCTCTAATGGTTTTTTTTTAGTAACAACTACACTTGCCAATGACTGTGTTCAAGTTTTCTGAAATCTAAGGGAGAAGGAAATTACAGAATGGATTTTATCCACTGGGTCAAGTGAAATTAATGCAGCAGCAACTGACTCATTTATTCTTCCATAATTAAGTAAATAGAATTTACCCATGGGTGCAAGTCTGAAGACTTGATACACCAATCAAACCAGTAATTGTGAAATTATATATGTACTTTGCTACTATTTTGTTGTAAGTACATTTCATTCGTTCTCTTGATTCAACTCAAAAATAAAGAAATAAAAGACCAAATGTTTAGATTTGCCACAGCTGTAAACTTCTCACTGCGGAAGGGGGTAGTAGAGCATTTTTTCACAAAGAGCTTCATCACCTGAGACATCAAGAAGAAACTGGATTCCTAGACAATTGCTTCCAAATGAGATTACCTAGATAATCAGAAATTACATAATATACATTTTGTATCCTGTTGCATATTAAATGTACATATACAACCAATGTTGGTCTCTTAGTTTGACAAACATACAGTGGATAGGTAAGATGCTAACATTAGGAGAAGCTGGATGAAGAGTATAGGAGACCTCCCTGCATTATCTTTGTGACTTCTCTGCAAATCTAAAATTGAGAGTTTAAATAATACAGTTTCATAGGTAAGCTCAATTTGATTCGTCAGCTGTTGAGAGAACGTACCTCAGTGTTGTTGAAATTGGGTGTTTGGTGACTCCAGCCCTTCAGAGGTTAATGGTGAACACTGAAGTCAGAGAAAAGGTCTTTGAGCAGTTAAAAGCTTTTGTAAACTTCTCATATATAAGGCAGAACTATCTTCAGGCCTGCTGGCAGCAGGTGTGCATGAAAATACTGAAAAACTGGAAACTGCTGAGAAACATGGACTACAGCAAGCAGGAAAGGAAACTACGAAAGGAGACTACCAAAAAGTGCACAGCTGTTTGGGGGACATTTGGTATAGCGGAGAACGATTCTATACACTTTAAGAAGTGAGGCTGAATTGTAACACATATCTCAATGGAGGGCATTCATAATGATGTTCTTGGATGACAAAGAAAGGTTCAAGCTATTTTTGGCTTAAGCAGGAAATACTGCTTAAAATTTCTGCTCTTTTCTGCTCAGACACCTTCAGAAATGCAGTGCAGATGGGAGAGAATGGGCTTTGCAGTTGACATCCCAGCCCATCTGACCTTGGGCAAATTCCTTAGTCTTTTGAGTCTTAGTCTCTCCATCTATTAAATAAAAATAATGATACATATCCTGTAAAGATTGCTGTGAAGATGCCATATTAGAATGTTTATAAAACAGCTAGCAAAAGCCTGGCACTCAGCAGGTGTGAAAGGTTCAGGGAGATAAAAAATGCACTATCTGAGATTAAGTCCGGCTGCTCAGATCACCTCTCTGGCTGCAGCACTTTAAGCCCCTCTCTCCATTCTGTCTCTGAGGACAGGATGGATCTATGTGGGTCAGGTCAATGACATTGACAGGTCACAGTGATCAGGATGAAAATTATCTGGTGAAAAGCCAATAGGTTATTAAAAGCTCTGGCATCTTTGTGGTCCTGCCTTTTGGGCTTGACTTTGTGTCATCTTCCCTCTGCCTCCTTTCTCCCTCCTGGAGACCCCATGAGGCTAGTAGAGTAGACAGGTCTGGGGCCCCCACTGGCCTCCAGCTCCAAGAAGGTTGCTCAGGCCAGCTCTGCTCTGAACCTTCAAGAGAAGCACTTTTTCAGTAGACAGAGTTTTCTTTTGAGTAATCTTTCCTGATTTTTCTTACCATAAAAGTAATAACCTCTAGAGGGCCAAGATCAGAGGTAAGGAAGCTATTAGCCTGGTCTCAGCCTAGGCCCACTGGGCCTGCCTATTCTGGAAAAGAGATTCTTCTGCTCCATGAGGTCCATCCTCATCCAGGGCCAAAGGTCCCAGCTGGTCATCTGCACAGCTCCCAGAATCCTCAGTGTAGGCAGCTAGTGGAGGGTTCTCTCATGACTAAGGGTCCTTTAGGCCCCTCCTACCTGCAGTCATTACTTGACTCCCTAGAGGGTAATCTTTTACCTGCTCTGGCTTTTACGACCAGTCCATATCCCTGGTCTGGGCTGAGCCCTGGCTTCTCAGTGTCCCCATCCCCATACTGTCCTCTAAGCCATGCCTCCAAGGACCTGATCTTGGCCTATTGCTTTGTGTCTGTTTCAGTTCCCTGGTGAGAAAAGCATACCCTACATCATAGAAAAGTCTCTGTTCAAAAGGACTCAAAGACAAGAAATGATGCTCAAACAAGAAGGTACCAGGTATCATTAAAAATCATAAGTATGGGCCAGGGATACAGTGGCTCATGCCTGTAATCCCAGCACTTTGGGAGGCTGAGGTGGGTGGATCATGAGGTCAGGAGTATGAGACCAACCTGGCCAACATAGTGAAACCCCATCTCTACTAAAAATACAAAAATTAGCCGGGCATGGTGGCATGAACCTGTAGTCCCAGCTACTTGGGAGGCTGAGGCAAGAGAGTTGCTTGAACCAGAGAGGGAGAGGTTGTGGTGAGCCAAGATCATGCCACTGCACTCCAGCCTGGGCAACAGAGTGAGACTCCATCTCAAAAAAAAAAATCATAAATATGAGCTGTCATGTGAATCAAGACATAAATGATGACAGTAGTCACGCATATTTTTTCTGACTGTCCTTGCATGAGTTGGAGATTTAGAAAACAGAACTTTTTGAATTTGGCCTGTTTTCCTTGAAAGTGCCCATCTCATTCTAGCTCTTGCCTGGCTATTGATTTCCTGAGGCCCTGCTCATATGTCCCCACCTGCCTCATCCTGGGACTTAGATCTGAGGAGATCAGCCACTTCCCCACACACTTAAAACCAGTTTGCAGCTGCCGGGCCCTCATTTCTGATCACAAATGTACTGTGTCCTTTCAAGTCTAAAAATAGGGTAATAATAACCCATAAGATTTTGTTGATAGCCAGTGTCCTGGTTTGAACTACTTATAAAACAGAAGGCAACATCCAAACAAACTGAGCCATGAAGTTGTGGGTCTCATCTCCTAAGGAACTGGTGACATTCAGCTCATCTCCTTTCTTGGAAGGAGGGACAGGTTCCCTCACGTCCTCCCCTCTCCCCTGTCAGTTCTCTTCCCATAGTTTAGTGGCTTCCTTACTCCTGACAGCCCCTTTCATTTGCCCCTTTCCTATCAGGTTCACCCTTCATGGTGTGACCTGTCCTCCCCTCCAAACGGTTGTTGAGCACTTTGGCCCCCAAGGGTACTCTTGCCAACATCCCAACATCTACCTCGCATTAATCAGAACCAGACTAGGCATGGTAACTAGTCTGGAAGGGGAGAGTGAATAGACATTTTTTTTTCATTTTCTCTTAAGGCCTAGTGTGGATAAATGATGCAGGAAGATGAGAATTCTGTCTCAGCCAAGCAGTGGGCAATTGTCAGTGCACATCAGAAAGGTGAACCCAATGAAAGGCTTTGGGACATCAAGCCCCACATGCGAAATATGAACCTATAGGAGAAACTAACTAGAAACATGAAGAAATCACTGTGTACAGTTCAGATGCTAAAAAATAGGGCAAACCAAGGGGAGTACACATTTGTCTTCAGCATTCCTTTCTTCACCTTCCTCCATCCCTTCTTTACCAGGGCTCGAGCCCCTGCTTGGCTCTATTCCACTTGCCTGAAAGCTGGTCCCATAAGCTCGTTCTCACTATGGGAATAGAGAACCCCAAACACTTGGTAGTGCTTGAATCAGAGGAATGATTAATGGGGAATTGAAAAGATCCTTAGTGTTTATTTATTTAAATTGAACATGGCCCAGGGAGATGGAGAGTGGGACTTAGTTACTGCAGGCTGACTGCTGTTGGTTTATTCTGTGTACCTAGTTGGCCCAAAGAAAGGGGGCAGCCTAGACACTTGCAGAGACATTCTGGGCTGCCAAATCATGAGGGTGAGACTCTCTGAATCCTTAACCATCTTATTTCATCTTCAGATGCTTAGATGCCTGAATAAAGGCAAGGTTCCACATGGTGGAGATACCATCATGGCTAAGACTCTTCTCTGTCCTTGAGGATCTCATGGTCAAGCAGGAAGCAGACAGAGAGGTTCATTTTCTATGAATGGTTCAGCAGGACTAGCTCAAGATAGGACAACCATGGGAAGAATAGAAAGGGAGACAACCCGATGGAAAAGGACTATCGGAGGGTCCTCTTCTCCAAGTTATCCTGAGCCTGGCTCAGGAAGTCATAAGTCCTGCCCATCTGAGCCTCCAGAGCTCCACCCGGGTGGGAGGATGGAATAGGGCAGAAACCCAGCTGGTCCCCTTCACCTTTCTTGGGGAAGCATTCTTTTGGGAACGTCACCTTCCCTTCCCACAAGTCCCCCCTGCCTTTTCAGTACATAATCCTTAGGCTTCCTGGCCCTAAGGCCTGCTGTGATTCTGTTGAAGGCCAATTGACCCTCTCCTCGACACTTGAACTAGAATTCTTTAGGGAGACACCAGGGCATTTTATCAGAATGTTCTATACAAAGGCTGAGCAACAACTGTGTTTGGGTAACATTACCAGGCTGTCAGCACCAGCCAAATGCTTGGTCTATGGTGGCCAGAATTTGGAAGATGGATAAATCCATCATGCCTCCCTCCTTTGTCTACATTGGCCTCTGGACAAAATGCAAGATCCTGCAGTTCCTTGAACTGTTATCCTACAAATGCTCCATGCTTTCTTCTTGATTCTTCCTTTCACTATCACTACTGACCTTCCTTTCATGTGCCTTTGGAAACATTTATTTATGGGGATCAAACTCTTCTGCATCCGCTACTTGATTTGCACAAAACTTCCTCTCCTTTCTTAGCTAAAACCTGACTCTCTCCCAGAGACTACTTTTTGCTGTCCATTTAGGGGAAGATGGCTCCTCTGCCTCCCCCATTTGCTGCCTCAACACTCTCAAGCAAACCCCTCCTCCTTTCAGACTTGTGGCATTTGATCTGGCTCTCTGGGACTCATTGAGGTCATCTGTAGATTATCCACTCATTTCCTTCCAGTCATTGAGGACTTTGTCTTCTGGCTCACACTTTTCCTTTCCCCCTAAATTCTACCATCATCACAGGGACCTGCCACATCACATGTCTAAATAGCTTTGTAGACAACCCATTCAGCATCCTAGCATCCAGGTTTCTGACGTCCTCAGTCCCAGCAGTCTTTCCCGTACAGTTTTAGTAGCCTGCCTTCAGGACACACTGGAGAACTTCCATCCCTCTTCCCTCCTTCACTCCCTCCCTCTTCCCTCTCATCTCCCTCTCTCCCTCCTTTCTTTCCTTTCTTCCTGCCTTCCCAGATTTATTGAAAGTCTCTGCTGAGCACTGTGATCAGCATAAAACTCCAACAGCAGGAGACAAAAAGGCAAACTCATAGGTGTATCCAAGTGTTCTTGGTCTGGGATAGTAGTCCCCTCAGTTGTTCTTCCTCATCTGTGTGGAGCCAGAGTGCCCACCCAAGTTCTAGCGTTCTTGTCCTCCCCTGCCCTCTCTATTATACTCACTTCCTGGTGCTATTATCTGGTCTGAAGGCTTTAAGTATCACCTTATACTAACACCTCCCAAATTTGCATTTCGAGCCTGAACCTGTTCCCTAAGCTCCAGTCTTGTATGTACAACGGATGGCTTGACATCACCACATAACATATCTCAAAACAAATTCTTCATTCTCAACTTTCCCGTTTACCTCCCCATACCTCCAATGTGCTCCTCCTCCAGGTTTCAGCTCAGTAAAATGGCAACTCCCTCCTTCCAAGCTCAGGAGAAAACCTTGGGGTCATCCCTGTCTCCAATCCTTCTCTCACATCCACTTTCAGTCCATCAGAAATCATGTCGATTCTACCTCCAAGATATATGCTGAATCTGACCACTTCTTTCCTTAGATTTACCACCTCCACCTTGCCCAAGTCACCTGCATCTCTCACTTGGATGTTTGCAGACGCCCCCTGACTGCTCTATGGCACCCATACTTGCCCTTCTGCAGTCTATTCTCAACACAGCAGTCAGAGGGATCCTGCTATGACCTGAGTCAGGTCCTGTCATTTTACTACAAATGCTCCTATGGTTTCCTGTCTCACTTGCTGCGGTGGCCTTCAGGTCATGATCAGCCCAACCCAACCTCACTGCCTTACTTCCTGCCGCTGCCTCCTCATGGCCTCACCAAGCATACTCCTGCCTCACAGCCTTTGCCCTTGCTCTTCTCTTGGGATAGGACACGCTTCCATCAGAAATTTACTCAGCTCCTCTTTCCATTCCTTCATGCTTTTACTCCAGTGTTGCCTTAGCAGGAAGGTCTGCCTTCATCACCTGATGAGACCAAACAACCAGCTGAGCCCACCTCCCAAAACGTCTCCTGCTTTATTGCTCTCCTTACCACCTATTGTTGTCTAAAATATGCATTTATTGGCTTGGTTTTGGTCTCATCCACTAGAATGCTAGCTCGATGAAGTCAGAGGCCGTGTCCCCTTGATTTACAGCTGCACCTCCAGGGCCATGGACAGCAGGCACTCAGGGGATGTTTTTGAATGGCTCAGTGGATAGAAGTTAATTGGGGCACTGTAAGGAATCGTGAGGTGCAGTGGTCATCTAGACCTAAAATTCTCATTTTCAAGCCTTCCTTATCCATGGAATCCTTCATTTAAGTGAAACCAAAGAGTTGAAGGGGCAGAGGACAGCTGGGGAATCTGGAAGCCCTTTCATTGGTTTCCCCTTTCATTTTGCAAGGAAGTCCCCAACATACCTTGGCTGAACCTGTAGGGTCTGAGGAGCACAATTTGAAGACCAGTGATCTAGGAGATAATATTGTGAGTTTATAGTGGTTTAGAGACTGTTTGTCCTTTGGCTATGATTTTAGACACATTATATGTGTTCTTTTATGATGTTCTCTAATTAAATACCTTTATCTCAAAAGAAGTTCACCCTCCTTCTGAGGAAATAGAATTTATTTCGTAACAGTCAACTTTATGATGTAGTTTTCTGGAACACAATGTAGTAAAAAGCAGGGACTTTTTTTGGCAAGGCATCATTAACAAGGATCAAGGAGAAATGCTTACATTTGACTTTTTGGTAATCGGTGAAGAATAAAAAAACTAGATATTCATTTTCCAACAAACATTTATGAGAGACTCTCTTGTGCCAGGTACCTGTGGGTGCTGGAGATTCCACTGAGAACAAGGATGGGAGTCATTGTTCCACGAAGCTTACATTTCAGAGGGCCAAGAAGATAGAAGACACTGTATGAATACATGAATTATTTATTTTCAAATACTATTGTATTCTGTAAAGAAAGTAAATGAAGACTACGTCATAAAGACTGACTTTGGATTTGTCAAATAACCATAGACTTATTCACTGTTCATTGTCATAGAATGACATTGAACTTATTCCAGCTAATTTCCAGATCTCAAGGCTGAATAGTAAAATCCAGTGTTCGGGATGATTGTCTAGAGAAGCTGAAATATTACATTATATTCCCTATCCTCATTTTTGAGAAAGAAGGGAGTAAAAATAGGCAGAAGAGAGGAAAAAAGGAGGAAGGGAAAGATTAAGAAACTATGTTCTAGAAAAACATTTTACAGGGTAGAGAAAATCTCATCAACCAAAGCATGCCCCTACTAAAGAATTCCAGCTAGTCAAAAATTCACTGTCCATATTAAAGCTGTGTCTTATTGCTTTGACTATTTCGCTAGAAAAACTAGGAAATAGTGTTTATATTTAGAGTCTTTACTTTTTTTTTTTTTTTTTTTTTTTTGAGACAGGGTCTTGCTCTGCTACCCAGGCTGGTGTGCGGTGGTAAGATCATAGCTCACTAGAACCTCGAACCCCTGGGCTCAAATCAGTTCAGCCTCAAATCCTTCCACTTCAGCCTCCTAAGTAGTTGGAATTACAGGTATGACCCACCACGCCTGGCTAATTTTTAAAACATTTTTTATAGCAACGAAGTCTTGCTATGTTGCCCAGGCTGGTCCTGAAATCCTGGTCTCAAGCATTCATTCCACCTGGGGCCTCCCAAAGTGCTGGGATTACAGATGTGAGCCACTGTGCCCAGCTATTTATTGTATTTATTTTTCCTGATTTTAAAAATATTACCTTCCCTTTTTAATAGAGGAAATTCCACAGTGGTTTTTATAAATATTGTTTTGAATTCAAGTATATATCATTCCATAATCTAGTTCCTTTTGGATTCACAAATGACATCCTTATCATCTGTGGTCTTTATATAACTGGAAATATGTCTGTAAAAATGACATATTTGTAAAAATTACAAAATATTTTAGATCAAAGTGATCCAATTTATTTCAAATGGATTGAAATTATCACTAACTTTAAAAAGAGTTCTGGGTACATCCTGGACCATATAAATTGCTTTGATTTTTCTGGATTGGCTAATAAGAGGAAAATGCTTCCTTCTCAGAGGAAATCCAATCATAGCACATAGCCTGTGACCCAGGCAGGCCCCACAGGATTTCGATGCTGTCTTCTTCCCATCCGTAAATACAGTTTTTAAAGTCAGGGATAAGGACATAAGCCTGAGCTTTAGGTGAAATTGAGGCTTCTCTAAAGCAAATTTCTATCATATTGGAGTCCATGATGAACACCAAGTACTTTCTGGAATGTTCCTGATGTGGTGGCAGCAGTCTAGGCAGATATAAAATCAGAACAGTGTGACTAGTAAAATGCAGAGTTTTAAAATGTGGTTCCAGTGGAGATGCCTGAATGATGGTTGGGATTTGGTTCATCCTCTCCTCTACCATCAGACACTCACATAATAAACCACACTATAAAGAACTCTGCTTTGATCTCATTGTATGTTGACATTTTTTGTATATTTTACCAAAAAAAAAAAAAAAAGTAAAGACAGATTACACTGTTAGAATACAGAACCCTCTCCTGGAGCAATCAGAACACCTCTATCTAGTATAGCTGTACCTTGGCAAGAAGAGTAAACTGTTATCTCCACAAAGAGGCTAAGTCTTGGTCATGGGGAACGGACTTAGAGCTTCCCCACTGAGTCCACACCTGGGACAATAATAACAATAAGAAGACAATGGCAACAATTGATGACAACACCTATCGTGCATTGAGTGCCTGCTCTGTGCTAGGCATTAAGGTATTATGCTTAGCACATTACTGGATTATCTCCATGTATTCTTCCTCAAACCTCTGAGGTCAGTACTATTGTTATTCTGAAGTTTAAGATGAGGAAACTCAGAGTTAAACTATGTGTCTTGCCCAAGGTCATTTAGGACTCCTAAGTGACTGATATTTGAAACATAGTCTATCTGATTGCAGAGCCCAAGTCCTTAACCACTAACCTCTACACAGTCCAAGGTCAATGAATGTAACTGTCATGAGCAGTAGGGGTTGGGTTAACTGCCCGATTCAGAGTCAGAAATATCAGGTCTGCTGAGAAGACAGTGGACAAAGAGTACAGCAATTTCAGATGTACTCATCAATTCATTAATGATCATTTTTACATGCTTGCTATTTGTTCAGCTAAGCTATCTCCACTCATGAGCTCTTTAACTCATTCAGCAAACATTTGCTGAGTGCTTCATCCTGGGGATAAAAAGATAAGCAAGACCCTGTCCCCAGAAGCTCCAGCCTAGTAGAGAAGTTGTGCTGATAGATATCAAAGAAAATCGTCACTAACCCAAGCAAACAAACGAACAAATCAAACCCCACCAACCCTGGGGGCTAGTTTCTTTTGGATTCTTTGGACTGCTCCCTTACCACTTACAGAGCCTGGTGTGAGAGGGAGCTTGCCTACGCCTGTGTGAGGGAAACGGATTTCTAAGCTCCTGTTGTTGATGTGTGCTGCCAAATGGTGCAGATCTGCAGGAGACGGCACTTTATTATTTGTTAGCGAGTTGTGGTTATTCAAAGATAGACCCAGATCTTAGTTAGTGGAGGGAATGAAGACTGAAGCTGCTCTACACGAGTACTTAGCAGGAATTGGAGTTGGCAAGTGGAAAGAAGACAGGTATGTGTTGACGGGCTTCCAGGTGAGACAAGCCCTGAGACAGCACAGAAATCTAAGGGGGTTCTCTGGAAGGATAGAGCTGAAGGCAGGCAAAGGTTGATAGAATTTTTAGGACACCATTATTTCACACATGCTTTTAAATTACTTCCTGTATTATAATTGACTGCAATTGAATTTTTTCTCCCCGAATCTTTAGTAAATGTCTGACATGCTGGTGTTTCTTGAGGGAAGGATTGGGAAGAGCTGCTTTGAGCACCCAGGAAGCAGCAGGGAAGATGAATGCAGAAATGAGACCTGCAGCCCACATGTGGTCACAGAAATCTTGTAGAGGGGGGCTCAACTTGCCAGGCTACGATGGTGATGATAAGGTGTGTGGGGAGGACCAGGAGTCAGGCCAGAGCTGAGAGGGCGGAGTCACCTGCTGAAGCAGAAGCACTTCTGAAGTCTAGTTGACTGGGGTTACTCTAGAGACAACTTGGGGCAGAGGAGGCAATTTGAGCTGTAAACTAGGATCTGTGAAGCATCTGGCATGTGCCCGGCACATCAGTCACAGCAAAGTGGGAGAGAGGAACACAGACGCAGACCATTTCAGTGGGATCCAATAAGTGCAGAGAGCACAAAGGGGGTCCTTCAACAACTGCGAGGGCTCCCTGGATGAGACTGTGCCTAGGTTGGGCCTTGAAGGATGAGCCAGAGTAGCCCAACAGAGAAAAGGGGCAGAAGCATCCGGGCAAATGGAAGAGAGAAACAGAGCTACACGGGTGAGGAATAGCAAGGACTGTGGGAGGAATAGCCAGGAGCACTGCAGGGTTGAGAGTCAGCAGGGCTGGGGGAGAGATGGGAGGAGTGGGTAGAGGCCAGGTCATGGCAGGCAGGTGTGTCCTGGGGAGGTTGGCCTTCTCTCAGGCTCTGTCCCTGAACTCCCTGTAAGATGTTAAGAGCAGGACTGGGAATCTGCTACCCGGAATGCTGAGGATCATTTCCCTGTTTCTCTCTCTGGTTCTCTGCAAGTGTCCATTCCACTCTCTCCCAGGATATCTGCATTCTCTGGTGTGCATTACACGCAGAAGGCAGAAGATTGCCAACTAAATCTCTGTGTTTTTACCTTGGTCTCACCATCTGGCAGTTGCTTGTCTCCTTTCCTCTTCTCCCGTCTCTCTGCTTCTCCTTTTCCTCATTCTAGTCCTCTTTTTCTCCTTCTCCCTTCTCCTCCTCTTCTTTTTCTCCTTCTTCTTCTTCCTCTTCTTCTTCCTCTTCTTCTTCTACGTCTTCTTCTTCTTCCTCTTCTTCTTCTCCTCCTCCTCCCCTTCCTCCTCCTCCTTCTCCTTCCTGTTCCTCTTCTGTCATTCTCTCTCCTTTCCTCCCCTCAACCCCACCCCACACCCTCCCTGGGAATAGGCTCTGATTGATTCTCTGTGGGTCAAATGGACATCTGTAGTCCAGTCGACCAGGCCCAGGGTGCAGGGTCATGACTGCTTCTGCCATGTGGTTGATGAGCATGACTGCCAGGAGCCCACTTCTTGTGAATGAATGTAGGGTGGGAAGTTAAGAGGGTGTCGCAAACTGGGCAAACTCCCCAGAGCAATCTCTTCTGGAAAGGGCTGTCTCTGTTACTCCTTTGTATCTGCACATTTCATATAGTGCTGAGCACCTCTATGTGATTCTTAGAAGCTGCAGACTGGTTGATCGATTGCAGAAGCATCTTCACATCAGGAAAGAAAACCTACCAGAGCAAGGATAATAAAATCAGTTACAAGGCAGTATTTGAGGATCACGATTTCTCAGCATCCTCGGGTAGCCCTGGACACAGAGCAGGCTAATTGATGGATGGTCTCAATACTGCAGCTCCAGTGTTTTTCTGTCTTCATCCCTCCTGTTTTCCTGCCCTTTTACTTTCTATAGTTCAGAGTACAAACCTCCATTCTTCATTAGCATTTAACTCTGTCCCTTCCAGTCTCTCCCATATCAGGGCCCTAGAGGGAAAGAAGAAAAGCAAGCAGTGGGCAGAACCACAAGACCTTAATCTGGTTTTGGCCTCAGCACAATCTACCTCTGCGACCTTGGGCCAATTATTTGATCTCTCATAGCTTTTATTTTCTCAGCTATTAAAAAAAAAAAGAGGCTATGATGGTTTGCAGTTGTTTCCAGGAGCCTTAGGAATCTGCAGAAGTGTTTGATGGGCAGCCACAGGTAGGAAGGTTCATGAGAGACTCATTCCTAACTTCAACTGACAGGGCACCTAAGATTTTACAGTAACAGGTTTAAGATTGAGAGCACTACTGCAAAACAGGACCAGTTGATCTGTAAGGCTCTTTTTAAATATTCCTTAAGAATTTTGTTAGGCAGCAAGGAAAGTGTTAACAGAAGCCTTTAAAAGAGAATGGTCTGCTTTTCTCTCATATAAAAGAAATATGGAGTTCAGGATCAGGCAGTCTGCCCCATAATATCAGCAATGACCCTGGCCTCCCTCTTCCTTCTTAATCCACCATCTTTAGCCCTGGCTTAGCATTGGCTACTGGCTTCCCTTCTCACACTTGCTATATATACATATATATTTTTGAGACAGGGCCTCTCTGTATTGTCCAGGCTGGAATACAGTGGTATTATCTCAGCTCACTGCAGCCTCTGCCTCCTGGGTTCAAGTGATTCTTTTGCCTCAGCTTCCCGAGTAGCTGGGACTAAAGGCATGAGCCACCAGGCCCGGCTAATTTTTGTATTTTTAGTAGAGTTGGGGTTTCACCATGTTGGCCAGGCTTGTCTTGAACTCCTGACCTCATGTGATCTGCCCACCTTGGCCTCCCAAAGTGCTGGGATTACAGGCGTGAGCCACTGTGCCCGGCCACCATGCTTGCTATATATTTACTGAACACTTATCTATATGTGCTTGAATGCCCACATACACAAAAATCCAGAGATCTCCAGGAATTTCTCCAAGCACCCTGTCTGTGAGGTTTTCTATAGGCAGAGTGAGAAATTCTCACCCCGGGGTACTTTCCTACTTTGTTTATATCTGTCAAGCATTATGTTTAGTACATTGTGTTATATGTCATCTCTCATGTGTCACGTGGACCTGGGCTCCATGACAGTGATACCGTATCTCACTCCTCTTTGGGTTCCTGGTGCCTAACCCTGTGCTCAGCATCCAGCAGACATGGCTGGGTGGACGGGTGAGTGAACGGATGAGTCAACGCATCATTCTGTCTTCAACGTCCCACAGCCCGTCTCTAACAAATGAGAATTGGATTATTTGGTCACATTGGTTCCCAAGGAGGAACAGGACATAGCTGATTATCTATGGGTCTGGAGCTCCAGGAGAGGTCTGAGCTGGAGATGGATTTGGGAATCCTTGACTATATGTGGAAGTTAATTTGTGGGGCAGACTGAGATCACAGAGTGGGCCAATGGAGGAAGGGAAGGCTAGGGAATGCCTCTAGAAGTGAGTAGAGGCTGGGTGAGGTGGCTCATGCCTGTAATCCCAGAACTTTCGGAGGCTGAGGCAGGTGGATCACTTGAGATCAGGAGTTCGAGACCAGCCTGACCAACATGGTAAAACCCCGTCTCTACTAAAAATACAAAAATTAGGTGGGTGTGGTGGTGCACACCTGTAGCCCCAGCTACTCAGGAGGCTGAGGCAGGAGAATCACTTGAACCCGGGAGGCAGAGGTTGCAGTAAACCGAGATCGTGCCACTGCACTCCAGCCTGGGCAACAGAGCAAGACTCCACCTCAGAAAAAAAAAAAAGTGAGTAGAAAAAGAGAATGCCGCAAAGGAGACTGAGAAGGAATGGAAAAATTGGAAGAGAACTGAGGCAGGAGAGGGCTTCAGAAGGCATCATGAGCAACAGCATCAGAGGCTGTGATGAGGGCAAGGGGTCCACCTGCTCTTCCCTGCCCTGCCCTCCTGACCGGCTTCGAGAGCTAAAAGACACCAGCTGCACCCAGACACTGCTCCTCATGCTCAGCACCCGGAAGGAGCACATTTCCCAGAAGGCCAGAGATATCTATTCCCCACACACAGCCACATTCAACTGTCACAACCACACCTCCTCCATTATAAGGTAATTTTGTATATAGCAAAAGAAATTACAACTAAAATATATAAATATATGTAAGGCATGGAAGGCACTCTTGCTTCCATGCTGGTGTAACCTCTTGGTTACACCAGTGTTAACCAAGTGTATGCCAAGAAGCACTGATTATAGGGATTGTTAATAAATATGCTGAGAAAAACAAAACAAAACAAGAGTCTTGTGGGTAAGTGAGAACCAGGAAGTCAGAAGCAGCTGGCTGAGCCAAGGGCTGGAAGATAGAAGCTCATAATCAAGAGCAGAAGAAGAAACTCTGGGATGTAGCCTCACAGCATTAGAGCAGAACAGCAGCCCACAGTATAAAAACCACGACAGAGAGAAATAAGATGCTAAGAGAGCACTGGGGAGGGAGAGATGATTCACACCAGGGAGACGTAGGGCCGTTTCCCAGGTCTGCAAGCATGCCTAGCATACATTCATATGGCGTGAATGACTTAGAGGGGATTTGAGCTGCACTTGGAAGAATGGCAGATAGGAAGGTGGGAAAGTCATTCTGGGCAGAAGAAAACATTTGAACAATAGCTTGGAGTGTGGGGTTAGTTCTGGCCGTCAGTAGTTGGAAGGGGGAGTGTGAGGCTTTAGTCCTTGCACTCTCAGCCTCTCCCCAGGGAAGGAAGAACTACTTTTAGGCTTGTGCTGTTTCAGGGTGCAGCCCTGGAATGAAACTGGACCTGCTTCCCATATCAATGCCAGCTTTTGACTGAGAGTGGGCTGAGTCCTGGGCCAGGCAGCCCAAATTCCCACCTGGACAAAGCAGACACCCAAACTCTCCTGGCCCGGGCCACCTGCATGGGGCCTGCTGGGCAGAGCTCAGAAACTGTGTCTCCATTGCTCTCAGCTCAGACTGTCTCCATTACGTTAAGCTGCAGGCCCCCAGGCAGGGCCCCTGCTGCTTTGTCCCTGGCTGCTCCTCTGAGCCAAGAACGACAGTGATGCCAGTGTCTCCACTGCTGCAAAGGTTCTCGTTTTGTTCTGAAGGACAGCACCCCCAACGCCTGGCTGTGCGCTCTGTCACCTATCGGATGTCTTCCGCTCAGTCCACGCTGCCAGGTCAAGGGAGCAGGAGCTGCTGTGTCCTTGGTTTACAAGACTTGAGAGCTCTTCAGTAGGAGGGAGTGTATGAAAAACACATAGTAAGGATGCCTAAGGAGAGTGCAGAAGCCCAGCACTGAGCGTCCTGGAAAGACTTCAAATAAATCTGCACATTCAACATAAAAAATAAAACAAAAATAGACAGCTTTTCTTCAGTTCCATAGTCACCTGTGAGAGACTGATGAAGGCTAGGAGACATTCATTAAAGAGTGAGAATCATTTTCTGGGTTCCTTCAGTGGTTAATCTTTCACTTTTTGGCAGTTTCTAAGTTCATAACAGTTTTTATGTCTATAAAATCAATTACCTCAGTCTGCAAGTCCCCGTGCACTTATTGTGAAATATAATGAAAGCGTTGATAAAGGTGTGCAGAGAAGATGAATACATCTGGTGAAATACAAATCTAGAGAAATAGGTTGGTGAACTCCTCCATCCCAGTTACTCCTTCCAGTGAGTGAATACTGCTCACGAGAGTGAATAGGTATTTCAGCAGCAAGACAAGAAGACTTCCCAGGCTGCAGTCTTGGCTCTGCTATCTATCTGATGATCATTATAGGTTGACCTATCTAACTCAGTTTCCTCATATGTCCAATGAAGACAATCACATATGCCTTAAGAGTAGTTGTGAAGATTCAGTGATATAATGGCTGTAAAGCACTTAGCACAGTGCCTGGCACAACTTATAACTCAATAACAAGAAGACAAGGAATCTAATTTTAAAATGACAAAACAGTCTGGGCAACATGGTGAAACCCCATCTGTACAAAAAAAATGCAAAAATTGGCTGGGCGTGGTGGCAAGTGGCTGTAGTCCCAGCTACTCAGGATGCTGAGGTGGAAGGATGCTTTGAGCCTGGGAGATTGAGGCTGCAGTGAGCCAAGATTGCACCACTGCACTCCAGTCTGGGAGACAGAGTAAGACTCAGTCTCAAAAAAAAAAAAAAAAAAAAAAAGATGAAAGACTGGAATGGACATTTCACCGAAGATACATGAAACTCTAATAGGTGCACAACAGATGTTTAACATTATTGGTTATTAGAAAAATGGAAACTGAAACCACATTAAATACCACTTTCTGCTCACTTTAAAGTCTATAATTTTAAAAATAGACAATAACGAGAGCTGGAGAGGATGTGGAGAAACTGGAACCTCCCTACATTGTTGGTGGGAATGTAAAATGGTATAGCCACCTAGGAAAACAATTGGGAAGTTTCTTTAAAAGGTTAAGCAGAATTGCCAGCAGCATTTCCACTCCTAGTTATCTGGCCAAAAGAAATGAAAGGATACGTCCACACAAAGACATATGTTCATGACAGCATTATTCATAATAGCCACAAATTGCAAACAATCCAAATGTCCATCACTCAGTGACTGGATAAACAAAGTGTGGTAATTCATATAATGAAATATTACTCAGCAATTAAAAAGAGTAAACTACTGATACATACTACCGCATGCATGGACCTCAAAAAGATTTTGCCAAGTGAAATAAGCCAGAAATTCATTTACGTAGCATTTCTGGGAAATACAAATCTATAAAACAGAAAGCAGATCAGTGTTTGCATGTGGCAGGTGGGTGAGACTGGAAATTCTAAGTGGACACGAGGCAGTTTTGAGGCTGATGGAAATGTTCTAAAACTGGATTTTAGTTATGGATGCACAACTCTATAAATTTACTAAAAGTCACTGAATTAAACACTAAGATAGGCAACTTTTACAGCATATAAATTATACTTCCACATAACACTTTAAAAATTGTTACAAAGATTATATGGCAACTCAAAGAAATTGTGTGATATGTTAAGTAAAAGCAAAAAGTTAAGGCAAAATACAGCAAAACCCGTAAGTATTTAAAATACAAAGTACATAAATGATTACAACCATGAATGAATCAGAATAAAGATGAGGGCTGGGTGCAAGGGCTCATGCCTGTAATCCCAGTACCTCGGGAGGCTGAGGTAGGAGGATCGCTTGAAGCCAGGAGTTTAAGACCAGCCTGGGCAACAAAGTGAGACACTGTCTCTATAAAAAAATTTTTTTAAATTTAGGCAGTCACGGTGATTCATACCTGTAATCCCAGCACTTTGGGAGGCTGAGGCGAGAGGGAGGATTGCTTGAGCCCTGGAGTTTGAGGCTGCAGTGAATCATGATTGAGTCACTGCACTGCATTCCGGCCTGGGCAATAGAGCAAGACCTTGTCTCTTAAAAAAAAAAAAGAAGAAGAAGAAGAGTAAAAATGAAAGAACAATGGAGCCATAAAAGTTGCCATATCAGTAAAATGGAGGAATTTTTTGGTCTTTTAACAAAATATTATTTAATCATTTTATTATATTAAAAAAGATATACTGAGGCAGATTTTTTTGTGTGTTCTGTCTTCTAGCTTGCAGGAAGTGGAAAAGGAGATAATTGCAGGTCCTTGTTTTTGAGTTCTTTTCTACATTGCTAGAGAGCTTTACAGACATTAGCTCATTAATCCCCAACAATTCTTGAAGCAGACAGAGAATAATATCAGATCCCCACCTTGCTTATTCCAGCTCATTTAAAGGCATGTTTTTTTGAATTTATTATGAGGATTTTATATGAAGGAGTTATAATCCTATTTTATGTATATACATTGTCATATACATATACACACACACCAAAAGAAATGGATTACACTTTAACTACCTCCTCTGAACTAGGTTATTTCTCCCCCACTCCTATTGTTTTCTTAGCCCTTCTGAACTAAAGCTGAGGGGTCATGTTACCTTAGCCTCCAAACAACAAAAAAACAAACACCAAGCTTGTTAAGTGCCTCTGTTGGGCTGAAATGGGAATTTCTCTTTTTGTGGTATCCTTAAGTTATCTGGACAGTAGAAACGAATGTTTGGGCAGCAGCTTATCTAGCTGATCAATGGCATTTCACTTGGCATTGGTTAGGTTCTACTTTCTCTCCCTCACAAACAGGTGAAGTCCCATGTTACGGAACAAATGATTTCTAAATAACAAATTCTGAAGAAAGCCCTTGTCACACACGCATTCCACTTGTGCTGTCCCCTTGACTACAATTCCCTGTCCTACCTTATCTGACAAGTGACCTTTCTTGATCTTTTTAGACCTAGTATTTTTTATTTTTCTTTATTTTTTATTTTTTTAGGCGGAGTCTCGCTCTGTCGCCCAGGATGGAGTGCAGTGGCACGACCTCGGCTCACTGCAAGTTCCGCCTCCTGGGTTCATGCCATTCTCCTGCCTCAGCCTCCCTAGTAGCTGGGACTACAGGCATCTGCCACTATGCCCGGCTAATTTTTTTGTATTTTTAGTAGAGACGGGGTTTCACCGTGTTAGCCAGGATGGTCTCGATCTCCTGACCTTGTGATCCACCCACCTCAGCGTCCCAAAGTGCTGGGATTACAGGCTTGAGCTACCATGCCCGGCCTAGACCTAGCATCTTTTATAACCATTTACCTTTTTCTCGTTTACTTTTCTTTGAGTACTCCCCTTCCCTACATCGTAGAGCATCTTCCTTCCTGTGCTCTCATGGTACAGATTTCTATTTCCGTCAGTATCACCCTGTGTTGTAAAGTACATGGGCCTATGCGCTTGTCTCCTCCTCTTAGATGTGAGTTCACTGAAGAAGAGTTAAGTCATAATCGTCTTTGAATCCCAGCACATCCTGATGATGATGATGATGATGAATGTACAGGTTTGCTAGCGCTGCTGGAACAAACACAACAGACTGGGTGGCTTAAACAACAAATTTATTTTTTCACAGTTCTGGACGCTAAAAGTTCAAGAGCAGCACATTGGCAGGGCTGATTTCATTCTGAGGCCCCTCCCCTTTGCTTGTAGATGACAGTCTTTCCCACATGTTCTTCACATGGTCTTCCGTCTGTGTGCATCTGTGTCCTCATCTCCTCTTCTTACGTGACATTGGTCAGATTGGATTAGGATCCACCCACTTGACTGCATTTCACCTTAATTACCTCTTTAAAGGCCCTATTTCCAAATCTCCCAATACAGGCACATTCTGAGGTAGTGAGGATGAGGACTTCCACATATGGAAGTAATTTGGAGAGGAAGGGGCACAATTCAGCCCATCACCGTGGTGATGAAGATGATGATAGCATCTACGATTTATTGAGTGCTAGCTATACTCTAAGCATTTGACTTTCTACCTGCTATCTCTTTTAGTCTTCGATAACCCTAGGTTACAATCAATATTATTGTCATTTTTGGTTTATAGATAAAGAAGAAAAAAAAAAAGGAAGGCTTACAGAGGTGAAGTCACTTATCTAAGGTCAAAGAGCTGATGTGTAGTGAAAATGGGATTCAATCCCAAGCTATTTTGCTTCCAGAGCTACACTCTAAATCACTCTACTCTACTACCTGGGACATAATAGGTACATAGAGCATGTTTGAAGAAAGAATGAGCAAGGAAATGAATGAAATAATGAATACCACAGCCACGTAACATTTAGATACAGTTGCACCACAGACTGTTGCATAGTTCTGAAAACCTACAAAAGATATACATGTAAAAGTTTGATAGATGATTATCCTATCCTGAAAGATAAGTTTATTCTTGTCTTCTTTTTTTTTTCTTTTGGGATGGAGTCTCACTCTGTCACCAAGGCTGGAGAGCAGTGGTGCAATCTCGGCTTACTGCAACCTCCACCTCCCGGGTTCAAGCGATTCTGCTGCCTCAGCCTCCTGAGTAGCTAGGATTACAGGTGCACGCCACCACACCTGGCTAATTTTTTGTATTTTTAATAGAGACGGGGTTTCACCATGTTGGCCAGGCTGGTCTCGAACTCCTGACCTCAAGTGATTCCCTCACCTTGGCTTCCCAAAGTGCTTGGATTACAGGCATGAGCCACCGTGCCCAGCCCTATTCTTGTCTTCTAATACAGGCAGGTTAGAAGGGATTCTATCAAATTTAAAATTTAGCACTTTTTGTTTAAAAAAAATAAAATGCGATTATACAATCAAAGAACATTAAAGCTGGTAGAAGTTTCACAAATCATTTGTTTCAGGCCAGGCACAGTTGTGCACACCTGTAGTCCCAGCTACTCAGGAGGCTGGGGCGGAAGGATCGCTTGAGCCCAGGAGTTCATGGCTATAGTGCGCTATGATCATGCCTGTGAATAGCTGCTGCTCTCCAGCCTGGGCAACATAGTGAGACCTCATTTCTAATAATTTTTTAAAAAGGTATAATAAATTAAAATTTTAAATAAAGAAAAAATCATCTGGTTCAAACTCCTTCTTCTACAAATGAGGAAATAAAGGCACAGTGATAGTAGCTGGCTTGCCATTACTGTATTAGACTGGTGAAACATTATTAACTATGCATTATTATTCTCATTATTTATCCTCACTGTGCTCCTAGGTGTGGAGTAATCAAATTAGGTTTTTCTTTGCCCCAAGATCATTGTAGAGTAGTTGGGGTGTTAGACAAATGAGGAGACAAGAGAAGATATTAAATCAGCAGTCCTTCAAAGCAACCCACCAAGTTCCATTTTCCTATTTGTCGTTTTTCCCCACTGCAACTCACCCAAAGTAGAGAAAGGAGGATTTTATTTCATAAACTGGCTGAGAGGAGTATTCCTTAACCATGGTTAAAGAAAAGCAAAATTCTGCAAAATTCCCAGGAAGATTAAGTATGTCACAGGATGGTGACAGGGAACTGACCTGTGTTCACAGCTACACAGCTTTTGGTATCATCTGCTGGGATGCTGGGCCCTGCAAGCAGAATCTTGGAAAATCACAAATAGAGACAAAAAGAAATTGTTTAGCCCAACTTCCTCAGATGAGAAAATGAAGTTGCAGTAGGTAAAGTGACTAACTCAGGATCAATCAGCCAATTAGTGAGAATATTGGAAACAATGGGCCTCTTCCACAGATAAATTGGGCAGGTTTTGTAAAGTTTCACTCACACCCAGCAACTTCCATAGAGTCAGGCAGTATTTTCCAAAATGTACTCTGCATACCACTAATGGTTACACAAGACCTCTTTAGCTCTTTTTAAAAAGCAAGCCAACATTTTTTTCTTTTAATAGTTATGTATTGGCCAGGTGTGGTGGCTCATGCCTGTAATCCCAGCACTTTGGGAGGCCGAGGCAGGAGGATTACTTGAGCCCAGGAGTTCAAGACCAGCCTGGGCAACATGGAGAGACCCTGTCTCTACAAAAAGTTAAAAAGTTGGCCGGGCACGATGGCTCACGCCTGTAATCCCAGCACTTTGGGAGGCCAAGGCGGGTGGGTCACGAGGTCAAGAGATAGAAACCATCCTGACTAACATGGTGAAACCCCGTCTCTACTAAAAATACAAAAATTAGCCAGGCATGGTGGCTTGTGCCTGTAGTCCCAGATACTTGGGAGGCTGAGGCAGAAGAATTGCTTGAACCCAGGAGGCAGAGGTTGCAGTGAGCCGAGATCGTGCTACTGCACTCCAACCTTGCGACAGAGCAAGACTCCATTAAAAAAAAAAAAAAAAAAGTTAAAAAGTTAGCCAGGTATGGTGGTGCATGCCTGTAGCTCCAGCTACTCAGGAGGCTAAGATGGGAGGATTGCTTGAGACTGGGAGATCAAGGCTGTAGTGAGCTGTGATCATGCCACTGCACTCCTGCCTGTGACAAAGCAAAACACCTGAAGAAGGAAGGAAAGAAGGAAGAAAGGAAGGAAGGAAGGAAAGAAAGAGAGAGAGAAAGAGAGAAAGGGTGAGTGAAAGGGAAAGAAGGATGGAAGGAAAGAAAGAAAGACAAAGAAAAAGAGAGAGAAAGGAAAAAGAAAGAAAGAAAAAAGAAAGGGAAGGAAGGTAGGAAAGAAGGAAGGCCAGTCAGGTGCGGTGGCTCATGCCTGTAATTCCAGCACTTTGAGAGGCTGAGGCAGGCAGATTGCTTGAGTCCAGGAATTTGAGACCAGCCTGGGAAACATGGCGAAACCTCATCTCTGCAAAAAATATAAAAATTAGCTGGGTGTGGTGTCAAGCACCTGTAGTCTAGCTACTTGGGAGGCTAAGAGGCTAAAGTGGGAGGATTGCTTGAGCCTAGGAGGTCAAGGCTGCAGTGAGCTGAGATTGCACCACTGCACTCCACCTGGGCGACAGATCCAGACCCAGTCTGAAGGAAGGAAGGAAGGAAGGAAGGAAAGAAAGAAAGAAAGAAAGAAAGAAAAAGAAAAAGAAAGAGAGTCTTAATAACAAATTTTATACAAAAATACTCTAGGTTAAAAAAACAGTGAGTTCATTTTTTAAAATACACTCAATAAATAATATTATAGACACAATGCTATGATAATATTGCAAAAATCATGAAGCAGTAGAATGCAAAATATTAAGGTGTGGGACACACTGAACAGGGATAATTCTCTCCTTTTTATAGATTCATGAATGGGTGGTGCATGGAGAGGACATGGGATTTGCTCATGAAGAGGATGAAAATATTTTTACATATAGTTCAGGGATTTGGCCTTACACTGTAGCAACCCTATTCCACAAACACTAGGCCTGCTTGCTGTTTGACTGGTCATGGAGTTTTGATGATTTTGGGGTTGCCATCAAACAGAGCTTTCTCCTCCTTTCAATAAATATTGTAAATACATTGTGAGAACAGCAGTTGTCTTAACATTTTATTGACATACTTACATGTTTAGTGCTGAAATGATAAATCAGAAAATCAGAAAAAAATCCCACTGCAAATGTTCTCATGGTAATCTGTCACTTATCAGATCCTGGTCTTTTTTTTTTTTTTTTTTTTGAGACAGAGTCTTGCTCTGTCACCAGGCTGGAGTACAGCAGTGTGATCTCGGCTCACTGCAACCTCTGCCTCCCAGGTTCAAGCGATTCCCCTGCCCCAGCCTCCCAAGTAGCTGGGACTACAGGCTCATGCCACCACATCCAGCTAATTTTTTTGTATTTTAGTAGAGACGGGGTTTCACCATGTTGGCCAGGATGGTCTCGATCTCCTGATTTCATAATCTACCCACCTCAGCCTCCCAAAGTGCTGGAATTACAGGTGTGAGCCACCGTGCCCAGCCAGATCCTGGTCTTTTATCTGAAAATTGGCAGATTGGACAGCAACCAGTCTACACTTGTTCTCTAGAGCTGCTGTTCTGACATGTTTACTGCGAACAAATACATTTTGTCTTTATAGGGTGAATAATATCCTGAAATGGCACCTTAGGCTTCTCATTGCCCAATTTAAGCCAGTCCAACATATCCTCAGCCTTTAATTCCTTTCTTTATTTTAAATGTCTCATTAAGTCCTCAAAATTCACAAAGTTGAGTAATGAATGAAGGTAAGGCTTTTCATGGAGATTTTCTGTGGCTGTTGTTGTTGTTCACAGAGTTCTCACCTTAAAGATTTGTATCTGGAACATTTGTAATCAACTAGCAGAGGCTTAACCCCCCTTCAGAGGAGGATCAAGCATTAATCTTCAGATTTCAAGTGTGTGGGTCCCAAACTCTGGGCCCGGAATCCTTAGTCCAGTTGCCAGAGGTCCATGGGTAGTCCATGAAACCTCCCACTCTTATAGCATGTAGTAATGTTTTCTCTGAGACACTCTGTCAAAGGAGAATTCCAAAACAAGTTGGAAAGATGTGAGCCCAGCCCTGGGGCCAGAGCTCTCAGCCATGTGAGTGGTAAGCAAGACTACAGTGAATTACAGGCAATCCCTGGACCGGCTTTCAAATCTTCCCAGGGAACAGCATGTCCCAAGGTCCTTTTAAGGCAGTCTACCCTCTCTTGTGTTAAATGCAGTTAAGACATCTTCCTGGTCTTAGAAATATATCCTCCTTCTTAACTCCTGAATCAGCCTTGGTCAGAGGCCATGAGACCATAGTAACAAAGAATTTACAAGTGTTCAAACTGAATGCAGGCTGCAGTTAGGGGCACCCAGGTAAATACAGCTCCAAGCTTGAGACAGATCTTATGTGCCTGCTACGTAGCAGGCACTCATCACAATCCTTGGTGTCTCATCCTCACCTAGCCCAGCGCTCTCATTATGCCCTGGCTCCCCATACTCTCTAGTTTCACATGAGATTTTCTGGTTCCCAAAGTGGAAGTTGCAGTTTTTGTCTGTTTTCTGCTCCTGGATGACTCTCCTCCTGCTCTGACCTGTAGTTCCCAACAGGCCTTTGTTCCTCCTCAGCTCTTTTGTTCAACTCCCTTCACTTCTACTGTCACCTTCTTCCCATCCCCATGGCCCAAAGTGCCCCTTTCACCTCTTCTTTAACTGGACACAGGGCTTTTCAGTTAAAACACTTCAGTGCCAGCTCAGGAATTCTACACAACACACTTGAAGATCCAGTTGCTTAAAGTTGACAAGTTGACATTCCGTGTTTACCACAGAAGGAAAACTTCCATATACTTGTAGGGGATCTTAGGGCAAGCCATTTCCATTTTTTTGTTGTTGTTGTTGAGACAGAGTCTCGCTGTGTTGCCCAGGCTGGAGTGCAGTGGCACAATCTTGGCTCCCTGCAACTTCTGCCTCCCGGATTCAAACAATTCCCCTGCCTCAGCCTCCCAAGTAGCTAGGATTACAGGCACCTGCCACCATGCCCAGCTAATTTTTGTATTTTTAGTAGAGATGGGGTTTTGCCATATTGGGCAGGCTGGTCTCAAACTCCTGACTTCAAATGATCTGCTCACCTCGAACGCCCAAAATGCTGCGATTAGAGGTGTGAGCCACTGCGCCTGGCCCAGGGCAAGCCATTTCCTAATGAATTGGGGTTGGGGATATAGCCCTTGGAGAGTATCTTTAAAAACTGTAAGAAAGCCGGGTGCAGTGGCTCACGCCTGTAATCCCAGAACGTTGGGAGACTGAGGTGGGCAGATCACCTGAGGTCAGGGGTTCGAGACCAGACTGACCAACATGGAGAAACCCCATCTCTACCAAAAATACAAATTAGCCGGGTGTGCTGGCTCATGCCTGTAATCCCAGCTACTAGGAGGCTGGGGCAGGAGAATCACTTGAACTCAGTAGGCGGAGTTTGCGGTGAACGGAGATTGCGCCATTGCACTCCAGCCTGGGCAACAAGAGCAAAACTCTGTCTCAAAAAAAAAAAAAAAAGAGGTGGAGGCAAGATGGCTGAATAGGAACAGCTCCAGTCTACAGCTCCCAGTTTGAGCAACGCAGAAGATGGGTGATTTCTGCATTTCCAACTGAGGTACCATGTTCATCTCACTGGGGAGTGTCGGAAAGTGGGTGCAGGACAGTGGGTACAGTGCACCGAGCGTGAGCCAAAGCATGGCAAGGCATCACCTCACCCGGTAAGCACAAGGGGTCAGGGAATTCCCTTTCCTAGTCAAAGAAAGGGGTGACAGATGGCACCTGGAAAATCGGGTCACTCCCACCCTAACACTGCACTTTTCCAATGGTCTTAGCAAACGGCACCCCAGGAGATTATATCCTGCACCTGGCTCGGAGGGTCCTACGCCCACGGAGCCTTGCTCATTGCTAGCACAGCAGTCTGAGATCAAAATGCAAGGCGGCAGCAAGGCTGGGGGAGGGGTGCCCGCCATTGCCGAGGCTTGAGTAGGTAAACAAAGCGGCCAGGAAGCTCGAACTGGGTGGAGCCCACCACAGCTCAAGGAGGCCTGCCTGCCTCTGTAGACTCCACCTCTGGGGGCAGGGCATAGCCAAACAAAAGGCAGCAGAAACCTCTGCAGACTTAAATGTCCCTGTCTGACAGCTTTGAAGAGAGTAGTGGTTCTCCCAGCACGCAGCTGGAGATCTGAGAACAGACAGACTGCCTCCTCAAGTGGGTCCCTGACCCCCGAGTAGCCTAACTGGGAGGCACCCCCCAGTAGGGGCAGACTGACACCTCACACGGCCGGGTATTCCTCTGAGACAAAACTTCCAGAGGAACAACCAGGCAGCAACGTTTGCTGTTCACCAATATCCACTGTTCTGCAGCCTCCACTGCTGATACCTAGGCAAACAAGGTCTGGAGTGGACCTCCAGCAAACTCCAACAGACCTGCAGCCGAGAGTCCTGACTGTTAGAAGGAAAACTAACAAACAGAAAGGACACCCACACCAAAACCCCACCTGTACATCACCATCATCAAAGACCAAAGGTAGATAAAACTACAAAGACTGGGAAAAAACAGAGCAGAAAAACTGGAAACTCTAAAAATCAGAGTGCCCCTCTTCCTCCAAAGGAAGTAGCTCCTCACCAGCAATGGAACAAAGCTGGATGGAGAATTACTTTGACGAGTTGACAGAAGAAGGATTCAGATGATCAAACTACTCCAAGCTAAAAGAGAAAGTTCGAACCCATGGCAAAGAAGTTAAAAACCTTGAAAGAAAATTAGATGAATGGCTAACTAGAATAACCAGCACAGAGAAGTCCTTAAAGGACCTGATGGAGCTGAAAACCAAGGCATGAGAACTACGTGATGAATGCACAAGCCTCAGTAGCTGATTCGATCAACTGGAAGAAAGGGTATCAGTGATGGAAGATCAAATGAATGAAATGAAGCAAGAAGAGAAGTTTAGAGAAAAAAGAATAAAAAGAAATGAACAAAGCCTCCAAGAAATATGGGACTATGTAAAAAGACCAAATCTATGTCTGATTGATGTAGCTGAAAGTGACGGGGAGAATGGAACCAAGTTGGAAAACACTCTGCAGGATATTATCCAGGAGAACTTCCCCAATCTGGTAAGGCAGGCCAACATTCACATTCAGGAAATACAGAGAATGCCACAAAGATACTCCTCAAGAAGAGCAACTCCAAGACACATTTAATCGTCAGATTCACCAAAGTCGAAATGAAGGAAAAAAATGTTAAGGGCAGCCAGAGAGAAAGGTCGGGTTACCCACAAAGGGAAGCCCATCAGACTAACAGCTGATCCCTCGGCAGAAACTCTACAAGCCAGAAGAGAGTGGGGGCCAATATTCAACATTCTTAAAGAAAAGAATTTTCAACCCAGAATTTCATATCCAGCCAAACTAAGCTTCATAAGTGAAGGAGAAATAAAATACTTTTCAGACAAGCAAATGCTGAGAGATTTTGTCACCACCAGTCCTGCACTAAAAGAGCTCCTGAAGGAAGCACTAAACATGGAAAGGAACAACCGGTACCAGCCACTGCAAAAACATGCCAGATTGTAAAGACCATCGAGGCTAGTAAGAAACTGCATCAACTAACGAACAAAATAACCAGCTAACATCATAATGACAGGACCAAATTCACACATAACAATATTAACCTTAAATGTAAATGGGCTAAATGCTCCAGTTAAAAGACACAGACTGGCAAAATTGGATAAGAGTCAAGACCCATCAGTGTGCTGTATTCAGGAAACCCATCTCACGTGCAGAGACACACATAGGCTCAGAATAAAGGGATGGAGGAAGATCTACCAAGCAAATGGAAAACAAAAAAAGGCAGGGGTTGCAATCCCAGTCTCTGATAAAACAGACTTTAAACCAACAAAGATCAAAAGAGACAAAGAAGGCCATTATTTAATGGTAAAGGGATCAATTCAACAAGAAGAGCTAACTATCCTAAACATATATGCACCCAATACAGGAGCACCCAGATTCATTAAGCAAGTCCTTAGAGACCTACAAAGAGACTTAGACTCCCACACAACTTTAACACCCCACTGTCAACATTAGACAGATCAATGAGACAGAAAGTTAACAAGGATATCCAGGAATTGAACTCAGCTCTGCACCAAGAGGACCTAATAGACATCTACAGAACTCTCCACTCCAAATCAACAGAATATACATTCTTTTCAGCACCACACCACACCTCTTCCAAAATTGACCACCTAGTTGGAAATAAGGCACTCCTCAGCAAATGAAAAGAACAGAAATTATAACAAACTGTCTCTCAGACCACAGTGCAATCAAACTAGAACTCAGGATTAAGAAACTCACTCAAAACCGCTCAACTACATGGAAACTGAACAACCTGCTCCTGAATGACTACTGGATACATAACAAAATGAAGGCAGAAATAAAGATGTTCTTTGAAACCAATGAGAACAAAGGCACAACATACCAGAATCTCTGGGACACATTCAAAGCAGTGTGTAGAGGGAAATTTAGAGCACTAAATGCCCACAAGAGAAAGCAGGAAAGATCTAAAATTGATGCCCTAACATCACAATTAAAAGAACTAGAGAAGCAAGAGCAAACACATTCAAAAGCTAGCAGAAGGCAAGAAATAACTAAGATCAGAGCAGAACTGAAGGAAATAGAGACACAAAAAACCCTTCAAAAAAATGAATCCAGGAGCTGATTTTTTGAAAAGATCAACAAAATTGATAGACCGCTAGCAAGACTAATAAAGAAGAAAAGAGAGAAGAATCAAATAGATGCGATAAAAAATGATAAAGGGGATATCACCACCAATCTCACAGAAATACAAACTACCATCAGAGAATACTATAAACACCTCTATGCAAATAAACTAGAAGATCTAGAAGAAATGGACAAATTCCTTGACACATACACCCTCCCAAGACTAAACCAGGAAGAAGTTGAATCTCTGAATAGACCAATAACAGGCTCTGAAATTGAGGCAATAATTAATAGCTTACCAACCAAAAAAAGTCCAGGACCAGATGGATTCACAGCCGAATTCTACCAGAGGTACACGGAGAAGCTGGTACCATTCCTTTTGAAACTATTCCAATCAATAGAAAAAGAGGGAATCCTCCCTAATTCATTTTATGAGGCCAGCATCATCCTGATACCAAAGCCTGGCAGAGACACAACCAAAAAAGAGAATTTTAGACCAATATCCCTGATGAACATTGATGCAAAAATCCTCAATAAAATACTGGCAAACCGAATCCAGCAGCACATCAAAAAGCTTATCCACCATGATCAAGAGGGCTTCATCCCTGGGATGCAAGGCTGGTTCAACATATGCAAATCAATAAATATAATCCAGCTTATAAACAGAACCAAAGACAAAAACCACATGATTATCTCAATAGATGCAGAAAAGGCCTTTGACAAAATTCAACAACCTTCATGCTAAAAACTCTCAATAAATTAGATATTGATGGGATGTATCTCAAAATAATAAGAGCTATCTATGACAAACCCACAGCCAATATCATACTGAATGGGCAAAAACTGGAAGCATTCCCTTTGAAAACTGGCACAAGACAGGGATGCCCTCTCTCACCACTCCTATTCAACATAGTGTTGGAAGTTCTGGCCAGGGCAATTAGGCAGGAGAAGGAAAAAAGGGTATTCAATTAGGAAAAGAGGAAGTCAAATTGTCCCTCTTTGCAGATGACATGATTGTATACCTAGAAAACCTCATTGTCTCAGCCCAAAATCTCCTTAAGCTGATAGGCAACTTCAGCAAAGTCTCAGGATACAAAATCAATGTGCAAAAATCACAAGCATTCTTATACACCAATAACAGACAAACACAGAGCCAAATCATGAGTGAACTCCCATTCACAATTGCTTCAAAGAGAATAAAATTCCTAGGAATCCAACTTACAAGGGATGTGAAGGACCTCTTCAAGGAGAACTACAAACCACTGCTCAAGGAAATTAAAGAGGATACAAACAAATGGAAGAACAATCCATGCTCATGGGTAGGAAGAATCAATATCATGAAAATGGCCATACTGCCCAAGGTAATTTATATTCAATGCCATCCCCATCAAGCTACCAATGACTTTCTTCACAGAATTGGAAAAAACTACTTTAAAGTTCATATGGAACCAAAAAAGAGCCTGCATTGTGAAGTCAATCCTAAGCCAAAAGAACAAAGCTGGAGGCATCATGCTACCTGATTTCAAACTATACTACAAGGCTACAGTAACCAAAACAGCATGGTACTGGTACCAAAACAGAGATATAGACCAATGGAACAGAACAGAGCCCTCAGAATAATGCCACATATCTACAACTATCTGATCTTTGACAACCCTGACAAAAACAAGAAATGGAGAAAGGATTCCCTATTTAATAAATGGTGCTGGGAAAACTGGCTAGCCATATGTAGAAAGCTGAAACTGGATCCCTTCCTTACACCTTATACAAAAATTAATTCAAGATGGATTAAAGACTTAAAAGTTAGGCCTAAAACCATAAAAACCCTAGAAGAAAACCTAGGCAATACCATTCAGAACATAGGCATGGGCAAGGACTTCATGTCTAAAACACCAAAAGCAATGGCAACAAAAGCCAAAATTGACAAATGGGATCTAATTAAACTAAAGAACTGCACAGCAAAAGAAACTACCATCAGAGTGAACAGGCAACCTACAGAATGGGAGAAAATTTTTGCAATCTACTCACCTGACAAAGGGCCAGTATCCAGAATCTATAACGAACTCAAACAAATTTACAAGAAAAAAACAAACAACCCCATCAAAAAGTGGGCAAAAGATATGAATAGACAATTCTCAAAAGAAGACATTTATGCAGCCAAAAGACACATGAAAAAATGCTCATCACTGGCCATCAGAGAAATGCAAATCAAAACCACAATGAGATACCATCTCACACCAGTTAGAATGGCAATCATTCAAAAGTCAGGAAACAACAGGTGCTGGAGAGGATGTGGAGAAATAGGAACACTTTTACACTGTTGGTGAGACTGTAAACTAGTTCAACCATTGTGGACGTCAGTGTGGCAATTCCTCAGGGATCTAGAACTAGAAATACCATTTGACCCAGCCATCCCATTACTGGGTGTATACCCAAAGGATTATAAATCATGTTGCTATAAAGACACATGCACACGTATGTTTATTGTGGCACTATTGACAATAGCAAAGACTTGGAACCAACCCAAATGTCCAACAATGATAGACTGGATTAAGAAAATGTGGCACATATACACCATGGAATACTATGCAGCCATAAAAAATGATGAGTTCATGTCCTTTGTAGGGACATGGATGAAGCTGGAAACCATCATTCTCAGCAAACTATCGCAAGGACAAAAAACCAAACACCGCATGTTCTCACTCATAGGTGGGAATTGAACAATGAGAACACATGGACACAGGAAGGGGAACATCACACACCAGGGCCTGTTGTGGGGTGGGGGGAGGGGGGAGGGATAGCATTAGGAGATATACCTAATGTTAAATGACGAGTTAATGGGTGCAGTACACCAACATGGCACATGTATATATGTGTAACTAACCTGCACGTTGTGCACATGTACCCTAAAACTTAAAGTATAGTAATAAAAAAAAGTAAGAAAATGGTGTGAAAATACATGTTTAATATATAAGAATGTATCTTGTGCTACGTTTTTGGTATCATCATTAATAAGTAAGAAGCCTCTTAAGAGAGGCTTGTATGTTTCCTGACCAGTTCCAAGCTTCTGCTAAGTAGTCAACAGATCAGGTGAATTCATCTCCCCAGCTTAGCTCACTGTCCCTGGTAAGGACATGTGGCAGAGATAGCCTATCTGCAGGCCAGGGAACTGTGATGCAGTCTGGTTCAATGGCTAAGCCAGTCAAATCCTTTTCTTGGGGATTTAGCAAAGACATCCAGAGGGAAGTTAGTTCCAATGGCTGGACCCGGGAGATCACACAGATTTGGATGCTGAACAGCCATTTTGGGCCATGTGTAGACAAATAACAAGAAATACTGAACTGGGAAGAAAGAGGATAAAAGAGGCAATGTACAGAGAGCTACTTTGCTGTAAGCAGAGGAGTTGGAAATGTGAAAGAGTGTAGCACGGAGCTGCCTTGATTCCTGCTTTTCCTGAGGCTGGGTTTCTTAGCTTTTCCAGGGCTCCCAGGCATACGTGTCCTTTCAATAAACCTTAGTTTTTCTGTAACAATTTGAATGAGTCTGTGTTCCTGATTAAAGCCACAGTAGATCCTCTGAGGAAGGTAGTCTTTATGGGCACTAAGCAGGGTGCCCATCAGAGCTCTCTAAGGGCAGATTGGTTAGTGACCACTTCTCAGTATTGGCTTGGACATCAGCCCAGGGGATGCAGCCCTCTTACTAGATATGTCTAATGTTACATGACCAGTTCCTGGATTCTGCTGTGGGAAGTTCCAACTTCCAGGGATAGGATCCACTACTGAGGTTAGTAAGGGGACTACTTAGGAAAGAATCAGTTCCAGCCATTTGTCTACCCTCAGGTTACTCCACTTAAAATAGGTCCTGGCAAAAGGAACCTGACTGGGCCAAGTTGGGTCTCATGCTCAACTCCTGGGGGGAGATCGGGTAGCACAACTTGATTGGCTTTCTCAGCAAGAAAGACTGCCCTCAATGGAAAAATGTAATTTCCCTAAAGGAAATCGAACCATTGCTTTCAGAATAAAGGGAAATGGACTCTAGCAAGTAAAACAACAAATGCTCACCACGGTGGTGGAACTGAGATTCATACAGTCTTTCTACCACTTGCCAATCGGAGTAGTAACAAACGTGTCTTTATACAGAAACAAAATCCGTCTCCCTCCAACTTTGCGTTATTGGTCCTGGTTTTCCAGCTTGGAGTCCCACAGCACCAGCCTATTCTTTCTGCCCTCTGACTGTCCTTCAGTTACATGAAGGCAATTAACATACTCTCTCTCCTCGATCCCCCGGCCCTGGTCTCAACTCCTAGCTTTAAACATTCTGGTTCCTTAAACTCTTCCTCATGGAATGTGGTTTGAGTTAGCTTCTCCACTCTGGTTGTTCTTTTAAAAACCAGCTTCAGATTTTGAATTTTCCCACTTCAAATGTGGTGGCCAGAGGAACCCAGGGGGAACACTTCAGGTATGTTTTGTCCCAAGTAGAGTAGAGCAGAGCATCTCAGAATCTTAAAACTCTAAAGATCAAACTCATTTGTTTCCACATCCTGTCTGACACAGGTGCTAGCGCTGATGGCTCTAGTTCTGTATCTTGGCATTGCCATTTGTTAGCTGCGTGACTCAGGTAAGTTATTTGACCTCTGCAAGCAGGTTTCTTTACCTGTTACCTGTAATCATAGTACATATTTATGGTCACTGTGCTTATTAAATGAGACAATGCCATGCAGAGTGTTGGGCACAGTGTGTAGCCCACTGAAGGCCCTCAATATACTTTTATTTTATTTTATTATTTTTGTGATGGAGTTTCGCTCTTGTCACCCAGGCCGGAGTGCAATGGCGTGATCTCCGCTCACTGCAACCTCCAGCTCCTGGGTTCAAGTGATTCTCTAGCCTCAGCCTCCCGAGTAGCTGGGATTACAGGAGCCCACTACCACGCCCGGCTAATTTTTGTATTTTTAGTACAGACGGGGTTTCACCATGTTGGCTAGGCTGCTCTTGAAATCCTGACCTATCTGCCTTGGCCTCCCAAAGTGCTGGGATTACAGATGTGAGCCACTGCACCGGGCCTCAATATACTTATTACAATTACCATTTATTATTATTCCTTTATAAAATCCACCCCAAGTAAGTGACTATCCAGCCTGTCCATAACCACTGAAAGAGGATCAGCCAGAGGAGTCATGTCTGTCCTTTAGAGTTTGCACAAAGGCACACAAGGGATGGATCGGTCAAAGAACACAGCATTCAGGATTTATCTACACTACTTGAAGGAAATATTATCAGGGAAATGACAGCAGGACTTCGTGGGAAGATGTGGAATGCCACAGGGAAAGGAAAAGGCTTTGGGGTTCTTTCCTCTGGGAGGTAAAGTGCAAGCTAATTTTGCTTTGGTGTTTTTTTGGGATTTGCAGGAAGTAGTCATTATGTCAGAATCCATGAAGATTGAGTTCCAATTATCAAGGGGTGAAAATCGCCAAGCAAATATTTGTCATTGATAAGATACTTCATAATCAGAGTGGCTTCTCACACCCATAGTAAGCTCTGCTGGCAGGGCTTTCGAACTTGAATTCCCTGCTCCGACACTAATTAGACAAATAAAGCAGGCCTGGAGTAAATGTAGCATATGCCCTAGAAAATGCCCACTGTCCTTTGCCTCACTACAACATTGCTACTGAAGGTGTCTCAGCATGGCTGGGGAGTGGTAGAGGTGAAGGTCATTGTCTCTGGAATGATAATCAGTGAAATAAAAGACAAAGACATGATTTAAAGTGTGTGAACCACTGAGAGGTCATCAAGGAGATAGTTAAAAGAACAGATTTTGGAATCAAAGATAATAATTAGACTTCATGAAGTCTAATCTGTCCATGAAGGACCAACTATACCTTGTCCATCATGGTATCGTAAACCCCTGGCGTTGTGCCTGAGTCAGAGCAGGAGTTCAAGAACTATCATTGATGGAATGAACTGTCTAGTTTCAGATCCTAGCTCTGCCACTTATAACAGTATGACTGTAGGCAGGTCCTGGAACTTCTGTCTCCCTCAGTGTCCTGGTTTGTAAAATGGGATCATGAAAATACCTGCCTCAGAATCGTTGTGAGACTCAAAGAGAAAATGCAGACAGTTCAGCATAGCACATAGTAAGAAGCCTGTAACCTCAAGTTGTTCTTGTTCTGACTTTACATTATTATTATTACTATTGATTTTTTTTTTAAGAGTGACAAGGTCTTGCTCTGTTTTCTGGGCCAGAGTGCAGCGGCATGCACACAAGTCACTGCAGCCTCAACCTCCTGGGCTCAAGCGATCCTCAGCCTCCCACGTAGCTGAGACTACAAGCACTTGCCACTGTGCCCAGCTCTAGTATTACTGATTTTTAAATAAATTCTGGTAAGTAGTCTGTAAAATAATAACCTTCATATTACACAAATAAAGAATTAAGTTGCCACAGCAACACCTGTTTTACCATTAGCAGTAATCAACAATGAGACTGCTAAGTTTTTGTTTGCTTGTTTGCTTTCTGCCAGTCAAATTTTAAGATCCTCTTCTTTGCTGTAATTAACTCTTCGGACTGGCGAGGTGCTTTCAGTGGAATCACCAGCTGCTAATTCTTCTTTGCCTCTCCCATCTCACTGCTGGGACTTCAGTGATGTGCACCCTGGACTGCGTCTTAGGGCTTCAGAGCCTTGAGAGGACACAGAAGAATGGAAAGTACCTACCATTTAATTGGAGCTGACAATTTCGGCTATGAAAAGAAAACAATGTAAAAGAAGAGGGGATTTTATTTTTTAGAAAACTAACTTGGTAAATTAAAGAAGAAAAGATTAATTACTTGGAAATTTTCAGAGTTTTGAGGATGTTTTAGTAGTGTTTCCTATTACGTTATAATTTTCAAGTCCCAGTCCCCCTGAGTTTGACTTTTGTCTTCTCACCAACCATGAGTATGATATAGGGTAATTCAGCTGATACTATCAAAAAGCCCTTTGAATTTAAAAGGAAGTCACGTTAACAGAGGTGGGTCTGTGTCTATGTGTGTGTGTGTGTATATATATATATATATACACACACACACTTTATATATATATATATAATATTATCCTAATCTATTATTTTTTGTTTTTTTTTTTTTTTTTTGAGACAGAGTCTCACTCTCTTGTCCAGGCTAGAGTGCAGCCTCAGCTTCCCAAGTAGCTGGGATTACAGGCATGCACCACCACACCTGGCTAATTTTTATATTTTTAGTAGAGATGGGGTTTCACATGTTGGCCAGGCTGGTCTCAAACTCCTGGCCTCAGGTGATTTGCTGGCCTTGGCCTCCCAAAGTGCTGGGATTACAGATGTGAGCCACCAAGCCAGGCCCCTAATCTATTCTTTTATACATGAAAAAGAATCTGCTTATTTACAATCACTTACTTTTTAAAATTATGTTTTACCAAAATAGTACTTTTAATTTTTTTTTTTTTTGATGGAGTCTTGCCCTGTCACCCAGGCTGGAGTGCAATGGTGCGATCTCTGCTCACTGCAACCTCCGCCTCCCGGGTTCAAATGATTCTCCTGCCTCAGCCTCCTGAGTAGCTGGGATTACAGGTGCATGCCACCATGCCCAGCCAGTATTTGTATTTTTAGTAAAGACAGGTTTTCACCATGTTGGTCAGGCTGGTCTCAAACTCCTGACCCTGTGATCCGCCCTCCTCGGCCTCCCAAAGTGCTGGGATTACAGGCTTGAGCCACCGCACCCAGCCAATAGTACTTTTAACTTTCAAAATGTACACATCATCTACAATTTATTGAGGAAAAAAAACAGTATTTTGCCTTTTTTGGTGTCTTCTGCGGCAATGCTGAGAGAAATAGCCAATATTTCTGGACAATCTCAAGCAAGGCATCACCCTTCAAGAAGCCTGTCTTCTGCTCTCGACAATATTATGGCCTCTTTAAAAAGGAAAAGAAAAGAAAAGAAAAAAAGCTGTCCGAGGAGGAGAGGGATGACTTTTCAGATCTATTATCTTTGGCATTTTGTACCAGTCTGGGGTTTCTCAAGTCTTGAGACAAAAAGCACACATTCATTTTAGACATTAAAAAAAAAAAGTTCTGAATGCCTCTGCAGTTTCTTCCTTGAGCTGTCTTCAGGGAACTATTTATTTTGCTTCTTTACCTTGCAAATAGCTAACGGCTTCCAGCCAGGGCTCAACCCAACCCTTTTGTGCCCTGAAGTCATCGGTGCGTCTTTAAAAGAAAACCGATTCTTTGGAATGCTGTGCGTGCACATGCCTGTCGGACCCGGCAGGCCCCACCTGCAGAGCAGGTAAACCAGATCCTCCTGCCGGCCTCTGCAGCCACATTCCAGCCAGGCAAGCTCTTACTCTCTAATTGTTACCTGTCAAACAGGTCACCCAGGCACTTGGGTCTGGTCCAAACATGCGCATGTTCCCACGAAACCCTAAACCTGCAAACCTTTGACCTTTCCATAGTTCCGAGTTCCCTTGATTATTTCAGCCAGGGCTGATTTAAATCCGAGAGATGACTTTTTAACAGCTTCTTTTTCCTCCCTCACCCTGGATGGTAAGGCTGATCGTGCGCCGTGTGGGGTTTCTGGACTAGCACACTGTGGCAATTCAAGATGGCGTGAAGGCAGAGGTTGGGGGAGTGAGGGCCCCTAAAATGAAATCCACTCAGGGAAGCCGTGAGCTGTCCACCCTGATCGCATGGAGAACAAATCCCCTAGGGTGGATAGAAACAGAAGTGACTCACAGTGAAAACTCTCTTCCTCCCCTTTCTGGCCCTGGGCTGGGCATGGCGACTGTGCTGTGAGCTCAGTCCAAAACTTGCTATAGGTAAGCCTGTGGGCAAGTCACATGGGCTGTCTGGGCCTTGGTTTCCCCTTTCGAGGAGGGAGAAGGAGGGAGGTCCCCTGTGTAAAGTCTTCTCCCAGCACCAGTTCAATGTTCTTTTCTCCTATTCATGCCACCCAAAGTAGGGGGATCATGTCCCAGAAATGCTCGTGCCTTTCACCAGTGTTATAGGGGTCCTTTGCGGGGGGACCTTCAACCAGCTGAGGGCATGTGTCTAGGGACTGCCCTCAAGTGTGGAAAATCCCTGGGCTTCCTTCCCCTTCCTAGGGACATGTTGGTAGAATACAGGCCCTCTTAACCACAGCTTCCCTTCTGGATTTCACCTCATGAGTTCATACTTTTTAATTGAGAGGCCATTTTTTTCAACTGTTCCAGCAGTGCTGTCTACCATGTTTATTCTACCCATAACAAATTCAGAATCAAAACTACAGGCTCACTGAATCGAAACACTTCATTTTACAAGCACAAAAACAGGCCTAGAGAGGAGGTATGAGTGGCCAGATGTCTCTCAGCTGGTCAGTCTCCTCGCTTAGCAGACCGTGGGAGGTGGTGAAAATTGCAGGCTAGCAAAATCATTGTCAGAGAAGTGCCATTGGAAGGTGCTTCCACGACTGCTCCGTTTAGGGAATTTCAAAAATCCAGGCAAAGAACCCAAGCCTCTCAAGCAGGTTTCTGACAGTGTGGGGCTGTCAGGCCAGTTTGCTGGGGATCTTTCTTCTCTTGGGCCGGACAGGTTATTCTACCAAGAGTTCAGGATCGCTCTGTGCAGAGCAGGAACTGGCACTTCCTACGCTGTTTGTCCAGCTCAGACTTGTCCGCCAGAGCCAAACTGGCCGGCTGGACTGGCTCCCGGGAGCGAAACTTCCCCGGGGCGCTGGGGTGGGGAGGCTGTAGGCTGCAGGCCTGCTTAGCGCCCTTCTCAACAACTGCTGTCATCAGGGAGAGCGAGTAGAGTGCGTGCACTCCGGGCGGCGAAGCCCCAGCAGAGGCCTGCCTGGCTGTGCTCTGGGTGCCACTCATTCATGAGGGCTGCGCTGTGCTGCGGGCACCACGATTCCCACGGAGGGGCTGTAGGTACTTAAGGGGCCCTCAGACGTCAGGACAAACGGACACTTCTCTTTGTGAAGTTGTCCAAGCACAAGAGGCCACAATGTGGTTACTACCTTTTTTTTTTTTTTTTTTTTTTGAGATGAAGTCTTGCTCTGTCGCTCAGGCTGGAGTACAGTGGTGCGATCTCGGCTCACTGCAAGCTCCGCCTCCTGGGTTCAAGCGATTCTCCTCCCTCAGCCTCCTGAGTAGCTGGGATTACAGGCGCACACCACCACGGTGGTTACTACTGTTTATACAACATAACTAATTAGCATGATTTTCCTGCTTCTGAACACAAAATTTTCCACAAATACTAAACTGTTTTGCCGTCAACTTTGATTCAACCCCAAAGCTCCTCATTTTAATGCTTTTTTCTGGCTTACTCCACCATGGACTAGCTGTGAAACACCGAGCAAGTTACATCAACTCTCTAAGTCTAAGCTTCCTTATCTGCAAAAGGGGAACAATTGTCCTATTTCCCTAATAGCATCATTGTGTAGAATAAATGAGATAAAGTTCCCTGACTGGTATGGGGCCTCGCACATAAAAAGTCTTTAATAAATGTCAGCTATTTTTGCTCTTGTTGATATAAAACTTATTAAAATATTGACCCACCTGTCCCAGTTTCAGAATGGTATGTCTGACAATCAAAAAGTAACTTCAAAATAACTCAAAGTTGGCTGGGCATGGTGGCTCATGCCTATAGTCCCAGCTACTTGGGAGGCTGAGGTGGGAGGATCCCTTTAGGCCAGGAATTCAACACCAACCTGGGCAGCATAGTGAGGACTCTGTCTCAAAAAATAAAATTAAAATAAATAAATCAAAGTTAAATAAATCAAGGTGCTTTACTTGTCATTCTCCAAAACTGTGAAGGGAAGGTTCTGATTTCCTCAGAGGCCATAGCAGTTCCCTGTCCATGCAACACCTTCAATTCTAGGCTGTTTTCCCTGCCATTCCTCACAGTACTTACTGCCTCTACTTGCCATTTGTTGGCATGGAATCAGGGATTTTAAATAGACTTTAGCATAAAAGAATACAAAGCGTGATTAGAAAAGGCTCTCTGAAGCCGGGCGTGGTAGCTCACGCCTGTAATCCCAGCACTTTGGGAGGCCGAAGCGGGCAGATCACCTGAGGTCAGGAGCTCAAAACCAGCATGGCCAACATGGTGAAATCCTGTCTCTACTAAAAATACAAAAATTAGCTGGACATGGTGGCATGCACCTGTAATCCCAGCTACTCAGAAGACTGAGACAGGAGAATCGCTTGAACCCAGAAGGTGGATGTTGCGGTGAGCTGAGATTGCGCCACTGCACTCCAGCCTTGGGCAACAGAGAGAGACTCCTCCGTCTCCAAAAAACAAAAACAAAACAAAAAATGAAAATGCTCTCCGAAGGAGAGAATACTTCTGGATTATTGTTTGAGGTCTTTTCTACCCTTGGCTCAGTGAGTTCAACTGCCTTCATCGCAGTGGCTGTGTCAGTAACTGCTCCTCTCTGACCTTTTTCTTAGCCCACCATGCTGATGACAAAGCAGGCTTTCAGAGACAGGCAAAGAATCCAAAGACGGACAGAATCCACTAACTAAGTGACCAACTCTCAAATCTTCAAACGGTGACAGTTCTTTTCAATGTCATGGCTTTTCTAGAATAGGAATGGCCCAAGGCCATCCACAGCCTACATCCTGGCCACTAGGGATGGGTAGGGATGGGCTGGTCAAGTGAGAAATCCTGGACATCTGACCCAGGGGTTAGTAAGGAAGTAAATCAGTTAAGGTCCTGAGAGGTACAATGATATTAGGTTGATGCAAAAGTAATTGTGGTTTTGCACCAACCTAATATAACCAACAAATATTTGCTGAATCCATGCTGACTGAACTCACCACACCTAATAAATCACAAATCCCATCATCTCTACCTCCTAACTCCCTCTCAAATCCACTGACTGCTCTACATCCTCATTGCTTTGATCCCCATTTATGGCAGCAATATATTGCATTTGAATGAAGACAACAGCCTCCTACCTGGTCTTCTAGCAGTGGTTTACTTGGTCTTTGGTAGTCTCTGCTGAGGTTTATCTTGCCAGTCTCCCCTCTAGACTCTCCCCATCCCTGATCTAGGAATGCTGTAAATGCTGTTCCCTCTGCTTGGAAGACTTTCCTCCCCTAACCCCTATTCATCCATCAGGTCTCTCCTTAGCCATCTCTCTCTCTCTCTCTCCTTCCTTCCTTCATTCCTCTCTCTCTTTCTCTCTCTCTCTTCCTTCCCTCCCTCCCTCCTTCTGTCCCTCTCTTTCTTTCTTTCTTTCTTTCTTTCTTTCCTTCTCTCTCTCTCTTTCTTTCTTTCTTTCCTTTTCTTTTGAGACAAGGTCTTGCTTTGTAGCCCAGGCTGGAGTACAGTGACACGATCTTGGCTCACTGCAACATCCACCTGCTGGGCTGAAGCAATATATATATATTTTTAGCAATATTTTCATCTCAGCCTCCCAAGTAGCTGGGACTACAGGCACTCACCAACACACCTGGCTAATTTTTTTTTAGTAGAGATGGGGTTTCACCATGTTGCCTAGGCTGGTCCCGAACTCCTTGGCTCAAGCGATCCGCCTGCCTTAGCCTCCTAAATTGTTGGGGTTACAGGTGTGAGCCACCACACCTGGCTGACATCACTTTCTACAGAATGTCTACACTACACCAAAACTGGGATGTGACCTTGTTCCCTCCAACCCAGTGTCTAAGCAGCAGGATGCCAGGCATGGCTTCCACCTGGTCACTGTGGCACACCATGCCTAGCATAGTGCTTGATCCATCATAGCTGCTCAACATGTGTTTTCTCACTTAATCGGTGTAACCATCCTAGAATATCAGCATGGCCATGCCCACTTGACAAATGAAGAAACAAGTTTAGAGACATGAAGTAACTCCCCCAAGGTCATCCAGCTAGTATAGGATAGAGCCCACATTTTAATCCGGGTCTCTGGGCTGCTGAACCCTGTGCTTTTAACTTCTACAAGATGCTGCCCCAAGAATATTCAATTCACTTCATAATTAAATGGAGGTCAGACAGTTAGTTAATGAGGGCCTGAGTCACTAATGAAAGAGATCAAAAGGTCTGGCTCCCCTGAAATTCACATTCAAGCAACCGTCTGACTACCCTGTCAGTATTTTTGCTTTTAGTTTCGATGCTAGCAGTTAGAAGTTTTCATGAGAGAATAGGGTCTAGGGGACACAGTCCTCCAGATGCAGGAATGCAGGGAGTAGCTTAGAGAGAATGCCATCCTGAGACGAGGAGGTAGAGCTCAGGGGAGGCAACCAAGAGAAGCACCCCAGGTGTATGTTAAGGGAACAAGAGAATGTAATACCCCACCTCCCCTGGGACCCCAGACCTTGGAGCTCAGAGGAGAGAAGGTAAACTTCATGCCAAACAAGGACTGTCCTGGGCCCAGTGATGGTTAATGACATAGCAGAGGGGGCTTAAATTTGGGGTGCTGGAAAGGACATGGAATGAGTACAAACCAAATACTGTCTAGTGTTTCACTCACGTGTTCCTGAGAGGAATTCAGATTAAATGTTTGAGTTAGAGCAGAGAAGGACATGAGGACATCAGATGATCCTGTCCTGCCCCAGAAGAGAATGAGAGTCTACCTCATTTGGCCAAGGGCTTTGGTGGGGAGTGAGCATGAAGAAGTCTTCCCACCTCCCCTTTTCTCAAACTAGCTGTGCCCATCTGCACCCTCTTCCTGCAGTCCTCTCGCCGTATCTCAAAAAATTGAGGAAATCAAAAACTTTCTGCTCTCGGCGGGGCAAAAGGACACCAAATCTGTCAAAATCAAGGGAAAGAATAATAATGTGAAATTTAAAGTTGAACACAGCAGATACCTTGCTTATTATAAAGACGAAGCAGAGAAAATGAAGGAGTCTCTGCCTCTGGGGGTTTGGCAGTAAGGTGCTGAAATGAACCAGACACATTGATTTGAACTGTATTAACATTTTTGAAATCAAAAAGAAAAAAGTATGAATAGAAACAGACAATTAACACTAAGCATGGCCGGGCACAGTGGCTCACGCCTGTAATCCCAGCACTCTGTGAGGCCGAGGTGGGCGGATCACTTGAGACCAGGAGTTTGAGACCAGCCTGACCAGCATGGTAAAATGCTGTCTCTATTAAAAATACAAAAAGTAGCTGGGCATGGTGATTACAAGACCTGTAATCTCAGCTACTTGGGAGGCTGAAGCTCGAGAATCACTTGAACCCGGGAGGTGGAGGTTGCAATGAGCCAAGATTGTGCCACTGCACTCCAGTCTGGGTGACAGAGCAAGACTCTGTTTCAAAAGGAAAAAAAAAAAAAGACTCTTAAGCATAACAGTAATCACATGTGTTGTTTTGGGTCCTCCCTCTCCTGCCTTCTCTTTGCCCCACAACCATTGCCTCCTGGATCTTTGGTTTCTGCTGAAGATGAGATTCAAGGCCCTGGGCAAATAAATAAGATTAGAAACTTACAGAAGGTAGCAGGTTTATTGAACAAATGATATGAAAAAGGAACGTCTTCCTTAAACTAGTCATCGTAAGTCCTTTCTAGACAAAGCAAGGTAGGTAGAAAATAATGAAATAAAATAAAAATTAATATTGAAATTAAAAAGGGAAGGGTGATGATGCTGTTTATAAAAATTCTTTGAATATAGAAATATAGAACTTAAACCTACTGAGTCATCAGTAGCACCCATTGGGTCAGCTAAAGAAAAAAGCGTGTCAGCATATACACCATGGAATACTATGCAGCCATAAAAAATGATGAGTTCATGTCCTTTGTAGGGACATGGATGAAATTGGAAATCATCATTCTCAGTAAACTATCGCAAGGACAAAAAACCAAACACCGCCTGTTCTCACTCATAGATGGGAATTGAACAATGAGAACACATGGACACAGGAAGGGGAACGTCACACTCTGGGGACTGTTGTGGGGTGGGGGGAGGGGGGAGGGATAGCATTAGGAGATATACCTAATGTTAAATGACGAGTTAATGGGTGCAGCGCACCAACATGGCACATGTATACATATGTAACTAACCTGCACATTGTGCACATGTACCCTAAAACTTAAAGTATAATAATAAAAAAAAATAGCATGTCAGAAGGGGAAACATTCATTACAGAAAGAACAAATGATGATCTTCAGAAATCAGTTTGGCCTTTAAGAGTGAGCATTATATAAGAATGCAAAGGCCGTATCCCACGTGGAAATCATTGCTCCTGTTTGTGGAAGCAATGTGTTTAAACTTGAATGTCAAAAAACTACATGAATCAACAGTGACTGGGTGAAGCAATTGAAATGCATCCAACTTCCTACCTGTAAAAGGTAATAATGTTTCACAATTATGTATGATAATAACCTTTGATGGCATGAGAACACAGCAAGGCTGAAAAAATCGTGTAAAATGGAAGTGACTTTTTGAAACTGACTCTCCTGAAATTCAAATTCAAGCAAACGTCTGACCACCTTCTTAGGAGGTGGGGGCTCCTTGAGCGATTGCTGTTTGGACCACACTAGATTAGCCTTTTTTACTTCCATAAGTACTCAAAAGACATTTTGAATGCTGTGTTCTGAAAAATATTTTTATAATGATTAAAAAAGAAGTTCAGATGCAGATGCACATTTTTTATTTTAGTGTAGATGCTAGCCATTAGAAAGTCTTATGAGGGAATGGACACACACTCATATACACACACACACACACACACACACACACACAACACAGAGGCTTTGTGCTGCTCAGTTACTTCAACTGAAAGTCCTTCCATGGAAAAAGTCATTGAAGATCCACCTGTGTTCAAAGCACAGGTATACCATGGGATAAAATTGACGAAAAATAGCCAAGAAAAAATAGCAGCTCAACTTCTCTTCAAAAGAGGGAATGAAAAGTTATGCTGTTCAGATTCCATTACTATATGTAAATATACAGAATAAATTCAGAGAGTATAATTCCTATGCTAGCAAAATTTCAAAGAAACTTTGTAAATTAATACCAAAGGAAACATTTTTTACCAGTCTATTGTGTGTTCTAGAACTTGCCGAGGGCTTTGTGAGATACAAAGGAAATAAGACATCGTCAAGTCCCTCCAATTTAAATCTAGTTGGGGCCGGGTGCGGTGGCTCATGCCTGTAATCCCAGCACTTTGGGAGGCTGAGGCGGGTGGATCACCTGAGGTGGGGAGTTCGAGACCAGCCTGGCCAATATGGTGAAATCCCGTCTCTACTAAAAATACAAAAATTAGCCAGGTGTGATGGCAGGCACCTGTAATCCCAGCTACTTGGGAGGCTGAGGCAGGAGAATTGCTTGAACCCAGGATGCAGAGGTTGCAGTGAGCTGAGACCGTGCCACTGCACTCCAGCCTAGGCAATAAGAACAAACTCCATTTCAAAAAAGAAAAAAAAAAAATCTAGCGGGTAGACAAAACAAATGTACCTTAAAAGATGAACAGTCCAGGCCGGGCGTGATGGCTCACGCCTGTAACCTCCCAGCACTTTGGGAGGCCGAGGCGGGCGGATCACGAGGTCAGGATATAGAGACCACCCTGGCTAACACAGTGAAACCCCGTCTCTACTAAAAATACAAAAAAAAAAAAAAAAAAAAATTAGCTGGGCGTGGTGGTGCATGCCTATAGTCCTGGGAGGCTGAGGCAGGAGAATGGCGTGAACCCAGGAGGCGGAGCTTGCAGTGAGCCTAGATAGCTCCACTGCCCTCCAGCCTGGGCGACAGAGCGAGACTCCGTCTCAAAAAAAAAAAAAAAAAAAAAAAAAAAGATAAACAGTCCAGAGCAATGGGTGAGGGGGAAGGAGGGTTGTGTGGCTCAGATGCCTGGTGACAACATGTGCTGGACTAGACAGAGAAGGATTCACAAAGTAAGTGAATCTAAAGAAATTACCTGGGGTTATAATGTCCAGTTCTGGCCAGGATGCCCAAATAAATAATCATCACAAGGGTACTTGATGAATATCTCCAGAGCTTGTTACACTTTAGGGCTTACCATCTGCAAAGTGCCTTAGGTGTGTTATTCCATCTAACTCTTACACCAACACCAAAAGGGGTCCCTACTACCATCCCTGTTTTTCAGATGAAGAAGTGAGGCACAGAGAAGGTGCTCATCTTTCCTTAAGTGACAATATCACAAGCAGCCTGCAATATTAACTGCTATACTAGCCAGAGAGTAAATGCTCAGTAACTGCAGAGGCTTCTGGTCAAATGGAAAAACTATCACAAGTCTCAGTGTTAACCTACATATTTCTGCTATAGTAACAACTACTTTAAAACACAGAAATCTGGTTTGGAAATCTCATAGATATCAGTGCATTGTATAATGTAGCTATTGTACAAAGGATTTTCAATGAATTACTACCACTCAGGATGTTTGCCAATGAAATGTTGAGGTCTTCTCAGCATTCCATTCAGCTTATGATGCTGATTGTTAACAAGCAGAGTTTTGGCAAAATGTCATTCTTTCCTAAATTGGAATGTCTGATTCTGCCTAGCTTTGTTAGTGGAGGTTAGGTTTAATGCATGCAACTGGATTTCATCTTTGGCCATATTTAGCCTGGAAGAAGATCTGTTAAGAGCCACCGAAGTTAGTAGTCTTTTACCTAATGGCATTTAAAACAAGCCAAGACATGGCTACATTTCACAGAGATTTTGCTTGAGGTGACCCAGTGGTCCCTGCTAGTGACTGCCCTTCTGTTAAAATTCAGCCTGAAAGGGTATCAGGATTAAATGAAACTAAGATCCCAAGATTCCCAGCTCTTTTTGTAGCATTAGGAGTCTGATTATTTTCTTACTGCCATTCGCACATATTGTTTGGGCTTATTATTATAGTCAAACAAATACAAAACACTTGGATTTTTTTGCGTATGTTGCATACGTATGTTGGAGTAAGTGTATCTATTATACAGAAACACATAAATAATGAGACATAAAATATATATCTTATAGGCCAGAGAGACAATTTTTATCACAGATAAATTCTCATTCTGGTCCATAAGGAGACATAAGCAAGGATGATTACTGCAGAGCTGAAGTGTTGGGGAGCTGGAAGCAATGTGGATGGATGTCACTGGGGGCGTGCATGGAAAATGTGGGAGAGCACAGACTGGAATACTTTGCAGCAGTTAGGAGCAACTGACTGGATGTACTCACAGCAACATGGATGGAGTAAAAAATTAACAATCAGAATGAGTCTTGAAGACAATATATCTACATAAAGTAAAACTGCAGGCATAAAAAGTGGCAAAACAGGCCGGGCGTGGTGGCTCATACCTGTAATCCCAGCATTTTGGGAGGCCAAGGTGGACAGATCACGTGAGGTCAGAAGTTCGAGACCAGCCTGGCCAACATGGTGAAACCCCATCTCTACTAAAAATACAAAAAATTAGCCAGGCGTGGTGGCAGGTGCCTGTAATCTCAGCTATTCAGGAGGCTGAGGCAGGAGAATCCCTTGAGTCTGGCAGGCAGAGGTTGCAGTGAGCCGAGATCGCACCACTGCACTCCAGCCTGGGTAACAGATCAAGAGTCTGTCTCAAAAAAAGAAAAAGCAGCAAAACATGTTTGTGTAAGAATGCATATAAACACATGTATGTACCATAATTCATCAAAGACATTAGAATGGTTGGTTGCCTCTGGAGGAGAAACAGGAATAAAGAGGCAATGTATAAAACCAGAGAAGAGTCTTGCATGGGCCAATGAAGCCACTGTGCTGTGAACTGATGAAAAAGGCAGACTCAACTCTCTGCACCTGAGGTCCAAAAAGCAGAGAAGAAATGCATGCAACTCAAAAAGATTTTCATCTTGGGTGCTCAGCCCTGTGGCTCCTGAACGAGACGTTTGAGAGGGCAGTTAATGGTTACCAGGTGGGTTTCTTAAGCACTTTCGATGTGCTTGGATGCTCTTTAGGCCAGAGGTTCCCAGTCATGGCAGCACATTAGAGACATGTGGGGACATATTAAAAAATGCCACTGCCAGGCCCCACCCTCAGAGATTCTATTGTGCCTGGGCATCAGCATGTTTCAGAGCCTCCAGGTGATTCTAACGTGCACCCAGGACTGAGAACCATTGATTAGATTTCTGCATTTTTTTCCTAGTGGCAAATGTTTCATTCTTTGGCATTTGAAAAGAGACTACTGAAATCAGGTTATTTTCCTTTAGCCAAACATTAATTTCATTATTAACAGAGAGCACCCAAAATAGCAAAATTAATTTATTCATTTGATCATACATCCAAAACTTTTTGCTGGGCCACTGTGTGTTTAGGCTGGGCACTGCATAATTCTATGAGGTGCTTCCACAGTGTAGTCTACGCAAATGGAGCCCCCTGAAGTTACTCAGTGCACAACCTGCCCCATAGTATGTAGCAGCCGGTCTGAGGGTCCACTGTGTGGCATGCATTGAACTCAGTGTCTTGACTATACTAGTGAACAAGATGATACAGTCCCTGCCCAAAGGACCTTCCAGCTTCTAGGGAAGGCAGTCACACATGTGACTCTTGGGAAGTGTGACTGTGCTGTGGAGGGAGGGGTACTGCCGGAGCTCATGTTAGGGCTCCTCACACAGTCTGGAGGGGGCAGGGAGGGCTTGCTGGAGAAATTGAAATTTGAACCAAAACATGACAAATGAGTACTGGAGCTGGGGGAGAAGAACAGTGTTATACACCCAGAGGAAGCATCCCTGACAAGACAGGGAGAGGTTACTGTGCTCCTAACACAGCAAAGCAGCTGCATGCAAAATGGGACTTCAAAGGATGACAGGGCCTGCTGACACAGGGGCTAGTGGGCCAAGTTAAGAAGTGTGGACTTTATCTCATGGGCGATAAAAAAGGAAATAATCATAGATGAGGCTTGAAAGAACATTCTGGAAACAAATGGAGTTGGGCGGCAGGGAGCTGAGAGTGGATGCGGGGACTAGTTATGGGACTATTGTGCAGGTCTGGGTAGGAGAGGGTGGTGGCTTGGATGAGAGCAGAGGTTTGGGGAGGGAAAGAGGTGGACACATGTGAAAGGTGTTTGGGAGAAACGGGACTGGAGAGTGCCTGGATCTGGGGCTGGGGGAGAGAGCTGGCACTAGACAGAGTCAGCTGGGCATTTGTTGAAAAAAGGCACAGAGAAGAGAGGAAGTCCTGGGTGGGGGGAGAGGGTGGGGAAGATGGTGACTTTGTTTTGGACATATTGCTTTTGAGGGGCTGGTCTCACAGGCTGAGCTCCTGAGAAGTAGGCTCTGAGACAGAGTTTAGAGAGTAGGGTCATTTCTTAAAGTGCGCTCTCGAGGGCAGCACAGAAAATGGGAGGAGGACACAGAAGTGCAAAGAGGGAGATGTTGAGCTGCAGGGCAGGCCTAATGACAGACTTGGCTCTGGCAGAGTGTACTCCTCAAAAACAGCCACATCAATGTGTGTTCTCACAGTGTAATGCTGGCTCTCCTCCATGGAGGGGTGGGGTTCACGTTCCATACCTTTGAAACTGGGTGCAGTTTTGTGACTGTGTGACCAGTGTGATGTGGCATGACTTCTGAGGTCATATCATAGAAAGGAATAATAGCTTCCACCCAGCTCTCTCTCAGGTGCCTTTAGTCCACAAGTAAGAAGCCTGGCTGTCCTGAAGCCTCCATGCTGGAGAGGGCACATGGAGAAACCACACACACACACATACACAAAGATGCCCAAGGAGCCCAGTGGCTCCAGCCCCTACAGTTTGAGTGTGCCCAGTCCAGGCACCAGACCTGTGAGTAGTTGGGTTTTAGATGCATCCAGCCCCAGCCTCCAAGCCATCCCAGCAGACACCAAGTGGAGCAGAGACAGACTAGCTCTTCGTTTTCTTCCCTCACCCCAACCCCTGTCCAGAATGCAGATTCATGAGCAAAGTAAATGTCATTGTTTTAAGCAGTTACATTTGGAGGTGGTTTGTTACACAGCTTTACATAACCAGCACATCAGCTCACCCTCGGGGAGCTCTGGAGCTAGGAAAGCCTTTCAGAGCTGTTCCAGGTTGAGCCAAGACGGCTGAGCTTCTATATTCCTGCACTGATCAGTGATTGAATATGAGCTTCCCTAAGAAGTGACATGACCTTGGACAAGGAGATTGTTTCCAGTGGAGGCAATCCTGGATGATGACAGCACTTCCTGCATCTGGGGGCAAAAAGTCCCTTCCTGAAGGGGGAGTTGAGTGGCACATCACTGTGACTTCTATGGCCAAGGAGACAGCAAGTCAACTACGTAGTAGGAAAGTAGCTATTCAGGCCTGGAGTTTGGAAGGGCATGGTACTGGGAAATACCAGTTTGTATAGCTCGATGTGTTTCATCCTGTGGTCTGAGAACTGAGAGCAGCCTGCATCTGATCATCCTAATGCAGCCTCCCTGCCTGACCCAACAAATCAGTAGTCAGGATTATTGCCCAATCATCCTCATGCCCACTAACATTGAGAAACTCTGGATGAAGATGATATAAAAGCCAAGGGGGAATAGATAAGGCATCCAAGGGAAACTACATAGGATGAAAAGAGAACCCCAGAGACACCACCATTTGGGAAGAAGATAGAAGTTGCAAAGGAGATGGGGTGAGAGTGGGGAACAGATGTGGCTTCCAGGGGGAGCAGTCAATAGTAGCAAGTGCAGAGAAGAGATCAAGTAGGGTGAGAATGCTGGAGTGTCTGTGGGATTTGGCAACAAGGAGGTTATTGTTGGCTCTAGCCAGGGCAGTTGGGGTGACTGTTATAATTTCATGGTACAGCCTTGGTGATATTTATCCTGAGCCTTTTGGCTGGGGCCTCTGGTGCAGAGGAAGGGACTAGAGCTGAGAAGGACCCCAGAGGACTTGATGGGATTGTTTAGGATGGGCCCTCTGCTCAGAGTAAAAAGAAAGGGACTGACTAAGCAGAGGCAATGCAAAGTAAGATACAAGAAAGTAAACGAGTGATAAGTTAAAAGGAAAGGAAACAGCCCATCAGGGGAGACTAAGGACTAGCTAAAGGAGCTAAACCCAGAAGACTGTTTATTAAGCAAGTACCCATGAGGGTACAACCAAAACAAGGCAACCTAGTGGAGGCCCTTACTAGAATAGTCACTTTAGTAGCCAGGAGAGCAAATGTGTTTGGAATCAACCAACTGGGATGTAGTTCCCAGCGCCACAAGGCAGTATCTCCTAGGAAGCCATCTCGCTTTGAGCATCCATTTCCTTATCTGTAAAATGGAGATGATCATGCCTAACTTGCTACTCTGCTGCAAGGACTGTAGCTCATTCATTTGTTCAATGAGCGTTTACTAAGCAATGCCACATGCCAGACACTACACTAGACACAGACTATATAACGGCAAACAGCAGAGACCAGGCCCACACCCTCCTGGAGTTTGTCATCTAGTGAGCAAGGTAAACATGAAATAGATTGTGACAATAGTAATGATGTCATGACATTTGTGATTAGTGCTATAAGGAAGAAGAAAGACAAAGTATATTAGATGCCAAATAGTGCTTGGGACATGGTAGGTGCTCAGAAAATGGAATTTACAATCATCCTTACCATTGGGAGGATGTTTAATGGGACCATGTTCAGCAAAATTGTGAAAAGAGATATTTTATCTTTATCTTGTCTCTGCAGATTCTCTTTCTCTGCTGTTTTTCTCTTCTGAGGCAGTATGAAATTTCATTTTTGTCTTATTAAAATTTGTGGGTTTTTTTTAACACCATTAAATACTTGCAGGAAGAAGTGAACATAAAGGTCCTTTTCTTGTGAGGGTAATCGGTATAGTATATTGGTGCCTCTTTTTTAAAAAAAAATATTTTGGAGCAAGGTTGACACAAAACTGACTCATTTGGCAGGAAAGTTTGCCAATATGAGTTGAGAGTGAGTCAGAGAGACATTTTACAACTTATCAGCCAGAAGAATCACTGATAATGACCTTTGTTGCCATAGCAAGTTCCTGTCAGCCATGGGATTTGATACTCTCTCCAACTCCATAACATATTAGCTCCATTCTACAGCTGAGGAAATCAAGACTCAGAAGTTTCAGCAGCTTATCCAAGGTCCCAGAACCGTGGCTTGCCCCAGGCCTTATTTTTCCCAAAGCCCTGTCCACCTGATCAAACTGTCTCCAGAAGAAGAAAGAGCCAGAGGGGTGCGAGATGCCAGTAGCCCCTGTGAGAGGCCAGCTATGGGGCCTGCCTTTTACCCCAGTGACCACACAGTCAGAACGGTCACACTTACTTGCAGTGGCTTCGGGTCTCTCACACAGTCATCATTTGAAGTGCAGGACAGTGTGACCAGGCTCTGAGGGAAAGGTGAAGACAGCATGGCAGCCCGGTGAGCCAGGCCTGAGGATGCACAGGCTGGGGCTGGGCCCAGAAAGAGACCTGGGCAGGTATAATGGCCACAGGCTTGCCAGGAGCATGCATGTGCAGACAAGAGAGAGTAGGAGTGTGTGTATGTGTGTGAGGGAGAGAAAATGCGTGCCTGTGAATGTGTAAATGTGTGAGTGTAACGTGAGCTTGTGTTTTTGCACATGGATATGTCTGGGTGTGAATGTGTAAGAGAGCATGCATGTGTATGTGCGGGTACGTGTCTGAGAGTGCCTACATGTGTGCATGTGAAGAGTCCACCTGAAGAGGTTCAGAGTTAAGGTGATTTGCTGCCCTGGGTCACTCTGAAGTATATCTGTTCCCTGTTGACCAGGATGCTACAACCGCTTACAATGTTTTTTAGGGGGAGTCCGAAGAAACACAGTCCCAGAGCTACCCCGAGTCTCTAATCCCCCAGGAATGAAATCCCTGCACCCCAGCAGCTATCATTTAGAGCCTTTCTCAATTAGCAATCATAACGCCTAAAGCTTTGAACAGTTGTTGTATGTTTATCTTTCTCTTCAAGTTCACTCTGTTGGCTCTCATAACCAGCCAAGTTCAAACAACCTTCTGTCTGGCAGCCACGAAGACAGCTCCCCCAGCCCCCACCCCAAAGCAGTTATAACCAGACAGAGGTTGGAGCAGATTTCCATGATCTCTGTGTGTGTTCTGCTGCTTTTTAAAAAAACTGAGCTTTGTGATGTGCCTATTTTCATCAAGGATTTGCGGTGGCTTACAATATTAAAAATACACATCCAGCAGAAATACTTCAAAAACTCAGATCAAAACTCAATTCTAAAGAAGAGAAAGAGGTTTCATTGTGTGTGTTCTGTTGCTTCCCTTATGGTAAAATAAAGCCATGAGAGGTGCAACATTGGGTAATGGTTAAGAATATGCCTTGTCTGAGCAAGGTGGCTCATGCCTGTAATCCCAGCACTTTGGGAGGCTAAGGTAGGTGGATCACTGAGGTTAGGAGTTCGAGACCAGCCTGGCCAATGTGGCGAAATCCTACCTCTCCAAAAAAAAAAAGAGAGAGGAGAATATGCCTTTAGGAGTTACACACTCTGGCTTTTAATTATTGTACTGTTTGTTTTCTCTAAGCCTAAGTTTACTCATCAATAAAAACAAGGACAATGATAGCCCTACCCTGTATGATTGAAGAATGGAATAAGATAATGTATATAAAGTGCTTAACACAGTGCCTGGAATACAGTGAGCAGTCAATTTAGCTAGGTGGTTGTTATTTTCACTGCCATGGTAGGATTTGAATGATATCCACGTTGCATCTCTTTTTGGTGGTATGCAGAGATCCAGGTGGAAATTCCCCCTCTCTTCTGGTCCGCTGGGAAGAGAGGTGAAATGAATACAGTACTAGTGCCCCATCATCCAGTAGCCAAGAGCAGATGTGTGGCCTGACCTTGTGTATGGCAGCAGGGTTGTTTAGGCTGCATGAGAGAGTATGTGATGGGATTTCCTTTAATTTTCTGTTTTTTAGTTTTGGTTTTGTTTGCAAGCTCTGCTGGGCATTTGCATGGGCTGGATTGGCTTGCAGGCTCTGTGATCACTAGGAATAGGGCTGAGCTGAGCCAAGGTGATGGCTTGTGCTCAACTACAGGTCAGGTGTGGCTCCCTGGGGCATAGTCCTGGAAGACCTGTGGGCCTCCTTCTAAGGCCTCCTTGAGTTCTGTTGATCTTTGAGGAACAACAGATCTTAAGGGCAACTAATCTCAGAGAACATGGTAGCCTATTCAACAGACCCAGCCTATAGCATAAACACCTCCATGTGGGTTTTTTACTCAACCCGAAATATCTAGACACACAGTCATCACATGCATACATTCCTGATGTCTCCGTCAGGTGGGTGAGAGGTGATCTGTGATCTCTTTAAATGTAGTGAAGTGCTCAGGACAGTCCCACTGAGCCTTCCTACCCACTCAAGAACACTGCTACCTTCTATCTTCCCCTTGGCATTACCTCAGTTTCCCAGATTTCTGAGGCAAGCACCCTCTGTACAGGCCTGTGTGGGGAGTTACCCCAGGAGCTATCAATCAGATCCCACCCAGTAGTATTATCCATGTAGATGTCTGTCTTGCATTCTCACCCTCCACCCAGCAAGTTGGATTCAAGGGTTGGAGCCGCCCATTGTTTATCTATGCATCCCCATCCCCACCTCCAACTCCAGGTCTCCTTTGTGCCTGGCACTGAGCAGGTGCTGTATAAATATTTGTTGAATCAGGGCATGAGTATGAAAGTAAGTGAGCAAAGGAAGGGCGCATTTCACAGAATGAGAAAATAGTAAAGCAGAAGTCAACCCTGCCAGTCTTTAGATTAAGCACCCATATAATACAGTCATGGACACAGAGGCCAGGACTCCCCTAAGAGGTGGAACATCTCAGTGGCAGGACCAGAGTCCAGATGTCCCATTCTTGCTGTGACCCTGGGCTGCTGCGTGTTCCCTCTCTCAGTCTTCATCTGTCATTCTCAGAGAGAGACTCCAGAAAATGCCTGAGAAACAGCGGAGTCCACCTGGGTCTCTGTCAGCCCCACCTCTCATTGAAGTCAGTAGTTCATTAACCAGGATATAACTTGGTCTGGCCTCATTACAAAACCAAATCAATAAATATTGATTGAGTGCCCCCTATGTGGACAACCAGGTGAGAATGAGGGAAGACAGGAAACAAGAGAAGAGAGAAGCCTTGTGCATATCTGCCTTACAAATGGTTGGTCTGACACCGCAAGTCATGTCCCTAACACAGTCCAGAGGACGTAGCAGGCATGCCTGTGGGCTTTCAGCACTAAAGATAAGGGGAGGTGGTGTCTCTCCTGGCTCCAGAGAAAGCCCCTTTCCCCCTCAGGTGAGAGGGAGAGGAAAGAAAAATGTTATGTAAATAATGAGTCCACAACTACACCCTGTTCATGCACGAAAATTCCAGGAATGATTAAACCTGACTGTGGCTCCAGGATAAATGAAATTTAGCGTTGCAATTGCCTTGTGCACTTGCACGCACACTTTCTCTTTCTCTCTCTATGTCACACTGACACACACACAGTATGTTGGTGCGTGTCTATCAGCTTGTAACCGGCCCACAAGGAAGGCAGTTCTTCTGATGAGAAGGTGATACTGGGAGCCCTCAAAGACGCCCACTGTCCCTGCTCAGCCACTCTTTCATTGTGTCCTGGGCACATCGGTTAGCTGCTCCAGGCTTCTACTTGTCCATTTTAAAAAAGGGAATACTACCAGCCGGTCGTGGTGGCTCACACCTGTAATCCCAGCACTTTGAGAGGCCAAGGCAGGAGGATCACTGGATCACTTGAGGTCAGGAGTTCAAGACCAGCCTGACCAACATGGTGAAACTCCATCTCTACTAAAACACACACACACACACACACACACACACACAATTAGCCAACATGGTGGTGCTCACCTCTGTAATCCTAGCTACTCGGGAGTCTGAGGTGGGAGAATCGCTTGAGCCAGGTAGGCAGAGGTTGCAGTGAACTGAGATCATGTCACTGCACTCCAGCCTAGGTGACACAGTGAGACTCTGTCTCAAAAAATAAATAATGAAATAAATAAAATAAAAAAGAGAATACTCCTGAGACACATTCCTCCTGGGGAAAAAAGAAAAGAACTATAAATATCATTATTTATCTGCTTTACACTATGCTGTGACTATAATCGTGCTTCATAGATATAAATACACCTTAGAAGTTGAAATACTGTATGCCTCACATAGTCCAAGTATTTTTCAAAGGCCAAGTCCATCCTTCAATATACTACTTTCAATGGTGGATAGACCAACTGGACAGATCAACAAGGAAATAAAAGACCTGAATAACATGTAAAACAACTAGGCCTAGCTGCCATCTGTGGAACACTCCACCCAACAACAGAAGAATGCACATTCTTCTCAAGTGCAAATGGAACATTCTCCAGGATAAACCATGGGCTAGGCAACAAAACAAACCTCAATACATTTTAAAAGATAAAAATACGGGCCAGGCACGGTGGCTCACGCCTGTAATCCCAGCACTTTGGGAGGCCGACACAGGCAGATCAACTGAGGTTGGGAGTTCAAGCCTAGCCTGACCAACATGGAGAAACCCCAACTCTACTAGAAACACAAAATTAGCTGGGTGTGGTGGTGCATGCCTGTAATCCCAGCTACTCAGCAGGCTGAGGCAGGAGAATCGCTTGAACCTGGGAGGCGGAGGTTGCAGTGAGCCAAGTTCGCACCATTGCACTCCAGCCTGGGCAACAAGAGCGAAACTCTGTCTCAAAAAAAAAAAAAAAAAAAAAAAAAAAGGAAATACTACCAAGTGTGTTCTATGAACACAGTGGAATAAAATCAATAGTAGGAAAAAAGTTGGAAAACTCACAAAAAGAAATAGCCTGACATGAATGAAAGTGAAGATGCAACATATGAGAACTTACGGGAAATATCTAGGGCAGTGACTAAAAGGAAATTTATAGCTCTGAATGTTGACATTAAGAAAGGACAAAAATTTCAGATCAGTAACCTAACCTTTCACCTTAAGAAACAGGAAGACAGCAAACTAAATCTAAGGCAAAAAGAAAGAAGAAAATTACAGAGATGAGAGCAGAAATTAATAAAATAGAGACTAGAAAAACAATAGAGAAAAATATCCATGAAACTGAAAGCTGGTTCTTTGAAAAGATCAACAAACTGACCAAAAGTCTGCCAGGTGCTGTAGCTCGCACGTGTAATTCCAAGACTTTGTGAGGCTGTGGAGGGAGGATTGCTTGAACCCAGGAGTTCAAGACCAGCCTAGGCAACAAAGGGAGACCCTGTCTCTACAAAAAAAAAATACAAAAATTATCCAGGTCTGGTGGTACACACCAGTAGTCCCATCTACTTGGGAGGTTGGCGCAGGAGGATCCTTTGAGCCCAGGATGTCCAGGCTGCAGTGAGCCAAGATCGCATCACCACAGTCTAGCCTGGGTGACAGCGAGACTCCACCTCAAAAAATAAAAATAAAATAAATAAAATATATTGACCCAAAGTCATTCCTAAACAGAATTCACTGTGGATAGGGCCCTTAGACAACTTACTCATGCTTTACCATGGCCAAGGAGGTTGAGGCTTCGAGAGCTGGTGGTGTGGCCAAGGCAGAGGTAAGATTGAAAACCAAATGTCCTGATCTCTACCTGAGGCTTCTGACACTCTCCCTCCTCATTTAACACCTAATAGCAAATCAAATGCTTGTATGTCCACTTATATTTGAAATGCAATAGGAAAACCATTGGAGAGAATTTTACCATTATGTAAGATAATAAATATTCAAATAAGTCAAATCATTGTCTACTATTTTGTCTCCAACATAAATCAAAAAGTATTTATTTTTATTTGCTTGAAGTAGATTACTCTTCCAAGCAAGCTTGAAGTACATTACTCTTCCAAACGACCTATTTTCTCTGGTTGTTTAAGAACAACCGAAGACCGCAATAGATGTGGCAAAAGAGAATTTGAATAATGTGCCTATAAACAACTATTCTCCTGCAAATTCAGGTAGTTCAAGACCAGCCTGGCCAACATAGAAGTATTTTATATAAACTCAATTAATCTTCTAAAAAATTCTATGACATAGTTGCTATTACTGACTCCACTTTACAGACGAAAAAACTGAGATGGAGAAGTTAGGTAATATGTCCAAGGTCATAAGCAGCTGAGCTGAGCATCATTAAGTCTGTGTTCTTAACTATGCCACATAAACAGCCCCTTGAGGAACCCAGATTTAAGATCTGGCTCTATCAACTATTGTTTATGGTGATGATGATGATTTTAGCCTCTTTCTTTTAAATTCCTACTTATTTCCTCCAGCTGAAATCCTCTTCAGGAATTGGAGCAATTAGGAATCATAATATGATAAAATGTTAGAGCTGGGAGGGACCTTGGAAACCATATAAGCTAAGCCTCTATTCTACAGATGAGGAGACTAGGGTCTGGTGTATTTACATAGTTGTTGGGTGGTTGTTAATGATAGAAGAACGATTTACATATGGTACAATCAATCCAATAGCTCTGGTTTTGTAGTTAGAGACCTCCAAACAACAAATTTATTTTCTAGATCTTTCTAAAATAAATTCTGGATCTTTCTGTAAAGGAAAGAGCCTAGCCCAAGTGTTCTGAACCCCGGCTGTCTATCAGAATCACCTGAAGGGCTTATAAAAGATACTCAGTGCCAGGCATGGTGGCTCACACCTGTAATCCCAGCACTTTGGGAGGCCGAGGTGGGCAGATCACTTGATGTCAGGAGTTCAAGGCCAGCCTAGCCAACATGGTGAAACCCTGCCTCTACTAAAAATACAAAAAAAAAAAAAAAAAAATTAGCCAGGCACAGTGGCACATGCCTATAATCCCAGCTACTTGGGAGGCTGAGGCAGGAGAATCGCTTGAACCAGGGAGGCAGAGGTTGCAGTGAGCAAAGATCACGCCACTGGACTCCAGACTGGGCAACAGAGCTAGACTCTGTCTCAAAAACAAAAACAAAAACAAAAAAAAACAGAAGACACTTAGGCCTAGGCTCATAGAACCAGAATCTCTGGGGGGACAGAATCTGAACTGCATGTTTTTTGACCACCCCAGGTAAATCCCATATACAGCAAAGGCAGAAAACTACTTGCTTAGCCAATATGTGATATACTCAGGTCGGGTGCGGTGGCTCAAGCCTGTAATCCCAGCACTTTGGGAGGCCAAGGCAGGTGGATCACGAGGTTAGGAGTTCGAGACCAGCCTGACCAAGATGGCGAAACACTAGCTCTACTAAAAATACAAAAATTAGCCGGGCGTGTTGGCGCATGCCTGTAATCCCAGCTACTTAGGAGGCTGAAGGCAGGAGAATCGCTTGAACCTGGGAGGCGGAGGTTGCAGTGAGCCGAGATCACACCACTGCACTCCAGCCTGGGTGACAGAGTGAGACTCTTGTCTCAAAAACAAAAACAAAAAAGTGATATACTCTTGCTGCTTGGCCAAACGAACACTTTATTTTGTCAAGGAGTCCGTTGGTGATTGTGGAACAGTTTTTCATTCCATAGGTAGTCCTTCCTAAGTAGGGTTTGGGCATCTCAGAAAAACAAAGTTAGTTAAGTGTTTTCTCAACCTACTGAAAAATAAAAGTAATTATAAAAGAAAAATTAGTGTGACTGTTGGTGTCTTGAACTCTTTTGTGAATAAAAAACCACCTCATGGCATGCAGCCACTTCCTGCTATTCCATAAACAAGACACTAAGTTTCAGAAGGTGAGGGTGGTAGAGGCAACACAAGCTTTTGGAAGTAATTGGCATGTGCTGTCTAATCCAGTAAAGCCTTGCAGACCTACCTGATATCCACACTGATCTTGGCCTTGGCCTTGCCTCTCTCAACATGCAAAGCCATTCCTCTCCCAGGCCCACCATGTGGCCCCTAAGTTAAAACCAAGCTAAAATGGAAATATATTTAGTTGTTATAAAAAAGTAAAATGTGGGCAGTCTCCCAACAGAAATAATCAGCCTGCTTGCCCAGAGGGCAAGTGCTAATGTATCAGAGCAGAGGAATGAAGTGGGGAGGAAACAGAAGGCTGTCTCCCAAGCCTGGTCCCTAACGCCCTGTGCACTCAATAAACAAACAGCCATTTGAATCACTTTGGTCCTCCTTTTTTATTATTCTGCAGAATGATAAAGACCTAAAGCCTGTTTATATAGTGTTTTCATGGCTAGAGTTGTATAAAACTGCATTTTGTCAGTTTGAATAAGTCCATTTGAATGAGTCAAATTTTTTAAAAGCCTCGAGATCCAACAGAGCTGGACGAAAGTAAGGGTGGGGGTTAAATGGTTCATTTGAGATGTTTGCCTTCAGTAACGTGAGAGGGAAAGCAGAACAAATGGGCGGGACAGGCAAGGAGGGGCACGGGCTAACACCAACTCTGAAGGACACAGAGAACATGTTGGGATTCAACACCCGCTCTAAGGCAGAACTCCCTGAAGCCTTGTGAGTTAATGAAAGCTCTTTGACAACAATGGACAGGAACTAAAGCATCAGGGTCCAAGGGAAACAATTATACATGGAAAAAATAGTTGAAATGCTTCTTATACTTCTAAAGGAGAAACAAAGTGCGTGCTAAGACTATTGAATGTCTCAATGAGTTGTACCTAGGATCAGCTTGATATTGATGAGAAAATGTCAATAAAATGATCACAACAACACATTACGATCTTACCTTAGATTCTGAAATCTGTGAGTCTATATGAATTGTTACTCTACAGGCCCTGGTTCTCTCTTTTTGGCATATTTCATAGCACACAGGAAAACTCAGCTGTAACAACCTTCTATTCCCCCCACCCTCTCCACCTCTAGTCTTCCTTTCTAAGGTTTGGTCCTTCTGCTAATGACAAAGGGGGCACCAAGAGGGAGGGCTTTTCTCCCCAAGATCCTTTTGTTCCCAGCATGGGCTGGAGTCAGGGAAGGGGCAGGCTCACCCCTGTCAGAGACGGAGCATTGCAAACAGGAGCCTCTGCTGTTTTCCAAGTTGGAAAACCCTCCTGATGAGCCAGATGGTAAGCAGAGATAGGGATACCACTGGCCAAAGTTTCTCAACCACTCTTTATTTTTGGCTTGCATATTCACTGTCAAAGATTCTCATTGTTAGAAGCAGTCTGAAGCCTTTTTATACGCATTTAAGCAAAGTGATGTGCTTTCCCTAATCCCTAGGAGAAGGGAGGAAAACCAATGTGTGTTAAATTCTTAATACATGCTAGATCCCTTAAAAACACCATCATTTTAAACTCTGTCATTTGTGACCCAGTGAGGTCAGCATTATTAGTCCCCTTTACACAGATGGTTTCAAGCCCAACTGTGCCAGGCTTTTGAATTTTGCTCTTGTTCTCTGTAGCATGCAGGCTCTTTCTCTATTTTCTCCTTTTGGCCCATCATTATCTTACTCAATTCTCTTGCCTTCTTTCCTAAGGGGAGGTTTTACCAAGGACAACATATTTCCCACACACTCTACTTATTCCCAATGACAGGGCAGTTGCCCCTGAATGAGGCTCCCTGAAGGCTTTATTAAAAGCTTGGGAATTTCTGATCTGAACAATTACAACCTGATGGTGTTTTACGACCAGAAGAGAGGATAAACCATAGTCCATTCCATGATATTTCAATCTTGCATCTCTCCTCTAGCTGTTCTTATGCTCCTTCTTGATAATAGGATGGCATTTCATTTCCATCTTCGGTCATAAAGGCTCTGGAATGAAAGACAGCCAAGTCGAAATGCAGTGTGTGGCTTTTCATCGGTGACTTCAGTTTTCACATTTCTAAATTGAGGATAATCATGGATTGTTGTGAACAGTGCAAGAAGCAATGTAAGTAAGAGCTTAGTATGGTGACTGCTCATAGAAGATGCCTCAGTAAGCATTTTCCCTCATTTCCCTCCTTCTTCATCCCTGGAAATTGGAGACCAAGCAGGGGTGCAGAATCATATGTCTGCCAAGGGGGTACAGTCGTGTTACAGGAAAGGGGTCCCAATCCAGACCTCAAAAGAGGGTTCTTGGATCTTGAGCAAGAAAGAATTCAGGGTGAGTCCATAGAGTAAAGTGAAAGAAAGTTTAAGAAAGTAAAGGAATAGGCTGGGTGTGGTGGCTCATGCCTGTAATCCCAGCACTTTGGGAGGCCGAGGCAGGCAGATCACGAGGTCAGGAGATCAAGACCATCCTGGCTAACATGGTGAAACCCTGTATCTACTAAAAATACAAAAAAAAAAAAGAAAAAAATTAGCCGGGCTTGGTGGCGGGCACCTGTAGTCCCAGCTACTTGGGAGGCTGAGACAGAATGGCATGAACCCGGGAGGCCGAGCTTGCAGTGAGCCGAGATTGTGCCACTGCACTCCGGCCTGGGCAACACAGCGAGACTCCATCTCAAAAAAAAAAAAAAAAGAAAAAAGAAAAAGAAAAAAAAAGAAAGAAGAAATAAAGGAATAAAAGCTGGGCATGGTGGCTCATGCCTGTAATCCCAGCACTTTGGGATACCGACGTAGGCAGATCACCTGAGGTCAGAAGTTTGAGACCAGCCTGACCAACATGGAAAAACTCGTCTCTACTAAAAATACAAAATTAGCAGGGCATGGTGGTGCATGCCTGTAATCCCAGCTACTTGAGAGGCTGAGGCTGGAGAATCACTTGAATCTGGGAGGTGGAGGTTGTGGTGAGCCGAGATCGCACCATTGCACTCCAGCCTGGGCAACAAGAGCAAAACTCTGTGTCAAAAAAAAAAAAAAGAAAGTAAAGGAATAAAGAATGGCTACTGCTCCACAGACAGAGCAGCCCCGAGGGCTGCTGGTTGCCCATTTTTATGGTTATTACTTGATGATATGCTAAACAAGGGGCTGATTATTCATGCTTCCCCTATTTAGACCATATAGGGTAACTTCCTGATGTTGCCATGGCATTTGTAAACTGTCATGGCACTGGTGAGAGTGTATCCATGAGGAAGACCAGAGGCCACTCTTGTCACCATCTCGATTTGGGGGATTTTAGCTGGCTTCTTTACTGCAACCTGTTTTATCAGCAAGGTCTTTACGACCTGTATCTTGTGTCAACTTTGTATGTCATCCTGTGACTTAGAATGCCTTAACCGTCTGGGAATGCAGCCCGGTAGGTCTCAGCCTCATTTTACCCAGCTTCTACTCAAGATGGAATTGCTCTGGTTCACACAGTTTTGACAGTCTGGCCTCCAGTTCAGCCATCAGCAGGCTGTCGGGATGGTGAGGAAACTGAGCAGGTCAGTGGCTATGCATGTGAGGCAAGTCCTCTAGTCTTTGCCCTTTCCTCCCGCTCCAGTGGTATAGGCCCGGGATGACCACCTCACAGACTTCACTGATCATGTGACTAAGAACTGGCGGTAGACATTGGGGATTGTGGGAAGAGAGCTGTTAGGGCTACCAAGACTGGAGCTTGTATAAAATCCAACCATGGGAGTGAAATGGAAAGAATGTGGGTTTTGAATTCAACCAAAAATGCTGGTGTTTGTTTCCACTATGTATCAACTTTATCTTCAGACCTGTGATTTCACTTCTCCATCCCAACATTCACTGAGCTGCTAACACATGCCAGGCACCTTCTTACTCACTTTTTAAAATTTTTTTATTTTTGTGGGTACATAGTAGGCATATATATTTATGGAGTACATAAGATGTTTTGATACAGGGCATGTGGTGTGAAATAAGCACATCATGGAGAATGGGGTATCCATCCCCTCAATAATTTATCCTTTGAGTTACGAACAATCCAATTGCACTCTTTAAGTTACTATAAAATGTACAATTGAGTTATTATTAACTATATCAGGTATACTTTTCATATATATAGTTTTTGTATATAGCAGGGCTTACATTCATAAACATTCTGGAAGATGTTGTCATATCCCAGTCTATTTTATGCCACTGCTTAGCATTTACTTGCTTAGCAAATAGCTGAGCCATATACTCACCCTCACATTGTTTATATTCCAGAGGTAATTTGAGGTGTAAGTGGGTTACCAAGCCTAGTATATATTGTCTTCAATAAATATCAGTTCCCTACTCCTTTAGCCTACATCACTTTATTGTAGGCCACAGAGTTCAACTATTAAGTTGAATGACATAAAACTGACATTTAAAAAATCAAAAATTGTAAAATTATTGCAGAAATAGTAAAGCCCATACTAAAATTCATATGGAATCCCTAGGGACCTAAAATAGTCAAAAATCTTGAAAAAGAAAAACAAAGCTGAAGGACTCACACTTCTTGATTTCAAAACTTAGTACAAAGTTACAGTAATCAAAACAGTATGGTATTGGCATAAACACAAACATATAGGCCAATGGAACAAAATAAAGAGCCCAGAAGTAAACCTTTATATGTATATATGGTCAAACAATTTTTGAGAAGAGTGTCAAACCCATTCAATGGGAAAAGGACAGTTTTTTCAACAGACGGTGCAGGGAAAAGCGGCATATCCACATGCAAAAGAGTGAAGTTGGACTCGTCTAACACCATATAAAAAAGTCATTTCAAAATGGTTCAGAGACCTAAATGTAGAACTTAAAACTGTGAAACTCTTAGAAGAAAACATAGGGCAAAAGCTTCATAGGCCATGTGCAGTGGGCTCACACTTGTAATCCCAGCACTTTGGGAGGCCAAGGTGGGTGGATCACCTGAGATCAAGAGTTTGAGGCCAGCGTGGCCAACATGGTGAAACCCCATCTCTACTAAAAATACAAAAATAGGCCAGTGCGGTGGCTCACGCCTGTAATCCCAGCACTTTGGGAGGCTGAGGTGGGCGGATCACCTGAGGTCAGGAGTTCGAGACCAGCCTGACCAACATGGTGAAATCCCGTCTCTACTAAAAATACAAAAATTAGCTGGGCATGGTGGTGGGCGCCTGTAATCCCAGCTACTCAGGAGGCTGAGGCAGGAGAATCGCTTGAACCTGGGAGGCAGAAGTTGCAGTGAGCTGAGATTGCGCTATTGCACTCCAGCCTGGGCGACAGAGTGAGACTCCATCTCAAAACAAAAATTAGCCAGGAGTGGTGGTGGGAACCTGTAGTCTCAGCTACTTGGGAGGCTGAGGCAGGAGAATCACTTGAACCTGGGAGGTGGAGGTTGCAGTGAGCTAAGATCATGCCACTGCACTCCAGCCTGGGCACAGAGTGAGACTCTGTCTCAAAAAAAAAAAAAAAAAAAATAGCTTCATGACATTGGACTGGGCAGAGATTTTTTGGATACAACATCAAAGGCACAGACAAAAAAAGAAAAAAATAGATGAACTTCGCAAAAATTTTAAAATTTTGGGCATCAAAAGGCACTATCAACAGAGTAAAACAGAAACCCACAGAATGGGAGAAAATATTTGCAAATCATATATCTGATAAGGAATTGATACCCAGAAATCTTAAAAATTAATAACAACAACAAAAAACAACCAGATTCAAAAATGGAGAAAAGACTTGAACAGACATTTCTTTAAAGAAGACACACCAATGGCCAATAAGCAAATGAAAAGATGCTCAACATCACTAATCATTAGAAAAATGCAAGTTAAAACTATAGTGAGATACCACCTCACACCCATCAGGATGGCTAGTATCAAGAAAACAGAAAATAACAAATGTTGGCAGGATATGGAAAAACAGAAACTCTTGTGTACTGTTGGTGGGAATGTAAAATGGTGCAGTCACTGTGGAAAACAGTTCCTCAAAAAATTAAAAATAGAATAACCATAGAATTTAGCCGTTCTACTTCTGGGTATCTACTCAAAAGAATTGAAAGCAGAGTCTCAAAGATGTATCTGTATATACCCACGTTCACAGCAGCATTATTCACATTGGCAAAAACATGGAAGCAACCCAAGTGTCTACCAACAGAGGAATGAATAAACAAAATGTGGTGTTTTCATATAATGGAATAGTATTCAGCCTTAAGGAAAAAAAAGTCTGACATGTGCTATAACTTTGATGAAACTTCAGGACACTATGCTAAGTGAAATCAGCCAGTCACAAAAGGACAAATACTGTATGATTCCACTTGTATGAAGAAGAGTAGTCAAAATCATAAAGACAGAAGCTAGTGTAGTGGTTGTCAGGGTTGAGGGGAAAGGACAATGAGAAGCTATGGTTTAATTTGTACAGAGTTTCAGTTTTACAAGATGAGAAGCGTTATAATGATGGGTGGTGGTGATGGTTGCACAACATTATGAATGTTTTTAATACCATTAAATCATATGCTTAAAAATGGTTAAGATGGTAAATGTTATGTGGTTTTTACCACAATTTAAAAAAAATACATTTAAAAATGGTTAAATAGCAGCTATTGTATATGTCCTAACATAATATGGAAGGAAGAAGGCTTTCTTTAATATAATGCAGAAATAGCCAGATGTGGCGGCTCATGCCAGTTATTCCAACACTTTGGGAGGTCGATGTGAATGAATCACTTGAGGCCAGAAGCTCAAGACTAGTCTGGGCAACATGGCAAAACCCCTTCTCTACGAAAAATACAAAGATTAGCCAGGCATGGTGGTTGCACCTGTAGTCTCAGCTACTAGGGAGGCTGAGGTGGGAGGCTTGCTTGAGCTCGGGAGGATGAGGCTGAAAGTGAGCTGTGATTGTGCCACTGCACTCTAGCCTGGGTGACAGAGCGAGACTCAAAAAATAAGTGAATAAAAATAAAGCAGAAATAGTAACAATAACCTACCAGTGGAAGCTCGATTAGATTTGTTTTTCTTGACTTCCTAGGAAAATGATTCCATGCCTTGCTTTGTTAAACCTGGCTCTAAAAGCAAGGCGTCAAAACAGACTGTTGAACGCTCACTGAGGTAGAAAACCAAAGCCCACAGCAGTGTCCCACATTAGGAGCCAATGGGTGAAAATGAGGGATTGGAAAGGTGAAACAGCAAATGGAGGAAGGCTGACTGGTGCGCTGCCTGACTGGACAGCCTGACACAGCCACCAGCCTCAACCCGGGTCAGGGAGACCTGTGGGGCCCTGTCTCTTTCCCTGAAGCCAACAATAAAGTGAATATACCCAAGAGAATATACTGCCTGTCTGAACCCAGATGAAGCACCGTCAAGGGGGATTGCCAGAAAAACGTGCTCTGTCCAAATGTAAGTTCCTTCCACAAAAATTGGGCAGCTTCTAGAATTTAACTCTATTAACATCTCAATACCTCCAAACATTTGATTACCAGAGCTCATCAATAGCTGCCCTCAAGGGCAATTATCTATCATTATCAATGTATTGCCTTACCCTTTTAATTAGGATGTTAATGTCCAGTGTAAACAAAGCCTTCTTTGCTAATTTCAGCTGTGCACAATGAAAAGCCCTTTTTTCTTTTCCATCCCCCTAGGGTTCTGTGGACTGAATTTACTCTAGTTCCTGAAGTGTGGAAAAAGTAAACAAGGTTTTGTTTGGATTCCAACCTTAAGTTTCTCTGGACTAAAACCCAGCAAAGTGGCAGAAAGTTATCCCAAAGGAAAAAAAAATTGTCCCTGAGGTATGAAAATAATTTCAGAGAATGTTACGAAAACAAACAAGAAAATCCCCACAAATCCAGAGGTTTTTTTAATAGTTAAAGAGATGAGAGGGGAAATGTTTGGCATATTTTCAATTGCTTTGTATTACCACAGAAAGGTAAACAATTTTAAAATCATGTTAAATTTTAGCTAAACAGGTATTCAGTTCATTAAAAAAGGGTCCCTATCCAGATTAACTATTTCATACGGTTATATCAATTTCTGACACAGGGACTTAAAACAATCAATACAAAATTTCTGAAAGAAAGATGAGATGAAACAAATATCAGAAATTTAAAAATACACGCACATAAAGAAACAAAAATCATCTACATAAGTGATCTTAATATTTCTTTGTTGTCCTAGCGATCCATGGAGTGGTCTGGTTAGTGAAAATTGCCTTATCTCTGGGGAATGTGCTAAGCGTTCCCAAGGTACTGGTGTCCCTCACTGGACACAGCCAGCTTGACTCTGGAAGAACCGCCTGGCACAAAGCAGTCAGGCAGTGGGCGTTCCCTTTGACAGGCTGGCTGTCTCTACATAGAACCTACTGGAACCATCACATCTGCCTGGCCTATTTTGAACATTGTTTTGAGGCTAAAATGGGGCAAGACTCATTCAATGGTTTGAAAGTTTAGGGGAGAAAATAATTTGAAACAAAAATGTCACAGTTCAGTGGTTAGATTGAGTGACTGTTGTATCCTTTCTCTCAATGTTGATTATTGAAATGAATTCTATTACATTTATAGTAGAAAAAATTAGTAAACTTTTTCTGCTGTACAAAGTACCACTTGGCCACTTTGGGAGGCCAAGGTGGGCGGATCATGAGGTCAGGAGATCAAGACCATCCTGGCTAACACGGTGAAACCCCATCTCTACTAAAAATACAAAAAATTAGCCGGGCGTAGTGGCAGGCGCCTGTAGTCCCAGCTACTCGGGAAGCTGAGGCAGGAGAATGGCATGAACCCAGGAGGTGGAGCTTGCAGTGAGCCGAGATTGCGCCACTGCACTCCAGCCTGGGCGACAGAGCAAGACTCCATCTCAAACAAACAAACAAACAAACAAACAAACAAAAATCCTATCTTGATTGGCCCACTCAAGGAGGTTTTTTTTACAATGGTTAATTCTTACTCCAATTTCCATTTGTCAATAGAGGTCTGGTTAATAAAGGGTAAACACATAAAGGCACTCAAAAAAATCTATAAAACCACTTCCATCTACCATCATCAAAAACTGATTGTTTTTTCCTTTTCTGTCTCTTATCAGCAAAATCCTTGAAAATTGTCTTTGATATATTCCTTATAAATGCCAAAAATACATTTGAATGTGCAAATATGTCTTTAAAAACACATTTTTCTTTGACTATAAAAAGTAATACAAGCCTACAGAAATTTTAGAGACTATAAAATAGTACCACCCCAAAGTATCACCCATAAACCTACAAACTGGTGTCAGCCATTGTCAATATTTCTGTGTAATAGGCAATTTGTCCCCAGACAGGGAGCCAGGATGGCTGGGAGAAACCTTGGCTTCCCAGGTTGAGGGGAATGCATGACAAAGCTCAGCTGAGTTTGCCACCAGACCTATTATGCTCCTTATAATGTAAGTGATTTACTTGAATATTACATAAACTAAAGGAATATGAGTGTGAAGACAAACAGAATTGTTCTTTTGCTTGTTTATTTATTTATTTAGAGATGGAATCTCACTCTGTCACCCAGGCTGGAGTGCAGTGGCACGATCTTGACTCACTGCAACCTCTGTCTTCCAGGTTCAAGCGATTCTCCTGCCTCAGCCTTCTAAGTAGATGGGATTATAGGCGCCTACGACCACACCAGGCTAATTTTTGTATTTTTAGTAGAGACGGGGTTTCACCAAGTTGGCCAGGCTGGTCTTGAACTCCTGACCTCAAATGATTCACCCACCTCGGCCTCCCAGAGTGCTGGGATTACAGGCTTGAACCACCATGCCCAGCCAGAATTGTTCCTTCTATGCAAACTAAATTGAATGCTTTAGAAAGACTCCATCAAGGTAAGATTTTTCGAATCAGAAGTGTTCTGCACTCAGTGGGCATTGCAATTGCCTGATTCCAGATCAAATGACACCCTTCCCAGGCACTACAGGCCAGTGTTCCAGGACGGTAGTGGGCAGGATTGGGGCAGGTGGCTGAGGCAGACACATGGGCCATCACAGATGCTCTCCTCAGCCCAGTAAATCAGGATCTGGAAATGAACACTGTGTGGACTTCAGCTCCCCACCATTTGAGATAAGATCACTCACTCATCTGGAGAATCTCCAAATCTAGAGGACTGAAGAGACTCCTAAGGGTGTCTGCTAGTTCCATACACTTTTGAGTCTACCCCGGATCTTTTAATTGAGGAATCTGTGGATGACATTGATTAATGCTTTAACTAAACACCAGCTTGTCTTCCCCTGCCACCCCCGGGAAAGTGTCCCACCTCTCTCCCCTACCCCACCATTGGCTTTTCCTTTTGGTTTTCCTGATTTGAAAAGTGCTGGAGGCAGTTTAGGAATGAGAGAAAAACCATCCACCAAAGCTGTGTTGGTCCAGGACCCCGAGGCAGAAATACTTCCAAGTGTGGGATGGAAGGGAACATTGAGACAGCATTCACAGATGGAGCTGCAGTGGGGTGCCAAGGCTGAGGGACATCTCCGTCTCTCCTGGGTGCCTGTATTAGAAGCTTCCGAGCTACTTTCCAGCAGGCAGAATGAAGGGGACAGGTAGCAGCCAGCTCACTTTCCATCGCGGTAACTGCCCCAGTGGTCTGAAGTGGCTCCTGCAGTAGACTCCACTACCTTTGCCTATCTAGACAATTTCCCTCTTCCCAGTCTTGATGTGGGGGCCCTACCCTTATTCCATTGGATGCCTTCTCCCTGGGCTCTGAGTATTGAACTAGGAGCAGAAAGTGGCGTGACAGTGCCCTGTGCCAACCATCAACTCATCCCCATGGAGAGCCAGAGGAACAGCCCCAGCTCCTGTTCCTCCTGAGCCCTGATATAAAGGTTCCCCTTTGATTCTGTCAGCTGCCCATATACTTCTATAGAAATCCATTTCTGGCCAGGCGCGGTGGCTCACGCCTGTAATCCCAGCAATTTGGGAAGCCTAGGTGGGTGGATCATTTGAAGTCAGGAGTTCGAGACCATCCTGACCAACATGATGAGACCCCCCCGTCTCTACTAAAAATACAAAAGTTAGCCAGGCATGGTGACAGGCACCTGTAGTCCCAGCTACTTGGGAGGCAGAGGCTGCAGTGAACCAAGATTGCACCACTGCACTTTAGCCTAGGCGATAGAGCGAGACTCCTTCTCAAAAAAAAAAAAAGAAAAGAAAAGAAAAGAAAAGAAATCCATTTCTGATTAAAGTAGCCAGAGCTATTTTTTTTCCTCTGATTGTAATTAAAAAATCCTAAAGGACACAGCTCACAGCAGTATGTGTATATATGTTTGTGTGTGTCTATGCATATGTGCATATATGCACAGTTTGTGTTTTGCCCTCAAAGCACAGCCTGGGTCTGTGCATTTTTACAGTCAATAACTCAACAAAAACATCAATTCAGTTTACTGCATACATTCCCTTCACTAACATGTAGGCTACTAAGCTAGGTACAGAAAATACAAAAAGGAATAAGGTGCAATTATACAAAAAGGAATAAGACGCAATTACCTTGCTTCAAAGCACCCCCTGCCCATGTTCGGCCGGGAGAAAAATCAGATACATTTATTACACTGTTTTAGTGAGCACCTAGTGAATTATCAGCCCAGCCCTTCTAAATTAGTGATCTTGGTGGTGGTGGTGGCAGTGAGGTGGGGGGGTTGTGGGGCGGGGACAACCTGTCCCATGGAATCAAACAATACCTTATGATGTATGGCCACTGTGATCAGCCCAAGTGGGTTTCTGTGTTTGCAATCCAGAGTTTTAACTTTATGCTTTTTTCAAAGCATAAATCCCAAGTGCCATGGGAATCCAACCTAGAGAATGACTAATTCTCTAGGGATGAGAAGAGGCCTTGTAAGGCTGCCCGTAGGAGGTGACAATTCATTCCTCTTTCATGCAGGACCACAGAATGTTCCTTTACCTTTCCTGTTGCTATCTCAGGTCTTATTCTTCATGCTGCGCTACTCCAAGTTTAGCGTGGAATTCTCTAGGTGAGATTCTTTTAATTCTATTTCATAATAGAAAACAACTATGTGCAAGTGTACGTACCTCTGTTTTTATAGGTAGGATAACTTCTCCCAAGATACTTACAGAATTAGGTATTCCAGTATGGGCATGTTTTGCTTTTATGTGATACTGCATTCAGTAGCTTCCACTTCTACGTTCCATGAATGTAGAACATATTACCATCTTGGATTAGGATGTGAGGCGAGTCTGACATTCACAGTGTTCTTCATAGGAACATCCCCAGCGGTCACACTTAAAGAGTTTTACCAGTGCAGGTTTACACTACATACACAGTCATAAAACCAAATCTTTTCCTGTCATGGTTGCCATGTCTAAGAATTCCGAGGTTCCCTCTAAATTCTCATTAACACCATTCATTCATAAAGCTAACTAGAGGATATTGTTTATATCTGAACTCTCATCAAAGAATAACACATCATTGGTAATTTTATTTTATTTTATTTTATTTATTTTCTCGAGACAGAGTCTTGCTCTGTCACCCAGGCTGGAGTGCAGTGGCATGATCTTGGCTCACTGCAACCTCCGTCTCCTGGGTTCAAGTGATTCTCCTGCCTCAGCCTCCTGAGTAGCTGGGACTACAGGCACCCACCACCACACCTGGCTTTTTATTTTTATTTTTAGTAGAGACGGTGTTTCACCATGTTGGCCCCGCTGATCTCAAACTCCTGACCTCAAATGATGCACCCACTTCGGCTTCCAAAATTGCTGAGATTACAGGCGTGAGCCACCGCACCCAGCCCATCATTGGTGATTTTAGAGTGACTTGTCTGATTTGAAAATTTAGGAAGGGAAACGGGACATACTTATGATGGCTTCCAGCTTTCCTTTCTTCTTTTGAACAAAATCTGCCTATGGGTTTGGTCTCACATAGTGTCAGTTTGCAGGTTGGGGACTGGAATTCTGGACTTCAACATGCAGGCTCAATTCTGCTCTCTTATGAAGTCACAACCTCAACTGTACCTCTCTCAATTGTATTTGACATTTGTAATTGTCTTTTGTAGTTGACATTTTGGCCTCCACCTTTAATCTTTATTTTGTTTCTCACGATGTTAGAACATAGGTAGGAAAAAAAGAGTGCAATTTATTGGGGGTCCCCTTGGAGACTCCAACAAACTATTTCTCTAATTTTTCCAGCCCTGTCTTCAACATGCTGAGTTACATTGTTTCTCAATGCTGGTTGGGGAGGATATATTTTGTTTTCTATGGTCAATAGATACTTTTTTTACAAATTCACCATCTGTAACAGGCTTAAATGTCCTGACATCAAATTTATAACTACATTGTTGCAGCAACTTTGCTTGTAAAAACAAACTCTTGAAGTGGCTATCCTCTTTCAGTTTGGTAACATTTTCATTCTGTATTGTTTCATTTATCCTACCTCTTAATGTAGTTTTAAAAATGGCAATTGTTCATTTGTGTTCTTTAAATACAGTGATTCTTTACATAATAAACACATAGCAATTTTCTTTATTTTCATAGAGAAAGAGGATCTCTTGTAATTTCTTAAAATAGGTGATCCTTTTAGTTTGGCCTTTTTCCTCATTAATGATAAAGACATATGCTCAGAAAAAAATGTTAGAAAAATAGTAGAAGAGTGATTTTAAATGGCAGCTGACACCCAGCCTGAAGATTGTGGAGATGCAGAGCGTGGTAGAGACGGAGCAAATAGGAGGTGTCTATCTTTGCTTAAGGCCGTTATTGCCATGTGGGCCCAGTGTTGTCAGATCATGTGGTTTTTTTTTTTTTTTAAGAAGATAAAATCAGACTTTTAAGTGACATTTTACTTTAAAAATACTGTCTCAATTTAAAAAAAAAGAAATCACTAAAGATATCAACAAAGTACACTTTAGGGCAGAATTCCCTATTCCCTCCCCCACCCCCAGGCTGCCAGTTTGTCTTTTTTTTTTTTTTTTTTTTTTTTTTTTTGAGACGGAGTCTTGTGTCTCGCTCTGTTGCCCAGGCTGGAGTGCAATGGCATGATCTCGGCTCACTGCAACCTCCGCCTCCTGGGTTCAAGCGATTCTCCTGCCTCAGCCTCCTGAGTAGCTGGGATTACAGGCACGCATCACCACGCCTGGCTAATTTTTGTATTTTTGGTAGAGACAAGGTTTCACCACGTTGGTCAGGCTGGTCTCGAACTCCTGACCTCAGGTGATCCGCCCTCCTTGGCCTCTCAAAGTGCTGGGATTACAGGCGTGAGCCACTGCGCCCAGCCTAGTTTGTCTATTATCAGAGACAACAGAGGGCCTCTAAGGTTGTTTGGCATAGGTGGCTGCCTATATCATAAAATCTGAGGCAGGGAGGGTTGGGGCCCCTCTTAGGGACAGGCTGTCTTCCTTTCAAAGAGCTGAGATGCCTGCAGCAGGGAACGGAGCGGGTGGGGACAGTGGGCAGATCCTGGCTAAGGACCCATTTTGCATTTTGCCTGGGGCAACTCAGGCAGCTGGTGACTCACTGGAGAATTTTACTCTCAGGCTGTTCTTTCACTCCCTCCTAATCTGCCTGTTCTCGCTGATTCTATTTTTTAAACCAGAGAATTTCAGACTCAGTTGAGATTCTGTAGATTGGTAAATTGGTAAATTCCTACCAGCTGAAGGACACAGCTAGACAGCTGAGACAAGGACACAATCGATTTAACCAAAAAGGCAAAATGCCTTGGATGAAAATAGAGCAGCCAGGAAAAACAAGAAAGGATTGCATTTATTATGGAAACATATAATCATTAAAGCATACCAAATATCTTGTTCGAAGTAGCATGCACTAATAAAAATAAAAGGAAAAGATAAAAAAAAAAGGAAAAAAAATCCAAAATAAAAGACCTATGAAACACTTTAAGCTCTCCTGTTAAGACTGATTCGACGTTCTAACAGGATGCATACACAGCTATATATTACACAATATCCTCACACCTATTTTATTTTTATAAGCATCTTGTTTGAATAAGGTGTATTAAAAACAAGTTTTGTTTTTTTTTTAAGCTTTGGAAACTACCCATATTGGGTAGGCAGTCTTTAAGACAGCCCCTGAAGATTCTGTGTCCCTCATACATTTTTTTCTTACACTGCACCAAGATTGGTCTATATGAACAATAGGAAACAGCAGAAAGAATAGTTTTTCACTTCCAAAATCAGGTTATGAAAGATGCTGTGACTTCTGTTTCTGTCTCTCTCTTTCTCTCTGTCATTTGCTTTAGGGGAAACCAGCTTTTGTATGTCGTGAAGATATTCAGACATCGATGTGGAGAGCTTCACAAGGCCTATAATTAAAGCGTGCCCAGCAGTCTGTGGAACAACCATGCGATCCTCTGACCTTCAGATGACCACAGCCCCTGCTGGTAGCTTGACCATAAGTTCATGAGAGACCTTGAACCCTGGCTGAGCTGCTCCTGGATTGCTGACTCTTAGAAACTATGTGGTATGTTCAGTGTTTGTGTTTTAAGCTGCTAAATTTTGGGATAGTTTGTTACACAGCAACAGACAACAAACATACCATTGTTTCATTTTAAAAATGCTTACTTAGGCGGGGCACAGTGGCTCACGCCTATAATCCCAGCACTTTGGGAGGCCGAGGCACGTGGATCATGAGGTCAGGAGTTTGAGACCAGCCTGGCCAATATGGTGAAACCCCGTCTCTACTAAAAATACAAAAAAAAAAAAAAAAAAAATGAGTGGTGCGTGGTGATGGACGCCTGTAATCCCAGTTACTCGGGAGGCTAAGGCAGGAGAATTGCTTGAAACCAGAAGGTGGAGGTTGCAGTGAGCCGAGATCACGCCATTGCACTGCAGCCTGGGCAACAAGAGTGGACTCCGTTTCAAAATAAATAAATAAATAAATAAATAAATAAATAAATACAGTTAAAAAGAAATAAAATGCTTACTTAGTTACAAATACATACAGAACTCTTAAAATTGTTACTTTTGGTGGGGCGTGGAGGCTCACGCCTGTAATCCCAGCACTTTTGGAGGCCGAGGTGGGCAAATTACATGAGGCCAGGAGTTTGAGACCAGCTTGGCCAACATGGTGAAACCCATCTCTACTAAAAATACTGGGTGTGGTGGTGCACGTTTGTAATCTCAGCTACTCAGGAGGCTGAGGCACAAGAACTTCTTGAACCTGAAAGGTGGAGGTTACAGTGAGCTGAGATGGTTCCACTGCACTCCAGCCTGGGTGACAAAGAAAGACTCTGTCTCAAAACAAACAAACAAACAAACAAAAACAGCTGAAAAATGCAATATTTAATGTGCAGAGCAGAGCAGTTCAACTGGTGCACAGAGTCAGTGAAGGGGAGTATTGGGGAGTAAGATTGAGAAAGGTAAATTGATGTCCTTTTATTCTTGGCCCTTAGGGCTGGGACGAGCAACCAGTGAGCCAAGCACCAGGTGGTTGTTAATTGTCTAAATCAAGATCCAAACCAGGTCCACAGATTACATTTAGTTCTTTGCCTTTTAAATCCATTTTAATGTAGGTTCTTCCCCTCTCCAACCTTCACATGTTTTCCCCCATGCCCCTGACTTGTTGCAGTAACTAACTCTGCTGCCTGTAGGCTTCCCAACATTGGAGATTGTTTTCCCTTGGCTCTTTGGAGTGTCATTCAACTTGTTTTCTTATCTCCCTTATTTCCTGTAGGCATTAGCTCTGGAGGCTTGATTCAATTCATCTTACTTTTCAGACAAGAACACCTCAAAGGTAATGCCATGGGCTTGGCCATGTTGGTCCTTCAGGAGGCCCATCAGGTCTGGTGATGTTAAGATTGATCAACGGGTTTAGGTGGTGACCAACTCATAGCTCATTCTAAAGTTTCCCATCAACACTTCGCCATATTAATTTCATTCATTGATAATCACAGCTGATTTTTGAAGAGTAATCTCTGATACAACAATACACTTGGTCCATTGGTCACAATTTACCTACAAAAATTCATGTCATTCTTTACCCTGAATCCCCAGAAGCTACAGCTTCCACTCATGGCTGTATCTCCAAGCCTTAGACAAGTGTTTCTCAAACTCTAATGTCCATACAAATCTTGTGAAACTGCAAGTTTGATTCAGGAGGTCTGAGGTGCAGCCTGAGATTCTGTACTTCTAGCCAGCTACCAGGTTATTCCAACAGCAAACTGGTCTGCTGCTGCACTTTAAGTAGCAAGCCTTTAGTGCGTCTCTAACATCTGACATCCAGGCAGGAGACAGAAGGAGCTGTAGGTCACTCTGAGAGATCTCTCTCATGACTGAAAGGCCAACTGCCTAAGAATTAGAGAGGACACCTGCATTAGGTAACACTGTAGGGCTCTCTTCCTGGCAAATTTGCTGTCTCCCAACCTGGAAATCTACTATGTGGGACCAGTCATGGCCTCAGATGCCTCCTTCACTTGTCTTCTGCTGCTAATGCCCGAACACATGACAAGACCCCCCCACCAACTGGGCTGGAACACCTAGATCTAGCCATGTCCTACTCCCCACCCCACAGATATCTCTGCCCGGATCTCTGCAACTAGAGATAGACAAAGTACAGTGGAAATGTACCGTGCTCTGGTTGTCTCCAAAACCTAGTATACTGAGAAGGGCATGAACCAGAAACTGTCACAGAGGCCTGTCTAATATCTCTGTAGTACCCTGAGAAATGTCAGGGCTTTTTGCCAGGACCACGTAGGAAGAGCTGACACCACCTTATGCAGGGGAGGGAGGGGCCGTGCTAAGACCAGGTCAGACAATAAAAGCAAATTATCCCATCAGCAAATGCTGCAGATGATTGTCCTAGGTTTTTCACTGTCTGAATCTTATGCTCCCATTTGGTTTTCACTCATTCACATCTCTTGGCTTGAGATCCTAGATTCCTGGTCCAGTTTTCTTTTTTCTTTTCTTTTCTCCTTCTCTTCCTCTTCCTCCTCCTCCTCCTCTTCCTTCTGCTTCTTCTTCTTCCTCCTCCTCCTCTTCTTCCTCCTCTTCTTCTTCCTCTTCTTCTTCTTCTTTCTTTTCTTTTCTTTTTTTTTTTTTTTTGACCGTATCTCCCTCCATTACCCAGGCTGGAGTGCCGTGGTGTGATCACAGCTCACTGCAGCCCAGGCTGGCCTGGTTCTGTTTTGATATCTCTTTTCAGCCTCCTTAAGTTTTCCCTCCAAATGTCCTTTCTGGTATTTTTGACCTGCTCTCCAAATGTTTAGACATGGCTTAGGTGGTCAAATTTGTGATTGGGGCAAGGGTTGGGAAGGGGTCCCAAGGCTTGGACAAGAATGATTCTCTTCAGTCTGTAGCTCTGCAGACCTCATATAAGGCTACATCCACCTCGTTTCTTCTTATGTGGAAGACCACTGGGGATGGGTTCAGGCAATTGGGGTTAGAGGAAGGTTGCAACTGGTATGTTAGGTTGCCACATGTGTACTGAGGAATTGCTGAAGGTTTTCAAATAGGGTGGAGGAAGTTTCATGATAATAGGTTATTTGAATATGTTTTTCCAGTTTGAGACATTTCCAAGATGTTGAGGCATCAACAATAAGCATGTTTCATTAAAAATCTCAGAGGGAGCATTCTGTTCTGCTGTGGCCCCAGCCATGGTCTCTGGGTTCTCATTTTGGCATTTTCCCTTGGATAAATGTTATCTCAGTTTATTTATAGCTCATTTAGCCCATCAAAGCAATAATAATAATCCCCAAAATAGAGAGAGATGCTCTGATGATCAATAGGATACATAAAAAACATTTTTGCGCAGAGTGAAAGTCAAGAGGGTGCTATTATTAATACAACCTCCCACAACCACCCTCTCATTCTCTCCATCCACCCAGTTTGTGTTATTTCCTTCAAGACCTTTCCTCAAGTATTTTTCCTCTCTGAAGCCATTCCTGACTCAGTCTACCACATCTGTACACAGGAATAGGAACAACTTCATATTCAAGTCTAGGAGGTAGTGTGGTATAGGCTTTGAAAAAGGGCAGATCTAGGCTGGGCACGGTGGCTCACGCCTGTAATCCCAGTACTTTGGGAGGCCAAGGCGGGTGGATCACGAGGTCAGGAGATTGAGACCATCCTGGCTAACACGGTGAAACCCCTACTAAAAATACAAAAAAATTAGCTGGGTGTGGTGGCGGGTGCCTGTAGTCCCAGCTACTCGGGAAGCTGAGGCAGCAGAATGGCGTGAACCCCAGAGGCAGAGGTTGCAGTGAGCCGAGATCGCACCACTGCACTCCAGCCTGGGCAACAGAGCGAGACTCCGTCTCAGAAAAAAAAAAAAGAAAGAAAAAGGGCAGATCTAGATTTGAATTGTAGCTCTGCTACTTACATTATCCAAAGTGAAAGTCAAATTTATTATCTGTACTATGAAACTATTAATATTGTGGTATCACTGTTGGGTTTGTAAACATTATTTCATTTTATTATATATAATTTTTTGAGGTGGGGTCTTGCTCTGTTGCCCAGACTAGAGTGCAATGGTGTGATCACAGCTCACTGCAGAGCTCAAGCAATCCTCCCTCCTCAGCCTCCTGGGTAGCTGGGATTATAGGCATGCATCACCATGCCTGGCTAATTTTTTTTTTAAATTTATTTTTAGTAGAAACAGAGGTCTCGCTGTGTTGCTCATGATGGTTTCAAACTCCTGGCCTCAGGTGATCCTCCCACCTTGGCCTCCCAAAGTGCTGGGATTACAGACTGTGCTCAGCTGCTGCTGGTTTGCTTTTGTTTTTGTTTTGTTTTTTGAGATGGAATCTCACTCTGTCACCCAGGCTGGAGTGCAGTGGTGTGATCTCAGCTCACTGCAACCTCTGCCTCCAGGGTTCAAGTGATTCTCCCTGCCTCAACCTCCTAAGTAGCTGGGACTACAGGCATGAGCACCTGACTAATTTTTTGTATTTTTAGTAGAGATGGGGTTTCACCACATTGACCAGGCTGGTCTCGAACTACTGACCTCAAGTGATCCACCCACCTCAACCTCCCAGGGTGCTGGGATTACAGGCGTGAGCCACCATGCCTGGCCCTGTTAAACACCTGTCTCTCACTTCTTTCTTGCTAAGATAACCCTGATTTGTTCAACTATTGGGTGGAGATTTTTTTTATCTCATGGACAGTGCTTCCAGCTCCTGAACCATTCTTGTCATGTGACCCAATTCTGGCCAATGAGATACAAGTGGAAGTCTGATGAGCGCTTCCGGGTAAAATGTTCATCCTGCACTGTCTACCTTCTTTATGCCTTTAAATTTGACTATGCAAGGACATGATATTTTCTACCATGAACAGTAGACTAGTGCAAAAACACTGATTCAGAGCTGTGAATTATGGAGTTGTTGATCTAATGTCAGCAATTGCCTCCCTCTGTTCCAGACTCCAGATCTCTTACCGTGCAAGAGAAGTTAAACAGTCTTGGCAAAGGCCCTACTAGCCCTACTAGCTGGCTGATCTTTGGTTTGCTGTAGAAAGCATCCTTAACCCTTATAATTACCATCTCATAGAGTACTGTTGAGATTTAAATGAGGAAGCCAGTTCACCTGGAGTATAGCAGAGGCTCCATAAACGTTTCTGGAATTTATCTGCTCGACAATGTTGATGAAGGTGCTCAATGTGATGCCTCACTCAGTTGAAGTTCCCCAACCATGGACTAGTTGTAGAATGGGAAGGGTGCTTGTAATTGAGAGTGTTTGTCACTTATTCATTCATCAGATATTTACTACCTGCCAGCTATGCACTGGGGAGATGATGGTGAACCAATAATAGACATGTTAGTTGCCTTCATGGAGCTTAGAGTCTAGTGGTGGGAGATGGTTGGTGATCAAAGACCACACAAGTAAATGTTAAATTACAACTGTAATTCAAGAAGAAAGATGTTGCTCCATACATAAATTATAGAGAGATGTATCTTTCCAAAATACCTATCTCTCATCTGGGAGAGTCAAAGAAGTTTCCCTGAGGAAGAGATGATTGAACACTGACGTGAAGGAAGGTTGGGAGCTAGTTGGGTGAAGGAGGAAAGAAAGCAAGAGTTTTGAGGAAACAGATCTGTAAATGGGCAAAAGAGTGGATGGTATGTTTGCAATTTGTACTTTAATTTCTTAAATTAACTTTATCTTGATTAAAAGTGTGTGTATATGTATATATGTGTATATAAACTCTACATGTATATAAAACTATATATGTAGTTTAAAAGTCAAGTGATTACATTGATTAATAATACTGAAAATAATATTGTTTATAATGCATGCCTCACTCCTATCCATTTGCCAGTCCTGCTTCTTAGAGGCAATTCTTTCTTTCTTTCTTTTTCTCTCGTTCTTTCTTTCTTCTTTCTTTCTTTCTTTCTTTCTTTCTTTCTTTCTTTCTTTCTTTCTTTCTTTCTTTTTCTTTCTCCTTCAATCCTCCCACCTTTGCCTGGGACTACAGATGCACGTCACCATGCCTGGCTAAAGGTTTGCATTTTTTTTGTAGAGACAGGGTTTCCTCATGTTGCCCAGGCTGGTCTTGGACTTCTGGGCTCAAGCAATCCTTCCACCTTGGCCTCCCAAAGTGCTGGGATGACAGGTGTGAGCCACTGTGCTTGGCAGCAATTCTTTTTCATCATTTGAACTTTCTCTTAAAAATTCTAACATTTACTCCTGCATTTCCAAATAATATGCTGATTTGCTAACCCAGAACACATTTCCAATTCCTTCTTTCTTGCCTGCCTTAGGGCTTGGAAAAGCTTGATAGCCACTCTTCCAGCCACTCTTGCAGATCGGGGTGACTGTGTGATCCAGTCCTGGCCAATGGGACATCAGATGAAGACACGTTGGAAGCTTCTAATATCAATGCTGGTATTGCTTTTTTTTAATGAATACCATAGCTGAGGCTAGCATCACTCCTCCCTCCTTCTTGCTGCCTTAAACACAGGTGTAATGGTTACAGTTGAAGGGATTATCTTTTGTCCATAGGGAAAAGGCCAAGAGAATCTTGGAGATACCAGAATTGACATCACTGAACATCAGGTCTGAAGCCAGTGTTGCTAACTTTGAGACCATCATTTATTTAAGTGAGAAAAAGTAAATTCTATTTTTTCTAAAAAACTCTTAGCCTTGATTTACTAGCAGCCCAACACATTCCTGACTAACACTAATGCTGCTAGTTCATGATTTTTAAATTGCAGGCAGCAACTATGGACTTACTACTATGGCAGCTGGTTTAACTCTTCCACAACCTCCACTTCCTTTTTATCCATACAACTTCAGTACCTTTCTCCCTTTACCTTTCCAATTGAGTTTTATCACCAATTTTAGCAAATTATCATTCAGTAATTCTATTACTATGACCATATGAATATTATTCAGTTGAGCCAAGTATGTATTAATATGATTGTATTTCCATTCTTGTACTTTTTTTTTTTTTCCTGGAGCTACTGAATGCTAAATATCTCCTTCATTTTCCCTGTACCTATTGATAATATTTTCCGTACTCACAAAGACTATCAATATAATTTCCTACAATCTTAAATTTAGTAGTTGGATTCTCCCCCTCTATTTCATCCAGAGACCTCTGTTAAAGGAGAAGTTTAGTTACTCTCTAAGCTGGCTACAAAGCCGTCATTCTCTGACTTTCCTTTTTTTTTTTTTTTGAGACAGGGTCTCACTCTGTTGTGCAGGCTGGAGTGCAGTGGCACAATCTCAGCTCACTGCAGCCTCTGCCTCCTGTGTTCAAGTGATTCTCATGCCTCAGCCTCCCAAGTAGCTGGGATTATAGGGGTGCACCACCACACCTGGCTAACAGAGATGGGGTTTCACCAGTTTCGAGATGCAGCCTCAAACTCTTGGCCTCAAGTGATCCACCCACTTTGGCATCCCAAAGTGCTGGGATTACAGGCATGAGCCACCATGCCCGGCCCTTCCTCTTTTTCTGTTGGCTACCCTGTTTTCTGAGTCTTAGGTCTAGTCCTTTTTTTGGTGTTTTCCCATGTTTTAATGAAGGATATCATCCAACACCTTTCTGGGAAAGAGTGCATGACAGGCAATTTTTGACACCTTGCGCTTCTGAAATTAAATTTTATTCTACTTTTATACTTCACTGATAACTTGTCTAGGCATAGAATCCAGTATTTAAAGGCATTTTTCTAATCTCTTCAAGCTGGCAGTATTGCTAAAAAGTCTCATATATTCTGATTCTTGACCCTTCATGTGCAAGCAGTTTTTCTTTGCTTATTTCATTTTATTTTTACTCTCTGGAAAGTTCAGTCAAGAAGTTTAATAATCACTTCAATTTATGCCTTTCAGAATTCACTGGGCTGAGCATTAAGTGGGTCCTATCAATAAGAAACATAATGCTTTATTTAGTTCTTAAAAATCATATTTTATCTTTTCTTTAATAATTTTCTCCCCATTATTTTTTTCTACTCTTTCTGAAACATCTGTTAGCCATGTATTATTGTTTCTTAATTGGCTGTACACTTTTCTTTTCTTTTATTGTCCATTTTGCTGTCTTTTTGTTCTACTTTCTGGGAGATTTCCTAGATCCTGTCTTTAAACATTCCATTAAAGACTCTATTTCAGCTTTCCTATTTTTAATGTTCAGAAGCTCTTTTGACTCTCTGATATTTGTTTTTGTTGCATTTATTTATTTATTTATTTATTTATTTATTTATTTTGAGACCGTGTTTTGCTCTTGTTGCCGAGGCTGGAGTACAATGGCGTGATTTCGGCTCACCACAACCTCCGTCTCCCGGGTTCAAGCGATTCTCCTGCTTCAGCATCCCAAGTAGCTGGGATTACAGGCATGCGCCACCACGCCTGGCTAATTTTTTGTGTTTTTAGTAGAGATGGGGTTTCTCCATGTTGGTCAGGCTGGTCTAGAACTCCCGACTTCAGGTGATCTGCCCGCCTCGGCCTCCCAAAGTGCTGGGATTACTGGCATGAGCCACCACGCCCGGCCTTCATTTTTAGTTTTTTGAGACAGAGTCTCACTCTGTCACCCAGGCTGGAGTGCAGTGGTACGATCTGGGCTCACTGCAACCTCCGCCTCCTGGATTCAAACAATTCTTCTGCCTCAGCCTCCCAAGTAGCTGGATTGCAGGGGCCTGCTACCACGCCCAGCTACATTTTGTATATTTTGTACAGATGGGGTTTCGCCATGTTGGCCACGCTGGCCTCGAACTCCTGTCCTCAAGTGATCTGCCCACGTCGGCCTCCCAAAGTGCTGGGATTACAGGCGTCAGCCACTGCGCCTGGCCCTTTGTTGCTCTTAAATAGTACATCGTTCTTGTTTCATGGGTGCGTTGTTTACGTATTAATTATATACTCTTTATTCCATCCCTGTACTATCAGTTTTTCTCAAAGTTATTCTTTTAGTTAGACTTTTGTTCTGGTGATTTTACTTCCTTTTGGAGGCTTTTCTCAAACACTGATGATCTCTGACCTCATGTTTATATTTAAGTGTGGTATAAGAAGCTCATTAGAGGCTCTGTGTGAGGGTGGAACGAACGACTTTTTTGAAGGGAGATATGGTAGACAGCAAGCATCTTTCTTCCTTTTTTTCTCTTTCCTTTCCTTTTTTTTTATTTTTTGAGACGGAGTTTCGCTCTTGTTGCCCAGGCTGGAGTGCAGTGGTGCGATCTCAGCTCACTACAACCTCCACATGCCTGATTCAAGTGATTCTCCTGCCTCAGCCCACCGAGTACCCGGGATTATAGGCATGTACCACCGCGCCTGGCTAATTTTGTATTTTTAGTAGAGACGGGGTTTCTCCATGTTGGTCAGGCTGGTCTCCAACTCCTGACCTCAGGTGACCCGCCCGCCTCGGCCTCCCAAAGTGCTGGGATTACAGGCATGAGCCACTGCACCCGGTTCCTTCCTTTCTTTTCTTTCTCCCTCTCTCCCTCCCTCCTTCCCTTCCTTCCTTCCTCCCTCCCTTCTTCCTTCCTCCCTTCCTCCCTTCCTCCCTTCCTCCTTCCTTCCTCCCTTCCTCCCTTCCTTCTTCCAGATTGGGGAACACCTACACATTCACATCTGTAGATCTTTTTCTAGGACCTTATAATTTATTTAAAGAAACATCCTCTGATCTCTTGCCTTGGGGGAGAGGCATGGGTGGTGGTGGTATAAACTTGGCTCCTGGCTTACTAAGCTGGGTGGAGGAAACTATGAGATGATATCTCACTGATTAGCATACGATCTTTCACTTGCTCTCCTTCTTGTAGGTCCAGTGGCTCTCTCCTGATAGTTCCCCTGATGTACCCAAGTGGGAAGTCCTCCTGGTTCAATTTCACTACAGTACACTCTGTCTCCTGCTAGCATGGAGGAGGGATGGAGTTTTGGGCTGAATTGTATCTCCCTAAATTCAAGTGTTGAAGTCCTAACCCCCTCATACCCCAGAACGTGAGTGTATTTGGAGATAGGGCCTTTAAAGAGGTAAATAAGGTAAGATGGAGTCAAATGGGTGGGCCCTAATCCCATATGTTTATAAGAAAAGGAGATTAGAACACAGACATGTGGGCTCACAGTGAAATGACCATGTGAGGACCCGGTAAGATGGCTGTCTGCAGGCCAAGGAGAGAGGCCTTCAAAAAAAGTATCTCTGCTGGCACCTTGATCTTGGACTTCTATCCTCCAGAACTGTGAGAAAATAAACTTTTGTTGTTTAAACCACACTATCTGTGGTATTTTGTTATGGCAACCTGGAAAACTAATATGGATGGGAGCATACTTGCACTGGGTGGAGGTGGGGGCCTAGGGGCCTAGGGGCCTAACAGCTTTGTATCAAGCTTTTGAATCAATCCCTCTGGCATCAGCCCTATCACTTACTCCCACCTTCAATGATAATCAGACACTTGATTTTCTAGGCCAAGCTTGTCCAGCCCTTGGCCTGTGGGCCACATGTGGCCCAGGATGGCTTTGAATGCAGCCCAACACACATTTGTAACCTTCTTAAAACGTTATCAGATTTTTTTTTTAAGCTCATCAGCTATCGTTAGTGTTAGTGTATTTTATGTGTGGCCCAAGACAATTTTTCTTCTAATTTGGCCCAGAGCAGCCAAAAGATTGGACACCCCTGTTCTATGCCTTTCTGATGTTCTATAGGCTAAATGGTCACGATCCTCAGTGTCTACATATGATTAAGCTCATCTGTCTCAACTCTGCTAAATCAGTTTTTACTCCTTCAGTCACTTTCCAATTTCCCAATTTCCCAATTTTGTTGTCATCTTTAATACTTTCTTCTCCTTCCTTACTGTTCTATCACTGAGGATTCAGGAAGGACTAGAGGGCCAGGATGTGGTGGCTCACACCTATAATCCCAACACTTTGAGAGGCCAAGCATTGCTTGAGCCCAGGAGATTGAGGCAGCCTGCAGTGAGCTAGGATTGTACCACTGCACTCTAGCCTAGGTTATAGAGTGACTCCTTGTCTTAAAATTAAAAAAAAAAAAAAAAAAGATGAAGGAATAGAGATAAAGATACATGCTCAATGCTGTTTTAACAGGGTAGTGCTTTCTGTGAAAGGGTTACCTATGGCCAGTTCCAGCAACAGAAACACTTGCTATCCTTAATAAATATACAAACCCCAGCTGGCTGCTGGCTGAAAAAGAGGCTCCAAACTGCAAGGCAACTGCCATTGAATGTTCAGTTGGTTAAGTTATACATCCTTAGGTGGATTTCAAATTCAGGTACATTTTATTCTTCTCCAGGTTCCTTCTTGGGGATAATAGTCAATTTAATAAATTAGTGTTTTTATAGTGCAAAACAACCTAGGAGGAGATAGTACCTGTCATGGCTTCACAACAGATTCAATGGCAGATCTGCTATACTGGCCCCGCATATGATGACATATGGTGGAAGATGGTCAGCAGGCAGACTTGTTCAACTAGATCTGCAGCCCTTTAAAACTGGATTCTGGCTGGGCGCGGTGGCTCATGCCTGTAATCCCAGCACTTTGGAAGGCCAAGGTGGGTGGATCATTTGAGGCCAGGAGTTCCAGATCAGCCTGGCCAACATGGTGAAACCCCGTCTCTACTAAAAATACAAAAATTAGCCGGGCGTGATGGCAGGCACCTGGTGGTGGGCACAGCTACTCAGGAGACTGAGGCAGAAGAATCACTTGAACCTGGGAAGTGGAGGTTGCAGTGAGCAGAGATCACACCACTGCACTCCAGCCTGGGCAACAGAGCAAGACTCTGTCTCAAAAAAACAAAAACAAAAACAAACAAAAAAACACAACTGAATTCTTCTGCCCAGATGCCATAGAATGGCATCCTTTTCCCCAAGTCTCACTATAATAAGAGATTCATCATAATGAAATGACAATTTAGCATCAAATTCTAAATACTTTTTACAATAAGAAAACGAGATTAGCCATCTTAATAGATGCTAAAGACCATTACTTAAATGATAATCAAAATAACACTATTTTCCCCCAGGAATTTAATTAGAATTTTTACCTCATAAATAATTTCATTAGAAACAGCACTATCTTGTTACCAGTTTTTATATGAACATTTGCTTTGTTGCCACCTCCTAAAATAACCATCAAACTCTAAACTGTGCTGAAACTTCCAAGTTCATGATGCATACTGCAGCAGATTCCAGGATCATTATTTTGAGGAGCTAACTACTCCAACTAAGGACAGTGGCCAACCATTAAATAAATAATCACTAGGTTGAGACTGGAAGAATCCACACAGGTAAAATCCATTATTTACTCTATGGCTGTCTATTGCAAAACTGCATGTTCAGCATAATTTAGGATGATGGTCTTCAATGGCCAAGGGTGTGCAACTTTATGCTGTCAGAATACTGTACTGTGTTTCTCAAATTTTAAGACGCATCAGAACCACCTATAGGCTTGTTAGAAACACAGGTTCTTTAAATTTCTGATTCCATGGGTCTGGAGTGAGTTGGTGAATCTGCATTCCTAACAAGTTCCCAGGGGATCTGATGTTGACAGTCCATCCAGGGACCACACTTTGGGAACCACTGCTGTACTTAAGTGTTTATGAATAAAGATATTTGGAGACAGAGTAGTAGAGTCTCATGGTGAGCGTGGCAGAAACTTTCATATTTATATACTACTCTTCTGCCAAAGGAATCAAAATATTTGGGTAACAGGTAATTTCATGGCTGACAATTTAAAATGGTCCTTTCGAACATTTTCCTTTGCTAATCTAACCAATGAATACAGCAGTAGTTAGCCAGTAGGGGGACAACAAGCTATCTGAACAAAGTTGAGTTATTAGATACCAGAGAAGAAGAAAAGATTCTTGACTATCATAAACCAACAAAAGGAATGGTTTAACCATAAACACTGGGTTTCTTTGCACAAACAATTTGGGACAGTTTGGTAAAACCTTTTGTATAATTTTGGAAATGGACTTCAGATTAAAGGATTAAACACACGTATTTATCTTCATTCTCCCCTGAAAAGGATAGTAAAAGAACATGAAGGGATAAATCCAAAGGGGCAAAGAAGATAGAGGAGGAGTCATCAGCAAAAGCTATATTTCAACACAATTCTGAAGAATAGAGAGGGTCGATGGAGGAGTGAAAACTAGTTTAACAGAACAGTGAAAGCTACACTCTAATATGGCCATAGTGGTCAGTACAGAAAGAGCCCAATTCCCTACAAAACCCTAGAGTGGTCTGGGCCTTGGAGATGACGGAGAGCACTAGAAGAAAATGCTGATGAGGGGCCCCAGGATCCCGGAAGGGTGAGGGAGAGGTGAGCAGCTAAAAGCAAGAGGCCAGGTCAATGTTGGCACTTGGAGTTGCTGGAGTCTCAGGTGCCCTGTCCCACTCCTCGCAGTCAGCATGAGAAAGAGGAGAGAGGCTTGTCCAGCAGGCACAAAGAAGGGCAGGAATAAGGCAACTGCAGGAAAGAAAAGAGTGTGAAAGATTGCACCCTAAGCAGTTACTCATCCAGACCTCTTCCCCTGAACTACTTCCAGAACACTGGCAGCCAAGTGAATGCCTCCTCAGGCAAGAGATTATAAGATATTTCTCATGAGAAACTGACAAGCCCCAAAGAAAAGACATCTAACTTCTGACATTTGAGGTATCTTCCCATGAAAAAATGAGCTTTCGTCTGATCACCATACAGCAAACCCACCAGTGAGCAAGCACACTTTTCTCACCCACATATAGAGTTTCTGGTGAGGTTTCTATTACCTCATTCCTACTTATGAAAGGAGAGGAAAAGGTTTGCAGACAGTTGATGAAAGCCTCTAACGTGATGGGATGAAAGCCTCTAACGTGATGGGATGAAAACAAATACATGAGAAGGGAAGCTAGAGAAAGCCAAGACAAGGCAGGAGGCAAAGAAAGCCCTACAGTAAGTAAATACTCTCAAAAGATAGAAAAAATTAGTGCGACTGTGACATAATCACTAAATTGTATTTATAACAGACAGCATGAAATGAGCTCTTTAAATAGTTGAGGTAACAACTGCAGTAGAAAGTAAAGCAAGAAAATATCTTCCAAAATAGGACAAAAGGTGAAGAGATGTGCAACAGGAAAAAAAAAAAAAAAAAAAAAAGAACATTCTGAGATTAATCCAGTTTAAAAAATAAATAATAAGATTGAATAATAATTGAGAATTTAATAAGTGCCTGGTAATGTTCTAAGTGGTTCAGACATATTAGTGAGATAATTACTATTATAATCTCCATTTTATAGATGAGGAAACTGAAGCACAGCAAAATTAAGTGACATTCTCAATAGTAACACTGGAAGCTAGAAGATAAAAGAGCAATTTTTGCCTGTAATCCCAGCTGCTTGGGAAGTTGAGTCAGGAGGATCACTTGAGTCCAGAATTTTGAGGCTGCAGAGAGCTATGACCATGTCACTGCACTCCAGCTGGTGTGACAGAGTAAGAACTTGTTTTTAAAAATTTAATTAATTATTTTTTTTAGAGACAAGGTTTTGCTCTGTAGCCCAGGCTGGAGTGCAGTGTCATGATCTTGACTCACTGCAGCCTTGACCTCCCTGGGGTCAGGCAATCTCCTCTCCTCAGCCCCCTGAGTAGCCGGGACTACAGGTGCACACCAGTATGCCTGGTTAATTTTTGTATTTTTTGTAGAGATGGGGTCTAGCTACATTGCCCATGCTGATCTTGAACTCCTGGACTCAAGTGATCCTCCTGCCTTGGCCTCCCAAAGTGCTGGGATTACAGGTGCAAGCCACTGTGCATGGCCTAAAAAATTTTTTTAATTAAAAAATTAAAATAAATAAGTGAAAAGCAATTTCTATAAAATTATGAATGAAGAAATTCTGGTAAGAATTCTACACTTGGTCAAACTCTAGTAAAAGTAAAAGTTGAATAAAGACATATTCAAGTATGTAATAACTCAAATTTTTACCTTCTGTACCCTTTCTTGGGCTGTTACTAAAACACGTGCCATGGAAAATGAAGCAGTAAACCAAGAAAGAAGGCACAAAACACAGAAATGAGGGTTCTTACACTACAGATTAAGGAGTGTCCCAGGCCGGGCGCGGTGGCTCACGCCTGTAATCCCAGCACTTTGGGAGGCCGAGGCAGGTGGATCACCTGAGGTTGGGAGTTCTAGACCAGCCTGACCAACATGGAGAAACCCCGTCTCTACTAAAAATACAAAATTAGCTGGACGTGGTGGTGCATGCCTGTAATCCCAGCTACTTGGGAGGCTGAGGCAGGAGAATCACTTGAACCCGGGAGGCAGAGGTTGCAGTGAGCTGAGATCACACCGTTGCACTCTAGCCTGGGCAACAGAGAGAGACTCCGTCAAAAAAAAAAAAAGGAGTGTCCCAGGATGACACTTGAGAAGCGGATCCATAGAGCAACTCATCTCCACTGAAACAGTAGAACAATGAATTTCTGGAGGAATTGTTTTCAGGACAAAATTGGAATTGATTGTTTGATCATTTGGAAAATAAACATGATAGTCATTTGATAGATCAGTTGTAGAAAAATATCAGGATGGGGCATAACAAACTAAGTAAATAGATACAAGGTTTTATAAGGAAGAAAACAAGAATAGTACACTATTGGCTGTGTTGTCATTGCTATTGGCATAGTCACTTACTTAGCTCCTAAACTGTGAAAGTGCTGTGTTGGAAGGAGAAGTTGCTTGGCATGAAAGAGCTAAATCCTAATCTGAAGCAACAGGTAGTCAGAACACAACATCTATTGGCAAATCAAGAGATGGCAGTATAAATTATTTAGAAATAGGGAGGTAAATGACAGAAGAGACAGATAAAAGTAGAATATGGCTGCTTCTAAAAAGGAGAGGAACATGATAGGTATTGCATTATCTTAAAATATTATATTAAAATAGTACCTGCATTGTCTTAAAATAAAATATATATTTTTTAAAGTGTGTGTTTATATTGTTTTTTAAAAATACAATTTTGAAATTTATTGTTGAAAATGGACACATGGAACAAACCAAACCTTGTTTTATCATGTAATTTTCAGAAAATATGTGATCCATAAAGATTAAAAGAAAGTTGTATTAAGTCTGGCAGCTTTAGCATTAACTTGAAATAAAATATGGCAAGCTTTCCACGTCCTCCTTTATTTCCACAATCCATATGTACGAGCTAGATTCCAGTCAGAACTTCCACAAATACTTCACTCTTTGGTAGCAGCGGTTATAAATTACACCTTTGCTAATTTGCGTTGTTCCCAACCAGGAGAAACATTACCACAAAAAAAGTCAGTTTCATCCTGCAGTGTTTCCGTAGCAACCATATTAAGCTGGAAGAATAAAGCTCCTTTGTAGTAGTAGCGTCTATTGAATTACAATGTAAATGTTGATGCCTGCCTGGAAACGTCAAATGACAACAGGTTTACAGAACGAATTCAGTGGTTGTTTGCAGCTCTGGAATCCCAGGCTGCAGAGTTGAGATCGAAGAGGTGCGTCTGGCCATCTTAGCGTTCATTCAACCAAATCTCCTCACTCCATCAAAACCACGCCACTCCCCACCTGCCCAGCTCGTAAAAGGATGCTCACCTGTTTGAAAATCTGTAATATATCTGATGTCTTTTACACAGCAGGACACGAAAAAGTGTTTGTTGTGGATAAGAGTGTTAAAAATTCAATTACGCAACAGACCAAACTTTGTGCTTCTTTCCCCCTCTCAGCACAAAGTAACTTTAGTCCCGTCCTCTTCTGCCACTGTCAAACAGCCCTGTTACTGTGGGCATTAAATGCCTTGTGGCGTACTGCGCATTTGATTCTGGTTGACTTGGGATACCTGAGCTCGGCTCTCATTAGCTCTTCCGCTCGACCCACAATCCCTAGTGTTTGCAGGTGTTGCATTCCCCTAACCCCTTTCTTCTCTTCAACCAGTAGCCTCCACCTTCCCATCCCTGCTTTGGAGAAGGAGGAAAACGCAGCTTGAGATCTACTCGAAGAACTGACCCTCAGCTCTCACGGGCTGCCGCCGAGCTGCAAGCATGCCGCCGCTCCACTCAGGTAAACTTCGGAGTGAGTTACCTGCACTTGGAGAAGGGCCTTACCTGAGCGCGCCTCTGCCAATGGCAGCTCACCTGAGGGAGCTCCCCAGCCAATCATCGCGCAGCTCGTCCCTCGGGCTTGTACCCTTTAGTGAAAGAATTCAGCTCCTTGCGAGAAAGTTACCTGTGGCCGCCCAAGTCCGCCACTTTCTGCTCTGTGTCTGCCCATTGCCACGATCCAGGAGGACTCCGCGCCGCCCGGCCGCCTCCGAGCTCGGGCCCCATGTGAGGGGCCCCCCCTTATCCCACCTTTCCGGCTAGGTGAGGGCGCGAGCGGGCGAGCGAGCGAGAGTGGTGAGGGGGGACGGAAAAGCAGAATTACCTGTAGCTCTTGTTCTGCCATCTCGGGCGCTCTCACACACCTTCACCTGCACAGACTTGAAAGTCCAGTTTCACCAGAGGCTGAGGCTCCAGGAAAAGGGGAGCAAGTTCATTGGATCAAACATGTCACAAGAGTCGGACAAGTAAGTGGATCACACGCGCCGGCTGCTGCTACTACTACCACTTTGGGCTGATGGCAACTGGTTTGTTATGTTTTTGTTTTTAAGTTGCTATTGTTGGTATTTTTCTTTCTTTTTTCTTTTTCTTTTTGGTGGATCCAGACTTTTCCGCATTATGTTTCTACCCTGATTAAGGGGAGAAACCCTACAACAATGTGAATGTTTAATATCCCCTTTGGGCCTTGATAGTAAAAGTGGGTTTTCCTTTTCCTTCCTCCCTTAGGAATGGTCTCAGCTCCCGCTCCTGGATGAATACTTGGATATTGCCAGAGGTTTTGGTAGATGGGCGCGGGAGGCCTGCTCTTCCTTCTCTGTTTTAGCTGCTCCCACCGATCTGGCGTTTAGGGCCATTTGGAAGTTCAGCTGAGTTCCTTCGATTTGTCCAAAGGGCCTACTGGAAAAGTGGGGCTTGGCCGCTTTTGTGTGACCGCAACAAAGAGCTTTTATATGAGGCAGAAACGGCCATCTTCTCGCACCGGGCAGGAGGGTGGGCGTGAGTGCGCGCCCGCGTGTGTCCCCGATGGGAGGCTAGGCGCTGGGAGGCCGGGGGGCGCGGGGGCGGCCGGCGCCGTCCCCCACTCCCTCGACATCCCGCCTTCCTCCCCCCCTCCCCCGCCTCCCTCCCCCGGGTCCGCCCCCGCATTGTTTGGCCACCTTCCTCAGGTGCCCGGGGGGAAAGGACGGTTCGCGAACTGGGGGAACTCATGTGAGGCCTCGAGTTAGGGCCTCGGCGGGGCGCGAAGGGGCGCCTGCCACTGAGCGATTCACCCGCGCCCCGACGGCGTCTGCACGCCCCTCGAGCTCGCGGCCCTCCACGCAGTTGGCCGCCACCTCGGACGCGGCAGGCGGGACTGCGTGGGGCGCGCCGAGCCTTCTCGGGGTGCTCTCGCCGTCAAGGCCGAGGGCTCGGGGCGGCGGGAACGCTGGGCTCGCGTCCTTCCCGTCCCGGACAGGCACTCCAGACGCGCCGGGGAGCCACAGCCTGCGCGGCCGGAGCCGCCCGCGAGTCACTGGGCCCGGTCCGGCCGCGTCCTGACGGCCTCCCCGCGGGCCGGCCCCCGCCCTCGGAAGGCTTTGTGCGAGCCGGGGGAGGTGGGGCCTGGGCGGGCGCGGGAGGGAGCCGGAGGTGGGTCCCGCGGCCTTTCTCGGGATTCGGCGGGGACACTCCCTTCCCCCTCCTCTCGGGCGCGTCCGGGCCTGGGAACTGGCTGCGTCCTATTGGAAGTGCGCGGGGCCGCCCTTTTGCTTTCACCGGTAACTTTGCCGTGGTGTTGCGGCCACCCCGAGGGGACCTTCCTGAAGGTGTCTCGCCGGAGAGGGCCGGTGCCCCAAGGCCGCGGGCCGCTGGGCCTGTCATGGAGAAGTGGCGGGGACCCATCCCAAGTTGAGGGACCACGAGGGAGGAGTGGGAAGGCCCTGCGGACCTGTTCAGGGGTGGAGGGGAAGGACTAGCCTCAACATAAAGCCGCTGGCAGGTTAGGCGAACCTAAGAAAATGCGCTGTCATACTTAAGAAGCAAAAAACTGCCAGATAGTTGTACCCCGTTAGCCACCGATGAGGAATTAACCGAGTACAGCATACCGGAGGGGAAGAACTAGCGTTACCAACACGGGAGAGGGTCAGAGGCAGGGTAGGAAGAGGAGAGTGTGTGGTTGTCTGAGAACACCCCCAGCTCCTCCCCATATCTCTCTAGTCTTCAAGGAAACACGACTCGAGTTTGAAATTTTCAGTAGCCAAATCCGGAGGCGACAGCAAGTTTTTGGGGTTTGTTTTGATCCTTGCCCGCGTCAAAGATGATTGCAAATCTAGTTTAATTAATCGCGCAATTAACATTTAGTTTGCTTAGTTTTGTGATACAACAGAACTCGAATTCTGAATGAAAACGGGTCGGTCTTTATTTTCACCAGTTATACTTAGCAGCAATAAGAACAATGTGTTTACCATCAGAAATAAGTACTGAGCGCCCGCAATCTGGTTTCACCACACGCATCACCTGGTTTTTACAGGTGATAAGTATCTGGGATTACATATGCTTGCATTTAATCAACGTTGCTTTTATCTAGTCGTGGTTTTCAAGACGAAATTTTGTATCCTGGGAAAAGTAGTCGTTACAATGGTGCAAAGAGATAATTCGACTGGTTTTTTTCTCTCTCATTGGGCTGTTGAAAATGCTTTAAGTCAATACATGACTTCTGGATCATTTTTGCGAATTCTAGCCTAGTTTTCTTAATATCAGTATTCTAAGGGAGCCCCGGCAGGGGTGGGTCTGAAGCTTATGCAACTATGTGTGTGACATGGGGTGGGGACTGTAAGTAAACGGGCCCCTGGGTACAGCGTGGGGCTTCCTTCCTGAGCAAGTGAGAGGCTTCATCAGCCTCATGGAAAATCCACCTTACGAGGCCTGCCTGTAGTTTCTGGAAATAACATGAACGAACACACACTGGATGTTCTTTCATAATCCCATTGAGATTTAGGCAATCTTTGGGATTGCACAGGAAGATATTTCTGGTTAACAAGTCTGGACTGAAGTAGCATGGTCTTTTTTATGGTGTGGACTTTTCAGATTGAAACGTTCTGCTTTTGATGTTCTGCAGTGTTGATGCTATCGCCAATTAAAACAAAGTATTTTTAGGACATTTTGTCTTTGTACATATTTTAAAATTCTCTACTCCTCCATCTTAAATTTTATGAAGATTTAAGATCTTTGTCAGCAAGCATGTGTACAAGTGAAGCAATGCTAGATTAAGAAACTCTTATTTTACTGCCAAAATGTATAAAATATATTCAGAGAACGTGTAGGTACTATGTGATTTGATACTCACAGGTGTTTTTCATTAGGTAAGTGTATTTTCTGGTTACCTACTATTTGTAACACATTCAGATAGGCATAATAGAGGCATGCGAAGATGGATAAGATGAGCCCTGTTCTCAGGGGGCTTACACTGTAGTGGAAAGCAACTCATGGACAGACATACTTCTAATAAACACAATGCCTAATAGAAAAAATACAATAGTTACAAAAATGTTTTTAAAAATACAATACAGGGGCCAGGCGCGGTGGCTCACACCTGTAATCCCAGCACTTTGGCAGGCCGAGGCAGGTGGATCACGAGGTCAGGAGTTCATGACCAGCCTGATCAACATAGTGAAACCCTGTCTCTACTAAATATAAAAAAAATTAGCTGGGTGTGGTGGCAGGTGCCTGTAATCTCAGCTACTTGGGAGGCTGAGGCAGGAGAATCCCTTGAACCTGAGAGGCGGAGGTTGCAGTGAGCTGAGATCGCACCACTGCACTCCAGCCTGGGTGACAGTGCGAGACTCCATCTCAAAAATAAATAAATAAATAAAGGTCATGATAAACTGCCTCTCCCTACTCATCGCATTTTTGCTTATGATAATTTCAGTCATTTTGTGTGTTTTTTGTTAAGGAGTCCTGCTATTATTCAGAAAATGGCTGAAGTTATAGGTCTCTCATGTGGATAACCTTTCAAGTAATGGGATGACTACATTTTAATTAAACTCTCTAGTCTTTAGTTTTATAAATGCATATGCTTGTTTACATTTGGCTATGCAAAATTTCTTTTAAGGTTAGAAACGTCAAGAATTTATCATATCTTTTTCAAACCAATACATATACCCATTCACTTTTTGAAAGAATATGCCTTGAATGCCACTATATACTTGGCATTGAGATTCACTGGTGAATAGAACCTAGTCCCTGCCTGCATGGTGCTTACTGTGTGTGTGTTGGGGGTGGGGGAAAAGGGGCAGGCTTGTTGACACTAAATCAACAAAAAAGTAAACATATATTTAATTAGATGATGATAAGTGCTGTGAAGGAAAGCAAAACCCGCTGGAGGGACTGAGAATAATGGGGAGGTCTTTCGTATAGGGTGATCATGGACAGCTTCTCCAATGAGGTGAGCTTTGTGTGGAGGCCTGAGTGAAGTGAGGGATCAAGCCCTAAGATACCTGGGGTAAGAGTGTTACAGGCAGGTGGAAGAGCAAGTGCCAGGGCCCTGAGGTGAGAGTGTGGTTAGCATGGTCTAGGACCAGAAAGGAGCTCTGTGTGGGTGAATCAGAGTCAGAGATAACGACACCATCAAATAAATTAACATGATCAGTTCTCTACTTATTAATCTGGACAGTTGCATACTCAAAACAGTCAAAATTATTCTTGTAAGTGGTCTTGGTAATCAAGAGATAGTAATACCTAAGGAGTAAATGATGAACCATCAGTCTTGTTTCTTTCCCTGAGTATCACTAGTTTAATGGTGAGGGGTTCAGAGTTCTGTTCCCTACAATGGATTAAATCTTGTACACTCCTTGATTCAGAGATGAATAAATGCATACACTCTGGAGGATCCCTGGGGATTCAAACTAAAGAAGAGAGACAAAGTATAGATAGTGTTTGCTCAGACACGCCCACCTCCCTAAAACTTGTAGTGTAACCTACCTACCTTCAGCTACCATCTCCACTCCTTAACATTAGGCTTGTGCAAGGTAAAATTTGCCCTTGCTGCCTTCCTCTTGCTCTTGTTCAGTTTCTATAAACCATATCCATCAGAAAACATGGACTTGTCCACTGTGTCTGGAGGAACACTGCATAGCATGTGCTTTAGTGAGTTTCCCATTTTCAATGAAGTAAACTGACACACAGGCAAAGTTAACCTAACTGAAAAACAAGTTGTAGATGATGCACATGCTTAAAAACAGGAATCTCCACAGGAATTTCTAAAATCATTGTATCTCAAACTCACCTGAGTTTAAAACATATAAAATATCATCTGAGGCACCCTGGGTCCCAACCCAGCAGTGTTGAATCAGATTCTCCAGGCGAGAGCACAGGGAATCTGCATCTAAACAATGTTCCGGGCATTATAATTGCCTTAAATAGGGCAACACTGCTTCAAATTAAACTTAATGTTAGTTTACATAATAGATGCAATTTATATGCACCTTTTCAGGTGCATATCCAATGTGTAAGTGAAAGAAATCTGTGGACTTTTACTTTATGCTCCCTTGGATGAACAGCCTCAGATATGATTTTAACATGGATATAAGACTTCTTAGGCCTGCCCTAGATGTTGTTTGCTTTCATTGTTTTGCTGAACTGCTGCTTCTGGAAGAAAGGGGTCTTTTTGCAGGGGAATATGTTTCCAGAGCTGCAAAAGAACTGATTTGAAGTGATGTCACCCACATGGGCCTCCATCAGGCTTGCCAAAGGTCTAGCTAGGGTTTCTGGCTGAATCCCACTCATGTGCGAGCTGGTGTTCAATTTTTATTTATTTATATTTTTATTTATTTATTTATTTTTGAGACAGAGTATTCTGTTGCCCAGGCTGGAGTGCACTGGCACAATCTTGGCTCACTGCAACCTCCACCTCCCAAGTTCAAGAGATTCTCCTGCCTCAGCCTCCCCAGTAGCTGGGATTACAGGTGTGTGCCGCCACGCTCGGCTGATTTTTTGTATTTTTAATAGAGATGGGGTTTCATCATGTTGGCCAGGCTGGTCTCAAACTCCTGACCTCAAGTGATCCACCCACCTTAGCCTCCCAAAGTGCTGGGATTGCAGGCATGAGCCGCCATGCTTGGTGTTCACTTTTTTGAGGACTGTTGTTTCATTGAATTCAGATTCTATTTTGTAGCGCAAAGTCAAAGGTAAAGAGCGCTAGTTTGATGTTGGTCTCTGGTGAAATGATTTGATAGGATGATGATTGCAGTTTCATTTCTAAGGCTCATGGTAGCTTGAAGTATTACTCTGATAAGATGGTACTAGATCTTCTGTTGGCCTACAGCGAGGGTCTGTTTTAAACTCACTGCAGGGTCTAGGCCATTCAAATGATCCCAGTGCCACCTGACTTAAGGGAGATTAGGAGTAAGTATTAGAGCAATCAATGAAAAGCTATGTCTAGCAATTTCTACTAGGCTCAGGAAAGTAAAAGGAGAATTTAGAAAAGTAGCTGGATAAAGCCGGGCGCGGTGGCTCATGCCCGTAATCCCAGCACTTTGGGAGGCCGAGGCTGGCGGATCACGAGGTCAGGAGATCGAGACCATCCTGGCCAACACAGTGAAACCCCGTCTCTACTAAAAATACAAAAAATTAGCCGGGCATGGTGGCGGGCACCTGTAGTCCCAGCTACTTGGGAGGCTGAGGTGGGAGAATGGCGTGAACCCGGGAGGCAGAGCTTGCAGTGAGCTGAGATTGTGCCACTGCACTCCAGCCTGGGCGACAGCAAGACTCCGTCTCAAAAAAAAAAAAAAAAAAAAAAAAAGTACTTGGATAAATCAAACATACACAGAAGCATTTAAGCAACATTAACAGTACCCAATCACCTGAAGAAGTGTTTGTTTCAAATGTACAGAAAATTCAAATCAGATTTTTTGGATGTTAGGTTGTTAAATTTACTTTTTAAAAAGTTTTAGATAATTCAGGCAACTGCCTCAGTTCCTCTTTATGGCTTTGCTCTAACTATAGACATACATTTCTGGTTAAAAAATTAACTATGGTTACATAGTATTTTTCCCCTTCCTTACTTCCTCCCTCATTTAAACATTTTCTTCTTGTTCCCTCCTTCCCTTCTTTCCTTCCTTGGTTTGTCTCCCTAATGTCACTTTCCTGGTTTTTTTTTCCTCCCATATTAACTTGGTGAGAACTTGGTGAGAACTGCACAGCTTCTGCGCATAGAGATAATGGTGAGTCTGATTTTAGGTGCTGCTATAGTTAGTGAACTTTGCTGCATTCTTTCAGTATTTACAGCATCAGCAGCCCATCCTTGTTACCTGGGCCAAGAGGTAAGATCATTGCAGCAGATGATGTCAACTAGGTTTAACCTTGGAAAAATTTAAAGTCATTTTTAGTATAAGAAAAGCCTTACCCTAAGTTAATTAGAGTTCTCACTCATGATCCCTGGCATTCACTAGGGTACTGATACTCTCTTCCTTTTTAAGAGGTTTTCAATGACTCTTGTTCAATTATAAAAACTAGGCCTGGCCAGGCGCGGTGGCTCATGCCTGTAATCCCAGCACTTTGGGAAGCCGAGGCAGGCAGATCACGAGGTCAGGAGTTCGATACCAGTCTGGCCAATATGGTGAAACCCCGTCTTTAGTAATAACACAAAAATTAGCCAGGCATGGTGGCACGTGCCTGTACTCCCAGCTACTCGGGAGGCTGAGGCAGGAGAATCGCTTGAACGCAGGAGGTGGAGGTTGCAGTGAACCAAGATTGCACCACTGCACTCCAGCCTCACTCCAGAGTAAGACTCTGTCAGAAAAAAACAACCAAACAAACAAAAAATAAAAACAAACAAACAAAAAACAACAACAAAAAAAACTAGGCCTAACCTGATAAAGGGTAGTGATTGGTTTGGCAAACTTGTCCAGGGAAAATTCCTTAATGAGCAGCAACAGGCTGGATAGGAATTTTTGCTTTGGCCCAGGAGGACTGGTGGGTTGCTTAGTAACAACAACATGTACCTGGGAGTCCCTCAGATAGCTTCACTGGTCTTCAAATTTAGGCCTCCAAATTTCAGATTCACCCTACCATCTACCTGCCTGCATAGTTTCTTCCTTTGGATTAATTCAGGCTCTTCAGATCAGTTTTGTTTATTTTTCCATTACCAGGAGAGTACATTTTATGTTGTAAGTTTCTTATAATGGTAAATGGTAAACTGTATTATAATAGGTAATAACAAAAGTGTATACATATATATTTTTTGAGTTGGAGTTTTGCTCTTGTTGCCCAGCCTGGAGTACAATGGCACGATCTCGGCTCACTGCAACCTCCGCCTCCTAGGTTCAAGCAGTTCTCCTACCTCAGCCTCCTGAGTAGCTGGGACTATAGGTGTGCGCCACTACGCCCGGCTAATTTTTTGGTATTTTTAGTAGAGACAGAGTTTTGCTATTTTGGCCAGTCTTGTCTCGAACTCCTGACCTCAGGTGATCCATTCACCTTGGCCTCCCAAAGTGCTAGGATTACAGGCATGAACCACCATGCCCGACCGAAAGTGTGTTTTATGCTGTAAGTTTCTTAATGGTAAATGGTAAAAAAAAAAAAAAAAAGTACTGGATTATAATGGGTTAAGTGGGATAGAAATAAGAAAGCATTCCTTTGGGGATCTCTACCTCCCATCCCCAATTATACTGGGAAAAGAGAAGTGTTTCAGCTTCATGAGTTTTGGTGAGCAGTAGTAATATTATTTGTAAAAAGAGCACCTTTTGATTTGCCACATACAATACTAATCAAATAACACATTTTAAGAATTCTTATAGGAAGTGCTAGAAAAGCTGGTGCATTTCAGGAGACTTCAATGTATATTTTGAAAATAAGTCAGGGTTCTGGAGGTTCTTCATGCATTTGAATGGGCATTCAGTGGAAAGCAATCAATGCCTGTGGTAGATGAAGTACCTTATTTTACTTTGTAATGAACATGGCAATGAACTTTGTGGGGAGCACTTCACTTTCACTCCCAAGGAAATGCTTCCTTTACAAGTGTGAATGCAGATACCCTCCGGAACAGAAACGGAAAGCAAGAATTGCTTGTGGCTTCTCTTTATTTTGGCGCCAGCCTTTCATCTGAACTCTGAATATACAAATATAACTAACCCTGAGAGCCAGAGTCCCTTCTTTTTTAAGGCCCATGAATTTAGATCAGGATTTTAGGAGACAAGGAAAGGCTGAAGTGAAGGAGAGAGGAGTGGAGAAAGGAAAGGACAGGAAGGAGCAGGAAGAAACTGCTTAACTACTGTTAAGTTGCCAGTGTTTTCTCAGTGGAGTGTGAGCGGCCAGCAGGGGCTGCTGCCGGGGCCTAGGGTGCGACAGCATGTGGCTGTTTGGCCTCCTAGATAATTGGTTTTGGTTTTAATTTGCAATCTAGAATCCTAGAGCTAGAAAGAGCCTTAGGGATCATCCAAATGCATCATAGGGCATGTGAGTGAGCAAGTATAGGATTTTGATCTAAAAGCCTGGATTGAGAAGAAATGTAAGAAGAAATCTTACATTTTTTCTTCTGTGTTTCATTTTGGGATTCTAAGTATAAATTGAAAATTTGGAGTTTTGATTAGTTTGAAAAAACATGCTTTTTTTTTTAAGAAAGATTGAGAGCAAGATAAGCACTGCATGTTTACTTCTTAAACCATGAACATGAGTCTGTGAAATACCTGGTTAAGATTCTGATACCATTACTGGGGAGTTAAAATTGACTTTTCTTCCCACACTCACCCCAAATCATTGTTTTTGGTTCTCAGTTCAGTGAGTCCCATAAAATAACTGCCTTCTGTACTTCTTGGATCTAACTTTTCAAAGAAACAAGGAACAAAGGTAGCTTTTGCCTCTTTCCTGCATTGCCAATAAGATAATTAACATAAGATCAGAAGATTCTTCTTTCATTATTTTTCATCTGTAAAATGGAGTTGAACTAAATGATCTCCGTGAATAATTACCTGCTCCTATATTCTGTGTCTCATTTTCTCCCTCCAGAGGGGTCTGGGCTGGTGGCGGCTCACAGCAGGGGCCATGAACATTAGCAAGACAGGAGGTTACAGGCACAGTGGGACCTGCTTCTACTCCCAAGCCCCCTCACCTCCTTCACCAAAATCAACGGTGGTCTGATTCAGATGACAAACAGACTTTTGGAAGGCAGGAGGAATTCAGAGGATCACATGGAATTCAGAAGGGCAGCAAGGCAGTGAAATCAATGGTTTAACTAGTGGACTCCCGCACAGCCTTGCTGGGATGGTAGAAAAGTGGTACAAGAAAATCAGATAAAATGGGCTGGCGGGGACGCTGAGAACTTCTTCCCAGAGACAGCCCAGGAAGTGTTCATTCTGGCAGGCTCATGGAGTGAGAGTGAGGCAATATCAGAATGAATGGAACATTGACTAAAATTTAGTAAGCTGAAAACCTTAAGTAGATGAAAGGGATGACCTCCTCCTCCTCCTCCTCTTCCTTCTATTCTTTCTCCTCTTCCTTTTCCTCATCCTCTTTCTTCTCCTTCTCCTCTTCTCCCTCCCCTTCTCCTTCTTTTTTTTTCTTTCTCCCCCTTCTCCCTTTCCCTATTACTCCTTTTAATAAAATGTAATTCACAGACACCCACTGTCAAAAAATATTGCCAAGTGAATAGTTTAGTAAATGTTCAGAAGAGATTTCAAATAATATAAAGATAAGAATAGCAGCCGCAGTTTCACTTCAAGGATAAGGTAATATATTATTTCACTTCAGGGCACACAATGATCATTTATTTAGGTCAGGAATAAAATCTCCTCTGGTATCCTACTGTGTTATAGAATTTAAAAGTCTCTGAAGTCGACTTTTTCTGAAGGCAATTGCCCCTGAAAGGTTCTCATGTTGGAGGGAATTTTGATTAGGTCACAGGACATTTATGTTTCCTCTGCAAACTAGGATTTTTAAGTTGCTCTGGAGTCCTGGTGTATACTTTTAAGAATATGTGTATCTTACATATTTTGGAAAATAATTTTAAAAAGAACAAATACCTCAATAGAAAGGTGGTCAAAGAGCATGAGTAGACAATTAGTAAAAGCTGTATAAGTGGCTAATAAAGACAGAAAATAATATTAGCTGTAAGCTGTATTAGTGATAAGAAAATACAGATGATATAACAGAGATATTCTAAGTCTCTCTGTCAAAGGGGCTAAAATTAACAAAACCGGGTTTGGGTAAAATATATTTGTGGAGTATTATAACTTATCACAAACTTTCTGGAAGGCAGTTTGGCAAAACTGGTTGAAATGGGTCTACCCATTGATAACTAAATTCCAGTTTCAGGGATTTGTCTTAAAGACATAACTAAAGATATAAAGTACCACATGATTTTTAAAAGTGAAAAATCAGTATAACCCTAAAAGCCTGGCTATCAAGGGTTGGTTTAGTAAATCATGGTTTAGTGAGATGATGGCACACTATGCAAGCATTACACATCACATTAATGAAAAAATCCTTAATGATAAGAGAAAGTGTTCATGATGTGTTATATCAGAATGTTTATAGGCATAAAAAGATGAAGAATAAAGAATTCAGAAAAAACACAAAAAGTTAACAGTGGTTTGCTCTCCTAAGTATAAAATAAAGGTACTTTTTTGTCCTAACAGACAAAAAAGTGTTTCTCTGTGTTTTCCTACTGTGCTGATGTGAGCTTGCACTGCTTTTGTAATTAAGGATAAATTTTATTTATGCATTTATGTATTTATGTATGTATTTATTTAAAAAAATTAAAGATTGTATATAAAAATAGTTATTAAGTGGAGACACTTAAGAATAATACACACTTCTCTAAATAAAATGGAAAAGCCTACTTGCTGCTTGCTTGTTGCAGGTAGAATTGACCCGATCCCCTGCAGAAGTCCCTGCCCTCTCCTCTCTGTCCCAGGTATGCCGCGCTGCCCTTCACGCTGGCATGCTGCCTGTCAGTTCTGTGCTATTCCTCAGTGACCTGTAGATTCGTTATCTGTGTCTCCACAACCTTGTCCTTTTAGATTTGCATATGTGTTAAGTCCAATCATTAAATCCAGTGATTTTTCAAAATAGCAAAAGTAGGTGTATAAGTTTCCAATATGTGTATAATTTGAAGCTGAGGAATGACTAAGAATGAAAGAAACTCAGTTTGTTCCACTCAGTGGGCTGCATGTGCCTATGGAGTTTCACTTGAAGCAAACTCTCTCGAGGCAAACCTGCCGGCCTCACCACCTCAGACCCCGCCTGAATGTTCATGGGAGAGACTTGGTGTTGGGCCCAGTTTTGAGCTTTTTTGAAGGGACAGGGAGAGCCTGGAATATGACTTCCTTTAAAAACAAAAGGTAGTTGTAGGCAAGGTCGGGTTTTTTTTTTTTTGTATTTTCTAGAATAAAAATTTATTTTTTTTTTTAGAGTATAGACTTGCTTCTCCCTGGAGGGCCACACAGTGACTCATCTGACTGCTTCTGCAAGCTGGTGCATAGATCATGCCAGACCAGCTTGGGTCTGTTAGTTAAGCTGCAGGAGATTGCATCATAGGATTTACTGCAGGCGTCTTTAATGGAATTGTTGTCGCCAACGTGAACTTCTTTGCTTATCAACCTATCCAAGAAGCATCCACAGCAGGGAACAAAAAGTACCTGATGGGAACTTGCTGGGGAAACTGGCCTCCCAGAGTCACTGAAGTTGCCAACATTGCATTAGGAAAAAAAAAAAAAAAAGAGAGGAGGCTAAAAATACAACAACAACAAAAAGGTGGAAATGAACTTTTGTAAAATGTGAGCAAAACCAAAGCAATCTTCGGCTGCAGAATAAACACAGAGGTGGTGAAACAGGAACTAGTAGGTATACATTTTGGCCGTGTGCTCAAAAGTGAATTTGCAATTGCCCCTTCTCTCCCACTCCCAACTGGCCCTCCCCTCCCCCATCCTTTTCTTCATATTGTATAGAAATTCTTCAAACCTCAAATACTATATCTAATATTTTCAAAAAATCATGATCTTCTTCGGATGTTGAAAGTCTAAATGGGCCGGGCATGGTGGCTCATGCCTATAATCCCAGCACTTAGGGAGGCCGAGGCGGGTGGATCACCTGAGGTCGGGAGTTTGAGACCAGCCTGACCAACATGAAGAAACCCCATCTCTATTAACAATACAAAATTAGCTGGATGTGGTGGTGCATGCCTGTAATCCCAGCTACTCGGGAGGCTGAGTCAGGAGAATCGCTTGAACCTGGGAGGCGGAGGTTGCAGTGAGCCGAGATTGCACCACTGTACTCCAGCCTGGGCAACAAGAGTGAAACTCTGTCTCAAAAAAAAAAAAAAAAAAAAAAAAAAAAAAAACAGTGTAAATAAAGGCACCTATCCTTACGGGGCTTGTGGGAGGGTTGAGGGAAGGACTACAGTCTCCCTTTATCTTGTGTTTATCTTTAGTTTTAGCAAACATTCTATAAGGTATGTTTTGTATCATATTCAGCCACATGAAAAACACAAATTTGCATTTCGATTTTGTTCACAAACTTTGGGACACAAGTCGTTTATCACTTTTAACATCCTGAAGTTGAATTGGTGCAGCAGTAGTATCGTTATGCTTGTTAGCCTTCATAATCCTTCCTAAGCAATAAAATACCCATGTGGTCAAATCCCAGGACACATTGAATTACAAGCTCCAAGTTTTTCCACTGCAGCGTATCCAAGTGTGCTTGGAAAGAAGAACAAAATTAAACATGCTATTTAGAGCTTTCAGGGCTAACTAGATTTTGATGTTGTCATTGTAGCAAATAGTTCTAGAGTATGGAAGAAGTTGAAAATGTTTTTATGATAACAGAGATTTTTATTGTACTGCATATTTAATGAATTATTTTATAAATTGCTGTTGTGAAGCATTTCTGAATGACCTGCCTCCTAGCTTTCAATGCTATTGCCCAGGCTGACTTTTATTGCAACTGTTTTATGATACAGTTTTGCATTGTATGTGTTTACTTTTTAAAGAAGCATTTCCTGGGAGGTTTCTTTTTCTGGTTATGAAAATAATATATGCTTATGGGGAAAAATTGGAAAATAGAAACAAGTATCTAGAAGAAAAATCACTCATAATTCCAGCACCCTGTTAATACTTTGTCTTTTCTTACAGTTTCTACTATGTGCATGCATAGTATATCAATGTGGTTTTACAAAGAGTGTGCAAATTATGATTCTCTTTTTTACATCATTCATGCCATTCTGCATTTTCCACTTAATACTATACTATTGGTACTTTACCAATCCCTTAAGTATTCTCCTACATAGCATTTAAAGGTGAAATCTACCACCTCCTGTTTTTAATATTTATGTTGTTTTGACTTTTCAGTATAATAAATCATGTTTATATGTAAAGGTTTTTATCTCTGGTTATTACTGTAGAATAGATTTCTGGAAGTATAAGAACAAGAGACATAAATATTTTTAGGTCCTTGATACATAATTTGAAAATGACTCCTAGAAAGATTTTAACAATTTGTGTTCTACCAACAGTGTTTGAGGGTGTCTTTTTCTCGTTGTCTCACCAGTAAATGACAATTGTAATTTGTTTATTTGCAAGGCAAAAAAAAAAAAAAATTGCAATTTGATAGTTAAAGAGATTAAACATTTTCTCAGATTTTTATTTTGTAATTTGTATTTCTTTTTAGTGAAGCTCTTGCTTTTACCCTGGCTACTACCTATGATTGTGTTATGTTCTTGAGGAGAGAGAACTTGGCTGAGGGGGACTTTGGGGCTGAGATCCAGCTGTGCTCCCCTCTGGCGTCTACCCAAAGTTGTACCTTGCAACATTTGTACAGTTGCACCCTATGGGCTAACAGAGGCCTGTTCTTATTTTTCATTTATTAAAAAATAAATTGAGATACTCATATTTTTATCATTGACTTGTGAGAGCTCTTTTTGCACCTAAAACTATTAACCCTTTTGTTAAAATCCTGGCTATCATTTCAACTTGTTACTTTAATTTCAAGATTTAAAAAATGTTCAGAGGTTTAAATTTTTAAATGTCAAATATGTTGGTCTTATGCATGTGTGAGTACTTTCATTCCTTTCACATATGGAAAGCTTGAGATTAATCTATGGATTTTACTCATTACATTTTTTTCTTTCATTTTAGCCTTTTTTTAGTGTTATTTAAAAGATTCTATAAGAGGTAGTTAATTTATACTTAAATGTAAAAGTATCAGAAAATAACACTTTTCTACCACTCAGAGATGTTAATACTGTTAACAATTTGAAATCTATATCTTTACTCCCTTTTCTGTGCATGTATATACAATTACACTATGTATGAAAAGATAGTGATGTATATACTGTTTAGTAACATTTTTTAAATTGATACTTATTACAGATAGCTTTCCACGACAATAAATATTTTTAATGGCCCAATAGTTTTACACTGGGTAAAAATATCCAAATTAACCATTTCTCCTGTGTTGTATATTTAGATTTTTCCCTGTTTTTTACTACTAAGGTCAATACTTGAATGATTATCCCTTTTTTTTTTTTTTAAGACAAGAGTCTTACTCTGTCACTCAGGCTGGAGTGCAGTGGTGCAGTCTCAGCTCACTGCAACCTCCGTCTCCCGGGTTCAAGCAATTTTCGTGCCTTAGCCTCTCGAATAGCTGAGATTACAGATGTGTGCCACCATGCCCAGCTAATTTTTGTATTTTCAGCAGGAATATTGGGGTTTTGCTATGTTGGCCAGGCTGGTCTCGAACTCCTGGTCTCAAGAGATCCACCCGCCTTGGGCTCCCAAAGTGCTTGGATTACAGGCGTGAGCCACCGTGCTTGGCCTTGAATGATTATCCTTATCACTAAATTTTGCACACTTCTTAGTTATTTCTTTGAAATACATTCCAATGAATAGAAATTCCTAATAAAAAGGTACGCACTTTTTGAAGACATTTGGTTCATATTTCCAAATTGCCATCCATATGTTTTCTCCTAATTAACACTCCTACCAATGGTGTATCTGAGAGTAGAATTCCACATTCCGTCTCTAACAATGCATATTATAATCCTCTCTTTAGTCTTTGCCAATTTGGTAGATTAAAAATGGTACTTGTTCTGAATTGCATTTCTTTCCATTTACTCAGGTTTTTTTTTTTTTTTTTTCATCACGGGAGAGCTTTATCTTTGTTTGCTTTAAATATATAGAGAGTATTTTGAGATCTTGAAAGTGCTTAGGGTTTTGTACAGAGTTAAGCTGTAGAGCATTTACAGTCAGTAAAAAAGAGTTTGTTAGCAGAGTGTGGAGCCATGATCTCTTCTCTCAGTACGTCATTGGGTCTGAGAATAATCCCCAATTCACAGCCCTCATTCCTTTGCCAGTGAAAGCAGTGACTCAGATCAGCATTTAAAGTCCCCTGATCAATGACCACAAATTCAAGGTACCTAGTCAAGGGTGAGTTCGGGATGAGTTCAGGATGAATACATCCAAACGACAACAAATGAGTGGCCACCACATAAGCCTATTTGACTATATGATTTATTGAGTGCCTATAGCCAGACACAAAGCTGGGCACCAAGCTAAATGCAGAGACCCCAAAGATGAGACAGTTAGGTCAAGGTTTAAGATTGTAATTAGAAAAAACATAATTTAGGGGGAAAAAGCAATTGCACATTTACCTTCCATTATTCAGATAATTAGTTGTGGGAAATGTGGAAGCAGGTCCAGAATGAGGCAAGACAGTGTGAGTCTTCAAATTTTGTACTTTTATTTCGATTTCAAAGGTCTGCCACTGTTTTTCATTTCTCAGGCTTGGTCAGGCTTTCATCCCTTCCCTGTTTGTTTGTTTTCCTTTCTTTCTTTCTTTCTTTCTTTCTTTCTTTCTTTCTTTCTTTCTTTCTTTCTTTCTTTCTTTCTTCTTTTGTGTGTGTGTGTGTGTTTTGGCCTATTAGTGGTTGAGAAACACTTTGGTTGTTTATCTAAATAGTAGGGCTATTTAAAATGAAGTCACTTTTCAAAGATAAGGCTCCAGGGCTCTGCAATTAAACTTCATATTAAAAACCTTTCCTAGAGCTGCGGGTTAAAACATCTGTCACATGCACGTTGCTTATAATGTTAAACATAACATCTGTGGAAAATGGCAATTTATGGAAGTAATTTGGTACTTTTCTAAACTGAGATACAACATTAAAACATGTAGGGCAATTAAGAATTTGTCTTAAAAGTGTTGATGGCATTAGAGCCAGCTGCTTTAATCAGGAGCTCATTATCTGGTCTGTGAATTATTGAGGCTATTTTCTTCAATTTTCCTCTTATGGTTAGCCTTTTAGATATATATTTTTTTTTCCTCTACAAATCTTGCAGAGAGGGCATGAACAGAAAAATTCAGCTTAATTAGTTTGGCTACTGATTAAGGGGAAAACATACTTAATTCTAGTAGAAGGTTAAACTCACTACTTTAAATACATTCTTAGATTATCTAGGATTTCATGTGATCCAAGCTATATCTTCTACTTTTTTTACAAAATGTTCTTGAAGCTGTAAATATAAGAATTGCTTGATTAGGAAGTCAACCACTTGCAAGCAACAAATAATGGTTCTCCTCCATAAAACCTATAAAGCACTTATGTAAATGAAGGGTAATCTTTAAGTAATTGGTTGTATTGCATATTTTTATTTATTTATTTATTTTGAGACAGGGTCTTACTCTGTTGCCTAGAGCAGAGTGCAGTGGTGTGATTTTGGCTCACTGCAGCCTTGACCTCCCAGGCCCAGATGATCTTCCCACCTCAACCTCTTGAGTAGCTGTAGCTGGAACTACAGGCTCACACCACCATGCCCAGCTGAATTTTGTATTTTTTGTAGAGATGGTGTTTCACCATGTTGCCCAGGCTGGTCTCGAACTCCTGGGCTCGAGTGATCAGCCCACCTCTGCCGCCCAAAGTGGTGGGATTACAGGCATGAGCCACTGCAACTAGCCATATTTTTAACTTTTTGCAAACTAACTCTATAAGTATTTGTCCATGAGTTTTACGACTTTTTCAGTAAATATTTTAATGTCAGCAGAGCATTATATACAGTGGATTTATCATCATTGACTTACATTTAGGTTACATGTAGGTTGTTGCTAGAGTTTTCACTATTATAAAGTCATAATTCTATAAAAATCCTTAGGCATAAAATCTTTCAAGATTTTTATATTCCTGAATTAAGGGCCAGTGAGCGAACAAAAAAGATTTTTAGATCATTTCCTAGAATAAATTTCTACAAGTAGAATTTCCTAGCTTAAAATTTACAAATATTAAAAAATATATGTTATTACACAATAACTATCAATTTAGTGAGAAAAAAGATAAACTTGCCTTTTATATTTCTCTCCTACCACTTTCAATAGAACTTTAACAATTTTTGTGTATATTCTTCCAGATGTTTTTCTAGGCATTGTACCACATATAAATGCGCATGCATTTGTGAGTTTTAAAATTTTTCACTTGTCGGCCGGGCGTGGTGGCTCACACCTGTAATCCCAGTACTTTGGGAGGCTGAGGCGGGTGGATTACTTGAGGCCAGGAGTTTGAGGCCAGCCTGCCTGGCCAACATGGCGAAACCCTGTCTCTACTAAAAATACAAAAAAATTAGCCAGGCATGGTGGTGCATGCCTGTCATCCCAGCCACTCAGGAGGCTGAGGCAAGAGAATCGCTTGAACCTGGGAGGTGGAGGTTGCAGTGAGTGGAGATCGTGCCACTGCACTCCGGCCTGGGCAACAGAGCAAGACTCTGTCTCAAAAAAAAAATTTTTTTTTTCACTTGTCTTATTATTTACAAAAATAATTTTATACATGTTGTTTTATGATTTTGGTAGTTCCATATCAATAATACAGTCACTTCATTTTTTGGGTTGCATGATATTTCACAGAAAGAATATACAAGTGACTAAAGGACAAATTCATAGAAGCGGAACCTTTGGGGCAAAGGCTAAGCATATTGAAGCCTTTGATAGATTGCTCTCCAAAAATGCTACTTTAATTTATAATCCAATCAATAATGGTCAAATATGCTTATTGCTGCCTACCATCCCAGCAGTGCATCTTATCAGTCTTTTTCAACCTTCATCTCCTGGGTTCAAGTGATTCCTCAAGCGACGCCTCAGGCTCTCGAGTAGCTGGGACTACAGGTGTGTGCCACCACACCTGGCTAATTTTTGTATTTTTAATAGAGATGGGGTTTTGCCATGTTGGCCAGGCTGGTCTTGAACTCCTGACCTGGGGATCTGCCCGTTGCCTTGGCCTTCCAAAGTACTGGGATTATAGGCATGAGCCACTGTGCCCGGCCTCATCTTGTTTTTTTTTTTTTTTTTTTTTTTTTTTTAAATGGCTTCTAGGTTTTATGCCTTGCTTAAGAAGGCTTTCTCTGCTCTAAAATTAAATACAGACAACTTTTCCCCCACGCAAATTTCTCCTAAATTTTATTCTATCATTCTATTTATTTTATTCTTTTGTGGTTTCACATTTCCACTAAAAGCTTTGATCCACCTGGAATTTATTCAATGAAGAAATGAGGTGAGGTTTTTACATAATTGTTTTTCTAGATGGCCAAACTATTGTGCCAATGCCATTTATTAAGCAATACATAATATTTCCCTCACTTGTCTGAAATCCAGCCTTTATTATAAATTCCTTTGTGTATTTAAGACTATTTTTTAACTCTTCAGTGTGTTACATTGATCTATTTATGCCTATGAAGCAACTATTTATTTAAGTTTATACAATGTTTTAATATCTGGAAATCTTGTGCCATCTAATTAGTCTACTTTAAAAACATCTCTCTGGTTATTTTGGCTTTTTTTTTTTAATGCAAACTGGAATCAGCTTCTGTAGTTCTTAAGAAAACCTGATTTGAGAGTGAGGAGAAGGGAAGGGATTCATTAAACTTTATGAATAACTTTAGTATAGAGTTGATATCTTATTCACATCATGCATTCCTATAAAAACAAATACGTTTTGCTCTATTTATTTAAATCATCTTTGATGTTCCTCAGTATCATTAAAACATTCTCTTCATTAGAACTTGCACTTTTATTATATTTACTTTCAAAAGTTTATCCAAAAATATGTTATCTTTTTGGTACTATTTTAAGAGGTATCTTTGCTTATTAAATATGTTTTATTTTATTTACATTTTGAGACCCAGTCACTCTGTCACCCAGGCCCGAGTGCGGTGGCACGATCTCAGCTCACTGCAACCTCCGCCTCCCGGGTTCAAGCAATTCTCCGGCCTCAGCCACCCGAGTAGCTGGGATTACAGGTGTGCACCACAATGCCTGACTAATTTTTGTATTTTTAGTAGAGATGGGGTTTCACCATGTTGGCCAGGCTGTGTTTTGATTTCTTAAATCTTTCTCTTTTATTACGCTGGTCAGGATTGGCAGAGGATGCTTTCAGTATTTCACTGTTGAGCATAATGGTGCCGTTGGTTTCTTGGCTATTGTCTTAGTGCAATCAGACTGCTATAGCAAAATACTGGGTGGCTTATAAACAACAGAAACTGATGTCTCACCGTTTCATAGGCTAAAGGTCTGAGATCCGGGTGCCAGCACGGAGGGGCTCTGGTGAAGTCCCTCTTCTTAGCTGGCTAGTTTCCTGGCCTCTCCACCTCTAAATGCCATCACATTAGGGATAGTATTTCAACATATGAATTTTAGGGGTGTACAAACATTCAGTTTATTGCAGCTGTTAATAATTTTTATATTGGTTTTTTTCCCTTGTTTTCTTAATATAGTGATATCAATCAATAAATTTCCTGATTTTTTTTGAGTAGTTTTGCATTACTGGGATAAGCCTTACAGGGTCATGTTGTTGTTGTAGTAGTTGTTTAAATAATAGGTTCAGTTCATCAATATTTTTCTGAGGATTTTATGTCTGTATTCATCACAATCCCACTACTTACTGGGGTTGTGGCCTTGGGTAAATTACTTAATTTCTCTCAGTTTCTCATCTATAAAAAGGGAATAATAGTGAGAGATCTTGCCTCCCAGCATTATGGTGAGGTATATAACCCTTAGAACAGTCTGTGAGACATGGTAAACACTCAGTAAATGTTTGTTCTCATTGCTGTTATTGTAACTGACACGGGTCTCCTCCTTCCTGGGTGTGTGTATGTGTCTCTGTGTATGTGGGTGCAGGCTATTGTTGTGCTTTTTTTTTTGGAGATGGAGTTTTGCTCTTGTTGCCTAGGCTGGAGTGCACTGGCTCGATCTCAGCTCACTGCAACCTCCACCTCCTGGGTTCAAATGATTCTCCTGTCTCAGCCTCCCTAGTAGCTGGGATTACAGGCGCCCGCCACCACACCTGGCTAATTTTTGTATTTTTAGTAAAGACAGGGGTTTCACCATGTTGGCCAGGCTGGTCTCGAACTCCTGACCTCAGGTGATCTTCCCACCTTGGCCTCCCAAAGTGCTGGGATTACACACGTGAGCTATCGCGCCTGGCCATTGTGCATTTTGATATCTGTGTTATACCAGCTGATTTTAATGAGCTGGGAAACTTTCCATGCTTTATTATGCGCTGCAACAATTCAAACAATGTTGGAATTATCTATTCCTTGAAGGTTGCTGGGCCCATGAAAGTCCTTGACTAACCTTTCAATGTCTTCTATGCTCCCTTTGTGTATCTGCTGAGGCTTTCACACTAAGGCGAAGTTTCAGCATTTATGTTTTACAGGAAGTCATCAGCTTCAGGTCTCCCTTATCTCACTGGGTCTGTCTTCTCACCCTTTCTTCATCAGATTTTACCTCTCCTGTCATTCTCTTCACCCCAGCCCCACTCTTACACACATACACATACATTTACATGCTCATACCCATATGTGCACACACACAGGACAGTTCAGTGCTTTTATGAATACTTGGCTAGAAAAACTGGAGCCACAGTACATTAGACTTATACAGTGATTCCTGTGGATAGAACTGGGACCAATAAGTGAAAACAAAGAGACTTTGTCTCAGTTTATGTATGTGTTAGTCCAGATGCTCCAAGAAGCAGACACCATGATGAGGTTAAACATGCGAGGATCTTACTAAGGGAATGCACCTGTGAGGGAATGGAGTGGGGGAGCTAAGCAAGGGAAGGAGAGCCCCCAGACTCTGAGGCAAGCCCAGCCCAAGGGCTGGAGAGACCCAGCAGTCTAAGAAAGCTTCCTCAAAGCCCTAGGAGTCCTTTATTTTGTGCCATCAGAGGAGTCCTGCATCTGCCATGGAATCTGGGTCAGTACAACCTCTGGCTGGGAGCAGCCTGTGGGAGGCCTGGCTGCAGCCAGGCCCATGGGCAGCTGCTCTCCCGGCAGCTGGAGTGCTGCAAGGTGCCTGCTAGTGGCTGCCACAAAGTGAAAGTTTCCTAACAACTCGAGCTTTCTGCCAGTGGAATGAAGAGCTTTTTCAGGTAGTGACTTATTTCTAGAGATGTTTAGGCAGACGAATGTTAGGATGGGGCTCTCTGTTTGAGGGAGAAAGTCTCAACCTTTAAGTTCCACTTCCATGCTCACTTCTCTCTCCTCCTCTTCTCCTTCCTCTACTCTCTGTCCTTCCCCCTTTCTTCTCTTCCTCCTTGTTCTTTCTTCCTCTCCTTTTTTCTGCTCCCTTTCCTTTCCTTTCTTTCCCTTTCTTTCCCTTCCTTTTCTTCTTTCCTTCCTTTCCTGCTTCCTCCCTTCCTTCCCCCCTTCATTTTCCTTCCTTCCTTCCTTCCCTCGTTCCTCCCTCCCTCCCTCCCTCCCTCCCTCCTTACAGGGATCACTGCAATGAGGTCTTGCAGTAGGAAAGAGAGAACAGACTCAACTCCCTCTCTCTTTCTCTCTCTCTGTCTCTCTGCACACACACACACACACACACACACACACACAGACATTAATATTATATATGAGGTTGGGGTGTGGCCATCACTTTTCCTACTTCATCAGCTTTTCTTACAAATTTAAAAAATGTCTTATGACGCTTACATTCAGCAGTTCAACATCCTCTTCCCCTCTCCCAGCCTGAGAATGTCTTTCTTCCCAGAGTCCTGTCTCATTGTTGACAAGTTCAGGAACTAGAGGTTTACTTAAGTCATGGATTCTGTCCTTGTTACAATATACTGAGGAAAAAGAAAATGTAAAATGGGACCAGGAAGCCTATGTCTTTCCTGCCATTTCTGCTCTTTCCACCCTTCAGAGTCTGTTGAAAACCAAGACGTGTTGCATGCTGGGCACTGCATTTTCATGTTTCAATGAGAGGCATCTTAAGTGTTTTCACATGGAAGCCTTTCTCCCGTGAGGCATGCCCACAGTGCAGAGGTTGGATTGGGGGTGATTTCCAGGATCAAGGAGATAGGGTGTCCAGGAAAGCCTGGGGATTGCACCTAAGAGGTCAGCTTGACCTTCCTCTTCCCTTCCTCTCTAGCGAGTTTCCCATTACAAACTCCTCCTGTCTTTTGCCAGCTGACTGGTGTTGGGGCCACTGTACTCTACCAAAGACGGCTTAAGAATATTGCACTTTACAATAATGTTAATATCAAGCTCTTTCATAGTTACTGTATGTAGTGTGTCACAGGCGCCCCTCTAAGCACTGTCCATGGATAACTCAATTCTCGAATCACATCTGTGAGGGTTTATGAGAAAATGGGAGCGCAGGTTGGCTCAGTAGCTTGTCAGAGGTCACAGGGCTGACAGGCAGCAGAGATGGAACTTGAACCCTGTGGTCTGACTCTGTGGTCTATGAATGTAACCTCATGCTTCACTGCCTGTTTCCTGAAAAGGGACCAAATGGGGTTTTGATCTCCTGCTTCTCAGGAGGTCCGGTGCCCATTTGCCTACTGCCTCCCTCCAGAAACCTGGTGGTTTAGTGGTTGACAACTGACAACCACAGACTGCCTCTGGGCTGCAGACATGTTGCAAATGGCCCACATAATATTTTCTTAAAATATAATTTTAATTTTTATCAAAGAAGTATATTTAGTTCAAAATATCAAATCATACTTAAAACAATCTGTAAAAAATAGCAGTTTCCCCTACTCTTCTCTCTGATTCTGATCTCCAGCAACTGTACTGGATTTCTTTTTACCTCTTTTCCTTTTTTTTTTTTTTTTTTTTTTTTTTTTTTTTTTTTTGAGACAGGGTCTCCCTCTTTGGCCCAGGCTGGAGGGAGTGCAATGGTGTGTTTATGGCTTACTGCAACCTCGATCTCCCAGGCTCAAGGGACACTCCCACCTCAGCTTCCCAAGTAGCTGGGACTACAGGCACATGCCACCATGCCCAGCTAATTTGTAAAGACTGAGTCTTACTATGTTGCTCTGGCTGGTCTCAAACTCATGAGCTCAGGCGATCCTCCTGTCTTGGCCTCCCAAAGTGCTGGGATTACAGGCATGAGCCACCGCACCCGGACCTATTACTTCTTGTTTACCTCCATATGTCTCAGAAATAAATACTGCTATTTCTTGATCTATCATTTTACGTATATCTATTCACTTCCAACCATGAAGATAAAGGTTTGGCTCTGCCACAACCCACTTGCATGAATCAATTGTTTCTTCACTTATTGCCACCATCTGAAACCTGCTTGCATGGACTTTTAAGGCCAGTGAAAAGCCTGGGCATTTGAAGGTGTGGCAGGGTGGAAAACTCACATACCTTGGTTAAATGTTCTGGATCAAGTTCACTCCATATCTGCAGGACAGCATCATCCTGTTCCTGTGGTGGGATGCCTTTGGGTTTTAGGTCCGTCCTCTGCTTGATCATGGAGTCCTGGGGCCTCTGCTTCGATTGAGGACTGTCGCTTTGGCTCTTCACATCTCCCCTTTCCACCCTCACATCTCCTAGTCACTAGGGCTAAAAGTAAAGGGAAGCTGGGGATACTGGAGCCATGTCAGTAACTCACAGTGGAAAACTCTTATGAAACTTCATCCGGGGCTTTCAGCAGTCTTCTCCCTGCCCCCTTCCCAGTTTTCCTTCCTTCAAAGGGTCTTACTGCATTTATCTCCCATTTTGTTTTCAGTTTTGCTAAGTTCCTATTCTCTGCTGGGGATGATTCATGGACGCCTCCTTCCACTCAGCCTAACTCCTCTGGATGGACCAGTACCCCCGGGACAACAAAGAGTGCAGGGAAAGTGTCCAGGCAGCTGCCACAATAACATTAAGCAAGCCACTAATGGCCACCAGCGCAAAGGGCTGTACTGTCAGTCTAGTGGACTCTTTCTGCTAACAAAATCAGGCTGCATTTTGTATTTGATTCAGCTCTGCAAGACACTTTCCTTGGGCAATATTCCAACAGTTGTTGGGGAGTCTGTGTAGTTAAAAAAATTCTCACTTTCCTCAGAGACAATGTAGACAAGATGAGGCTTTCATAGAGCATCAGACAATATAAAAAGTACAACACTGACCTTTGTTTTTTCTTCAGACTTTCATGTCCGTTTGCAGTCATTTGATGCAAGCATCACAAATGTTGTAATTAAGCAGCTATAGTTCCTAGAAAGATTTAAGGCTTTATGCTTCTTGCAACCCTACCTGACTTTCTAACAGGATTGCTTGGCTAGTACCTGGTTGATATGAGTGAACCTGGGAGAGAGAACTCCACATTTTCGTGCAGCAGTGACACCAGATAGAAGAGACAGGCAACTCGGGCTCACCAGCACCTCGCTTATTCCCACTACATCACATGGCCAGCAGGAGAGCCCATGTAACTGCAGGGTTCTAGAAGTTCTAGAGCTTTCAGGCTCCACACACTCTTCCCTACTGTAACACAGCTCACCCTTCTGATCTGAGACTTGGTCCACAGTGTAGCAGCCTTTCCCTAAACTCTTCTGTGAATCTTCCCCCATATCACATACTTCCCTGCCTCTAATAATCATATCCTCCACCTCCTTGTGATTTTCCCTATTAGAAAATCATTAATCCAGCCTGGTCAACGTGGCAAAAACCCGATTCTACAAAAAATGCAAAAAATTAGCCGGGCGTGATGGTGCATGCGCCTGTAATCCCAGCTACTTGGGAGGCTGAGGTAGGAGAATCACTTGAGGCCTGGAGATCGAGGCTGCAGTGAGCTGTGATTGTGCCACTGCACTCTGGCCTGGGCAGCAGAGTGAGACCCTGTCTCAAAGAAAGGAAAAAATAAATAAAATCCCTAGTATAGGGATGGGCAGCCATTTCCAAGGTACCAGGAGTAGTACCCATACAGGATCACCTCCTCACTTGTAGGAACTCCACTTGACTTCTCCTGGTGTGTTTGGTTACAAGAATATAATACAACCATTCTGCAGTGCCTGGTCTTCAGCTATTTTTGCCATTGCCTCCCTGCTCATCACCCATGCCACATGTTTTCTTTCTATGCACTGATCAATGTCCCTTCAACAGAACGATTCACTCCAAGTCAATGAGTTAGCTCTGTATGTATGAGATCGTTCTGTGCTGCTTCTCTTTTCTCCCATACTAGAAAGACCCCCAAGTTCTTTCCATCTCTGCTAAAGTCTGAAAGTGGAGGTAATGACATCTCAAAGAGTTTTCTAAGGTGTTGTCTACTCCTTTGGGCTTCTGTCCATATTGGGAGGATATTAGCAAGCACTCTACGTAATTTGTTGATTTAACTTCTGTCTCCTGTGCTGCTGTTTGTGAGGCACATTGTTACGAAAATCTTCCATTTCCCCCACTGGCCTCGTCTGTTGGAATGTATGGCATGGGGCTGTGCAGTTGACAAATTTTTGAGATGTCTGCACAGTCACATACACACATACACAATTTCTGTCTATTTTTGTTAGGTTTTATGGGAGAGTGGGTTTGTAATGCAGCCCTACTCTAATGCCTTTCACCTGAAATCTCTACTCATTTTTAGGTGTTTCAAGTTTTGTAGTCAAAGTTATCACTTTTTCTTCATTGATTTTTTTTTTTTTTTAATTTTAAGAGATAGGGTCTTGCTATGTTGCCCAGGCTGATCTTGAACTCCTGGCCTCAAGTAATCCTCCCGCCTTGGCTTCCCAAAAGTGCTGGAATTACAGGTGTGAGCCACTGTACTTGGCCCTTCATTGATTCTTCTACTGTTTTTATGTTTACATAGCTATTCCCAAATCCAAGGTCAGATAAATATTCATCACTTATTACTTGAATTTTTTTAAAGGGTCTTGCTCTGTTACCCAGGCTGGAGTCCAGTGGTGTGATCATAGCTCACTGCAGCCTCAGACTCCTGGGTTTAAGCAATCCTCCTGCCTCACCCCAGAGAAGCTGGGATTACAGGTGTGCCGCCATGCCCAGCTTTTTTTTTTTTTTTTTGTATGGTTGCATATGAAACAACTAAAAACAATTGTCTGGAATTTATTTAAATCGTCTCAAGTAAAGGTTTAATTTAAATAAGCTAACATACAAATGACCTTCATCCACATCACACACACCCCACCCTAACCCTAAGTGTATTGCAAACACACATATGTACGTACATATGAAGATATATGTATATGTGCATGTATATTCACATAACATATGCATATACAGATAAAAGGCTTTCTCCCCCCTCTATTCACTGCTAATAATCAATTTAAAAATGAGAATATTTTAAAATCCATGCACAGATCCAGGACTAGAGGACTTGAGTGCTTATAATTATTGTCTAATTATTGAAAAACAAATAATTAGTTCTTATTTTCCTAATAGTTCCATTAGAAGCCCATCTAAATTTTAGTCAGGCAAACTTAAGTTTAATTGGCTTTTATTATTTCCAGCATTTTAATTTTAGATCAAACTTATCATAAAGTCAATTTGTTTGCCCTATCTCCTTTTCTAGAAGGGACATCTTGTGTAAGCAACATATTTTGTATGGATTTTATACAGACTTTCCCATTACTTTCTTGTGGAACACTTGTAAGTTTCTAATCTATTCTCTTAGCTTTAAAGACAGAGGTGGAGTCCAACATTTTTACCGTAGACTATCTCTGTTACACAACTTTGGAGGAGATTATAGACTGATTCACGTAGTATGTGAGGTTACAAATTGAGTGAGACATAATACCCACTTGCACAAACATGTAAAATTTAAGACGGTTATCTGAATAAAGAAAATGGCAGAAAATATTGACTGCCTTGAAATAAAGAAAAGGGCTACAGAATCTTAAGGAAGACCTTATAAAGATGATTTTCCTCATTATGCAGAAAGTAATCCTTAGTTTATCCTTCCTGGGCCATTTCAGTAACTGCCTTGTTGGTCTCCTACAACCTCTTTTCTGTTCAATCCCACGCAGCAGACAGGGTGATCTTTTAAAGGTCACAAGAGAACATCTTGTGTTTTTAAAAGATCACCCTCTGTATGGATTGAACAGAAAAGAATTTGATCAAGATGTTCCCTTCCTAAAGACCTCACATGAGTACCCTGTGCACTTAGCATACAAAATGTAAAATCCTAAAAGTGAATTACAAATCCTGGCATAATCTGGCCTCTGCTTATCTCTTAAGTTTCATCAGACACTGCCCTCTTCCTTCTTGAAACATTATGATCCAGCTATACTGCCCTTCATTTAGTCCTTCGATTGGGAGAAGTTCCAACCTGCCTCAGGGACCTTGCACGTGCTGTTCCTGTAATGACATTCCTTCCTCTTTTCCTTGAGAAATTCCTCCTCCTTCTGCAAGTCTCAATTTGTGTTTGAATACTTTCACAGTAACCCCATCCTAAGCAGCCCCATCTCAATCTAAATTAGATCCTCCATCAGTCTGAGTTCTTCGTGATGAATAATCTAAGATAGGATTACACATGCAATACTTGTATTAGGGGAACCACTTGTGAGAAAAAAATACAGAGGGAGCTGGCAAAGTGGGGGAGCTGTCAGACAACAATGTGAGTCTGACTTGGAGTGAAGGAGAGAGGGAGGAAATGTTGAGCAGAAGCTTCCAGGACTGCTGTGCAGTCTAAAGAAGATGCAGCAGGGCCATGGGGTGGGGGTGAGGGTCTCTGAGTCAGAGCCAGCCATCAGAGGAGTCCCTGTTCCCCAAGAATGTGCCGCTTTGGTAGTCCTACCACACATGATTGCTGGTTGGAAGCAGCCCATGGCGAAGTGTGGTCTCCGCACAAATGTGGTGACAAATTTCAGTGACAGGCAACAGGAGCTTTGGCCCATGATGCTTTCTGTGGTTGGAAGTGTTGTGAGGTGCTCCTGGCTACCACATGGTCCCCATGATATTTTCTCTTGTAGCACCCTGTACTTTTCTTCATTAACACTTGTCACATCTGCAATTGTATATTCTTCTGTCAGAGCTTCACCAGGGCAGAGACTGGGTCTGTCTTTTTCATCGCTGTATCCCAGTACTCAAAGCAGTACCAGCTCACAGTAGTTGCTCAGTTAAGACCTGTCAAATGAATATGATCTTAACTTTCATGGTTTTTAAGTAGCAGTGTTTCCGTTATTTAACAAGACATAACTTCCATGATAAGATTTTTTATTACATCTTTATACTTGGACTTATATACCTAGGGATTAGGACCGATTATAAAAAAATAGTTCTAAAAATGTAATTTTTTGTTAGCTTTTAGAGAACGCTGTGGTAATAAGCTGACTTGAACTAATCAATTCGTAGATGAAATGCTCCTTAACAGGAGAGACTGTGTCTGGCTTGGTCAACACTGCCCCCTGCACCTAGCTCAGAGCCTGTAGTACAGCAGGAGCTCAATAAAGGTTTGTTCAATGAACTGAGTGGGAAATTTAGGGCAGGGGTGTGAATGGAGGAAGCTGTTTATAATTTTGGTTTTGTCCTCATGGAAGAGTGCTTATATGTTTGCAAAGCACTAAAGATTTTCTTTAAATATATATTTTTATTATACTTTAAGTTCTAGGGTACATGGCCCCAGTGTGTGATGTTCCCCTTCCTGGCAAAGCACTAATGATTAACCAACAGTATGCAGTTGGTTCTTCATATCCAAGGTTCCAAAACTGTGGGTCTAACCAGCTGTATTTCAAAGATACTCAGAAAAAAAAACAATAACAATAATAACAGTAAAAAATAATACAAATGAAAACAATATAACAACTATTTTCCTAGCATTTACATTGTATTAGGTATTATAAGTAATCTAGAGGTGATCTAAAGTATATAGTAGGATGTGCATGGGTTATATACCTAAAATACCAGGCCATTTTATATAAGACACTTGAGCATCTGTGGGCCTGGAACCAATCCCCTGTGGATATGTGTCCTCCAGCAATTTGTCCTTGAATTATTTCGGTGTTAACAAAAATAACTGTGTAATCCCAGGGAAATGGTATAACCTCTCTGGACTTCAGTTTTCCTATTTGTAAGATGAGAAGTTTGGAGTGGATGATCATGAAGATTTCTTTGCAGCACTTGTGTGCTACAGGTCTATTCATAAACACAAAAACGAGTACCTCAGGCCATTGCCAAGCCTTACAAATACAAGTATGTTTATACATATACATATACATATATATATATACATATATATATATAAACATCTATATATATATAAACATCTATATCTGAGTTGTTTTGGAATTGAAGTTGCATGAAATATAACTTGCTTTTTTTTTTAACTTTAATTTCTAAATAGGCCTTCTGTTCATATACTGATTGGGACCACAAAGTAGAAATCTATTATTCTTTGTTTCTTTTTTTTTTTAGATGGAATCTCGCTCTGTCACCCAGGCTGGAGTGCAGTGGTGCGATTTCTGCTCACTGCAACCTCCGCCTCCCTGGTTCAAGTGATTCTCGTGTCTCAGCCTCCTGAGTAGCTGGGATTACAGGCACCCGCCACCATGCCCCGCTAATTTTTTTTTATTTTTAGTAGAGATGGGTTTCACCACATTGCCCAGGCTGGTCTCAAACTCCTGGCCTCAAGTGATCCACCCACCTCGGCCTCCCAAAGTGCTGGGATTACAGACTTAAGCCACTGCGCCCAGCCAACATCTATTATTCTTACAAGGAATGAAAGGGGATTTTTTTTTTTTTTCCATACAGGTTAAGAGAGAAAGGTGTACAATAAAAACCTCTTTCCTTGGAGAGGGGAACTGCATAAAGATGACTGTGACCATGCTTTTATGTATGAAGCAGAGGAAAGGAAATCAAGAATGTTGGATGCTATGGAGAGAAAACACCCAAAATTATTAGTTCCCCACTACCACCCGTCCCAGCTTGTTTCTTCAGTCCAGTACTTTTATATCCACTGAAAGTTTGTTTTTTTTTTTAAGGGGGGTGGGGTCTCACTGTGTCACTCAGGCTGGAGTGTGGTGGCACATCACGGCTCACTGCAACCTCAATCTCCAGGCCTCAAGTGATCCTTCCACCTCAGCCTCCCAAGTAGCTGGGACTACAAGCATTCACCACCATGTGTGGCTAATTTTTTAAATTATTATTTGTAAAGATGGGTTTTTGCCATGTTGTCTGCTTGGTCTTGAATTCCTGGGCTCAAACGATCCTCCCACCTCAGCCTCTCAAAATGTTAGAATTACAAGTGTGAGCCACTGGCCCAGCCTTCTTTTCCATTTATATTCAGTTGCATAAGCTATATATATATTTAAAACCACTAAATAAAGACAAATCACGTACCATCCCACCTCCAAAAGTTACTTGTTTTGTTTTCTTTTGGTTCATAACCTTATTTGTTTTGACTCACATACTTATTGGTTTAACACAGTTGCTACCATAATCACCAATCATCAGGTGCGTAATAGAATGCCCCACCATTTGGATTTGTCTGATGTTTTCTCTTCAAGATGTGCCTCTCTCAGGGTATAACTTGGTTAAGGTAGTAGCTGCCAGGTTTCTGCACTGAAAAATCACTGTTTTTCTCTTTCCAAATAATTGAATCACTTTGGATTGTTTATATTTTTCCAGAAATGTTCCCATTTTGTCTGTTTTCAAATATTAGCATAAAGGGATTCACAAAATTGTCTTTTTTCAGAAGAGAATTGTCACATCTAAAATTGTCTTCCTTTTCTAATATTTGATTATCTTTGCCAGTTTGTTAGTTTTCTTTGCCATTTCAAAGAACCAATTTTCATCTTAAATTGTCCTTTCTGTCAAGTCTTTACTTCGTTAATTTGTTTTATCTTTATTACATCCATCTTTCTAAGTTCTTCAGGTTAATTCTTTTATTTTTTTCTAACACGTTATATGCTTAGCTCTTTAACTTTTTAGCCTTTATTCCCATCTAACATAAGCAGTTAAAGTATGAAATTTGCCTCTAAGTGCTGATTTATCTATATCCCACAACATATAGTATTTTATCATGGAGTTCTAATTAAAAAAAAGCTTCCTTTAAGAGCTGTTCTTTGACCTGTGAATATTTAGAAAACTATGTTATAATTTCAAAACATATAGTCTTTAAATTTCATCTTCTTTGCTGTTGGTTTAAAATTTAACTATGTTGTGGTCAGAGAATTTGGTTTGTATTATAAGAGTTCTTTGAAATGGGTAGAGTCTTGCTTAATGGCCTGATATTAGGTCAGTTTTCTTATGTATCATGGGTACTTAAAAAATAATACTGGCTTTAAAAAAAAAATCCAGTTTGAAAGTATTTATCTTTTAAAGGTAGAGTTAACCCATTTTCATATATTATAATTGCTGATATATAGAGTCTTATTTTTTCTATGCCATATCATTATTTTTATTTTTGTTTATTTTTGTTGCATTGATCAATATATCTTTTTTTTTGAGATGGAGTTTTGCTCTTGTTGCCCAGGCTGGAGTGCAATGGCGCGATCTCGGCTCACCACAACCTCCGCCTCCCAGGTTCAAGCGATTCTCCTGCCTCAGCTTCCTGCGTAGCTGGGATTACAGGCACTGGACACCAGGCCCAGCTAATTTTTGTATTTTTAGTAGAGACAGGGTTTCACCATGTTGGTCAGGCTGGTCTCGAACTCCTGACCTCAGGTGATCTGCCCGCCTTGGCTTCCCAAAGTGCTGGAATTACAGGCGTGAGCCACTGTGCCTGGCTAATATATCTTTTTTCATTATTTTTCTCTGGTTATTTTCTAGAGCAGTGCTTCTCAAATTTTTGTTCTCAGAATTCCTTTAATACTCTTAAATTATTGAAGTCCCAGAAGAGTTTGTATTTATGTGGGTTATAGCTATTGATATATATCATATGAAAAATTAAAGACAGTAAATTTTAAAAAATACTTATTTATGGCTCAATTAAAATAATAATTGTAAACCATGTGATAGTTATAAAGCATATTAACATATTGTTTTATTTTATTATTATGCTTTTTAACCTTTTTTTTTTCTTTTTGAGATGATATCTTGATATATTGCCCAGGCTGGTCTTGAATTCCTGGACTCAAGCCATCTTCATGCCTCAGCCTCCCAAGTAGCTGGGATTCCAGGTGTGTACCACCACACCCAGCTTGAAATAACATTTTTGAAATGAAACATAACTGGTTGGGTGTGGTGGCTCATGCCTGTAATCCCAGCAGTTTGGGAGGCCGAGGTGGGTGGATCACTTGAGGTCAGGAGTTTGAGACCAGCCTGGCCAACATGGTAAAACCCCATCTCTACAAAAATTACCAAAAATTAGCTGGGTGTGGTGGCACATGTCTGTAATCCCAGCTACTCGGGAGGCTGAGGCAGAATGGCTTGAACCCAGGAGGTGGAGGTTACAGTGAGCTGAGATCATGCCCCTGCACTCCAGCTGGGCAAGAGAGCAAGACTCTGTTTCAGAAAAGTAAAACCTAAACTAAAATTTTCAAAACATACGAATTTAATGAGAAGAGTAGTGTTATTTTACATTTTTGCAACTTTCTTTAATGCCTGGCTTAGCAGATGACTGCTGGATTCTCACATCTGCCTCTTCATTCAATCTATTACAAAATGTTATTTTGGTTAGAGAATCCTGCTTCACACTGATAGTTGGAAAAGGAAAATATATTTTCATATAACTAGATATTCTTTGATACCTCACCAAAATTCAAAACGGGTAGTTTTTAAAGGTTAATTGCAATGTGGAAACTGAAATCATACACTGAACTTTCTCTGTTACATTAAAATCTGTAGGCTTGTCTTGCACTTTGAATAGAACTTATACTTGTGTGTTATTCTATAACATCATGCATTGGCATTTGGAATTATTGGTTGACTGAGTTATTTGGATTTTCCAAATGTTAATGTGCTTCATGATACATTAGCAAAAAATTATATCCATTAACCTCATCAGAAAATAAAGTACTAGAAAGTTATCAGTAGTGGTAGATGCAAGTTTCCAAAAATTTTCTTTTTTTCCTTTTTGTTTTTGCTTGAAAGCTCAAATTTTACCATTGGCAACAAATACTGTCTGTTGTTTTCTGTGAAGTGATAGACTCTCGCTTGGTTTATTTTTGAGAAGACGTCAGCCAAACACTCAAGTTTGAACACGTAGTTTGTCAATATGTCATTCTTTCAGGTAAAAATGGAATCCCTTAAAAAAAGCAGCTAGTTTCAACTCCTACTCAAAGTACTGCACGAGTGCTTTTCCTTGAGGCAATTGCTGTATTTCGGTATGCAGTCAAAGTGCTTTACACGTACTTCCTGCTTTGTCACGCAGAATATTAAAAAGGTTGGTACCCAAAGTGTGAGGTTAATAAAATTAATATTCTACACTGCTTCATGAAGGACATTCTCAAATGAAACTAGCACGTATTTGCTTGTTTGTTTGCTTGTTTTGTTTTTATTGTATGTGATGATAAAAATATAATACCTCAAGTATAGTTTAATGCCGCTGTCTTCATTCATGTCAGAAGCTTGAACTTTTGCCCAACATTAGTTTTATACCATTACTACAAATGTCAACAGAGGGAATAAGGCACATATATCTCAGTATTATTAGGGAAATAGTTTTAAACTCATAAACCCTTGAAAGTATCTAAGTGATTTCTCTAGGTGTCTGCACACCATACTATGGAAATTGTTGCTCTTTAATTTCTATATCCTATCTTTATCCTAGTAATTGTTACCCTTGAACTTTTAATAAGCATAAACTTTTCTATCAATATCAGGAGTTAACCATTATGTATTACTCTCCTTACGTACAAAGAAAAATCAACATGCTTTTTATTTTACCTCATTATTACATAAAAATTTTTTTTGTAGAGACAGAGTCTTGCTATGTTGCCCAGGCTGGTCTCAAACTCCTGGCCTCAAGCAATCCTCCCACCTTGGCCTCCTAAAGCACTGGAATTATAGCTATGAGCCACAGTGCTGGGCCCACTGCACCTTTTAAACAACTCTTCTCCTGTCACCTCTCAGGTGTTTTATTTTAGTTTGGTATTATATTTAAGAATTCTTTCTTAGTGGCATACATTTCATTTCTGTGATCAGAAATCAGCTACAATTAATATTTTACTGACTTATTTGATATTCTCTGATGGCTGTATCAATTTATTTCTTTATCCATGCATATCTTTCTTTACTTTGGCTGAAGGGATAAAGTTTTCAAAAGGGACATATGAGTGGAATCGTTTTTTAATCTTTTCACGACTAAACAGGTATTTTATTTTGCCATCACACTTTATTGATCTTTTGCTCTGTTTAGACTTTCATGTTCAAATCCCTTTCCTCTTGTCTAGCAGCATTTAGTGATATGGATGAGAAGTTTATTGGCTGGCAGTTTCTAGTTCTGTTCTGTTGAATGTTACTTAAGTTTTTTCCCAGTATTTGTAGCATTTTTAAATTTAATCTTCAACCCAAAAATGTCACCAGGATATGAATAGAAGTGCCGCTTTTTCGTTATTCTTTCCAGCACTTTGGTGCCTTGCCAATACTCAAGTTTTTTTCAGCTGTGAGACATTATTATTCTACTCTATTCTAGTCTTCTTTTGTGCATTTGTTTCCTCCCTTTCATCCTCTTCACTGCTTTCTTCTGTAACTCTTGTCAAATTGAACTTTACACCTGTAATCATCCTGCATGCCTTTTAACTTTGTCTTATGATTTTTTGTTTGTTTAAAAACTGGACAATGCTTGATTGCTCAGTTTATTAATTCATTTTGTGCTGTCTTTCCTATTCAGTCCTCATACAAACTTTTATTTTTATTCTAAAAATCATGTAACTTGTTTTGTGGTTCTTGGTTTCTAGTAGCCTGTGCTTGTGTTGTAGGTGCAGTAGCTTCTTTTTACCCCCGTCTCTTTTCAGATTTTTTTTTTTTAACTAACAAGCAAAAAATCAAAAACAAAAACACAACAGCTTTAAGTTGGAACATCAATAAGTCAAATTGCTGCTGGAGTTCCCACATGTAGCTGGGGTACATGTGCCCTCATTGCAAGGCAGGAGGTAGGTACGTGACTGTGCATTTAGGTATATTTGTGACCGAGAAGAATCACAGAAATGGAAACCACTGGAGAACAGAAAGCAGCATGAACTTTTCAGCAGGCAATCCCATAGCGCGCGGCTCTTTTCCTATTCTTTGCCTCTGTATCCTCTGTGTTCCTTCTGGTTCCAGCTGAACCAGTGATAATCCCAAATCAGTCCTGCCTCCTTTTCAGTTTCTCATCATCTTCAGACTTTCTGGAGATTGAAGAGCCATTCAAACCAAATCTTTGAGCTCTTTCCTTTAGCTTATCCAGGTTTCTTGATAGGTTTGTTGTTAGATGACAGACCTTTTGTTGAAACTGAAGAAGTCCCAAACCTAGCTGCCCGGGCAGTTTTCTTACTTTACAAGCTCACAGGTACATGGACTTGTTCAGCCCTCTTCTGCATTCTCTCTCCCTGTGGTATTTCAGATGTAATTTTTACCACTTTCTTCTCTGCTTCCACGTCAACAGTTTTTTCAGGGAGTTCTTCCTCTTTGACAGGGATTTCTATGGGGCTTTGTTTCTTCTTCCTCTGTTTCATCTCCCAGTACATCTTCATTTGCCTCTTCAGCATGCCCTGAAAAATATGCCTGGAGCCAGCACTTTGGGAGGCCAAGGTGGGCGGATCATGAGGTCAGGAGTTGGAGACCAGCCTGGCCAACATAGTGAAACCCCATCTCTACTAAAAATGCAAAAATTAGCCTGGCATGGTGGCATGTGCTTGTAGTCCCAGCTACTCGGGAGACTGAGGCAGGATAATCGCTTGAACCCGGGAGGCGGAGGTTGTGGTGAGCCAAGATTGAACCATTGCACTCCAGCCTGGGCAACAGAGTAAGACTCCCTCTCAAAAAAAAAAAAAAAAAAAATGCCTGGAGCCTTTTGATGGCATCTTGTTTCATTTCCTTGGTCTCCAAACCACAAGGAAGACATTCTTGCTTTAGTTCAGCAATCTTCCACTTATGGTGCACCACCGTCTCGGTCGCCATCTTGTTACCCCTCACTCCAGTAGGCCCCCACCCACTGCCTCTCAAGTATCTTCCTTTTAACATTATTTTCTGTATCTAGCATTAATTATTTTCCTCATAAATAACCTTTTTTGCTCATCTTGGGGCTTCTCTTTTACTCATGTAAGGTTTCCTTAAATTTCCTTAAATTCTCAGTTCTCATATTAAAAGTGAAGAGTTAGACTGAAGACCTTTCAGCCCTGGCAGGGGGCCGCTCTCTTGATGGAAGCTCTGGCTACAGGCTCTGAGGATGCCTGGAGGGTCCTTTGTATATATACAAGTGAGGCCCAGCAGGGTAAGCTGGGGGTTAGACACATGAAAGGACTTTCATGTTGCTTTAAGCTCATGTTTTTTGTCTGTTGCCTTTGTGGCAGTTTGAAGTTACTGTAGGTGTTTTACCATGTTATTTCTCTCTCTGGCCCTAGGAACCCCAAAGGCGGACTCCTCTGTATTTAAGAAGCCAGCTAATGTTGTAATTAGTTCCATTGGGCACACTGTACAGGAACTGGCTTGGCCATAGGCACTGAAGACTTGAGTTTTCCAAGCTCAGAGAGAAAAACAGTCCTCAAGCACACATTAACCCTTCCTGCACCAAAGGTGGGGTGCAGCCTTCTCAACTCTGGCTTCTCCTTTATTCCAGTCTCTTCTGCTTTCTATCTCCTAGAATTGCATTAACATTTCTTTTCCATATTGGCTGTAAACATTAGAGGTAAACCCATGAAATGGTGTTTAAATGGAAATCGGTCCGCAGGCTTGTAAAGTGCTTTTGTGCTTTCTCTCTTACTGCTAGAGATTCAACTGCTGTAATTTCCTCAGAAAAACTGACTCTCTTTTTAATTTTCAAAGCTAATTTGGTTATAACACAATTCTTTCCTTTAAAAATCATATTTTTGTTTGCTCTTAAATATAATAGTTCCCTTATTTCCCAATTCTTTAATCTATATTTCTGTTACATGAATCATTTGCTATCATTTTTCTGTAGGACATTTAAAAATAGATGACCTCTAGTTGTATTATACTAAAGATAAATTAGGACTTGCTACCCATCACCCCATTCAATTCATTCAATAAATATGTGTTGCCTGCCTTCCTGCCTGATATGTACTCTCTAGAATGTTCCAGGACCTTGGAATTCTACAAATAATGTAAACTTGTTGTCTTTCTTCAGGGAGCTTACAAACTCCGCTTTTGCATAATTTCTCTATTACTCTGAATTTGGATATCATCCTCTGTTATATTGGTCTTTTGTATCCTGTCTGTTTATGAGTTTTCCCTTTTCAACTAACTTTTTTCTAATTGTGAAAATAGAGCATGGTCAAGAGTAGGAAATAGAGAAGGATGCATAAGAACTCAGGCTCCGAGGTTGTGCGTGGTGGCTCACACCTGTAATCCCAGCACTTCGGGATGCTGAAGCAGGTGGATCACTTGAGCTCAGAAGTCCAAGACCAGCCTTGGCAATGTAGGGAGACCTTGTCTCTACAAAAATAAAAAAATTAGTCAGGCATGATGGACCACTCTGGAGGCTGAGGTGGGAGGATCACTTGAGCCTGGGAGGTTCAGGTTGCAGTGAGCCATGATTGTGCCACTGCACTCCTCTAGCCTTCTAGCCTGGAGGACAGAGCAAGACCTTATCTCAAAAAAAAAAAAAAAAAAAAAAGAGAGAACTCAGGCACTTGGATGCAATGCTGATCTAATGCTGACTGCTACCTGAACCTGGGCAAGTTACTTAACACTCTATTCTCAATTTACTCATCTGTATGAAGGGCATGATATCCATATCTGACTCTAAGTTTATTATTAACATAAGGAATACATGAGTTAACCCATGTGAGGGGCTTAGAACATTAGCTGGCATATAGTGGATGCTCAATAAGTAGTATGATGGTATTGTTGAAGATTACTTGAAAAGTCAAAAAGTAGAAAGGAGAAAATAAAAATTCACCTATAATCATTGTTAACATTTTAGATTTTGATTTACACACACACCACACACACACACTAACCAATTTTAGTCATTTCATAAGTTGCCATCTCTACAAATTCTCTCCATTTTTAAATTCTTTTCTTGTCCTCTTCCTTTCACTTTCTATTGTAATATCCTTCTCATTGTTTCTAGAGCTCAGTGGGTTACCTTTCCTGTAGCTCTTTAGTTTTATTTCTAATCCTTTTACTTAATAGGTGAAGTAAGAGCATGCTTAGGGCACTACAAAGCTGGGGCTCCCGAGAGGGGGTGGGGGAGAGAGAGAGAGAGAGACCATGCTTCAAGTAGTGGATCAGTATATTTTGCAATCAGTATCTAAAATGAAACCATCTTAATTTCAATGGACATAAATTTTGTTTTACAGTTTATTGTTTTTAAAAACTATGCACTTTATGTGGTGGAGGGCATTATAATATTTTCACTGAATTAATTGAATCTTCTCTTTCCCGAGCATAGCCATCTTTAACGTGAAGCTATCAATATCGTCCTGGGCTTATGGATTCATTTCACTTCTAACATGGAAAGTATCTGTTATCTCTTGTGATTTGCCTCTAGCAAGCACTAAAAGGAGGGATATTGCTGAAAGCAACTAGCAGTCAAACAATCATTTGTGGCATTTAAATTGTGACATTAACCCTGGGTAGGAAAATTGGTTCATTAATTTCCATTTGAAAGTCTTATTCTGTTAATGGGAAAAAGGCCAATATTCCAAAAGAAAAAAGTAGTTATCACATTTTAAACCTTTGCTCTTTCATTTTTGGTCTGAATATGGTCATTTTTTTGCTAGGGAGATGAAGTGGTTACTTAAGTCAGTAATCAGCCGTAGTGAATCAGCTACAAGAAAATGAGACCAATCTCAAGTGCTCAAGACTCAGAATATAAACTATTTAGAGAGTAGAATTCAGCTGGCCGCAGTGGCTCATGCCTGTTATCCCAGCACTTTAGGAGGCGGGATCCGCACAAGGTGGGCGGATCACGAGGTCAGGAGTTCAAGACTAGCCTGACCAACATGGTGAAACCCTGTCTCTACTAAAAATACAAAAATTAGCTGGGCGTGGTGGCATGCACCTGCAATCCCAGCTACTCGGCGGGGGGCTGAGGCAGGAGAATTGCTTGAACCTGGGAGGTGAAGGTTGCAGTGAGCCGAGGTCATGCCACTGCACTCCAGCCTGGGGGACAGAGCGAGACTCCATCTCAAAAAAAAAAAAAAAAAAAAAAAAAAAGAGAGAGTAGAATTCATGTGCTCTCAAGATAAAGGCTATGCTTGTGTGTGTGTGAGAGAGAGAGATAGAGAGAAAGAGAAAGAGGTGGGGGAAAGGACAGTTGAGACAGAGTACATAGCATGAAATCCTGGAAATTATATAAATGTTTCATTACTTCTTCTTAAGGAAAGGGTAGTGGGTAGAAATTTCTTTTTGCCCCTAAGTCAAGTCAGTGTTGGGAATGATGGACAACAGGTAGACGAAAGGAATTCTTAATATCAGGCCTTTGCTGATTGAAGTTTAGCCTTCCCCTCCAGTTGCCTCAGGTCCAAATGTAAATATCCTTGGTTTCCTAGGTCACATTTAAGGAGAATAGAAGAATGAATCTCCACTTTTTTTTTTAAATTTGAAGGGGAGAGTTAAGAGGGAGGAGAAAGATAGTTCAAATTGGATTGATGCTTATTAAATTAAATTTATAATTATGCTTCCTAAAATCAAGGCAACTTACATTTGCATACAACTTTATAGCTCAAAACCAACTTTACAAATATGCTGTGAATTGATTTTATGAAAACCTGAAGAATGCAGCTCCTCCCATTCTCTTATTAATATTTTAAGCCACAACTTTTACTTCAATTCCTCAATGGCAATGGAGCTTTTATTCATTCGTTTAACAGATGTTAATTGACTACCAAGTATGTCGCAGGCACTGTTCAAGGTGCTTGTGATATATTCATGAACAAAACAACCCCAGCCCTGTGGAACTTAGGTTCTAGTGGAGGTAGACAGACAAGGAACATTGACCATAATAAAAAAGTAAGTTACATTGTGTTTAAGGAGGTGATGGCTGTTATGGAAAAAAGAAAGAGTCGAGAGCTGGGTAAGGGAGATAGAAAGTTTTAAAGGAATTGGAAATTCCAGCATGGGTGGAGGCAGGTTGCTGCATTAAATAGGGTAGTCAGGTTAAGTCTCATTAAGGTGAGATTTGGACAAAAGCTTAAAGGAGATGAGAGAGCTAGCCTTAGGTATTTGGGGGAAGAACATTCTGGGAAGATGAAACAGCTGAAGTCAAGGCCTTAAGGTGGGACCTGTGCAGCAAGATGAGAATGAGTGAGAAGCAGAGTATGGGGAGAATAGACTGTAGAAGTAAGGGACCCATGATCCTGGGGGACCTGGTAGGTCATTGTAACAACCATCACTTCTATTCTAAAGGAAAAGGGGAGTCATTACAGAATTGAGCACGAGAGGGCATGATGTGATTTCGTTTCAATGGGATTTCTCTAGATGCTGTTTTGTTGAGAATAGACTGGAAAGGAGGGAGGGGGTAATCATAAAAGCAGGGAAACCTATTAGGAAACTGTATTCATTTTCTATTCCTGTGTAACATACTATCTCAAAACTTAGCAGCTAAACTAGCATACATTCATGATCTCATGCACTTTCTGAGGAATCTGGGAGCAGCTTAGCTGTGAGGTTCCGGCTCAGGGTTTCATAAAGTGGCAGTCAAGTTGTCATCTGGGTTCATAATTGATTCAAGACTTGACTCAGACAGGAGAGTCTACTAGGCTCACTCACCTGGTTGTGGGCAGCCCTCAGTTCCTCACCGGCTGTTTGTCAAGGCTTCAGTTCCTTGCCAAAATATGCCATGATACGGTAGTTTGCTAGCGCAAGGGGATGGGGTGGAAGTAGGGGAGAGACTTACAAAGATGGAAGCTGCAGAGTTTTATTATGTAACTCTGTAGCAATATAATATCACTTCTGCTATGTGCTATTGGTCATATAGACCAACCCTGGTCCAGTGTGGGAGAGGACTCACGAGGGTGTGAATTCTAGGAGTCAAGGATCAATGAGGGCCATATGGGAGGCTGGCTACCACAGAGACAGTGCAATAATCCAAGTGCAAGATGATGGTGGCTTGGACCAGGGTGCTAGCAGTGGAGGTAGTGAGAAGTGGTCAGAGTCTGGATATATTTTGAAAGTAGAACCAATGGGATTTTCTAATGAAGTGGATGTAAGAAAATGAGGAATCAAGTATGACTTCAAGTATTGCAACTAGAAGGGTAGAGTTTTCACCAACAGAGACAGGAAAGGCTGAGGGCAGATAAGGATTTAAAGTGTTGTGTGGTGGTGATTGAAGAGCAGATGTTTGGCTTCCCTATATTGTTTATCTTGCTCTTCTCTAATCCTCATCACGGCCCAATTAGAGGGCACTACTCTGTGTCTAGTGCTCTGCCAGGTACATCACATGCATTTCTCTCATTTAATTTATCAGCTCTTTCACAAATGCAAAAGCTAAGATCCAGACAGGTTGAATCACTTGTTCTATGTGATAGGGCTGGTAAAGTTCTATATGATAGGGATTTGATTCAACGACCATCTCCTGTGGTCACATTCTGGATGTATTTTGTAGCTGTGTTACCCTGGACAACTTAGTTAACCTTTGTGTGTGTTAACATTTTCTACAAACAATCTGACACACTTTAGTTGTAACTGCCTAAGGCCAGTCTGGGTGTGTAGGTGTGTTAATTTACTCAGGGAGATGTGTGTGTGTGTGTGTGTGTGTGTGTGAATGCACTTGGGGATGAAGTAGAGTTTCATGCTTCTAGAAGAAAGCCAAAGACTAAGCTAGAGAAGAAGGTTTTCCAGATCCCAGGGTGAAGCCAGGCTGTTGTGAATCCAAGGCAGGACAAAGGCCAGTGACTGTGCATGGGAACTGCCGGGCTTTTTATTTGATGGAATGCCACTGTTTTGGTGTCATTCGTGGATCTGACACCTCAGTGACAGTTTTCCTCTTTCTCTTTCTTTTTTTTTTTCCTTTTTTTTTGAGACAGAGTTCACTCTGTTGCCCAGGCTGGAGTGCAGTGGCTTGATCTTGGCTCACTACAGCCTCCGCCTCCCAGGTTCAAGCAATTTTCCTGCCTCAGCCTCCCAAGTAGCTGGGATTACAGGCGCGCACCACCACACCTGGCTAATTTTTTGTATTTTTAGTAGAGACAGGGTTTCACCAAGTTGGCCAGGCTGGTCTCGAACTCCTGACCTCAAGTGATCCACCCGCCTTGGCCTCCGAAAGTGCTGGGATTACAGGCATGAGCCAGTGCACCTGGCCTTCAGTGACAGTTTTCTTCGCATAGTCAGTCATCTTTCCATGATACAAATTAAATGGTAGATTATGTAATAAATAACACATAGGCTGTGAAAGTTTTTAGCAAAGGGAGGCCCTGAAAGACTAAAATAGGGAAAATCCTGGAAAATTTTCTGGAGGATGGGATGTTGCAGCTGGACTTTGATAAGAGCACAATTTAGACAGAGAAGCAGGAAGGGAATTTCAGGCAGGGGAACAGTCTGAGGAAAGGTGTAGAAGTAAGAATGGGCATCTTTAGGAAGCTGCAGAGAAAATGGCTTAATTCCTTAAATTAAATAAGTACAAGGAAGTAAATTTTGAAAAGTAGGTTGGAACCAGATAATGGAAGACCTTAAATGTCAGACAGAGGATTTTGGACTTGATGTTATAGGCAGTAAAGAGTCATAGTATACTCTGAAAAAGTTATGTTCTATGAAGATTATTTCACTAGCCTTCAATATGGATCAAAGAGGGGAAAGTTGAAGGCATGAAGAGATAAGACTGGAGCTGTAATAATAAATATGGTGATTGACTTCATGTAAGGGATAAAGAGAAAGAATAATAGCTAGCATGTATGCAGCTTTTATAGTGTGTCAGTATATTTAATTCTGACAAAAATAGCAGGAAGTGAATATCATTATTCTGTCTACATTGGGATACTTCTCCATTTTATAGGTGAAGAAACTGATACACAGAAAGGTTAACTAAGTAATCCAGGGTAACACAGCTAATAAGTGGTGCAGCCAAGATTTGCACCCAGGCAGTCTGGCTTCAGAGTCTGGATATTAAAACAGTACATAAGGTTCAGCCTTGAGTGACTGGGGACAGATAATGATGAGGAGTGCCTGGTTGAGAACTGATGATTAGCTTAGTGTTGAAGACATTGAGTTTAAATTGACAGCAAGATTCTTTTTTTCTTTTTAACTTTCATTTTACATTCAGGGGTACATGTGCAGGTCTGTTATATAGGTAAACTCATGTCACAAGAGTTTGATGTACAGCTTATTTCATCACCCAGGTACTAAGCCTAGTACCCAATAGTCATTTTTTATGCTCCTCTTCCTCCCCTCCCCTCACCCCCCGCCCTCTGGTAGGCACCAGTGTCTGTTGTTTGTCTCTTTGTGTCCTTTTGTTCTCATCATTTGGCTCCCACTTATAAGTGAGAACATGCAGTATTTGGTTTTCTATTCCTGTGTTAGTTTAAGGATAATAACCTCTGGCTCCATCCATGTTCCTGCAAAGGACATGATCTTGTTCTTTTTTATGGCTGCATAGTATTCTATGATGTATATGTACCACATTTTCTTTATCCATTCTTCTATTGATGGGCATTTAGGTTGATTCCATGACAAAAGGATTCTATGTAGAAATACAGAAATGGCTCTCAGGTACTATATATCTGTTAGTCATTAAAGTAGAGCAATGAAAGCTGTAAGAACAATGATGTACAGAAATAAGAAAAATACCAAGGAATGGTCAGAGTTAAAGAAAGAAGAGGAGAACAGGTAGAACAGAAATTAGGAAAGAATGGTTGGCTAAAGAGAAGAACCACCTTAGCATAGTGTCTCACAAGTAAAGCAGGATTTTACAAAAGCAAAAAAATGGCCAAGAAAATTCAAGGAGTTAAGACCTGAAAACAGTCCATTGGACTTTGAGCTGGTTATTAGTAGAATTAGTTCTATGGAGCGTACTACTACTATCTAACTATTATCTATGGAAGATCTATAATGCACCAAGCACTTCAAATGTAAATATCTGAGTGATTCCTTTAGAATAATATTATAAAATATCATGATACAGAGGAAGAAATGGAAGCTCAAAGAGACACCTGCTCATCAAGGAGATGAGCAACTCATCTAAATTCACTCATTGATAGAGCTGAGATTTAAACTGAAGTTACCCAACTCCAAAAGCATCCTCCCCCTATATCAAGACAAAAATTCCATAAAACACAAACAAACCAATGTCCTTGTAGAAATGGATATGAGAAGTTGATTAAAAGTAATAATTTGTGTGCATACTTCACCATCCTAATTTTTTCCTTTGTTATTTTCTTTTTAAAAAAAATTTCTTTTCTGTCCTTTGTTTTGTTCTCTACAAACCCTTGTGTCTAGGGCTGATTTTCAACAGATCACGGTGAGGGAGCTGCCCTGTTACATAAGAAGCCCTGACCCAGAAGCAGATCATCCACTAATGGTTTAGAACGGGGTTTCCCATGAACATGCATTGTGTGACGGGCACTGTCCTAGTTTTTGTTTTGGATCCCAAGTGTCTTTATAAGTGGATTTGTGTCTGGATCTGTTGACCGTAACTGCACATATCTTTAGACGGGGAAAATGTTATGTGTTAAGCTTCCTCTGCTTCTCCCCAGCAAAGCATTCCTGCATTTGACTGCTATTATACTCAGGGGAGCATGGAGGGGGCTGTCCAGGCAGAATGATCTGGAGCCTTGGAGACTGGCTGGTCTTGGTCTCAGTGGCACAGCTGCATGGTCCCTTTCATCACTTCAGCTGATGACTCATCTCTCAGCCATCTCCCAGCATCCACACAGAAAAGTCATGGATTAAAGAAAACTAACAAGAAAAAAAAAAAATTTGTCTGTGTGACATGGCCTTAGCCTTGCTGTGATTGCTCTGGCGATCCCCAAAATTTTCCTCCAAAGCAGGACCTTGGGATCGAGTTTACAGTTGCTGTTTACCGTTCTGTGTTTGAGGCTACCCAGGACATAGCCCACCTAAAGCTTCACAAAGGATATTTAAGAAGCGGACCAGAGCAGAATTAGAATTGCCCTTCCAAAAGAGCAATGATAAAACAGCTTCAGAGTGTTCCTAACTGTGGTGAAAGTTGTTCTGTGAAACTTTCCTATCTTTACAAGTCTACATTTTTGCTCAGTGTACCAGAGAGATTATTCTGTTTTTATTAAATTAAACTTCATTCAACAGTGCTGTGTACCAGAGAGATTATAATTTGTGAAGAGAAAACCAAATTCATTGCATAGTTAAAGGGAAGAGCATAAAAGGCCCCTGTGGCTGCCAAGAATGTGAAAAGAAACAGCTAATAATGTTGTGATTTCCCAAAATACTTTTTCCACTGATCACATAAGGATTCATCAACAATTTCATTTTAGGGGAAAGGCTGATGGCGCTCTTAAATTTATGAGCAAAGCTTTGTGCTAGGAAAGATGAAATCAGCAAGCTAAGAGACTCAGCAGGAGGAAGTAGGGATTTCAAGAAGGAAGATTTAGGGAAAAATCCCTCCAGTGAATCAGGACACATCTTAGTGTAAATCGAGAGTTGGCTCTGATCCTTCAGCTTGGTGCTTCCTGCTAAACTTTTGGAATTTATAATTAACACCTCACCCCACCTGCACTCCTCCACAGCAATGTGTGCATCTCTGAGGCATGACAGAGTAAAATCCTCATCCTTTTCAATGGTGTGATCACTCCAAATAACATGAAGTCCTTCCTGCAGGACTGGGCATTTTTGGAAGTGTGCATGCCTGTGCCTTCATGGGCAACGACTGAGGTTCCAAATCCTCTGTTTTACTCTCCAAGTGGAGGCTGCAGACCAGGCACCGAGGGTGGCCCCAACTAATCAATTGTGGGGGGCCGGTGACATTGTCACAGCCAGGGCCCACCACCTCTGCTACCTTCTTAGTTCTTTCTGGAGGCCTCATTATAGAACCTCAGGAGTCCACCAGCATATCCTGTCTCCAAATCCAACCCTGCATATTTAGAAGTTTTCTACATGGAAATGCTATTTTATCATTAGATTAAATATGTAAATTTTTCTAATGGACTCTCCAAAATAAATACAAATATGCTCCTTTTGTAAGAAAATCCCATTATTCTGCACTACCAAAGTATCCTTCACTTTAAAAAGCATTTCCCACATCTCACCATCTCAGCATTGACCAGCACATTCCTACCTATGCTTCAGCTTTGTTTAGAAATGTTGGCCCCTTATTTGTCCTGTCATTAGGTTAGTCCCCTCTGTCGTGTGCCCTCACAGCACCACCCATGTCCTTTCTCACACGCATGGCCCTGTGATAGTGATATTCTCTCTCTCTGGCAGGTACGTGGGGTAAAGAACATTATGTCACGTACCACTCCATCCTTAACAACCAGCACAATGTCTGGCAACTATTGGGCTCTCAATAAATATTTAAAGAATATTGTTGAATGAACAACTTCAATTTCCCTTCAATTAATGATTATCTTTAAGACTTTTAAATTATACTCAACTTTACCAAAAATTGATATATCCACAAATTTTACGGGAACATAAAACTGTGCAGTGATAGTCATACCTGTTATTTGCAAAGTACTATGCAGTTTGCAGAATCCTATTTTATCAATTATTTTATTTGATCTTCATAAGCACATTGTAAGGTAAGCAGGCACTGAACTATTTAAGAAAGTGAACGTTAGACATTACCCAGCTTCTCACCACTGTAAATGGTGAACAAATACTTACTTCTAAGGCCTATACTACTCCATGTCACCACAGTGCCTAACAGTGTGGTAGTAAGCCCGCCAACCAGGGTGTTTTCTCATGTATTCCAAGAAGCCTGATTATACCCTTGTAATCTAACTCATTTGCAATTGAGTCAATGTTCTCTCTTTCCTTCCAATCAGTTTCACCAAACCACTGGCTCAAAGAGCCTGACTCAGAGGCCTAGCGACCGGAATTCCACTCTGCTAAACGTGCATTTCCCATCTGCCCCACCCCAAACATATCTTACCAATGTCAGTGTCTTTTTTTCTGACCTGACACCAAAGCATGCATCATGACAGCACACAAAGGGCCCTTGACACACTTTTCATTGTGAGTTCACGCCAGTTCTCCATCACGAAGTGAGCTGAGGAACCATCTACCGTTAGGAGATCCCATAGGGATGTCAGCAAAAATAGACCTCTTTTTTTTAGTCTTTTTTTATTTTCCATTTTATTTCATTTCTATATTTTTCATTTCAATAGCTTTAGGGGTACAGGTGGTTTTTGGTTACATGGATGCATTGTATAGTGATGAAGTCTAGGCTTTTCATGCACCTGTCACCTGAATAGTGTACATTGTACCAATGTTTATTATATCACTCTGTTTGCCTTTGCATACCCATAGCTGCTTAGCTCCCACTTATAAGTGAGAACATGTGGTATTTGTTTTTTGTTGTTGTTGTTCCTGAGTTACTTCACTTAGGATAGTGGCCTCCAGTTCCATCACTGTTGCTGCAAAAGACCTCCTTTCATTCTTTTTTAATGGCTGAGTACTATTTCATGGTGTGTGTGTGTGTGTGTGTGTGTGTACACCACGTTTTCTTTAACCACTCATAGATTGATGGGTACATAGGTTTTTTTCCATATCTTTGCAATTGTGAATTGTGCTGTAATAAACATACAAGTGGAGGTGTCTTTTTAATATAATGACTTATTTTCCTTTGGGTAAATACCTAGCAATGGGATTGCTGGAAGTAGTGGTAGATCTACTTTTGGTTCTTTGAAAAATCTCCATACTGTTTTCCATAGAGATTGTACTAATATACATTCCTATCAACAGTAAATAACTGTTCCCTTTCCCACATCTGCACCAACATATGTTGGTTCTTGGCAAAAAGGGACCTCTTTTATGACTGCATGATCATCAGAAGTCCTTGGCAGTTGAATTTCTATTGATTGATGTTGGTGTTGCCTTTGCCAGCCTTGTCACATGTCCCTGCCATGTTACGATGTGCTGACATAGGTGTTAACTGAAATACAATGTCTCATTGTTCCATGTTGGTTCCATTTCAATGAACAAGCATATGAGGGCTAGGAGAGAAGTGACCAAACCTCTGCAGGCTCTGTTATTTGATAGCCGAGCACCCAGCAGGGGAAATGCTGAGGACTGTCATGGTCTTTGGGTACTTGAGTCATCATACTCACCTGAAGACATTGCCTTGTTTGTAAATTGCTGCTTTATGCAAGGCTGGCTTGGTTAGGATTGATTGACTCCCACCCATTTCTGTTTCTACTGTAAATTCCCCATATAGACTCCCTCACTTTCCATGATGGTCTTTGTAGCTTGTAGTTTTTATATCACCTAAATATTGTAGAATTCTGTTGTAGCACAGGATCTACAATAGAGTCCGTCTCATTGCTGCTGTTCCATATCATTTTACACAGCATTACCTGAATACACTGTGTTTGCAAAGTAGCTTACATTGCCTTTTACATTGAGACATGGGTTGGTCTATAATTTGCTAGTAATTTCAAGTATAGATTAAACTAGATAAAACAGTTTTCAATAATCATTAGCATATTGATTACATTTAATGTCTTACACATATTTATAATGAGAACTCAGAGAATTAAATGAAACCTGCTCTCTCTTAGGGTTCCATTCTTGCATTCATTAATAAAGAATAATTAGGCCAGGCATGGTGGCACATGCCTGTAATCCTTGCACTCTGGGAGGCCCAGGCACATGGATCACCTGAGGTCAGGAGTTTGAGAACAGCCGTCTCTACTAAAAATACAAAAATTAGCCAAGCAAGGTGGCGGGTGCCTGTAATCCCACTTACTTGGGAGGCTGAGGCAGAGAATCCTTGAACCTGGGAAGCGGAGGTTTCAGTGAGCCGAGATTGCACCATTGCACTCCAGCCTGGACAACAAGAGTGAAACTCTGTCTCAGAAAAAAAAAAAAAAGAATAAATAAATAAAATTACTTGGCCCCTAGAATGACTGGATACAGAGCTCTGAGTTTGAAGAGGACCAATTGTTTTAGTCAATTTTGTGCTGCTATAACAGAATACCTGACCCTGGGTAGAAATTTATTGGCTCACAATTCTGGAGGCCCGGAAGTCCAGGATCAAGGGGCAGCATCTGACCAAGGACTTCTTGCTGCATCATCTTATGGGGAAAGATGGAAGGGTAAAGAGAGAGTAAGATGGAAAGAGAGCAAGAGGGGGTGAAGCTATTTCAGTCACAATGAACCCACTCCTTTGATAATGGCATTGATCCATTCATGACCTAAACACCTCAACACCACGTGGGAGCCCTACCTTCCAATACCATCACAATGTTGACTAAATTTTAACTTAGGTTTTGGAGGTGATGAACATTCAAACCATAATACCAACTTATACTACTGGTACTACTTTTTAAAGACTTATTACTTCTCATAGACAGTAAAAAAAATAAATCAGCAGTTGTCACTTTAACTTTAAACTTCTTCCCTTCCTTCCCCCCCATTCTGGGGAAATAAAAATTAATGTTTGTAGTCATGTAATATGTATATTATTAGGGGTAAAAAATTTGCTCTCTCTGAAAATGAACCTCACATTTCTCTTGTTTTTACAGTAATAAAAGACTAGTGGCCTTAGTGCCCATGCCCAGTGACCCTCCATTCAATACCCGAAGAGCCTACACCAGTGAGGATGAAGCCTGGAAGTCATACTTGGAGAATCCCCTGACAGCAGCCACCAAGGCCATGATGAGCATTAATGGTGATGAGGACAGTGCTGCTGCCCTCGGCCTGCTCTATGACTACTACAAGGTAGGTCCCCAGCCTCCACTTTTCTCTTCTTCCTGCTCCAGGACAACCCTTTGCTGGTGGGAAGAAGGAACAGATTGTTTGTCCCAGGCCAGGGAACTAATAGCATTTCCAAAGTCAATATAGAATTCAGCCTCTTCCTGTTCTCCTTGCTCCCTGCTTCCCCATCTACAAAGCTCAACTTTATCACCCACCCAGAGGAAGTGCTCATTTTGGGATAATATTTTTTGTGTTCCTTGTTCACACGCATAAATATTATTTGCATATTATTCTTACCATATTATAAATACTTCCTTGTTGCTATGTTTACTTTAGGATTATTATTTTTGCTGAATGAAGTATATTACATTGTGTGGCTTTATTAGTCCATTTTCACACTGCTGATAAAGACATACTGGAGACTGAGAAGAAAAAGAGGTTTAATTGGACTTACAGTTCCACATGGCTGGGGAGGCCTCAGAATCATGGCGGGAAGCAAAAGGCACTCCTTACATGGCAGTGGAAACAGAAAATGAAGAAGATGCAAAAGTGGAAACCCCTGATAAAACCATCAGATCTTGTGAGACTTATTCGCTATCACGAGAACAGTATGGGGGAAACTGCTCCCACAATTCAAATTATCTGCCACAGTGTCCCTCCCACAACACATGGGAATTATGGGAGTACAATTCAAGATGAGATTTGGGTGAGGACACAGAGCCAAACCATATCAGTGGCTGTACCATAATTTAGTTATTGCTCAGTGGTTGAACATTTAGGTTGCCTCTAGATTTTTCTATTTATTAGAAACATTCAGGGTTTCTAGATTTTTCAGTTTTATAAGGAACATTCCAGTGAACACTTTCGTGGAAGACTTTTGCAGGAATTTCAACACCTAATTTTGTTACAACCCTAACTTTCTCCATTTGTTTTGATGAGTAGTAAATTTTTATTTTGAAAAAGTCTTAAGGCAAAATAAATGTAATGCACTTATATTTCAAAAATATAATTGCCATATACTACCTATAAAATAGGAGTATTTCAGGAAATCAAACAAAAAACAATGATTTTTCTCAAGCATAAAGAACTATGCCTGGTATGACCTGCTCCTTTTGAATTATTGAAGTATAAAAAGTTGACAAGTATTTACTGAATGAGATTTATTGCCTGCCTTGATTGTAAACACCTTTGGCTGATGCTGGGAATTGGCACAAATGTGAGGATGGCTGTGTTTATTTTGCTGGTTGGGCACAATGAACTCTTATTAACTCTTATTTTAGAATAAGAACTGAATCCCACCTCCCCTTCTCCCTCCATCATGGAAAAACCAGAGAGTTCAGCAAAATCATGCAGGAAAGATAATTTCCCTTTTAGTAACCTTTGGTCTCGCTTCCTGTTTCCTTTCTGCTTCCTACTTCCTGTTAACTTCCAGCAGCCTCCACTTTGCAAGCTATTGTCTCCTGTCTCTCCCCTAGAACAGTTCTCATGCTTTCAAAAAATCTCCCACCACCACCTCTGGCATTGCCACCACACCTATTCTTCTGCCAGAGTTTTCTAAAATTACACGTTCCTTTCCCAACTTCTTTCCCATTAAAACACTCAGGAGGGATTCCTTCTTGGGGAGATGATTGAAAACAAAGCGAGGCTTTATCTAAGATGAAGAGCAAGGTATGAGTGGCAGGTGCAAGTGACTGACAGGTAGGACCATCCAGGGTATTTTAAATAAGGATATTGCTAACTCAAATAAATGCATCCTTTATAGTTAAGAAGTGCTAGAGAAATATATGAAGGGCTTTCTATTGGTCTAGGCTTTCTCCAGTCTAGGCTGACTTTCCCACTTATCAAGAGAGCCAGCATTGGCAGATTGTGACCACCCTCTTATGAAGGCATAAAACTCCCAGCAGGACTCCTGACATAGCAAGAAGGACCTTAACTTTGGGGGACTTGGGCTCCAGATGAAAGGATGCTTTAAGGCCTAAACTACATTGCATGTAACTAAGGCTATTTTCTCTACAGTGAAGGGGAATTCCTGAAAAAAAAAAAAAAAAAAAAAAAAGTCTGAAAACCAAAATGATTTCATGGTAGGCTTTTTATTCTTCTTCTTCTTTTCTGGCTGTGGTTGTTTTATAGTTTTCATTCTTTCTGATTGAGGATCTCATTTGAGAAATGCAAGGATAAATTCTAAATGTTTCAAATTGAAAATTTTCAAAATGTATTGAGGATAGTTGGGAAGCACAGAACTCATCAAATTAGGCTGCTTCGTGTACTGGGCCACTTCTTGAGGGCTTAACTGTTTTTGGTCTCATCGTTAGAAAGAAATTGAAAAGTGATTTTCTTCTATGATGAAAAAATAGTCAAAACTTGACAGTTGTATTGATCTTCAAAATCTATAAATATATCTTTAAAGTGACCCTGATTTGATTATTCAGATCATTACAACTTCTCTTTGTAACATTTTTTTTTTTTTGAGATGGAGTCTTGCTCTGTCACCAGGCTGGAGTGCAGTGGCACGATCTTGGCTCACTGCAACCTCCACCTCCCGGGTTCAAGTCATTCTCCTGCCTCAGCCTCCCAAGTAGCTGGGATTACAGGCACACTCCACCATGACCAGCTAATTTTTGTATTTTTAGTAGAGATGGGGTTTCGCCATATTGGCCAGGATGGTCTCGATCTCTTGACCTCGTGATCTGCCCTCCTCAACCTCCCAAAGTGCTGGGATTATAGGCGTGAGCCACCATGCCCAGCCTGTTTGAAACTTTTATAATGTTAAATTAATATGTCAGTTAATAGTTTTCATAAGGCTTTGAAGAAATATATTGATTACATTTAGGAGAAATATGTTGTTCCTATTCTTTAAAATATAGATTTTATTCTGTTATTGTGAAATGGATATAATTTCATATATCTGTATTTGATGACAATTCTTTTTTTGTGTTAGTGAGAAAGAGAAGCATATCCTGAAACAAACATAATTAGTAATTTTTTTTTTTTTTTAGACAGAGTCTCGCTCTGTTGCCCAGGCTGGAGTGCAGTGGCATGATCTCAGCTCACTGTAACCTCTGTCTCCCGAGTTCAAACAATTTTCCTGCCTCAGCCTCCCAGGTAGCTGGGAATAAGACATGCATCACCGCAACCGGCTAATTTTTGTATATGTATTTTTAGTAGAGACGGGATTTTGCACATGTTGGCAAGGCTGCTCTTGAACTCCTGGCTTTGAGTGATCCACCGGCCTTGACCTTCCAAAGTGCTGGGATTAGGCGTGAGTCACCACGTCCAGTCCATAATTAGTAATTTATGAAGGCAATATATTTTATTTCCCACAGATGCAGAGGATAATTAAGTATTAGTAAATATGGGTGATTAAGTACTAGTAAATATGGTACCTAGATTACTTGTCCTCTTATGCTAGCATTCAAAGGAAAGTTGAAATATTGCTTTCTGTAACTATTCTGAGATACCAGGTAGGGAGTTTACATAAAACTCAAGTTGCAGCCAAGTCTAGAACTCCTTCTGTTGAATTAATATTTCCAAGACTGTGTGGACTACTAGAGTTACATAGCTTCTTTTATTTCACATGAGCTTTGCTATACTTTTGCTTGAAACATTTTAGTGTTTCTGGAAAGAATTGGTCTTATTTTCAAACACTGTATGTTCAAATGATCATTTTGAAGCCCTTTTCAGTTGCCTGGGTGTTCACAGCTTATATATGTTGGTGTTAAAGTTATAACAAAGTTAAATGTCCCTTGAGGATAGACCTTTTTCTGTAGTCAAGTGAAATGTTAATGAAACACAGCAGTCTGTTTTTTTGGTTTAAATGCGTGTAAACTCTGGGAAGTTAAGTTATTGTAAAAATTGCTGCCATGTTATCATTCACATTTTATAGACTTTGTATGCCTCTTCAGAGGATGAATTGATTCTATTTTTGTCAAAGAAACCATTTTTCCTCACTCCTGAAGTTGGAGTATATCACACCTGTGGGGACAGTCATGGACTCTGTCCACAGGGAGGAGTTCATGAGCTACACGCAGGCACTCCAGAAATGGTGGTCCCTGTCCTGTGAACGTGGCAAAGGCATACCTTTGCATAATACTTCATAAATTTCAAGGTCTTTTCACCTACAGTTGATAACTGTCACCACAGATCATTGCAGTGAAGTCCATCAGGTTTTACATTTTATAGTTCATGCAACTCAGTGGGATTTACCCAAGATCACAGGACAATCCTGTATGTTTCCTAATAGCCATTGTTTTACAATGTCCACCATTTACAAAATGCCCTTTTTTCAATCCATTTAAAAATTTTAAAAGTATGCATTTGGAGCTTAATAAGTTGCTTACTCATAAAGTGGTGTTTATTTTTAAAACCCAAATATATAGAATCAGTCATAATTTAGAGACTAAAATTCTAGCCCAGTTCTCTATCCAGTTTAAACTACTTACCAGTAATAGCTCCATAGTTGTGCGACCTTTCCATGAATTCCAGGCATGACAGAAAAATGTGACAGATTCAATTAGCCAGATATTTAAAAAATGTTTTGACTTACTTTATGTAACTTTATTTTCCTCTTGAAAGAGCTGGTTTATCATCATCTGGTTCCAGCTGTAGTGAAAAATAGGCTTCCCTGGTCAGTTAGTTTCTATCTGTTCTATTGACCAGTACTGCTGGAAACCAATTTGTTGGTTGATTTGTTTGTCCATCTATCCATCTATCCATCTATCCATCCATCCATCCATCCATCCATCCATCCATCCACCCACCCACACACACACACACCCAAAAAATATTCACTAAGTAGCTATGACCTCCCAGTAATGGGGGTAAATATTGGATATCTAATGGCAGATGATATTCAGTTCACCACCTCAGAGAGATCACCGACAATCACAGTCCAGGACAAACACATTGCTATAAACCCATAACCATGGTTTATGGAGGTCAATGGTCAAAAAGGGACATGTTCCAAGAGCAGTGGGTTGACTGACAACCTCCCAGATAATTCACCAGCTTTCCAGAGGAAGCAATGCCTACTCTGCCACAGAGTAGAGGATGATCTGTCACATGCACAGACCAGGACAGAAAGAGAGAGAGACAGAGAGTTGGTGAGGGGAGTTCATAACAAGGGTAAGATGCCTAAGATGATTCCTGGATTAATCAAGGCAGAGAGTACAGAATAAAGGCTCTGAGGAGAACAATAATTAAGAGTTGAGTTTGATGTGCCTGCAGGATGTCCAGGTAGGGACATCTAGGACTCAAGGGAAGAGACCAAGTTCAGAGTTCTCAGTTTATCTAAAGATGGTTTGTAAAGCCAAAGTTTCAAAAAAGAGCATGGTTCAAAGAAGAGCAAACCCGCAGGTTAATAACCACCTTTATGGTATTGTGCCTAGCACCTTAAACCGAGCACAGCTGTCAGCACAGAGCTCACATCAGGGGCTCTTGGCAACAACAGCATTCACTTCCATGAACCTTTGGGAGTCGCTAACATGTTTCAGTGTTTGGAATCCCTATTCTTCTATTTCTTTGGTCCTGCCCTTTCCAGGCCATTTTCATTGATCAATTGATTCTTTCAATAAGTATTTAGTGAGGGCCTACTACATTCCAGGCATTGAGGACATAACCATGTACAAGGTAGGCATAGAGACTGCCATATCATGGACACAGAAAATTAGATGGGACTCAAAGTATGGGCACAAGTTAGCCTGGAGAAGGCATGGGTGGTAGTGTGGGGGTAGGAGGGGTGGGGCATGTTCTAGGCAGAGAGGACTTTGTGTCATGGCTCTTTTATGAGAAGGAGCATATGCATGGTCGTAGATATAGTTGGCCCAAGTGTGAGAAGCAAAAACAGGGGCTGCCTACATTGAGATGGGAGACGTATTTGAGACTACCTACCTGAGAGTAATGGGAAGCACTGATGGGCTTTAAGTATAATAGCAACACGACAAGATCAGACTGCATTTTAAGCAGACCACTCTGAGTCTTCCTAATGGATCCAGAAATAATTCACAGTTATGAAATGAAGGAGAGGAGAGACCAGTTAGCTGATTCAGCAGCCCAAGCAAGGGACCCTGGAGGCTGAGCCTGGAGGCTGGTGTCCAGGGGCAGGGGATGGGTTTCAGAGGCACAGGGGACTTTGTGCCACCTGGTTGGAAGAGGAGAGGGCGAGGGATGCCTGACAGTCCAGAAAAATGTGATGGTGCCATAGCACACAACAAAAGAAGTAAATCATCTGTCCGTGCTTCAGAGGCCTTTCCTCGTCTGGCCTTTGCTCATCTCTGAGGCCACATCTCCCCCAACTCATTCCTCATGCGGGACATGCCTTCCTTGTTTTGTCCTGCCCTCTAACCTTTTTATAAGCAGCCCTGGTGGCTAGAAAGCCTTCTCCATCCACCTGACAAATTCCTACCCATGGCTCAGCCCCTCTGGGGAGCTCTGTCCTCTAGGCTTCCAGAGAACCCTGTCAGTAGCACAGTTTTATCTCGTATCATGGGGTATTAAATTTTTAAAACACTATAGGAATAACTATATTTTAGGAAAGAAACTAAGTGCTCTCTAGTGGGGTGGGCGAGTCATAAACTCAGGGTATAGTGGCAGGCAGAGCTGGGGAGGCAGGTCTCCTTTTTTCTATATATGTACAGTTTTCCAGTTTATTAAGTTTTTAATCTCAGTGCCAGTGGAATTTCTTTCTCCTTTTTTCCCTCTTTTATTATTTATTTATTTATTTTTAATTATTATACTTTAAGTTCTGGGATACATATGCAGGTCTTTTCTTTAAAAAAAAATTATCATTTCAACTTTTGTTTTAGATTTGGGGATATGTGTGCAGGCTTGTTACATGGATATTTTGTGTGACACTGAGGTTTGGGATACGACTGTGCCCAGCACCCAGGTAGTGGGCATAGGACCCAAAAGATAGTTTTTCAGCCCTTGCCCTGCATCCATGCCTTAGTAGTCCCGTGTCTGTTGTTCCCATCTTTATGTCAATGTGAACCCAATGTTTAGCTCCCATTTATAAGTCAGAACACGTGGTATTTGGTTTTCTGTTCCTGCATTTATTTGCTTAGGATTATGGCCTCCAGCTCCACCCATCTTGCTGCAAAGGACATGATTTCATTCTATTTTTACGGCTGTGGGGTCTCCTTAAATACTTACTTCTTCCTTAATGCCTTTAAAAAAATTGTCATAAAAGATATATAACATAAGATTTACCATTTTAACCATTATTAAGTGTCCAATTCTGTGGCATTAAGTACATTCACACTGTTGTGCAAACATCGCCACCGTCTATTTCCAGAGCCTTTTCATTTTCCCAAACAGAAAACTCTGTACTCTTTAAACAATAATTCCTTTCTTATCCTCCTACCTGCTGCTTCTCTCTGTTTTACCTTCTGTCTGTGAATTTGAGTCTTCTGGAGTACCTCATATAAGTGGAATCATACAATATTTGTCCTTTTGTATCTGGCTTAGTTTTTTAGCATAGTGTCTTCAGGGTCCCTCCATTTTATAGCATGCACCTTAATTTCATTCTCTGTTAAGGCAGCATAGTATTCCGTTGTATGGCCATGTCCCATTTTGTTTTTCCATTCATCTGCTGTTGGACATTTGGGTGGTTTCCTCCTTCTGGCTACTGTGAATAGTGCTGCAATGAACACAGGTGTGTTGAGTATTGAAATTGTATGTTTATCTGTCATCTCCAATAGATGATGAGAACTATCATTTATCTCATTTCTATCCAGTGTTTAGCAATGCCTGGTATAGTATACACTCTGAAAGTTAACATGAATGATTTATAATTGATTTATTTTATTTTTTATTAACAAATATAAAGTACCAGACACTCCAAGTGCTTAGAAAATTAAATTAACTCATTTAATTTTACTAAAAACCTGTGAGATAAGGGACTATTGTTATGCCCATTTTTCAGATGAGGAAAGTGGGACAGAGTTTACTGAGTGGTAGAGATGAGATCTGAACCCAGGCAAGCAGCCTCTAGGTCTGGACTCCTGGCCACTCTGCTCTGTCCCCACACTAAGCCAGGTATCTGGGCTTGTGTACATAGTCAGGTAAGTGGAAATCACAGGAATTGCTAGAGGACTCCAGTAGAGGGATGATTTTCATGAATGTTCTTTCATCTCAAGAAAGCAAAGGCTGCTTTTTGGGTGCAAAGGAGTTTGGCTAGAAGGAAGATCTGGAGACAGAGCAAAAAAGAAAGAAAGAAAAATACACAAACAAAAAATTCAATCAACCAACCCAATTCAAGCCTACTTATTCATGTGTTTGAAAACAATGGCAGAGTAAAGTATCTAGGATGCAGTAGACGGATTAGATGATGGTCAGAGACAGAGCTGGTGGGATGGCCCTTCTTTCAATGAGCACTTTTTCAGTATTTTTCAGGTAATATGTTGGCATTGGGAGTTTTTTTTTTTTTTTTTTTTTTTTTTTTTGAGACTGAGTCTCGCTCTGTCGCCCAGGCTAGAGTGCAGTGGCGCGATCTCGGCTCACTGCAAGCTCCGCCTCCCAGGTTCACGCCATTCTCTGGCCTCAGCCTCCTGAGTAGCTGGGACTACAGGTGCCTGCCACCACGCCCAGCTAATTTTTTGTATTTTTAGTAGAGACGGGGTTTCACTGTGTTAGCCGGGATGGTCTCTACCTCCTGACCTCGTGATCCGCCCGCCTTGGCCTCCCAAAGGGCATTAGGAGTTTTAAGACAATAATGAAACAAAATTGTGGAAGCAAGTCCACAAGCTGTGTAGGAAGGTGGACAAAGGGGGGCCCAGGTATACTGGATGCTTCCCCCAGCTACTGGCTCAGTATGCCCCCCCCCCCCCCCGTGCCTAAGCACTCCCAACCACGTCAGCACTTAAAGTTCTCATCAGAGGGGAGGGTAGCTCCCTGTTCTTTATGGTGACACTTGTTGTAACTCTATTATGTTTTTGTCTGATCAAAGGCACCCAAGTCTAGATTCACCTCTGCTCACATTGCTCCTCTCCCCTCTTACACTCCCAAGGTGGGGAGCGCATGAGAGGTGCTCGGGTCCAGGGAGAGTCACCTAGGCCAGCAGTGAGCAGCCGAATCATGTCTGTTGTGGCCATATGTTTATCACCAACCCTTTGTCTCTGGCTCCATAATCATTGTCACTCAGGCTACTAGCCTTTATCATCTCCTGGTGATAGCAACTTTTCCACCATTTCCTGGAGAACATTCCATTTTGGTTTCTTTGCTTATGCCGGTGTCCAGCTCTGAACATGGTCATGGTTGCATCTGTGTATGTCTGACTGATGGTTGGTGATGTTTCCAGGTTCCTCGAGACAAGAGGCTGCTGTCTGTAAGCAAAGCAAGTGACAGCCAAGAAGACCAGGAGAAAAGGTAAAGGAATTTGCCTGGCCCCCAGAATAACTCTATGTTTTCTAAAAAACAATGTTATTAAACTGTATGTTTTGTTCTTGAGAGGAGATGGGGTCAAGAAGCTTAGCATCATCTATCTGTCTTTTGAGTCTGGACCAATGCTAGATCTCTCAATGAGGAGAGCAAATTGCATGTTTGGTTGTGCATCCAAAGGGTCTCTCCACCCTCTTCAGATACCCCTCTTCAGATTCCAAGGAGGCTTAAAATCCTGAGTCAGAGGTGAGATGCTGGTAAGATAGCCCATTGCTGGGATTAACTTTTCTGATCAATCCTATGGCATTATAACTGCAATTAGGCCCCTCAGGAAGTGAGACACTTGAAGGATTGCTTTTGATGATCAGGGAAGGGGAAAGAAAGGAGGTTGGGCTCTTTCTCAGCCAAGGGAGGCATAGGTGGAGGCGACTGTAAGGGCTATCGCTGTCAGGGTGAAGGGGAAGGACAGCTGCAGGAGATCACTATGGAACACCCCTTGTCTGCCCTCCTCAATCAAGAACCAGCTGAAAAGCAAGGCACAGTCAGATAAATTAAGATTCAAAAGGGGCAAAAAAATCAAAAGCAGCTTTATTTCTGATGAAGCCAATTGGAGAATGTGACTTGGAATCTGTAGCTTGTAACATTTCAGTCCTGAATTAGGTAAGTGTACCCATTCAGTCCCAGGCATGACTTTGTACCGTTTATGGCACAGCAGGGGTGACTGGAGGGTGAGTCCCCTCTCTTTAGCCAGTATGATCCAGAAAAGGAGACAGGACCAGAAGGGACCGAATCACCCTGCTCAGCTACTTCTTTCAAACTCATCCACTTCTTTTTTTTTTTTTTTTTTTTTTGAGACGGAGTCTCGCTCTGTCACCAGGCTGGAGTGTAGTGGCACCATCTTGGCTCACTGTAATCTCCGCCTCCCAGGTTCAAGCTATTTTCCTGCCTCAGCATCCTGAGTAGCTGGGACTGCAAGTGCGCACCACCATGCCCGGCTAATTTTTTGTATTTTGGTAGAGACAGAGTTTCACTATATTGGCCAGGATGGGCTCTATCTCCCGACCTTGTGATCTGCCCGCCTCAGCCTCCCAAAGTGCTGGGATTACAGGTGTGGGCCATCGCACCTGGCCCAAACTCACCCACTTCTTTCAAACTCACCCATCAATAAATCTCTTCCCCTGCAGTGGGATGGAGAGAAGCCATAGTGTTTTTCTATTGGAGGTTCTTCCATATGGAAGTAAAATCCCCTACTAGCACATGTGTCAGAATCTGACCTGGCCTTGATAGGAACTGCTTGTGACATTACAGTCTTCTGTGATTAGCAGCAGGGGCCTCTCCACCAACCAGCAGCCATATGCTGTGCAGCATCTCCAGGGCGCAACCCCAGCAGAACATGAAGGCTGCCTGCATCTGAGTCACTGTTCCATTAGGGATCTCCTGAAGCTCCACACTGCCCTGGGGTCCTGGGACCTCACTGGAAGAAGAGGCTGACACTCTTCAGGCCCTAAAACTTTTCCTTGACCCAGCCAGTTTTATTGAGTTAAACTTGTGCTATCTGCTTAGTCCTGTGCCAGAATTATAGCAGGATCAGGGAAAAACAAGTTTAAGCCATGTGCTCTGTCTACCTTTCACATCACAGACAAGTGAGTATCTCTTAGGACAACATTACAAAGCAACAGCTGCTCATTGTATTTTAATGGTTACTTTTGTGATTTTCACAGAGCACTTTAAAAAAAAACTGCAGTGAAGTATAGACTAAACTACCTTATATAGATTAATTATGACTTAGAGTTTTCATTGAATATAATTTGGAAGGATGTCATTGTGATCTGCAGCATATTCATGAATTAAGTTGCTATATGTTAATATAGTATCATTACAACTGTTTGTATACAGAAGTTGCTACCTGGAAAAATAACAGAATCTCAATGACATGATCCGAATTTTCTAAAAAGTATGTTTAACACACCATTATTATCATTGCATTTTTCTCGTATTATAATATTTGGTTCAATTTTAAATTCTATTGCAGGTAATTTCTGTCTCACAATAATTCTTAGTTTTAATTATTCATTTTTTAGATGTATTTGTGAAGTTCTCTGGTATTAGCTTCAAAAGCTAAAACTGTTTAACAGAGGCATAGTTACACATTTTAGGTTGGTGCTGAATCTGTTATTTTCTGGTGGTATGATAACAATATTCAACTAGATTTATACAATTCCATATCTTGCTTATTTGTTTGTTTATTAGGACACCAAAGCCAAAAAATATTTTGACTTGTATTCTTTCTTTAGAATTCCTATGTTTTGCATGAATTAAAGAATTAAGAAACTTGGCCCCAAATGGACTCTAACTATAGAGAAGTTGGTTAACTTTAAATATTTTGGCAAAGCCAATGAGGCTGTGTGTGTGCAAAGCCTGGGGTGGAAACTGGGTAACAACTTTGTAGCCAATAAATGTAGACCAGTTTATGTACTCCTAACCTGTAGGGGCTTATCCCCAAGTATTAATGGTTATTTCTTCACTCAAGGATCTGGGCTGACATGAGTTCGGGAAATCCTGGGTTTTGACTAAACAGGTGAAGGAATGCTGGAACCTTTACTGGGTTCATGATGTTTGCAACCCAGTCACGGTGGTCTCGTTATGGCAATTTTGTTTGTTTTTTATTACTGATTTCATGATGGACTCTTTTTTTGTGTGTATGTGAGGAATATCTATTAACATTCCATGCAATGTTTAAACAATGAGGTTTAGGACATGGTAATGTAAATGGGTGGTCTGGGTTTTGGCATCCTCCAACTAGCTGGATTCAGATGAAACATAAATTCTAAATTTTCACTCTTTCTTATATACAGGTTCACTCTATTGATTTGATCATGAAATCAGGTCATTACTTAAGGCTAGAAAGTGTGTAGACTTGTGATTTTACTCCTTAGGAAATTATTTTCTAGACTTATTTCTTCTACACATAAAGTTTTAGATATCTTAAATATTTTTCTATTTGCTGTGTTCATGTGGAGAAATTCTTTTTGCAAGTTTCACTTTGAAGTTTCATCTGAAAAATCAAAGCTGAAAATATCAAGTCCTGCTTGGTACTTAGGCAAGCTCAAAGGCTAATGGGCTTCCTTCTTTACACACAGGAGCCAGAAGAGCCCAGTTCTTGGAAGAACATTTTTTTTTTTGAGATGGAGTTTTGCCCTTGTTGCCCGGGCTAGAATACAATGGCATGATCTCAGCTCACTGCAACCTCCGATCCCGGCAGGTTCAAGTGATTCTCCTGCCTCAGCCTCCTGAGTAGCTGGGATTACATGCATGTGCCACCACGCCTGGCTAATTTTGTATTTTTAGTAGAGATGGCGTTTCTCCATGTTGGTCAGGCTAGTCTCGAACTCCCGACCTCAGGTGATCCATCCACCTCGGCCTCCCAAAGTGCTGGGATTACAGGTGTGAGCCACCAAGCCCGGCCTCAGAAGAGCAAATTTTAAGAGAATAGCCCTCACAATGAGAGATGCCACAAAGCCCCAGAAAGCACATGCTAGATAAAAAACAGAAACAAACAAACAACCCAGGCATCAGAGAGGGGGCAAAAGATGTATTTTCTCTCCACATTACTCAGAAGAATCCATAAATTAGTGAGAGGTGGCCCCAAAATTGCACTGACCAGAGGGACTTGGCTAATAAAATCATTTTGCTGTCAACAATAATTTTCCATTAATGAGTTCTTATTTGTTTCTGCTCTCTCCCAGACTTCTTTAGTATAGATGAAAGTATTTTATTCTAGTCTGGCAAGAATTAATATTCTACATCCTCTCCTTTCTCTCTGTACCACCCAGGAGGTCTGAGATCTGGGAGATCTTGTTTTACATAAGCCAAGCTACACCACTTCCTTAAGCCCCCAAAGGAATTCAGTGCTAAGGACGTCAGTGAGCTCATGTTCTCTCTCAATTTGGTGAAAATACTTGAATGATAAATTCTCATTATTTTATTTCTCCTTTAAGATGCCCACAGAATGGTAAAAAATATCCTCCCCACTCCCTAGTCCTTCAAATTACCATGTTTGTCCTAGTCCTTCAAATTACCATGTTTGTCCTCCTCCTGCTTTTTTCTTTTTGTGTTTTAAAACTAACTTTTTGGTAAAAATTTTCAAACACATACAGAAGTACAGAGAATAGTGTAATAAACCCCCCAAATACCCATCCCATTCTCCAGTTCAGCAATGATAAATTTTTGCCACTGCTTAATATCTGCTTGATACTGACCTTTTCTCTCTTTCCTTTTCTTTTTTTTTTCAAATTGCAATAGTATTTAAATCCCTGTCATGTCATCATATTAGTTAACCTCTAACTACTTCTGATTTGTGTGTCTAAAAAATAAAAAAGGACATTTTATTACATAAGCTCAAAATCATTATCACCCCTAACTGAATTAACAATACTTTTTTTTTTTTTTTTGAGACAGAGTCTCGCTCTGTCCCCCAGGTTGGAGTGCAGTGGTGTGATCTCGACTCACTGCAACCTCTGCCTCCTGGGTTCAAGTGATTCTCCCACCTCAGCCTCCCGAGTAGCTGGGACTACAGGCGCATGCCACTGTGCCTGGCTAATTTTGTATTTTTAGTAGAGATGGGGTTTCACCATTTTGGCCAGGCTGGTCTGGAACTCCTGACCACAGGTGATTCGCCTGCCTTGGGCTCCCAAAGTTCTGGGATTACAGGCGTGAGTCACCGCACCTGACAACAATACTTCCTTAATATCGCCAAATCCCAGTCCATAATCAGTTGTCTCAAAATTCCCGTTGCCTGATAAGTGCCTTTTTGGTTTGTTCAGGTCAAGATCCAAACAAGAGCTGCTTCTCATACTTGATTTTTATGACTTTTAAGTCTCTTTTAATCTAGAACTTCTTCCACCCTTCCTCCTTTTTTCATGCCTTTGACTTGTTGACAAATTTAGGTCAGTAGGATGTGCTGCATTCTGGTTTGTCTGATCGCTTCTTTTTGATGTTGTTTAAGTCATTCTTTGTGTTCCTGTATTTCCTAAGAGCTGAAAGTTAGATATGAAGGTTTGATTAGATTTAGGGTTAGGTTTTGTTTTGTTTTGTTTTGTTTTGAGACAGTTTCATTCTTGTTGTCCAGTCTGGAGTGCAATGGCGCCATCTCGACTCACCACAACCTCTGCCTCCCGGGTTCAAGTGATTCTCCTGCCTCAGCCTCCCGAGTAGCTGGGATTACAGGCAGGCGCCACCACTCCTGGCTAATTTTTTGTATTTTTTTTTTAGAGACGGGGTTTCACCATGTTAGCCAGGCTGGTCTTGAACTGACCTCAGGTGATCCATCCGCCTTGGCCTCCCAAAGTGCTGGGATTACAGGCATGAGGCACCGCGCCTGGCCTCGTTTTGATTTTGTTTTTTACAGTGAGACTGAGTACTTCAGGTTGCATGATACCAGGGGGCGCATGGCTCACTCGTGGTCCTACTTCTAGTGACGCAAGGATCCCATTGCGTTTCGTTGTGAAGTTTGCCAGCCCCCTGTCCCTTAATGGCATTAACATCCAATAATTATTGCCTGCATTGGTTATTTTATTAGGCGTTGCCGAATGGTGATTTTTCTAATTCTATCATGTTGCGGGGGGTTTCAACACACAGAAACTGCCTTGGCACCAGTGAAGCCCAGAGTAATTTGAGTGGAGGAGAAAACCGAGTCCAAGTCCTAAAGACTGTTCCAGTGAACCTTTCCCTAAATCAAGATCACCTGGAGAATTCCAAGCGGGAACAGTACAGCATCAGCTTCCCCGAGAGCTCTGCCATCATCCCGGTGTCGGGAATCACGGTGGTGAAAGCTGAAGATTTCACACCAGTTTTCATGGCCCCACCTGTGCACTATCCCCGGGGAGATGGGGAAGAGCAACGAGTGGTTATCTTTGAACAGACTCAGTATGACGTGCCCTCGCTGGCCACCCACAGCGCCTATCTCAAAGACGACCAGCGCAGCACCCCGGACAGCACATACAGCGAGAGCTTCAAGGACGCAGCCACAGAGGTGAGTCCCAGGCTCCATCGACGGCCGGAACCCAAACCCAGAGCCCCTAGCTAATATTTTTCTATTTCCTTTCAAAGTGTGATAAATGAATTAAACAGCAAGTTTTAGTTTCAATTAGTTTTTTAAAAGATGTGTTTGTTGGTAGTCTGGCATTCTTTCTAAACAGGTATTAATAAACCTGTCGATGTGTATGTGTATGGAGGAATATTTCTATTTTTCTTGGTTCTTAGATGATGGATTTCTTCGTTTTCATTTTAGTCTTAAGATTAAATATTTATGAGGAATTAAGAGATGTTTGTGTGGAAACTTCTGCTTTGTAAAGTTTTCACCTTGATCTTTTCTAGTTTGTAACCTTCCAAATGGTAGGTAGCTAAAGGTAGGGCTTGTCCATTCTTTTTTAAAAAACAATGTAACTTTGGCTGGATGCGGTGGCTCCTGCCTGTAATCCCAGCACTTTGGGAGGCCGAAGTGGGTGGATCGAGGCCAGGAGTTCAAGACCAGCCTGGCCAACATGGTGAACTCCTGTCTCTACTAAAAATACAAAAAAAAAAAAAAAAAAATTAGCCAGGCCTGGTGGCAGGCACCTGTAATTCCAGATACTTGGGAGGCTGAGGTGGGAGAATCGCTTCAACCCGGGAGGCGGAGGTTGCAGTGAGCCGAGATCATGCCACTGCACTCCAGCCTGGGTGACAAGAACGAAACTCCATCTCAAAACAAAGCAAAACAAACCAATAAAACTTTAAAAAACCTTGTCTGATGGAATACTCAAGAAGGAGAATTTGCGTTATCAATAATCAAGTGTGTGTATGTGTGCATTCTTTCTACTTTACAAATAGAGAATATGTATTCTTCTCAGGAGCTCATAGGACTAACTTTGCTTGTTTATTTTAAATTCAGAAGTTCTAAGTGCACAGTTGAGAATTTTGGTAATTGTATACAATTGTGAAACCAACATCAGAATCTAGGTATAGAAAGTTCCCTTGCCCTGAAAATTTCCTTGAAGCTCTTTGCATTTGAAGCCTTCCCTGCTCACCTTGCATTTGGCGAGCGTGGATCTGCCTACTGTCACTATAGTTTTGCCTTATCTAAAATTTCATGTAAATGAAGTGATAGAGGATATAGTCTCCTATGTTGCCTTTTATTGCTTAGCATATTTTTGAGACTTATTTATGTTCTTGCTTTTTTGTTTGTTTGTTTGTTTTTGAGATGGAGTCTCACTGTGTGGCCCAGGCTGGAGTGCAGTGGCGAGATCTTGGCTCACTGCAACCTCTGCCTCCCCGGTTCAAGCGATTCTCCTGCCTCAGCCTCCCGAGTAGCTGGGATTACAGGTGTGCACCACCATGCCTGGCTAAATTTTGTGTGTGTGTGTGTGTGTGTGTGTGTGTTTTTAGTAGAGACAGGGTTTCACCATGTTGTCAGGCTGGTCTTGAACTCCTGACCTCAGGTGATCCACCTGCTTCGGCCTCCCGAAGTGCTGGGATAGTGGTGTGAGCCACTATGCCCAGCCTTGTTGCTTGTTTTAATAGTTGTTTTTTAAAGTTGCTGAGTAGTATTTCATAGTGAGTGTATACCACTATAGCTAGTCACTAGTTGATGGACATGTGGTTGCTTCCAGCTTTTGGCTATTATGAAAAATGCTGCTGTGGACATTCCTGTTTATATTTCAACGTGGACATATGCTTTCATTTCTCTCGGGTAAATACCTAGAGCTGGAATTGCTAGGCCATGTGGCTCCTGTATGTTTAACTTCATAAAGTACTACCACACGGTGCTTCAAAGTGGCTATACCATTTTGTTCCTACCAGCGACATATGAGGATCCCTGTTTTCCACACCCTTGCCAAAATTTGGTAACTTTTAAACTTCAGCTCTTTTAGTGGATATGTGATGGTGTCTCATTGTGCTTTGAATTTGCATTTCTTTATGTGTAGTGAGGTTGAACATCATTTCATGTACTTATTTGGCCCTTCCTATAACTTCTTTTGTGAAGTGTCTATTCAAATTATTTGTCCAATTTTTAAATTGGGTTTTCTTCCTTTTATTAAGTTGTAAGAGTTCTTTATATAATGTGAGTATAGGCCCTTCATTAGTCACATATTTTGCAGTCCATTAGCCTTTTTGTTTTTTTAACTATATCTTTCCATGAGTGACGGCATTTAATCTGATTAAGTCTACTTTATTAATGTTGTCTTTTATAGTTTATGCATTTGTTATATCATTTAAGAAATCTTTCCCTAACCCAATGTCACAAACTTTTTTTGTTTGTTTTTTGTTTTTCTTTAGATGTTTATTAGTTTCATGTCTTTCATGTAGGTTTCTGATTCATTTCGAAGTAATTTTTTTTTTTTTACTTTTTAAATGGTTTTATGTGCAAATAATGAACAGATGTTGTACCTATAAATTCTACTTTCCAAAAACAGGAGCTTTTTAAAAGAAAACCACATAATAACTTTTAAAAGGCACTGGGATTCCTCTGCTTCTAGATCATTGCTAGGCTAGAAAAATAAAGTTTGTTCTACCAGGAATCACAAGTTAGAACTAAGCATTCTTCAAAGTGGAAATTCTAGACTATAGTGTCATTCCAGGCAAAGATTGTTCAGTTCTCATCCCCAACATCCACAACTACCTATCAGAAGGGTTAAACCAGGTCAAAACAGTCCAGCATAATTAGGCTTCATCAAACAATGTCATTATGCTCTTCTAAGATGCAAATAAACCAAGCAGGAAATACTAAAATCAAAATAATATTTGACACTGTCATACAAATTGTTAGTTCCTTGTTGTATCCCCCTTCTATAACATTAATAAAGGGAACATTTTACTGCAAAGAATATTTTATTTTATACATCACTAGCCATGAATTTTTGCCATTAGTTATTGTACAAATGCTGTCTAGTGCCATTATCCAAATGGCATAACCATTTTACATCCACAATTCACTTCTATAGTTATAAGTAGAATTTTCATGATTTATGTAAGTACATCTATCAGTAAAGATTTAACACTGAGATGCAATCTAACATCTGTAATATCTGATGTTTTGTAGATGGCAATGTAGGAAAGATATATTTTAATCACTTTTCATTTAAGTGACCTTATGTAAAAAATAATAATTTAGCAGTTCCAAGTCTCCAAAGGGCATTTTCAAATGTACATAAAAGAAATGGTTACAGAGATTTTTAAGAAGCATCTTCCATGTCCACATCCTCTTGTAACTGTTGTACCATTTTCTCTTCCAACTACTTCCCTTTGCCTGCAAGGGGGGCTCAGATAAGATGGATGTTTTGCTTTACTTCTTTGATATCCTGAACTTTTGTAGCTCTTTATTTTTCTTCGATCTGTTCATTATAAATTTAGCTTGGCATTTCTGTTTGATTTCTTCAACTCTCTTCATTGAATCAATAGTTTTATTCCATAGCTCTCACTGGTATTCGATAGGTTCATTTCTACATTTTTCAAATTCAAATGAATTATACGCTGTAAGCCCTTTACCAGCTGCTTTCTGGAATGCTTTGGTTCACCTAACTTTGGAGGATTGTGCTTCTTTTTAAAGTTTTTATGACATTTAGATTTGCAAAATCTGAACACCTTGCAATTATTGCGGACAAACATCATGCTGTGGCCAGGGTAGATGGGCCCTGAACAAATATAACACTTCTCAATATGCATGTTGAACCCGTGTGGGTCCCCACCAACCAAACACCAAGCTTGAGAGGTGATGTAATTTTTATATATGGTGTGAGGTAAGGATTGAGACCCTTTTCTCCATACTGATATTCAGCCATACTGGTTTCGTTGCGGCACCATTTGTTAAAAAGATGATCTTGTATTCATTGAATTGCCTTGGGATCTTGGTAAAACAGCAATTTGTGATAAAATCGTTGGTACCTTTTCCAAATTTTGATGTAGAATATGTAATGTGTATTTTTATTAGCTCAGATCAGCTTCTTCACTGTTTAGGAGGGCTGCCTCTGCATTCAAGATGGGGGTCATTGGTTCTCTACTTTTCAGCCCACCTAGGCCAATAAAAGACAATGGCAGAAGGAGAGAATGTGTGGTTTTCCAGTTTCCTAAAGAGGAGTGAGTGTAGTGGCAGCATGATAATATCTTTAGCCTGCTGCCTATTTAATTTCCATTGGGGAAAATGCAGCTACCTGAGCTTGAGATTTCATCTTTAAGTAATAATATTTGAAAATAATGAATATTTGATGGGTACTCACTATGTGCTGGGCATCATTCTAAGGATATATAAGCCTCACAAAAGCCCTATGTGGTAGGTACTATTATTGTCATCTCTATATTCTAAATGAGGAAACTGAGGGATAGAGAGCATAAGTATGCTCATGGTTATTTAGCAGTAAGCAGGAGGGATAGGACTCAACCTAAGCTGTCTGGCTTCAGGACCTAAATCCTTAACCATATGACTACACACTCAGAGAAGCCTGGGGCCTTCTAATTCTCAATAGTTCCATTGCTTAAGACAGTGATTCACCAAAATCTTTTTAAAAATATTTGACTGTCCTTGGTCCATCTCAGATTTTTTTTTTTTTAATCTTTCAGGTGAGCAAAGAGTACAAAAGGTTGATGAGCAGGGACTGGCTCTCTGCAAAGTTGCAGAGAGCAACTGTTGTATACTAGGACATAGAAGTTGCACTAGCAGCCCTGCCACTCCTGGCACCAGTCATTTCTGAGTGCCTGCTGTATTCTGTGGAATCAGGGAGTGATGAAAGTGACATATGATAAATTCCTTGTCCTTAAGAGGCTGTCATATTTCTTGGGTTCTGGTAGCTTTACAACCAAACTTTCAATGCTCTTGAAATTTAAAAAATGGTCTTAAAATTATCTTTCTTAGCTTCCTGCATCATGTTGCTTAAAACAGTTAGCAAACTTACTTTCTTTGTTTTTTTTTTGTTTGTTTTTTGTTTTTAAACTGAGTGAAGGATCTTGTAGAGTCTTTGGTATTGTTGATTATTTGATTTGCTCTTAAGTAGTGAGGGGTGCTTCTGTAGAAGAAAATAACTGAAATTATCACTCCATGATCCCATGTGAGGTACATGTTTTTTCACCAAAAGATTGCCACTGATGTATTTTCTCACACAGTGTAGAAATATTCCATTAGTCACAGAAGAGTGTATGGATGTGGTCCAATGTCAACGGAATCATCATGCTATTTGGGGGATGTGTTATCAGTTATGTTTGTATTGTAGATAAAGAGGCTTGTGAAAGGAAGCTATTGTATTTTGGGCTTTATTTTGAAGTAGATGAGAAAGTAAAGAAACTTACCAGAAACGAAATATAAAGACTATTCCCACTGATTTTGGCTGAGCTGCTGTCCTTGTCTTGGAAATCAGTGTTTACATGGCATGTTGTATTTCAGCCTGGTGTAAATTAAATTGAATGACCTACTATGATCTTTAGCTATTTCATTGTCAACTGGTTATAAGATTAAGTGATTTCAGAGTAATTTCACCAAGAAAATTTCATTAAGGAAAATTTGTCTAAACTCATTTATTCTAGGCAAACTATTAAAATATCCTGAACCCGGGTTGAATAATCAAATTTATTTTGCCATTTGAAACCAATTCTTCTGTGTGTATGTGCACGTGCATGTGTGCACAGTGGTAGCAGGGAAGGGAGTAGTTTGCTTTAACTCAGGCTGGGATTTTTGAAAAGACAGTGGTAGCATTAAAAAGTGCTTTAGACTGGGAGTGGTGGCTTGTGCCTGTAATCCCAGCACTTTGGGAGGCAGAGGCGGGTGGATCATTTGAGCCCATGAGTTCAAGACTAGCCCGGGCAACATAGTGAGACCCTGTCTCTACAAAAATACAAAATAAAAAAATTAGCTAGGTGTGGTGGCATGCACCTGTAGTCCGAGCTGCTTGGGAGGCTGAGGCGGGAGGATTGCTTCAGTCCAGGAAGTTCAGGCTGCAGCAAGCTATGATCATGCCACTGCACTCCAGCTTGGGTGACAGAGCAAGGCCCTGTCTCCAAAAAAAAAAAAAAAAAAAAAAAAAAAAAAGCACTTTAATGGATGAATTTTAGCTAATTTGATCTATATTTTATTCTACATCCTCTTTGTAATAACATTTGGCAAATATGTGTTGATTTATACTGGGTATTAGGCACTGTGGTGATGTGGAAGCTTAGGGCAAAAGGCATACTGGTTTCTGCCTTCTAGAAGCTTACAATCTGTCTGTATGTGTGAAGGGAAATAATGCTAGATGCCATTTATTGAGTTCTACTCTGTGCCAGGCACCATGGCTTACTCATTTTACGTCTTATCCTTACTGTCATCCTGCAAGGAAGGTGCATTATTTTTTCCATTTTACAGATGAAGAGACAGAGGTTCAGAGAGGTTAAGAAACAAACCAAAGATCATGCCACTAATAAGCAAAGAGTATAGTTGATAAATATACAATGGAGTGGTATTTAAGACCAAAAATATTTTAAGAAACATTTAAAAATTAAAAGATGGAAGGATTTTTATCAAAAATCATATAGATATATAATCATAATAAATCAAAATGGAAGGAAGAATTTGTTTATTCTGTACTACAATTTTCTATAAGTCAGTTAACAATAGTTTCTGGTTTAGGAACAAAGCAACATCAAGATCTCAGTGATTTAATATAATAAAATATTATTTCTTGCTAATAAAACACTGATGCATGTCTGTACAGTTCTCTTCCAATTAGTGACTCAGGAATCCAGGGTCCCTGCATCTTGTGACATTATCATCTCTATGTGTGGTTTCTAGTGTCTCCCCAGCAGAGGAAAGGAGGCCATGGAGATGGCATACTGACTTGTAAAGTCATACTTTACTGACTTTAGTCATATTGACTAGTTGACCTGGAAGTGGCGCAACTGCACCATCTCACATTTTGTTGGCTAGAACTAGTCACCTGATCAACATAACTGCAAGAGGGCCGAGAAGTTTAATTCTCCCATTAGTCCTCCCATGTGCTCAGGAATTGAGAATTATTTATAAGTGAACATCGGACAGCTCTACTGTGTATTTCATAACTCAACTCCAGGCATGTTATTTGTAGAATTAACATAGTTTGCAGAGCATCTTGAAATGAAAGCAAATAATGATTCTTTGTCATTATCTGGATAGATGTATGATCATTAGTCCATTGATTTTATATTCATCTAGTCTGAAACTGGAAGTGATCCTGGATCTAAACCCTATCCAACTTAATTAATTGACAGCTGGTAGTCCATTATCCTCCACACATTTAAAGGACAAAATCTCAAAAACGTTGATTCATCTACTACATTGGAACATGGCCTCACTTCGGATTAATGCACACAGTTTTATTATGTTTATCTTAAGCATATGATGCAGTGGCTATGATAACACCAAATTTCTGTCACTTTGTTAATGTGTTTTAGCATCAAGTAAAATTTTAGAAATTCTCTGGGATACACATTTTATACCTTAGGAGGATTTAAATCTATATGTAGTCAAAGTTGATAAGACTAGATCACTCATTATTTATATTAACATGGCATTTACTCATCTCATGCATAGAATGTCTATGAATGTCCCAGTTCTGTTAAAGCTGTTATTTAACTTTGCAGCACCATTTGACACTGTTGATCACTCCTCCCTCTTGCAAATGCTCTTGGCTTCATGTCCACAGCTTCAGTTATCATCTGTGTCCAAAAGACCTTCCAATTTCACTCTCCAGCCTGGTCCTCTCTTCTGAACTAATATTTATTATAATGTAATAATATTTATGTTATAACTATAATAATACAAATATAATAATACTTATAACTATAATAATATAAATATAATAATACTTATTATTATATATATTATTATTATTAATATAATTATATTTATTATATCTAACTGCCCGATTGATTTTTTTACTTATCCCAAGTCTAACTTACGATCCTCCCCCATACAACCTTATCCATGTTTCTCTGGAAACATTGCACTCTGTTAGGAACATTAAGGTTGACTGCCAGTGATGCCAATTTTCCCTTTCTCATAGCAGTGAATTTGATGAGCTCGAACTTTTGCTCTTCTTCAGAGTGCCTGCACACAGTTTGTAGTTTTTAAAATATTTGATTAGCGTTTTTTCCTACTTTACCAGAAGCTTCATGAGAGCAGGGACCTATTCTCCTTTTGTTCACCACTGTGTCTGTAGCACTGAGCACAGTGCCTGATAAAAAGTAAATGTTCAATAAATATTTATTGAAAGAGTGAATGAATAAATGATGGGACCTAAAAAATTGTGGCTAATCAAAGACAAGAAATGGTTTAGCAATTTATGATTTCCCTACAGTTAAAGAATCATTGTCTTTTTGAGACATATTCTTACCAGATATCTTGTCTTTGCAACCCAAGAGAAAGAACAGAATTCCAATATTTGAGATTTAAATATGTTTACTGTTGCCTAATGTCTAAGGTCCTTTAAGAGTAATCTATCAAGTATATGTTAGCATACCTTCTTTACTATCATTTTTCTGAGTTCAAATTTACAGATGCACTCTATCAAATCACAGTAAACTACAGTGATGTTGGCTGTCTGACTGCCTTTTAGCATCCTACAAATTATATTAATAGGTCTCCGAGCAACTGTGGAAACTTGATAACTGTAGCCAGAATGACCTGAGCATTTTGGTTCTAATTCCTAATACTAATTTACTTACAGCCATGTAACCCATCAATGTAATCAGGTCTCATCTAAAGGATGGTGACGTTTTCTAGGTACACTATCCATTTAATTCTTTTAAAATTATAAAGATAATGTAACAGAATTGAAGAAAAAATTTTAAGCTTAATGAAAAGTAATATCTATGTTTGTAACATGGTAACTACAGTAGTCACCACTACTATAACATGGAACTGTGAAAAACGTTTATTTTTTCACAGTTCTTGTTCTCATGCATTCATGCATTGAAGTGGGATTCTCTATTTCAGCAGCATGTAGTTGAGTCTTTCTGAGTCTGAAGATTTGTAGTATCATACCTTCTCATGCCATCTGGGGGATTAGAACCACAGAATTTACAAGTCCAATATGCTTTAGGAGGTTAGCCTATCCTCAGGCTGCAGAAATCTATGGCATGGATGGTAATTCATTCTTGCCATGTTTACTAATGCTGATTCACCATGGTTTTTATGGATTACTGCATATTCCTTCAAGCAAACACTTTGGAAATGCATCTGTGTCTCCAATATTTTTTTCATCATATTACCCTCCTACTCCAAAATTTTCTAATTCCTGACCATATTAAATGTAAATACATTTTCCTAAATCAGCCTGTCCAGTAGAGCTTTCTGCAATGATGGATTTTTTTTTTAATACTATCCAATGTTAGTCACTAGCCAATGTGTTAATGTATACTTGAAATGTGGCTAGTTGACTGAGGAATCAGATGTTTAAATTTATTTCAGTCTAATCAACTTAAATTTAAATAGCACATGGAGCTAGGGGCTATCATATTGGGCAGCAGGACCTACGTTTTCAAGTCCCTGCTAAATAACCAGGCAAGGCCTGTGTTCTTGGCCTCATGTATGCACCACATTTGTACTCATCGTTTTTGTCTTGACTCATGGTGGCCCTCCCTTGCTTGGGTTACTTTCTCTCAGTTCCTTCAGTTAATCCAGGCTGTCTTTGACTTCCAAGGGTCAGAGCGAAGCTCACCAGCTCTATGAAATCCCCCTATAATTTTGCTGATCTTCCTTTCCTGGTAATGCCCAGTCCATGCTTTTCCAGTCAAGACACATGAAAGAATGAATGATTCAACATAAACTTTCATATATAGTCATTTGCTGTATTTTAGTTTTTTTTTTTTTAATGTGAATTTATTCCATCCCCTCAACCAATTTTTATCTCTCTGAGGCCAGGACAGTGTTATATATAATTTTGTGTTTCTTCTGGCACCAAAGCAGATTGTGAAGCCCCAGAAAATTCCCATTGAATGCTTTGCTGATTACCTAATTTATTGCAAAAGAAACACAAATCTGTACCTTTGATTCTCTGTCATGATTATTTATTCAGCCAACAATTATTTGGGCAATGTTCATGGGATTCATGTGGGTAAAGTTTGAAGGGAAGATAATCTTCTTGAATTCAAGAAGTAAGATTGGATAAAAAGAAGGATCATAAATATGTATGGAAACTGTGATATAAGGTATGCTGAGTTCCAGAGATGATGGTTAGGAGTTGTGAGGAAGTCTGGAAAATAGCTGTGGTAACATTTTTCCTTTAGAAGGAAACCCTTGAAATGCCGGTCAAAGAATGTAAGTTTATTGCACAGAAATGAGAGGCAGGAAGGTTATCTCTTAGGAAGAGACACTTGAAAAATGGTCATAGTGAAAGAACAAGATACGTGGTCAATGAAATGCTTTTTCATCAGTATTCTACAATATTCGCTTCAGATCAAGAATTAGGGCTTTTGGTCATCTACTTTTGAAAAGGTTCTAAGATGCAGCAAAGCACATCCTATATGCACTGTACATACAATTGAACATCTTGAGACCCAAGCTTCTTTGTGTGTAATACTAAACTTAGTTTCCCCAGAAAACCTACTCTTAACAATATTGTGATAATGAAGATCCTTAGAGAAGGGCACTGAATAGGGTCAAATTATTACTTTATAATAGTATTTATACATGTACATAGTGCTCACTATGTACCAGGCTCTATTCTTAGTAACTTCATTTTTTTTAAGAAAATAGGGTCTTAATAGGCACTCCAGCCTGTCGCTCAGGCTGATCTGAAGTGACGTGATCGTAGCTCACTGCAGCCTTGAACTCTTGGGCTCAAGCGATGCTTCCGCCTCAACTTTCTGGGTAGCTGGGACTACAGGGATGAGCCACCACACAAAGCTAATTTTATTTTATTTTTAGTCAAGACAGGTCTTGCTTTATTGTCCAGGCTGGTCTGAAACTCCTGGCTTCAAGCAATCCTCCTGCCTTGGCCTCCCAAAGTGTGGGATTACAGGCATAAGCCACCATGCCCAGCCTATTCTTAGTACTTTTTAAAACTTATTTAATTCTTCTAATTATTATAAATAGAAATTTTATAGATGAAGAAAATATAGCATTTGCCTCATTTTGTATAGGTAACAGGTAAAAGAGCTAGAACTTGACCCTATACAATCTTGCTTCAGAAACTATGTTCTTAACCATTCTACTGTATTGCTTTTTGCTGCGCTATATGACCTCTGTGTAATTCATGTTCTGTTAATTCAGAATTTATGACATTTGGAATAAGTGTTGGAGACAATAGCAAATGGAAGAGATGTATTATGTATTTGAGGAAACAGCTTCCAGTACCTCAAACTCTGTAGGAACACCTGTGGACACGTGAATAACATACAAAGCACGAATGTATTTTCTGTTGAGTGTAGCTCTCAGTGAGGAGGTGATAGGTGAGTTCTATGACTACTTTTGCTGTAGTTGAAAACATAATATCAAATACATAACTTTATTTTCTAGTGAGAGAATAAAATAGTTTGGATACATTTATTATTATCATTTTTGCATAATGACTTACCTATTTGTTTTAATTCCGATGACTCATATTTTGCAGAAATTTCGGAGTGCTTCAGTTGGGGCTGAGGAGTACATGTATGATCAGACATCAAGGTGAGTTACCAGGAGATGCATCCTTAGAAACTGATTAACTGATAAACCTTTAAATGTACATTTGAGTTATACCTTTAAACCTTTTTTCTTTGTAAACTTTTACAGAACAGTGTGATTTCCTTTGCCTCAGTGCTTTTTTCTTTATACAAAGGACTTCTATATCATTATTTCCAGTCTTGGACAATTTTCTGGGGCCTACACCCCTTTTCTTCCTTCTGTTGGCTAGACATTCTTTTGTAGGTGTTCCTCTGAACCTCATACTCATGTGCTTCCAGCCCAACAAGTGTAATATGAAGCTCCATCTTTTTTCTTCTTTCCCTCCTTTTCCACTTGTTTCACACCTGGTGTTCTGCTTTTATTTCCTATTGTGGCTAATGATGTTCCCATTCTCCAAGCCACCCCAGCTAGAGGTAAAGGATCTGGCTTCTTTCCTGTTGGACTTTCTCAGCACTTGCTAAATGCTGAATTGTCTGTTCCACCTGTCATCTCCTTTCCAAGTTACCCTTGTCAACTTTCTCCTGAGCTATTGCAATACATTGGATCTCCCTGCCAACACTTCTTTTTTGTTCCACTGTGCACATAGCCAGCTACCAGCTATCATGCACTCAGGTGCCTTCCATGTGCAGCAGTGTGAGTAGGGTTGGGGATAAGATATAATCTCTCCTTACAAGAGGTCCACACTTTTGGAGGAGACAAATGTGATGACAAACAAATTGAAAAACATTTGCTAAGAGATGAGTCCTGCTACAGAGATATATAAACAGAACTAAATGGACCTATAGGCCTGCACATGTGTGTGGGAGTAGGAAGGTGTGTGGGGTTGAGGGCAAATATTCACAGGAAGTGGCATTTGAGCTGCATCTTGAAGGATTAATAGCAGGTGTTTTCTAAGAAAAGAAGGAAGATTAAGAACATTCCAGGTAAAAGAGTCATGTTTTAAGACCTTGGTTATGATCATGTCTGAAGACAGGAGAGAATGGCAGCTGGGCGTGGTGGCTCATGCCTGTAATCCAGCACTTTGGGAGGTTGAGGTGGGAGGATCACTTGAGCTCAGAAGTTCAAGACCAGCCTGGCCAACATAGTAAGACCCCATCACATAAAAAAAAAAAAAAGAGTGAGAGAGTGGCAAGAAATGAATTTATCTCCCCCATTTACAAAACGTACCGAAGATTTTATCATTTCAGGCAGAATTGAAATCAAATTCCTTATGAAGGTCATCAGGGCCCTCTATGTTTTGGTCCCTCTTTACTTAAAATCCCATCTCCCACTGTTTCTTGCCCCTTTGCTTTTACACATATGGCCCTTTTCCATTCTCCTGGTTTCCTCTTAAAGTCCTCTGGTTCCAATCTCAGGCTCCCCACTCATCCTCCCCAGATCATCTTATTTAGAATTCCTGGGGGCAGGAAGCGGGAGGCAAGGAAGAATGGACTTGAAATTGCCTTCTAAAATGTGGGAATAGGAGTCTAATTTGCATGCTGTAAATCCAAAGCACCATGTCAGCAGCTGCCAGGCCAGTGGGAAGAGCAAGGACCTACCAGTGACTTGACCTCGTTTCTCTTTCCGCTGCTGCCATGGTCCAGCAGAGCGAGCACGTCTCTTAGCCTCTCCTTAGCTGTGAAATGAGGAAGGTGGGCTGAATCTTGGGTTTTTATCCTGTGTTATGGGCAGGCTTGATGGACACAAATCCCTGAAATTATATTAAAAATCATTTATGTTCATAAGTGCCTTTATCTGGGAAGGAAAATTCACTGCTTTCTTCATGTTTTCAAAGCAGTCTGTGCCCTAGACAAGATGCAAGCTAGTGGTCTAGGTGATTCCTAATATCCTGTCCAGGTCTAAAATGTTATGATTCAATGGTACTCTGTTGAAATTGCTTTTTCAGACAAAATGACAATGGAATCAGTTCTGTTTTGAATGATTTATTTCCCAACTTCTTTTAAGACACATATTCTGGAATTTGCTTAGTTTATTAGCTTAAGCCTAAGATTTTTTATCATAAAACAGGAATATTATTCTGCCCTTCAGATTTTCTTCTTATTATAAAAGTTAAAAAATAAATAAAACATTACAGAAATATTTAACATAGAAAGCAAGAGCCCCCCATAATCCTGTCAGGAGGCCATTTTCAGAGATAAAGTTTGAGTCATTTTTGTGCCCAGCCTTCCAAAGACTATGAAATAAAAGAGCTAAAAAAATAAACACAATGGACAGTTTCTGATGATCTAGAAATTATGTGGTGTTTGTTATTGGGTTGTCACTGTGAGCCGTCCTGCAGTATAGCAGAAATAAATAGTTCTGAATGAATGTGTTAAACAAAAAATGATTGTGGTTCATACCTGTTGTGTTATTTTAAATAATTGATATACTCTTCGAAGTTGGGAAAAATCAGTGTTTTTCCTTTGTAAATTATATCATGTTTTTTAAAAAATGTGAGGGACACTATTTAGAGCAGGGATCTGCACACTTTTTCTGAAATGAACTAGAGAGTAAGAATTTTAGGTTTGGCAGGCTATCGTCTCTACCACAACGACTCAACCTTGCTGCTATAGTACGAAAGCAGTCATAGACAGTATGTAAACAAATGAGTGCAGCTGTGTTCCCATAAACCTTTATTTACAAAAACAGGCAGTGAGATGGATTTGGCCTATGGGCCATCATTTGCAAACCCCTGATTTAGAACAACCCTGCCATGAGTTCTTCCGCAGGCTTGAAAACAAGAAGCAAAATACAAAAAGTACTCCCTGTTATTAGGGAACTAGATTCTCAAGTGAATGTTTGAGTTTTGGATTTTCATGTTTTGAGATGTTTTATAGTAAGATACAGCTATCTGTAACACCTTGGTTAGACAAAAAAAAAAAAAAAAGGTTAGGTATATACATGAATTGAACAAAATTATTTATTTAGTTGTTTTGTTGTTAGGGTAAAAATGGCAAATTCTATTAATTCTTAAGCTTCAAGCATTACCTAATTGCCAGCTAAGATCTACCAGGGGTTCTCCTGGTAGAGCTGTTTTTTGCACAATTCGCCAGGCACATCGTGGACTTTCTCCCCTTCCAAACCATCTGGTTTATGGGCCACTGTTAGAAATGTTGTATACATTGTACTAGCAATGACCTTTGATCTGGTCTCATCTCTTTTGCCATATGCTGTGTTTTGTCTCTAAAACAGTAAACATTGGTTAATATTCATGTGAAATGCTATGATGTGAAATTGGTCAAAAAAGCAGAAATGTCCAAGTGAGTGGGTCTGACCGCTGTTTGTTTTCTTTCACAGTGGCACGTTTCAGTACACCCTGGAAGCCACCAAATCTCTCCGTCAGAAGCAGGGGGAGGGCCCCATGACCTACCTCAACAAAGGACAGTTCTATGCCATAACACTCAGCGAGACCGGAGACAACAAATGCTTCCGACACCCCATCAGCAAAGTCAGGGTAGGGGCCACATTTCTCAGATAAAGTACAAAGGAATCCGATGAACGGAATGGCTACCTCACAGCCTTGTGGAATGGCATGGAAAAAAAATAAAACCTTCAACATAAATAATTCTAGAACGAATGTCAGAGAGTTGGGGCAAGAGCACTTATTGGCTCGTAATTGATCATTGTAATCAGTAACCAGTAAACCCCAGGGAAGGGGCACGGTTGGAACATGCTGTCTGACTGTATCCGAGGAATTTTCCCGCTTCACTCACTGCTTATGTGCTTCCTTGTTGTTGTTATTTTCAATCAATTGATCTTAATTTTTCAAGTAAGTAGCTGTAAGTCAGAACCCCTCTGTGGGTGAGAAAGAGCTTTGTTCTATTCTGTAAAGGAAAATGCAGTTCACTCTGAATCCCTGGGCCTGGTGGAACTTGGTTTCAAAGCCTTCTGCAGCCCAGGGCTTTCTCAGGGTTCCAGAGATGAGGCACGATCCCCACCAGGAGTCACTTGGGGGAGTTTTCAGATTCATGAGTATTATTTCTACTTGTGGGAAATGAAACTGGCTCTCCCTTTTCTGGAAGCCTGCCAGCTTCTGGCGTACTTGCTACTGCCAAGAAGGGAGAGGCCTGGTAATCCTTCTCTACTGAAAAGGAAAATTATAGCACAGCTCTGAAAAGAGGTGGAAGGACTTTCCCGATCTGTTGTAAAATGATTTATGGTGTTGGGTCCATGATGCCCAGCCCACCTTATTTTAGTCACAGCTCCCTCCTCCTACCACTTCAGAACACTTAAGAAGGGGGCACATGGTGTGCCTACAGCGCCACAACTCGGGCATGCCCCCAGTGCAGGTGGGGCGCAGGTTCCACACAAGGTTGAGCTCACCGCAGTGAGAAAGTTGCTGGTGTGCTGTGTGCCCATCAGGAGAATTAGTAAGTTCTAACGCTGTGGTCAAGACTGCGGTGAAGAATATGCCCTCACAATAATAATAACAAGAGTCATAAAATAACAATTTATATTTATTATCTTCAAGCGCCAGGTATTGTATTAGGTGCCATCTGTCTAGTAACTCACTGAAACTGACAACAACCCTATGAAAAAGGCACTGTTGTTTTTATGATATTACAGATAAGGAAACTTGGTGATAAAGTTTCAGAAACTAGTAACCGGCCAAGGTTACATAGCTAAAAGGTGAGGGAACCAGGATCTACCCCAGGGCGTCAGACTCCTGAACCCAACTCTCTTTACTGTGAGGTTGTGCTGTGTTGAGCAGCATGGAGGGCTGAAGGCAGGGAAATGTTAGCCTGGATCTATTTCTCTCTGGATATATTTCCTATAAATTACATCCTCCCCCTCTTGTATATGAGCATCTGGTAAGAAGACACTGAATAAATTTGCTTTTTTTTTTTTTAAGCCTTATAAATTCCAAGTGTTAGTATAACTCATATACACCCTCTTAACATCATTATCATCAACCTGGAAAAAATGGTGGGTGGTTAGTATTCTAAGGTCATGACAACAGTTTGGAGTACAGGGACTTTCCCAAGAATTCTACTTTGCTGAAATCATGAAAATAATTTAATAAGAAAATTTTATTTCTTTATGTTCCATTTTGGCTAAAGTGAAGAGTCCCCCCTTTCTTGTAAGGACTTCAACCTCCACCCTTGGAGACTAAGTTGGCGCCTCTCAGAGTGGCTCTTTCTTACTCCCCGGCTCTGGAGCAGGAAGGAGAAATGTGTTTGTCACCTATCAGCATTTATTTCTGAGAACAGTGTTTCATTCCAAGTCGAAGCATGTAGGGCGTGGTAACAACAGTTTCAAACTGCGTTTTCCTTTATCATTGAAGAAATAAATTTCCATACCAAGAATATGCCATTATTTATGCTAATTTAGACACTTGCCAGAAAAAATATTACTTTAAATGTTATTTTTATTTTGCGACAAATAAATACCAGGAAGCCACGCAGTAAACTTTTACACATAAATGGAAAAGTTTGAGGCGTGGCAGAGGGTAGAATGAAAAGCTGGCTGAGCTCATAGTTGCACCAGCACAGAGAATGGTTTTCTTTGTTGTCATGTATCCAGTGCCTCTGAAGATCTCACTGCTTGTGAATTCGAAACAATATGGATACATATTTCTAAACAGTTTTCCTAACAAACATCTGCTTTCTTGTGTAAAAATTGTTTACACATACTTTAGGCAAGAGCCAGATTTCAAAGTGACAGCCAGCCACCGGCATGTATTTGCTGTCTGTTATTCGTCAGGTGCCAAGGTGAATGGCAGACACTGTTTCTGTCCTTGCTAAGTTTGATGTTAATTGGGAAGACATTGCCATTGGCTGAATAATGGTAAATAAGTAAATGACTACTAATGTGTAAACTGCTACAAAGGAGAAGGTTGTTTTGGTTTTGGTTTTGGTTTTTGAGACAGGGTCTCTCTCTGTCACCCAGGCTGGAGTACAGTGGCATGATCACTACTCATTGAAGCCTCAACCTCCCAAGCTCAAACGGATCCTCCTGTCTCAGCCTTCCAAGTAGCTGGGACTTCAGACGTGCACCACCATGCCTGGCTTTTTATTTTATTATTTTATTTGCAGAGATAGGGTCTCACTATGTTCCCCAGGCTGGTCTTGAATTCCTGGACTCAAGAGATCTTCCCACCTCAGTTTCCCAAAGTGTTGGGATTACAGGCATGAGTCACCCGGCCCAGCCCTAAGAAGTTCTTAAGGAATGAGAGTCCATGAAATATTTTTCAGGAATAGTAGGAAAGTGCCTAAGAAGTGTTTTGGATGTGGAGTGAGAGGAAGAGTATTCCTGATACTGTAATTAAAGGGTTTTTTTTTGGAAGAGGGTTGTTTTTGGTACTGTCTCCATTTCATAAGTGACGGTGAATTAATGTGTATTTAGTTTAATGAGGCTGTTTATAATTTAGAACTGAAAAGAGTTTTGAATTCTTATTTCTGCAAGATATAATTAGTTTCTCAAGCTCATTTTTAAAGTGCATCCACATTAGATTTAAATAGATATCATAGTTGCTCTTGCATTTTTCAGTGTATGAAATATCTGTAGTTTAGATCTATGTTCACCAATATGAATTTGTCTTTCAGCATTTTCCTCATTTCCTTAGTATTTTTCTCATTAATTTTGATATTCCAGCCTGAGCCACTTAATTAGACCACAAACAGATGTTTGCTTCTTTACAAATGGCATCACATTTTATGTTTAATGAGTAGAAATTTCAAAAGAATGCTTGTTTCCAATACAAGAAAAAAAAATTTGGGGGGGGTTTCTGCTGACCTCACAAAATAATACATTTGCTGCTAATTGGTTAATCTGGTTGTTTATAACCTCCTGGTAAAACTGATGTAGGACTCTTTTTTTTTTTCCTTCATGCTTCAAAATGAATTTGAAAGACAAATTCATTTTTTAAGTAGGTCCATTTTATAACAAAACGGACCATACAACCAAGCTTGTCTGGGCTTTTCTAAAGCAAGAAAAGCAACATGACACAAACACACCTCTGGTAGAACTTCCAGAACTGGAGACTGAGGCAACAGAGGCACTGAACAAAAAGTAAGCTCCACGATTCTCCCCTCTGCAGAGTGTGGTGATGGTGGTCTTCAGTGAAGACAAAAACAGAGATGAACAGCTCAAATACTGGAAATACTGGCACTCTCGGCAGCATACGGCGAAGCAGAGGGTCCTTGACATTGGTAAGTTGACCTTGACTTCCCTGTATAGTCCTCGATAAACTGACATGTTGTCTCAATGCCAAGGGGAGCCTGGCGCAGTAATCACAGCTGGAGCCACAGAGCTCTTATGATGTGCCCGGCACTAGTCTATGTCAGGACATTTAGTGCAGATCAGACTGAGTAACCAAAATCAGGCTAAGCAGAGAGCAAAGCGTTTTCTATTCTATGAAAGTCAACTGTGTCTCATAAAATCATAGTCATATAGTTAGATTTGCAATGACCATTTCAATTCCTAAAACGTGTTTTCATGGCCTCCCCGTTTGAGCCTAGTAGGCAGTCAGCAGGTCAGATGAACTCTTATCCCTGTGACATAAATAAACTCAAGCTCGTGTGACCCTAAAGCCATTTGGCAAAGGTCATGTGACTACACATTAAGTTTCTAGTTCTCTGTCCAGTGTTCTTTCCATTTCAACACATGCCTAGTGCAAGCAATGCTAGGTGGTCACGCAAGTGAACCATTTAAAGAAGGAGTGAATCTGCCAGGAGTCTGTGTACCCCTAAACTTGAGGTCCGTTCTGTAGAGACCAGCAGCCCCCTGGATGGCACATCACTCGGGGTCCAGTCTGGAAGGCAACACTCATGGCCCAATAATTCACTGGGCATGAATTCATTGCCAAGGTTGGAAAGGCTGAAGGCACAATGAGACAATCCAGCTATTACCTGCAGGGCTGGAGAATCAAAGGGAGGAGGAGGTGGGTGTTGTAGGAGCCACCCAGCAGGAGCTGGGACCACAGAGAGAGCTGTTTTCCAATGGGAGATGAAAGCACAGCAGAATTGCTGCCAGAGACATTCTCAGTGCCAAGAGGGAGGAGAAGAACTGTCCTGGCTTCTCTCTGCCTCGTGATCTCCTGCCAGTGCCTCCCATTGGCAGAATTTAACTCGGAGTCAGAGGGCACATTACCCCGGAAAGTGCAGTTTGCAGAATCAACCTCTGAGATGCAGAGCAAAGTAGGGGAATTCAGGGAATAGATCTTAAAGCTTCCAAAAATTACTTAAAAACAGACAGTAATGTATGTGTTTCCAAATAATTTTACCACTGTTTCCATAAGAAGTAAGTCATTTCTCATTTGTAGACTTCATTACCCCATTTTGCTGACTAAGATGCTTCAGTCCAAATGAGTGTGGGCTAAGTGAAGGTTCCCATCCTGCTGGGTATGAAAAGGTATTACTGAGCCTTGCAAAGGACAATTACTTTGATTTCTTATACACTACAATGAGGACTTTTCAGATCTTCCATTTCACCCTGGCTAGGACTTCTTGACCACACTGGCAGAGTTTAATGACTAGGATAGGGTCAGAGGCTCACTGTAGAAGACAATGAAACTAGTTACTGGTTTTTCTTGCAAAATAGTTAAGCCGCTCCTCACCTCCGCATCACACACATACACCTATTGTATTAACTAGTCAAACATATTTATCGAATAAACAAGGAAACTGAGGCCTAGGAAGTCTCACTGGCCCATATCACATGACTCCCCCTCAGATAATTAGTGCAAGAGCCGGGATAAGATCTGTGTTCCTGACCTGAGCTGATAAACTAAACCAAGACCTGGTGACTAGGACGGGGGTTGGGGATACTTGCCTTAACCTGTTTAGTTAAATCTGCATAGAGCAGAGGAACAATTTTATTTTATTTGAAAAGTTAGCCTTATAATTATTACCCAAGAAAATGAAAGGAGCAATTAAAGAGAAATATGGAGTAGGTCCAAATAAGGCAAATAATAAAAGCATTTTACTGGCATACCTGTTTATCCAACTTTGATATTGTTACAGGGTTTACTTTTCTGAGACTAGAATGATTTCTCAGATCTTGTAAGACTTCAGATCTTCTTATCTTCTTTATCATCTCTTGCCTGCCTTCAAACTTTTCTTTCTGTATACACATGTGTCCCCATAGGCACACACATGCTTTATCTCTGAGATTTGTGACCTTTACTAAGTAGCTTCATGGGTAGCTGGGCTACTTGCTTCCAACCTGAGAACAAGGCATTAAATCCATCAGTTAGCTTCAATGAGACATGAATCTTCTGAGCACAGTCTCTACCCCAATCTCAACCTGACATCTGCTCACATAGAGAGAGAAAATATGCAAAAATCTCATACAATTCATTCTTCTGCTAGATTAAAAAAATCAAATCATGCATTTCTCTGCCAGTGGGTTGTAAACACCATTTCCCACATAAAGGAGCACCGATGGTGTCCTGGCACATATGTCTGCCTGTTGCACCGTCATCTGCTTTAACTCTGGAGTGTGATATTGAGAAGGTTTCTGAGGTCACTCTTTGTCTCCACTAGGACTATCATGGAGGGTTATCAGTGCCTGCAGAGGGTGAAGGAAGGCAGAGAGTGCGTGGGCCATACATTTGCTAGTTTTGGTTAGGAACATTCTAATGGCCTAAAAAATAAAAAAATTAAAAAGTATCCCGAATTATTTAATGCATTTCTTTTTTGAAACCCCCGTGAAACTGGAGGTTAAACTCAGGGCTCAAAAGTCTCAATTCCCAAATCTCCACCAGCATCTATGATCTGCAGGTTCAACCAAGTCAGCCAGGCAGTGACCCTGAGGCTGGAGTTAGAGACCGAGATGAGGGCCCCTTAGCTAAAGCAAGGGTTCTTTTTTTTAAATTGATACATAATAATTATACGTACTTATGGAGTACCTGTGATATTTTGATACAGGCATACAATATGCAATGATCAAATCAGTGCATTTAGGATATCCATCGCCTCAAACATTTACCATTTCTTTGTGTTCAGAGTATCTCAAATCTTTTCTTCTAGCTATTTTGAAATATGCAATAAATTATTGCTAACTCTAATCACTCAGCTCTGCTATTGAATGCTGGAACTTATTCCTGCTCTCTAACTATGTTTGTACCCATTAACCAACCTCTCTTCATCCCTCCCTCCCCGTCACTCTTCCCAGCCAGGGTGACCTCAAGTGATCTGCCTGCCTCGGCCTCCCAAAGTGCTGGGATTACAGGCGAGAGCCACCGCGCCTGGCCAAAATATCCCATTTTCTTGTTTAAAAGCCAAGATGCTAAGAGGGAAGAATTTTACGCAAGATCACACATGTGATAAGTGGTATGTAGGTGGGATAGAAACCCAAGAATGCCAAAATGTGCACCATTTTTATTTTTATTTATTTTATTTTATTTATTTATTTATTTTTGAGATGGAATCTCGCTCTGTTGCCCAGGCTGGAGTGCGGTGGCATGATCTCGGCTCACTGCAGCCTCCGACTCCCTGGTTCAAGGGATTCTCCTGCCTCAACCTCCTGAGTAGCTGGGGCTACAGGCACACGCCACCACGCCCAGCTAATTTTTTGTATTTTTAGTAGAGATGGGGTTTCACTGTGTTAGCCAGGATGGTCTCGATCTCCTGACCTCGTGATCTGCCCGTCTCAGCCTCCCAAAGTGCTGGGATTATAGGCGTGAGCCACTGCGTGCCACCATTTTTTAAAAAACAATTATTCGAAGCCCTCTCTCCACCATATACTGCCTTTGTATTCCAGCTTCTAGCCAGTTCTTGGCACCCACCAGGCCCTGTCTACATGGAGAGAGGCTGGTTCACAGACGTCCTGATTCTTTGGTCTGTGCCTTCCTCTCTAGATATGGAGGACGTTTTGCAGTCTGAGTGGTGGACTTCTTGGCTGCTGCTAGTTCTGACATTGGTGGAAGCCAGTTTGATATGCGGTTCTTGTACATTGGGTCGTAAACTGTTTGGCAGGAGTTGGGGGCAGGGGAAGAAAACATTAGCAATGAGCTCGAACTTGATGTAAGTAAACCAAACAAACCCAGGCCCAAGTGGATTCTGCTGCTTTTCAAAACACATAAGCAAAGTTCTCTGAGTCTCACAAGTTCACTCTTGTGAGCTCCTTGAATAACAACAATTATTCAAGGTCATAAATAAGTTTACATTCTGCAGTCCCAGGAGCATTCCTATGTCCACCTATGTCCACCTCCTGCGTGGAATCTCTACTTAAATTAAATTTGTCGTTTGATTTTCTCTGAGTGAGAAAGCCCCTTTAAAAGAAGACTTGGAGTTAGTGATGGCCCCATATTAGTTAACACCGGTTTGAGGAAAAGCACAGTTATTCCACATTCGTTCTGCAAAAGTTTACTGAACACCTACTATGTGCCAGACCCTTTGTTAGGCACTGGCAATACAAATGTAATTAAGGCAGAGCCCTGTACTCAAACTGCTCAAGACTAGGGGCAAGAAGATGACTAGCTAAGATATCACGTGGTAAGTGGCAGCATAGAAGAGCGCTTCCCAGAGAAGTTTCTGAGACTCATCTGGAAGGATAACTAGGGCATGTGAGGTCAAAAAGGTAGGAAGGGTGCTGCAAGTCGTGCAATAGCACATTCATAGGTACAGTAATCAAGACAAAAAAAGTGGGACTGAAGCTGGGTGCAGTGGCTCACGCCTCTAATCTTAGCACTTTGGGAGGCTGTGGCAGGCAGATCACTTGAAGCAGAAAGTTCCAGACCAGCCTGGCCAACATGGTGAAACCCCATCTCTACTAAAAATATAAAAATTAGCCGGACGTGGTGGCGGGCACCTACAATTCCAGCTACCTGGGAGACTGAGGCAGGAGAATCCCTTGAACCCAGGAGGTGGAGGTTTCAGTGAGCCAAGATCACACCACTGCACTCCACCCTGGGCAACAGAGCAAGACTCCGTCTCAAAAAAAAAAAAAAAATGGGACTGACAAATTATTTAATAAAGTCTGATAACACTATTAGCCAAGGTGGAAGGGGTGGATACTCTCATGCACGCTAGTGAGAGTGCTAGTTGATTTGTTGATTTGACCCATGCAGAGAGTAGGGTGAAGGAAGGAAGTCCTCAGTACATGGGGCTGTGGAAAGGCTTACATTTTTTAAGGGCATCTTAGAATGACAGGGAGATGAAGCATAGATGGAATTTTCTGGTCTCAAACTCTAAAAGAAACCCTGATTAAGCTGTTTCTATGTGTCACAGGCTGAAGCCTTGGGTCCCCAATGGAGGCTGACTGAGCCCAGGAAGGATTCTAGGGGTCCACAGACCCAGAAGGCTCTGAGTGTTAGAGGTTCATTGATTCTTGACACCTCAGTCCTGGTGGCAAACCTCAGAGCTGCAGGTAGAATGTTAGGGAAATGCTATTTGAGTTCCTCTGCGACCACCCACCTCAGCGTCTTTGCAAAGGAACGTCACTAAGCCAGAAGTGGAGCTCAGAGTTTCTTGCTCTTTGTTGCTTTAACAGTATCTTGGCTCCACAAAGTCTTGTTTTACAGTTTTATTGGGGAGATATTCAAGTGTGTGTGTGTATGTGTGTGTATTTATACTTTTTTATACTGAGGTTTAACATGAATATCTTGTTTAGCCATGTTTTTCTGTTGTTGAATGAAGCAGATTTTAGAGATCCAAGATGTGTAAGAGAGGGTAATAATAGAAATTGTACCTGCAAATTGCCATCCATCCAAGTGGCTGTGTTACATTTGCTCATCAGTCCTCCCAGAACTTTAATAAGGACAGACAGTGGAGAATGTGCAGAAGTAATAGTCAAATAGAATACTGTGACAAAATGAACTTTCTCTTGAATGAGTTGCAGTGCTTGATGTTGGAGGCTTTAGATAACCATTGGGGATGTTTGGCAGGTTTGTAATGGGATATCTGTATTTCAGGGAGGTAATTCTGAGCCAGCATATGGGATGGATGCAGTGAGGGATGGACTGGCAATGGAAAACCAGCAATAGCCAGGTGAAAGACTGAGATTGGAGGCATGAATTGCAAAGGAGAAATACAAAGTTAACCCAGGAGTGAGAGACAGACTGTCAAGCTGATAGAGCCTTGATGACTGATTGGCTGTGGGGGATACAGGGGAACAAAAGGATCATGAAGAAAAGCACAGCTTTGCTAACTGGTTGGATGCCCTCCCCAGAGGCAGGTGAGACAGAAGGAGCAGCGTGGCCAAGTGTTGAAGGAGTGGAGGTTGGCCAGGTACTGAGTTCAGCCAGGGGCATGTTGATTTTGAGGCACCGTCTACACATAGAACAGGCTGGGAGTTTCCCAGGACTTATTTGCACAGTGGAGTTATCCAGTTTTGCACAGTGTGTGAGCCATTTAAAAAATATTTAAAATGGATCACAAATAAAAAAGTTAACTAGACTAGATATCAGTCCAAATCTCCTCAAATAGTGGATAATTCCAAAACCACGTTCTCGGGAAGGCATATTTTTCTATTTGTTACCTTTCAAACAGGGAAGGAAAATTAGAAGAGGTTCAACAACCAACATTAACTTCATAGAGTGAAAGCCAGAAGCTATGACAGTTAATTGGTAGCACATTCATATATAACTTCTCCCTACAGAAGAGAACTAAGAATTCCTTTACTACTTTCTGGTGCAGATGTTCCAAAATAATGCACATAACAGCTCTTGTGCTTTCAGAACGGGCAGTACAGGTTGTGATGTAGTGAGCCTGATTCCAGAAACACATCCAAATAAACATCATTGTAGTCACATCCAGTGTAAGCATTATTGACACAAGGTTGTAGTTAATTGTGAAATAAACAGTATGCTCTTTATTCAATCTCTGTCTTCAATGTTGGTTCACAGTAATCTTTCCTGTATCAGGATTTATTAGTTACATTATTAATATTAATCCTGTAGATTTCCCTGGTAATTAGCAGGCAATTATAGTACAATTTCAGTTATTAGCATATGATTATAGGATTTTTGTCTGTGTCCTAATACAAATCTATTTCTTAAGAGTCAATGTTTAAATTGTGCTCTGCTGAAAGTAGTTTTATATTAAAGTCACACTTTTTTGAAAACTTAAGTTTTCAAAATGAAATCAAAGCATTTCTTCACATTTGATTCTCCATAGTTCTCTTTGAGGGCAAAGGAAGCCTCTTAAAAGACTCTTGATCACAGATTTTGTTGACCTCTGTGAATGATTCAGCATGGCTATCCTGTTAAGGTCTAGAAGCTCTTTTTAATCTGGAGTCATGCTCCACTTTCAAACAAGAATCATAATTAAACAGTTTATTTAAACTGTTAAAAAAAAAGAGTTTTTTTATTTGAGTTTTTTAGAGGAAGCTGGCTTCGGATGAGCCCTATAAGCATGCTTTCTCAGTTTTTATAGCCAGTCCTGGGCTGGGCTACTCCGAGAGCTATGCCGAAAAGTGGGAGGGTGGAGATTTAAGGTGGTGTGTAGGAAGAGGTGACGTCCACATGTTGGGAATTCAGGTAGCCAGGTGGCTAGGTGGTCAGGTGGTCAAGTGGCTAGGTGGTCAAATGGCCAGGGGGTCAGGTGGTCAGGTGGCTAGGTGGTCAGATGGTCAGGTGGTCAAGTGGCCAGGTAGCTAGGTGACCAGGTAGCCAGGTGGTCAGGTAGTCAGGTGGTCAGTTGGCCAGGTAGCCAAGTGGTCAGGTAGTCAGGTAGCCAGGTGATCAGGTAGCCAGGTGGTCAGGTGGCTAGCTGGCCAGGTAGCTAGGTGGTCAGGTAGCCAAGTGGCCAGGTGGCCAGGTGATCAGGTGGCCAGGTGATCAGGTAGTGTGAATTTGTGGCCCAAACAGGCCTGGGAGACAAGAGCACCAGCAACTCTCCACTTTCTTCAGCAGGGCCTCCCACCATCCCACCTAGTTTAGTTCTCTGGCTCTCTGGAGGGCTGTCCTTTTCCCCAAATTATACAGATTTGCTCTCTCCCTACAGTCTGGAAAATGTAGGTCTTCCCTCCTTTAAAAATAACTCAAGTAAATAGGATTTCATTTTTTGATGTTTTTCTAGGCTGTTTCCATACTTCTGAATAGATATGAAAAATAAATTTGATTACAAACCAAACCAAACCTCTTGAGAGCTCCCAAATTAAAAAAACAAAATCCAAGGGCTGGTGAGAATTAAGGCTGAGTTGGAGCTCAGTCAGAAGAGTGAGCTCCATCCCCACGTCCTCCATAGGACTAGATGCGAGGGGAACTCTGGGGTGTGGGCCAGCAACAGCCTCACTTGCAGCTCCAGATCCTTCCTCTGTTGCATCCGCCCTTGCTGTTATCACGAGTTCATGTGCAGTGTAAGACATGCTCTGTTTTCTAGAGACGTGCTAAAGCTGCAGTTATGGAAAACTCCTTTTCATCTCAACCTTGATTAGAAACATTTATGTGATAAAAGTACAGTAGGCTGTGAAGGTTAATTGACTTAAAACACTGTAAATGCAAGTGTTCTTTAAAGTTTAATATTTGTTTAGGCAGAAAATAATTTTCAATCATAATTGAGCCACTGTGGGTTTTCAGTTACTGGATACCTGTCTCAGGATGAATCCTGGAAACTCATTCTGTTGAGGCCAGTATCTTGGGAAAATCCCTTCCGCTGTGTGTGTGATGGGGGTGGTCCTCGGGCTCCCTCTGGTTCCCTCCAGGGAAGGGTCAGGATTCTATCCCCAGCTCCAGTCCCTGATCCCTGCAGACTCTCTTTCAAGCTATTGCTGGGCCCTCTTCTTTCCTTCCACCCCATGTTTCTTAAAAGAGGAGCCTACACTTCCTGCCCGACATCTTAAACTGTCACCCATTTCTCAATCCAGCATAATCTGTCTTTTATTAATATTTTAAAATGACAGATATCTTTTCACCCTTCACTATTTTTTTCCTACTTACTTCCAACCTCTTGTTTGACCCATCTCTGCGGTTCTCCTTGCCTAGAATAGCCCTCTCTCGCTTCTTCACCTGGAAGACATCTCACACCTTGAGACCTTGTTCCCTGTCCCCACTCGGGTAAGATCTTCTTAATCTTCCCAGGTAGAGTCCACTGTTCCCTCTGCGGGCTTTGGTTTAGATCTAAACAATAGCACTTGGCAGTGTTTCACTTGGTTTATTCATTCATTCACTTATTCATCCTATTAGACGCTGAACTTTTTGAATGAAGAGAGGATTTTTTTAACCTTGAATCTTTGTATGTTTAGCAGCTGGTACAGAACCTGGCAGAGAACAGATGCTCAACCAATGTTGCATAATCGATGAGCACACTGCCATGTGTGGTTTTGTGCATCTAGGTGACAGTGACAGTAAGCAGGACTGTGCCTGGTTCACTGAGAAATCTGACTGGGGTTGGACTCTCCTCTTTCATGCTGAAAGAATCATTTCTGGTAGTATCTTTCTGATACTAGAAGACTAAATATGCCTTTAGTACTTCCATTTCTTATATTTAAATATATTTTATTATACTATAAACATTTTGATATAACTTAAATACCTCTGAGACTTAATTGCTAGCTACAAACATAATATATATACTCATAAACAAAGGTAAATGTCTCCTTTTAAACTTAACTAGAAATTATTTCTGTTTTCCTGAAACAGACATGTGGAAAATTGTTGAAAGCCAAACTTTTTTAAAACAAGTAGCTAGATGTGGAATTAAAACTTACAACGAATGTGTCCCTTCATCATTTTCCTTCACTGTTCCTCGGAACTCAGTTTATCTGGTTCCAGCACATTATTGTTTAATAAGCCTTTTCTGATATTTCTCCTACTCCTGGAAATGTTAAAGCCATGAGCAGTTAACCAGAAGGAATGTTACAGAGAAGATAAAAGCAGATGATGGATGCTTGAAGAGACCTCTGAGAGTCTGTTTCAATGACAGGGTAAAGCTGTCCTATAAAGATACTGGTTTAGATGACGAGATTTCAAAATCAAAACACACACACACACTCACACGCACAGATAACTGAAACCACTGATAGACCTGCTGTGTTTAGTGCTATACAATGCTATATTTCCTATCTGTCATTTTTTTAAATACACATTTACTGGACATTGAGTTGTTTTTCCCCTAACCGGTGGGACTTTTGTTATATCCATAGCTATAACATCATTCTTTCATCTCCAATGTGGAATTTATACTTTTATTTGATTTCATGTTTTCTGTTTGGGACCTCATTATTTTCTTTTTCAGATGTGCATTTAAGGAAACTTCAGGCACTCTCATAGTATTATAGTTTTTAATATTATTGGATTGGCTTTAAAATGACAAAAAAAAACCTAGAGATACAATTAGATAGTTCATGAAATCATATGTTTCATGAACAAAACTATAGAGCTGGTCTATTCAGCCACCCTCTAGCATTTGCTAGAAGTTTCTCTCCCTGTGGCCTTCAATAGAAACAAATGTATGTCTTTGTAACATCCACAAGAGTGAAATTAGGCAAATTTAAAGTTTTTCTTCCTTGTTTACAAAACCTAAAACTTGCCAAGTTTTTTCAAAATTAAATTAAACTCTTTGAGGTTGTAGAAGCCAAAATAAGGTAAAGCTAATCTGAAGAAAACTCTTTGAACAGGCTTCAGGAATGTGGACCACCACTAGTTTCTCTGCTTTTGGAAAGACATGTGTTGAAATAATTGAGTGCTTAATAAATGAGAGTCTCGTCATTGTTTAACAATCCTGTGCCGTAGGTGCTGTAGTGTCTCCATTTCACAGATAAGGCAGCCAGCTTAATGAGGTCATGTAGTTCTCCAAAGGTTGCTGTGGACTCAAGTCCACTCACACCTACAGTCTGGGGTCAGCATTAGAACAGTAAACTGTAACGGCAACAGCAGTTTCCCTCCTTAAGAGAACTCAAAATCCTATTTTGACATAATATCAAAATCCTCTAATAATTTCAGAATTGATTAAAAATAAGTAAAAGTACACAGGACTAGCAACATGAGTCATTCAAGTAGCAGTTAATGCAAAAATCATTCCTGCAACAAACTAGAATAGTGCATGAGCCACTTCCCAGTGGCTCCCCACCCCCTTAACACAGGTAAGAGGTTTACCTTCCTATGTCACTTAACTCATTCTGTGTATGTGATTTGGGCAGCCAGGGGTAAGTGGGAAGCTTGAAAATGAACATTTATCTTACTGTATTTTGAGTTGCTTAAGTAATTGGGCTTGTAGTTCAAATTTAGTGAAAGATAATCCACTTGAAGATTTATAGTCTTTCTTCTGCACTGCCAATTACCAAAAAGTTATTTCTAGTGTTTGAATCTATTCAGTCTGCAACTCTGAAGTACAACTATAAGTGTTTGAAAATTATTTCTCACACTGAGGGTTGTTAGACACTAGAATGAGGCTGTGGAATCTTATAGAACAGACATTCTTGAGTCTCTTGCCAATAATATAAAATACCACCACTTCAGAAACAGTTCAGTTTCCTTTTATAAATTATAGTCGGTTTAACCAAGTGTTATAATTTCTGGATATGTCATCTGGGGTGGGAAAAGATTAGGGAGCTTTGTGGTAGAAGGGGCCCTGTTTGTCGGGGTGATTACTGCTGATTAACCACTTTGGGCAGTAACTTCTAATCCTACGTGCCTATAACTTCTTGTCTCCACATGTACTCCCAAGAGTGTCAGTATATTAGACAAAAGCATGAAGAATGGAAAACTGGCATATGCTTGAGTAGTTCATGCAGTGTTTTAAGCATGTTACTTACCAAAGCACAGTTTGCATTTTCATTCATTCAGAAAACTGTCAGAAACTGCCAGGTACTTTTGTGTGATTTACAAATTAAATTTGTGGACAGAGACAAAATGGTTATAGTTAAAATCTCCCTGAGCCACATGGACTAATGAAATGAGTTGAATGTTAAGCCTGTCTGAGTTACTAAATCTGGAGCTATGTGCTGTGGTGCAAGCATGGGCACGCGTGCGTGTGTGTTTATGTGTGTCTATGTACAGGATATGACCTATTGTCAGTTTGAAATCAAGTTTGTTAGTCAAGACCAACATTCTTAAAAAATGAAATCAGACAGAATAAAAAATACTAGCATACACAGAACATAGTAATAGGTTACAATGTCAAATGTTCATACTCTGTGCTTATGGTCAGTACAACTTGAAAGCTGTAACGTTGTCTATATAATTCCTTCTCCACAAACAGGAGGGTGAATCAAGCACATGTAAAATATTAGATGTAGCCTAAAGAGAAAGTTCTAAGAAACACAAATGTTATCTGTGAGGGTATTATACTAAGCCATGGAGAGTAAATAGTAATAATATTACTAATAATTATGCCTTTAATAATATATTAATAGACGGGTCACTCTATGCTGGTCACATATGTTTTCATAATTTCAGTTGTTATTGTCCTGGATTATGTATGGAAAGGTGCTCATCTGGCTGTGTAGCAGAGGAGTCAAAGGCCTCTGGCATGTATGTAGATGAATTTCGTAAGTTCTAATCCCAGCCTGGCCCCTTACAAACTGACTGTGGGGGATGGGAGAGTACTTACATGCTTGCCTGTTTCCTATTCTATGAGGTGGGAATAATAATAATAAAAAGATACCAAGAAAAACTGTCTGAGGTAATACTTGTGAAGTATGTATGTTTAGCGCAGGGCTCTCAAAAAATGGTGGCCATTATTATTATTTGCTCATGGACCAGTATTTCAATGATGGAAATACTTTAGTGCCTCTAAAAATCAGCTCTAGTGTTAACACACTTAAGGAAACCCAGCCAGTTCACCTCTGACTCTGTAAAGCATTATAAAGAAAATAATGAACTCATAAGTGAGTTCTTGTGAGTCATTCAGGTTTTAAGAAGCCACTGCTTTGACTTTGAAAACAGACAAAAAAATCTCAGAATCTACTTAGACTAGGGTTCATTTATTCTGCCTGTTTCAAGTCAGAGCAAATACTCCTGGAATGACCCTCTCCTGTTTCCTGAGTTTGAGCCGATCCTATTTGGCACTGCAGACAGGGAGAAGTGGATGTTTGAGGACAGATGGGAGGTGCAAAGTGGAGACAAGTATTGGTCCCACCTTCCACTATGAGACTAGCAGGGCCCAGTTCTCTTAGCTATTGTCTCTATTTTGTAGATTAGGAAATTTCAAGTTCAGAGAAGTTGAGTTAACTCACCGAAGATCTCAGGGCTTGGTGGGAAGAGGGACGGAAAATTAAATTCAGGTCTGTGTGTCTCCACCACCATGTTCTTTCTCTTTATACCTTGATTGCCACCCTGTAAATAGAATTCTAAGCACCACGACCCCAAATATATAAACTATGTCGAGCTCTCAGCTTTTGTTAAAAGCATCTTATTAGGCCATGGTGTATGTACCTTGAGTCGGCAATCGTGCCCAGAGCCATTTTCAGCATTCCAGCTTCGTTATTTCACTAGTCCAGACAGAATCCGCACCTTTCAGAAGAGAAGCAATCTTTATATTAATTATGCCACTCCTTTTAATCTCCAACAATATATACAAAAATAATTAAAAGGGGTAGTTATAATTTACCAAGCGTGTGAAGCTTAATTAAGGTGGAGGAATTAACACTGCCTTTGACGGGATTTCCAGAATCACACTTGCACCTACAATCCGTTTGAAGAAAGCTCAGCCTACAGAAGTCTGAATTTAAAAACCTATTAACAGGCCAGTGATTATATGCAAAAGATAAAAAATTAAAAAATAACAAAAGGATTCGCCATAACAATTCAAATAGAATTGGATCCTATAATTTCTGTGCCAAATATAGCTTGCCAGAAACACAAACACAAAGCATTGCACTTTCACACATCCTCAGCAGCCCTTTGCAGAAGCACTGCAACGTTTATCATCATTTCCCCAACACTGACACCTCTTGTTTTCTTAGAAAGGCTAACTTTGGAATTTTTCTTTCAATCTTCACAGTGCTTGCAGTATGTGGAGATATTTTCTTGTTTGTCTCCTCTCTACTGAAGCACCCCAACCTTGTCCTTCTTGTCAAGGAATTTGCAATGATCCCAAAATGTCCAGTCTCTTTGCCTCATCAAGCTTACATTCCTTCAGTGCTTCCCAAGAAACTAGTAGCCATTGTAGGACATACTATGATCCCAATATCTGCTGATAATGTGTTGTTGAATTTGCAAGACAAATATGGGCAGTGGTTAAAAGTGTGGCTTTTTGCATCAAGCAGACCCGGATTCAAATCACAGGTTGGCTTGTTACCAGCTATGTGATTTTCCACAAACAGCTTAACTTCACTGTGGGAGGAAGATGCTGATTCCTGCTTCATAGAGTGGCTGCCAGGATTAGCAGAGGTGATAAAGGCTTCACATAGGCTTGGCATGAGCTTGTAAGTTCTCTGTTTGTGGCAGCTAATATCCTAAGAGCATTTGCATTTTAATGCCAGGAGATGACAATGTCTTTATCCAAAGGATAGAGTGTTTCAGGATGAGCTTCCAGGCATAAGAATAAGCAGACATCCTGGAGCAGGTGGTGCTCGAATCTTACTGTGCAGGTAACTGCCTGTCCTCCCATATTGGTATTTAGTCCTCCTAAGAAGGGAAATCTGAGAAGCGAAGAGGAACTGTCACATGGACTTCATTGACAGTTGACGTAGGACCTTAATGACAGGTACAGCACTTTCTTTCTTTCTTTTTTTTTTTTTTTTTTTTTTTGAGACAGAGTCTTGCTCTGTCGCCCAGGCTGGAGTGCAATGGCACAATCTCGGCTCACTGCAACCTCCGCCTCCTGGGTTCAAGCAATTCTCCTGCCTCAGCCTCCTGCATAGCTGGGATTACAGGTGCCCACAACCACGCCCGGCTAATTTTTGTATTTTCAGTAGAGATGGGGTTTCACCACGTTGGTCAGGCTGGTCTCAAAGTCCTGACCTCATGATCCACCTGCCTTGGCCTCCCAAGTTGCTGGGATTACAGGCACGAGCCACCATGCCCGGCCAGATATAGCACTTTCTAATACTGTGTGGAGTGAACCAAAGGCAACAAAATAATCCAATAATGAAGTTGTTCCTTTTAATTATTTTGGCATTTCCATTTGCCATCGAACAATATTAAGTGTGGTCCCCAGACCAGCCACATCAGCTCTACCTGAGACCTTGCTAGAAATGCAAATTCTTGGCCACATTCTAGACCTATGGAATCGGAATCTCTGAGAGTGGACAGAGAATCTGCATTTTACCAAAGCCCTCCAGGTGATTCTGGTGCACTGCAACATTCGAGAAGCACCGTTATAGAATATCCACTCAAGCCTGTAAGCCATGGGAATTTGGAAACACTTGTTCTGCTTTGGGAGGATCCTAGCAGGCCCTAGAGAATTTCCATGTGTTCCCATACACTTCACTCTGAGATTCCAAGGACACACACAGCCTTAGAGAGGACCTTGAACATTTTGGCTATATCTCTGGCAGCACATGACATTAACAATGAGATTAAGTTCATTCTTATTTCATTAGAAAGACTCCCATTTTTTCTACCCATGGTTTTATTCTTTTTGTTGTTGTTGTTGTTGAGATGGAGTCTCTGTCACCCAAGCTGGAGTGCAATGGTGTGATCTCAGCTCACTGCAACCTGTGCCTCCCGAGTTCCAGTGATTCTCCTGCCTCAGCCTTCAGAGTAGCTGGGATTACAGGCACTTGCCACCACGCCTGGCTAATTTTTGTATTTTAGTAGAGATGGGGTTTCCCCATGTTGGCCAGGCTGGTCTTGAACTCCTGACCTCAGATGATCCACCTGTCTCGGCCTCCCAAAGTGTTAGGATTACAGGCGTGAGCCACCACGCCTGGCCGGCATAATTTTTTTAAACCTGTTTCAGCCAATAATAATATTGTTGCATCATGCCTGTTTTGGGAAATATTAAGCCATTTTCCTATTTGTTCACTCATTCTCACCAGGTAGATGTTAGTATTGTGTTTACAAACTAGTATTTAAAATATGTAGTTTTTATGTTGCCTTGTCACTTTTTTTAGGGGAAAAAAGTCCATTTGAAATTCAATATGTTCACAAAGATGTATTTATAATTGTGTTTTATAATTCGTTTAAAGTGGGGTGATTATTTTTCAGCTATGGTAACTATCATTGCAAAAAGAAGCCATTCACTCAGATCACATGAGTTCTAATCACAGGAAGGAATCCCAGACGTAGGAGGTTGAGTGGGACCCTCAAAAATGATATGTCCTCGTCCTAACTCCCAGAACCTGTAAATATGACCTTATTTCAGAAAAAGGTCTTTGCAGATTGTGATTAAGGATCTCAAGATAAGATCATCCTGGATTAAGGTGTGCCCTACATCCAATGACAAATCCTTAGAAGAGAAGGGGGAACAGGCTGGGCACGGTGGCTCACACCTGTAATCCCAGCACTTTGGGAGACCGAGGCAGGTGGATCACCTGAGGTCAGGAGTTCAAGACCAGCCTGGCCAACATGGTGAAACCCCATGTCTACTAAAAATATCAAAAAAATTAGCCAGGCATGGTTGCTGGTGCCTGTAATCCCAGCTACTCGGGAGGCTGAGGCAGAAGAATCGCTTGAACTCGGGAGGCAGAGATTGCAGTGAGCCAAGATTGCACCATCGCACTCCAGCCTGGACAATAAGAGTGAGAGTCTGTATCAAAAAAAAAAAAAAAAAGAGAGAGAGATAGTGAAGGGGGAACAGATGCAGAGACACAAAAGAGAAAGCCATGTGAAGACAGAAGCGGAGATCGGAGTCACACACTGCTAGCATGGCACAGCTTGATTTCAAACTCCTGGCCTCTGGAACTGTGAGCAAAAATATTCCTGTTGTTCAAAGCCACCATGTTTATGGTAATTAGTTATGACAGCTCAAGGAAATTGGCACAGCAGCTCATTACTATGCCTTTTCCTGACTACAGCTGTCAACATTTACAACATTCGGGTTTGAGAAACTTTCTTGAGGAAATAAGTTGAGGAAGGCTCAACACCAGATTACTGAGTTTCCATTCCTACCGTGGGCCATAAACTCTTAAGCATACAACACTCACCCAAGGACATTCACCCAGCTTTCAGAAACCAGAGGCACATCTGTTACCATTTTATTTGTCGGACAACTATGCATGTGGAAGAAGCCACATTGGTGTGCATCAGCTGTTTAGTCCCTTGGAAGACTTTGAGAGTCGTGAAGTGGGAGCAGAGCTATTGTACCACCTGTGGAGACTGAACACAAAGGGTAGAGATGAGCAGACATTTCTTGTATGGTATAAGGCTAGAGAGGAGTGCATGACATTAGTCTCTTAGTTATCTTTCTTGTTTAGAATGCCTAAGGATCCATCCATTCATTCACTCAACAAACTTATGGAGCACATCCTATGAGTATGATATTAAGAACTGAGAAAGCAGCAGTATTTAAGATAAGTTCCTTGCCCTCATATAACATATATAACTAATGAGAAATGTTGGTGATAAATAGTAAACAAATAAATAAAATACTTGTACATGCCATGAAGGACATATACAAGGTAATGGAACCACCCAATAAAAAGTAGTCTTACTATCCTTTTGTTTTGGGCATAAAAAAGCAGATTAAGGATAATCGTCTTGTTCATTTATTTATCTATATACTTATTTATATTCTGTCTCTAGGACTGAAAGAGCCAAAAGATCAGGGACCTAGTTTTGTTTCTTGCTCTTTCTCAAGCATGAGGACACTGCCTGGCACATAGAGGGCTCACAGTAAATATTTCCTCAATACATTTGTTGATTAAGTGAAGGTGATAGAAACTGACAGGGACCTTGAACAAGATTAGAGTATTTTATCTGTATCTATATTGCATTTGTTTTTGAAATTCTTTCCTTATTTGAGCTAATACAATTTTAACAGAAGACATTTTTTATGTGGAGAAGCTATAGGAAATAAAACCTCATAATGTTGTAACTCATGAGAGCTAGGATACATGTTTGAACAAATTTTCTTGGTTTGTCTTTATTTCTAGATATGACATTTGCTTTCTTTTTTACAATTCACCTAAAGGCTGCTTATTTTTAAATGTGTATTTAAAACTTCAAAGTTGCGAGACTATCTTTTAGAATAATTAGCTATAAAGAATCAAGGACTTCAGTTGATCTAAATTCAACAGTCTTCTTTTCTCTTCAAAATTTTAAGAGTTTGGCTGGCCTGCTGGAAGCACAGGTTTATATTTAAAATCATCCCAAGTATAGTCGTATAACCTTATTCTAAATTTGAAAGATATAAAATTGTTTTTCTTTGTTTTTTGTTTTCTCTTTTAGCTTTAACTATTTATTTCAAAATCAGTAAGAAAACTGAATACCCTAAGAAAAAAAAAATGGGCAAAGGACAGAACAGGAAGTGTTTCAATAAATAAATGCATTTTTAAAACAAAGAAAAGGGCTGGGTGCCGTGGCTCACACCTGTAATCTCAGCACTTTGGGAGGCCGAGGCGGGTGGATCACGAGGTCAGGAGATCGAGACCATCCTGGCTAACACAGTGAAACCCCGTCTCTACTAAAAATACAAAAAATTAGCCTGGCGTGGTGGCAGGCGCCTGTAGTCCCAGCTACTCGGGAGGCTGAGGCAGGAGAATCACTTGAACCTGGGAGGCAGAGCTTGCAGTGTGCTGAGATTGCACCACTGCACTCCAGCCTTGGTGACAGAGCAGGACTCCATCTCAAAAAATAAAAATAAATAAATAATAAATAAATAAAACAGAGAAAAAATGAAGAAATACAAAGAGTCAAAAACAAAATGAAAGATGGTTCAACCTCTTTCACAATCAATAAATTACAAATTAAAATAATGAGTCACCATGTTTTGCATATCAATTTGGAAGGAAACATTTTGAGGAAACGAGAACACATGCACATGCGCTGTTACTGTGAACGTCAATTGTTTCAACTTTAGCAGGAACACTTTGACAAAATGAATTAAAAGCCTTAAAAATTTTTTTTCCTTTGACCTGCTACTTTCACTTCTAAGAATATATATTAATGAAATATAATTAAGCATATATGAATTTTTAGCTGTATAGATAAATAAAACATTATTTGAAATAGAAAACTATTGGACATCATCTGGCCAAGACAAGCAAAATAAAGTCCTGGCACATAATTCAATTTAGTAGTATTTGGCCATTAAAAGTAATTTTACACCAGTTTATTGACATGGGAAGATGCTGATGATGCATTAGGCAAAAATAAAGAAATAATTGTTACAGTATTGTATAAAATATTTACATATTTTTGAGAAAGGGAGGCAGAGAGAAAGATAGAAAGGATGAAGTGTACCACAGATCTGTTTATAGTTGGTTATTTGTGGGTGAGAAAATTGTGATTGCTTTTAAATATTTTTCGTGTTTGTTCATGGTCTCTGACTTTCCTGTGGTGGCCACACATGCTTTTATATTGAAGTATGTGCTTTATTTAAAATGTAAACATGTAGTTTGGCTTTAAAATTTCCATAGGGGGAAACCATAGAAACACAGCAAAGGACATTAGTAAGCAGTTTCTGTAAGGAGACACCTGGTTGGCTACCCTGTGTGAGAAGAGATGTTTGAACTTAAAAGCGGTAGAAGAAGTGCAAATATGTTGTCAGTGGAATGCTGCCTTGTGCTCATCAGATTAGCAAGAAAGTAGAGAGAAAAAGGGAAATAGAGTTCTGGTGGGAGGCTGCACTGGCTGATCCATCCTGGAGAGTGAGTCTGGAGGGCTGTTCTGGAGAGCACATTTAGTAACTTTTTATGTGATCAGTCATCAGTTCAGCTCCCAGGAGTACGAATTTTTATCACAGAGTTGTCTGTACCAGAGAGCAGAGACCACTGAAGGGTCCATCTCTGGGATGGGAGATAAGTAAACTGTGGTGATGGTCCCTGGAGCCACAGTTAGAAATAGGCATGCAACTATGCTGCTATAAAGACACATGCACACGTATGTTTATTGCGGCACTATTCACAATAGCAAAGACTTGGAACCAACCCAAATGTCCAACAATGATAGACTGGGTTAAGAAAATGTGGCAAATATACACCATGGAATACTATGCAGCCATAAAAAATGATGAGTTCATGTCCTTTGTAGGGACATGGATGAAGCTGGAAACCATCATTCTCAGCAAACTATCCCAAGGACAAAAAACAGAATACCGCATGTTCTCACTCATAGGTGGGAACTGAACAATGAGAACACATGGACTCAGGAAGGGGAACATGACACATCCGGGTCTGTTGTGGGGTGGGAGGAGGGAGAGCATTAGGAGATATACCTAATGCTAAATGACTAGTTAATGGGTGCAGCACACCAACATGGCACATGTATACATATGTAACAAACCTGCACATTGTGCACATGTACCTTAAAACTTAAAGTATAATTTAAAAAAAAAAAGAAAAAAAGAAATAGGCATGCAACGAGCAGTGAGGTTAGATCCGAAAAGGTCTGTAGTCTGGATTGCCAGATGAAATACAGAGTGCCAGTTAAATTTGAATTTCTGATAAATAATGAATACATTTTGAAGATAAGTATATCCCAAATATTTGCCCAATCTGGCAACTTTAGTCATGGAACAACAGAATTTATGAAAATTAAAGCTATGTACACAGGCAATTCAAACCAATATATTCCGTAAGAATATATATAAACACATTTATAGCTATTGCATTTGTGGGAAGGATAATAGGAAGAAAAAGAAATACACAGTAATCAAATAAAGTCATAAAATAAGAGAAGGCCTTGAATAGACCAGCTATGATTAACTCAACTCTCCGTACCTAAGTCCAAAAAGTGTTTTTTTTTTTTTTTTTTTTTTTTTTTTTTGAGATGGAGTCTCACTCTGTCACCCAGGCTGGAGTACAGTGGCATGATCTCAGCTCACTGCAGCCTCTGCTTCCCAGTTCAAGCGATTCTCATGCCTCAGCCTCCTAAGTAGCTAGGATTACAGGCATGTGCCACCATGCCCAGCTAATTTTTATATTTTTAGTAGAGACAGGGTTTCACCATGTTAGCCAGGCTGGTCTCAAGCTCCTGACCTCAGGTAATCCTCCTACCTCGGCCTCCCAAAGTTCTGGGATTACAGGCATGAGCCACCACACCCGGCCCCAAAAAGAAATTTTAAAAAAGCTTTACTGTGGTCTCCTGAATTTTTTTTTTTTTTTTTTTTTTTTTTTTTACTAAAGTCCTGATGACACTGCCTGGCTGATAAACAGAATATTCTGTTCTATAAAAAATTCCATATGAAGTACCCTGGTACTTCTAGCAAAATTAAGTGGCAGAAAAGTGAGCAGGAGGGAGAGTGGGTAGGTGACATAGGGCTTGGGAGAAAAAAGAAAACCTTAATAATTTTATAAAACTAGTAAAAAATGAAACTAATGAACAAATTAGCTAAGAACATTGGTTTGCTTAGTTTTACTCTTTTAATAGAGGAACACGCTTACATTCTTATAGAGTAAGTATTAGTAAAAGCACATCAGTGAGCACCAGTCCTTAACTGTTAGCATGGAGATAGCCTGAAAAATAAGCGAAGTTTAAATTTACCCATTGGAAAATGATGGTTCAGTACATGTCACTGAGTCACTCTTACTCCTTTAAAAGCTTGTTCTTTTTTTAATGTTACAGCCGATTACAAGGAGAGCTTTAATACGATTGGAAACATTGAAGAGATTGCATATAATGCTGTTTCCTTTACCTGGGACGTGAATGAAGAGGCGAAGGTGAGTGACGTTGATTCATTGTTTATACCTCTTAATATGTGCCCATCCTCAGCAGTTTATTCTTTTTTAAAAGCCTGTATCAGTAGCCTCCTATTAAAAAGAAATGAACCTTTCATCTTTTGCCTTTGTGGAGGGTAAGGGAGAAAAGGGAGTGTGCTCCTCTGTGGCTTCCTGTAGAATGTAATGAGCCAAGCTGCGTGTCCCACCCAAATCCTTCAGGCCCCAAGCTTCATTTTAGCACTTGGAGCTGGGAAGATGGGGCCTGAAAACCTTTTCCCTCTGCAGTGCAGATTCCCCCAACGGCGTCTCTGTGCAGCCTCCTCTAGACACAGAGAGGAGCTCAGAGCTGATGTCTTCGTAGGTAAGCTACTGGGTAGACCCCTGACCCCATAGCCCCTTCCAGGCTTAAGCTGGTTGAAGGATGGAATACAGGAAGCAGGCTGCAGGTCCCTGAGCTCTACTGATGGAGGTGTGGTCACCACTGTGACCTTCAGCCACTTGTTTAATGTTGGCTGCTTAACTAACCTTTTTCTGTTTTTTGGAGTGCCCACATGGTTAAGAAGTACAAAGGTAAAATCTGTGGCGAAGTGAGCCCTGAGAAGAGAGGTCCACCATTGCAACGGTTTGGATAAAAGAAGGCAGAGTCATTGATACCTAGATTTGCTTTCCAGCCACGAGTCTCTTTGATTTTATGAAAACCCCAAACCGTTCTGCTATGCCCACTCTCCTTTCTGTGTTCCTTAGCTTCTGATCCTTGATTCTTATTTTGCACTCATGGGAAGGTGCCAGATGAAACCTAAGCTTGTTTTTTGCTTTGGTTCTGGACCATCTAGGAGGGTGTTAGAAGAGTTTGTCTTCAAACTAATGAAAAGGTCAATGTACATTGCTCTGGTCAATGCTTTATTGTCTGCGAGCAGGGGGAAGGCTGGGTGAGAAAGGAAATGGGTTGGGAGTTTGCAGGCACGGCCACAGAAGAAGAATTGCCCAGTGTCTCATTTCACTCAAGAATAAAACAATGTAGAATAGGCCTGAGAAAGGCGGCCCAAATGGGCAAGTGGTGATAGAGTGCCCGTACAGCCTGGAGAAGTTTCCATGGCTCAGTGCCTCCCAGAAAGGAAGCAGGCCTTGCCATGGGGTGCGAGGTTGGTCCCACACAGAACTGTAGGCAAATGTGTCTCTAAGGTCCACTCCTCCTTCATTTAAAGTTTCCTGCCCAAGCCATGTGCTTTCGGCACTTTGTTAACCTCCTCGGCTACCCGAGCCCCGTTCTCCCTGCCCCTGCCCTCTCCTGAGAACATCGTGCTCCTGTGCTTAGGGCTGTCTGCACCTTTCCCACATCCCTGCCTAGTGCCTCCTTATTCCAGCCAATGCTCGCCCTTTCTCATCGTTCCCTGTTCTCTCAGAGGCTAGATTGCTGAACCTGATTGGTAAGAGGCAGTCTGTGTGACGGCACAGGACTAGGATGGCCACTGAGTCATCCTGAGCAAGTTATCTGACCTCTCTGGGCCTCGGTTCTGGCATGCAGACAAACACACAGATTTCCAAATGTCTCTGCTGCAGCCAGCATCATGCTGAGGGCATAAAGCATGATGATCCAATGCTCTGGGGAGGGAGGCCTGGAAACAGTAACTGAGCAACAGTGTGACCAGGGAGAGGCAGGGCCTATGTCAGAGTCCTTGGGAAGAAAATGGGATCGTGTAACTGGAAGTGTCTTATCAATGTTAAAGGACCAGGCATGGTGGCCGATGCCTGTAACCCCAGCACTTTGGGAGGCCAAGGTGGGAGGATCCTTGAGGCCAGAAGTTCAAAAGTAACCTGGGTAAAGTAGGGAGACCCCATGTCTACAAAATAAAAAATAAACATTAGCTGGGCAGGGTGGCATGCATCTGAAGTCCTAGCTACTCAAGAGGCAGAGGTGGGAGGATTGCTCAAGCCCAGGAGGCAGAGGCTGCAATGAGCCATGATCATGCCACTGTACTCTAGCCTGGGTAACAGTATGAGACTGTCTTAAACACACACACACACACACACACACACACACACACACACACACACCCCACCACCACCACCACCACCACCAACAACAACAACAAAACAAATGTTAAGGCAAGCTATAACTATGAGCTGTAATCATTACCATAATTTTAATTATCATGCAATCTGTGATAATGAGTGCTAGTGGGTGAATGTTTTAACTGTTCTGCTTCAATAGGGACCTTTTATAGAAAATGCCTAACCTGGAAGGTACACTTTAATGATGGAAGCTTCAGACTCTGTAGTAAACCAATGAGATAGTTAATGTGGAGTTGAGTTGATCTTCCAGCCCAGTTCATTCCATACCACTCATTCACCATAAGCAGGAGCTTACTTTCCTTGTCTAAATGTGTGTGCCTGTGCTTGTGGGTGTACATGTGAGTGTGCATGTGTATGAACATGCATGTTGCTCAGAGCAGACAAGTTTAAGCTCACATACGCTTTGAAAAATGGCAGTGGAGGATATTTTATATTGCATTGTTTTATATTGCAAAATTTTTTTAACTTCATTAATAATATTTTAAGTGACTATTACTTGGTCGCAGCAATTGTTTGAGGTTTGGGTTAATCAATAAGTAATGAAAAAAGTTCCAAATATTTTTCTCCAGACTACTGAAGAGCATTTAATGTTTTATTTTACTTTAAGCTCCTGGATACAAGTGCAGAACGTGTAGGTTTGTTGCATAGGTATATGTGTGCCATGATGGTTTGCTGCCCCTATCAACCCATCATCTAGGTTTTCAACAAAGCAGGAAGTAAAAGCCTTGCATGCATTAGGTATTTGTCCTAAGGCTCTCCCTCCCCTAGGCCCCCACCCCTCGACAGGCCCTGGTGCGTAATGTTCCTCCCCCGTGTCCATGTGTTCTCATTGTTCAGCTCCCACTTATGAGTGAGAACATGAGGTGTTTGGTTTCCTGTTCCTGTGTTAGTTACTGAAGAGCTTTTAAAGAGAAATCATAAAAGTTAAATCTACTTCATTAGAAAGGCTGAGAGGATTTTTTTGTCTGCGGAGCCTAAGGCATTTCTCTAAAATATCATTGATTTTATAATAAGCAGACTACAAAAGGCAAAATTGCACGATTGTTGACAGAAAGGTTTTCAACAAAGCAAGAAGTAAAAGGCATCCCTCTCACAGTGGAAGTGTTTGTGATGTTCATGTTGTGGACTTATCTATCAGGAGCAGTTGCATTTGCATTCAAATTCCCGTTGGTAACGTCTGCACAGAAACTTTCACAGGCTTCAGGGCAGCAGGCCCTTTCAGTATCACATGATATTTTGGTTTGTGTGGCCAGAGGACACAAACCTGTGGCCTACAGCCTTTTGATGGTCCACAGAATGCATATATGTATGTGTGTATTATGCATTTTTGTACTTCTGTTTAGAATTTTAACTTTTTTTTGCCCACATTAAATAATCAGAAGATTATTATTTTTAAAAATCCAGGTTTTTAAGTCTCTTGGATAATTAAAGATTCTGGCAACCATTAGGCCTGAGTGTTTGCAAGGCTCTAATGAGGTACTGGGCTCTTTCTTTATTGTTTTCTCTAGCATTCTACATTCTGGAACTTTCCCTACCTAGCTTTGGCGAACATTTGAGTTTTCATGCCCAACTATGTCCCCCAGGCAACTGATATGCAGTTTAGCTCTTCACTGCCTTTCAGCATTCAGGAGGGTAGGCTGAAGCCATAGGTAGGTTCAGTCTTTCTGCCCTGGAGCTCAGAGGAATGGGGCGAGCAAGGCCACCAGAATTCCTTGGCTCCCTGGCTCCTTTGGCCTGGTCCTCATGGGGCCGCAGTGTCAGCAGGCCAGACACTGATTTGTGTCCCCACTGTTGAAGAGAGAATGTGTGACATTCTTCTGAATGCTCACAATAGTGGTAAATCTTGATCTTTCAAGATGTTTAAAAAAAAACCACCAGAAACCACCTTGATCCAAATGTGAATACATATCAACAAGCTGGATAATACCACTTGAGGATTAAGAATGAGGTTTTTTTTGCACCAAGTTTTATATATCATCTTTGAAGCCGGCCATATCAGAGGAGACCCTCTAAATATGCTTTAAAGCCATGGCAGCATCATTGGAGAAACCTGTATGCCTTCCCAAGATGATTATGTTAAAGGATAGCTTTTATTTGGATATTTAAATTTTGATGCATTTATTTAAAAAACAAAAAACCAATCCAGTATTTGGTATTCTTGCCACAGATCTGTAATCAAGACCTGATAATAAGGTTTATGGATTTCTCCAAAGCATACATTTTCTTTCATTGCTGACTTACATTTTATTTCTACCTCTCATTTAGCATGAACAGAAAAAAAGGAAAGACATGAAACTCTAATCATTTAATTTAATTAAATTATAGGAAAACGTTTGGCCAGGGAAGGTGTTAAAGCTATTAGTTAAAATGAGATTTGGGGATTAATTCCAGATTTGCAGTGTCCATTGCAGGCGGATTCTGGCAGAACTATTGCAGAGTTCTTCAACCCAAAACCCGTTTTGCTGGTTGTGAGACAGAGTCTTTCTGCACAATGACACATGCAGCAGAAATAGTCTCCAACAGGATCAGCTTTTGCCCTCAGGGTCTCTGCAGGCTGGAAGCCTGTGTAATGTGAACAGGCATCCCTGGGCTTCTGATATCTAGGAGGACAAGGTTCTGAGTGTCCACACTGTCACTGCTTGGAAATTGATGGCGGACAGGGCCCAGTATGTGGCAGCAGAAAGAGCACTGAAATGGAGTTCAGACCTGAACTCCAGATTCTAGCCAGATTCTAGGCCAGATTCTAGCCGTGGCACTCGGGTAGCCGGCTTTTTACTTCCCCTGTTGAGTTTTTTTTTGCAAAAAAAAAAAAAAGCCATAAAACAATGGGAAGTGTGTTTGTGTGTATGTGTGTGCATATGTGTATGTGTGTGTGTAGATTAAGATCCCATCCATATGATCCCAATGGGAGGACTTCTGTGTCATATTCTTTCACATGACTCCCATTTACAAGAATTTTTTAATTTTCTTTCTCTCCTTACCCAAACACCGATACCTAAGAAGTAGATTTGTTGGTCACTAATCCCTAAGATGAGGAATTCCCACGCAAGACCCTAGTGAGTTATTAAAGGGCTGTGAGCTCAGATTCCTGGCACCGAGCACTGCCTTTCTCTAAGTGATGACATCACCCCCAGAGCAGAGTGCAGCAAACCCTAATTACAGGCTTCCTTTCCTCCTAGATTTCTAAGGAGAGCCTTGAAACTGGGCCCCTTATTTTTGTCCAGGGCTGTTTTCTCTGTTCGCAGTGATTTTAAGATTAAACCAATCTTGGTGTGCTACAACGACCTCTGTCATGTGACCACAGAGAAGAATTACTTGAGCATTAAAGATGCTGCTTAGTGCTTTGTGCTGACTTTCAGGAACACTTTTCCTTCTTGGATCTTTTCACTGGAACACCATAACAATTTGTCCACGTCTCTATGCTTCACCCTTCCTTGGTTTATTACACATAAGATTAAAAAAAGCCTTCTTTCCATGAAGCTTTTTTTAAATTGCTCTGCCTCCAAGCCTTTTAGAATGACCTTAGTTCAGGATTCAGTGAAAATGTTCACTACCATCACACTAATCATGCTGACAGATAAGTCTACTACTGGCCATCTCCGATCTTTATGATTTTTAGAAAAGTCTATTATAATTCAATAATATGAAACTCTGATCTCCCAGGGTTATTCTTTGCTGCCTTCTAGCCCAGTGCCTCTGTTTTCAGAAGCAGAGTGATTACTTTCCTGAGCGATGTCTATCCTGCTCCTCCTTCCCGCTGTGTGTTGAGTTGCAGGAGAGGACTTAGGGGTATTGGTTTGTCTAGCCTTCTGCTTTGTCAGAGCATCAGCAAATGTTCTTCCTGCATTTTGGGATTAGGGAGGACTTTCCAGACAGGAAGTTGTTGCAGTTTTAGAAAGGGCCAAGGACACAAGTAAGGCATCTGTTTTTATCTCTGTTAACAAATTTTCCTAATGAGATTGGAGGTGGGCAGGGCTGAGACCCGATGGAGGTGGGGAAGGGAGCAAAGAGCCTAAGAGATATCATGGATTATCTTCTTGGGCCTTTTAGATTCTGATTCCACTAAATATTACCTCTCAACATATCAGGCCCTGCAAGATTGGGCAAATGGAAAAAGTTAATTTAGAACCCAGGGCCCTATGAGTCCAGAGCCCATGCTGTTGACTCTCCCAATAGAGAGAAATCTGATTTTTGTTTTAAGCCAAAGCAAGCTATGATTTTCCTTCTTTAAGCAATCTATAGGGTACAACCTGTTTGTATCCAGAAAGAAAGAAAATGAATGGCTGACCCCATTTCCTTGAGCAAAGCCGTTCAAGCAGGCCACCCTGCTTTTGCCACCTGCCCTGTCCTCACGCCACACTTTCTCCTTCCCCACAAAGATGGGCCTGCTGGTGCAGCACTTCCAGCACATAGGGCTCTCTCTATCCACGTCTTCTGTTGCCCTGGTACATCACCTGTCCATATCGTGCATATCATTGACCGGAACTGATGTGGGAGTGAAAACTCCTTGCACTCTTCAACGGAGCATTTGCATGCTGATTAACCTAACACTAGTGAGCTCCTCTGCATAATTCTTACCTCACTCCAAAGATCAGTGCATGCTTTCAATTACAGTGCTGAGACATATCAGTGTTTTCTTCTCCATGCCTTTACACATCTATTCTTCATTTCCCCCATCTCTCTCTAGCTCCTTTCCCTGGCATCCTGAATTTCATTTTTATTCATTTACATGATCTCTGCACACCTTTCTTTAGTATATTTTTTCTGTTATGAATAGTGGAGGCAATTCCTTGTTCTTTTTTTGCAAAACCATGCAAGAAGCACAGCACTGAGAAATTTCCAAAGCAAGAATGAGGATTATGATCAGAGAAGATGAAGCTTGCAGGAGGCATACAGTGACCCTCCGCTCTACATGTGCAACTTAAGAAATTCAACAAACAAATCCTCACATTTACCAGGGTGGTAATTGGAAGTGACTACTTACACATAAGCCAATGTTCCTTTTATAGAGAGATTCCTCTAATCTTGGGTCTCTTTGGAATGCTTCAAATGCATTGGATTTACAAAAGAGATGTGCATGTAATTTTTGAAACTGTGGGAAAATGCAAGGTGAGGAGACATGTTGATATTTCCTCTGGGCCCTATTTGCATTAATAGTTTCGCCCCATTGCCTTCCTGTTGGATTTTGCTTTAATACTAACAAGGAGGTATCATCTAAGAACTGAGAGCCAGTCTCAGGGAGGTAAACAGGGATGTGCTAAGATGAGTTGGCTGGTGAGAAGAAACTAAAAGTGCAAGTTGAAAGTAAAATGTTCTCATCTATATTTGTAAATCCACTTTAAAGGGAGAAAATGAAGTTGATTTAATGTCCCAGCACTGCCTGACAGCTGCCCTGGACTTAAGAGTGCATTTGATGTGGCCTGGGTCATGGTGACTGCAGTGACTGGCTTCATGTTGTGAGATGTGACTAGAGCCATCATATAGGCTGACTTACTATTTCTATAGAAAACCTAGCTCTCTTCCTCCTCTCACTTCCTCCACTCACCTCCTCTCTCAGTGTTGTCTTTTCAAGGTGAGCAAGCCAAGCCTAGCTTTCTGCTCCAGCAGCTGCTACTAGAGAGGAAAAATAACTCTGTGTCCTCATTATCTCAATTTTAGTAGCTTAAAAGATAAGATGGTGAGAACTGCAGGGCTTTGGCCATAGCTTATGGAAAAGGAGTAAATTGGAGAAAACATAGGTGTTCTCACTTCTCATACGCTGCAAATTATTCAGTCTCTTTGGGTGAAAAATAAGGTTATGCTAATTGAAAGGCTGGCTTGTATTCGGTACCAAATCATGGCAAATCCATCAACTTGTCTCAAATGTGTTCTTTTTTCTCCTTTCCCCCTTCCCTCTATCTCTCTTCCAGTTCTTTTTGGTCTAAACTGCTTAACCAGTTTTTATTGAGCCTCCATTGTGTGCCAAGCACAGTTCTTTTGAAAATTAAAGTTTTGATAGTCTTAACGGATCATGCTTTCCAAAGGGCTGTTCCTAAATGGACAGCGTTCTTAATCTGCTGACCTCCATTGCTGGATACCAAAGGAGAAGGGAATATGTGTAAACACTGTTTTTCAGGATGCAAATGGAAACCAAAGGACTGTCTGAAGGAGACTACACTCCTGAGTGCCCTGTGGGTTCATGACCTTGCTTATTCCACAGCCCGCACCCCTCAGCGCCCCAGTGCTTTTGTCTGGGGAGTTCTCTTTCTGCTTACAAGACAGTCTAGGATGATATGGGGTTGATAGATATTCATGATTAAGAAAAAGTTATACTCCAATTTTTTGCCTAAATTAATGTATTGGCTGATTTTAAACAGGCGATCTTGTGGAAAATTACAGAGTATTACAGAACATATCTCATGGTCTCAAAAGTAAAAATAGGGCTGGGGGGCACTCCTGGGAGGGGTCTTGAAAGATTGCATTGCACACTGCAAAGCAGGGCAAATGGCATTTTTTTATGTGTTTGCTGAGGTGTGGTGTGAGTAAAGGAAGCCTTAAAGGAGAAAAGTAAACATTTGCTGGAGTCTTTGGTATTGAACTTAAACAAAGCCATGCCTTTGTTCCAGTTTTATAAGGTAATGGATGTTAGGAAAAGCTATAAAGCTGGAGTTAATTCATATATAAAAGGAATAATCTTTGGAAGGCATCTCACCAAAGGTATCAATGGCTAGATCTTTGTTAGAATGTGAAGTATCCATGGTTTCTGGACTGAATTTTGCTTAGGACTCTGTAATTAACATGTACGAACTATTGTATTGTGCAGAGAATTAGATTGCATACTTGGATTTCATAAAATGATTGTGTGTGCATGTGTACACAATGACTAATATTTGTTCAGTGATTACCATATACCAGGCACTCTGCCAGGCAATCTATATGCATTATGCAATATTCATATTTTTAAGTAAATAGCAGTTTCCATTTAACTAATGAGGAATTTGAAGCCCAGAAAAGTTAACTAGCTTACCTGAGGTTGCACAGCTGGCGCCTGGTAGAGCTGGAATTCTAACCTTAGGCTGTCTGGTTCTGAAGCATGTGCTCTTTCCATGGCACCTTTTTGTTTTGGAAAGACCTAGTAGTAACATCTCCTTTATTATCTCTGACAAGGGAATAACCATTCCTGTGAAGCTGCGCACCCACTGCATATCAGGCACTGGGCCAGGCGGTGGAGGGTCCTGAACAAACAAGCCAGGCAGAATCCCTGCGCTCAGAGAATGTTTGGACTAGGCTAGCAACTGAGACACAGATGTAAATAATTGTAATACAAGGTAGGTAAGTGACAGTGGGTCTATGGGAGATAAAGTGCTAGAAGAGGTCTGAAGAGAGAGGCAGCTCCATTTTTTATTTTTCTACATTTTATTTTTTAAAATTTCAAGTGAAAATTTGAAAGACTAATACATTTGATACCACTTACCCTTTACCTAGATTGACTCATTGTTAATATTTTGCCAGATTTGCTTTGTCTCTGCTCTCTCTCTCTCTCTCTCTCACACACACACACACACACACCTATACCTCATTTCTAAGTACTTCAGCATGTAGAGAGGTCCTCTTTCTGTGGGATCAGGAAGACACAAGGAAGGACGTGGCATGTAGGGTGTGTCTTCAGGGTCAGGTGGACTTAGACATAAGGAAGTTGGAAGAAGAGTGTGTGGTAGGGAACAAGGGGGTGTCCAAAGGTGCAGAACCTGGAAAGCACAAGGAGAGAGGGCACTGTGCCACTCAGGAGAGTGTGACACTCAGGAGAGAAGTTAGTGTTAATTGTAAAGAGGGGATGATTGAAGTCATGAGAAAGGACGAGATTGCTGGGGAGAGAATTGGAGGGTGGGCAAAACAGGGTGAAGTATAGGACTTAGACACTCTCCATTTAGAAAATGTAGAGGGAGGGGAGCTGGAGAAGGAAGGGGTGGTGAGTAAGAGCAGAGAAAAAGAACAGGGAAGGAAGGAAGGGGAAGGAGAACGAAGAGGACAAGGAGAGGGCCACCAAAGTCCAATGGTTCAGGCAGTGGTTGCTCAAACTGTGGTCCTCAACAAGCAGCATCGGTGCTGACTTCGTAGATTGTTACAAACACAAATACTTGTATCTCCCAACCCAGGTCCACTGAATTAGAAACTCTGGGGGTGAGGCCCTTTAACCTGTGCTTCAGCCAGGCCTCCTGGCGATTCTGATGCACACTAAATTAGGAAACGCCCGATATAAAGATGCTGCTAAGAAGGCTGCCCTTGATTTAAAGAAAGCAATTTCAGAAGTAAATTTATACACGCACATGTGAACAAAAGCCACGTAGAAAGACATTCATTGCAGCATTATTTATGACAGGAAAACACTGGAAACAACCTAATGTTGAAGAAATTGTCATTCCATATTTCATACTTTTTTAAAGGGAGAGAGAAAGCGATCTTCGGACTTTATTGTTAAGTGAAAAAAAGCAAGATGCAGACCTGTGTGCGTTTTATGCTACCATTTGTGTAAAATAGGAAATGAGGTGTATTTGTATTTGCATAACATATTTCTAGAAGGATACTCAAGAAATTGTTGGTTGGCTGGGAAACAAGGAAGGGAGGTCATTTTCACAGTTTACCCTTCTGTGCCTTTTGGATTTTGCACCATATTCAGGTGTTAAAAACTCAAAACAAGTTTTAAGTATTAAACATGAACAGAAAAAGCTTCACATAACAAATGCCAAAAAAGTCGAGTGAATGAATCTTTCAGTCTGTACTTAAATTCTTCTTCTGCCTGGGAGCTCATTATTTCACCAAGCAGCCCAATCTCTCATTATGCACATCCCTCATCCTGATGTGCTGCTTCGCAAGATCTGCTCGAGTGACAGAGCAGAGAGGAGAAACTGTTGTAGTTTGAAGAGCAGTGAAGGTTTCTGCCTGAGAGACTTCCCCGTGCTCTCCCCAGCAATACCTGGGATTCAACCCCTCCCAAAGTGCTGTGGGGAGAGAGATTTAACGTTTTCAAATCAATTCTCCTTAATTAAATGTTTGTTCCATTAATGCAAATCATAACTAATCTACCTTTGGATCATTTGAAGTTAGCTTCACAAAATCCCCAGGGACAGAATCCAGCTGGAAGGTAGCAATAGAAAGAGGAAGTAGTAATCCTGCAGGAAGGAGGGCTTGAACTGGGGGACCCTGGGAATGCTAAGGAGGCCACCCAGGCAGGAGCATTAGGGAGGTAAAATGGAGAGGGCTTTGTTGACTCTGTCATGGGGGTGAGAGCTTGGAGTTCAAGAACAGGACCAGCTGAGAGACTAGGTGTCTGAAAGGAGAGAGATAATGTTGATGATAGTAAAATTCTTTCGATTTTCATGACACTCTACTGTTTAAAAGTATTATTTCATGTAAGTGTCACAGTACCAACGTAGGGGTTGTTATACCTATTTAAAAGAAGAAAGTGAGGCCCAGAAAGGTTAGACAATGAGTCCAAGGCTGTAGTGCTAGAGTTTGCACCAGGCACACCATTTTGAGCCTCTTGGCAGATGTTTTTTTCTGGCTTTGCTTTACTCTCGTTATAAGCGAACCCAGGTTTGACTTCTCACCACTTGAAAGCCAGACTCAAGAGACAAGGGTTGGTGGAAGGAAAAGCAAGTTTATTCAGAAAGCCAACATAACCGAGAAGTTGGTGAGCTAATGTTCTAAGGTACCATCTTAAGTCAGTACAAACTTTAGGCTCTTTCGATATTAAGGGCAGAAGGATAAGAAGAGGATTGAGATCAAGAGGTAACCAGCGACTGCAGACATCTGGACAGCAGTGAGTGTCCAAGGAGGCTGGGAACTTCCTTGTCCTTGGTCAGGTCACAATGCTCCTAAAAATCTTTAACAAAACATAGTTAGTTGTTTACATACTTCCCCATTCATCCCAGGATTAGTTTTAAAAGCTACATGACTGCTGTTTTCACATATTATGTCAGTGCTCTGAAATCATCCTTGCCTATGTGCAGGAATGGGTAAAGACCCCTTAAACAAAAATGGAGTTAGTTATGTTAGTTCTTTTGCTTTCTTACTGTTACATCTTCTCACCCACCACCTTCAGAGAAAGCTCTTTCTTCCTCTCACAAAACTTCACTTGTGAGTTGATCTCCTTTATCCCCTGATTCTGAGGCTCTTGACTCCCACAGCCACTCCTCTCTGGAGCCTCTTACATACCTCATCTCTTGTCATGTGGACACCTCCTTCATCTCAGAAGTGCCCCGCTGCTTGGACAGCTGCCCGCTCCCAGTACTCCCATCCCTCCCTTAGCTGAGGTGCTTCTTCTCCATCTCCTTGACCTGTCTCACTTGCCCAGCAATCACCTTCCTCTCCTCCCTTCCATTGGTCTGGCCTCTGGAAGTAGCATGGATGCTCTCTACTACTGAACACAATGGCCTTTTCTCAGTCCTCATGCCCCTATCCTCTCTATAGCTTGGATGTCGGAGGCTGTGGCCACAACTCTATCTGCCTTGGCCTCAGAGATGCACACTTGGCCTCATTCAGTGCTTATTACTGGATCACAGTGATAAACGCAGATTGATTTGCCTTTTTCCTCACCACTCCCCGCCTTTCAGGTTCTTTCTTCACCTTCCAGATATAAACCCTCCTTTTCCATTAGGGTGATCTCTCCATTTTTTCAGAGCCAGCATGCGCTTTCTTTCTCTTCCATCTCTCTTTCTCCTGTCTCAAGACTCCTACAGGAAATCTTCCCTGGCTGCCTTGTTGAGCTCTCTTCTTCTTCTTTCTGTTTTTAGAGATGGAGTCTCGCTCGCTCTGTCACCTAGGCTGGAGTGCAATGGCGGGATCTCAGCTCACTAAAACCTCTGCCTCCCAGGTTCAAGCAATTCTCCTGCCTCAGCCTCCCCAGTAGCTGGGATTACAGGCATGTACCACCATGCCCGGCTTATTTTTGTATTTTTAATAGAGACGTGGTTTCACCATGTTGGCCAGGCTTGTCTCGAACTCCTGACCTCAGGTGATCCACCTGCCTCGGCCTCCCAAAGTGCTGGGATTATAGGCGTGAGCCACCATGCCTGGCCTTCTCTCTCACTTCTTAAAGCAAGCAGAGTCTGGAGTATTCAATTTAATATCTAATTACATACCTTCTACAACAGTGAATACTGTTGGACCCCCACCTTTTCCTTGAGGGCAGGGCCCTGCCATAGATAGACTTCTGTATTTCCCATGGCCTCTATATATAGCATCTTCAGAGTGTGGATGGATAGATAGATAGATAGATACATATATACATACATACATATTGATGAAGATATTCATGCTGAATATATAGTTGATGCTCAATTTATGATTGTTGATTGATAGATAACATCCAGTCAGAGCAGCTAACTCCACTATATTAAATTGACTTCAGCTACTCGTATTAATCTCTGCTCTTAGGAGGTATTGCTTATGAAAGCAAGAGCATAGATAAAGTTGTATTTAGAAAAATAATTTATCTTCTCTTAAGTTGTTGGACAAATATTTGTTGACTGTCTACCATGGGCCTAGTACTGGGAATAGAGTGAGCTTGAGGAAGGCAAGTACCCTCCTCTTAAGGGCTTTTCAGCATCATGGAGCAAACAGATAATTAAACACTAAACAAATAAATAATAAGATAAATTCAAATAATTGTATGGGCGATGAAGAGAGGAGAAAAGAGAAATTTGACAGACCGTGCCACTGATCAGGGGCCAAGGGTTTGAGAGGAGGAGGGAGAGGAGGTAAAAGGCAGCTCTCCATGGGATGGTCAAGGCAGGTATTTCCGAAGAGTTGACATTGGACTGAATCTGAATGAGAAGGAGCTGGCAGTGTGATGATCTGCAGGGACAGCACAGAAGGCAGAGCACACAGCAGGCAGCAAAGCCTCTGAAAGGAGAACAAACAAAAAGTGAGCACTGAAAGAATATGGGGAACTACAGTAGAGTATGTGAGTCCACCAAGCATGCATCTGCGTGTATACATACATACCCGCACAATTGAGAGGAGAAAATAAATATTTTATCAGGAAGAAAGGAAGAAATGAAATAAAAAAATTTGAAGAGTACTTTCTAAAAGTGCTATATAATTGTACGTTTTATGAAAGCTAGGCATTTCTTATGTCCTCAACAAAACAGCAAGATCCCTGGGGGCGGGTAGTCTGTCTTGCATCCCGTATTCCCATCTCCCAGCAAAATGCCAAGCACAGAGAGAAGATATTAAATCACTATTTGATGAATACATGCATAAAAAAAAGATGGTTACCCAAAGCTGAGATTTCACATTTTAATATTGTCTACTTTTAGTCTATCTTCCGTCTCAATTTGGCATTGCATCTGCACACAAATACAATCCTATCAAAGTGGAAGAAGAAAGGTAAAATGTGAGAAAGCTGTCTGTAGAAGTTCTAAAACCGAGAAAGGAACAGAGTGGAGAAACTGGCAAGAGCACATTTATATAGTTATATATTGTTTGTGAAAGGAAAATGTGTTCTAGTGTTAAAATGATTATTTCTTATGTATACCTTGTACCTCTAATTTAGAGGCTTCTCCTGTGCAATTTCTTGGAAAAGAATTTTTTTTTCAGTCTCGATTATCAGGATATAAGTAGCTTTCTTAGTCTTTAAAAAGAAACATCTTAAAAGTGCAAAATACAGTTGCTTAAAGAGGAAAATAAATACATTGTACCAAATCACAGATGTTACAGTTTTTTGAATCCCAAATTGCTTTCTGAATCAAAGGTAGGCCCATTTATTTTAATGGAAAGCTCTCAGAAAAAGCTTTAGGAGTTAATAATCAAGTTAATATAGCAATTCTAAAGCTCATTGATTTGTGCTTATTTTAATAAATCTTACTGTATGCATAATGTACAACTGAGGGGTATTATAATTTCAGCAAAGTCACTTGTCTTGGGTAGAAACCACAAAATGGGAATTGTAATTCATATGTAACAAATGATTTTGTAAAAAAATGCCAATGTTATGAGACTGCTTCTATTTCTGGGAAAGATCTTGGTACATTTAGAAACAATCTTTATCTGAATCAATCTTTGAACTGATGACAAAATTAAAATTGTATTTATTATCTGCCTAAATACACCTGATCTAATGAATTCTTTCTTAAAAAATAAATTGTGTGCTATTAGCATTATAGGAAAACAAGTAAGAGAGGTTTTAAAAATATTATATGAGCATTTGTAACTTTCTTAACGCTTGGGAGACAGATAGATTGTTCACGGCATTTATACATCCTTTACATAATCAAGGCTTCCACCGAAGTGAAAAATAACTTTCTGTGCTTGACATTTGGATGAACATTTGGTAGAGGAAATTATACCTTTTCCTTAAGCCCCTCTAATACATATTTACAAACAAGTGCTTTGTAGATACACTTCCAAGTAATTTGCTTTCACATTTGCCTGCTGTGCATGGAGCTGAGACATGGTTGGGTTTGCAAGATGAAACAAATGAATGCTTATCAGTTTCCAAGCTAAGGCTTTAGTTAATGTCTTTCCATGATTTCCCAAACTCCTCCCCACCCCCAATTTCAGTTAAAGTTCAACCATTTGGGTTTTGAGTGCAGCACAGCGAGACTATGATTGATACCATCAAGGTACTGAAACTGTGCTTTGCCAGTGGGTCAGGCAGCTAGGCAAGAGGAAACAATGCCAACCCTATTATAATTTCCTTCCCTTATAGGTTCACTGGGAGCTGACAACACAATGTAGCAGAAAAGGCAGATTCTTGTGTTGTTTACTTTTAATGGAATTAGAGAGCCCATTAGAGCTTCTACTGAGGACCTCTCTCTATTGAGAGAACCTAGCCTAAGTGTCTCCCGGTGAAGTCTGATGTGTGGTAGCTCATTTGACCTTTAAAGACCATCTCTACTGGGTGGTTGGTTTTTATAACTCCTCCAGGGAAAATTTAGACTATGTATTATAGTATATCGCCAGTAAGCAGTTATTTCAGTGGATCTGGCGGGTCTGTCCCACTTAAATGGCCCTTGTAAATATTCACAATCTATCACGTCGGCTCTTAGTTGAGACTTGAGCTGATAAGGCCACATTTAATATTGCTTCCTGCCTGTCTGAGTGTATGTATGTCCACTGTGATTGACATGTGGTTAAATCACTGAGCCAACCATGAATCTCAATAGCTTAGGAAATATTCATCAGAACACTTTTCTCCTCTGGCTCCTGTAGTTCTAGGCAGGCTTTATGAGGGAGTGGAAAATAACCAGTCTGCGTTAAGACTCCTGTGATTATGGCCACCAGCAGGAAGATCTCTATGAAGCACATGGCCAAAACGATGAACAACTGCATAGCTCACCAGAGTGATCATTTGCTTTGCTGACATACAACTGCATTTTATACACTCTGGCCAAGATGTTTTTCAGGTGTTCCCTGAAAAGTATACTTTTTTTTTAACCTAAAGGTTAGTGTTTGATGAAGCTGTTGTTATCTTTAGAGCACCATCGTATGTTCTCTCTCAATCTTCCCTCTGACTTCTGTGATTGCAGGAACCATAACCAGTGCATCTATGCTAGTGCCTAGCACAGCTTCAGGAACTTGGTAGGCGCTTCAAAAATATTTGTTGCATAAATGACTGTTAAATAAAAATTCTCTGCCATTAGGGCTTCTCCAGGGACAGCAGACAGCATTTTCTGTCTGTGTGATTGTAGTGGGCAAAATACTTACACCATGGAAAATCAGTAGGAGAATTGGACATAGCATTTTTTTCTTTCTTTCTTCCTTCCTTCCTTTCTTTCTTCCTTTCTTTCTTTCTTTCTTTCTTTCTATCTTTTCTTTCTTTCTCTTTTTCCCCTCCCCTCCCCTCCTCCTCCCTCCCTCCCTTTCTCTTTCTTTCTTTTTTCTTTCTTTCTTTCTTCCTCTTTCTTTCTTTCTTTTTCTTTCTTTCTCTTTCTTTCTTTCTCTCTCTTTTCTTCCTTCCTTTCTCTCTCTCTCTCTTTCTTTTTGACAGAGTTGCACTCTTGTTGCCCAGGCTGGAGTGCAATGGCACGATCTCGGCTCACTGCAAACTCCACCTCCCAGGTTCAAGAGATTCTCCTGCTTCAGCCTCCTGAGTAGCTGGGATTACAGGTGCCCACCACCATACCCAGCTAATTTTTGTATTTTTAGTAGAGATGGGGTTTCACCATGTTGGCCAGGCTGGTCTCGAACTCCTGACCTCCAGTGATCCACCCACCTAAGCCTCTCAAAATGCTGGGATTACAGGTGTGAGCCACCACGCCCAGCCTGTGTGTTCTTTCTTAGTAGTCTTTGTCACTCAGTTCCTGTGAATCACCTGACATTTGCATCTTTAGTCATTCTCTTTTTCTTTACTGTTCCTCAGTCCTTGTCAGACCCCTGCTCTAAGCCCAGTGAATGTGTGGGTTTGTATTTCACTAGTGTTCTCCATGCCCAGGGCTCTGTTTTGTCTTCCTGGGGCCTCTGTGCACACCTGCCTCTCTGTACACACAACACAGAGGACCACCCTGTGTTGGTCACTGCTGGATCACTCATCCATCTCCCTCTTGGACTGTCAGCTCAATGAAGCAGGGGTTTGAGTTTCTTCTCTATCCCCTGTATCTAATGTTGTGTTTGACCCATTGTGGGCTTGTGTGGATGTTTACAGACTGAATGAATGAATACATGAATTAAAGAAATGAATGAAGGAAATGAATGTATTGGCAGTTAGATCATCTTTTTTTAAAAGCAACTTTTAATGGTATATATTTAAGACACACAGCATGATGTTATGGAATACATGTAGATACTTTATCCATCATCTCACATCCAACGTCTCACACAGTTACCCATTTCTTTTTGTTTTTGGTAAAAGTAGCTAAAATCTACTCATTTAGCATTGATTCCATATACAGTACCTTTTTTTTTCTTTTTCCCCTGACTTCCCATCTACAGTACAATTTTATTACTGATGGTCCTCGTGTTGTACCTTAGTTTGCTAGATGTGTTGGCATAATTAGATCGTTGTTGGGCACTTGTTTTCAGGCAGTGGCTGGAAGCGTGAGAGCCCAGGGGTCAGGGCATAGGGTTGCTGTAATCAGCCTGTCACTAAGCCCTGTCATCTGGCCTGATTGGTGTGGATGTGGTACCCCACTAAGACATTCCTCAGTGCCAGGTGAGGAGCTCAAAAATAAAATAAAAATGAGGTTTATAGAGATGTAGCACTACAAATGAGATGCCTGGATTGCCAAAAGCCTACAGGCTTTGGGTTTAAAATGAACTAGATCAGGTCTAGTAGTTAAATCAAAAATTCAAAAGGCTTTTATTTTATTTATTTATTTTGAGATAGGATCTCGCTCTGTCACCCAGGTTGGGAGTGTAGTGGCGCAGTCTCAGCTCACTGCAGCTTCAACCTCCTGGGCTCAAGCAATCCTCCCATCTCAGCCTCCCAAGTAGCTGGGACTACAGGGATGCACCACCACATTCGGCTAATTTTTAAACTTTTTGTAGAGATGGGATGTTGCCCAGGCTGATCTCAAACTCCTGAGCTCAGGTGATCCCTCTGCCTCAGCCTTCCAAAGTGCTGGGATTACAGGCATGAGCCACCACGCCCGGCTGAAAAGCCTTTAACATGCAGTCCGTTTCTCATGGCTTTGCTTCCTTGAGGGCTGCTCTCCATAGTGTCGCTGTGGTGTGAGGGACTTCAGGTCCAAGGCTTAAAGGTGAATGGAAAACCCAGGGAATCAAATAAGACAAGCATTAAATAGTATTTCTAATGAAATAGTTTTCAGAATACATAATTTTACAATTTTAAAGCAATGAATAGTTTAACATTTTATTTTAAATAAAAAGAATACATGTGGCATCAAATGAAAATAGTACCAAGAGTATAATATAGTGTGCCTGGATCTCCCCAGAAACCACCTCTTAATCATCAGCGTAGTTACCATGTAAACCTGGGTGCTACACTGATACCTCAATTCCGTGATAAATCACTCTTAAATGGTATCAATGGACTGCCATCCACTATTTAAAATGAGGAGAAATTTAGCTCATTTACACTCCTCCCTCTCTTCTTACCAATATTTTATAATAAAATAAAATAATTATTTTTAATTCTTTTGTTGGTCAGCACTGTAATCTTAGTAATTTCCTGGAGTTTCCATTTTTTTGAATTCATGTGATTTCTCTTATATCTCTTGATGCGCTGTGCTGTAAGGTGAGGATGTTGATGCCTTCACTAATTCACTATATTTTCTCTCTCCTGTTTCAGATCTTACATTTAACAATCTTTTACTTTTTCACTAACCTGGAAGTATATTTGTATCTACATTTTGTCCTGCAGGGAGGGATCCTAAAGGGAAAATTGAAATCTGAAATTAAGTGACTTGTGTAAGGTTTCTTAGCTGGTTAATGTTACAGCTGGAGCTAAAACCTGGGGCATTTGACTCCCAATCTCGTAGGCTTTCTGCAGATAAACTCAGTGATTCGCTCATCTAATGTTTATTGAGTGCTTATTTTCCTCCAGGCACTAGGTACCAGTAATACAAAAATAATAAGTGGTCTCAAATTGCATGCTTCATAATCAAGGAACAAAGACAGATATGTAAACAAATAACTAGGTTTCAATGCAATAATGTGCAAAGGAAGGTGTTATCTGATTTTTTTTTTTATTCCACAGGCCAGAGATTAGAATAACTGATATAACTATTAGAAGTGGCAACTTTGATATGTTGAGGAAACAGTGTTTTACCCAGGCCACTTATGCAGGTTTAAAAAATAAGTAAGACTTGGCCAGGCACGGTGGCTCACGCCTGTCATCCCAGCACTTTGGGAGGCCGAGGCAGGCGGATCACGAGGTCAGGAGACTGAGACCATCCTGGCTAACACGGTGAAACCCTGTCTCTACTAAAAATACAAAAAATTAGCCAGACGTGGTGGCAGGCTCCTGTAGTCCCAGCTACTTGGGAGGCTTAGGCAGGAGAATGGCGTGAACCTGGGAGGTGGAGGTTGCAGTGAGCTGAGATCACGCCACTGCACTCCAGCCTGGGTGACAGAGTGAGACTCTGTCTCAAAAAAATAAAATAAAATAAAATAAAATAAGACTTTGCTGATATACTTCCAGGAAAGCAGTTTAAATGGTCTGTTTCAAGATTAAATATGAAAGCAGATTTTAAAAATAATGTATAATTATAAATTATACGTTTTATGCTCAGCATGTTTTTATGTGAAAAGAATATCAAAATATTCTTCGGTTGTCTTTATGGGGTTGTTTAGTATTTTGACTTAAAGTCTAAAGTTTATGCATTTATTGTACATTCTTTTTATGGTGACTTGTGAACTTTTTCTTTCTCTTTCCCTCAGATTTTCATCACCGTGAATTGCTTGAGCACAGATTTCTCCTCCCAAAAAGGGGTGAAAGGACTTCCTTTGATGATTCAGATTGACACATACAGTTATAACAATCGTAGCAATAAACCCATTCATAGAGCTTATTGCCAGATCAAGGTCTTCTGTGACAAAGTGAGTAAAGATGACAGTTTTTTATAAAGGTATCTTTTTTATTAGATATTACTTTTAATGGCATTTCTTCCTTGTCACCTTCACTTGTCTAGTGGTGTCAAAATATTCACTTTACTCATCACAATGGGAGTGGTAATCTTCTATTCTCAGTTCCTGTTAGATATCTAGGAAGTCTTCAGTCAACTATTTTTTTTTTTAAGTTTATCATTTTTATCACTAATTTAATGACTGACTGTTTCTTAGTCAGCTCGGGCTGCTATAACAAAAAAACATAGACTGGATGGCTTAAACAACTGAAATGTATTCCTCAAAGTTCTAGAGGCTGGAAAGTCCAAGGTCAAGGTGTCAGCTAATTTGGATCTTAGTGAGGGCTCGCTTTCTGGCTTGCAGACAGCTGCCTTCTCACTGTGTCCTCACATGGCATAGAGACAGAGCACGTGCACAAGCTCTCTGGTGTCTCTTTTTCTAAGGACACAAATTCTATCATAAAGACTCTACCCTCATGACCTCATCTAAACCCAATTACCTCCCCAAAATTTCACCTACAAATACCATCACATTGGGAATTGGGAGTCCAACATATGAATTTTGGGGGTACACAAACTTTAGTCTGTAATACATTGTGCTATAAGTTTGATCCAATTAGATAGCTCAGATAACAGATTAATATTCTTTACTGGGCATAGACCCTGTCCCAGAGCATATCAGGGCATCCGTTATTATTTTGTGGGTTAAATGGGACCTCATCTAGGACTTTTTGGAATGGAAATAGCACTTATAAAATAAGTTCATTAGTACATATGCACTTAGTAAACATGTACTTTGAATCTCCCTGAATCCCACCCCAAAAGAGTTGAAAAATGTGAACAGCAAAACTTAAAACCCTATGATTAGGTGACAGAAGATCCTCACAAATCCCAAATATGAATGGGACCAAGCATCAACAATTTCAAAACCTGTGTGATATCAGCATTTGTGAGGGAAAGTAATGGGGCCACCTGATAGCCAAAGAACAGGAATCCTACAAAGTTTTCCAAAGTACTCACTGGAAAGTGAAGTGGGCTGTCTCAGGAGAGCATGTGAGACTCGGGTGGGAGGGTACAGATCTAGTGGATTCTAATTTGCCAGTGAGTGCAAGAGGACTGAGCATTGAAATGTTTTAGGCTCTATGAATCCTGAGAAGTCAGAAACAAAAGTTCCCTTCTAAGACAAAATCCTGCTTTGGAGAAAAAAAAAATTATCGGAGTAAAGTCTAAGCTGAGTTGAGAAAAAAAGGTGAAAAGGAAAGAGGTCAAAATAAAAATGAAGAGGAAGATGGGACGGGATACAGAGTAGGCAGATCTCAGAAAATCTGACTATATTTGTATCACTCTGTGAACACACCAGATGGGCATCCTGGGAGCCATGAAGCTAGAAGAAATCCTGGCTCACTCATTTCACTTGAAAATGACCAACAGAAAAGAAAAAGCAGTTGAATCCCATACAATGTTTCATGAAAAAAGAGATTAAGATCAGACTGACTTCCCCATGAATAATGAATGCCTATCAAAAAGGCCCACAGAACAGGTGAAAACTGTAGCCTAACATTTCAAAATAAGCTAAATGAAATTAAGGAAATAATGGAAGTTATGAAGATCAATGTAAATCACAATTTGAAAAAATCAACTTGAGATGTGTAGAAAATAGAATGACTTGAAAAGAGATGAGATGGAACTCAAGGAATTTAGAAATAAAAGATTAAAATAGATTAGAATTAAAAACTATGCTAGAAGCAACACAAGAGTAAATAAATATAAAAGATAATGCTCTAAGAAAACAAGCTGGAAAACAATAACATTTTTAAAATCAGAGAAAATGAAAGAGGTGTGAGAGAAAATACAGATATAGAAGAAAGGTAAAGAAGATGTAATATAGGCCAGGTGCGTGGCTCACACCTGTAATTCCAGCACTTTGGGAGGCCAAGGTGGAAGGATCACATGAGTCCAGGAGTTCGAGACCAGCTTAGGCAACAAAGCGAGACCCCTGTCTCTACAAAAAAATGTAAAAATTAGCCAGGTTCAGTGATGCATGTCTGTAGTTCTAGGTACTCAGGAGGCTGAAGCAGGAGGATTTCTTGAGTCCAGGAGTTTGAGGTTACGGTGACCTATGCTCCAGCCTGGGTGACACAGCAAGACCCTATCTAAAAAAAATAAAATCCAATATACATATAATAGGAATCTTTGAGGAAAAAAAATTGGGGGGATGGAATACTAAAAATACATTGCTTTAAATATGCGTTTAAATACATATGCTCTAAGGAAAATTTTAAACAGAAAGCATATGTATTTAAACAGCCCACCACCCACTTGGGAAAATTGATCCAGTATAACCAATACAAAATAGTTAAGCTATTGGACTTTTTGAAAAAAGAAAATAATATTCTTTGGGCATCTAAGTAAATAAAATAAATATTAAATCACTTATAAGGGAAATTTGATTATCAAACTTTTCAACAGCAACACCTTGTCAGAAGACAATGATATTTAAGGTAATCAAGTAAAGAAAATGTGAGCCAAGGATTTTATATACAGCCAAATTGACTTTGAAGTATAAAGACTGCAGGCAGAAACAAAATAAACCCCCAAAATCCAGAGAATATTTCTTCTCGGGGACTCTAGTAGTCAACAAACTTTAGACAAGCAACATTACTGTAAAGACATTGATAAAACGATGGGTGGTGAGCATTCAGGATCTATTTACCTGTAGATCTAATTCTAAATGATGGTGGAGACAGTGTGACAGTATATTCTGACAAGGTATAGACATCGTACAATTATTTTAAAATTGGGAAGGATAGGAGGGGTATGTGAGAAATAAGTTGACTAACTGCTTACAGAGATTAACTGTAAGTGAAAGGATAGTACTTCATATTAGATGCTGGGAAGAGAGAGGAACAGGGAGCAGATATTAGTAGCCAGTTCACTATTGCCCAACACTCTTTTTTAAAATTATTTTTCCGTAAGTTATTGGGATACAGGTAGTATTTGGTTACATGAGTAAGCTCTTTAGTGGTGATTTGTGAGATTTTGGTGTGCCCATCACCCGAGCAGTACACACTGCATGATATTTGTAGTCTTTTATCCCTCAACCCCCTCCCACTTTTCCCCAGAAGTCCCCAAAGTCCATTGTATCATTCTTATGCCTTTGGGTCATCATAGCTTACCTCCCACATATCAGTGAGAACATATGATGTTTGATTTTCCATTCCTGAGTTACATCACTTAGAGTAATAGTCTCCAATCTTATCCAGGTCACTGCAAATGCTGTTAATTCAGCCCATCACTCTTAAAGGTGCTGCAGTCAGTTGTATTAAAGGTGTATGTACTGTTAACATGTCTGAGAGTTCTGGTTTAGCAGTGGCAGGAGAAAGCAGAGATGGTAAGGAAAACAGAAAGAAAACGCATTAACAAGAACTGCACAGGGGTTAGGGACATGTGGCATAGCAGTAAATATCCCTAAAGTCTCAATGGCCTTTCAGGCCATGATGATTTCAGTTAATGCCAATCTTCTAGCCATCACAGCAGCACAGCAATCAATAGGACAGTTTCCATGACACTGGTAGGACAGTAGGACAGTACACAGTAGAACAGTTTAGGACAGTTCAGAGTACACAGTAGGACAGTTCACAGTAAGACAGTTCACGGTACCCAGTAGGACAGTACACAGTAGAACAGTTCACAGTGCACAGTAGGACAGTACACAGTAGGGCAGTTTACAGTACACAGTAGGACAGTTCACAGTAAGTTCACAGTACACAGTAGGACAGTTCACAGTAGAACAGTTCACAGTACACAGTAGGACAGTTTACAGTACACAGTAGGACAGTACATAGTAGAACAGTTCACAGTACACAGTAGGACAGAACACAGTAGAACAGTTCACAGTACACAGTAGGACAGTACACAGTAGAACAGTTCACAGTACACAGTATGACAGTACACAGTAGGACAGTACACAGTAGGACAGTTCACAGTACACAGTAGGACAGTTTACAGTACACAGTAGGACAGAACACAGTAGGACAGTTTACAGTACACAGTAGGACAGTTTACAGTACACAGTAGGACAGAACACAGTAGGACAGTTTACAGTACACAGTAGGACAGTACACAGTAGAACAGTTCACAGTACACAGTAGGACAGAACACAGTAGAACAGTTCACAGTACACAGTAGGACAGTACACAGTAGAACAGTTCACAGTACACAGTATGACAGTACACAGTAGGACAGTACACAGTAGGACAGTTCACAGTACACAGTAGGACAGTTTACAGTACACAGTAGGACAGAACACAGTAGGACAGTTTACAATACACAGTAGGACAGTACACAGTAGAACAGTTCACAGTACACAGTATGACAGTACACAGTAGGACAGTACACAGTAGGACAGTTCACAGTACACAGTAGGACAGTTTACAGTACACAGTAGGACAGAACACAGTAGGACAGTTTACAGTACACAGTAGGACAGTACACAGTAGAACAGTTCACAGTACACAGTAGGACAGTACGCAGTAGGACAGTACACAGTACACAGTATGACAGTACACAGTAGGACAGTTTACAGTACACAGTAGGACAGAACACAGTAGGACAGTTTACAGTACACAGTAGGACAGTACACAGTAGAACAGTTCACAGTACACAGTAGGACAGTACGCAGTAGGACAGTACACAGTACACAGTAGGACAGTTCACAGTAGGACAGTACACAGTAGGACAGTACACAGTAGGACAGTACACAGTACACAGTAGGACAGTACACAGTAGAACAGTTCACAGTACACAGTAGGACAGTACACAGTAGGACAGTACACAGTACACAGTAGGACAGTACGCAGTAGGACAGTTCACAGTACACAGTAGGACAGTTCACAGTAGGACAGTACACAGTAGGACAGTACACAGTAGGACAGATCACAGTACACAGTACACAGTAGGACAGTACACAGTAGAACAGTTCACAGTACACAGTAGGACAGTGCACAGTAGGACAGTACACAGTAGGACAGTTCACAGTAGGACAGTGCACAGTAGGACAGTTCACAATACACAGTACACAGTAGGACAGTACACAGTAGAACAGTTCACAGTATACAGTAGGACAGTACGCAGTAGGACAGTACACAGTACACAGTAGGACAGTTCACAGTAGGACAGTACACAGTAGGACAGTTCACAGTACACAGTAGGACAGTACATAGTAGGACAGTTTCCATGACACAGCAATCAGTAGGACAGTTTCCATGACACTGGTAGGACAGTAGGACAGTACACAGTAGAACAGTGTAGGGCAGTTCAGAGTACACAGTAGGACAGTTCACAGTAAGACAGTTCACAGTACACAGTAGGACAGTACACAGCAGGACAGTTTACAGTACACAGTAGGACAGTACACAGTAGAACAGTGTAGGACAGTTCAGAGTACACAGTAGGACAGTTCACAGTACACAGTAGGACAGTACACAGTAGAACAGTTCACAGTACACAGTAGGACAGTACACAGGACAGTTTACAGTACACAGTAGGACAGTACACAGTAGGACAGTTCACAGTAGGACAGTACACAGTAGGACAGTACATAGTAGGACAGTTTCCATGACACAGCAATTAGTAGGACAGTTTCCAAGACAGTAGAGAAGTTTCCATGACAGTTTCCATGACACAGCAATTAGTAGGACAGTTTCCAAGACAGTAGAGAAGTTTCCATGACAGTTTCCAGAGGCCTGTTAACTCAATAGACACAGTTGAATAGAAATGGTGAAATATCAAAGGTACAGACAGCATAAGCAATTTGCCCAGAGACACACAGTGAGAATGCAGAGTAGTTAGATGGAAATCTAGGCCTGATTTCAAACTCATTCTCCTGGAATTGATAAATAACTTTATACATAAAATACCGAAATGACAACTGGCAATTCAAAACCTCAACAAAGAGCCAAGGTAGGCTTTAGAAACAAAACCGAACCAAAAAAATCAGCTTATGTCTTTAATTCAGCATATTAAATATTAAGAAAACATTTTCAAATGATGTATAACAGATAATTTTTTAAAGCACAAATAAGGAAGCATTTAAATAATTTGAATTTCCTTACTTTATTTCAGATATTCCAGGGGAGATTGTAGAATCCCCCTCCATGAATCCCCTTCTTGGAAATAAAGAATAAAGTTAGAGATGAAGAGAAAGAGGGGGTAGAATTGAATAGAGGAACCTGGCAATCCATTCATATTCACTTTGGTAGTTGGAAATGAAAGTGAGAGACAGGGATTAAGGATTCTCCTAAAATTATTTTACATTATAGTGTTAATATAATAAATAATAAGAAAAACAAAGAATAAAAGCATGCAGAATATACAGAGGATGTTATATTGTTGTTCACCCATGTCCTAGAATGAGAGGGACTTTAAGACACTAAGAGGGCAGAGACAATTATTGATTGATTATACCTTTTGTTTGAAAATATTTTTATACATTTTCATTCAGTTATTTTAAACTATAAAAGGGAGAGGGCGAAAAAGAGGATTATATGGATTTTTCCAAAGCAGTTGTTTCCTGAAGTCATGTTAAGAGGGTAATCTGTGGCAAGGAGATAAATGGTTGGGAGAACCACTTATTTGTGTGAACATGTTTGTAAATATGCATAAAAACTGGGAAGGACTATGTCAACAAATACCTTGCCAATCAGAAAGTAGGTGGCATTTCCAATAGCTCCTATTTTACGTATCGGTCAGTAAATATCAGTGCTAAGTAAAAGAAAATGGTTGGAGAATGTTGGGTAAATGATAAGCATTTATTCCAAGTGAGCAGTGATGTCAAGAGGTTCTAGCAGGTAGTTACACATCCTGATATTAAGGGTTGGAGTCGGGGATGTCAGGAAAATCATAAGGAAGAAATCTCACGAGTCCTGCAGGGTGTATTCATCGTAATTACTGTCAATTTCTTTAACAAAGTAGACCTGAAATCTTTTGCTGTAATTTGTCATCATTTTTGAAGCTCTAATTTCAAAATCCAGGTAAAACTAATTCCTGGGAGATTAAAAAGAGATATTAAAGTTTAATTTTTAGGCTTTTCAAATGGGTGTGTAAATACAAATGCCCACTTTGACTTATCCTGTTAGGCAAAAGAGTTGAGGGCTATTCCATTTTAAAACCATACATTTTCTCATCACAGTCTATAGTTTTCAAGAGATGGAATTCTGTACTATTTACAGTTCTCCAGCTTGATTTCTAATTAATCAATCAATTAATTCTAATTAATCTCACACCTGTGAGACTGCAGCTGAAAATAAAGCGCTTCCCTAATCATTCTTGGTATTAAGATACTTCTATTGAGATGCATGTGTTACTACATTTTAAAAATTCAGGATCTGTTTATATAGCTACATACATAGATACCTACCTATGTGCATATCTTTATGCTAACATTAAATTCTTTCACAATCTTTCGTGAAGGTTTTGTATTACTGCAAACAATAGCTACATATTGTGGAAATACAGAGAAATAAAGCCACATTCTTAAAATACATGTAGAGGAGCAACTTAAGTGTTAAATAAAAAACAAAGACAGCCATCACCTCTCAAGCGGTGGCAAAAATGATCACAATATTGGCAGGAATTTTTCAGATATATTTTCCAAATTTAACACTCTATAGTGAACATTTAGATGGAGGGAATTATTTTCAAATGACAAATTTAGTATCTGTAGCAAATTATTCTCCTCTGGAAGAACTAGACTTTTGCACTTTAATAACAGTAGAAAGAATATTTTCTAAAAGTCTGAGGTCACAAAGAATCATAGGAAGAGGTGGAATACTCGGAAGGTCTTGCTCAAGGAATGTTTTCTTTATTTTAATGGAATGTATCGAAGCTTCCCAGGGTCACTGTGAAGTCAAAAACTTTATTCTAGACATAAGAATTGTGGTTCTCTTGAGTGGATACTATCAAAACTGTTTTGTCATGCTGATAGCTGGGCATTCTGGGCAGGAAATTTCTTTTGTAGAAGGGCCACCATCTGCTGTATAGATACTCTATGTTTTATGTTAATTCTTTGGGTTTGGCATATGAAAGAATGCCTGAAAAATAAGCAAGTGATTTTGCTAAAATTCTACATTGAACATACAGGCTTACCTCGTTTTATTGTGCTTTGCTTTATTATGTTTCACAGAAAACAAATTTTTACAAATGGAAGGTTTGTGACAACCCTGTATTGATCAAGTCTGTCAGCTCCATTTTGCCAACAGCATGTGTTCTTGTCTCCGTGTCACATTTTGGTGATTCTCTCAACATTTCAAACATTTTCATTATTATTATATCTGTCATGTTAATTTGTGATCAATGATCATTGGTGTTACTATTGTAATTGTTTTGGGGCACCTCCAACTGCACCCATATAAGATGGTGAACTTAATTGATCAGTGTTGTGTGTGTTCTGATTGCTCCACCAACCAGCTGTTCCCTAGTCTCTCTCCCTCTCTTCCTTTGGTCTTCCTATTGCCTGAGACACAACCATATGAAACCAAGCCAATGAATAAACCTACAATGGCCCCTGAGTGTTCAAGTGAAAGGAACAATTGCATCTCTTTCACTTTAATCAGAAGCTAGAAATAATTAAGCTTAGGGAGGAAGGCATATCAAAAGCTGACACAGGCCAAGAGCTGGGCCTCTTTTATCGGTTAGCCAACGTGCGAATGCAAAGGAAAGTTCTTGAAGGAAATTAAAAGTGCTACTCCAGTGAACACACAAATGATAAGAAAGTGAAACTGCCCTACTGCTGTTGTGGAGAAAGTTTTAGTGGTCTGGATAGAAGATTAAACCAGCCACAACATTCCCTTAGGCCAAAGCCTAATCCAGAGCAAGGCCCTAACTCTTTTCAACTCTATGAAGGCTGAGAGAGATGAGGAAGCTGCAGAAGAAAAGTTTGAAGCTAGCAGAGATGACTTCGTAACATTCAAGCAAAGAAACCATCTCCATAACATAAATGTGCAAGATTAAACAGCAAGTGCTGATGTAGAAGCTGCAGCAAGTTATGCAGAAGATGTAACTAAGATCATTGATGAAGGTGGCTATACTAAACAGCAGATTTTCATTGTAGAACAAACAGCCTTCTATTGGGAGATGTCACCTAGGACTTTCATAGCTAGAGAGAAGTCAATGCCTGGCTTTGAAGTCTCAAAGGAGAGGCTGACTTTCTTGTTAGGGGCTAATGCAGCTGCTCTCTTAAAGTTGAAGTCAGTGCTCATGTACCATTCCAAAAATCCTAGGATCCCTAAGAATCTTGCTATATCTAGTCTGCTTGTGCTCTGTAAACAAAACAACAAAGCCTGGATGACAGCTTATGTGTTTTTGGTGGGCTTCATTTTAAGCCCACTGTTGAGACCCACTGCTCAGGAAAAAAAGATCCCTTTTAATTGACAATGTTCCCAGTCACCCAAGAGCTCTGATGGAGATGTACAAAAAGATTAATATTGTTTTCATGCCTGCTAACACAACAACATCCATTCTGCAGCCCATGGATTGAGGAATAATTCTGATTTTCTAGTCTTTTTATTTAAGAAATATGTTTTGTAAGGCTGTTGCTGGTGTACATAGTGATTCCACTGATGGTTCTGGGCAAAGTAAGTTGAAGGCCTTTTGGAAAGAATTCACCATTTTAGATGCCATTAAAAACATTCATGATTCATGGGAGGAGGTCAAAATATTAAAATTAACAGGAGTTTTGAAGAAGTTGATTCCAGCCCTCACGGATGACTTTGAGGTGTTCAGTGCTTCAGTAGAGGAAGTAACTGCAGATGTGATGGAAACAGCAAGACTAGAACTAGAAGTGGAGCCTAAAGATGTGATTGAATTGCTGCAATCTCATAAGAAAACTTGAACATATGAGGAGTTGCATCTTATGGATGTGCAAAGAAAATGAGATAGAATCTACTACTGGTGAAGAGGCTGTGAACATTGTTGGAATGACAAAAAAGAATTTAGAATATTACATAAACTTAGTTGATAAAACAGCAGCAGTGCTTGGGAGGATTGATTCCGATTTTGAAAGAAGTCCTACTGTGGGTAAAGTGCTATCAAACAGCATCACGTGTTACAGAGAAATCTTTCTTGAAAGGAAGAGTTAATTGATGCATCAAACTTCATTTTTGCCTTATTGTAAGAAATTGTTACAGCCACCCCAACCTTCAGCAACCCTCACCCTGATCAGTCAGCAGCTATTAACATCAAGGTAAGACCATCTATTAGCAAAAAGATTACAACTTGCTAAAGCCTCAGTGTGTATTTTTTTTTTTTTTTAGCAATGAAGTATTTTTAAGTTAAGGTATGTACATTTTTTAGACATAACGCTATTGCACACTTGATATAGTATAGTGCAAACATAACCTCTCTATGCACTGGGGAACAAAAAAAGTGCGGCTCTTTTTATTTCAATATTTGTTTTTTTATGGGGGTCTGGAACTGAACCCACAGTACCTCTGAGGTATGCTTGTATATAAATCTTGAAACAGATTAATTCTTGTCCCTTTCCTCATAAATAGTACAAAATAAAACATTAACTCAGAAATCAAATTCCTTGACCCAACTTGGGGTGTTTCTGGGGGCAGCTATAATTTATACAGGTTAACAAATATCTAAATTTTATTTATATTAAATGTTATATTGTACAGAGTCCCTAGCACATAGAAAAATGCCTTACATGGACCCAAGAAAAAAATAGCTCCTATTACAGACTTTAGTATTTTGAAGAACCCCTTTGCTTATGTTTCACATCCAATTGAAGACTGTATCTGCGCATTTAACACTTCATTTTTTGAAAATATGTTTTCTAGCACAAAACTGTATAAAACCTTTATATATCATGAAGAGACTTCCCAAGCAGATAGTTTTATATTTTATGCCTCTTTTGCTGTGAATTTCCATGATCTGCAAGTGTCAATGACAATTCAAAACTTCATATGAAGCACTATAAAATCCCCCCCTTTGGTAATAAGATAATTATTCCATTTGGTAGTTTTTAAAATATAAAAATGCATAATTAAATGATCTGGTTAAAATATTCAGCTATTTCAATTCTATTATGTAAAGCTCTTAGAAATTCCCTGGCACAGAGTTAGCTATTATTACTCATTCTCCAAAAATTAGTTTAAAAGCCATAAGGCATCTCTTTTGTGAAGCCTTCATTGACCATAAATTCTCACTGTGTCATGGCGTCATGCTGGCCAGAATTGGGAATCTGCTTTTCTACAAAAGCCAATTTGATAAACAAAAAATATATCTCATTGTTTTGTAATAATTCAAACCATTTGTGTGTCTTTTTCTGTGAATTGCCTATTTCATGACTCTTGTCCATTTTTCTATTAGTATGTTAGCTGTTTTTAAAAATTTGAACCATTATTTATTTATATATTAAGGATTTGATATTTTATGTGATATTTTATTGCAAGTATTTTCGCCAACTTGTCCTTTGTCTTTTAATTGATTTGTTTGCATACAGAAGGATTACATTTTTATATTGTTAAATCTATCTGTTTTGTATGTGATGATTTGGGGACAATTTCGGAAGGGTGAAAGGTTGCTGGCCATTCTGTGCATTACTGCTCCCTAAATATGCCACCACAATGGGCAAGAACTGTAAATGTGAATCTGAAACTTAGGGAAGGAGTTTAGGTTGGAGATGTTGATCAGAGTGTCACCTGCCTAGTGCCTTGTGAAAACAAAGATACAGGTTAATTCTTCCACAGCAAGAGTAGAGATAGAGCAAGGAAAAGGAACCCACGTTGGAATGTCTATATTTGGGGGATAAGGAGAAGAAAATGAGTTCTCAAAGCTCATATAGAGAAATAACCAAAGAGAAAAGATAGGGCATCATTATAGGCCAGGAAGTAAAGAGATATAAGGTGGTGGTCAATTGGTTAAGTAGGGGGCAATTTGGCAATTTGGCAAGAGGTGCCCATGGAAAAGCCAAATTGCAAAAACAGAGGAGCAAAAAGGAGTTTAATAGACTAAACATTTTTCTATTTGGTTGAATGAGCACCATCTCTAAGAACATATGGAAATATTAAAACAAAAACAAAAACCATGCTTACACGTACAAAGTGGTCCTACATCTTGTGTGGTTTCCTTATGGCTTCTTTCATTTCCAACACTGTAATAATTTTTTAAAGCTTAAAAGGAAAGCAAAGGAAACATTTTATAGGGAATTCACACTTTAAAGCCCTCTCCATGCCTAGGAATAAATTTAATGGGTCAATGATTCATCTTCTGACATTTTATTATAATCACTAAAGTCACTTAATGGATTTCACTGGTTTAGGGAACTGGGTTGATTCTTTCCATATGGATTCAAAACTGAATTTCTTTAAATAGGAAAGATACCAAAAAAGGAGAGAAAATCTGGGAGAGGTGGGATCCCTCACAGGTCACAAATGTGGTATAGACTTATGAGTGGTCTTGGCTTTCAGAGCCAAACCTAACCTTGCCAGAGGAATGGAAATGGGGCTGCTTGGTTACCTCCTCCCCTGTATTGTTTCATATCCTCATGACTTATGTGTGACATGACTTTTGCATGCTCTGCTAATATGCCTGGCATTTTTTGTATTTGTTTTTTTCCTATCAGGGAGCAGAAAGAAAAATCCGAGATGAAGAGCGGAAGCAGAACAGGAAGAAAGGGAAAGGCCAGGCCTCCCAAACTCAATGCAACAGCTGTGAGTTTCACTGAGACTAATGTTGCTTTCTAAAGACTCCAGGTGGGCTGTGTCCACTGGGGGAACAGGTGGAAGAAGTGGGTTGCAGGTAAAACTGCATACATGCAAGGCATGGTTTGCTTTCCCCTGGCAGTGGAGACAGGGTGATTGATTATCCCTGTGAAAAGCAAATAGAATCACATGAGCACAGTGTGTTTGAGCTAGGAAGGACTTTGTAATAATGTGGACACCAGCATCCTCCTTCTGCAGACAAGGAATCTTGGGTGCATGAAAGGACAGGAGGGTGTGAGGGGCCTCGAGCTTCACCTCAGCAGTGCTCACTTGAAGTCTACGCTCCTGTTTGTTTTGCTGGGATGAGGTGGTGGGAGGTGTTGAAGTGTGTTCACATCTATGGTATTCAGAAAGCTTCATATGAGAAAATCGTGGACTTTAAGACTAGGACTTACAGTTGAGAGTTCTTAGTCATATATGACTCTCTCATTTATGAGTTTTGTGATCCCATCCAGCCTCTGATGGGAAGTTGGCTGCCATACCTTTACAGAAGAAGAGTGACATCACCTACTTCAAAACCATGCCTGATCTCCACTCACAGCCAGTTCTCTTCATACCTGATGTTCACTTTGCAAACCTGCAGAGGACCGGACAGGTATGACCTACCAGCTGACGCCCACCTCCCATCCATCCACAGGGCAAGTAGGGCTTTAAGATAGAAGCATTTCAGACAGTGTTGACCTCAAAAATAACTTACCTTCCATTCACTAGAGAAAAAGTCAATGTCATTCCCTATAGTAAATGCATTTTTATAGAAAGGAATGTCTCAGGAGAGGAAACTAAGTCGAAGAGGAGAGTAAGCTGATATTAGTGAAGCCTTGACAAAGCGTGGAAGAGGAAGAAAGTGAGAAGGCTGATAACCTGTTAAGAAGTTTTGTTCTGTCAACTTTGTCATGGCCAGGATTATCCTGAAACACAATAGAGCTCCACCTAATGGTGAGAAGTTGAACTGCACCTATAACTGCATAAAGTTGCACAAGGGGAAAGTCTCCGCTTAAATAAAACTCATTCAACAAATTTTCGCTTAGTAAATAAAAAGTTCCCATTTAATAGGTAAATCATTTCACATCAAAAGAAAAATGAGGTTGTAGGCAAGCCCCCTTAAAAAAATTCCTGTCTTCTAGTTATATCTACAAGTGAAACGAAAGATCTCAAACTAACATAAATGTCCAATAATTAACTCATTATGGTAGCTCAAGTTGATGGAATATTATGCAGTCACTAAAATTTTAATTATGGAAACTACATAGCAACATGGGACCTAGTTATGATAATGTTCAGTGGAAAAAAATGTAGAGTAGTAATTTGTGTTTATATTATGATCCCAAATATATAACTGAATTTGAAGGGAGCAAGAAAAATTGCAACACTTTTTACAGGGTTATGAGATATGGCTGATTTTTTCTTTTTATTTTTAGTATTATTTCTGTTATGTGATAAACAAAAAATTGTGTGAAAAAAGAAAAAATAATTATTTCCTTAGCATTAACCAGAATTGTTTTTCACCAAATCAATTGGGTTTTAATGAATTTTTGTATCAATTAGTTTTCTTTTAAACCCAAAGTCCTTTGAGGAAACATCTGTTTTGAGAAACAGGAGCATACTGACACATTTAAGTTTTTCTTGCATTCTAAGCATGCAAACACTCAATGGAATTGACCTTGGTGTAGAAAGAGAAATCCCTACTGGCTTTACTTTCTCTTTTGGATGTATTTTGTCCCCTAGTATTCTGTGTTCTTTTATTAGATTCATGAGACAGAGCAACTCTACAACCACGGCTTTTTTGTTGTTATTCATGACCCAACATGGTAATAAAATGCCTATAGCTGTTTCTTAAAACACATCAACACTAAAAACCCATTTAACATTTTCATCCAGTCTTACTTGTTGGATAAGAACAAGGACACAAAGTAGGGAGGAAGAATTTTATAATTTATCAAGATAAGCATGCCAGTACCTTTTTTTTTTTTTAATTCCCAAGACCATGATGATGATTTGTGTCTGCACTGTCTGTGCCCCATGGGATTTTATGGGGCTAGGTTTCCACACCTTCCAGAAGAAGGGATAGTTGAGTTAAATTGTTCTTATTGTTTAGTTTACTGTCATAACTCTGGCCTCAGTTCCATGTCAAAGCTGGCAACCTGACCTGTTCTGTTGGCAAGATTTCTCCAAAATATACAAAGTGTAAATTAATCTGAAGAGGAAAAGTGGACTTACCTAGCTGCTCCTGACTGTCAGTCCACTGACCTCTCCTGCCCCCGGGTGTCATGAGCCCAGCTGTCAGCCTGAGGTGGAATCAGAAGGAAAAGTGCAGACTTTTCAGTCTGTTGGTTTCAGCATTTGCCAGGCAGTCCAATCAGCACCCCCCTGTATATCCTGCCTGTATATCCCCCTGTATATCTGGAGGCCTTCCTCAGAGCTCTCAGGCTTCTCCCATGGCCTTGGATTTGGAGATGAGGGGGTCAATGAAGAAGCCTGCCCTGAGCTTCTGGCAAAAAAGGAACACACTCAGCTGTCCCTAGAACAACCTGTGACTATCCTGTGGTTGATCAGCTGGCTTAGCTGAAGGAAAGGAGCTTGGACAGTGGCTAGGGACTTTCAGACTGCCTTTTCTCAAAAAAGCTAGATGCCTGGGAGATCCTTCCAAAGACAGGAGGGAAGAGGCAGTGCCATGGCCTTAGATTTGGGGATGGAGCAGAGATTGGCTAACTTTGACCTGCAGAACAAGAGCCAGCAGTGGCAGATCAATGGATATAGCTGGTTTCTCTTAAGTGGGTAGAAAGAGAAAGGGGAGCAAGAGAGACACAAGGATTGGTGTCCATCTCAGAAACCGCCGCAGTCCTGAGACTTGCTAAAATTAGCTGCAATGCAGTTGTGCACAACTGCGGGGCCAGCAGCCCTGTGGTTCTCATGGCCAGTGAGGCACCCTCAAACTATGCTGAAGCTATGGGGCAGCAGTCCTTGTTCACTCAAGGACATGACTTGGGGAATGGGTATTTCACTCTCAGGCCACCTGCCCCCCACCCCACTGATGATCTCATTGATTCACTTGTGGATTGAAATATTCTTCAGACACTTATCAAAACTAGTATGAAGGAATAAATCCAATGTGCAGGTGCTATGGAGCCCTTCAGTCTCACTCGCCTGATACTGAAGCCCTGATATTCAGGCTGTTTATGTCTGGATGCCTTTAAAGGTCATGAGATTAGGCGAGATTGGGAAAAATGGTGGGATGCAGCGGCATCATCTTTTTAGATAATGTCTACTTTGCAGGCATTAGCCTTCCCCAAAGTACTTGAACCCAAGGAGGACTCCTCTCTCACACACTCAAAAACCATCTCTTGCACTGTTGTTTGTAAAAAAACTTTTCCCACATCACAGGAGTTCTTGATAAGGATTCGGATTCCTGAGTTCCATCCTTCATCTTTTGAGTTAAAATTCCCCAAGTAAGTTCCAGGAATTTTTATTTATGATAAAGTCTCCAGATATTTCTATGCACTCTAAAGTTTGAAAAACGTGCTCTAAAAATTAAGTTAGTGCAATGGGCCCAACAGCTGACATGGAAGAAATAGTGGGTCTTTATGGGCAAGGAGGAGAAATGACAAAGCAGGGACAGTGATGTAGAGGCCATTCAGGAGGGTGGGAAAACACCTAACAGAAGGCTGCTTCCATCTTTTAGTCACCAACCAACTTTGTAGAGGCCAGCAGTCAGGCCAGATAGATACACTATGCCATGTTTAAAGAAAGCAGCAAAACACAAGCCAACATGGGGAACTTTATCAAAATAATCCAGTTGCATGGCCAGTGGAATGCCCCAGCCTCCTTCACTTAGGTGGGTTACTCTATATTCGTTAAATTAGGCAGTCCTATTCCTAGTACATCCCAATGACAGTTGCTCTGAATGCCACACTGAGACTTGCTGTGGGGAGAAAAAACTTACCTCCACTGTTTTCTGTTTAAGAAGAAACTAAATAAACAATACAACAACAGCCATTAAAAAATTAAGAGGAAAAATTCCTGTAGAAATCTGAGCTAATGACTAGAATGACTCATTCCCAGAGAGTTCCAGGTAACCAGTCTTGTTTTGTAACTAGGTCTAGGCTTGGCAGCATCCCAGGAACTGCCAAGAGCCTTTGAGAAGGTTTGCAGGGAGGCTGTCTATCTAGACACAGCTGTTTCTCACCCAGGCAGGGGCAGGGACAGTGACTAATATACTAGGATCAGAGGCTACTTTTGAGTTAATATGTAAATGTCTGATACTAACTCAGGTATTATTCTTCACTCAAAGGCAACAGTCCTGACACACACAGATAAAGATGACAAAAGACCCACAATTAATGTTTACAGATAATTGGGTCAAGAGGACATATATGCACAGCAGATGCCCTCTGGGTTTCTCCCATGGTTCTATAAAATAATAAGGATGCTTCATAATGTCTTTAATCTGATTCTGCCTTCTGCCATGCCAACTACCTAAAGTCTGTCTTTGGAGATCTTCCTTCTGGCCAGGAACACCTTCCAGAGCTAAATGACCTTTCCTGGCCTGAAGACTGTTGACTCCCAAATTTCTGTGGTTGCGGGATGCCAGGATACCCCGGGCCCCTTTGGGGAGTAAGTAGACAGGCCTAGTTACTGTCACACTGCCCTCTTACCCGACTCTCCATCCCCCATTTGGTCCACAGACAAGCTGACTCCAGACACTGTGCTACACAGGGGGCAGGAAAGGACCCACCCTGCAAAGCCAGAGCCTTTGTAAACAATGGATTTTAGATCCCGCCAAAATGTCTCCTTAATGTCAAAAGGAAGATTTGACTTAATGCCATAGTTAATCTAATCAGACTGACTTTAGCTAGAAATAATCAGATTTCCAATTTTATTTTATTAAAATCTAGGAATTAACCCCATGGAGATTATAAGGAACTTAAACATGCATTTCCTTAGAAATACGCACACACACACACACACACACACACACACACACACACACACAGTTATTAAACAGATTAGTCTTTTGCCTTTTTAAGAGACAGTTTATGCCTTAGGAAAGTCTGTACATCACGTAATATTTTTTCCATTTCTTGTCTCTGACCTACAGTAAGCCTATTGTTTTGTTCCACAGGTGTATTACAACACGGATGATGAACGAGAAGGGTAAGACACTCGGTTCTTTCATTTCAACACTCCAAGTCAGCTCATGTCAGTGGTAATGGCTCTTCCAGCACTTGGTAACCCTAGGCAGGAAGTGAAACCCTCCTCTCACCTCAGGACTCAGAGCTGAGAGACGCTTGATTCTGGGGACCATCTGGAAGGGAGGCTGGGGGCTGGAGGAATGAATAGCTTTCTACTTCCAGGATTCTTTCCCTACCCGCTTCCTCCCTAAGACCCACCCCTTTGAATAACTAGCTGTTTTTCTAAGGGACCCATCCCTTCCATTCCATCCTTTCATCAATAATCCAGTTGGTGAAATCTTCTCAGTAGTCCTTCTTAACTATTGTTTGGCCCCAACACAAGATCAAGATGAGCTTGAGGCAAGAGTCAAAGATGACAGCCTACCCTTCTTCCAGTACTGCCTGGGATGCACACACAACTCTCAAAGCCCTGTCCCTGAGAAGTTAGCCTGGCAGGCCAGTAGTGAGGCTGGTTTGAATACCAATTGGACTGAGAGCCTTTTCAATTGTAGGTAAGAGACAGTCACAGAGACTCCCAATGTCTCCACATCCTGAATGTGGTTCTGCAGGCTTTTAGGAGCAGCCAGATCTTCAAAGTGCTTTCTATCCATTAATTCAGTTTGTAGACTCAGAATTTTAGGGCCAAAAAGAAACCTTAAGGTCATTTAGCTGACCTCCTCTCGTAGATGATGGTAACAGCTATACCACCTCTTTGACAAGCAGTCAGCCATTTTCTACATGAAAATTCCCAGTGATGGAGAGTTCATGTGTGTGAGATAGCTCATCACACTATTGGACGATTCCAGCTCGTAGGGAGTTCTTTTGTCTGTTGAGCTGATGTCTACCTTCTTTTGACTTCTACCCGTTGGCCTTAGTTCTGCTCTCTGGATAAGTCTCATCTTCCCTCGTCATTCAAACACCCCTGTCCTCCCTACAACTGTTCTTGGTAAAATACAGTTTTACTTCTCAACATCTTAATTTCCCTCCAAGGTATAGTACTAAATTTGTTAGTAGTCTCCTTAAAATTGGCTGGGTCAGAATAAATATATGTTCTGAACCACATAAGTTGCAGATTATATTGGGAGATTTCTTCTTAGGACCTGGATGCTATTTTATACTCAAAGCAATCTAGAACTACATGCATTTTCAATAGCTACTTTATGTTCTTGGTTGCGTTACCTGTGTGTCACTAAAATCTTTAGATCTTTTTTCTTCAAACTACAGTCAAACCAGGGCTTCCCTATTCTTATATAATTAATATATTTACTTGCAAAACATTTCACAGTTGGCAAATTGGAGCAGATATTGCTGAGTTTATTCCTAGAGCAGAGGTTGGCAAACTATAGCCAGAGGACCAAATCAGGCCCACCGCCTATTTTAGTATAGTCTGCAAACTACAAATGGTTTTTACATTTTTTCAATGGTTGAAAAGAATTCAAAAGAAGAATAATATTGCATGACATGTGAAAATTAAATAAAATCCAAGTGTCCTTAAGTAAAGTGCTACTGGAAACAGCTGTGTCAATTCGTTTATGTATGGTCTGTGGCTTCTTTGCTGCTACAGCAGCAGAGTTGAGTAGTTACAACAGAGACCATATGGCCTGCAAAGTCTAAATATTTATTGCCTGCCCCTTTACAGAAAAAGTTTGCCACCTTCTATCCTAAAAGATAGAAAATCTCAAAGGAGTCAAATGGTTCCCTAGCTGATGAGGAGCAGAACCTCATCCAGCACTTAACCTCTAAATTCTGAGTTCTAAATTTTCTAAATGCCTAATTAGACTGTTCTTTTTATCTTGGCACATAGATAATGCATTCCCAGTGGTTAGAATGAACATAAATGACTAGCACTGTCAATTCTAATCAGTAATTCCCATGTTTAATGAGGCACAATGTGGCGTCACAGAAACAACATTGACTCTGAGCTCAGGAAGCCCAAGTTCCACTCCTGGACTGCCGCCTACCAGTGTGAAGCCTTGGGCCAGCTCCTTGATCTCTGGGCTTTGGTTTCCTTAATTTGACATTGAGGATCTTGCGTAAGATCTCGAAGATTCCATCCAACACTAACATGCTATTGTTCTCATGGGAAAACTTAGTATTATGAGTGAGAAGGGCCTAAGATCCTGAATGCTCCTTGATGTGCAGGCCTCAGTTGTAAATCTGTCTCACCTCAAACTGTCCTTCCTTGCAAGCTGACTGCAGTTAGATGGCCATCGACCTACTTGTAACTCCATTGGTTTGACTTCTCTGTGTTGGCTCACCCTGTGTTATTGTACAAACTTGAGGCCCAAGGTCTGCATCTTTTGCTCTTACACATCTCACTAGAGTTTGAATGAGTGACATGAACAGCGTTGGAACCAGAGTGTTAAGACATGGTAGGTGTGTAGCTATTGTGATGTGTAAAAGTAATAATTAACATTACTGGATACCTTGGCTAGGCACTGTGCTAAGTGCTTTATGCATGAACTCACTGAATTCCCCCAGATTTCCCATGACTCCCATTTTATAATGAGGACACTGAGGCTTCAAGAGATTAGGAGACTTGTTCAAAGACACATAGCTGGTAAGTGATGGAGGCAGGATTTAAACCTGGGTTTCGCTGCATTTCCCATCACTGGCTTTTAGCCATGATGCTCTACTGTGTAACCCTCTTAATTCTTGACCTGTGGCTACAAAGTATGTATTGAGAGACAGGCCCTCCCTGAGATAACTTTCCAGCCTTGACAAAGGCACACCCTTGGTTCATTCCTTGGAGTGTAGGACCTAGATTGTGACAAGCCCAGATGAGTGTGTCTGGCAGAGGGGAGCAGATCTGAGGCGACCATATGTGTTCACCTAGCCCTAAGGAGTGCCAGCTTCGCTGGTATTTGTACAGCTTCCATCAGGACTGCTCATTGGCCACGTTCTTTCCTCTCCCTGCCACATTGATTAATACTCACATAAATTAATGCTCACATTAGTGTTCAAGTATGCAAATGAGTGCTTAAAATCATCACTCACACAATGACCAGACTGAGGATATAACACACAAGAGCCCCTCTTCTGGTAACCCCACAATCATGCAGATGTGTTGACTTCTCTGCATTACCAGTCTGGTAGGCAGGGGATATGACAGTTAGAAACAGTCTTTCAGACAGCAGTTCTCAACACCAGGTCCCTTGCTGCACAATCGAATCATCTGGGGGTTTAAAAAATATGCCAGTCAGCCACAATTTGAATCTGGTTTTGATCTTAGAAGTTCTTAACTTAAAATAACAATCTTTTAGAGTCTCAGTTTTCTCATCTAAAAATAGCAGGATAATAATAGCCACCTGCTAGCGTTATTATACGCATTAATGTATAGAATGTCCTGACACACAGAATTTGATTTTTTTTAAATCATAGCTATTGTTATTGTTAAGATTCCTATTCAGACCATGAAAAAATGATATTCAATTGAGAAATGGAAGAGAGGGAGATAGAGATGAAAAGAAAGAACAAGCCAAACAAATAATTTTCTGTAGAGAATGGTCCTTTAATGTGGAATTTATGGATGTCTCTTATGGAGAAAGAGGGGCAGGCTTTAAACTCCCCTGAAATAATATGCAAGTTGATATGCAAATAGCATGCATGATGATAAATTCTATTTCCATTATTTCTGGAGATCTGGTCTTCATCTACATCTGACCTCTGGTTTCTTGGAAACCCCTCTTGCCCTGATCCTCTGTCCCCAGTGGGCCCCGCTGAGGTCCTCTTTTTCCAGCTTGCAGCAAGGTCCCTTCAAGTCAAGCAGCTCTGTGGCTTCTACACTGCATTTGGGGCAGTAGGATCCTTGGTAAGGTTGGGTGATCATGTGTTCAGAGGTCAGTGGTTTCTCTTCAAGATCTTACCATTTCCAGGCTGCTTGGGATGTTCAGACCTCAACTCTCTCCAAGAATTTATTTTCTCCCATGCTTCTTAAAGGCACACCACATACCATTATCTCCCTTGGAACCACCATGTATAATCTCTTCAATGGTTTTTCAAGTCTTCTTGGCTGGAACATTGGTCTGCCACAAGCTATAACATTTCAGCAGGAAACAGAAATATCTGTATTACCTTTGAAAATGATTCCTCTGGGGCCTACTGACCTAGTCATGACTTGCAATTTTGAGCTCATAATTCACTAACAGTTACTAAATCTATGTTGTGTGTTTTTTGTTTGTTTTTGGTTTTTTACTGATTCTCTCAAATGATTTATATTAAACATCTTAAACTAGCATTGATTAAAATCATTTTGGGCTAAGTTCTTCCCCAAAGAGTAATTCATTGAAAATAAATGGATTCAGACCCTACTTCATAATGTGAAAGACTTTGTGCAGATTTGAATATAAGATGACCTCTTTTCTGAGGATAACATGGGCAAGGAACTTCCATTTAGGTAGGGCATTCATGGCAACAGCATACATAGGCCACAAGCAGAATTGAGAAATAGGCAAACTACATCTCCGTGGTGCCTGCAACCCCATTCTTTCCTCTTCTTGAGCACCTCCTCAGTAGGCAAACTACATCTTCGTGGTGCCTGCAACCCCATTCTTTCCTCTTCTTGAGCACCTCCTCCGTAGGCAAACAAAGCCTAGTGAGGTTGACCCTGGCAGGTAGGCTGCAACATTGCCTTTTACAGGTATGGCCAGAGATCCATGGTTCAGACCTGACACCTTCCCACTGTTTTTCCGATGAAACTTAACACTAACTTTATACCTCAGGGACTTGATTTCCCTGAGTTGATCCTACAAGGTAATGGCTGAATGTGCTGCCAGGCCTAGAATCATTCTACATAATAACCACCACATTGTGCCAGGGAGATGGAAATTGATGTCAGAGAAAGCACCCTTTTCTTGCTCTCCAGTCCTTTTGTGGTACATTTATCCCTCAGTATCTGTAGGAGATTGGCCTCAGGACCTCCCACGTATACCAAAATTTACGGACTGAAGAGTCTCTTTTATAAAATGGCATAGTATTTGTCTATAACTGACACACATCCTCCCTTAAATCATCTCTAGATTATTTATAATACCTAATCCTATGCAAATTCTGTGTAAGTAATTGATATACTGTATTGTTTTGGGACTAATGATGAGGAAAAAAGTCTGTACATGTCCAGTACAGATGCAAATTTTTTCTGAATTTTTTTATTGTGGTTGGTTGAAGCTATGGTTGTGGAACCCACAGCTACAGAGGTTGGGCTGCAGTTGGACTGGGCATCAGGAGACCTGAAATTTGCTTTCTTCATCTGTCAAATGGGGCAGTCATATCTGCCCTTCTTTTCTTGCCTTGCTTTGAAAACAAATGAAACAGTTGAATTTGAACCACATAAACTTATTCACTCCTACTGAGTTTATAGATTCGAAAGTGTGAAAAAGTATTTTTGAACTCCCAGAAGAAATGAGGTTTATCCAAGATGTTATTTTAATGGCAGAGTTTGTCATGGTTCAGAACAGGGTGCTATCAAAAGTCAGCAGAACTGGAAAACTATAAATAAATCTTGCTTGGTGAAAAAGAAAGTCACTAGCTTAGGAACCCTCACACAGCATGATGGAGTGTCTGGTGATATTTCAGGCTATTTACCTATGATTAACCTACTAGTCACTGACTGCTGTGAATGGGTTTTTTAATCTTCTAGCCCTGAGGCCATGGTCACTTCAGTTCCAAGACGTGACACAGTAACATGACCTGCTTTTACGACAAGGTAGTAAGAGGAAGGCGGAGGGAACACTGCCCTAAAAACTTTAATAAGTTACCACCTTCAGCTGGGATCTGGGTTTTAAGTTTTTTCTCTAGTTGTTTCCATAGTTTGACTTACTAGGAAATAAATTCGGAGGATGCTGACACTGAAGAGCATTTCTCACACCCTTCCTCATTATCTCAGGGTTATTGAATAGCTTTATCATGAGGTTGCTCCCTCAAAGGTGCTTCTCTGAACAGCCTGTTTCACATGTTAGTTGCATTGCCCTGCATTTGACACTTAACTCGTTGTACCTTTTGTCATCAATGAAATGGGATACAATTTTCTTAACAGCCTCCTTTTAAATATAAGGAGACTGAGGCCCAAGACAGTTGAGGAACTGGTCCGGGCTCCTACAGCAAATTGTAAGGCAGGGATTTAAACCAAGGTAATGTGGTCTCAGATTTCCTGTCTTAACAGTTCTGCTGAACTACCCATCTGGCATTTCTTCACGTGCCTGGTCCCTGGAGGCTTGGGCCTTAATGCTGAATATTGAAATCTCAAAAGATCAAAAGCCCTGAAGTCTAAAATCCCTCATGTCATATTTTTGGGATTTCAACATTCAGGATCATGGCATCAGGGATTGTGTCTTTCGGGATTGTGATCAGCACCAGGTCCCAGGACTTCAGAGACACTAAAAATTTCTAAAAACCTGCATCTGTTCCCTTGAAGGTTTGAAAAACAGTAAGATTCCATTCGGGGACATTTTCTCAGTATCAATGACTTCTATCCTCTTAGTTTCTGTTTCTCTCAAAAAAAAAAAAAAAAAAAAAAAATCCTCCCCTTGCTTAGGGTACCCGGGAGACTAAGCAAGGACAGTGACTGTGGGAGGAAATGCAGAAACATCAGAACCAGCCGAGCTGGGGACATGCAAGGCCTCAGCACCACAGGCTTCTGGGAAAGGGAAATGCAAACCTCTCCCGAGAAGGAGCAAAGGCCTGGGCAGCCAAGGTCTGGGTGTCTAAGGAACTTCCGCCACTGCAGTCTCATCTGCTGCGGCCAGAGGGAGAGGTAGAATGGCAGGAAAGCCACATCACAGAACTCATGTCAGGCTCACAGCATTTCCAGATTTCTCTGCTGTTCCCCCAAGGGGGCTGGCAAAAGGGGGCAGGCCACCCAGGCCTCAGCTGGTTGGGAGGGGATGATGTGACTTGGACACCATATGGACGCCAGAGATTTACTTCCCCCCAGCCCCGATCTTGAGCAGAAAGAAGGGATAGGTGTAGGACGGAGTGGGTAAAATCCACTTTTGAAGTCTCACCTTTGTGGATCCATATTCCGCAGTGGGAAGCACGTGTTAAGTCCATGCCCTAAAGATAGTGGTGTTTGTGCTGCTTCAGACAGGGATTGCTTGGCACCTGCAAGGGGAAGAAGGAGGTTGGTGAGTAGATCCAGTTACGGAGCATAGGGATGGTATAAGCAAAGGGAAAGACAGAAACTGACACATATGTGAACGTGTGTTTTGACACCTTGCTGGTTTTACTTAAGGATTTCTGCTTATCTTTTCTAGTGGCAGTGTCCTTGTTAAACGGATGTTCAGGCCCATGGAAGAGGAGTTTGGTCCAGTGCCTTCAAAGCAGATGAAAGAAGAAGGGACAAAGCGAGGTATCTCTCCTGCTGGGGCATGCCCTCTCAGAAGGGATGCGGGGTGTCTCTCCCAAGAAGAGCTTGCAGCCCTCTTGCCCAGGCCCCCATGGCTCTGTGCCAGCCTGGTGACTTTCTCTTCACACAGGAAGTCCACAGTCTTCTTCTTTGCTTTAAACTCTGTCCTTTCAACACCTTGAGAAAACATTTGTTATTCCTGGGTGCTGGTTCTTTCCTTTGCCTTGGGAGAACGTAATGAATAAACAGACTCATCCAGCAGCAAGGTACAAGGTTAAGAATGAAACTCTTGCTGCGTGTGTGGACAGTCATACCTCATAAGAACTAGTGATTGAGCCTCATTTGATACATGCAAACTATTCATCTCACCCAAATAAATGAGCCTCAGGTTTCTGTGGCATCACCACTTACTCATTTTCTCCCAGTCAAAGGTCTTATTCTGCTTCACCAAGAGGGTAAGAAACAAAGCTTCACTGTGTCCATGTCTTGCCCAGCATGTCAATGCCATACAGGATTCCACGCCCTTCCTCGGAGTAAGAGGAAAGTGTGTGGGTGCACATTCCCCTCAGTATCCTGCTGCAGCCAACACTGAGGCTTCTATAGACCCAAGACCTAGCCAGTACTGGATTTTTTTTTTTTTTTTTTTTGAGACAGGGTCTTGCTCTGTCACCCAGGAGGTAGTGCAGTAGCACGATCATGGCTCACTGCAGCGTCTACCTGATGACTTTCAGCTATCCTCCCACCTCAGCCTCCTGAGCAGCTGGGACTACAGGCATGCACCACCATGTCTGGCTAATCTGTCTAATGTTTTATAGAGACGAGGTCTCAATATGTTGCCCAGGTCTCAAACTCCTGAGCTCAAGCTATCCTCTTGCCTCAGTCTGCCAGCAGTACAGAATTTTTTTTTTTTTTGACAAAGTCTTGCTCTGTTGCCAGGCTAAAGTGCAGTGGTGTGATCTCAGCTCACTGCAACCTCCACCTCCTGGGTTCAAGTGATTCTCCTGCCTCAGCCTCCCAAGTAGCTGGGACTATAGGCACACGCCACCACGCCCAGCTAATTTTTGTATTTTTAGTAGAGACAGGGTTTCACAATGTTGGCCAGGATGGTCTCGATCTCTTGACCTTGTGATCCGCCCGCCTTGGCCTCCCGAAGTGCTGCATGGACTTTTAATGAGTCAGTTCACCATGTTAAATATGCCCGCCATCTGCATAGGCTTGAGTACTTTGTTATTGAGAAATTTTATTTTTTTCCTGTTTGTTGTAATGGGATTTGCACTGTGGTGAAGAGAACCCCACTGTAGCCTGCCACAGCCACCTGCAGTTGTGTGACCTTGGAGAGGTTCCTCACACTTCTGCTCCTCGGCGTCCTCATCTGTAAAAAGGAGATGGCAGAAGTGCCTACCTCATAGAGCTGTGTGAGGACTGAGGAGTTAATACCTGGGAGACGCTTCAGGCAGGCACCTCCCACATAGGCAGCACTCCGTGTTCGCTGTTGTAACTGTTAGTTTTATTATTAGTAACTAGTTAAGTGATATTATCATAACTGTGGATAAGTAATTAGTGCTTCAGAATGGAAACAGCATAAATGCATAAATTCTACATTAGAAACATTTAAAGGTTTACAAAAATTTCTTTAAAAAAAAATTTTTTTTTGAGACAGAGTCTCATTGTCACTCAGGCTGGAGTGCAGTGGCGTGATTTCAGCTCACTGCAGCCTCTGCCTTCCATGCTCAGGCGATCCTCCCACCTCAGCCTCCTGAGTAGCTGGGACCACAGGCACATGCCACCATGCCTGGCTAATTTTTTGGTAGAGATGGGGTTTCACTATGTTGTCCAGGCTGGTCTCGAACTCCTGAGCTCAAGCGATCTGCCCGCCACAGCCTTCCAAAGTGCTGGGATTACAGGTGTTAGCCACCATGCCTAGCCAAACCTTTAAAAAAATTTCTGATTTCACAAACTCACCATCAAATATTCCAGTACATTTGAACCTCATTCTTGGATGGCTTTTCTATAGAGTCAGGGCAGTAACATGGAAATCAAGAATCACGGAATCACACAGGCGAAACTAATTATGGCTAGCCTTCATACAGAGTGCTTGGAGGTTAATCCAAAGACTGTTTTTCAGATTATTTTGAGATTGTGAAACCAGCACAAAAATTGCCTCTAGAAATTGTACTGGGCTGTGGCCTTTGAAACATCTGAATCATAGACACATGAGGGCGCTGTAACCTTCCAGCAATAACGGGCACTTTCCTCGGGAGTGATTTTTCTTTGGAAAAGGTCAGTGGGGTTACTGGGCCCCTTGCTTGGAGCATCCACTGAGCTGGTCTTTGACAAGTAGGGGAATAAGGCTCAATTACTTTGCTTATTTGTTTATTTGTTAGAAGTTCTCCAAGAGAGAGAATGAACATAATTATTACCAATGCCACGATTATTGGTTTTTGCCTTTGTGGCAGGGTGTCTGTGTGGGAGTCCCTTGGGGGCTGCCCATGTGGCCACCTGCCTTTGGCTGCACAATGCCTGGGATGCATGATGGTTGTTCTTGCGACTATCAGCAGAGTGATTACTTCAGTTGCTCTGCCACAGACACAGAGTAATGAAAGCTGGCTCCCTGGGAAAGCTGTGGGGGTGGACTGTGAGCCCAGCACACCTTGTGAGTTGCTGTCAACAGGCCCAGCAGGGGAACGGTGGAGCTGCCCTGCCTGGTGCCACTCCAAGGCCCATCAACGCAGCTCCCTTTAACACTTTCCAGCCACACCTGAAGCAAGAAGAGCAGCCATATCATTTCAAAGACCACAATTTCAAAAGAAGAGATTTGTAAATCCAGTGGAAGCAGTACTCATAATAGAAAATGGTTTGGGGGACCAGGCATGGTGGCTCATGCCTGTAATCCCAGCACTTTGGGAGGCTGAGGCAGGTGGATCACTTGAAGCCAGGAGTTCGAGAAACCCCCTCTCTACTAAAAATACAAAAACTTAGTCGGGTGTGGTGGCACATGCCTGTAATCTCAGCTACTCAGGAGGCTGAGGCATGAGACTCACTTGAACCTGGGAGGCAGAGGTTGCCGTGAGCTGAGATCACGCCACTGCACTCCAGTCTGGGTGACAGCGAGACTCTGTCTCAAAGAAAAAGAATATAGTTTGGGGGTCAGCCTGCTGGAAATTACTTTTTTTTTTTCCTGTTGGGGGCTGCAGAGAGAATTGTAGACTATTTATCTGCAGCAGCAATCAATGGCTTTTTTCCTTGACTTTAATTTTCCTTATCTGGATGTAACTAAGGTCCTGTATTCTAATTATTTTTCCTTGTACCGCTAACATTGAGTCCTCTTATAATAGCCATTAGGTCATTAGATTATTTTAGCTGAAATGAAGGCTATAAAATATTCCTTCCAAAGAACTAAATTTGGAAATCTTTGGAGACACATTCTATTTATTTAATTGGTGTTTTACTTTTATATTTGGTAAAAAGAAGAGACTCGGCAATACCTGTTCATTGTTTTCTTTTTCTTTTTCTTTTTTTTCCATACACTAACTGAACATCCACTGGCTGCAGAAAGGAAATGCAGGCAGAAGCCACATGCACCCGTGTAGACTTGGCCTTTGTGAAGCAACCAGCTTTAATGAAGTCCCCCCGGGATTGGGAGGAGGGGGAGGAGGGGTGGGAGTTTGGATGAGAGCTGATTTCATTTTCTAGCTTCAACTTTGTTCTTCTGGTTGATGGCTCTGTTGGTGTCTGAGTGTCGCTGGTACCCAGAGTTGGCTGGGTTTTTTGCCTTGTGCATTTTCCCTAGATGGCCATGGAGCTTCAGCCTTAACCTTTTTCCTTCCCTCTGAAGGAAGAATCAGAGGCCACATCACTGGGAGGAGGGAGACCACTCAGTGGGGATGAGGGTGGCCTCTGAATGACAGTTCCAAGTTTATTCTGGGAGCTGAGCTGCAACACAACTGCTGTAAGGATGGGGACAGGCAGAAAGGGCAATGGTGGCAGAAGGAACATCAGCCAGCAGCTGTTACGTCTGTGGGACCCTGGGGGAGTGTCTCAGCCTCTCTGAGCCTCAGTGTGCACATCTTTAAAGATAGCCAAGACTTCCCTGTCATCTCTCATACTCTCTACGTTCTGAAATTCAGAATGTTATTTTGCAGAGAAATAAATAGAAAAGCTGTACTCCACTTCACTGAGGGCACTAGAACCATGACAACTGCTTCCCCCACTGATCGAGGACGGGTGCTTGCTGTGTGCAGGCCCTGGGCTAAGCGCGCCACATGGCTTTTATTTCATTTAACCCTCACAGTAGCTCTGCGAGGCAGATGTTATTATCCATGTTTCGCAGAGAAGACCAAGGCTTGGAGGGTTTAAATGACCAAGGCCCACAGCAGGGGTTGCACTCTGGGGTCAAACCCAGCCCCGTGGGACTCCACATCCTAAGCCTGTTCCTCCCCTTGTCTCGGACAGTGCCCCGTCTCCCTCCCAGGCCTGTGCAAGTTTGTTATCTGCCTGGAGTTTGCTCTCCCTCTTCTCCCTTTCTCCCCACTGCCCCCATCTCATCACTTGCCTGCATTCACGCACACACAATTCACAACTTGGATCTCTCCTTCAAGGGACCCTTCCAGGAACTTCCCCCAACCCCTCCAGGTCACGGCCAGGCCCTTATAAGCACTGTTTCCTGACATTTTCCTCCATAACCCTGTGTCTAGTTGTCTGCTTATTTGAGGAAAGCCTGCTTCTCTAAATGGACTGCAAAATCCTTAAGGACAGGGGCTGTGATTTAACTAACACTGCCACAACCCCAACTCCTAGCACACATAGCCTATGGGCCCAGGTGGGCATTCAGTAATATTTGTCAAAGGAACAAATAACACAGAGGAAAAGAGGTTGCAAAAAGAGATGCGATGTACCCCTCAGGAGAAATTCCAATGGGAACATTTGTGTCAAAGCATCTTACGGCCGGGTTGTCGGTTTATCTCATCTAATCACTCCTTAACAGTCCCTAGCCACAGGTTGTTTATGGAGATGTCTCAGTCACCCTTGTTGAATGTTATCTGGACCAGGGTTCTGAGGCTTCGCAGGAGGTGCCACTCTCCAACACCTGTGTGACAGGAAACAGTCCCCTGGAGCAGCTGTGGAATTGTGCAGCCCCTCGGTCACGTGGCTCTCTTGCCCTTCTCTTCCAGTGCTCTTGTACGTGAGGAAGGAGACTGACGATGTGTTCGATGCATTGATGTTGAAGTCTCCCACAGTGAAGGGCCTGATGGAAGCGGTAAGCCATATACTCCTTTCAGCCTCCAGGAAACCTGCTGTGTTCTCTCTCCTCTGGAATCCATGTACTAATGTGCAGCCACCGAGATGGCTTCAGAATGAGCTTTATACAGAACAAGAAAAACCTAAGATTTGTGGAGGCATTGATCTCGCTACTGTCAGGGCTTATTAGCATCTTGAGGAGAAGGAAACTGAAAAACTGCCAATTCCCTGTCAGTTTAAGTCTAATCACAGTTAGATGCTATGGAGGAAGGTGAAACTGAGTTCTCACTTGTCTCTTGGTATGAAACCAAATTAGATATGATTAACTCCCAAATATATACAAAACAAAAACAATTAACAAGTGTTTCACTGGCCGTGATGGTGTAGTCCAAAAAAAATATGATCTCTTGGTTAAGAAAAAAAAATAATGCAGAATTATAGTGATTTGCCGTAAGACTTTTCCCTTCCTACCCATGGTCTTGTCTAGTATTACCCAACTTGGGCTCACAAGAAGCTATTTTACATTTTGTTTGTATGTTATTCACCTGAATATAACTTCAATAGAACTCTACTTTGAATACACTCCCTAACTCCCCTCACTCCCAACTGCTCCCCCACTGGACCACTGCCCCATACAACTATATTGTAGAAGATTTGTTTTTTTATAGTGATAGAGATAACAGGACTGCCAGGAACACAGTTCAAAATTGTTGGTTGGTTTGGAAAACTGCTACATTGGAGCAGCATCTTGGGTTATGAAGCTAAATGTTAAACTATATGGGATAGTTCCTGTAAGTGGAATCATACCATTTCTTTCATTTGGGATACTCTTTTTTGAGCTTCCTTTGTGTTGTAGTAATCAGGACTTCACTCTTTTTATGATTAAATAGTATTCCGTTGTGTAAATATACCACACTTTGTATTTCCACTTATCAGTTGATGGACATTGGAATTTTTCTACCTTTTGGCTATTGTGAATACTGCTACTATGAACATTCATGGACAAGTTTTGTTTGAATACTTGTTTCCAGTTCTTTTGGGTATGTTCCAAGGCGTGGAATCGCTCAGCCAGATTCAAAAAGCCACATGTGGTATGATTCAATTTATAGGACATATTGAGAACAAGCAAATCCACAGAGACGAAAGGCAAGTTAGTGGTTGCCAGGGGATGGGGGTAGGAGGTGGAACAACTGCTTAATGGGTTTTCTTTGGGGGGGATGAAAATGTTTTGGAATTAGATAGAGGTGATGGTTGTACAGTATTGTGAATCTACTAAACAGCACTGAATTATACACTTTAAGATGGTTAAAATGGTGAATTGTGATATCTATCTATCTATCTAGTATTCACTGTTCACCAGAAATTTTTAAAAACTGTACCAATGTCATCGCGCTGCCCTCTGTGATCTGTTATTAACAAGTCCCCAGGCAATTCCGAGTGCAGCATCAAGGACCTCCGTCTAAGAAACACACTGATGGAGGATTAGGTCATCTTTTTTCTTCTATAGGATTTTTCCATAGTATGGAGTTTGTTATTACTGGATCTGCCTCACATTAAGGAAAAACAAAAACAGAAATCAATGCCACAAAAATATGACCTATATATATTCAAATCAACCAAGGTTTTTAAAATGAGTCTAAGATTGCTAGGGGATAGACTAAGCTGGAAGATCATAAGCTGGAAAAGCTCATAAAATATTCAGACCTCTCTGGACAGCTTTGGATAATTTCATACTCCAATCTGGCCTTTAAGACTATATTACCAAAACTGACTTAACGGGGACAGTGGTATTTGAAAACCACAGAAGCAGTTGCTTAAATGCATATTCTCTGACTTCAACTCTAGAGATTCTGATACTTCTGAATTGCAGGTAGATCAGGGAAGGGAGGAAGTGGGGATCAGGAACTTATATTTTTAACGAGCTCCTGAGGATATTCTGAGATGAGCTAGGTGTGAGAACCTCTGATCTAGACCATTTCTGAATTGATTCATTACACTCCGAGTCTTCCTTTTTCCTTGGTGTCTTTTCTTTACCTTCCATGGCATCTGACCAGTTCTATAAGTGTTCTGTAGATGCAGTTGGAATGGACCACAGTGGAACTCAATGTCACCTTCACTCCCACTTAAACAGCAGCTCAGCAACCTCTGCCTACCCTCCCCGCCTCAGCAGCATCTGGCTGTTGATCCCTTTTAGTGGGAGCTCATTACACCTGCCTCACTTTGGTTAGCTGAAGGTACAGTGTGAGGGGTGGGGATGTATCCTTTGACCCTGTAAGCCACAGAGAGGTCAGGTTCCCTAGGCTGGCTCTGGTCAGATGTCTTAGGGCAATTCTGATTTCATCTCCCCTTTATGTCTAAAAAGAAAAGGTTTCATTGAAGCACCAACACAAGCTATCTCCTTGCTTCCTAAGTTATGCAAATGGGAAAGCTGTGCAAGAGAAGTTCCTCCAGGATCCTCGGGTGATGCAGTCTGGAATGACAAAGCAGCCCCGGCAACTTGGGGGCAGCCATGAAGGACAGCAGGCTCCGTGTAAGCAAGGGCATAAGCATGCTGTGAAATGAAGCGGTAGAATTTTCAAGAACAGTGGCTCCTGCTCACTGTAGTTGTACCCTAAGTTTATTTGGGATCTGGGTGGGGTAAGAAAGGGTTTCCTTTCAGGGTGTGGGTTCTCTTTAGACGAGGGCCTTACTAGTGCACGACACTTTACCATAGTGACACCAGTGCACCCTCGTATATTGGTAATATGCATGTGTATAATATAAATATATACAATATGACATATTATATATCTATATTGGTATATACAAATGTGTATTGGTAGTGTGTGTGCGTGTGTGTGTGTGGTGTGTGTGTATGTGTGTGTATGTGTGTGTGGTGTGTGTCTGTCTGTGTGTGTGTATGTGTGTGTGGTGTGTGTGTGGTGTGTGTGTGTGTCTGGTGTGTGTGTGGTGTGTGTGTATGTGTGTGTATGTGTGTGTGGTGTGTGTGTGTGTCTGATGTGTGTGTGTATGTGTGTGTGGTGTGTGTGTGGTGTGTGTGTGGTGTCTGTGTGTGTGTGGTGTGTGTGTGTGGTGTGTGTGTGGTGGTGTGTGGTGTGTGTGGTGTCTGTGTGTGTGTGGTGTGTGTGTGTGTGTGTGGTGTGTGTGTGTCTGATGTGTGTGTGTCTGATGTGTGTGTGTATGTGTGTGTGGTGTGTGTGTGTCTGATGTGTGTGTGTCTGATGTGTGTGTGTATGTGTGTGTGGTGTGTGTGTCTGGTGTGTGTGTGGTGTGTGTGTGTGGTGTGTGTCTGGTGTGTGTGTGGTATGTGTGTATGTGTGTGGTGTGTGTGTGGTGTGTGTGTGGTGTGTGTGTGTGGTGTGTGTGTGGTGTGTGTGGTGTGTGTGTGTGGTGTTTGTGTGTGTGGTGTTTGTGTGTGTGGTGTGTGTGTGTGGTGTGTGTGTGTGGTATCTGTGTGTGTGTGGTGTGTGTGTGGTGTGTGGTGGTGTGTGTGTGGTGTGTGTGGTGTCTGTGTGTGTGTGGTGTGTGTGTGTGTGTACTATACAGACAGTATAGCTTAGGGGTCGGCATATGGGCTTGGCCTCAGAAACCCTGTGTTCAAATTCTGGCTGTGCCTCTTGCTAGCTGGACAAGTTTCTTAACCTCTTCTTCATTGTTAAAATGGAAATAATAATACTACCTAGCTCGTGGGATTGTTGTGAGACAACAACAAATGAGACAACAGAGATCTGAAACTCTGCCTGGCCCCTGGTATATACCAAGTCCACAGTTAAATTAGCCTTTGTTACTAAATCATTGTTTGGGTAGAAATCCTCAGATTTTGGATTTCTCAAGTGCTCCTTTTCTACTGTCCAAAAGGCAGAATGTTATTTTTGCTCGATTCCATTATGTAATATCCTATGAATTTGAAATTTCGGAGGAGGCACAGCATGGGGCTGTGGAAATGGTGCAGGTATCTGCATCTGAAACTCCGAAGTTGTGTGGGGAGGTCCTCTCTCCTGAGCCCAGAGGCAAAAAGCTGCTCCCAAGAAATGATCTTTATGCCCCACAGTCCAAAGCCCCACATTAAACAAAGTCTCAAGACAAGAAGGCAATGTGACCCTGGCCCCCATGTTTTGTTTTGACTTTTAATTTCAAAATAATATCATTGTGGGGGAGCTTATAGTTTTTAACAGCTGAAAGTTATATAGACAGAAAAAATGCTCAGTGCATAGAAAAGGGAAAAACCTTAACTTTTAAGAAAACGTGATTAATCAAGAGATATTATGCTTGACCTCAGGCCATCACTTTGAACTCTGTCACTGGTTGAAAATGGCTTCCCATAAACACAAACATAGTCCCCTACTCATTACTGTGGACCTAGGGCATTGCTTATCTAACTGGGCCCGTCAGAATCACCTGGGGTACCTTTCAAAGATGCCATCCCACGGATGGATCACTTGAGGTCAGGAGCTCAAGACCAGCCTGGCCAACGTGGTGAAACCCCGTCTCTACCAGAAAATTAGCTGAGTGTGCTGGCATGCGCTGTAGTCCCAGCCACTTAAGAGGCTGAGGCAAGAGAATCACTTGAACACGGGAGGCGGAGTTTGCAGTGAGCTGAGATTGTGCCACCACACTCCAGACTGGGCGAGAGTGACTCCATCTCAGAAAAAAAACAAAAACAAAGATGCCATCCCAGAACCCCACCCATGATCTTCAGAATCAGATTCTATAGGGGTAGGCCCAGGAATCAGCACTGATAACAAGCTTCCTGGTTGAATTGAAGCCCGTTAATGTGAGAGCCACTAGCTGGTGTGTACCTTGGCTGGGAACTAGTATTAGAGTCTGATTCTGCCCTAAGGTCCTACGTGCATTATTCACTTAGGATGGTAATAAGTCACCTTATGACACTCTTTTGGTTGCACATTCTGCAAAGGTAGTTTTAAACCAAGACGTGGCCCTACAGACTATTATTTCATAACCGCATCGCAGCGGATTTTAGGAATTGGCCTGGGTCGAGGCTACCACCTTCATCAAGGGTTTGGGAAGACTAAATGCTCTCTGTTGAGAAAGGAACTCATAGTCTTCCAGGGCCAGCAGAATTCACAACTCCAAATGTAAAAGTATGCCTTGTGTGAGTCTTGCAATTGTTTTGGAAATAGAAACACCTGCTTCATATCAATATTCACATTGTTTTGCTCTCTTCCTGGACTAATTATTGAAAGGTTGATTGTGCCTCAACTTCCTTATCTATAAAATGAAGTCATCAACAGCATTAAATGAGCTTAACACATATATTCAGTAGATCTTAGCTGAGCAGATGATGGCAATGATGTTGATGATGCAGCTATTTCCACATTAGGGATGTTTGGATTGCTTCCCATTGGAGAACCTGCTGTTATTGCCCCTACTGAACACCCAACTCCCTATCCTCAGCCAGGTGTTATTTAGGTGTAAAAGAAAGTCTGAACTGGAGAATAAGGAGCCAAAAAACGAAAAAAGAGTTTTCTTTAAAAAAATAATTTTTGGCAATTGGTGGTGAAATGTGGATTTGTCATCTTGATAGAATAGTGTTGCCACCCTTCCTTCCGAGCAACTTAGGATTGAGTCAGAAGGTGTCACATCAGGCAGATTTGTTGAACAGTTTGGCAATGGTGACAGTGTTCCTACAGCCTACAAGGGTTTCCTGGAGTCTGTAATTTAAGCCACTTCATAGGTTGGAGTTCTGTTGTTTAAAAATTGGGCTGTTCTTATACTCAGCAGACATTATATTCTTCCTTGAGATAGTATTTTTGAGTTTGTCTTCATTAAAGAAGTCTCCAGGCCAGGGGTAGTGGCTCACACCTGTAATCCCAATACTTTGGGAGGTTGAGGCGGGCAGATCACCTGAGGTCGGGAGTTCGAGAACAGCCTGGCCAATATGGAGAAACCCCGTCTCTACTGAAAATACAAAATTAGCCAGGCGTGGTGGTGCATGCCTGTAATGCCAGCTACTCGGGAGGCTGAAGCAGGAGAATCCCTTGAACCTGGGAGGCGGAGGTTGCGGTGAGCCAAGATTGCGCCATTGCACTCCAGCCTGGGCAACAAGAGCGAAACTCCAATCTTAAAAAAAAAAAAGAAGAAGGAAGTCTCCCTGTAAGAGTGAGGTCAGGACACTGCCATAAATGCAAGTGCAGCAGCATGAGAGGAGAGGGTAGACTGGGGAACTTGACTGACTTGGTTCAAATCATAACTATGTAGTCTTGAGTACGTCCATTTTTGAATGTTTGGTTTCCTTCCTTGCAACATGTGAAAAATGCCTACCGTGAAGAATAGTTTTGTTTGTACTACCCTTGACCTCTTACTGTTTTGGAAAGAACTCTTGACCACAACAAAGAGGAATGTAATTATGGCTTAATCTATGCCAAGCTGAGTCACTTTTCTGGATTATTCTTCTTATTCAGTAGTCCTAAACCCCCCAGACCTTCATTTCACCTGCCAGAAAATCATTATCTCTACAGATCTATACACCCAGCTAGAACAAGAAAAAAAGTTCTCTATCAGCCAGATATTACTAAATATTCCCATACTTGGTATCATTTGGAGAATATAGACTATTTTTCTTTTCATTTGCATATTTAGTATTACATCAATCAAGCCATCCACATAACTTTGATGATTCAATTTGGCTTCTTTATTGTTATAATTAGGTTTTAAACTGCCTTAAAGACAAGGAATTTGGTGGTGGTGATGGTGGTAGTGAGATGAGTTTCCAATTCTTTTTATCTGCATTTCTAGTGATTTTTACCTAGTAATCTTGCAAATAAAGCATCTCCGGCCACTGTAGCTTCTGGCTAATCCCCAAGGCCAGCAGGGCCACTCATACCTCAGGGCCTTTGCACTTGCTGTTCCCTCTGCCTGAAATGTCCTTCCTCCATATGGACAAGGCTCACTTCTTCCAGGCCGCTGCTCACATGTTGCTTTATCAGATGGGCCTTCCCAGCCCACCCACGTAAATAGCATCTTCATCGTTCTCTGTCATTCACAGCACTTATCACCACTTGACGTAGTTATATTTGTTCCATGTTTATTGTTTCTCTCTTCCCCAGTTGAATGTCAAGTTCATGAGATCAGGGGCTGTGTTTCTTTTCTGTGGTGTATTCCCAGAGCCTTCAGCATAAGTTTTGCTGACTGAATTGGGCATCTGCTGTATGTATACCCCTAGACTGAGTGCTGTGGGTGGTGTGATCTTCACATGCCCTGCTACACTAGATTTTTATAATATCCCCATGAACATGGCAGGTAAATAGCATCATCACTACTTTACAGATGTAGAAACTGAGGTCCAGAGGGGGTGGTTTCCAAAGGGCTGACAGCTCCACAAATTGATAGAGCCAACTTAAGTCCTCAAGCAACTTAAGCCCAATTAGGGAGACATTTACATCTGAAAAGTTATCACAAGAAGGATAAACATTCCCATTCACAGCTCACCACATCTAAAGAGATCAGGCAATACTAAGCCATCAGGCAAGACGTAGTCTGTGTGGTGTTGATCCCATGTAGTCAGACAGCTGAGCTGGGCGAGTTACTCAACCTCTCTACACTCCAGTGTCATCACTTCTGAAATGAGAATAATAATATGAGATAATATTATGAGGATAATAAAATGGGATATAGGATTGTTGTGAGGATAAATGAGTGTGTATACATGGTGCTTAAAGTAACACACAGAAATTATAAATTAATATATACTGGGTGTGTGTTCATGTGTCTGTGTGTGTCTGTGTGTCTGTTAGTGTATTTTATGTGTCTAACAGACACACACACACACACACAAACACACACACACAGGCAATGACCATGAGTGCTATGAGGTGGAGAGACAGATTGTGTTTCCCCTAAGGTGAAGAGGCTAGAGAAAGGGATAGGGATGTTCTCTCTCAATGAAGCTAGCTGATGTCTACAAAGAAAAAGGTCGCTCATGGCCTTAGTAGCACCCACTTTTTGTCCAACTGTGTCATTCATGTGTGGAGGCGATTCATGGATCATACCTGGTTCTCCTGAAATGTCAAACATGGCCACCTAGGCAGCATTTACAAGCAAGAGTCCACTGCTTTTTTGATGTATATCTTAAGCGCCCCCAGTGAATGAACAGCATATAACTCCACATAAAAATCATTAAACGTAATTGACTTCCAGAGCAGGCAGTTCTGTCGTATGCCTCTGGAGAAGGCTGGCTGAATTGGAACTGGTCTGTAACTTCTGCCTATCATGTACATGACGTTTCTGGGCAAAGAGAACTTTCCACAAAATAAGTCCAAAAATTATAGATCATCAGACAACCAATAACATATTGATGAGATATCTCCAAGATCTAGAATCGTCCTGGGTGTCAAGGAAGTCTTTGGGGTTTTTACAAATATTGATAATGCACTTTTTATAAAATGCACTTTTTATAAAAATGCATGCTCAGTTGAGACAACTTGAAAAACACAAAGAAAAGGCCGGGCGTAGTGGCTCACGCCTGTAATCCCAGCACTCTGGGAGGCCGAGACGGGTGGATCACGAGGTCAGGAGATTGAGACCATCCTGGCTAACGTGGTGAAACCCCGTCTCTACTAAAAATACAAAAAATTAGCAGGGTGTGGTGGCGGGCACCTGTAGTCCCAGCTACTCGGGAGGCTGAGGCAGGAGAATGGTGTGAACCCAGGAGACGGAGCTTGCAGTGAGTGGAGATCCCGCCACTGCACTCTAGCCTGGGCGACAGAGCGAAACAAACAAACAAAAAAAGACAGAAAAAGAAAAAAAGAAAAACACAAAGAAAAAAACCCAAGCACTCCAAATCACCCTGTTCTGACAGAACGATCATGTGCCACACGTTTTCCATTCATAGAAGGAAGGATTGTTGTGTGGGTGATCTCATCCAGCCCCTGGGCAGAAGGAATTTTCTGCCACCCCTGACAGACAGCCAGCTTCCTCTGCATGATGATATCCTGCCTGGTCTCACTTTCCAGGATTCTGAATTTGGCAAAGCGCATCTCCCTGACGTGCATGCAGGCAGGGAACACTGTCCCAGGGTGGCACATTTGCAAGCTGCCTTTGATGCTGAGAGTTGCACTGAGAGCAGGACTTTGCCCTCCTGGAGGCAGAGGTTTCTGCCAGTTGCTTCTTTGTACAGTTGCTTCTTTGTACTGGATGGGGTCTGTGAGTCTTGCCCCCAAACCATCTCAACATATGCCCATTTTCTCTAGCAGTTGAGAATCTAAAGCCATCTGCCAGGTTGTTCCCTTTCAAATTCTGTCTCTGCCACTTATTAGCTGAGGGATCCTGGGTGAGTTACTTACTAACTGGAAGCCTCAGTTCTCTAATCTGAGAGACAGAGCTCACAAAAGCACTTATTCCATTGTCATGATGTGAGGACTAAGCAAGTGAATAGATGCAAAGCTCCACATGCCTGTGTGCTGGGGACCCAGTGACTCAATAAATGCTAGCTATGGCTGGTGCCGCTGCTACCCTAGATTTTATGCCCTTACCCAGTTCTGACTTACATCAGTTGATTTGTGAGCCGAGGTGTTCCCTTTCATGCTTTGGGGAGCTGGGAATCAAACCCCCAAAAAGAGAAAACCCAAGCATCAGATTCACTTTTCTTTAGGAACAGGGGGAACTAACAGATATAAGCTGGTTGATGTTGAGTGGAAAAAAGTCCCTATTTTATTTTTCCATTTTATTTTAAAAAGAAGTTCCAAGTAACCCTAACCAAAGTTCAAAAAAAACCAACTCTTGAAGGGCAAGGAAGTCAGAATGGTAGTTAGGTACAAATAATGTAATCTATAGGACTTCCGAGTATGCAACAAGCTCTTATACACAGAAAAATGTTTATCGGGGTGCTTACCTTTTTGTGCCATGGATACCTTTGGCAGTCTGCTGAAATATATGGACCCTTTACAGAATAATGTTTTTAGATGTATAAAATAAAATACATAGGATTATAAAGGAAACTGGTTATATTGATATTTATCATCAAAATAATAAAAAACCATGCTTATGATATAGGAAACATGTGCTCCTTATTCATGCATTAAATATGATCTATGGGTGAGACTAATAACTGTAATTTCAAAGTATGATGAATGAATGTCATCAGTATTTTGGAACATCTGCAGGATTCTAATATGACATGAAATATCTGTGATTTCCATTGTTAGAAAAGACACAGGTACTGCTAATGTTATTTTATGTTCATACTTGAAGAAAATGCTACATTCCAGTTTGAGGTTAGTGAAAATAAAGATGAATGTTTTCCCCATCCAAGTTCATATATATACTGTTTGGGCATCTGTAGACCCCCAGGTTAAGATCAACCGTGCTGAGGAAATGGCAGCTCTAGAAATGATGTGGAAGCAGGTTGTCCTTCAAGGACTTTTTCCAGTCACCAGCTCTGTTAACTGGGTCATTCTAGAATCCCAGGGAATGGGGAAGGTAGTGAGCTGACTCCTGAGAATTGGCTACGTCTGGGGTTCTTTTTCCTTCATCCCTTCAGCAAAACTTCGCTCAGAGCCCTCTGGATGCAGAACCAGCTCCCCTTGGCAATTCCCTTTTAATTTGCATGTGCAAGTGTGGCCACCAGGAGACATGACAAACAGTGCAGATGCCAGGCATGGGAGGAAGAGAGAAAGAAAGCATAAATTCTTCAAAACGGCGTTTTGGGGGAGGAGTGATGAAAGCTATGTCAACTGTACCTTATTGAGTGTCTCGCCAGATTTGGAAACAGCATTAACAGCATTAAGATGTTCAAGGAAACTTTCTAGTGTTCATTTAGACAGATACAATATCTTCTCAAGGAGTCGCTAAAGGAATTTGATATTCTAAAGAGATGGTGAGCTGCTATACAGCCAGGGTTACGTAGAAGTATTTCAAAGAGGTTAAACATTTCTGGAAACTTTTTTTTTACCTAGCCATCTACTAGATTTGTTCAATTCTTAAAAAGGTCTATTGAAATCTCTCACTATAATTGCATTGTTTCAAGGTTTTCAAGTGAATCTCCCACAATAATTGCATTTTCATTTTGCAATAGCAAAGCACTTAAGCAAAAATTATTACATCTGTAACAATTACCTATAATAATTTTTGCTTAAGTGCCATGTTATCAGATGCATAAAGTTTTATGATTGCTGTAGCTTCTCCATCAATAGTGCTTTTTATCATTATATCATATATCATATCCATTCATATCCATGTATCATATCATTATATCATATCCATTCTTAACCTCGTCAACCTTAAATTATACCTTGTCACTCCTCTTTTGCCTTGTTTGCATTTGATTGGTATGGTCACCCATCAGTCATCCTTCACTCACCACATTGTCTTCAGTGCTTTTCTTTTAAACACCGTATAGCTGGGCTTCTTTCTTTATCTTTCTCTTTATTTATTTATTTTCTTTTATACTCACTGAGACACTCTGGCTTTTGCTGGAAGAATGAAGTTTATTCTCATTTGGTGTAATAACTGATACACTTGATTGTATTTCTTCCATCTTTTTGTTTATTATTTATTTCATTTTGTGGCTTCTTCTTACTTTCTCTTTAGTTTTGCAGTCAGATTCTAAGTTGTTGTATTTCAACTTTTAAATTTGAAAATTATTATTTACGTTTCCTAAATTTTCCAAATTCCTGAAGTAATTCTTCACTACTATTTGAAAATAAACTTCCAACTATTTTCTCCACCAGTGCCTTCCAGCTCCGCTCCTCCCTCTGTGAGATGAGACTTCAGAGCTGTATTTTCTCCCTTGCCTCCTTCCCTCCTCTCACTAAAATTAGCCAGTTGAAATGCCTACCCTCTCCCCATCAACTTCCAACTTCCAGATTTTGCAAAAATAGTTTAATGCTTTATTTCTAGAAAACGATTAGATTTTTCTTTGTCCTTTTTACTTCAAGAATATTTAGCACATACATTTCACATTTGCAGTCCACATGACCCTATGTGCCAAGCTTGTCCAACCCACGGCCTGCAAGCTGCATGTGGGCCAAGATAGCTTTGAATATGGCCCAACACAAATTCGTAAACTTTCTTAACACATTATGCATATTTTTTTGCAATTTTTTAAAGTCCATCAGCTGTCATTAGTGTTAGTGTGTTTTATGTGTGGCCCAAGACAATTCTTTCAATGTGGCCCGGAGAAGCCAAAAGATTGGACACCTCTGCTATATATACTCAAGTTTACAGCATGACACTGGTGGCTTTTTTTCCTTTCCCTTTTCTCTAGTTTGATATCTCCATTTGGATGCATTTGCTATTTGGATGGAGCTCTTTTGTGAATCTAGTGGTCCCTTGAGGTCCTGGGGAGGACTAGTTCCAGGACACCTCCCCCAAACTCAAATCCACAGATGCTCAAGTCCCTCATGTAAAATGGCATAGATATTTGCCTGTAACACACACACATCCTCCCATGTACTTTAAATAATCTCTAGATTACTTTTATAATGCGTAATACATTGTAAAGGCCATGCAAATAATTGTTATACTGTATTGTTTTGATTCATATTACTTTTTGCCATTGTACTTTTATTTTTCATTTTTTCTAATATTTTCAATCCATGGCTGATTGAATCCAAGAATGCAGAACCTGGAGATACTGAGGGCCAACTGTATTTTTTCAAATGAGATATTTGGGTGAAATACACTGCTCTTTCACCCTGATAAGTGAGAGATAGCTTGTTGGTGTATGGGATTTATGGAGTGAAATACTTTTTTCCTGTAGTCTGTAAGAGTTCCTGTCCACTGTCATTTGGTTTCTAGTGTTGAGATGAGAAGACTGAAGCCAGGCTTATCTTTTTTGGAGGTAACTTGCTATTTCTGTCCAGGAAGTTCGAGGATGTTTTCAAGTCTTTCTTCTTTTCCGTCATGATTTCCATCTATGCTCTATCCTTTTGCTTTGCACTTTGAAATTGTTTTTGACTTGATATTTTCTGACACTATTGAGATTGCTAAATTGACCACCTATCCTTTCATTTGCTCAACTTCAAAAAATGTTTAGATCAATAATCATATTTGTATATCAGAATTTTGCATGCGTGTGCTCCACAAGTCTTCTGTTTTTCTTAAGTGCTCTTTTATGTTCTGTTCAAATTGATGCCTCCAACAGAAGTTCTGCCAATTTTCTTTGCAGTCCAAAGGCCCCCACTGGATGTGTTGTTTTTCATTCTTGGCTCGTTTGGCTCAGGTGTGACTGTGAGGTAATCTCATCAGTGATGGATTAGTGATGTCTGTCAGGCCCGCTACTCGGTCCCAGTCTCCTTCTGCTCTCCCAGTTCTCTGCTCACCTGTTCCATGCCTTTGGGCCTTATTAGGGGATGGGGAGTTCTTCCCGTGGGGTGAGATAGATGGAAGGGTGGGAATCTGTGAGTCTCTGTAGAGTGAACTCTTCTTAGGATCCAAAGCTCCTCCAGCTCTGCTCTAGACCTCTTCAGCCTCTCTTTCCAGCCTCTGCTAGACTTTCCAATAATCCACATTTCAAACTTCACCTTTCTCAGCTGCCTGTGAGCCCCACCAGCTGCTGGCTCAGAAGGGGCAGACAGAGTTGATTTGGGAGTAGAGAGGGTATGAAAGACATTTAGGGCAGGGCTTTCCCGAATCCATCTGTAAACTGTTACTACTTTATATTTATAAAAGTGAAACACAATGATTGTAAAAATAAATAGAACAGAATTTTTCAAAATAAAAAGTAAAAGGATCTCCTTGTTTCTGTCCATTCTTCAGTGGTAGTCCCTGCTAATATTATGTTGGTGGGTCCTTCAAATATTCTCTATGTACTTACATATATATATATATTTAAAAATACAAGTGGAATCACACCATAAACACAGTTTTGCAACTTGGTATTTTCTCCTCAATATGTTAAGAATATTTTTGTTAATGTGAATTCATGTAGGCTTTCCACATTTCTTTTGATGACTGCATGATTTTTAAGTGTGAATTATTAAAATGTGTTTAACGGATGTTTGTTATATGCAGTTTTCTCTATCCTAAACAGTGATGCTTTGAAAATCTTTGTGTACATCTGAATGTATTTCTGTAGACCTGATTACTAGATATGGAATATGTGGGTCAAAGGAAATATGCATTTAAAATTTTAATAGCTTCTGCCAAATTTCTTTCCCAGAGGCTGAGCATGTTATTCTTGCATGTGAGAGTAACAATATGGAATATGAGAACTGCTGTTTCTCATACTCTGGCTGATGCTGTATTATCAAGTTTTAGTTTTTTGTTAGTTTGAAAAATAGGCCGGGTGTGGTGGCTCACGCCTGTAATCCCAGGACTTTGGGAGGCCGAGCTGGGTGGATCACGAGGTCAGGAGTTCGAGACCAGCCTGGCCAACATGATGAAACCCCATCTCTACTAAAAATACAAAAATTAGCCAGGTGTGGTGGCGCTCACCTGTAGTCCCAGCTACTCAGGAGGCTGAGGCAGGAGAATCACTTGAACCTGGGAGGCAGAGGTTGCAGTGAGCCGAGATCATGCCACTGCACTCCAGCCTGGGAACCAGAGCAAGATTCCATCTCAAAAAATAAATAAATAAATAAATAAATAAATAAATAAATAAATAAAAATAAAAGTAGTATCCTACTTTGCTTTAATTTGAAAATTTTAAATTATGACTGTGTGGTGCATTTTTTTATATGCTCATTGTCCAATTATTTTTCTTCCGTGAATTGCTTCTTCAGGATTTTTCTTCCTTTGCCCATTGAATTGCTGATCTTTTTCTTGATTTGCAGGAGTTCTTTTTAACTTAAGGAAGTTAGTTCCATGTCTGTCATTTCTGTTGCAAAAATGTTTCCCAGTGTATTTTTTGTCTTCAGCATTTTAGTTTTTTTTTTCTGTACTGCATTTTTAAAGTTGTGTTGTTTTTATTAACCTTTTGACCTTTTTCTTTAGGTTTCATGTCTTGTTTAGAAAGATCTTCCTTACTTTAAGATGACAGCTATCCAAAAAATTAACTCATGGTTTCTTCCTCTACTTTTATGGTTTCATCTTTCACATGTAAATCTTTGATCTGTATCAAATGTATTTTGGTGTAAGGAGTGGAGAAGGAATCCAATATAACTTGTTGAATTTTTTTCTAGATGGCTACTATTTCATCCAACATCATAGTTACAGTCCATCATCTTTTTCTGACTGACCTGGAACGCCACTTTTATCATAGATTGAATTCCCATGAGGCTGGGTTTTTTGTTGAATGATTTAAAGTCTATCCAAAGGGAGAGGCTCATAAATGAGTGTTTTGAGAGTTCGACTCATGAGTGAAGAGCACTCTATCCCTGGGAAAATGTCCAAGGGAGTGAAATTGGAACTTTCCCCCTTGCCTCCAGTTGGGCGTCCTTCTGTGCTCATCTGCCTTCTTGTTATTGGTATTACAGATATCTGAGAAATATGGGCTGCCCGTGGAGAAGATAGCAAAGCTTTACAAGAAAAGCAAAAAAGGGTAAGAAAGAAACTGAACTTAAATTGACTTTCAAATCAGATAAGTCCACATGATGCCTTAAAAATAAAATGATGCCTGTCTTTTGTTAGGTCTGTTGCCCACTTTTCATAAAAATTGTGTCCTTCTTCCAGAGAATTGCAGAGGAGATTGCATTTGGAAGATCTTTAGGAGAGAGGGAGGGAGGGAGGCAGTGCATTGGCACTATGTCAACTGAGATGCCTATTTCAATGACAAGACAAGCAGGAAGACCACAGAGGTCTGGAGGTGCTGTGGACACTGGGGAGAATGGCAAAGTCACCTTTCTGCAGGGAGTGGAGTTTATAGGGAATCACGTATGGCCCTTGGGGTTGGTTTCTGGGTGGCATACTAGGAACAAAAAATGGTTTGGAACATAGGGGATTCCTCTAAGGTAATTATCAAGAAAATGTTCTCAAATGATCATTGGACCTGTGTGTTCTCATTGTTAAGAACAACAGGTCATATTTACTCGGTGTTCAGTAGGTTTGGGGTCCCTTCCTAAGTACTTTACATGTATTCCTCTATTTAGTTCTCACCACTGTATGAGGTGGAATCTCTTATCTCTGATTTATTGATGAAGAAAACAAGCCAGAGGTGGCTTAAGCATGTCGCCCAAGGTCTCTTGTTCAGTAGGTAGAGGACAGATTTGAACCCATCTGTGTCCTCAAAGCTCAAGTGCTTAGCTTCCATGTTCTGCCGTCTGACTTTCTGTGTGGGCTTCCTATGTGTGACGGTCTAAGAGTAGGGGCCACAGGAGCTAGTGGAAGTGCCAGGAGAGGGTATCTGTTGACTCAGCTTCTGGGGTATTTTCCTACAAAAGGCAGAAGATGAGTCAACTCTTCTCTGGATCACTTTCATAAAGGAAATTGGATTATCTGGGAAGCTCAGGCTTTCTGAGTGATGAGTCCTGTTGGTTGATTGGAGGCTCTGACAGGAAACCCTTTCCACCTGAGCTCTTGTTGGAAGATTCACTAAAATGCACGTTATACTTCTTGCCGAGGTCAATGTAGTAGGCTGGGTGTATTACTGACAGTGAGATTTGAGTCGTGTCTCACAGTCTTATTGCCGAGCAGAAATCCTCAGTGCAGCGGTACATGCTGATGATAACATTTTGCTTTCATCAAGCTCTGTATCAGGTGTTGTGCTAAATGTTTTTATCATAAAAACAATCCGTTAAAGCTAAGTGACTGTTCTTATTTTTACAGGAGGATAAACTGAGGCTCTGAAAGGCTAAACAGCTTGCCTGCTGACACATAACTGTAAAATGATAGAGTCAGTGGTTCATTCTCAAACCAGCATCTGTCTGACTTCAAATCATGAAATTGGCTTAAGGAAATTATGGAAGTCTCTGGAAGCTGTTGGCTTTCTTAAAACTCTACCAGGGTTAGTTAGCCACAGGAGTAGGTCACAGGTGGTAAAGTACAAGTGTCAGAATGAGGTAAAGCTAATTTCAAAATCAAGCTCAGCCATGTGCTAACTGAATGAACTTGGGGAAACAATTTAACGTTGTTGAGGTCAGTTTTCTCATTTGCAAAATGGCGATGACACCTACCTTCACAGTTGCTGTGAGAACTAAACACAAGGTCATATTACATGCTCAAAAAAGGGTAGCTGCAATTCTTGCTTGTTTTCTTCTTCCTCCTAAGAGCAGAGGCAATGCATTTTTAAAAATGCATTTTCAAGGGCAACATGGTTTACTGAAAAGAGTTAGCCTAATGATTTAGGTTCTGGCCCTGGTAATCAGTAACTGTGATTCTGGGCTTCCTAACTTCCCTGGGCCTCAGTTTACTCATCTATAATGCAAGCGGTTTGGGTTGAATGTTAGTTCTGAGAAACTGAGGCTTTGCTTTCCTCAAACTAGTTTTTGGGGAAAGAAAACAGAATGAGGGTCTTTCCCTGCCTTGTGTCCTCTCTCCTCCACTCCTCCCAGCCTCCACCACAAAAAGAATGGCTACGAGAACCCCCAGCCTGGAGCTCCCCTTGCCCTGGGCACATTGTTCACGGCGTCTTTGTTTTTCACACCCCTCCCCACTCCATGGCAGCATCTTGGTGAACATGGATGACAACATCATCGAGCACTACTCGAACGAGGACACCTTCATCCTCAACATGGAGAGCATGGTGGAGGGCTTCAAGGTCACGCTCATGGAAATCTAGCCCTGGGTTTGGCATCCGCTTTGGCTGGAGCTCTCAGTGCGTTCCTCCCTGAGAGAGACAGAAGCCCCAGCCCCAGAACCTGGAGACCCATCTCCCCCATCTCACAACTGCTGTTACAAGACTGTGCTGGGGAGTGGGGCAAGGGACAGGCCCCACTGTCGGTGTGCTTGGCCCATCCACTGGCACCTACCACGGAGCTGAAGCCTGAGCCCCTCAGGAAGGTGCCTTAGGCCTGTTGGATTCCTATTTATTGCCCACCTTTTCCTGGAGCCCGGGTCCAGGACCGCCAGGACTCTGCAGGCCACTGCTAGCTCCAGATGAGACCGTCCAGCGTTCCCCCTTCAAGAGAAACACTCATCCCGAACAGCCTAAAAAATTCCCATCCCTTCTTTCTCACCCCTCCACATCTCCCGAGTGGCTGGACAAAATGAGCTACTGCTGGGTGCAGTAGTTATAGGTGGGGCAAGAGGTGGATGCCCACTTTCTGGTCAGACACCTTTAGGTTGCTCTGGTGAAGGCTGTCTTGCTAAATACCTCCAGGGTTCCCAGCAAGTGGCCACCAGGCCTTGTACAGGAAGACATTCAATCACTGTGTAATTAGTAACACAGAAAGTCTGCCTGTCTGCATTGTACATAGTGTTTATAATATTGTAATAATATATTTTACCTGTGGTATGTGGGCATGTTTACTGCCACTGGCCTAGAGGAGACACAGACCTGGAGACCGTTTTAACGGGGGTTTTTGCCTCTGTGCCTGTTCAGGAGACTTGCAGGGCTAGGGAGAGGGCCTTTGGGATGTTAAGGTGACTGCAGCTGATGCCAAGATGGACTCTGCAATGGGCATACCTGGGGGCTCGTTCCCTGTCCCCAGAGGAAGCCCCCTCTCCTTCTCCATGGGCATGACTCTCCTCCGAGGCCACCACATTTATCTCACAATGATGTGTTTTGCTTGACTTTCCCTTTGCGCTCTCTCGTGGGAAAGGTCATTCTGTCTGAGACCCCAGCTCCTTCTCCAGCTTTGGCTGCGGGCACGGCCTGAGCTTTCTGGAGAGCCTCTGCAGGGGGTTTGCCATCAGGGCCCTATGGCTGGGTCTGCTGCAGAGCTCCTTGGCTATCATGAGAATCCTGGACACTGTACTGTGCCTCCCAGTTTACAAACACGCCCTTCATCTCAAGTGGCCCTTTAAAAGGCCTGCTGCCATGTGAGAGCTGTGAACAGCTCAGCTCTGAGTCGGCAGGCTGGGGCTTCCTCCTGGGCCACCAGATGGAAAGGGGGTATTGTTTGCCTCATTCCTGGGTGCTGGGTTTTAAGGAAGTGAGTGAGAAAGAATGTGCCAAGATACCTGGCTCCCGTGAAACCAGCCTCAGGAGGGAAACTGGGAGAGAGAAGCTGTGGTCTCCTGCTACATGCCCTGGGAGCTGGAAGCGAAAAACACTCCCCTAAACAATCGCAAAATGATGAGCCATCATGGACCACTGTTCTCTTTGAGGGGACAGGTTTAGGGGTTTGCGTTCGCCCTTGTGGGCTGAAGCACTAGCTTTTTGGTAGCTAGACACATCCTGCACCCAAGGCCCTGGGTCTAGGACAGGTTCTCTACAAAGGCCCAGATTTGTTTGTAAAGCACTTTGACTCTTACCTGGAGGCCCGCTCTCTAAGGGCTTCCTGCGCTCCCACCTCATCTGTCCCTTAGATGCAGAGCAGGATGGAGGGGCTGCTTCTAGCTCAGCTGTTTCTCCTTGAGGTTGCGGAGGAATTGAATTGAATTGAATGGGACAGAGGGCAGGTGCTGTGGCCAAGAAGATCTCCGAGCAGCAGTGACGGGGCACCTTGCTGTGTGTCCTCTGGGCATGTTAACCCTTCTGTGGGGCCAAAGGTTTGCATCGTGGATCCAGCTGTGCTCCAGTCTGTCCCCTCCTCCTCCACTCTGACTGCCACACCCCGGACCAGCAGCTTGGGGACCCTCCAGGGTACTAATGGGGCTCTGTTCTGAGATGGACAAATTCAGTGTTGGAAATACATGTTGTACTATGCACTTCCCATGCTCCTAGGGTTAGGAATAGTTTCAAACATGATTGGCAGACATAACAACGGCAAATACTCGGACTGGGGCATAGGACTCCAGAGTAGGAAAAAGACAAAGATTTGGCAGCCTGACACAGGCAACCTACCCCTCTCTCTCCAGCCTCTTTATGAAACTGTTTGCCAGTCCTGCCCTAAGGCAGAAGATGAACTGAAGATGCTGTGCATGTTTCCTAAGTCCTTGAGCAATCATGGTGGTGACAATTGCCACAACAAGGGATATGAGGCCAGTGCCACCAGAGGGTGGTGCCAAGTGCCACATCCCTTCCGATCCATTCCCCTCTGCATCCTCGGAGCACCCCAGTTTGCCTTTGATGTGTCCGCTGTGTATGTTAGCTGAACTTTGATGAGCAAAATTTCCCGAGCGAAACACTCCAAAGAGATAGGAAAACTTGCCGCCTCTTCTTTTTTGTCCCTTAAATTAATCAAACTCAACTCAAATAAGCTTAAAAAAATCCATGGAAGATCATGGACATGTGAAATGAGCATTTTTCTTTCTTTTTTTTTTTTTTTTTTAACAAAGTCTGAACTGAACAGAACAAGAGTTTTTCCTCATACATCTCCAAATTGTTTAAACTTTATGAGTGTTTAGAAGTTCGGACCAACAGAAAAATGCAGTCAGATGTCATCTTGGAATTGGTTTCTAAAAGAGTAAGGCATGTCCCTGCCCAGAAACTTAGGAAGCATGAAATAAATCAAATGTTTATTTTCCTTCTTATTTAAAATCATGCAAATGCAACAGAAATAGAGGGTTTGTGCCAAATGCTATGAACGGCCCTTTCTTAAAGACAAGCAAGGGAGATTGATATATGTACAATTTGCTCTCATGTTTTAAAAAAAAAAAGGTAAATGTAACTTAATAGTTTTGTAAATGGGAGAGGGGGAATCTATAAACTATAAATACAGTTATTTTATTTTTTGTACATTTTTAAGGAGAAAAAAATAAATATTCATAACATAACATAAGAGTAAAACAACAGTGTCTGGTGCTTTCTGTGCAGCCAGTGTTGCGGATTTTTACCTTGTTGGAGAGAGGTTTCCATGTGACGTGGGAAAATTCTAGCTGCCCACCCTGCCTTCAGGTCCTGGGCTTCAACAGAGCAGGGATTTCCTGGTAAAGTTACTTTGCTGTGCTTCACCCCAGTGTTAAATGTGAAGAGGGCTGAAGAACTTCCAGGGCTTCTGTGTGACCACGGCAGGCTCCCCAGGGTGGTTATTCTTGGCCAGTCCCTTTGGGCAGGGAGTTGGTTCTGTTCACTTGCTTCTGCCCATCCTCACTCCCAGGCACACTCGCCTGCCCTTGAATTCCCACAAAAGCTTTCTGCTTCCTTAGTTCACCTGCACCAACCTCCACATGGAGGCTGAAACCATGTGGCTCTAACTCCAGTTTTCTCACAATCTCTTGCCCTGGAACCCACAGGCTCCCTAAGATCTGTTGTTGGCTCGATTGTGAACACCTGGATGCACTATCCCAGTATCTGCTGGGGTTTCCTTGGTGGGTACCACTCTGTGGAGCCACCCACACTCCTTTAACTGCTGTCCATGATTATCTCCCAAGAGCAGCTCTGTTCCAAACAAGTAGCGTTTCTACATTCTTCTACATCTTCCTATCTCTCTGTCTATACATGTCCACAGCTTTCAAATCTTGGCTAAACATTTGCCTTCAGGAAGCCTCCCTTGACCAACTTCAACCCCAGCAGCATCTCCAGCAGCCTCTGTGCCTAGACCAGGGACTGGGAAGTGAGGGCCTGGAGGAAGCGCTCATTGCAGAGTCTTCTGGAGAGATCCTGGGATTAGAAATGGGCTCCAAGGCTTGTTGTCATGACTGTGTTCCACAGCCTCATTAGGAGGTCTTGGTGCTCTCCCCAGCTGTCCAAGTAGGTCCAGCTGAGGATACGAGCTGGTCTCCACATCTCGCGAGGCAGCCTCCCCCTTGGCCTGTGGCAGCCACAGTCCTGCTGTTAGGTGCTCGCCATGTGTGCCACCCAGTTCCCTGGAATGAGACGCTGGTTGGATAGGCGATGACAGTTGTCAGTGTCGTGAAGTTCAGTACCAGCTCTTGTCTCCCACTCTCTACACTGATTCAGTTCAATTACTCTGGACCTGATGTTTTGCCGTGTGCTGGAGAGAGAGGCAAGTTAGACACAGTCTGCCCTCATAGGAGGTGGGGTGCAAAAGGATAGTGATCTGGAAACTTGGGAATGGATTTTGGGGACTCAGGAATTCTATAGTGGGGCCTCTGATCAGCCAGAAGCAGCAAGAAAGAGGATGGTGAAAAGGCACCAAGGGGGGTGGAGCCAAGATGGCTGAATAGGAACAGCTCCGGTCTACAGCTCCCAGCATGAGCAATGCAGACAACGGTTGATTTCTGCATTTCCATCTGAGGTACCGGGTTCATCTCACTAGGGAGTGCCAGACAGTGGGTGCAGGACAGTAGGTGCAGTGCACCCTGCGCGAGCCGAAGCAGGGCAAGGCATTGCCTCACTCGGGAAGCGCAAGGGGTCAGGGAGTTCCCTTTCCTGGTCAAAGAAAGGGGTGACAGACGGCACCTGGAAAATCCCACCCTAATACTGTGCTTTTCCAACGGGCTTAAAAAATGGCACACCAGGAGATTATATCCCGCACCTGCCTCGGAGGGTCCTACGCCCATGGAGTCTCGCTGATTGCTAGCACAGCAGTCTGAGATCAAACTGCAAGGTGGCAGCGATGCTGGGGGAGGGGGCGCCTGCAATTGCCCAGGCTTGATTAGGCAAACAAAGCAGCCGGGAAGCTCGAACTCGGTGGAGCCTACCGCAGCTCAAGGAGACCTGCCTGCCTGCCTCTGTAGGCTCCACCTCTGGGGTCAGGGCACAGACAAACAAAAAGACAGCAGTAACCTCTGCAGACTTAAATGTCCCTGTCTGACAGCTTTGAAGAGAGCAGTGGTTCTCCCAGCACGCAGCTGGAGATCTGAGAACGGGCAGACTGCCTCCTCAAGCGGGTCCTTGACCCCCAAGCAGCCTAACTGGGAGGCATCCCCCAGTAGGGGCAGACTGACATCTCACATGTCCGGGTACTCCTCTGAGACAAAACTTTCAGAGGAACGATCAGGCAGCAGCATTTGTGGTTCACCAATATCCGCTGTTCTACAGCCACCGCTGTTCTGCAGCCACCGCTGCTGATACCCAGGCAAACAGGGTCTGGAGTGGACTTCTAGCAAACTCCAACAGACCTGCAGCTGAGGGTCCTATCTGTTAGAAGGAAAACTAACAAACAGAAAGGACATCCACACCAAAAACCCTTCTGTACGTCACCATCATCAAAGACCAAAAGTAGATAAAGCCACAAAGATGGGGAAAAAACAGAGCAGAAAAACTGGAAACTCTAAAAAGCAGAGCACCTCTCCTCCTCCAAAGGAATGCAGCTCCTCATCAGCAACGGAACAAAGCTGGATGGGGAATGACTTTGACGAGCTGAGAGAAGAAGGCTTCAGACGATCAAAGTACTCCGAGCTACAGGAGGAAATTCAAACCAATGGTAGAGAAGTTAAAAACTTTGAAAAAAAATTAGACGAATGGATAACTAGAATAACCAATGCAGAGAAGTCCTTAAAGGAGCTGATGGAGCTGAAAGCCAAGGCTCGAGAACTACGTGAAGAATGCAGAAGCCTCAGGAGCTGATGCGATCAACTGGAAGAAAGGGTATCAGCAATGGAAGATGAAATGAATGAAATGAAGTGAGAAGGGAAGTTTACAGAAAAAAAGAATAAGAAGAAACAAACAAAGCCTCCAAGAAATATGGGACTATGTGAAAAGACCAAATCCATGTCTGATTGGTGTACCTGAAAGTGATGGGGAGAATGGAACCAAGTTGGAAAACACTCTGCAGGATATTATCCAGGAGAACTTCCCCAATCTAGCAAGGCAGGCCAACGTTCAGATTCAGGAAATACAGAGAACGTCACAAAGATACTCCTCGAGAAGAGCAACTCCAAGACACATAATTGTCAGATTCACCAAAGTTGAAATGAAGGAAAAAATGTTAAGGACAGCCAGAGAGAAAGGTCGGGTTACCCTCAAAGGGAAGCCCATCAGACTAACAGCTGATCTCTCGGCAGAAACCCTACAAGCCAGAAGAGAGTGGAGGGCCAATATTCAACATTCTTAAAGAAAAGAATTGTCAACCCAGAATTTCATATCCAGCCAAACTAAGCTTCATAAGTGAAGGAGAAATAAAATACTTTACAGACAAGCAAATGCTGAGAGATTTTGTCACCACCAGGCCTGCCCTAAAAGAGCTCCTGAAGGAAGCGCTAAACCTGGAAAGGAACAACCGGTACCAGCCGCTGCAAAATCATGCCAAAATGTAAAGACCATCGAGACTAGGAAGAAACTGCATCAACTAACGAGCAAAATAACCAGCTAACATCATAAGGACAGGATCAAATTCACACATAACAATATTAACCTTAAATGTAAATGGGCTAAATGCTCCAATTAAAAGACACAGACTGGCAAATTGGATAGTCAAGACCCATCTGTGTGCTGTATTCAGGAAACCCATCTCACGTGCAGAGACACACATAGGCTCAAAATGAAGGGATGGAGGAAGATCTACCAAGCAATTGGAAAACAAAAAAAGGCAGGGGTTGCAATCCTAATCTCTGATAAAACAGACTTTAAACCAACAAAGATCAAAAGAGACAAAGAAGGCCATTATATAATGGTAAAGGGATCAATTCAACAAGAAGAGCTAACTATCCTAAATATATATGCACCCAATACAGGAGCACCCAGATTCATAAAGCAAGTCCTTAGAGACCTACAAAGAGACTTCGACTCCCACACAACTTTAACACCCCACTGTCAACATTAGACAGATCAACAAGACAGAAAGTTAACAAGGATACCCAGGAATTGAACTCAGCTCTGCACCAAGAGGACCTAATAGACATCTACAGAACTCTCCACCCCAAATCAACAGAATATACATTTTTTTCAGCACACCACACCTACTCCAAAATTGACCACATAATTGGAAGTAAAGCACTCCTCAGCAAATGTAAAAGAACAGAAATTATAACAAACTGTCTCTCAGACCACAGTGCAATCAAACTAGAACTCAGGACTAAGAAACTCATTCAAAACCGCTTGACTACATGGAAACTGAACAACCTGCTCCTGAATGACTACTGGGTACATAACGAAATGTAGGCAGAAATAAAGATGTTCTTTGAAACCAACGAGAACAAAGACACAACATACCAGAATCTCTGGGACACATGCAAAGCAGTGTGTAGAGGGAAATTTATAGCACTAAATGCCCACAAGAGAAAGCAGGAAAGATCCAAAATTGACACCCTAACGTCACAATTAAAAGAATTAGAAAAGCAAGAGCAAACACATTCAAAACCTAGCAGAAGGCAAGAAATAACAAAAATCAGAACAGAACTGAAGGAAATAGAGACACAAAAAACCCTTCAAAAAATTAATGAATCCAGGAGCTGGTCTTTTGAAAAGATCAACAATATCGATAGACTGCTAGCAAGACTAATAAAGAAGAAAAGAGAGAAGAATCAAATAGATGCAATAAAAAATGATAAAGGGGATGTCACCACTGATCCCACAGAAATACAAACTACCATCAGAGAATACTACAAACACCTCTACGCAAATAAACTAGAAAATCTAGAAGAAATGGATAAATTCCTCGACACATACACCCTCCCAAGACTAAACCAGGAAGAAGTTGAATCTCTGAATAGACCAATAACAGGCTCTGAAATTGAGGCAGTAATCAATAGCTTACCAACCAAAAAAAGTCCAGGACCAGATGGATTCATAGCTGAATTCTACCAGAGGTAAAAGGAGGAGCTGGTACCATTCCTTCTGAAACTATTCCAATCAATAGAAAAAGAGGGAATCCTCCCTAACTCATTTTATGAGGCCAGCATCATCCTGATACAAAAGACTGGCAGAGACACAACCAAAAAAGAGAATTTTAGACCAATATCCTTGATGAACACTGATGCAAAAATCCTCAATGAAATACTGGCAAACTGAATCCAGCAGCACATCAAAAAGCTTATCCACCATGATCAAGTGGGCTTCAACCCTGGGATGCAAGGCTGGTTCAACACATGCAAATCAATAAATGTAATCCAGCATATAAACAGAACCAAAGACAAAAACCACATGATTATCTCAATAGATGCAGAAAAAGCCTTTGACAAAATTCAACAACACTTCATGCTAAAAACTCTCAATAAATTAGGTATTGATGGGACGTATCTCAAAATAATAAGAGTTATCTATGACAAACCCACAGCCAATATCATACTGAATGGGCAAAAACTGGAAGCATCCGCTTTGAAAACTGGCACAAGACAGGGATGCCCTCTCTCACCACTCCTATTCAACATAGTGTTGGAAGTTCTGGCCAGGGCAATTAGGCAGAAGAAGGAAATGAAGGGTATTCAATTAGGAAAAGAGGAAGTCAAATTGTCCCTGTTTGCAGACGACATGATTGTATATCTAGAAAACCCCATTGTCTCAGCCCAAAATCTCCTAAAGCTGATGAGCAACTTCAGCAAAGTCTCAGGATACAAAATCAATGTGCAAAAATCACAAGCATTCTTATACACCAATAACAGACAAACACAGAGCCAAATCATGAGTGAACTCCCATTCACAACTGCTTCAGAGAGAATAAAATACTTAGGAATCCAACTTACAAGGGATGTGAAGGACCTCTTCAAGGAGAACTACAAACCATTGCTCAATGAAATAAAAGAGGATACAAACAAATGGAAGAACATTCCATGCTCATGGGTAGGAAGAATCAATATCATGAAAATGGCCATACTGCCCAAGGTAATTTATAGACTCAACGCCATCCCCAACAAGCTACCAATGACTTTCTTCACAGAATTGGAAAAAACTACTTTAAAGTTCATATGGAACCAAAAAAGAGCCCACATTGCCAAGTCAATCCTAAGCCAAAAGAACAAAGCTGGAGGCATCATGCTACCTGACTTCAAACTATACTACAAGGCTACGGTAACCAAAACAGCATGGTACTGGTACCAAAACAGAGATATAGATCAATGGAACAGAACAGAGCCCTCAGAAATAATGTCACATATCTACAACCATCTGATCTTTGACAAATCTGAGAAAAACAAGCAATGGGGAAAGTATTCCCTATTTAACCAATGGTGCTGGGAAAACTGGCTGGCCATATGTAGAAAGCTGAAACTGGATCCCTTCCTTACACCTTATACAAAAATTAATTCAAGACGGAATAAAGACTTAAACGTTAGACCTAAAACCATAAAAACCCTAGAAGAAAACCTAGGCATTACCATTCAGGACATAGGCATGGGCAAGGACTTCATGTCTAAAACACCAAAAGCAATGGCAACAAAAGACAAAATTGACAAATGGGATCTAATTAAACTAAAGAGCTTCTGCACAGCAAAAGAAACTACCATCAGAGTAAACAGGCAACCTACAGAATGGGAGAAAATTTTTGCAATCTACTCATCTGACAAAGGGCTAATATCCAGAATCTACAATTAACTCAAACAAATTTACAACAAAAAAACAAAGAACCCCATCAAAAAGTGGGCGAAGGATATGAACAGACACTTCTCAAAAGAAGACATTTATGCAGCCAAAAAACACATGAAAAAATGCTCATCATCACTGGCCATCAGAGAAATGCAAATCAAAACCACAATGAGATACCATCTCACACCAGTTAGAATGGCGATCATTCAAAAGTCAGGAAACAACAGGTGCTGGAGAGGATGTAGAGAAATAGGAACACTTTTACGCTGTTTGTGGGACTGTAAACTAGTTCAACCATTGTGGAAGTCAGTGTGGCGATTCCTCAGGGATCTAGAACTAGAAATACCATTTGACCCAGCCATCCCATTACTGGGTGTATACCCAAAGGATTATAAATCATGCTGCTATAAAGATACATGCACACATATGTTTATTGCGGTACTATTCACAATAGCAAAGACTTGGAACCAACCCAAATGTCCAACAACGATAGACTGGATTAAGAAAATGGGGCACATATACACCATGGAATACTATGCAGCTATAAAAAATGATGAGTTCATGTCCTTTGTAGGGACATGGATGAAACTGGAAACCATCATTCTCAGCAAACTATTGCAAGGACAAAAAACCAAACACCGCATATTCTCACTCATAGGTGAGAATTGAACAATGAGAACACATGGACACAGGAAGGGGAACATCACACTCCAGGGACTGTTGTGGGGTGGGGTGAGGGGGGAGAGATAGCATTAGGAGATATACCTAATGCTAAATGAGGAGTTAATGGGTGCAGCACACCAGCATGGCACATGTATACATATGTAACAAACCTGCACATTGTGCACATGTACCCTAAAACTTAAATAATAATAATAATAATAATAATAATAATAAAGAAAAGGCACCAAGATGAACATCACCTGCTTGATCCCTGGCAGCAAACACCCCTCATAGACCACTGAGGAAAGAACTTGATTTCTGTTCTGCCATGGGTTGTAGGTGTAAGCTACTTTGTAATTGTTTTCAAGGCATTGGCTGTGAGCTTGGGTTTCCTACTTCTTTGCTAATAACCCCGACCATCTCCAGCCCCACGCCTACCTCCAAGATTGTATATAGTGCTTGGTTCTATGTTCGGCTGCCACTAAACACTCAACAGGAACCCAATAAAGTGATTAAATACTGGTATTGGAAAAAAAAAATACATCTTGAGACAGTGTCTTTACCTGTCTGTCTTCATGAGGATTATGTATTGGTAGCAGAGGTGAGTATTTAATAAGAGTTAGAAGGCCCCACTACCCATGCATTTTGAAGTATTTTCACCATTTCTTTTAAGGAACTATACAATGTCAGCCATTTCCTGGAAAAGTGATTAAGGCTGGATGCTCTCAGAATAATCATTGTGTGCATTCCCAAGGGTGTCCGGAACAATACATTTTATGTTAGCACCCAGTACAGCAAGTGCCCAGGACCTAAGTCCTGGACATGTGGTCAGCGTTCACTGTAGAGAACCCTGCTTGAAATGAATAGATCATTGGTTATACCCTCAGCCTGAACATCTTTCCCTATGCAATAATCTGTCTTAGGTGGATTTGACTGATATTCTACTGACTTACAAAACATAAGACTCAACATTTTTTTCTCTGTTTCTTCGGCCACCTCAAAAACCAGAAAATTTCAGGAAAGTGTTCAGCATACTTCCGGCGAAGACAAGCGAGGCAAGAGAAGGAGGTCGGGAATAGGAACAGCTCCAGTCTACAGCTCCCAGCGTGAGCGACGCAGAAGACAGGTGATTTCTGCATTTCCATCTGAGGTACCGGGTTCATCTCACTAGGGAGTGCTAGGCAGTGGGCGCAGGTCAGTGGGTGCACGCACCGTGTGCGAGCCAAAGCAGGGCGAGGCATTGCCTCACTTGGGAAGCGCAAGGGGTCAGGGAGTTCCCTTTCCGAGTCAAAGAAAGGGGTGACAGACGAACCTGGAAAATCGGGTCACTCCCGCCCGAATACTGCGCTTTTCCGACCGGCTTAAAAAACGGCGCACCACGAGATTATATCCCACACCTGGCTTGGAGGGTCCTACGCCCACGGAGTCTCGCTGATTGCTAGCACAGCAGTCTGAGATCAAACTGCAAGGTGGCAGTGAGGCTGGGGAGGGGCGCCCGCCATTGCCTAGGCTTGCTTAGGTAAACAAAGCAGCCGGGAAGCTCGAACTCGGTGGAGCCCACCACAGCTCAAGGAGGCCTGACTGCCTCTGTAGGCTCCACCTCTGGGGGCAGGGCACAGACAAACAAAAAGACAGCAGTAACCTCTGCAGACTTAAATGTCCCTGTCTGACAGCTTTGAAGAGAGCAGTGGTTCTCCCAGCACGCAGCTGGAGATCTGAGAATGGGCAGACTGCCTCAAGTGGGTCCCTGACCCCTGACCCCTGAGCAGCCTAACTGGGAGGCACCCCCCAGCAGAGGCACACTGAAACCTCACACGGCAGGGTATTCCAACAGACCTGCAGCTGAGGGTCCTGTCTGTTAGAAGGAAAACTAACAAACAGAAAGGACATCCACACCAAAAACCCATCTGTACATCACCATCATCAAAGACCAAAAGTAGATAAAACCACAAAGATGGGGAAAAAACAGAACAGAAAAACTGGAAACTCTAAAAAGCAGAGCGCCTCTCCTCCTCCAAAGGAACGCAGTTCCTCACCAGCAACGGAACAAAGCTGGATGGAGAATGACTTTGACGAGCTGAGAGAAGAAGGCTTCAGACGATCAAATTACTCTGAGCTACGGGAGGACATTCAAACCAAAGGCAAAGAAGTTGAAAACTTTGAAAAAAATTTGGAAGAATGTATAACTAGAATAACCAATACAGAGAAGTGCTTAAAGGAGCTGATGGAGCAGAAAACCAAGGCTCGAGAACTACGTGAAGAATGCAGAAGCCTCAGGAGCCGATGCAATCAACTGGAAGAAAGGGTATCAGCAATGGAAGATGAAATGAATGAAATGAAGTGAGAAGGGAAGTTTACAGAAAAAAGAATAAAAAGAAATGAGCAAAGCCTCCAAGAAATATGGGACTATGTGAAAAGACCAAATCTACTTCTGATTGGTGTACCTGAAAGTGATGGGGAGAATGGAACCAAGTTGGAAAACACTCTGCAGGATATTATCCAGGAGAACTTCCCCAATCTAGCAAGGCAGGCCAACGTTCAGATTCAGGAAATACAGAGAACGTCACAAAGATACTCCTCGAGAAGAGCAACTCCAAGACACATAATTGTCAGATTCACCAAAGTTGAAATGAAGGAAAAAATGTTAAGGACAGCCAGAGAGAAAGGTCGGGTTACCCTCAAAGGGAAGCCCATCAGACTAACAGCTGATCTCTCAGCAGAAACCCTACAAGCCAGAAGAGAGTGGGGGCCAATATTCAACATTCTTAAAGAAAAGAATTGTCAACCCAGAATTTCATATCCAGCCAAACTAAGCTTCATAAGTGAAGGAGAAATAAAATACTTTACAGACAAGCAAATGCTGAGAGATTTTGTCACCACCAGGCCTGCCCTAAAAGAGCTCCTGAAGGAAGCGCTAAACATGGAAAGGAACAACTGGTACCAGCCGCTGCAAAATCATGCCAAAATGTAAAGACCATCGAGACTAGGAAGAAACTGCATCAACTAACGAGCAAAATAACCAGCTAACATCATAATGACAGGATCAAATTCACACATAACAATATTAACTTTAAATGTAAATGGACTAAATGCTCCAATTAAAAGACACAGACTGGCAAATTGGATAAAGAGTCAAGACCCATCAGTGTGCTGTATTCAGGAAACCCATCTCACGTGCAGAGACACACATAGGCTCAAAATAAAAGGATGGAGGAAGATCTACCAAGCAAATGGAAAACAAAAAAAGGCAGGGGTTGCAATCCTAGTCTCTGATAAAACAGACTTTAAACCAACAAACATCAAAAGAGACAAAGAAGGCCATTACATAATGGTAAAGGGATCAATTCAACAAGAAGAACTAACTATCCTAAATATATATGCACCCAATACAGGAGCACCCAGATTCATAAAGCAAGTGCTTAGTGACCTACAAAGAGACTTAGACTCCCACACATTAATAATGGGAGACTTTAACACCCCACTGTCAACATTAGACAGATCAACGAGACAGAAAGTCAACAAGGATACCCAGGAATTGAACTCAGCTCTGCACCAAGTGGACCTAATAGACATCTACAGAACTCTCCACTCCAAATCAACAGAATATACATTTTTTTCAGCACCACACCACACCTATTCCAAAATTGACCACATACTTGGAAGTAAAGCTCTCCTCAGCAAATGTAAAAGAACAGAGATTATAACAAACTATCTCTCAGACCACAGTGCAATCAAACTAGAACTCAGGATTAAGAAACTCACCCAAAACTGCTCAACTACATGGAAACTGAACAACCTGCTCCTGAATGACTACTGGGTACATAATGAAATGAAGGCAGAAATAAAGATGTTCTTTGAAACCAACGAGAACAAAGACACAACATACCAGAATCTCTGGGACGCATTCAAAGCAGTGTGTAGAGGGAAATTTATAGCACTAAATGCCCACAAGAGAAAGCAGGAAAGATCCAAAATTGATACCCTAACATCACAATTAAAAGAACTAGAAAAGCAAGAGCAAACACATTCAAAAGCTAGCAGAAGGCAAGAAATAATTAAAATCAGAGCAGAACTGAAGGAAATAGAGACACAAAAAACCCTTCAAAAAATTAATGAATCCAGGAGCTGGTTTTTTGTAAGGATCAACAAAATTGATAGACCGCTAGCAAGACTAATAAAGAAAAAAAGAGAGAAGAATCAAATAGACACAATAAAAAATGATAAAGGGGATATCACCACCGATCCCACAGAAATACAAACTACCATCAGAGAATACTACAAACACCTCTACGCAAATAAACTAGAAAATCTAGAAGAAATGGATAAATTCCTCAACACATACACTCTCCCAAGACTAAACCAGGGAGAAGTTGAATCTCTGAATAGACCAATAACAGGATCTGAAATTGTGGCAATAATCAATAGTTTACCAACCAAAAAGATTTCAGGACCAGATGGATTCACAGCCGAATTCTACCAGAGGTACAAGGAGGAGCTGGTACCATTCCTTCTGAAACTATTCCAATCAATAGAAAAAGAGGGAATCCTCCCTAACTCATTTTATGAGGCCAGCATCATCCTGATACCAAAACCAGGCAGAGACACAACGAACAAAGAGAATTTTAGACCAATATCCTTGATGAACATTGATGCAAAAATCCTCAATAAAATACTGGCAAAACGAATCCAGCAGCACATCAAAAAGCTTATCCACCATGATCAAGTGGGCTTCATCCCTGGGATGCAGGGCTGGTTCAATATACACAAATCAATAAATGTAATCCAGCATATAAACAGAGCCAAAGACAGAAACCACATGATTATCTCAATAGATGCAGAAAAAGCCTTTGACAAAATTCAACAACCCTTCATGCTAAAAACTCTCAATAAATTAGGTGTTGATGGGACGTATCTCAAAATAATAAGAGCTATCTATGACAAACCCACAGCCAATATCATACTGAATGGGCAAAAACTGGAAGCATTCCCTTTGAAAACTGGCACAAGACAGGGATGCCCTCTCTCACCACTCCTATTCAACATAGTGTTGGAAGTTCTAGCCAGGGCAATTAGGCAAGAGAAGGAAATAAAGGGTATTCAATTAGGAAAAGAGGAAGTCAAATTGTCCCTGTTTGCAGACGACATGATTGTATATCTAGAAAACCCCATTGTCTCAGCCCAAAATCTCCTTAAGCTGATAAGCAACTTCAGCAAAGTCTCAGGATACAAAATCAATGTGCAAAAATCACAAGCATTCTTATACACCAACAACAGACAAACAGAGAGCCAAATCATAAGTGAACTCCCATTCACAATTGCTTCAAAGAGAATAAAATACCTAGGAATCCAACTTACAAGCGATGTGAAGGACCTCTTCAAGGAGAACTACAAACCACTGCTCAAGGAAATAAAAGAAGATACAAACAAATGGAAGAACATTCCATGCTCATGGGTAGGAAGAATCAATATCATGAAAATGGCCATACTGCCCAAGGTAATTTACAGATTCAATGCCATCCCCATCAAGCTACCAATGACTTTCTTCACAGAATTGGAAAAAACTGCTTTAAAGTTCATATGGAACCAAAAAAGAGCCCACATTGCCAAGTCAATCCTAAGCCCAAAGAACAAAGCCGGAGGCATCACGCTACCTGACTTCAAACTATACTACAAGGCTACAGTAACCAAAACAGCATGGTACTGGTACCAAAACAGAGATATAGATCAATGGAAAAGAACAGGGCCCTCAGAAATTACGCTGCATATCTACAACCATCTGATCTTTGACAAACCTGAGAAAAACAAGAAATGGGGAAAGGATTCCCTATTTAATAAATGGTGCTGGGAAAACTGGCTAGCCATATGTAGAAAGCTGAAACTGGATCCCTTCCTTACACCTTATACAAAAATCAATTCAAGATGGATTAAAGACTTAAACGTTAGACCTAAAACCATAAAAACCCTAGAAGAAAACCTAGGCATTACCATTCAGGACATAGGCATGGGCAAGGACTTCATGTCTAAAACACCAAAAGCAATGGCAACAAAAGACAACATTGACAAATGGGATCTAATTAAACTAAAGAGCTTCTGCACAGCAAAAGAAACTACCATCAGAGTGAACAGGCAACCCACAAAATGGGAGAAAATTTTCGCAACCTACTCACCTGACAAAGGGCTAATATCCAGAATCTACAATGAACTCAAACAAATTTACAAGAAAAAAACAAACAACCCCATCAAAAAGTGGGCGAAGGACATGAACAGACACTTCTCAAAAGAAGACATTTATGCAGCCAAAAGACACATGAAAAAATGCTCATCATCACTGGCCATCAGAGAAATGCAAATCAAAACCACAATGAGATACCATCTCACACCAGTTAGAATGGCAATCATTAAGAAGTCAGGAAACAACAGGTGCTGGAGAGGATGTGGAGAAATAGGAACACTTTTACACTATTGCTGGGACTGTAAACTAGTTCAACCATTGTGGAAGTCAGTGTGGCGATTCCTCAGGGATCTAGAACTAGAAATACCATTTGACCCAGCCATCCCATTACTGGGTATATACCCAATGGACTATAAATCATGCTGCTATAAGGACACATGCACACGTATGTTTATTGTAGCATTATTCACAATAGCAAAGACTTGGAACCAACCCAAATGTCCAACAATGATAGACTGGATTAAGAAAATGTGGCACATATACACCATGGAATACTATGCAGCCATAAAAAATGATGAGTTCATGTCCTTTGTAGGGACATGGAGGAAATTGGAAATCATCATTCTCAGTAAACTATCGCAAGAACAAAAAACCAAACACCGCATATTCTCACTCATAGGTAGGAATTGAACAATGAGACCACATGGGCACAGGAAGGGGAATATCACACTCTGGGGACTGTGGTGGGGTGGGGGGAGTGGGGAGGGATAGCATTGGGAGATATACCTAATGCTAGATGACGAGTTAGTGGGTGCAGTGCACCAGCATGGCACATGTATACATATGTAACTAAACTGCACAACGTACACATGTACCCTAAAACTTAAAGTATAATAATAAATAAATAAATAAAAAAGAGAACCACCAAAGCAAAAAAAAAAAAAAAAAAAAGGGAAGGAGGTCCATTCTTTCAAAGGCAGTTCTTATGCTCTCCTTTCTACCTTGACTGAGAGAACACTTGGACTCTTCCTCAGCTGGTGGGTACCGAACTAGGATGTGTGGGGACTCAGTTGGGTTGGGGCAGCAGAACAATGTCCTGAAAATAGGAGCCTCGGGTTTGGAAATTTGCTGAAAATTCCCAGGTTGCTGGTAGGCAGGCTCCTGATGAGATTGGAGACGCCCAGCCACCTTCTCAGGATCAGACTTGTGTTATTCATGCTCAGGACTCATGGTGTCAGGGCCATCACTGGTCCATAGTGGCCAACTGCGTGCAGTAGGAAGACTCCCTCGAGGGCAACTCTGCCCCCACACATGGTCTAGTTGGCCCGTGAAGTTCTCCCATAGCTAACACTCAAGTTAGCAAGATGGCAGCTCCTTTTCTCTACATTAACGGCCTCCTGTGCTGGAGGCAAGGCCAATGACAGCAACAGCCAACACCATGATTGGAACTGGCTTTCAGAGTGTAGGCTCTGCCTCATGTCATCTTTTTCACTGAATCTTGTCAGGCTGAGAGGGGTGAAGAGGTTATTTATTTCCTGAAGCTTACCCAGATCCCATTGAAGGGGAGGTTGCCTCAGTTTCTCCCTTTATTGTACCTAACATTTGGACTCTAGTTTGAGGAAGGAGAGGATATGGGAAGGAAGTGTAGACCATGGAGGGAGGGATGTAAGGAAGCCCATATGAAGACCAAGGATGCCTTTGGACAGAACTTTGGGGTCAGCAGCCTCTCTCATCCCCCACTCACAAACCTTGGTTCCTTGTGTCACTCTAGGCAGGAAAAATACCCAGGAGGAGGCTAGTATCAGAAGCTAGAGCCTCAGTAAGGCACAGATTCAGCTGGGGCAGCAGTTTAGGCATGAAAATCTCATGAAAATCCTGTTAAACCAAAAACATGCTTTAATGCCAGGCAAGAGCTACACAGTCAACTGATTTACGGGCCACTCCATAGGCTATGATTTATAAATTATATATTATTAAATCCACCGTGGGCATACTGATGGGATGGGACAGCACCCCCAGCTCCCTCCCACTCTGAACGATGTATCAACAGTTGAGCACTCTGTAGAATCCTTCAGGTCGTAAGCCACTTTATTCCAGTCCCTTGAACATCACAGGCTGGTTTTATTTGGGACAGAACAGGTTTTATTTCCAAAGGTCCCTGAACACAGCAATGACAATGAACAGCCCAGCAGAGGAGTGACATAAACCTTGAGGCATGCAGTCTTCTGGGTGCTGTGGAGTCCCTTGGCCAAACTTGAGTGCACTGGATTCGACATACAAAGACCTTCCTGGGAAGGAGAAGGAGAAAAACAACCTCCGAGAAAATACAGACAGGGTCAGTGGCAGGCCAGGACAGGGACTATTTCTATACATTCTGGAAGTGTCGGCATTCATCAGCCTGCATGTGGCTCACTTTTCTTTCTGGAATAGCTGGAGACCTCTACTCCTCACTCCAGCTCTAGGTTCCAAGGAACAGAGTGGGTCTGGCTCAGCGAGATGTCATGACTAAGGGCAGAGCCCAGGCAGGTTTCTCAAAACATTAACTGATTCCACCTACCAAAGGAGAATCAAAGGAAGGAACTAGGACTTCGATTCAGAGCAGGGAAAAGTGGGATGCAGCTCCTGAGCACTGCCAATAGGGCATGCTAGGTCTCCTCACCCAGTCTGCCTTCTGTGTCTTAGGTTAATTCGCTATTTTCCAAACACAGATTTTAACACTTGGCCATGGAGGAATTTCGCAAGTCTTGGTACAGAACCACTGTGAGGAACTGACCCCTGGAGGAAGACTAGGATTATTTTTACAGAGTCTAGGTCTCAAAATTTCACCCTATGGATTTGGTTCTTTTTGGTCTACCATACAAATTTGGATTTCTGCTGCCAATTACAGCAGACTCAAGTCATATATAAAAACCTGGAGGTTAGCATGTCTAGCCACATTTTTCTCCTGGTCATGATGTCTCTCTTTCTGTGGTTCCTCTTCTTTGGCAAGTGGCTTGGCAGCAAATATACCCACTAGGGACCTCTCTGCCTTCTCTTAGTGGCAAGGTCCCCATCAACAACCTTGAGAATTTGGGCCTCCCTTTGCTAACTACTTGCAAGAGTATGACTCGCCTGTAACCAGCAAATTTTTACTCTTAGCTTTCAATTCAAATTAGTGTGTCTGAGGTCACCAGACCAAACAGCAACTCAGACTTGTGCTGTCGCTTCTGGAAATAGAAGTCTGCATTCAAAGAGCACGGCAATGGAAAATACTTTTGGATTCTCCATAGGGGGGCCTTGGAAACCACAGACACGCTTGCCCATGTCTTTATGATGAATTTGATGACTGCCCAACCTCTGATTCTTTAACAGGGGCAGGGAAACTGAATATTCCAGACCTGGCTCCCTAACCATGCACATAGATTAAACCACTGGGAAGTTCCAAGAATGTATGTGATGTTTTTTCGAGTCTGCAGAGTATTGATCTGCTCAGAAAAGCACCATGCCGCCAGTCTAATGCTGTCAATGGGCTGCTGGGCCTGAGAGGCAAACCACCCTACTGGTCCCCTGTCATACATGTTAACATTCCTGTGCTCCAATTGTCCTGTCCCACTACCACCTGCTCTGCATCTGCCCTCTAGGCATGGCCACTCTGGAAATGCATTCAAAATTAAAGTTGGGCCCTAGTCAGGGTTACTTTGTATTTTTATGGAATATATAAAATATACTTGTCGATTGGTACATTTGTGCAAAGACAGATATGACTTCAAAACAAGACAGACATTCATTATAGTTGTCTTACTTCACAATAAGCTACTAAAAACAGTCTTCTGGAATAAGATTGTATTAGTGCTCACTAAACATGCATTTCATTTAAACAAGGCAAAACACTTAATTTGGTCTGCATTACCCAATATGTTATATACAGCCGTCTTTTTATTTTATCACAATAGGCAACAAGATGGGTCTGGTTTTGGAATATGTTATCATTTGTGTTTAATTTCCAAAGACACGCATATTAGCTCAACTAGTGTAAACCTGTGAAAAAATAGCTGAGCCATCTTTTTCCTCTCCTCTGTTAATTTATCTTGAAATGTTCACAGCTTAGAAACTACAGCCTGCTGGGGAAGAGAGGGGAGTGGGCCCCCATGGGGAAATGTCCCAGCTCGCTGGAATAGCCTCACCCCAGAGGGTAACTTGTTCTTGGGGAATCCAGCATCCGGTGCCATCCATCACCCCTACTGCACGTGTGACAACAGACCCAGGTGGGGAGTTTTGTCTTTCAAACAAAAGCCCCTTGAAGCTTGCAATAGAATCACAGGACTGGATGGGTTTCCCTTCTTTTGCCCCAACCCCCGAGTCTTACGTTTTAGAACAGAGACATTAGAATAAAAAAAAAATAGTAACGATTAAAAATCATCAAACAATGAACACCACGAAGTCTGTCCATGCTCTCCACAAGCACACTGGGGCTCTGGGCATTCCCACGAAGCATCCACGACAAAAGAAGCTGAAGGCGTCACGGAGGAAGGCGCATCAGACCGCACAGGGGACAGCATCACCATTGATATTGTTTGGCAAAAAAAAAAAAAAATTGTTAAAAAGAAGAATCAAAAGGGAACACAAGCAGCTCTACAATTCGATTGGTGGGCGCAGGGCTCAGAACTGGCCGGCACTGCTCGGGTCGCACTGCAGGAGGCGCACAATGGATGGGTCGCTTTTGGCTCCTCGGATGAACTCTTCCAGGGAGAGTTTTCCTAGGAAGCAAGAGGACAGGTGAGTGGTGGCTGGTGGCAGCTGCATGAGCTTACACCCTTCCCACTACTGCGTGCTGGGCAGTGTTGATTCATCTGCCTGCAGCCTGACTGCCACTGTGACACACAGCACTCACCTGTCCCGGGGAAGAGCCCAGTGGAATCTCCAGGAACACTGCTGCCTCATTCACCATGGCATTGCCAGCACTTAGGACAGTACATGTGGCAATCAAACGCCGCTGCCTGAGAGCCCACTGTGTGCCCGGCCCTGGGCCCGGGACTGGGGAGAGGGTGGTGGATGATGCTGACTTGGTCCCTGACCTCCTGGCTCCAGGCGCCCTGGAGAGGCTCACTCAGCATTTGTAAAGCAAGTGACCCTCCTGCATTTATGAGAATGAGCTGGGCCCTGGCAGCACCCAGTTGGTTCCCATAATGTTCCCTGGAGCCTTCTGAGCCACTTCGTGTTCTTCAGGCCACTCTGTGTTCTTAGGTTTGCTGCAAGAGCCCATCCTATCTTGGGGAAGAAGCCATGGACATAAGTGTTTGTTCATACACCACGGGAAGACAGCTGTGCCTCCATCTGAGGTCAGGGAAGAGCAGGGTATGTTCAAGGCAGAGGGTAATCCATGGGTTTCTGCCTCTCAGTTAGGGTGCTCTCCTGCTACCCTGATGTGCTGGAGGAGGGAGGCTCAGCAGCCTGGGCTCCCACTCCGACCCCGGTGACCTTTCCTTTCTGCTTACTCTGGAGCACGTACAGAATTCTCTTCCAGGAAGGCCTTTCTGTCACTTGTGGAGAGGAGGGGAGGGGGTGGGGTAGGAGTTGGGGGACTGCAAGGCTTTTCCCATTCCTGGTGCTTCCAGAAGGACCCTTCCTCTTTGTCTACCCCGCCCTGGGAGTGAAGTGACATGCTCGATTGGTAAATTTGGGAGGAATTGCTGGGCATCTTCGCCAGCTTTGCCCTCCCTTTTTCTCTTGAAAGGAGCTGCCCCAGAGAGGATTTATTTCCATCTGCTCCTCCAAGGGCAGCACCCGGCCTGCCTGGCTCTGCACGCCTGTGGGTTTTTCAGCACGCCCTTGGACTCTCACGCTAAGCCATAGCCTCCAGTGTCTATCTTTTGACCTCTGTCCTCTTTTATTTCTCAACTTACTCCAAACCCGACAGGAGGGGGCCTCCCCCAACAGAAACACCAACAAACATATCTTCTCCTCAGCCACAACTCCCTCCCCGCTAGAACCTAGTTCTTGTTTAATGAAACCCACTTTATCTCCATGAAGGAAAAAGATAGGGATATATTTATTAATTTATTTTTAATTTGTAGAGCTGATCCCCTCCAAGCTTTGTGTGCTGGCCATTTTTTATGAGCCCAGCCCTGCCCACATAGTAGTTACAATGGTAATGACTTCCTCCAGCTTGGCAAGGCATGAGGGAAGGGAGACAGGCGTGATCTCTGAACACTTTGCAGTCTCTCAGGGGTCGGCTCTGGGAGGCACCAGCTGGAGGTAGCAGGGGCAGACCTGGAGCTCGGCATGACGTCTGGCTTTCTTCAGTTAACTGTCTGCATGATTCAGAGTTGGCTCCTAGGAGAACTTGCCTGAGGGCCCAGATTTTTCTTTTCAAATCGGAGGCCAGAAGTTAGATTCCAAGAGCATCAGGCAAGCTAAATCTAAGGGTAGGAGACTCTAGGTGAGGACTGCTCTGCTCTCGGCAGGGAGGGGTGCAGGTGTCCTCAATCCTGGGGTCCAGCAGCCAAGCACTGAGCTGAAGCACCCAGTCTCCTGGTTGAGCTAAGATTCCTCTGACAGCTGTGAACTTACAGCCCCTCTTCCTCCTTCCTTCTACAGCTCCCACCCCCCTCCCCCAACCCTAACCTTTGAAAATTTAATTTAATTTTAAACATGAGGTTTTCCTTTGGAAAGGCACAGGTCTCTAGCAGTAAGTTGTGCTCTGAGAATGCTAACTCAGTCAGGGCTCTGCAATCCCATAGCAGCAGAGTCCCAGTGGAAAGACCCTAATTCATTGCCTATGATCAACACACAGTTAGGGCTTTAGGGCTTTATCCTGTGACATCTGATCTTCTCCCATCCTTCAGCCCTATCCTAAAGAGCTGTCTGGACCTAGAGCACAGCACAAACCCATTGTGCTCCCTTGAGTACCAGTAAAACCTGCGGTTTAACATCAGCAAGTTAATTAACTATTAAAATAATCCCGTGCTTGTTTAGTCACAACTGTTCATTGTGAATCAAAGCAAATAAGGGGACATAGGATGTTTCCAAATGGAATGGCACCTTTGTGGAGGAAACAAAGCAAGCAGACAGGCCCATACCACACAAACCCAGATTCTTAGGCAGCTGTACCTGGGCGGGGGATAAAAGGAGACAGAGGCTCTCTGTACTGCGAAGCCGCCTTCTGCTGCTCTGTAGATCAGCGCCAGGTGGGGGACCCAAGTGCCTGTGCACATGGTTGACAAGAATTGCTGAGGCCTCTGAACAGATCGGGTGAGCTGATAATAACAGCAAGAGCTACAGAGCCGGGCCCTGAGCTGAGCTCTTTAAACTCAAGTATAACATTTAAATAGGGTTGCCAGATCTGGCAAATTAAATACATGATGCCCCGTTAACTTTGAATTTCAGATAAACAGCAAGTGACTTTTTTAGTTGGCTAAACAATTGTTAGGCTAATCCTAACAACTGTTGCTGTTTATCTGAAATTCCAGGATAATTGGGCCTCCTGTATTCTATCTGGCAATTTAAGATCTAAAATCCTTCTGTTCTTAAGTTGGAAATGCAACCTTCTTTTTCACTTCGTTGGGTTTGAATTGTGGGTAGCACCATCAGGGTGGGAACCTGCTGGGCACCTTACTCCCTCACCACTACCCCGGGCACCCCAGTGACTATGGGAGCCCACTGTCTCTGGGAAACACAACATCTCAGTGCATGCACAGGAGACCCCAACAAAACCCCTTTGGCAGGCTGGAGTGAAAGCTGTCGGCATCTGGGTAGGATCACAGAATAACAACCCTCTCCCCATTTTGATGAACTGGACTGCAGGGACCCAGCCTGCTATAGCCTAGGCCTGTCCCAAGGATGGGTCTGTGCTAACAATGGTTTCTTGGTTCCTTTCATTCTTGCCCCACAAGATCTATTCTGTTTTCTTGGAGGTAGAAGTTGACCTACAAGGAGGATAGAAAAAACTAGAAATAAGGCATTTCCCCCAATTCTGGGCTCAGCTCTCCTGTGGCCACCTGGTCCTCTCCCCTCCTACCCACCCAGGAGGCTTGGAGGATGAGCCGCTCACATGAAGGGCCTCGAGTGGCACTTCCCAGTCTGGACTCTCCAGTCCTTCCAGCAGCCCCCATCTGAGCAAAGCAGTGTAGCCCCCGCCTCCTACCGTCTCTATTGGTGTCCATCTGGCGGAAGATCTTTTCTGTTCTTTTCTCTGGGGTTGACTCATCTTCAGGCATTTTCATTACGGAGGAAACCATCTTATAGATTGCCTGGGGACAGAAGCGACATGGTGGTAAGACAGAAAAACAGTATGGCACACAATAGACCTATCATTAAACCTCCCAAATGCGGGCTGAAGGGAATGTCCCCATCCGCATTGGACCTAGTCCTACCCCTATTGATTGGTATAAGATGTGGAGGCGCAGGTAGAAGAAGCCGGGCCCACAAAGCTTGTTCTCCAGTGAGGACCTTCAGGAGGGACAACCAGCAGGAAGACCCAGTAGACCCCTGTGTCTCCAATGTTTTTTGATTGTTTTTTGAGACAGGGTCTCATTCTGTCACCCAGGCTGGAGTGTAGTGGCACGCTTACGGCTCACTGCAGGCTCCATTTCACAGGCTCAAGCAATCCTCCCACCTCAGCCTCCTGAGCAGCAGCTGGGACTAGAGGTACTCCCCACCACACAGGGCATTTTTTTTTTTTTTTTTTTTTCTGTACAGACAAGGTCTCATTATGTTGCCCAAGCTGGTCTCGAACTCCTGGGCTCAAGCTTCTCCTACCTCGGCCTCCCAAAGTGCTGGGATTACAGACATGCGCCACCTCTCCTAGCCGTCTCCATTGTTTATGTGCATACAAATCCCCTGGGAATCTTGTTAAAATGCAGAATCTGATTGGGTAGTGTGGGGGAAAGGGGTGGGGCTGAGAGTCTGTATTTTTAATGAGCTCCGGTGTGATGCTGATGCTGCTGTTCTGAAGACCCTGCTTTGAAAAGCAAGGTTCCCACTTTGAGGAGAAAGGCTGCAGATGACATTCTTCAGGCTAGAGAGGCAAGTGGATGCCTATCATGGACCCTTGAGAGTCCACAATGACTCCTCAAGGATGACAGACATGTAACACTCTGTAAGTGCATGCCACATGTTTCCCCAGGCAGACTTCTAGTCCATTCCAGTGCTTTTCTCCCTGTGTGTGACAATGGTCTCAAGTTCCTTCTCAGCAAGCTTCCAGGCAGTCCTGAGATGGAAGCCACCTGCCATCAGAGCTCTGAATTATTATGCATCCTCAGGCCTGAGCTAAACTGGGTACAGCTATGAGATCTGATGGGCGAAAGAGGATTCTGTGGAGTTTTGTAAGCACTACTGAAACTATCACCCCACTGCCTGTGACCTCCACATGGGACTCAGTAAGGGCCCTTTGACCTCTGTGGTCAAAGGTAGTTTTTATTTGGGAAGAGGAATGAAAAGTCATTGTTTTTATCCCCAGATCATGACTTTGCTAATCAGAGTCACTTTGGGCATCTTGGCCCTGGGGACAATTTTTAGAAAAAATAGATTTTGCCAGGGAGTAGGCAGAAAATTTCTGAAAGTTCTGGAGCTCTAGGGGCAGCAAGGCAGGTGCAGAGGACAGAGAAAGGAAAGCAGCTGAGGGGAGTCGCCTCCAAATGGGAAAGGTGAGAGCAGAAAAAGACACTGAAGTTTCAACTGAGCTGCTTTACAGTCTTGCTCAGGACCAACCCTGCCAGAAGTTCCTAACATGTTCTGGATAAGGTAGGGTAAGTACTCTAATCTCAGTCAAAATAAGAATGAAAACAGACCCACCCAGTGTGCTGGCCCTTAGGCTGATCCCATCCCTCAGGGATGCTTCTGGACAGGCTCCCTGAGTCTGTCTCAAACCCACCCAATGTGCTTACTGAACTCCATAGCTGACTCTGCAGCGACTTGGTCTGGGAGGTAAAGCGCAGAGTTAGGGTGCTGTCTAGGATTATGGGTGTCCCTGGGGTAAGCTGAGCCATTTCATTCCCAAGAAATGCTCACTGAAGTGTGCTCTGGAGACAAGAGGGGAGCCATCGTCTGCCCTCCTCATCATGGTCCCCTGCCTGCTGTCATCCCAGCCCAGGTCTGCTCCACCAACTGTGCTGGGGCTGTAGTGCCATGTGCCTCACTGCCGGGGACACGTAAGTTCTTGGGGGAGCTAGGAAAGGCCGGAGAGATGGAGCTGTTTTTGCAAATGGGAGAAGAGAGGCCCTGAGATTTAACACGCCCAGGTGAATATTTAGTAACAGTAGACAGCAGGTGTCTTTTCACACCAGCAAAAGTCTTGAGGTCTAGCAACCTCTCCCCAGCTTGCTTTGCTCCCACAGTGGAAGCTTTCGTAACTCTTGACATAGTCAAAATGGAATCGGCACCAACTATGAAAACATGCACACCCCTCACATACATTTCAAGCTCATATGATCTAAATATTTGGTGAATTCATAAGCCCAGGAATCTTAGGACAACAATAACACAACATCTAGAAATTGGCATCCCTGCAGATCACATTAGCACAACCTCTTTAAAGGAGAGCGCATGGAGCTGTTTCAGGAGTTGCAGAGGTGTTGCAGGGAAGAGCACTTACGGACAAGGGATAAGTTTATTTTTGCCAGAAGTTTTAAGGGGGCTGTGTATTTATTCATTATCAATCTTCTTTGGGGCTGGATTGTTCCTTCTCCAAGTCTGTTCTGGCCTCAGTAAGTTTGTCTCACGTGGTCCTTCTAGATGCCACTGGCTTTGTGCCTGTGACTGGCCATAGGAGGTGTCTCCCAGCTCAGATGCTCCACAAAGGCTGTTGTCAAGAGTCTGACAACATGATACGCTCCTTGGTGTCCTGGACCAGCAGCTTTGTTTATATTCTTCTCTCACCTGAGTGCTCACCTACCCCATCTCCCCTCCTCCTTGGACTCTTACCCATGTGTTAAGAGCAGATCGAAATGTTACCCTCCTCCAGGAAGCCTTCCATCATCTTCCCTTCTTCTATTGCTATGTGCAATCTCCCTCCCTCTGTGCTAGCAAGGGGCTCCAACCCAACCTCTCTCATATCACTTCCTTCCATTTACCTTGAATTCACACCCAGAATGTTCTCCTTTTAGATGTGAGGGTAGCAGTCACATCTGGCTATTTTTTGAATCCCTGATAGTACCTAACATAGGGTCTTGAATACAGTCAACTTCACTTAGTTTAAAGAATTTATTCAGGAATAACTGTCCCCCAGTTGCCCTCTCATTCTTTCCCTCTCTCACCTTTATTCTGCACTGCTCCAATTTATAAAGTTCCCCTTTATCCTTTTATATGTTTTTTTCAGTTTCCTCTTTTCTTTTTCTTCTCTCTCTCTTCACATAATTAAACATATTCATGTGAAACCCCTTAAAGACTTAATCTGTCAAAAGATTTGAGCTTTTCCCTTAGAAACCATGCAAACCCACCCACCATTGCAGACGATCTCAGAGGTTTGGGTATTTAGAAGCTGATCCATAGACCCCAGGTCATGGAAATCCCTGCTCTTAGGTGACTGCCTCTTCATCCATCCACTCACTCAGTCATTCATCAAATATGTATAAGCAACTAATGTGTACCAGGTATTGACATTGACCTAATCCTTTCCCTCATGGTTTTTGCTGTGAAATAAGGCAGACATTAGTAAAATAAAGAAATACATGTAAAACCATTGTTGAGAAAAGTGATAGAAAGAAGAGTGCATGGCTTCTGTGATGATATAGTGGGAGAGTTAGGTTTTGCCAGGAGGGTTAGGGTAGGCTTCTCTGAGGAATGATGATTGCACAAAGACGTGAAGAAAGCATAGGGCTTAAATAAATCAGGGGTGAGCAAAACACCATGTGGAAGCCCAGAGTGGGAGCGTGGCAAGGAGGTCAACAGAGTGTGGGGGCGTTCAGTACACAATGTGGCTCTAGAGCAAGCAGGGAAAGACCACTGAGGCCTCACAGTGTTTAGGGATCTGTATTTCTCCAACGAGCAACAAAAGATGGAAGTGACATTAAATTTGATTTTCCTATTCACATTCATTTCCCAAATTTACCTCTCTTCCCTTCCTTATTTGCAGTCAGTGGTGTTCAGAGAATTGAAAACTAGTCATTTGCAACATACCAGAATCTCTGGGAGACAGCTAAAGCAGTGTTAAGAGGGAAATTTATAGCACTAAATGCCCACATCAGAAAGCTAGAAGGATCTCAAATCGCCACTCTAACATCACAATTAAAAGAGCTAGGGAAGCAAGAGCAAGCAAATCCAAAAGCTAGCAGAAGAGAAGAAATAACTAAGATTAGAGCAGAACTGAAGGAAACAGAGACACAAAAAACCCTTCAAAAATCAGTGAATCCAGGAGCTGTTTTTTTTTGAAAAAATTAACAAAATAGACCACTAGCTAGACTAATAAAGAAGAAAAGAGAGAATAATCAAATAGACACAATAAAAAATGATAAAGGGTATATCACCACCGACACCACAGAAATATAAACTACCATCAGAGAATACTATAAACATCTCTATGCAAATAAACGGGAAAATCTAGAAGAAATGTATAAATTCCTGGACACATACACCCTCCCAAGACTAAACCAGAAAGAAGTTAAATCCCTGAATAGACCAATAACAAGTTCTGAAATTGAGGCAGTAATTAATAGCCTACCAACCAAAAAAAGCCCAGGACCAGATGGATTCACAGCCAAATTCTACCAGAGATACAAAGGGGAGCTGGTACAATTCCTTCTGAAACTATCCCAAACAATTGAAAAGGAAGGACTCCTCCCTAACTCATTTTATGAGGCTAGTATCATTTTGATACCAATACCTGGCAGAGACACAACAAAAAAAGAAAACTTCAGGCCAATATCCTTGAAGAACATCGATGGAAGAATCCTCAGTAAAATACTGACAAGCCAAATCCAGCAGCACATCAAAAAGCTTATCCACCATGATCAAGTTGGCTTCATCCCTGGGATGAAGGCTAGTTCAACATATGCAAATCAATAAACATAATCCATCATATAAACAGAAACATATAAATGACAAAAAACACATGATCATCTCAATAGATCAGAAAAGGCCTTTGATAAAGGCCTTCATGTTAAAAACTCTGAATAAACTAGGTATTGATGGAACATATCTTAAAATAATAAGAGCTATTTATGACAAACCCACAGCCAATATCATACTGAATGGGCAAAAGCTGGAGGCATTCCCTTTGAAAACTGGCACAAAACAAGTATGCCTTGTCTCACCACTCCTATTCAACATAGTTGGAAGTTCTGGCCAGGGCAATCAGGCAAGAGAAAGAAATAAAGCGTATTCAAATAAGAAGAGAGGAAATCAAATTTTCTCTGCAGATGACATGATTCTATATTTAGAAAACCCCATCATCTCAGCCCCAAAACTCCTTAAGCTGATAAGCAACTTCACAAAGTCTCAGGATACAAAATCAATGTGGAAAAATCACAAGCATTTCTATACACCAACAATAGACAAGCAGAGATCCAAATTAAAATGAGCTCCCATTCACAATTGCTACAAAGAGAATAAAATACCTAGGAACACAGCTAACAAGGGAGGTGAAAGATCTCTTCAAGGAGAATTACAGATCACAGCTCAAGTAAATAAGAGAGAACATAAACAATTGGAGAAACACTCCATCCTCATGGATAGGAAGAATCAATATTGTGAAAATGGCCATACTGCCCAAAGTAATTTAAAGATTCAATGTTATTCCCATCAAACTACCATTGACATTCTTCACAGAACCAGAAAAAAAAAATTAATTTCATATGGAACCAAAGAAGAGCCTGTATAGCCAAGACAATCCTAAGCAAAAAGAACAAAGCTGGAAGCATTACATTACCTGACTTCAAACAATATTACAAGGCTACAGTAACCAAAAGAGCATGGTACTGGTACCAAAACAGACATATAGACAAATGGAAGAGAACAGAGACCTCAGAAATAACACCACACATCTACAACCATCTGATCTTTGACAAACCTCACAAAACAAGTAATGGGGAAAGGATTCCCTATTTAATAAATGGTGCTGGAAAACTGGCTAGCTATATGCAGAAAACTGAAACTGCACCCCTTCCTTACACCTTATACAAAAATTAACTCAAGATAGATTAAAGACTTAACTGTAAAACCCAAAACCATAAAAACCCTAGAAGAAAACCTAGGCAATACCATTCAGGACACAGGCATGGGCAAAGACTTTATGATGAAAATGCCAAAAGCAAAAAAAGCCAAAACTGACAAATGGGACCTAATTAAACCAAAGAGCTTCTGCACAGCAAAAGAAACTATCATCAGAGTGAACAGGCAACCTACAGAATGGGAGAAAATTTTTTTCAATCTACCCATCTGACAAAGGTCTAATATCCAGAATCTACAAGGAACTTAAACAATTTTACAAGAAAAAAAAAAACCATCAAAAAGTGGGCAAAGGATATGAACAGACGCTTCTCAAAAGAAGACATTTATGCAGCCTACAAACATATGAAAAAGCATATGATCATTAGAGAAATGCAAATCAAAACCACAATGAGATACCATCTCATGCCAGTCACAATGGTGATTATTAAAAAGTCAAGAAACAATAGATGCTGGTGAGGCTGTGGAGAAATAGGAATGCTTTTACACTGTTGGTGGGAACATAAATTAGTTCGACCATTGTGGAAGACAGTGTGGCGATTCCTCAAGGATCTAGAACCAGAAATACCATTTGACCCAGCAATCCCATTACTGGGTATATACCCAAAGGAATATAAATCATTCTACTATAAAGACACATGCACATGTATGTTTATTGCAGTACTATCTACAATAGCAAAGATATGTAATCAACCCAAATTCCCATCAATGATAGGCTGGATAAAGAAAATATGGCACATATACACCATGGAATACTATGCAGCTATAAAAAGGAATGAGATCATGTCCTTTGCAGGGACATGGATGAAGCTGGAATCCATCATCCTCAGCAAACTAACACAGGAACAGAAAACCAAACACCACATATTCTCACTCATAAGTGGGAGCTGAACAATGAGAACACATGGACACAGGGAGGGAACAACATACACTGGGGCCAGTTGTGGGGTGGGGGTCAAGGGGAGGGAGAGCATTAGGACAAATATCTAATGCATGCAGGGCTTAAAATCTAGTTGATGGGTTGATAGGTGCAGCAAACCACCATGGCACATGTATACAAACCAACACGTTCTGCACATGTATCCAAGAACCTAAAGTAAAATTTTAAAAAAAGAAAACTAGTCATTTGTAAATTATTTAATAATTATGTATTGTCCACTATGAGCTAAGCAGTGGAGATACAATTGTCAACAAGACTGATATGCTCTCTATATTTATTTATTTATTTATTTATTTTTTGAGAAAAGGTCTCATTCTGTTGCCCAAGCTGGAGTGCAGTGATGCTATCATGGCTCACTGCAGCCTTGATCTCCTGGTCTCAGACAATCCTCCTGTCCCAGCCTCCTGAGTTGCTGGGACCAAAGGCATGCACCACCATGCCCAGTTAATTTTTAAAAAAATATTTGTAGAGATGGGGTTTCTCTATGTTGCCCAAGCTGGTCTCGAACTCCTGGGCTTCCTGCCTCAGTCTCCCAAAGTGCTGGAAATACAGGCGTGAGCCACTGTGCCTGGCCACTCTCTCTTATCTCATGTCTCACAATCTTCTAGCACAGGACTTGGGAGGTCTCATATGTGGCACAAAAAGCACCTTATTTTTCAATGATCCCCATTTAGATGGGTATAGTCATCCCAGTAATGCCTTGATAGCTGTTATGAAAGCCCTTGCCTAGGCTACATCTGGGTCCCCTGGTGGCAAGTAAAACCCATTGGTCTGGAGCACTCTTTGGACCTTTCAGCCTCTAAGGTTGTGGCCCACGAAATTCTTCTTCTTGGGATTCTGATGAAAAATCAACTGTGTAATAATCTAGGGGTTATTCCCTTAACACCCTTGAAGAAATGAATGAAAGCTCAAGCAAGCACATGAATGTATGTGAAGCTCTCACACTCAACGGAAAGTCTTCCAGTCTTGCTATTCAGTATTAGGCTAAAGGAGTGGGGTTGGCACAGAGAAACGAGAATCAGTTAATACAACAAACAACTCCCACTACTTCCCCCACAAAATGAACAGCGTCCGAAGTCCCCGATGTGAACATATGTACAAGCAGGGCTTCTGGAATGGGGTGGGAGGCACCACGTCTGAGTGTGTTGTGGGTTTGAGGAGGAAGTGGGGTCTTCTTTAAGAGGCTCACAGATGACTCTTTCGTGACACTCAGATCAGATGGGAATTAGTGGGTTATTTACAAAGCCAGGCCTATGCCAGGGGTGGTACAAGAACGGTGAGCAGAGAGCCGAGGTGACGAGTCCCAGTGGCCCCCAGAGTGAGTGGGTGACAGCCCTGCAGAGCCACAGTGGCAGGATTGTCTGTCCCTTTGCTCCCTTCCCACGGCATCAACAACCGAGACCTGATTGTATCAGAACTTTAAAATCTGGGACTGCATAGCACAGAGGAGAAAAATACAACCCCAGACAGCCATCTGAGACAAATCATGTCTTTTACTAGCTTCAGTCCCCACCCCTTCTACATTTAATGGGATTAAACCGTGAAGAGACCAGGCTACTTCCCTACTTTATTTTTAGCAATGTCAATGAGAGGTCTAGCAGGGTCATCCTGTTTTCAATTAAACTTGAAAAGTCCTTTTCTTGTCTCTGGGTAAATGCAGAGCTTTGGGACACCCAGGAGCCCAGCCCTGACTCTGCCCCAGCCAGGCTTGAGACAGCTCCCCAGTGTGACCACAGCCCCTATCAGCTTCCTTGTGGTCTACCTATATATATATATTTATTTATTTATTTTTAATTTTTCTCTTTGAAGGAACAACCTCTTGGGATGTTGGAAAGGGAGGACTCAGGTCTGGGAAGGGAGGACTCAGGTCTGCATTGATCAAGGTTGTGCAATTAACTGAGGGCAGGCAAAATTCCAAGAGTTAACACTCAACCTCTTTTCTGAAGGAAACCAGATATTTCATCACAAAATGTAGGGTGTTCTAACAGGAAACCAGACACCCACGTCTCTCTGACAGCAGACTACGGACAACAGAAGTTTGGCAGCACCTGGTTGTCCTTAGACTTTCTCACCTTGCTTAGACTAAGCACCTTGCTTAGAAGGATATTACATATCAGGAAAGGAGAAGAATGAAAATATTTTCAGGAAATACTTTTAAAATAGAATGAACATCTATATATCTGGAATAGCATAAGTACTTTCTCATTTAGAGCTAGAAGAATCAATTAAATCAGTAATTGTCATATTTTTGTAGTATTCTTCCAAGGTGCTTTAAGCATTTTCACAGGCAGAGAGAGTGTGAGAGACAAGCAGGAGCCCCACGCCTTCTCAACCGAGCAGTTCCATGTAAGATTTCATGTAAGATTTTACTCAGAAAACGAAGCAAAACAAAACCATTTTTGCTGCTGAAAATGGAGTTTGAACCACTGAACCACTTTGTGTACTGGTCCCTTTGTGATAGTGTGATTCTTTTTTTTTTTTTGCTTTGAGACAGGGTCTCACTCTGTCTCCCAGGCTGGAATGCAGTGGCGTGATGATAGCTCACTGTAGCTTCGGACCTCCTGGGCTCAAACCATCCTCCCACCTCAGCCTCCCGAGTAGCTGTCTGAGACCACAGGCATGTGCCACCACACTGGACTAATTTTTTTTTGTAGAGACAGAGTCTCACTATGTTGCCCAGGCTGGTCTGAAACTCCTGGGCTCAAGAGATCTTCCTTCCTCAGCCTCCCAAAGTGTGGAAATTACAGGTGTGAGCCACCGCGCCCAACTAGATACTATGATTCTTAAATGGAATGAGAATGTCCAAGATTTGTACACTGTACTCTCTGCACACTAGGGGAGCTTACTATTTAGAATAACCCAGCACTATGCCCTTTTATAACTTGAAGACTTATGGGAAGTTAGATGTAGCCTTAACATGGGAAGAACTTTATGTTCTGTGGTGCGCAACGGCAGAAGAGCAAGAGGCTGCTCCGCAGAAGCGGCCTCATGGATATTGGAGATACAGAAACAAAGGCTGAACAATCACACATTGACGATGCTATAAAGGTGTCTCCCAACGTGCTTTCCAAGAAATGTCAGCCTTCCAAGATGTGTTAAGATCAGAGAGATCCCATCATCAAAACAGTATTGGGAAACACTGCTTATTTTATCCCCTTCTCAAAACATCACAATGCACACGAACATATTAAAGATTCTGGTAATTCCTGCAGTAAGAGATGTGTTGAAATCTATTTAACCCAGGTTTTCTCAAACTGGTTTGACCAGAACCCTTTTGTTACAAAACATCTATGAACAGTTTATGAAAGTAGTGCCTCAAGAAAGTTCTATCTGTGCCAGGACTGACTCTTACTCTGACTCCCTCTTCATCTGGGCTGCGTTCTCTGTTCCTCTTTTTTTTTTTTTCCCCCAAAACAAATAGCCTAGAATGCTTCTTCATGAGATTTGTCTTCCCAGTGGTTTCTAAGTTTTTTCAAGACAGAGATATTGTAGATATTTTCTTATTCATCTTTGTATGTTTTGGAGTCTAACACTTACTTTATTCAACAAACATTTGTGGACTTTATGAATAGCACAAAAATGGTGCTAAATCCCTTGGCATCAGCACAGCCCTGCCTTGAAGGAGCTCACAGGACAGGTGGCAGCAGAACAGGTCAACACAGAAAACATCAGCATGAGATTAGAGAGTGTGGCTTCTGGCCAAGATGGAGTCACAGGGATTGAATTTATCCCCTCCCACCCGAAGCAGCAGCAACCACAAACCCAAAAAACAATGGACATGAAACAACAGTTTACCAGACGCTGGGAATTGGGCAACGAAGGACAGTGATCCCTGAGAAAATGAAAACATGAGAGCTAAGTCCTATGTTGGCCCCAGCTTAATGACTTGAGAGGGTTTCCAAGCCACAGTGCCAGGAGCAGGGACCTATGTGATACCTGGTGGACTCACTGATGGGCAGATGGCGCTGAGAGTTTGGAGACACTAAAGTGGCTAGTGATCACTGGACAGAATAAAAGAGAAGAGAGAGTGGCACAGAGAGAACTCCAGAGAGCTGTGGCAGGTCTCCCTCAAGTATTCAGCACAGTCAGTCTACACAAGACTGACTACACACAAGACAGTCTACACAAGTCCTGGGAAGAAACTACCCAGGACTGGGAAAAAAGAACCAAGTGAAAGGATTAGAGGAAAGACTGCCTGGCCCTCCCACAAGGTCCAGAAGCATGCCTGTTTCCATCAGCCAGAGGGAGAGCCTCATGATTTGTGGGGCACTGGCTAGTCAGAAAGGTCTGGCCTCAGTAGTGGGAATAATCAGTCCTAGCTGAGTGCTGCTCTCGTGTCAGCTAATGAATCTGAAAAGCAAGACCTGGAAAGTTCAAATTGTTTCCAAGTAATTTAACTGTGTCTCGGAAGAAAGTTTAAGAACATTTATAGAGCTATAAAAATATCCAGCACTCAACATGGTAAAATCCTGTTGAAGAGACCATAAAGTAATTATATCTTTTAGTGGAGTTGTTCATGATTACAAAACAGCAATCTACTTGAAATTAACAACAACAAAAAAGAAAGCATTATTATGATGGAGATCAACAACAGAGTTAAATGCATAGGACTGGGGTGTGGGGGGCAGAGGAGACACCTCCACTGAGTGAGAGGGAAATGTGGTAAGAGTGTACTCTAGGATACCGCATGAGAAAAGGCTGTGGGATGTGAGAGGCCGCGGTGACTTCTGGTATCTCCCAGCTGACACGTGACTGAGGCATGGAGAATTCAAAGATCACAAATGCGAGATGAGTCTTGAGAGAGATGGGGACCCAGTCACAAAGGCTGTTGTATGCCTCGTTAAGAAATTTAGACATCATTTAAAGTGAATGGGGGCCGGGCGCGGTGGTTCATGCCTGTAATCCCAGCACTTTGTGAGGCTGAAGCAGGCGGGATCAGCTGAGGTCAGGAGTTCAAGACCAGCCTGGCCAACATGGTGAAACCCCATGTCTACTAAACATAAACAAAAATTAGCCGGGCATGGTATCGGGCACCTGTAATCCCAGCTACTCGGGAGGCTGAGGCAGAAGAATAGCTTGAACCAGGAGGCAGAGGTTGCAGTAAGCTGAGATCGCGCCATTGCTTTCCAGCCTAGGCGACAAGAGCGAAAACTCCGTGTCAAAAAAATAAAAAATAAAAAATAGGCCGGGCGCGGTGGCTCATGCCTGTAATCCCAGCACTTAGGGAGGCTGAGGTGGGCGGATCACAAGGTTAGGAGTTCGAGACGACCAGCCTGGCCAACATGATGAAATCCCGTCTCAACTAAAAATACAAAAATTAGCTGGGCATGGTGGTGCGCACCTGTAATCCCAGCTACTCAGGAGGCTGAGGCAGGAGAATCGCTGGAACTCAGGAGGCAGAGGTTGCAGTAAGCTGAGTGCAGTGAGCACTCCAGCCTGGGCAGCAGAGCGAGACTTCATCTCAAAATAAATAAATAAATAAATAAATAAAATTAAAATAAAATTTAAAAATAAAAATAAATAAAGTGAATGAGGAGATACTCAAAGATTTTAGGCAGGAGAGAAACATGGTTAACATGATCATATTAGGTCTTGAAAGATTACTCTGGCATCAGTGGGGAAAACCGAATTGGGGAAGGACCTGATGGGAGGCAGGAAGAGCTGTTAGAAACATGTTGTGAAGATCGTATTTTCCAAAAACGGCCAGAACAGGCTTTCTAATCCCACACAATCCTCCAGAACCTCGCCACTGCCTTTCTCGAGGTAAACTCTAGGTCCCCTCCCCTTGAGCCTGGAGGTCTTGGTGAGCCATAGAGACCTCTGTGACTGCCTGGAGTAGGGGTGGACAGGAGAAGTGATGCTCTGTGACCTCCAAAGTCAGATCATAAAAGGAGATACAGCTCTGCCTGGTTCTCTTTCTTGGGACCTGCAGTTTTTAAGCCCTGAGCTGCCATGTGAGGAGTCTGGCCACCCCAAAGCCACCATGGAGGAGAGAGACTACACAGAGGCACAGAGGGAGGTCCCAGGTCCAAGAAGCCTCAGCTGCTCCAGCTCCCAGGCAATTTCGAGCCACCCCAGCTGATGCTGCATGGAACAGAAATGAGATCCCACTGTTCTGCCCAAGTATCAGATTCATGGGCTAAATAAATGATTGTTGTTTTAAGTCAGTAACTTTTGTGTTGGTTTCAATATGCAGAATAGATAACTGGGGAAAAGTTATAATAATATAGGTTAGAAATGTGAAGCCTGAAACACAGTAACTCCAGAATGTCTGTTTAGGAGAGTAAAGGCCTCTTTGGAGGGAGTCATCCGAAACTGCCTTTTGCAGAGCACTTCACATAAGATTGGAAGACTATTAATTGCTCATATCTAAAAGTGAAGAGTACCACCACTGACTTGAAATGAGACAGTGGCAGAAGGAATGCACAGGAATGAAAAGGTTAAAAAATACCAAAGAGGCAAATTTAATAGCTCTGGTGACTGTCTAAATATGGAGATAGACGGTGGAGGAGTGCCAAAGATGTCTCTGACTTGATTAGAGGATAGATAGTAAGACTATTTAAAAAAAAAAAAAAAGGGAGTGGTGGGGAGGTTTGGGCAATGATGAATTTGTTTTTGGAATATTGACTTTGTACCAGTGCAACATCTTAATAGAGAGGTCCATTAAGAGTTGGACACAGTAGAAATGAAGATCTGGAAGCAATTTGTTTCTTCATCCATAAAATTGGGCTAATATGGTTGTCGTGAGGATTAAATGAGATAGTGCCTTTGTACTAGGTTGAACAATGTCCTGCAAAAATCCTTGTCTATCTGAAACCTGTGAATGTGACCTTGTTTGGAAATAGGGTCTTTGCAGATGCAATCAAGTTAACATGAGATCATCATGAATTTGAGTGCTCCTTAATCCAACAACTAGTGTCTTTATAAGAAGAGGGAATATTGGACACAGACACACAGGGATAACACCCTATGATGACGGAGGCGGAGAATACAGTGATGCAGCTACAAACCAGGGAATGTCAAGGATTGCCAATAAGCACGAGAAGCTAGGAAGCACTCATTCATGTTTGCCAGATACCATACTTGATTTGACTTAAACTTTTAAGCCATAGTGTGATTTGCAATAAGATTAATCCCCTGATAAGAAAGGGACAAACCCAAAACATCCGATAAGCAAGCACTAAAGTCAGTTCTTGGAGGAAGTCACTAGCCTAAGCAATTGCATTGAAGAGTTTCTTCCAGGAAAGAAATCTAAGTTGCATTCCAGAGCCACATCTGTGGTCCATGCTCATAATTGAGAATTACTCAGGGTTTGGAGCTGAATTCCCAGGGGGTAATATAAGATGAACTAGAAACTCTTCCCCTGCCCCCTCCTTTTTTTCCCCCAGAATCAGAAGACCACAGTGTTTCAGGTCTCCAAGGACCATATTAAAAGTGACAGAGTGTCTATTTAGAACAGTCTTTGGGGGAAACAATGCAAATGGTACTCAGAATGTGCTTCTAAAAAGAATATAAGGAAGTCTCTCTGGCCCTTATTTTGATCCTCTGTGGCAGAACTACTAACAGCCTGGTTGTCTGAATTGGTCAGGTGGGCACTCTGGAAATGAGTGTGGATTAGTCTGTGTGTTCATCTGGTGCCCGAGGAGGATAAGCTGTTTTTGCATGGCTACCCCCATCCCCATAGCTCCCCATCCTCATCTGGCTGCTGTATAGATATGTATGCCTTATTCATCACAGGGGTGAATCAGAAAATTTTTTTCCCATACTGCTAAAAGTAGCAAAACCAAACTTTCCTGTTGTGGGTTGCCAGTATATTCCCAAATGCCTTCCTTCAGGTTTCACTCATTTAAAAGGTGTGAAATGTATACTGGGGTGTTTTTAAGTTCACCTTGCCTTCATCAGAAGATGTCAGTTAACCCTGAATCACAACTAGGAGAGAAAGTTTGACTCTAAAACAACAGATATGTAGCTGGGCATGGTAGCAGGTGCCTGTAATCCCAGCTACTCGGGAGGCTGAGGCAGGAGAATCTCTTGAACCCAGGAGACGGAGGTTGCAGTGAGCTGTGATTGCACCACTGCACTCCAGCCTGGACGACAGAGCAAAACTCCATCTCAAAAAATGGTAATAATAAATAAATAAATAAATAAATAAATAAATAAATAATAAATAAATAAAACAGGTATGTGGACTCCAAGATTTTTGAAACAATCATTATTCTAAGTAGTAAAAGTGCTGATTACAAATTATTCTAACCTCGTCTTTAAAGTCAGAGCCCTAAGGACTGCTAGGAGTAACATGATGTCAGCCTTTGGATGGTTTTCGAAAGGCTCTAACTTGAACTTAAGAACAAACCCAGACAGACTGTCCCCCAAACAGTCCCAATGCATGATGTGTGACTGTGGGCTCAGATCAATAAGGTTTGGGGAATTCCTGGGGCCAACTACATTCTTTCCTGGAAACATGATTATTTCTTTAATCTGAGTCCTGTGAACATCATAGCTCAGAAGTTTTAGCTTGTTCCCAGAGGGGCTGATCTCTGCCAGTAAAGACAGCAGGTAGAGAAGCTAGGGGTCCTAAAGTCAAGAATATCTCTTCTGTGATTTCCACCAATTGGAGATTTAGTGGGACACCTCCCTTTTCTTTGTGAACAAACATGTTATAACAAAATTTAACTGAAAGCTTAATGGAAGATTCTATCCATTACTTTCTCCATTGAAGTAGAAGTGAACTCCCTTCATTTAGTAGGAAGACATCCTGTCCCAGCTCTGGAAATTGTGGCAATAATAATGGTAGCCAACAATTATTGAGTGATAGCCCATGCAGGCGCTGTTCTAGGCACCTTACTTGTAATGACTGATTTAACACTTACAATCATCCATGAGTTAGGTGTTTTGATTAGCTGCAATCCACAAATCCGGAAATGGATGCCAGAGATGTTCAGTAACTTGTACAAGGGCATGTAGGTACTAAGGGAGCAGAATCATGACTGGAAGCCAGGTACTCATCCTGGGGTCTCTACCCTTAATACATGGATCCCTCCACCCCTCAAGATCCCAGAGCACATCTAAGCACTCACAGCAGAATCAGTGACACCGCTGCATTTGTAAAAGGAGAAGTTGAACTTGCTGCTCAAGAATAGAAAATTGTGACTCAAGGAGATGGGAAATAAGGAAACGGGAAATTTTAAAAAGGAGAGGCAATATCAATCTGCTTTGTCCAAGATGGCTACTCTTTTTAAAAATGAAGGGTGTCTAGGTTCTTGGCATCTTAAACAAAGAATTGGATAAAACACACAAACAAAGCAAAGAAGGAATGAAGGGACTTATTGAAAATGAAAGTACACTCCACAGTGTGGGAGCGGGCCTGTGCATAGGGGCTCACAGGCCCCATTACAGAATTTTCGAGAGTTTAAATACCCGCTAGAGGATTCCACTGGTTACTTTGGGTACGCCCTACATAAATGGAGAGGATGAAGTAAAGTTACAGTCATTTATGGCATACACCCTACGGAGAGGATATTTCCTGTTACAGCTGAAGTGTGAATTGGCCTTATGTTCCCTGCCTCCAGACTCTATTTTCCTGCCTCATCCTCACATGCCTATTCTTCCTTTGGTTCCTTCTTTATCTTTGCTTCAGGTACAGATGGTCTAATGTTGTCTAAGCCTATCATTTTCATTGAGTTGTAAGGATAAAGAATGCAGCGTGTATACATATAGTCAATGAGAATCCTGTAGTTAAAATTTGGCCTTTCAAGGGTCTTAGTTACTTTTGAGAACAGAAGGGAGGCAAATGTAATTCCATTTTCTTCCTACATTAGCTCCCTGGGAGTGCTGTGGTCCCACTGATGGATCCATAAGGTCAACATTCCCTCCACCCCTCAAGATGCCAGAACACATCTAAGCATTTATGGTAGAATCAGTGATGCCACTCGCTTGCTTGGTTGATCCCTTCCTCAGACACACAGCCTGTGCTGTGATGGGTGTGGGTATTCACACCTGTCTCCAGCAGAGCTGAGGGACAGGAACTACGTTGGGCAGGAAGAATTCTTCCTCTTGAGTGGTGGGTTGACCTCAGCCACCAATGGGAGGAGAGAATCTGCTGTAAGATGAGGAAAGGTCAGGGTTCTGATCTGGCCTAAGATTCCTGAGAGATGATTTTTGATGTGATAATAAAATATTGAGCCTAAATCATGTTCCTAAATTTGTCACTTATAAATAAACACATGAGGTTCCTGGGCAAGACAGCCAAATAGGAACAGCTCCAGTCTGCAGCTCCCAGCAAGACCAACGCAGAAGATGGGTGATTTCTGAATTTCCAACTGAGGTACCCAGTTCATCTCACTGGGACTGGTTAGACAGTGAGTACAGCCCACGGAGGGTGAGCAGAAGCAGGGTGGGCTGTTGCCTCACCTGGGAAGTGCAAGGGGTTGGGGAACTCCCTCCCCTAGCCAAGGGAAGCCATGCTGTGAGGAATGGTGCACTCTGGCCCAGACAGTATGCTTTTTCATGGTCTTCACAACCCATAGACTGGGAGATTCCTTCAGGTGCCTATGCCACCAGGGCCCTGGGTTTCAAGCACAAAACTGGAGGGCCATTTGGGCAGACAACACGCTAGCTGCAGATGTTTTTTTCGTACTCCAGTGGTGCCTGGAACACCAGCGAGGCAGAGCCATTCACTCCCCTGGAAAGGGGGCTGAAGCCAGGGAGCCAAGTGGTCTTGCTCAGTGGGTCCCACCCCTAAGAACCCCTGCAAGCTAAGATCCACTAGCTTGAAATTCTTGCTGCCAACACAGCAGTCTGATGTTGACCTGGGTTGCTCCAGCTTGGTGCAGGGAGGGGCGTCTGCCATTACTGAGGCTTGACTAGGTGGTTTTCCCCCTCACAGTGTAAACAAAGCCACTGGGAGGTTTGGACTGGGCAGAGCCCACCGCAGCACCACAAAGTTGCTGTTGCCAGATGCCTCTCTAGATTCTTCCTCTCTGGGCAGGGCATCTCTGAAAGAAAGGCAGCAGCCCCAGTCAGGGGCTTATAGATAAAACTCTCATCTCCCTGGGACAGAGCACCTGGAGGAAGGAGCAGCTGTGGGTGCAGCTTCAGCAGACTTAAACATTCCTGCCTGACAGCTCTGAAGACAGCAGCGATCTCCCAGCACAGTGCTCAAGCTCTGCTAAGGGACAGACTGCCTCCTCAAGTGAGTCCCTGACCCCCGAGGCTCCTGACTAGGAGATACCTCCCAGCAGGGGTCGACAGACATCTTATACAGGAGAGCTTTGGCTGGCACCTGTCCAGGTGCCCCTCTGGGATAAAACTTCCAGAGGAAGGAGCAGGCAGCAATTTTTGCTATTCTGCAGCCTCTGCTGGTGATACCAGGCAAACAGGATCTGGAGTGAACCCTCAGCAAACTCCAGCAGACCTGCAGAAGAGGGGCCTGCCTGCTAGAAGGAAAACCAACAAACAGAAAGCAATAGCATCAACATCACCAAAAAGGACAACCACGCAAAAAACTCCAGCCGAAGGTCACCAACAGCAAAGACCAAAGGTAGGTAAATCCATGAAGATGAAGAAAAACCAGTGCAAAAAGGCTGAAAATTCCAAAAACCAGAATGCCTCTTATCCTCCAATGGATCACAACCCCTCGCGGGCAAGGGAATAAAACTGGACGGAGAATGAGTTTGACAAATTGACAGAAGTAGGCTTCAGAAGGTGGGTAATAACAAACTCTTCCGAGCTAAAGGAGCATGTTCTAACCCAATGCAAGGAAGCTAAGAACCTTGATAAAACGTTAGAGTTGTTGCTAACTAGAATAACCAGTTTAGAGAAGAATATAAATGACCTGATGGAGCTGAAAAAGACAGCACGAGAACTTTGTGAAGCATACACAAGTATCAATACCCAAATCGATCAAGCAGAAGAAAGGGTATCAGAGACTAAGGGTCAACTTAATGAAATAAGGCATGAAGACAAGATTAGAGAAAAAAGAATGAAAAGGAACGAGCAAAGCCTCCAAGAAATACGGGACTATGTGAAAAGACCAAACTTACGTTGATTGGTGTACCTGAAAATGACAGAGAGAATGGAACCAAGTTGGTAACACACTTCAGAATATTATCCAGGAGAACGTCCCCAACCTAGCAAGACAGGCCAACATTCAAATTCATGAAATACAGAGAACACCACAAAGATACTTCTCGAGAAGGGCAACCCCAAGGCACATAATCGTCAGATTCACCAAGGTTGAAATGAAGGAAAAAATGTTAAGGGCAGCCAGAAAGAAAGGCTGGGTTACCCACAAAGGAAGCCCATCAGACTAACAGTGGCTCTCTCTGCAGAAACCTTACAAGCCAGTGAGGGTCAATATTCAACATTTTTAAAGAAAAGAATTTTCAGCCCAGAATTTCATATCCAGCCAAACTAAGCTTCATAAGTGAAGGAGAAATAAAATCCTTTACAGACAAGCAAATGCTAAGGGATTTTGTCACCACCAGGCCTGCCATACAAAAGTTCCCAAAGGAAGCACTAAATATGGAAAGGAAAAACTGGTACCAACCACTGCAAAAACAAACCAAAATGCAAAGACCATCAACACTATGAAGAAACTTCATCAACTAATGGGCAAAATAAACAGCTAGCATCATAATGACAGGATCAAATTCACATATAACAATAATAACCTTAAATTGTAAATAGGCTAAATGCCCCCAATTAAAAGGCACAGACTGGCAAATTGGATAAAGAGTCAAGACCCATCAGTGTGATGTATTCAGGAGACTCATCTCACGTGCAAAGACACACACAGGCTCAAAATAAAGGGATGGAGGAAGATTTACCAAACAAATGGAAAGCAAAAAAAAAAAAAAAAAAAGCAGAGGTTGCAATCCTAATCTCTGATAAAACAGACTTTAAATCAACAAAGATCAAAAAAGACAAAGAAGGGCATTACATAATGGTAAAGGGATCAATGCAACAAGAAGGGCTAGCTATACTAAATATATATGCACCCAATACAGGAGCACCAACATTCATAAACCAAGTTCTTAGAGACCTACAAAGAGACTTAGACTCCCACACAATAATAGTGGGAGACTTTAACACTCCACTGTCAATATTAGACAGATCAACAAGACAGAAAATTAACCAGGATATTCAGGACTTGAACTCAGCTCTGGACCAAGCAGACCTAACAGACATCTACAGAACTCTACACCCCAAATCAACAGCATATACATTCTTCTCAGCACCACATCACACTTATTCTAAAATCGAACACATAATTGAAAGTAAAACTCCTCAGCAAATAAAAAAGAATGGAAATCATAACAAACAGTCTCTCAGAGCATAATGCAATCAAATTAGAACTCAGGATTAAGAAACTCACACAAAACTGCAAAAGTATGTGGAAACTGAACAAGCCGCTCCTGAATGACTAGTGGGTAAATAATGAAATTAGGCAGAAATAAATAAGTCCTTTGAAACCAATGAAAACAAAGACACAATATATCAGAATCTCTGGGACACAGCTACAGCAGTGTTTAGAGGGAAATTTATAGCACTAAATGCCCACAGTAGAAAGCGGAAAATATCTAAAATTGACACCCTAACATCACAATTAAAAGAACTAGAGAAGAAAGAGCAAACAAATTCAAAAGCTAGCAGAAGACAAGAAATAACTAAGATCAGAGGAGAACTGAAGGAGATAGAGACACAAAAAAAACCATAAAAAAATCAAGGAATCAAGGAACTGTTTTTTTTGAAAAGATTAACAAAATAGATAGACCACTAGCCAGATTAATAAAGAAGAAAAGGGAGAAGAATCTAATTGACACAATAAAAAATGATAAGGGGGATATCCTCACTGATCCTACAGAAATACAAACTACCATCAGAGAATACTATAAACACCTCTACACAAATAAACTAAAAAATCAAGAAGAAATGGATAAATTCCTGGACACATACACCCTCCCAAGACTAAACCAGGAAGAAGTTGAATCCCTGAATAGACGAATAACACATTTTGAAATTGAGGCAGTAATTAATAGCCTACCAACAAAAAAAAGCCCAGGACCAGATGGATTCACAGCCGAATTCTACCAGAGGTACAAAGAGGAGCTTGCACCATTCCTTCTGAAACTATTCCAAACAATAGAAAAAGAGAGACTCCGAAAAGGCCTTCAATAAAATTCAAAATCCCTTCATGCTAAAAACACTCAGTAAACTAGGTATTGATGGAACATACCTTAAAATAATAAGAGCTATTTATGACAAATCCACAGCCAATATCACACTGAATGGGCAAAAGCTGGAAGCATTCCCTTTGAAAATTGGCACAAGACAAGGATGCCCTCTCTTACCATTCCTATTCAACATAGTATTGGAAGTTCTGGCCAGGGCAATCAGGAAAGAGAAAGAAATAAAGCGTATTCAAATAAGAAGAGAGGAAGTCAAATTTTCTCTGTTTGCAGATGACATGATTCTATATTTAGAAAACCTCATCATCTCAGCCCCAAAACTCCTTAAGCTGATAAGCAACTTCAGCAAAGTCTCAGGATACAAAATCAATGTGCAAAAATCACAAGCTTTCCTATACACCAATAATACACAAACAGAGAGCCAAATCATGAGCAAACTCCCACTCACAATTGCTACAAAGAGAATAAAATACCTAGGAACACAACTTAGAAGGGACGTGAAGGACCTCTTCAAGGAGAACTACAAACCACTGCTCAAGGAAATAAGAGAGGACATAAACAAATGGAGAAACATTCCATGCTCATGGTAGGAAAAATCAAAATCATGAAAACGGCCATATTGTCCAAAGTAATTTATAGATTCAATGCTCTTCACATCAAGCTACCATTGACTTTCTTCACAGAATTAGAAAAAAGTACTTTAAATTTCATATGAAACCAAAAAAGAGCCTGCATTGCCAAGTCAATCCTAAGCCAAAAGAACAAAGCTGGAGGCATCATGCTACCTGACTTCAAACTATACTACAAGGCTACAGTAACCAAAACGGCATGGTGCTAGTACCAAAACAGCATGGTACTGGTACCAAAACAGATATATAGACCAATGGAACAGAACAGAGGCCTCAAAAATAACACCACACATCTACAACCATCTGATCTTTGACAAACCTCACAAAAACAAGAAATGGGGAAAGGATTCCCTATTTAATAAATGGTGTTAGGAAAACTGGCTAGCCATAGGCAGAAAACTGAAACTGGACCCCTTTATTACACCTTATACAAAAATTAACTCCAGATGGATTAAAGATTTAAACATAAAACCTAAAACCATAAAAACCCTAGAAGAAAACCTAGGCAATACCATTCAGGACATAGGCATGGGCAAAGACTTCATGACTAAAACACCAAAAGCAATGGTAACAAAAGCCAACACTGACAAATGGGACCTAATTAAACTAAAGAGCTTCTGCACAGCAAAAGAAACTATCATCAGAGTGAACAGGCAACCTATAGAATGGGAGAAAAATTTTGCAATCTATCCATCTGACAAAGGGCTAATATCCAGAATCTACAAGAAACTTAAACAAATTTACAAGAAAAAAACAACCCCATCAAAAACTGGGCAAAGGATATGAACAGACACTTCTCAAAAGAAGACATTTATGTGGAAAAACAAACATATGAAAAAAAGCTCATCATCATTGGTCATTAGAGAAATGCAAAGCAAAACCACAATGAGATACCATCTCATGCCAGTTAGAATGGTGATCATTAAAAAGTCAGGAAACAACAGATTCTGGAGAGGATGTGGAAAAATAGGAATCCTTTTACACTGTTGGTGGGAACATAAATTAGTTTAACCATTGTGGAACACAGTGTGGCAATTCCTCAAGGATCTAGAACTAGAAGTACCATTTGACCCAGCAATCCCATTACTGGGTATATACCCAAAGGATTATAAATCATTCTGCTGTAAAGACGCATGCACATATATGTTTATTGCAGCAATATTCACAATAGCAAAGACTTGGAACCAACCCAAATGCCCACCAATGTTAGACTGGATAAAGAAAATGTAGCACATATACACCATAGAATACTATGTAGCCACAAAAAAAGAATAAATTCATGTCCTTTGCTGGGACATGGATGAAGCTGGATACCATCATTCTCAGCAAACTAACACAGGAACAGAAAACCAAACAGTGCATGTTCTCACTCATAGGTGGGAGTTGAACAATGAGAATATATAGGCACAGGGAGGGAAGCAACACACACCGGGGCCTGTTGGGGGGTGGTGGGCAAGGGGAGGGATAGCATTAGGAGAAATACCTAATGTAAATGACGGGTTGATGGGTGCAGCAAAACACCATGGCACATGTATACCTATGTAACAAACCTGCACGTTCTGCACGTGTATTTCAGAACTTCAAGTATAATTTTTTAAAAAAGAAAAAATTATAAAAAAATAAACACATGAATGTAAAAATGTTCATTTGAGGTCCTAAAAATAAATCTGCATAGGGTTTTGCTTATTCACCCAGATGTTGATCCAGCACAAAAATATTTTCTTTAAAAAGGAACACAACTGCATTTTGGCATATGTGGTAGACTGAATGACGGCTCCCAAAGATGTCCACATCCAAATCCCTGAAACCTGTGAATACGTTAACTTGCACAGGAAGACAAACTTTGCAGATGTGATTACATTAAGAATATTGAGATGGAAGGAAAAATTCCCCTAAATTATTCACATGGTCCCAGTGTAATCACAGGATCTTTTTAAGTGGAAGAGAAAAGCAGAGTAAAATACACAGAGGATGGCAGCCTGAGAAGGACTCAATCTGCTGTTGCTGCCTTTGAAGATGGATGAAGAGGGCCATCGGCCAAGGAACTCAGGAAGCTTCTAGAATCGGGGAAAGGCAGGGGAAAGGATTCTCCCCAACAGCCTCCAGAAGGAACACACCCCTGAGGAAACCTTAATTTTAGCCCAATGAAACTGATTTCAGACTTCTGACCTCAAGAACTATAGGATAATAAATTGTATTTTTAAGCTACTGGCTTTCTGAAACATTGTTATAGCCACCAGAGGGGAACTAATTTGGTATGATTCAGAGCTACACAGAATCCACAGTAGTCCCATAAATTTTAGAGTTTTTTCCTACCAATGTTATGAAATACAAAACAATTTCAGCTTGTCACTACAAACAATATTCTGTGGATACTAAAGCTAAACCACAGGAAGCGATGTCAGGGAATAGCAACTAGAAAATTTATGACTTGGAGTCCTATACCCCATTCATTGTCAAGCTTAACTAATTATAAACTTGTTTTCACCCCAGTCTTCACCCTGACCAGTTACTGGTGTTTGTAGGTAAACAATCATAAATTTGTATTTTTCATTAAATTGCTTGAATTTCTGAGTCGTGGAGGGACGGAATTCAGCTAAGAATTTATGCATCAACACTTGCTATCAAGTTACAGGTGTTACTCATATTAACAAATAGAACTTTAATTTGTTGATGGTTCTCCTGGTCCACAGCTTGCCCCCAACTCATCACTTTCTAAGAGATATTTAGAAAGGCACAAAACAGAAACTTGACAGTGACTGCTCTGAAGCAAAGGAGCATTTTCCTGAGTGCTGCAGACCAGCTACAACAAAGAAAAGATGGTCAGACAAAGGCACAAAGCTTCCTGCGGCAGTGACAAGGCTTGAGGAGTGTGGGTTTTCAAAAAGGGAGGGAAAAAACAACAACAACAAAAAATAGAATGGGAAGCTCTGTGAGATCCTACAGTAAATTCCAGTTTATTCAGAATAATTGAAAGCAGGGAGATTAGCATAAGAATGTGGCAGAATACATGAATTGTCAGTTTGCAAAGTAGCAGAATAGAATAACATAGCCCTTAATATGAAAATGGTTCTTTAATCTCTTTGATGATTTGGAAGTCACCTCAGGGTGCTACAATATTTCCTTTCTGTGATCATGAATATTAATCATCAGGACTTAGCACTCTAGGAAACAGTTTAAGAAATTCAAGCTTTCCTTTGCAGTCTTCTTAAGAGCCATGAGTGTCTGAGCATTTTGTAAGGAATGGGTGTCCTTACAATTATAGCCTGGAAACACTGTGGGCCTGTGAATGGACTGAGGTGCTTTACAGTGAAGAAAATGCCTCTGGGAGGCTGAGGCACCTTCCTTTTATTTATTTCATTTCATTTATTTATTTATTTTTCCAAAGGACATTGCCCCAAAGCACCTTCCTTTTAATGATCACTTTTTACATTCCTTAGCAATGTGGTGGAGTGAAGTCAACAGGGTCTGGGTGGGGGTCAATTCATACCTTCTGCATATTCTCTGCAATTCTCTCTGTCTCTTTCACAAACTGGATTCCACAGAAAAGGGACAGTGTCCATTTTCCACCCTATACTATTTGTTCAGGGCTGAGTTCTTAGCAGGGAGTGTTGATTTCATCAGTCCACGAGGACTAAATGTTCCTCCCTGCCTCAGCGTCTGCATCTTCATCAGTACTGATCACAAAACCATTGACCAACAGCAGCCAGGACGACTGGGCAAAAGTGTTGAGCAGGAGCTAACATGGTGCTGTAAACCAAAAAATAAAATTCTAAGGCTCCCCCAATCATCTGAAGGAACCTCTCCTCTCAGCCAAGGGCATTCTAAAGTTAACCTGAAAAACGTGCTCAGGCCATGATGGAAGGGGTGTTGGAGATGCCTCATTATACCCTCCTTCCTCTTGGAATTCAGGAAAAGCCCACCAGCATTAACAGCAACACAGATCTTACATCTGATAAGAAACATTTCCAAGCTATTTTCTCTGAAGCCTGCTACTTAAGAGTCTTCATCTGTATGGTAAAACCTTGGTCTCCATAACCACTAATCATAATCTAGACATTCCTTTTTATTGATCGTAACTCTTACAACCAATTGCCAATCAGAACATTTTTAAATGCACCTATGACCCGGGAGTCCCACTAGTCTAGTTTTTCAAGAGATGCCGACCAGTGTGGATTTTTATGTGCAGTCTCCCCACACTGTAATGCAGTTTAAACTGTTCAAACGTGCAGGGTGGGCCAAACGAAGTGTCCTGGTGACTCACCAGTTTGCAACCTCTGCACCGTGCTATACTGTGCACCTTCCAATTCTTACTTGAGATGCATGCCCTTCTTTTTTTAAAGGGCTCAGTCTACATACCTGCACGATCTCTAGCATCTCTGCCTTGCTGATATAGCCATTTCCATCCAGGTCGTACATGCTGAAGGCCCATTTCAGCTTCTGCTCCAGCTTCCCCCTCGAAGTTACACTCAAGGCGATGATGAATTCTCTAAAGTCTATTGTCCCATCTCCATTTGCATCGAAGGTGCGGAAGACATGCTCTGCAAATTTGGAAGCATCCCCATAAGGGAAAAAGTTCCCATATATTTTCTTAAACTCTTCCATTGACAAATGTCCACTGGGGCAGTCTCTCAAGAAGCCTTTATACCATTCCTGGATCTCATGCTCTGTAAAGTCTGTGCTTTCCAGCAAGTCCTGCATGACCTCCGGGCGCAGCTTGCTGTTCTGTTTCCCCATCCTGGCGGCAAGAATTCAGCTGCAGATAGAAAAGAAAACATATATAATTTGTAGAGCTGCTCTTTAGGGCTGCATTTTATAATTTGTAATTGTTCCTTTGGGAAGAAGAAAAAACAAACAAATAAACTCTATACGAGTCCAGTAACACTGTCTAGGTTTTGCAACACACTGGTCAGCCAAACAAAATAATAGAAAGATAGGCCAGTAGAGGATGCACAGCAGAATTATCACTGACCAGAAAATGAATACTTCTTTTATACAGAGCCATCCTGAAAGCAAAAGGTTCAGAGAGAGGGTGAGGTAGAGGGAAATGAGGGCAGGGAGAGAGGGAGAATTAATTGCTTACTTAATTTTGACATCAATTTGCCAGAGGTTGAGCTTAAATTTAAGAAGGCTGGGGTTCTGATAGCTAATCCAAGTATTAGCAGGGAAAATTAAAGGAAAGGAGGAAGAGAGAGACCAAGGGAAAGAATTTAGCAGGTTTCATTGCTAGAATATTTCCAAGTAAAATGCTGCTTGGATACCTTCTGAATATTATAAACACAGACATAAAGACAGAAAATGGAAGCAAACCTAATACCACCAAACTCCAACATGCTAGTTCAGGGATTTAAATGCATGGAATAAATCACTGACAATGTTGGGTTTTGATAGTAAAGATGATGCTTCATAAAGTTATGTCTTATGATTTTGGCTTATAAAATAGGTCAAATGTTTCTCTTTAAAATACAAATAACTCTGCATTTTCTTATCATAGCAGTAGCACATAGTTATAGTAACATAGTAAAAGAGTGATACATAAGGAAAAAAAGCAGTATCACTTCAAATACTAACCCTTAGAGATAACAATTGCTAGCATGTTGATATGTGTTCTTCCAGACTTTTCGTATGTGTACTTAAATATGCTGTTAATATATGTTTCCATAACAAGAATGCGCACCTTTTTGTTACCTATTTTTAAACTTAACATGGTGTGGAAAATAAAGGTAACTTTTACTAGGTGGGGAAATACCTGTAATTATTATCGGCCTTGGGGGAAAATGCCACTTTTATATTTAAAGCTACTCCCTTAAAGAATGATTTATTTTCCTGAGTATAGAAAGCACCATTTCTTCAAAACCAAACTGAAGTTATTTTCTCAAGGTATAAAAAGTGCTTCTCATTTATAGTGCTTTTGCACTAGAGACAAACTGCCTCAACATTTGGCTCTCAATTACCAGTGTGTTTCTGGTTCTGTGGATGCAGAATAAGATGTGGCCCCTTTTCCCTAAGGGCACCTAGCTGTGTGTGCAGGGGATGGTGGTAACAGTGAGGGGACGATATGACAGATATGCTACAGAATAGAGAGTGGATTTGGTGAGAGTACCTGGAAAAATGCCCAACCCAAAGGGGGCATGGGTGCTCTCAGGGAAGCTTTCTTGGAGGAGGTGATACACGAGATTAGTTCCTAATTCCCAAGGTATATGATTTAAGTGTGGTCAAGATAAACCCCATCTCAAAAAAAAGTTCTGCACTTGTATTTTGCATTTTTCATCTTTTGGAAAAAAAACCTGAAAGCAAAGCTTAGAAAAATTACAGAATACCTGAAAGACAGCATATCCCCATTTTAATGATTGCCAATCTTCTTTGCGATTTCACGCATTGTGGGGTTTGTTTCTGTCTCCCTCCTGCTACACAGTCAGACCCTTGAGGCAGAGTCTCCACTGGGGTTGCTTCATCTTCCTAGAGCCCACCACAAATGGCATTTGGTGAATGAATGAATGAAGGCATGACTGAGAAAAATGACTGATAGGAAGGTAACTACAAAGTGGAAACATGGAATAATTTTGGAAAAGGAGGCTCATTGCCAGAAGCATGGGGGCTTGGTTTTCAGAACGCTATTTTACACACTGAAAACTATCTGGTGGTTAAGACTTGAGCTTAGGATCTCTTATATTGAATTTAGTGAGGCCTGTCTGGTGGCCTCACTAAAAATAAACTTCTGCGGGGTGGTGTTTGTATCTCATGCTGCTCAAACTGCTTGCATAATACTCATGGTTCAGATAATGACCAGCAATCCTCATTCATTGCCAAGTTTATTGATTTTGTTTTCTGACTTCTGCACTGGAGGCAAAACCTGCCCTGCTCATATGCAGGTGTCCAAAGTGATGGGAGTATGGGGCACTTCACCTATGAGTATGGCCAACTGCTGTAGGAAGGAACTTACTTTTTGAGTTCCCCCTGCCTTTTTTTTTTTTTTTTAAGACTCTGTCACTCAGGCTGCAATGTGCTGGTGCAATCATGGCCCACTGCAGCCTCAAACTCTTGAGTTTAAGCAATCCTCCTGCCTCAGCCTCCCAAATAGCTGGTATTACAGGTGTGTACCACCATGCCTGGCTAAATTTTTTATTTTTTGTAGAGATGGGGGTCTCGCTTTTTTGCCTAGCCTGGTCTCAGACTCCTGGGCTCATGCCGTCTTCCAAATTGCTGGGATTGCAGGCATGAGCCACCACGCTCGGCCCAGAGTTCCCTCTTTAGGCAGAATCAAGCAAACACCATTTTATGCAAAAGCAAAATTCAACTGCAACTCAAATGGAGAACAAATGGAATTTATAAATTGAACAGTCTAATATCTTTCACTTCCCTCTGTGTCCTTTTTTTCCCCTGGAGATTAAAAAAACAGAGTTACAGAGGCTGGTTTGTATTAGAATTGTAAAGCTGTCATTTAGTTGCTAAGTTGGCAATTTGCCTGAGGCCAGAATTCAGAAACATCCGGTAATACATAATACCCGGCTTTCTAGAGCTCTGAGACATTTTATGGAATTTACAAGTAATTTCAAGTTTTCCTTTTGGGGAGTTCTTTAGAATATATCTCTTTGGTGTGGTTTTCAATCAAATCACCATTTTTACAGTTTCTGCAAATTGCTGCTTGCCTGGCCTTGGGGAAAAATGCCATTCTGATATTTAAATCTACTCTCTTAAAGAATGATTTATGTCTCCAATGTATAAAGCACTGTTTCTTCACAACCAAACTTAAGTGCCTTTCCCAGTGTTTAAAAAGTGCTTCAAATTTATTAGCTGCTTTTGCACTAGAAACAAATTGCCTCAACATTTTAGCTAAGTCTCCCACTGAGACTGATCTGTGTGCAGCTATTTTTTGGTAAACAGTAATTAAACCACATTTACAAATTCATCAGCACAGAAAGGCCATAACACAAACAAGTCAGAAAAGCATGGAATAAGTTATTGGGAAAACGAGTGTTCACAATTAAGCCTAGAATTCATCTACAAACACTTTACTAAGTATGAGTACTAAACTTGAGACACCATCTGGACTTGGTTAGATGGTACAACACAAATCTTAGGGGACACTTGACAGAGTTTCATTCCTTAGGTGGTGAGGAGGAAGACAGAGGGAAGCCTGACAATACCTTTTTCTTTGGGAAGACAGGAATTTCTGCCTGTTTGAGTCGAAGGGATGGGGCAGGATAACATTAGGGAAATGCTACAGTAATTGGCAGTTAAGAGAAAAACAGTTTGGGACAAAAGTTGCACCTTGGGTCAAATCGTTTTCATAACTCCAGTCAGTCATTAAAACATTTATTTTGTGCTAGTTGAACATAGGTATGACAGGCTGTCTTTTAATAATTTTTTCTCTATTAAGTTAATTGCAGTATTATTTCACCGTCGCCATTTACATTTACTTTTCAGGTATCAGAGACTTATTGCTTTAAGTAGCAAATTACCTAAATTATGAACACATATTTTCAAAACACAAAATTGAGTTCAAAATTACCAAGTGTATATATACACTGCAGAAGATTAAAAAAACTGAATTAGCATATATTTCTTTTCTAAAGTTCCTATGAAGAACTTACACTCTCCTATACTATCAATCCATTCTGTATATTTAAAATAACATTTGTTTTTATTTAAATAGTCAAAAATATAATGGCTTACACTTTTGTAAGACTAACCAATAAAAAAAGGACTCCAATTTTAAACCAATCCCTGAAACCAAAGCATCAAATATTTTAATATTAGTTCAATATTTCTACATAGCACAATAAGGTTTTCGCAAAGAGTAACTCAAAGTTTTGTCTTTATTTTTAATCACGGGAATGGCCTACAATTCAGATAAGCCCACAAATTCATACTATCTTATAAACAGCAGTAACATTAATATAAACAATGTTAATTCAGTTATCTTAGGGGCCTTACCATATCATTAACCTATTTACAGAACAAAAATGTTTCTATGAAAGCTAATATATCTTTTCATGTTTGTTTGTTGTTAAGTGTGCTACAACAGAAATAGAGGTAGAATCACATTTTTCTTAAGTAACACTCTATAAGCCAATTCTACACAATTAAGGCATTTTTGCAATCTAAAATAGTGATGCTAATACTGCTTCAGTAAACTAGATTTACTAATTTAAGAATCCTAAGAAATTACATATATGTGACTTTCAGACATCCATGTTAAACTACCAGCTAATCAAGTTGTGGAACTGTTGTTCTCTGCTCACACTTACCATTCTTGAATGACCATAAAGTGGACAATGCTAAAATTTTTTCTAATCACAGTTTTTCTTATAAGTGACTATATGATATTTTACCATTTCTAAGAGGAAAAAATGAGACCTACTTGGCAGTCTGCATAGGCTGGTGGAAACTATAATCAGAGTGTAAAGACAAATCTTCAAGTGACTCAAAAAAGTTTGTAGATAACTCAGAATATAATCTGTCGGGAACTATGACACGTTGGCCTCCTGGATGCCCTGTTGGATGAACATGGGAAAAACACTAGAATAAAAATGCTTGGCTTCAAAGCCTGGCTCTATTGTTTACTAGCTGGTGGGTAATTCACTTAACATTTTGGTTCTCCTCAGTTTTCTCATCTGTAAAATGAGTTTAATGATATGAGTTCATCTCTTATTGATTCCATGTGAGAGTTAAATGAGACAGTCAAACATGTGACGCTCTGGCATTCAGTCAGGGCCAGACGCTGCCATAAATGAAAATGATGCCTTATCCTAGATGATCTTTCATGTGACAGCCTATTAAACTTTCACAACCTGTGTGATAGGCAGGCAGGCTTTCTCTATCTCATAAGCAAATAAATGAAAACTCAGAGAGGCTAGGTGACTTATTCCAGGTGACACTGCTTGTGAATGAGAGAGCCTAACTGTGAGTGTGGGCTGCTGCTTGGTTGCCCAGTGGTTTTAGCCCTATGCTCTACTAGCCCCAAGGACAAAGCATTTATAGAGATTAAGACAACAATCCATAAAAAGTCAGAAAGAAGTAGTGAAGAAGGAGGAGACAACCTCCTTTTGGAACTCATTTATTCCACAAACAGGCACTAAGTGTCTACTGGGGGTGAGGCACTCTTAGGCACTGCGGAATTCAGCAGGGAGCAAACAGGCAAAGCCCCTGTTTTCATGGTGATATGGACAGGAGGCAGGGAAATACTGGGTAGAAGAGGGTGGTTCCCTGGCAAAGGCCCCACCCTCAAGCCTGGAAACCATGACCCTAAATAAGAACAGTTATCCCTGTTTTCCCACCCAAATGTTACATTTTTGGCCTGCACTGGTCCCCATCCTGTGCCTATATAAACCCCAGATCTCAGCTGGCAGAGAGACAAGCGGCTGAACATCAAGGGAGAAGAAGCAACTGAGCATCACAGACTATGGATAGACATGGCTTAACTTCAGACAGCATGACTTCAGAGAGGAGCCTGGCCAGAGACGGCGGGCTCCGAGGAAAGATCACCTTCTTCCTGCACCATCCCCTTTCCAGCTTCCCTTCTGGTGAGAGCTGCTTCTCCTGCTTAATAAAATCTTCCACATTTATCACCTTTCAAACCGTTCATGTGACCTGATTCTTCCTGGACGCCAAACAAGAACCCGGGTACCAAGAGGGCAGGGTGTAAAAGGCTGTCACCCTGACTCTCCACTGAGCTGGTTAACACTTAGCCATCCGCAGACAGCAACTGCTAAAAGAGCATTAATTGTAACACACCTCTAGATACTGCTGTGGGGCTGGAGCCCAAAAAGGCTCACTTCGGCCCCACACCTTCTTGCCTGCATGCTCCCCATCTCACAAGGGGTTTGAGCATGGCGTCCAAGTAAGCAAGCCACACCCCTGTTGCAAGTCCCACAGAGGGGTCAAGGGAGCTCTCCCATCTCCATGGCACTTATAGTCTAGTGGCAATAGACACACAATACATAAAATAAGTAAGTGAAATGATAGATGAAGACCAGGTGATGTGGAACCTGGAGGTGACTACAGGGACTTTCTGCTTTCACTCTGACTGAAGCTGAGCCAGTGTAGGGTTTTTATCAGAGATGTGATAGAGCTGATTTATATCCTAACAGGACCACTCTGGCTGCTGTGTTGAGAGTAAGCTAAAGAGGAAAAGGGCAGAGCCAGGAAGACCAGGTATGATGTCCATGCAATGATCCAGGCAAGAGGTGATGGTGGCAGGAACCAGGGTGGTATCAGCAGAAAAGGGGCACCTGGTTGTATTCTGGGTACTGCTTGAAGGTAGAGCCAACGGGCTTGGTTGATGGTTCATATGTAAGATGTGAAAAAAGAGAACAGTGCAGCATAGCTCCAAGGTTTGGGCCTAAGAAACTATAAGGATAAAGTTAACATTTATAGAAATGGGGAAAACGCAAGAGAAGCAGGGCTTTTGGATGAGGCATGAATATCATTATTTAGTTGTATACGTGTTAACCCTGAGATGCCTATTACACATCAGTTGGAGATGTCAAGCAGGCAGTTGAATATATAAGTCTATAGGTAGAGGAAGAGGTTCAGTGAGGCGATATAAATTTGGTAGTCATCAGTATATAGATAGAGTTTACAGCCAAGGACTGAATGAGTGCACCAGGGATGTGAATGTGGATAGAAAAGCACCAAGGAAGTGAATGTGTATACTGTTTCTACGCAAACACCAGATGACAGCACCAAAGAAGTCAATGTAGATCAAGGACTGAGCCTTTGATCACGTGGCATTTAGACTCTGGGAGATGAGAAGGAGCCAGTAAAAGAGAATAAAAAGGAATGACCAGCGAAGTAGGCAGACAAACACAAGGAAGCTAAAACCATGCCCTCTTCAGTGTTGTGTCCTTCATGCCCAGTTCAAGACTGGACATTGAAAGGTCTCAATATAATGAAACAAGTAAGAATTGGAGCTCTTGGTATTTTCTCTGAATCTTGTGCTCTCTTCAACCCCAACTTGCCTCATCTCAGTGAAGAACATCATCTTCCACCCAACTGCTCTCTCTAAAGCACTGAGGCTCATCCGAGATTTCTTCCATTTTTGTTCCATCAGCAAGCTGTTGGATCTGCATCCAAAATTTGTCTTAAATCCATTCACTTCTTGCCGTTTCCATTGTCAACACCTCAATACAAACTATTATCTCCTACCTGATCTTCTACAACAACTCTCCTCACTGAAATCTTACTTTTCACTCATCTTCCCACTCCCTACTCCTTGCCCCAATCTATTCTCTACTCAGCCTCCAAGAGTAATGAGTAACCTTTTATAAAATATTTTCATTTTTTAGAGACAGGGCCTCGCAATGTCACCCAGGCTGGAGTGCAGTACCTATTCACAGGCAAGATTGTGGTGCGCTAGCATGCTACAACCTCAGTTTCTGGATCAAGGAATTCTCCTGCCTCAGCCTCCTGTGTAGCTGCGACTACAGATGCACATTACCATGCCCAGCATAAAAGTATCTTCTTAAAAACACTTATCAGACTATGTCAATCCTTTGCTTAAAGTTCTATGAAGTCTTCTCATGCACTTAGAATAAAGTTAGAATTCCCTCTTTGGCTCACAAGGCTCTGCGTGAGCTGGCCCTGGGCCATCTCTGACTTACCTCTCAGTTCTCTCTCTGCTCCAGGCACCTTGGCTTCCTGGATGTCCCATCTTTTACCTCTTAAGGGCCTTTGCTTTGGTCCTGCATTTCCTTATGTGACTGCGCACCCTTTTCTATTAGACACTGGCATCCTGTTATTCAGTAGTTTACACTGGGAAGGGGAATGTGAAATCTCTCAACTTATTTTGGGTCACACCCAGTCTCCTAGAGATCAAAAAATAAATCTGGAGTTGATATTGATTGCAGATGAAAAAGGTAAAATATATCCAAAGAGAAGACACCAAATCACCAACAAGGAACCACTATCAGGAATCTAAAATAAGAACTTAAGTTTCCACTAAAAAAGAAAAATCAAGGAATGACAACTAAAAATGACGCCACAGCAAGAGGAAATGGTGGCTGGTGAACAGGCTTTCAGGATGAGCACGTTCCCGTCTTTATTTTGTGTATTCGTGGAGGGAAAGATTTGCAGCCTTGCATTTCTGCGATTCCTCATAAGGTTCTGAAAGCTCCATGACTTAATTCCTCAGAGCCCAGAGTTAGATTTTCCAGAGAAAAGGACATAACTTATCCTGGACAGCCTGATTAACTTCAGAGGAAAAGCCTCAATGCAAACTGCATCGAAGTCTCCTAAAATGGAATTTGCAAGAATCGAGCAGCTAAAGACAAGCTTGGCTGCAACAAGGAACCCAGTAACCACAGGGATTCCTGAAAGAGACCAGTTTCATTAAAATGTTTGCCTAGGGCTGGGCGTAGCTCATGCCTGTAATCCCAGCACTTTGGGAGGCCGAGGCGGGCAGATCACGAGGTCAGGAGATCGAGACCATCCTGGCTAACACGGTGAAACCCCATCTCTACTAAAAATACAAAAAATTAGCCAGGCATAGTGGCACCTGCCTGTAGTCCCAGCTCCTTGGGAGTCTGAGGCAGGAGAATCACTTGAACCAGGGAGTTGGAGGTTGCAGTGAGCCAAGATTGCACCACTGCACTCCAGTCTGGGCAACAGAGCGAGACTCCATCTCAAAACAAAACAAAACAAACAAACAAACAAAAAGCACGCAAAAAAAGTTTGCCTAATTTGGGGCATGTAATCTTGTCCACTAACAGTTGCTTTGAATTTTCAGCCAATGGAATGTCTAGATTGTGGAGACGCAACTTAAAAAATGTTCTTAAAATATAAGGAAGAGAACTATCAAAGTTGTGGATGAAGAGGAGTATGTGTTCATTTACCATGACTTAGACATCAGATATTTTAGCTGCCTAAATTTTACTGGTGACTAAAATCCCACAAATTCATTTCTAGGTCAATTGTCTTTGATTTTCACTAAGGAAAAATAAGGAAGACTAAATAAAAACCTGAAGAGCACATTGCTTCAGAATTTTTCTTCAATGGAACCAGTGGGAATTTGAAAGAAGACTATACGTACAAACTTCATATTTATATATCACAGGCAAATTAGGAAATAAAACAGAGTAGTACATCAGGAAAAAATTAAAAGAGGGAGAATTAAAGAGTTATATAATAATCTCACTAACTTAGTCTTTATCTTGACCAAAGAATATTCTCTTCTCTCACCTCTGCTAAGATGAGCCAGTGTAAGGAAATGAGACCTATGCCCTATTTGGATCACAAAATGGCTTTGCTGGAATTGCCCGAAATATGTTACAAAGCCATTGCCCCCAGTGAGGCCTCTTCCCAGCGAGGCTGGGCATGTGAGCTCATATCTCCTGTGTGAAGGGTCATGGTCTGGGGTTCCCAGCCACACACCTTGCTCTCATACCCCCTGCAGAGACGTGACTGGGTTTGAGATGAGAACTGAAATGGTACAAAAAAATCTGGTGAGCAAGAGGCTCACTAGAAACAAATGTACTCTTCTTTTGCATTCCCTACAGCATGAGATAAAGCCCAGGAAATCATCTTGTCTTCTCCAGGTGAGCAGAGGTTATAGTCTCCAAAATATCAGAGACCTTGCTCTACTAGAGTGTGCATTTCAGGCTGAAAGGGGCCTGGCCTGGGGGTTTTTCCAAGTTTTATTTTTCATAAAGTGCAACCACATTACTGCCAATAAAACATACTTCTGATAAGAATCTGAGCAGAACCTCGTCTAACAGCAACCCTTTACCCCTCCTCCAAATACGGAAATACCATTTTCTGTTTTGCAGATTACCAAAGTATTACATCATTATTGAAAAAATCTAAGTAATAAAGGGATGTAAAAATGAGAAAGTGAATATCTTCATTCCGATCCGATAGCACTCCATAAAAAGACACTATTAACAGTTTAAATCATACGTATCCCCTTAGACATTTAAATGCATATGTATGAAACCCATATACTCTAACCATAAACAGGATCATTCTATATTATTCTTTAACCTTCATTTTCACTTAAAAGAATATTGGCTGGGTCCGGTGGCTCATGCCTCTAATCTCAGCACTTTGGGAGGCCGAGGCGGGCAGATCACAAGGTCAGGAGTTCGAGACCAGCCTGGCCAACATGGTGAAACCCCGTCTCTACTAAAAATACAAAAATTAGACAGGGGTGGTGGTGCAAGCCTGTAGTCCCAGCTACTCGGGAGGCTGAGGCAGGAGAATCCCTTGAACCTGGGAGGTGGAGGTTGTGGTGATCCAAGATCGTGCCACTGCACTCCAGCCTGGGCAACAGAGCGAGACTCCATCTCAAAAAAAAAAAAAAAGAATATTGTGGAAATTCCTCCATGTTATACATATGGATGTAGCTCATTTACCCTTTCAAATTGCTAAATTTTCATTTATCAATGGATTCAACAAATAATCAATTGAGCACTGCCTTTGTGCTAAGCATCGAATTAGGTAACAGACACAATGGTTCATAATGTGAGGCTTACAGCCCTTTGCTATTCCATTATGTGGAATTTAGTTAACTAATTCCCCTTGATAGACATTTAGGTTGACTCCACTTTTCTTTTATTCACTTGGTCACGGTTCCTGTATCCCTTAGGTAGAATTTATTGCAAAGAGGTTCTTCATGTCATTGGCAAGAACTTATTCTTGTACATCTATTGCCACTAGACTGTAAGCACCTGTTTTAATGGTGCTTACGGTGTAGTGGCAATAGACATACAATAAACAAAATAAATAATTGAAATGGTAGATGAAGATGTGCCACGGAGAAGAGTAAAGAAGAGAAGGGAGTTGCAGAATACCAGCAGTCAGTGAACGGGTGTCGGAGTTTTGAATCAGAAGCCAGGGAAGACCACACTGAGAAAGCAACATTGGAAAAAGACCAGAGGAAGTGAGGCAGGGCACCATGGAGGTAAGTGTGAGAAGACTCTTTCAGGAGTGAAAAGAGTGAACGAGAGGGCTCTAAACTGGAGGCGTGCCTAGCGTGATCCAGGATGTGGCTAGAGTGGAGGGTATGAGGGTATGAAGGAGATGACGTCAGCACCATCATGCGGGGCCAGGTGATGTGGGGCCTGGACATGACTGTAGGGACTTTCGGCTTTCACTCTGGACTGAGGCTGAGCCAGTGCAGGGTTTTTAGCAGATAGAGCTGATTTATATTGGCAAGAACTTATTCTTTCCAATGACATGAAGAACCTCTTTGCAGTAAGTTCTCCAGTAAGCCAGTTTCCTCTAAAGCCGTTATAACCCAACTACACATCTTGCAAGCTTACATACCCCCTAAGATGAGAATTAAATTGGAAATGGAGTTGGAATTCCACGCCTCACTCCCTGCCCCCCATGGTCTGCCTGAGTTATAGTGACAGACATGTGAGTTTGGCATTTGCTATTCCAGAGCTTAGGAGGGCACACCCACCCTGCTCTTAAAAGAGTGCACTGTTGTAACCATGTAAATACCCTCTCTCCTGTTTCAACCTAAAGACATATTTTACCTCAACAGCACCCTACATCTTCTATTGCTTGAAATTCAACTCCTGATGGCATCTCCTTTCCCAGCTACTCCAAGTCCATCTAATGTCTAACTCTGCCTCCACTCCCTCCCAGGTTGCCAGCAATTGGAGGGGTACTTACACTGCATGCTTAAAGGGCCCATGAGAAAGTGGACAGAGGCCTTACTAAATGGTCACATTCCAGGCCTACAGAAACTCCAAGGCTGTCCCAAAACAAAGAAACTGTGGGAGTGTCTGAAGTCAAAGGCTTCAGATGAAGTCCACATGTCTCTTCACCATCAGACCACCTGGCCATCAGACCATTGCAAAAGAACTGCCTGTTTTGGCTGCCTTGGGAGCCAGACGCTGGACCAGGGCAGGCTGCATCCAGGGAAGAGGAGGGTGCTCTGGGGCCTCAACAGCCCCTCAAGGCTGCCATAGGTTAAAACCTTACTCTGGGAAACTTCTGAGGAATTCCTTTTGCAATAAATGTCTGCTTAACTAGGGTACTAAATATTATCTTACTTAAAACTCATTATTACTACTTTGGGTTCTGATAAAACCATAAAACAAAACAGTCGGCCCTCATGGACTGGGGAGGCAAATAAATCCATCATGGTGATCCAGGGCTCATCACTTAACTTAGCAGAGGAGGTATAGGAGGAGCTCAAGTCCCCATTTTTAGATATCCTCTAGAGGCCACAAATTCATTCAGTAAATTGACTCAAGACCCTCCTTAGACTCTAAGAATAGTTCATAATTTTTTTATTTATTTGGCACACATGTGTTTAACATCTACAGCTTCCTGGTTTAGAAAGAATCTTTTTATAAAAATAGTATCCTACATAGGACAGAGAAATAACAGGAATCTGAGATTCTGGTTGCAATTCAGAGTATTTCTTTTTCTTTGCTTTTTTTTTTTTTTTTTTTTTTTTTTTTGAGACAGGGTCTTGCTCTGTCTCCCAGACTGGAGTGCAGTGGCACAATCTCAGCTCACTGCAACCTCTGCCTCCCAGGTTCAAGCAATTCTTGTGGCTCAGCCTCTGGAGTAGCTGAGACTTCAGGCATACGCCACCACACCCGGCTAATTTTTGTATTTTCAGTAGAGACGGGTTTTTGGCATGTTGACCAGGTTGGTCTCAAACTCCTGGCCTCAAGTGATCTGCCTGCTCCAGCCTCTCAAAGTGCTGGGATTACAGCCATGAGCCACCATGCCCAGTCTGGAGCATTTTCAATAATATTTTATCCTCATGATTTCACTGTAGAATTGATGTGAGATATGCTATATCTTGGTTTTTCTCCAAGGATAAGGGGTGTAGAGAAGCTAACTGCCATGATAAATTCATGCAACTCACGGTCCCAGGGGTGTAGAACCAGAACCATCCTCTTCACCCTCACCCCTTCCATGTCTCTGGCTGGATCACTTTCAGGGTTTCAGTGGCTGCTTCTGTTGGAAGGTACTATCCTGGCCAACATGGCTAAAAGTATTAATGTTTGTCTATCAAACTTATGAAAATATTAACGTTTATTCATCAAACATATGTACAAGTGAGAATCCCATTAATTGGTGAACAGAAAGAGAATATGAAATAATTTCTTAACCTCTTGCATCTTTTGCTCCCCCCAGCAAGGTGTGTAGAAAGAGAATTGGACTTGGTAGCAGAACAACTCCACTGAAGTTCTAAATATGGTGCTGTGTTATGTGACCTTGGGCAAGTCCTTGAACATCTCTTGGTCTCATTTGCTCTGCAGTAAAATAGGCACAATAGCACCCTTTCCATAGGGCTGTTTTGGAGGACCAAGTGAGAAAGGGGGGAAAATTCATTTTTCCCAATGAATAGGGAAAAGGTCAGCATCATGGCCGGCATCTAGCAGGTACTCGCTAAACATGGACTATTCACCTGAATGAGATAAAGGTTCAGTTTGGTTGGGTTGTTTACAACGATGAGCCCTCCAGAGTTGGGGACATTCTCCCCATTGTTTTACTTCCACAGAGAACTAGAAAGAAAAAGAGCATGAAAGTGATACATGCAAGAAAGAACGAGAGAACCACTGTTGGCTTCCAGCCCGACTCCCCTCCTCAGATTGCTAGCCAGGGGTGAAAGACATCTGTGGATGTGCACCCAGAGGGGACTGCCAGACCCCCACTGAGGGTTTTCCTGCATGGAAATCCTTATTCTAACCTGAAATTAAGCAAAGACCCATTAGAGAAGCAGTTGAAGGTGAGCAGAAGGCTGTTTTTTGTTTTGTTTTGTTTTGTGGTCTTTTTTCCTGGGGCTGAGGAGGCTGTGGCTCTGTATACAGACCCAACGAGCCCCGCTTGAGTGTCACTCATCAGTCACAGCAACCTTGTGATGCTTGGCTGTGTTGATGGCCTTCTCCAGGAGGAGCCCCAGGGCTCTCTTATGTTAGCAGTGCCCCAGGAGCAGGGAGGAGTTGCTTGGATCACTGCCTCTAGTTGGTCTTGTGACCTCTGCCTCTGCTCCATCAGATCTGTTCTTCACTCGGCAGCCATTCTCAGGACCTGAAATGCCCTCCTTTCCAACTCAACCTCTCCCATTTTCTAAACGTCCTCATTGCCCTAATTCCTACACACTCACCCTGCAGATCTCACTGAGCATGCCCTCCTTGGGGAGGCCTTCTCTGACCACCCGGAACATGACTTGCTCCAATCACATCTTGTGCTTAGGAAAAGCATTTACTACAATTGGAATTATTTGCACAGTTATATGCTTAAAATCTACATCTCCTGCCAGGTGCTAAACTCCACTGTAGGGGGATTCTGACTTGTTTCATATTGTATCCCTGGCACCTAACGCCATTCCTGACAGATGCTTAATAAGCATTTATTGTCATTGACAAATTGACAATTTGTTGCCATTGACGAGCATTTTATTTTGCTGTGGCGCCAGCATCCCACCTTCAGGCTTTTTGCTCTTCTGGATAAATGCAGGCACCTCTTCCTTGTTGGACACAGCTCTAGTTGCAAGGGATATATTCCCTAAAGGACGCAGGCCATTCATTCAAGGAACTCCTGCTGCAGGAATCAATGCTTTGTGGTAAAAACCACACCACATTTCTTCAATTACCAGGCTAATAAATAAGGCAACAACAACAACAACAACCCACAGTGTTTTCTAACTCCATTCTGAATCTCAGTAAAGAAATCTGTGTCATTACCATGATGTTCCTTAAGCAGAATCTGCATTGATTAGATTATCTGCATTGTGAGTTTGCTCTGAATGGGTCCAAAGCAGCAAGAAAATACTAATTTTGGATAAAAGAGGACGTAGAACAACTGTTGCAGATTAGAAATTAGGAGGTGCCCCAAAAAGCCATTGAAGGAAGGGAAGAAGAACAAGAGGAAGGAAAACAAAAGGAAGGAAGCAAGGAAGGGAGAAAAGGTAGATGGGAGGATGGATGTTGGGGTGGAAAGCAGGATAAAATGATAGACTGAAGGGAGGATAGGAAGTAACAAAGACTGAGGAAAATATAAATCAGGTAATAAACAAAACCAATTAGTTGTGTCTGTGATTACCAGCACAGGGAGCCGATCTATTAAACTGACAAGAGAGAAAAGAGCATGGAAAGTTATAAGCAACCAGTCCTCTGGCTAACCTTGCCAGCTATATAAGAATCTGTATTAAAGGAAGCTTTGCTCCTACCGCTTTACCAAGCCCGTAGAAAAAGCAGCACCCAACAGCATCCTCAGGACAAAGATGGGTGTGTCCTGAGATGGTGGCAGGAAGGTGCTACCAAAAGACAAATATTCTACCATCCTCTTCTTTTCCCCAGCCTCCCCTCTCAGGTCTGCAGGGCTTTTAAGGGCTCATTAAAGTTGTCATAGAAAAATGCAGGATATCCAGTTAAATTTGAACTTCAGATAAACAATGAATACTTTTTTAAGTATGTCCCAAATGTTGATGGGCATACTTACACAAAAAATTTGTGGTTTATCTGAAGTTAAAATTTAACTGAACATCCCGCATTTTTATTTGCTAACTCTAGTAATCCACATCACTGAGTATATTATCCCCTCCTTCAGATTCCTTTGTGTTCATGGCTGAAAGGAGGCCATGTGTTTATATTTCCACAGTCTAAGGATTCCATTTGCATCAGGATTATATTGATCTACGCTGTGGCCAGCGGAGGCTAATATTATGTCTGAGGTGAGGAGTGAGGCTCCTTCTTCTTCCTTCTGAGTCACCATTGATTCTCACTTCCATCCAATCCTGTTCCAACATCAGGCCTCTTGTAATAAAAAGTTTGACTCAATTTTTTGATGCTTGACTGCTCACAGCTTTTGAGCATCACCCGTCCCTCTTCCCCCTTGTGCCCCACACATCTGGGCTAGCTGATAAGAAAAGGTGCTCCTTCCTTGACACCAGCGGGAGACTCAAACCAGGCAAGCCCCCATTCCTATGCAGGAGCCCTCATTCTGTATGTACCCCCTAATGGCAATAAAAACCCCAAGCTGTCTCTTTTCCTCTTCTCTCAAGCCATCTTGGGACTAGTTTGGTAGGCTTGTCCTGCTCTGCTGAGAAGCTCCCATTATGTAAGTAGAAAACCTGTTCGTATCCCTTTAGTGTATGTATAGCGTCATCAATCTTGATATCTGAACTACATTTTGGATAGTGGTCCATTCTGTCTAAAGAGTGGTCACAACACCTCTCAAAGTCTTTCCCTAGTTTATTCATGTCTCAGCAACCACACTGCAGGGACAGGAAAGGAACAGAATTCCTATTTGTGTTCCTACTGCATGCCAATTACACTGCTAAAAAGTATATATATTCCCTATTTATACAGCAGGTGTGGAGATGCCCTAACTATACCTGCTGGTGTTTCCACATCATCCTGGAGGCTCAGAGTGTTGTCTTAAGGGCACAGAGTTAAACCTGGCCATGTCCAACAAAAACACCACTTTCCAGGTCCAGCCAATAGGATACCCCATGGTGAGTGGAAATGGTAGCTATGGCTCAGAGTTCAGGGAGTAAAGAGACTTCAAAGAGGTAAGAACCTCTGGGGTTTTCAAGGCCCATCAATCACTAAACAGACCAAACCAAGTGGGGTCTGGGCAGAATAAGAACAGACTCAGAGAAGCCCCACAGCAAATGGCCATCCAACTCTGGAAAGGTCTTAGTGCTGTTGAGGGCAACTTGTCACCCATTCCCAGGCTCTGGCTGGACAAGAATTATATTTTCAGAACAAATTGGATGCCACTGAGAAGTAACAAATACAGCATATTGACTGATTGAGTGAATTAATTCTTTCTTACCCAGGGGAAGAAATGATTCTCAGTTGTTTTATTGCTGTGTTTAAAATCAGCTTTTCACAAGAATGTAAGAGAGGTGAGAAAGAGGAATAAATTAATTTTTAAAAAACACAAAACAACCTTCATTTGTCATAAGGAAAAGAAATACAGCCACAAGGAAATCCTTGTCTCTCAACAGTTCTTTTTTTTTAGACAGGGTCTCACTCTGTCACCCAGGCTGGAGTGCAGTGGCGCCATCGTGGCTCACCAGTGTCACCTCCTGAGTAGCTGGGACAACTGGCATGCACCACCACACCTGACTATAATTTTCTTCTACTTTGTGTAGAGACAGGGTCTATGTTGCCCATGCTGCTCTCAACTTCATTTCCTGTCACTGCTACCATTTCTTAATCCAAGCCTTCACTGTCTTCACTGTCTCCCATCTGAACTCAAAAATATTAACTGCTCAGCCTCTTTAAGGCTCCCCACCTGTTCAAGTCATGTCCTTTCTCAAAAATCTTCCACGGTTCCCTACTGATGACAGATTAAATGCCAAACCCCATAGCCTCGTACTCAGGGCCTCTCAAGGCCGCACCCCAACCTGATTGGAGTCACCAAACTCCTCACCCTACCTTGACCTTGACAAGTGTTTTTATTGCCTCTCCAGCCCTATAAAGGAAGCTCGGAGGAGAATAAAAACAAAACTTTTTGTAAACATGGATGTGTTTCCCAAAAGTTAACATTAAAATTCCGACTCTCTCCTTCTCCTTGGAGTCTTCCTTGGTGTTTAGGTGGAGATGGTCACTTCCATTCGGTGTCCTTCCTCTCCCCAGGGAGCACTGAATGCACCTATGGAGTTTTGCTGTGCTTCCCTCTGTAGCACTGAGAAAGGCGCTGGCATGTGGTAGATGCTCAAGAAACGATGGCTCCATTCTATTGCATCTATTTCGTATTGACTGTAGATGCTGTTACATTGCTTTTGTCATTTTTAAGAATTCCATGAACCAGAGGGCAGCTGAACTATTCATAAATATTGGTGTTAGGTGAATAGCAAGGTAGCTGGCAAGTATTCCTGGCAATCATTCAGTTGGTAATAATGAAAGATCGTACCTTTCCAAAGCTACTGTCTGTGGTCATCTTTTCAGAGAGTCTTCTTTCTGTATCTGGGAAACTGAGACTTTCTTTATACAGGTCCAAAGTTTATCAGCAATGGTACTGGTATTGGTTTTCTCCTTACGTTTTGTTTTTCCTAGGAAACTGAGAGTAGTCTCAAGGGACTTTTTTGGTGATAGTATACTCACTACTAAGCTGGCAAACAATAAGAAAAAGTCACCCAGCCGGGCGCAGTGGCTCCTGCCTGTAATCCCAGCACTTTGGGAGGCCAAGGTGGGTGGATCACCTGAGGTCAAGAGTTCGAGATCAGCCTGCCCAACATGGCGAAACCCCATCTCCACTCAAAATACAAAAATTAGCTGGGTGTGGTGGCAGGTGCCTGTAATCCCAGTTACTCGGGAAGCTGAGGCAGGAGAATCGCTTGAACCTGGGAGGCAGAGGTTGCAGTGAGCCAAGATTGCGCCACTGCACTCCAGCCTGAGTGACAAGAGCGAAACTCCATCTCAAAAAAACAAAAAAACAAAAAAAAAAAAAGAAGAAGAAAAAAAGAAAATATCACCTAGAACATGGAATGCCAAAAAACGCTATCTGGGGTTGGCTTGCTTACACAGGAGACATGATAAGGCACAATGGTTAAGGACAGGTTGTTGGCATCAGAGGACCCTGAATGCCAGTGCTGGCTTCAAGGCCTCGTGGCTGTGTGACCCTGAGGAACTCATACTTCTCTGTGCATCAGTTTCCTCAACTGATGCATCGGGGTTTTTGTGTGGATCACGTGAGATAATGCAACAGTACTGGCAAAGTAAGCACTCAACAGTATCTTAATCACCTTCATCATCTTCATCATCATCATCATTCTTGTCTCTCTGACTCTATGTCCTTCTATTTCAAGTTACCTCCCTCCCCTTGAGCTTCACTTGTCTCTTTCCTCAAACTTGCCTGGCATTATCCCCCCATTTACGGTACACGTGCTGTTCTCTGTGCCTCAAATGCCTCCCTACTCCCATAGCCTCATGGCTTGAATGTCTCCATCCCCAATATTCTCATGGATCCAGGATCCTCTCATATCTTCACAGCTTGAATATCACCCCCTATGTCCTCATAGTTTGGATGCCTCCCCTCGTGTCCCTGTGGCTCCAATTCTCCCCACCATGTCCTCATGGCTCCTTACCTCCTCATTACCTCCTTCAGGTCTACCCCAGTCTCCCCTTCTCAGCAGTGTCCTCTCTTACCCCCCAGTTAAAAAAATAATACCTGATCCTCCTTCTCTACGTTTTGGGTTGCCTTAACACTTGCAATTCTAATATACTAACAGTTTTATTTAGTTTAGTGTCTATCTTCCCCTGTGTGATGGTTAATATTGAGTGTCAACTTGATTGGATTGAAGGATGCAAAGTGTCATCTCTGGGTGTGCCTGTAATGGTGTTACTAAAGATTAACATTTGAGTCAGTGGACTGGGAGAGGCAGACCCACCCTCAATCTGGGTGGGCACCATCTAATCAACTGCCAGCATGGCTAGAATAAAGCAGGCAGAAGTTGGAAGGACTAGGCTTGATGAGTCTTCCGGCTTCCATCTTTCTCCCCTGCTGGATGCTTACTGCCCTGGAACATCACACTCCAAGTTGTTCAGCTTTTGGACTCTTGGACTTACACCAGTGATTTGCCAGGGTCTCTCAGGCCTTCAGCCACAGACTGAAGGGTGCACTGTCGGCTTCCCTACTTTTGAGGTTTTAGGGCTTGGACTGGCTTCTCTGTTCCTCAGCTTGCAGATGGCCTACTGTGGGACTTCACCTTGTGATTGTGTGAGTCGATTCTCCTAATAAACTCCCCTTCATATATGCATCTATCCTATTCGTTCTGTCTCTCTAGAGACCCCTGACTAATACACCCTGCTAAAATGGAGGCTTCATGAGGCCATTGATTTGGGTCTGTTTTGTTCACTGCTATAACCCCAGTGCCTAGAACAAGGCCTAGCAAGTAACAGTTGCTTAATAAAAATCTATTGCCTGAATGAAGAAATTATTAAAACCCAATTTTGTCTCAATTCTAATTTGACCCCTGTTCCCTCTACTCCTAATCTCACCATACAGATTATAAAAGATTTAAATTAGCAGAGGACACTGCTTTTAGAATCATGTACAGGGTCTCTTTTAAACACTCACTGTTACCACTAACATCTGCTGAACTAAAAGTGTCTGCAGGCACTAGACCAGCTGCCCAGTGCTATGGACTGAAATAAAGGCCAGTCCCTTCTTGCATGAGTCCATAGGACTTTCACATACACTATTTCAGCAGATCCTTGAAATATCATGAGAAAGGAAGAAGGAAGATTAATTATCCCAATATTAACAAAGTGGAGAGTGAAGAATTACGGGCTTACCCAAGGTTTTATATGTATAGCCAATAAGTACCCAAGGTGGAGGAGAACACAGATCTCTGTACTCCTTCCACTCTGCAGGGTATCTCATGGTAGAAAGCAGAGCAGAGGCTCAGAAAGGATGTGTGTATATTTGTGTGCTTAAGGAAAAGCTTTCCTGTTTAGCTATTTACTCTCTGGTTACTATTTCCATGTCTTGTTAAGAGAAAATGAAAATGGAAGCTTAATCTAAAGAGAGGAAAGATGAACATATATCCACAAAGTGGTTTAAAAAAACCCAAACAGACAGACAAAAAACCAACAAAGCCTCCCCACATCTCTATAAGACAGGTTCTGTGTGCCAGTAGGCAAACCACCTTCTATCTAAATCTGTCTGTGTGTGCCTGGCTGGGTTTACTCACATACCATGCTGCACACCCCCATCCATCCCCCTTCCCAGCAGGAACCACCTAAGATTTTTCCTGCTCATTCTAAATGCTAATAAGATAATTTAACTTCTATTCAACTATCTTTATTTTTTCTAGTCTAATTACAGCAAATACTGTAAAAACAAACAACTCTGTAGAATCAGTGTAAAAAAATTGTATTCCCCAAATATTCTAAAGTTGTTCAAAATAGCTTGTAGTATTTTCCTGGACTATCACTACTCAGGCTAGGGACTGCTGAAGCAAGGTCAGGTAGATTCTACTCCCTGCTAGCCAGGCCAGGCCAAGGAGAGGAGGCACCTGGAATTCTGCATCCTGTATCCCTGTGTACACACACAGTAAACCACTTAAAAATACACATGCTGCTGAATCTTTAACTCCATTAAAAGAAATTGCAAAGAAAATTACATTCTGCTTTTTCCTGAATAATGTGACTTCTGGCCTTATCTATTTAATCTTGCAGCACAGACAAGCTTATTAGTACACATAGCTCAGTAGTTATGATGTCAGCAAACACAGCTCCACAGAGGTGATCTAAGAAGAGGAGACTTTACAGCTATGCGTTTATCATGTGTAGCTAGCAAACATCTTAAATTTATACAAATGACATACAGTATATCATCAGAAGCACAAATATAGTCATGTAATAAATGGCTGGGACTGACAACCTAAGCCTTCCTCATTGAAGATACAGCTAAAGTTTCAAACATGCTTACTCCTATAGTCAAATTCAGCTTTATGGATGGGATTGAAACAAAAATGATTACAGTGAAAGGAATAAAAAAAAGGAGGGGCTAGGTATGGTGGCTCATTTTCCCAGCATTTTGGGAGGCTGAGGCAGGAGGATCACTTGAGTCCAGAAGTTCGAGACCAGCCTAAGCAGCATAGGGAGACCTCATCTCTACAAAAAAAAAAAAAAAAAAAAAAAAAAAAAAAAAAAATTAACCAAGCATGGTGGCATGCATCTGTGGTCTCAGCTACTCAGGAAGCTGAGGTGTGAGAATCACTTTAGCCCAGGAGGTCAAGGCTGCAGCGAGCCATGATGGCACCACTGCACTCCAGCCTTGGCAATACAGCGAAAGCCTATCTCAAAAAAAAAAAAAAAAAAAGAAAAGGAAAAAAAAAAAGGGCCGGGTGCGGTGGCTCACACCTGTAATCCCAGCACTTTGGGAGGCTGAGGTGGGAGGATCACGAGGTCAGGAGTTTGAGGCCAGCCTGGCCAACATAGCGAAACTCTGTCTCTACTGAAAAAAAAAAAAAAAATTAGCTGGGCGTGGTGGTGGGCACCTGTAATCCCAGCTATGTGGGAGGCTGAGGCAGGAAAATCGCTTGAACCCCTGAAGTGGTGCACCACTGCACTCCAGCCTGGGTGACAGAGTGAGACTCTGTCTCAAAGAAAAAAAAAAGAAAAAGGAAATTCATCCACATAATTTTATTGAAGAAGAAAGCAATAAAGGAAGGATGCTATATGTAAGTATTCCATTTGAATAACTGTGAAGATAAATTTGCTAGTTTTCTCTTTCCCTTCATCATGAATTATGATGTGCAACAATGTATAAAATGATACAGAGCACTATGCTAATCCTGAGTCAATTGCTTATTTCTTTAAGAATAGCTTTTTCCATTATAAGAAAATTATGCAAATATAGAATTTGACTGTATTCATAGAGAAGTGATAATAAAAGAACATAGAAGCACAGTAAAATACTAGAATTAACACAACAGTGATCAAATCCGAGTTGAATCCATTTTTGTTTCGTAGCAAAAAATAAAAATTTATGTATATAGTTTGATAAACTGATCCTCATTAGATTACAAGGATTTTTTTTTAAGTTTAGGTTGCAGGACACAGTACAGAACGTGCAGGTAGGTTTGTTACATAGGTAAATGTGTACCATGGTGGTCTGCTGTGCCTGTCAACCTATTGCCTAGGTATTAAGCCCTGCATGCATTAGCTATTTGTCCTGATGCTCTCCCTCCATCCAACCCCTGGACAGGCCCCAATATGTGTTGTTCCCCCTCCCCTGTGTCCGTGTGTTCTCATTGTTCAGCTCCCACCTATGAGTTAGAACATGTGGTGTTTGGTTTTCTATTCCTGTGTTAGTTTGCTGAGGATGATGGCTTCCAGCTCCATCCATGTCCCTGCAAAGGACATGATCTCATTCCTTTTCATGGCTTACAAGGATTTTAAATATGTATTTACATATGTATTAAAGAGTGTATTTTAAAATATTTAAATTTATTCCCAGTAGATCAAATAGCAGGATTGAAAAATTAGAATGAATATCATTCCTAGAATAAAGGCCATGAGCTATGCACTTTAGCACATGAGAGATGCTTGGAATAGTGTCTTTACTCAGGAAGATTCCATCTCCCTTTCAGTTATTTCACAAGAATTTCCTGAAAACTCAGTGTGTTCCTGGATATTACAGTAGGTCCAAAGCATGATATGGGATGGAATGGCAGGGGAGACTGGTCAGCTGGTAGAGCAGATAGAGGACTGCTTTATACAAAAGTTGTGATATCTATATTCAAATAGCATAATCTAGTTAAGGCAATAACACGTTACACATGAAACATTTAAGTCTACAACAAAGGTAGGAGTTCTCTTCACTATGAGATTGGGTTAAGGAGCAATTAGAATTGTTGGGTTTTGCCTTTAACCTAACCTATTAAGAAAGGTAAAGGTGGTTTTATGGGCACAGGGGGATGTTGACAGGTGAGTACAAAGGGAAAGTGATACTTTCCTCTTGAACTTTCCCTGCCTTTCATTCCCTGGACTCCCTCAAATAACACTGAGCTGTGAGTGACACTATCAATTCTGAGGCTGTTTTCATTATTCACAGATGCCAGAAGAAATAGGATGACAATAAACCAATCTCTTCATGAATTTATGAGGACAGATATCAGAATCGAATTATAAAAATGTCCTGAGGATGAGGCACACAGCAAAGCTGTGACCAAGTTTTATCTGAAATCTGCTCCTAATTGCTATGGGAGCAAAGGACTGAGTAACCCCCAACACTTGAGTAACCACAGTAAGTGGGAAAGGATCCCTTTGGGCCAAGGCTCGGCTGGGAAATCACAGAGGTGGTTTGGACAGCGTGTGAACTCCTTTAAACCCTAGAGAAGTTAAGAAGGCACTGAGATGTAAACAGCCCAGAGCCTTGACTTGGAGAAGTGTCTTCCAAGGAGAATGCAATTTGTTGGTGGAACGAACCAAAGACAGATCGACAGATCAAGGCTCAGGCCCTGGGCCATCATGCTACCTCTGATCGCCCCTTTCTCCCTTCCTCAGCTCCTACCATCTTTGGCATTCAGGGTCCTCATGATCCTCCCCAAAGACTCCAGTCCAGCCCCCTCAGTCCCCTGGTGCTCATCTACTGCAGGCAGGGAAGCACATTCTACCTGTATCAACCTAGATGGGAATCCCAGCTCTGTCTTCCCAGCAGACTATCCCTGACCTCCACCTCTTCCCAAAGCAAATATATTTTTAGCTTCTTGAAACCAGAGCATTTTAAACATCTCCAATTTCAAACAGAACCAAATCCTTACATGTGCATAATTCAAAGTTCACTTGGGTGATTATCATAGTCAAAGAAACAGTTCCAAAGTAACTGAGAAGTCTCCATCTCTAGCAAGACACGTAGTGCTGGCAGATCTTAAAATGAGTTTTTATCTTTTATCTTCTTTCTGTCAAGTTTTAAAAATCTTAGGATCTGAGTTTCAGGCTGTGCAGAGATCCAGTTTCACTTCTAGTTTATCTACCATATATCTTCGTTGTCAAGATCAAGCTTAGTCAGGCAAACTACCTATGGAAATTTCTACTAAGCACGTGTCCCTGCCATGGGAGCAGGAAGCTATTACAATCGGCAGGCTGTTACAGCAGTGCTGCTTGGCCCTTTATACTTCTAGGCACACAGAGAAAATGACACTATGTATGCAGTACTCTGGTAAGTGGATGAGAATGCTGAAGGCTCCAGGAAGCCGGGTACTCCTGCTGCCTGGAAAGCCAAGGGATCAATAACACCTCATTCACAGCTCACCTGGGATGAGAAATCCTGACTTAAATAACCAAAATAAAATTTAATAATTGTATGGTGAGGAAAGACTGCTGGTGCCTTTGTAGGAATCAAAGCAGTGGCTTTGAAACATTAGTCTTTGGATCTTCATGTCATCATCAAGCATTTGTGGGGGGTAGGGTGGGGGGGACTATTCATTTCACCGAGAACGTCCTTGATAAAGCAGTAAAAATTAAAATTTTATGAACTCTCAAAAAACGTAGTAATTGCAGAAAAGAGAAAATCCAACAAACCTATTATGCATGCTCCACCATTGATTCAGAATAACTCAATTGCTTTTTCTTAGATAATAGAGCCACTTTACCATTTTAGCCTGTCATCTCTTATTGTTTAAAATACACATAAACCCAGACGGGTGATGTTCAGTGCCCAGCCATCACGCCCTGGTGAGCAGCAGTTTTCATTATGTGGAAACGGGCTTTGAAATGCAATGACTGAGATGTAGGGGGAGAAAATCTGTCCACAGAAGATTTTCTTTTCATTTCCCAGCTTCCCTCATACTGTGTCAGGTTTTCTTTGAAGACAAAATTAGATGTACCAGAGCCAAAGAATATTGCACGGTGGTCTTTCCAAGCATTGTGGAGTGACTCGAGTTAATTAGAAAACTTTATAGATAGGACTTGGTTAAGACAGTTCTTTTCTGGGAAAAGACTTAATTACAAAGTGATGTCACAATGCAGTGAGTGGGCCCTGCTTCCCTAAGTCTGTTCTGTCCTGCTATTTGGCATCACCACAATCACCTGCAATGTGATACGTCTCTAACTCATCCAAGGGCCTCCTAGTGTGCCAGTCCTAATGTTCACCCTCACTTCATTACTGGTCACCTGCCTAGCAATATGCTAAATGCTTTTTTGCACATTATCTCATTTAATCTCTGTAACAAGTAAGAGAGAGTATCACTCACCTCACTTCACAGATGAGGGCAATGAGGTTTAGGGAGATTAAATAATTTATCCAAGATCTGGCAGACAGTAAGTGGTGCAGTCAGATTTGAATACAGGCACACCAGACTCCAAGTCCCTGCTTCGATCATTACGCACCACCATATCTCATTTAAAGAAAGAGAGCTGGGAATGAACACACATTTGTGTAATAGTGTACAGTTTTACAAAGCACTTTCATACCCAGTGTCTTACTTAATCCTCCACAATAATTCTATGCACTAGTTATCGTTATACCGCATGTTACAGATTTAAAAATATAGGCTTGGGGAGAGAAAGTCATTGAGCCAGAATTCAGGCCTCCAGTGAAAAGATGAAATTCAGAAATGCTAAAACATGCAATTAAGTTTCATAATGGTAAGGAATGAACATAGACATCAAGGTCCAAGATCTGGATTTGAGTTCCTGTTCTGTCACTTACTAGTTAGGTGACCCTGGGCAAGTCATTTAATCTGCTGTAAAATGGGCAGAATAATACCTTATAAGGTATGGACCAAATGAGGTACTGCATGTACAAGTGTTGCAGAAATTATCCAGTGTAATACAGATACTAATAGCAATAGCAACAACAATGGTTATGATACATATATATATATGTTAGTGCCATAATTTCATGTTCACTTCAGCCTCTTCAGGATGGAAACACAAGAACACATTCAAGGCAGAGCTTCATAGCTGCTCATATTGATTCAGATTCCTGTGTTGAGATTTGAAATTCAGGTCTTCAAATGTGAAGCAAAATATTTTCCTTCAATGTTTGCAAAATGAGCTTCCTTGTTTTTTCATCAACCAAAACCAGTACCCCAAATGATCATCACCATGCATCTCTGAAACGTAAATTTTATATTTATTAATTATAATTATATAATAATATATTACATTTATGTCTTTAACTGGATAAATGTAAATTTTACATAGATAAATCTTTGCATAGTAATAATGATGACCTTATCGTTAGCTAAGGTTCATTTCTCACTTGGATCTTTCAATAAATTCCACCAAAAAGATGTCATATCTGCGATGCCATGCTACCCTGATGGAATTACAACCTGGAATTGTTCCTCTCATTCTTATGGTGTTAGGGCAAAGATGTTCCAATCAAATATGTGCTGAGTAAGAGATATGGCCCAATCTCAATTATGCCATCACCAACACTGCCCTTAAAGCAGCCAACTCTACGATATCCAGTATAAGTGGTTCCAACATGAAACCCAGTTTAGACACCTCTGCTTTGGAAAGTGCCCGTGGCACACAGTCTGTTGGACCCACACCCAGCAGCTCTTTTCCTGCCCCACACCCACAGAGTCCTGATGTCCTTCTGGCGTCTTCTCCTCCTTCCCACTGTGACACAGGCAAAATCTGGTTGGTCTAAGCCAATGATAGTGGTTGCATCTTTTTGCCAAGAATTGGTTAGGGGAAGGCTAATGAATCAGGAAAGGACAGCTGCTAGAAGCCTTTGGGGAAAGAGTCTCCTTGCTAATAAGATGGAACACAAGGAAGCGAAACAGCCTTTTCCCGCAGTTTGATGATATGGCTAAAATTGTTATGGTCGTCTTGTGACTGCAAAGCCTTAGGATGAAGTGCCCCTGAGGCTGTGAGAAAGAGAGATAGAAAATCATGATGATATCATTGAGCCACCAGTTGGGCTTCCTCCCATAACTTTCAGTAGTGTGAGATAGAGAATAAATTTTCTCTGTGGCAAGCCAAGGTTGGAGTTTTTCAGACTTGTACCTGGAAGCATCCCAACTGGGACACCATGGAAACAACCACAGTTGCACTTCCCTACAGATTATCTCCTCTTTAAGCCTACTTTCCAGGGTTCCCTTTTTACACTGAGCTTGAGGAAAAGTGATTTTTTTTTTTTTTTTTGAGATGGAGTTTCACTCTTGTTGCCCAGGCTGGAGTGCAATGGCACGATCTCAGCTCACCGCAACCTCTCCCTCCTGGGTTCAAGTGATTCTCCTGCCTCAGCCTCCTGAGTAGCTGGGATTACGGGTGCCCGCCACAACACCTGGCTAATTTTTGCATTTTTAGTAGAGACGGGGTTTCACCATGTTGGCCAGGCTGGTCTCGAACTCCTGACATCAGGTGATCTGCCCACCTTGGCCTCCCAAAGTGCTGGGATTACAGGCATGAACCACCGCACCCAGTGGGAAAAGTGATTATTATACACTAATAATGGAATGAGAAAAGCTCTGATTTGAGTGAATTGCCACCATGGACTCAGACCTTCCTCCTCTAATGAAATGAGACATTTTCCTTTCAGAAAATATCCCAAAGGCTCAGGTTTGATCCCAGAGTTCAAGGGAGGCCTGGTCACCTGTCTTTTTTTGTGTCCCCATGGCTTATTAAAAAGGGAGGAAAAACAGATTTATAAAAATGGTGATTTAATCTAAGCATTTACGTTTAGCAGATTTATGACACAAGTAAAAATTCAATGCACTACAATTAGAATATTCACAAGCAAATTGTAGGATCATAAAGATATTAATTCACAGTGCACCCTAGGTGCTGTGGTCTAGGGACCCAAGTTTAAGTGGCTTGATTGTCAGCTCGTTCATCAATCTCACCAGTATAACTCTAAGTTGACATAAAAACTTAGTGGAGAAAGTGACAAAAGTGTGGTCCTTCGTGAATATGAGGCCTTTCTCCATCTGCCTCCCACCCTGCCCATGGTGGGCTTGGCTGGCCACTGTGGTTTTTTGTGATTGAGCATATTCCTATAAAAGCACTCCCCATGAACCAGTGCTTTACACACACTAACTCATTTAATCATCATAACAACACTCTGAAGATGGTCTTACCATCATCCTTATTTTACAGAGGAAGGATGAGGCACAGAGAGGTTAAATGAGTTATGCAAGATGACACAGCAAACAAGTGGTAGAGGCAGCATTAAAATGCAGGGCCATAACCACAGAACTCTCGTTCTAAACCAGTACATTATGCAGTCTCTGTGCTGATACAATCATAAAACTATGGGGATAAAGAGAAGCAGATCTGGAGAACAGAACCAGGTTAGGCTCTCTCAAGGCCAGGGAGTGTGTGAGGTTTGTTGGTGCCACAGGATAATCACTGTGCAATATGAGTGTGGTCTCTTTTGCTCTTCTTACCCTGGAGCATGTGTGCATGCGTGGTGTGTGTGTGTGTTTTCCATATGTAATTGTGCAGCAGCATCTTGTCAGTTTCATGAGTTTAATTCTGTGTGCTTTAAAAACTCCTTCAACAAAACTTCCCAAAGCCAATGCTTTGCTTTCTAACACTTATTTCTAACCAGGGTTCCACAGTGGATTAGAAATAAATCCTTAACATAATTACATTATCCTGAAATAAGTCCATTTGTCTTTTTCTTTTAAAACAATTTTGCTATAATCACTTCAATTGTTTCTAAATTAAGCCTCATAAATGGCTCTGCAGAATGGATAGTCTCCATGATCAGAAGTGCTTCTCCAAAGAAGCAAAAACTAATCCTGGAAGTGACCTCTCACAGAATTCCCATTCTACTTTTTGAATAGGATTTAAAAAAGGGCTGACTGAGGCAAGAGTTCTGGGGGCCTCTGGAACCCAGTCTGACAAGAAGACTATTACAGAATAATTAATCACAGACCAAGATGTACAGTAGATCTGGGTGAGAGCCCTGCTTTTCCACTAAGCATATGACAGGCTAGCTATGTATACTCTTGGAGCCTCAGTAATCTCACCTGCAAAATAGGGATAATAATGAGTACATGATATATAAGCTTGTATAAAGAAACATTCATAAAACCCTTAGCTTGGTGTCTATGCATATACAGAGGAAGGAGGAAACTACTGCCCTTCCCCCTACCCTCTATTCAGGTCACTTTTCAAGAGGCACTGATATCACTGGGTGAGCCCTCCAGTCCACTATTTGCCAGAGGTGAGAACTACAGGTTGTTAAAGTCAAATATATTCCCTCTATCTCTCTCTTTCATCTGGCTCTCAAGATATGCAGAAATCCGGCACCCTCTTCCTCATCCCTTTTACTTCCACATAGTACAGGGCTGCTGTCTCTTCTGGCATAGCAGCTGGATGGTGGTGTACTTGTCTGTTCTCATGCTGCTAATAAAGACATACTTGAGACTGGGTCATCTATAAAGGAAAGAGGTTTAATTGACTCACAGTTCAGCATGGCTGGGGAGACCTCAGGAAACTTACAATCATGGTAGAAGGGGAAGCAAACATGCCCTTCTTCACATGATGGCAGGAAGGAGAAGTGCTGAGCAAAAGGGGTAAAAGCCCCTTACAAAACCATCAGATCTCATGAGAACTCACTCACTGTAACGAGAACAGAATGAAGAGTAACTGCCCTCATGATTAAATCACCTCCCACCGGGTCCCCCCCCATGACACGTAGGGATTATGGGAACTACAACTCAAGAAGAGATTTGGGTGGGGACACAGCCAAACCATATCAGGTGGTAACACTGGAATTTAACCAAAAGAGTGGAAGAGGCCGCATCTGGGCCTTGAGTCCAAAACATCCTCTTGACTTGATCACCGGAGAGGCCCACCCTGGTTGTCCAACTGGTGATAAAAGGTACTTTGATTTCCCAAGGTCTGTATATTTGTAGCCCCCAGAGAAACCCCCAGGAGAGAAGGGCGACTGGCAGAGCAGGATTTGGATATTTCCAGGTCTCTGGCTACAACATGACTCAACCACTACATGGAATAAAATGGCAGCAGGCACGCCAAAAAGAAGTGTCACTCACCTAAACAAAGACTCCACTCATTCCTCCAAGTTGCTTCAGTTCTAGAGACAAGGACACTTTCATTCTCCTTTTAAAAATTCCTTTTTCTCCCTTTAAAGCAAACAGACAACACTTGGCCTGGAGCTTTCTGTCAGACTCTCTGAAGTCCTTCCTGCCTAGGAATGTCCAGGGGAAGTGAGAAGCCCCTACCCTCATCTTCTGCCAGGTGATGAGCAGGCCTGCCTTCTCTGGGAGATGTTTGCACTTGGCCCTGGGAAATCAGAACTCTAAAGAGGTCTCCACCTCTGATGACATGCCTTCTGCAGAGTGGCTCTCGTTTTCAGCAAGGAAGTCACACTTGCTTTTAGGGTATATCGCCTAAAAGGTTTTAGGTATGATAACAGCTGGATTTCTCTTTTCCATCAGAAATACATCCAAGTGCAGAAACGACCAGTGTCATCACCTTTTATATCACTGTTACAAACCACACATAGCTCAAAGGTAGAAACAACCCAAAAGTTCATCAACAGATGAATGGATAAACAAATGTGGCAGATACATACAATGGAATACTATCCAGCCTTAAAAAATGAAGCTCTGACACATGCTACAACATGGGTGAACCTTGAAGATATTATGCTACATGAAAGAAGCGAGACATAGGAAGACAAATATTGCATCATTCTACTTATATGAGGTACCTAGAATGGGCAAATTCTTAGAAATGGAAAGTAGAACAGAGGTTACCAGGGACTGGGATGTTGGGGCGTGGGGAAGGAGATGACTGGAGAGTTAGTGTTTCATAGGTACATAGTTTCTCTATGGAATGAAAAAAGTTCTGGAAATGGGTAATGGTGACAGTTATACAACATTTGAATATACTTAATGCCACTGAATTGTATGCCTAAAATTAGTTAAAATGGTAAATTTTTTGTTATGTTTACTTCACCATGGAAGGAAGGAAGGAAAGGAGGGAGGGAGGGAAGGAGGGAGGGAAATGAATCGCCCAGCTGTCCAGGGATAACATCTCCATGAAAGGGGAGGGCCCAGAATTCTACCCTGGCTTCCCAGCAGCCACATGTCACTGGGGCAGAACTTTCCTCAGTGACTGAGAAAAGATCAAAGACAAAGGAAACAATGATCTTCACAAGACCTGGCAAAGAGCACTTACTAAATAGTCCCACTGAAAAATAATGGACTCCACAGTGATTTCTGCTTATTCGTGGAGACAGCCTGCCCCAAAGGTGGGGGTCAGCCATGACTCAGCTTTCAAAGGCTGCCAGGCCCTTTGACCAGATGATAACCACATAATCCTGCTGTATTCTTCAGCACATGGTTTATGACCACGAATATTATTTATTTCCAAGTTAGAAGTATAAATTTATCAGGCATTTCCAGAAAAAGATTATTTCCCCCAAACAATGGCATGTTTTGGCTACTGTAAATATAAAACTTAATTCCATTACTTCTGCTCATTAAATATATATTTTAAAGTTTCCGATTTTATTATGCCATTAGAAACAGGTTTTCTCTTAAATATTTTGTATAATATGGTCATTTTCTTGGTCTTCTAAATGATCCCTGCTAAGAATACAATAAACAGTAAAATATATATAATTCATCCATAAAAAATGCAACTTCCAGCTATAATTCAGTGAAGTTGAATAGAAAGCATAACTTACATCTGCTTCTTTATTCCTAATAACTGTAAAAATAACTAAAATATTCTAGAGGTTATAGTCATGGAGACAGCACCACTACCTTAAAAAAGTAAAATATAATTTGTTGAGGAACATCTAAGTGGAAGAATAAAAACTAACAGAGAAAAACAAACCTAACCAAAATAATTAAATTCTAGTTTCTCTCTTTTTTCAACTTGGATTAGTCCATAACAACTTAGTGGCCTGAAGTAACCACAACAAAGAGTGATTTCCAAACCTGGCAAATTCTAAAAGCTTAGATGAGTTGGAACACACAAAAGATAACCTATGTATCAGAAATCCAGGAGTGGTGGTCAAATAACACGAAATTATCTTGTGCTCTTTCATCCCCAAATTGAGTTTTCTTATGCTTTATTTTCACCAAGTAAAGTGTTTGGACTAGGTTCCAACGCTAATGGACCCTAAGGTGGGAAAAGAAAGCTGGTGTGATAAATAATGGATAAATAAGGTACAGCCCTGCTCTGCAAGAGCTAGCAATCTAGTGCTCAGCAATATAATGTGAGCTACAAATGTCAAATGATGTATGCAATTTGAAATATTTTAGTCACCACATTGAAAATTAAGAAGAAAACTTTATTTAACCAAAATGGAATTTCAACATGTAACAATTTTAAAAGTCACTAATGAAATATTTTACGATCCTCTTTTTTTTTGTTCTAAATCTCTGAAATTCAACATGTATTTTATTCTTACAAGCCATCCCAATTTGAATTTCAATGCTCAATTTCATGTGCTCAGTAGCCACATGTGGCCAATGGTACCATGTTGAACAGGAAAGATAGCGGGAGGCACAGAGAATATACAAATAATTCAAATGCATGACTGTCTCTTATTAGGGCTATAAAAGAGACATAAATAAAACATCCAGGGCACCTTCAAAGAGGTGGTTGCATCCGAATTGAGTCTTGAGAATCTTAAAGTTAAGAAATGGTATAATCGGACTTGAATTGTATAAAGGGCTGACTGGTGGATGAAGGGAAGATCAGATGGGTGGGATAAGAAGAGAGAGAAGGAATCAAGAGCGTAGATGGGAGATATTGAGAACCTGGACAAAGGCCAATGTGAATTTAAGAGGTATTTTTAAGGTAGAATTAGGAACTGGACCTGTAGAGACAATATATGACACTGCTGGTGGTTACCCACAACCATTTCTCTTCACTTTCCTGTTAACAAAAACTTGATTTCGTTCAGGAATTTTACACCCTCTACAATGTCATGTTTTTAGGGAAGATGAAAAGACCCCCAGTCCCCAGAGAATAGATATTGATTAGCGTAAGGCAGTTACAATAACTTTATCTTACCATGGACTGGCTTGGGAAGGGACTTGGGATCCAATTTTGGCCAATAAGACAAGTCAGTCTGCAAGGGTAGGGGTGGGGTTCCAAGAAGGGCTTCTTAGACCTTAAGACACAAGGAAGGGATAGTCTCTTTCTGCGTCTAGTGCGTGGTGTGGTGAGGATGAAATGCCTGGAACTGATGCAGCCAATGTATCACTCTGAGGTGGGTGAGTCAACCAAGAACTGAGATTAGCAGAGCGGAATTATGGACTCCTGATAGCATTATTAAACCACAGAATTAGCTAATCCTGGAAGCACTCTACCTCTGGACTTATTGTTCTGTGAGATAACATATGATTTAAGATATTTTGGGTTATCTCTTATTTACAGTTGACAGCATCCTAATAAATAGGAAAAGAGAAGGATCCAGACAATGCCCCAACCACTGGTAAGAACCATGAGGTCTTTCCTTTGCGCAGCATGTCAGAGCCTGTGAAGTGCTTTCACCTTATGTCCTCATTGGACCCTCCTAACAGCCCTGGGGGGTGTGTCGACAGGTACCACTCTCTGCTTTCACCTGCAAGGTAGAGCCCTCTCCCTAGCTTTCCTTTGCATTTCCAGCAACCAGTACAGTATCTGGAATAATAATTTTAGCTATCATTTAGGTAGCATTTCTTGGGCTTTTTCTGTATGTTGGAAACTGTTGGATGTTTCCTATACAAAATCTGACTTTATTCTCTCATTTACAATATCTTACAACAGCTCTACAAGTTGGGTATTGTCTTAGTCTATTGGTGCTGGTATAACAAGATGTCATAAACTGGGGAACTTACAAACAGCAGAAATTTATTCCTCACAGTTCTGGAGACTGGGAAGTCCAAGATGAAGGTGGCAGCAGATTTGATATCTGATATGAGGGCTGGTTTCCTGCTTCATAGAGGGCAACTTCTTGCTGTGTCCTCATGTGGTGGAAGGGGCAGTGGTCTCTCTGGGGCCTCTTTTATAAGGGCACTAATCCCATTCATGACATAATCACTTCTCAAAGGTCTCACCTCCCAATACCATCACCTTAGGGGTTAGGATTTCGACATATGAGTTTGGGGGATGCAAACATTCAGACCATAGCAGGTGTTATCACCATCTAACAGATGAGGGAATTGAAGCTCAGGAGGGTTAAGTTCAAGGTCTCCAGGTAGTGACAGAGGTACAACCTGAACCCAGGTGTCTCTCTGTAAAGGCTGTGTTCTTTACCACCAAGATACACTCGGCACAGGGCCAGTCCATATGTTTATTGAATGAATGAATGAATAAATGAATGAATGGATGGATGAATCAATCAGTCAAAAAATAAATGGATGTTCCAAGAGATTAAGTACCTTACACAAGGTCACTCTGCTAAAGAGCGATCCAGACAGGTCTTCTAACTCCAAGGCCAGTGCCCTTCCTAGCACATCCTATGACTATACTATCACTTATTTGGTACTTGGTTAGACACCACCTTGGATGGTGACTGATAATTTCTTTGTGTGTGAGTCTCATCTCTGCAACTAGATTGTCAATTCTTTGAGGTGGCACCATCTTATTTTGTTTGTAGCTAACATAGCAATCAGAATAATGCACTGTTCACAGTTAAAGTCTTGATTTTTAAAGAAACTACCTTCAAAATACAAATGACTCTAACTCCTGGTTTGCCCTCAACAGTCCCAGTTGATACCGCTGCCCCAACTTCAGTATTAGTAATGTTCCTTTTTACTCTCAGAAGTATTCCCGTTTGGACAATCAATTATATAGTCACCTTAATCATGGTAAACAAGAGTTCAATTTGGCCTGTTTCAGATATGCTCTGTCAACCATGCCCAGCACAGCTGTCTTTGCCTAAAGATGGATCCAACAGCCATCAGGGTTCATGACCAATGCTGGGACACAGATAATTTTCATGCTCATGACTCTTCCTTACCTCTTTCCTCCACCATTCACCCTATCTTCTCCTGTCTCTCAAAATATCTTCTTTTTTCTATTACTGCTTTACCCTCCAGCAGCTTTTCCAGCCCGCATCTCACATCCTAAGGCTTGCAGGCAGAAACCGGGGAATAGGTTTTAAAAAGCCAGGGAAATACATTGTAACATTGCTCCTACAGCCTGACTGCTGTTCTTGGCTGAAATCCTTTCCAACATAAGATAACACTCCTTTGTAAACAGCAAAATAGGAGAAAACAAACCTTTTGTGACTAACCATTTACTTTTGGCTTCCATGTCCTGTGTGAATATGTATGCATTGGGAATGTGGGGACACACAGTAAATCAGATGACTCTTTTACCAGTGAAAACATATAGTGGTGACAAGAGATTCTCAACAGGTTAAATGCTACTATGAGCTCACTTTGAACCACTTCAAGTTCTGGAATCATGACTGATGTGGGGAGAATAAGAAGCAGAACAATTCCTAAACACACACTGTGTGCTGAGCTGTCATCAGACGGGACCTGCCAGAGATTAAGTTTTTGTCCATCTCCCTTCCCCCACCTTTTTTTTTTTTAAATCAAGACAAATGTCAGAAAATCAGATCAGAAGTGGCCTCATTGATGAGTATAAATGTACCGCTAGTGGCTCCATTGTCTATGGAGATAAGTGTTTCAAGGTCCTTTATTTTGAGGATTTAACAGAAAAGCTGGTTCACTGTTTTGGTGAAGGACCTTGGGAGAAAGCTTCCATGAGGTGACAGATCATTAAGAGGACTTCACTCAGCACAAGTGGGGCTGTCCTGAGACCCAAGATGTCACTGTATAGGTAAACTCTCCTGGCTGGCACATTCTCTTGGCCTGAATGGTCAGCACGACCAGCTAGGATTCCCTGCAACAATGGATAGGCAATGAGTATCAGACTGTACCTGGCCCGTGTTCAACAGCGCCACTGTGTGGCAGTGAAAAGCAAGTGCAGGGTAGACCAATGAGACCTCAGCAGTCTATGCTATGCATTTGGAAGTCAAGGGCCATCTTTGCACGGAATAAGCCCTGGAGATTTCAGGACAATTAAGAGGAGGAAAAAGAACAAGACAGAGATACTGGTTTGCCTGCTAATGAGGTATATTGGATTTCCGAAGAATTAACTAAAATAAGAGGGATGCAACTTTACCTGCACTGCCGTTTGTGAGTGGTTCTCACCAGTTACAAATGCACCTGACAAGAGAATCTGACTGAATGAGATTTTCCTGGTAAGAATATGGCTTGATATACATTGTATGTCTTGTTTTGCAATTATTAAATTTATCCTATTAGAATCTCTACTATGCAGTACATAAGGAATTGACTGACTTTTTCACCTGGCAATGAATAATGCCACAGTACCATGACCACCTTTCCAACATGGGTGTGGCTGAGAACTTCTGGAAGGATGAACACAATCAAAGACAATACTGGCTCCCTTCTTAGTCTCTTATGTCTCTGTCTTTTCTTTAAGATTTATTATTCTTTAGGAACAACATTTTTCCAATAAGCAAAAACTATTTCATGCCATAATCCTTTTTTCTTCCTCTTGCTTCCTCCTGAGTTCCATGTCAATATTTACACATCGCTGCTCACTCCTACTGTTTACCCACGATGGCCTTCAGATCCTGTCCTCAACCTCTCATCAAATAACCTCACATTTTCCATTATTCACTAGAACCTCTCATAACATTTCCATTTCAACAGAAAACAACTTTCTAAGGTCAAGTACTAGTCTCTCTTTTAAAAAGAAAAGTAACTGAACATTCAAGGTGCTATGGCAAGCCATGAGAATACTAGGTAAAGCTATGTGTTACTTTCCAACTGTTCGCTCCATTTTCCTTATCTCTCCGGAACTTAAAACAGAGCATGTCCTGACCTCTGAGGGCTGCAGAGACAACTACTCATAGAGGGCCAGTCATCTCTAGTTTCTGTGACTTTTCCCAATGAATAAGAAGGAGGTAGAGAAGAGCAAGAAGAAAAATGGCTGTCATTCTTTTTATTCCCAGGTCTAATGAAGTATTTTGAATTCCAATGTTCCAAAAATATTTCATTTTTTTCATGAAATTGTGAAATAATTTTTCACTTGGCCTTCTTCATCACCCCAGTTCTAGATGGTAGGGGTTTTTTTTAATATCAATTTTACCTAAAAATTTATTATAGTGTTTCCCCTTTCTCTATCCCTATATTAATTAACCTTGCCTCCACTCTACCTTCATTTATACCTAGCAAAGTGCCTGGGACACAGTAGGCCTTCAACAAATATAGTGAAGTAAATGTGAACATAATTTCTTGCTTGCACTACTGTACTCATTTCCTAACCCAAACAACCATCAGAGAGGCTATTTTAACAATTTTTTTAGAGCCTCCCACCTCCCAAGTAGCTAGGACTACAGTTGTGTGCTATCACACCCAGATAACTTTTTATTTTTTGTAGAAATGGGGTCTGGCCATGTAGCCCAGCTGGTCTCAAACTCCTGGCCTCAAACATTCCTCCTGCATCAGCCTCCCAAAGCACTGGAATTACAAGTGTGAACTACCATACTGGCTGATTTTTAAACTCACATCTCTTTATGCCACTTTCCTGCTCACCAATACCAGTAAATCCCCACTGTCTTCAATGTCATGTCTGATCCTTCAGTCTAATACTACAAATGGCTTTGTAATCTGGCCCCAGCCTGCCTTGCCTAAAGCACTTGACCCTCTCTCCACCCGCTCCTGCTCCAACTCCACAGAAAGGCAGGCCCTTCTTAGCAGGCCCCAGCTCTCCCCCTCCATAGGCTGTCTCCTGCTGACATCCCAGTCTCCACTGTTCCTACTCATCCTGCCTGGATTCCCACCAAATAAAGCCTGAAACAAGTGCTTACTTTCCAATGACAAGTCACCATTGATCCTGGGTGACAAATACTGTCTTGAGCACTTTATATAACACTGCAGTATTTCCTTGAATCCCAATACCAATAAAAGCTATGTATTAATTCATTCAGTAATCTGTTCCTCCCATGAATTATGGCAGATCCAGGATTTAACCCTATATGTCTGTCATCAAAGACCAGGTGCCCTTACTCACCACATCCACCACATGCCTTCTGTCCCCATGTGTCCTGACTCTAGGCATGCACCTCTCATACCTCTCGGACCTGTCTATGGTATTCATTACATTGCAAGAGAGTTCTGTCTACAGATTAGAGTTCCCTCACAGGATTATGAACACCTCAATAGCAGGCCTGGTGTTTATATATCTGTTCATCTCTAGTGTCTAGCATAGTGCTGGGACACAGGATGTGCAAAATACTTTTTTTCTGTAGTTTAATTTGAATCTGTGCATCCAATAATAAGAAAGATCCCAACCTACTTAAATTGGAGAGTTGCATCACATGTAGATCTTAGAGCTCTTTTACTACAAAGTACAAATCCAGTGGCTCAATTGGATAATAAGGATGCTGAATCTCCACTTGCCATCCCCAACTTACTTCATACATCAATATTTTTAACTCATTTATAGGAACCTGGCATTGTGATATTCGTGACAACCATCTATAATTCAACCAGCCAAGCACACCAGCAGAAACCGCCCACATTTTCAATAACAGCATTGCTTAATCTGAAATGCTTTTTGGAAGACAAAGAAGCATTCATAAAATGGAACAGTAGTGAATGTTGATAATGAGAAAGTTTTATAACAAAGTGTCTTGCTGATTTATATAGTACTTCCAAGCCAATGGCTAGAAGAAATTTTTATAAAGATTCTCTCTCCTAAGCCTAGGCGACATGCCAGAAAGTTGTCAGTGTCTTCGAAGACAAAGAAACTGAGAGAGGGAGAGGGGGAAAAGGAGGGAAGGAAGAAGAGAGTCAGGGAAGAGGAGCAGGAGGAAAGAGAGAGACAGGGATTGCTTTTAATATCTTGATACACCAATGGGGAAAACTGTATGCAGTAAAATGAGGAAAACATCCCAGATTATTTTCTGGAAGGAGTTGTCATCTGAATTCAAAGTGGGTCTTGAAGGTATCCCAGGGACCTGCCTGCTCTCAGGACTAGGAGAGCAATGTTCTCTTTCCTACTATTATTTCAATTCTGCCACACAATAAGGAGTCCTGGGGGCCAAGGAACAGGGAACTGCATTACTAGACATGCATCCCCAAAGAAGACCAGACAAAATTACCAAAGTTTCAGGTGACCAGACTGAATTTCCAGGAGCTACAGTCACTTCCTTTGTGCAAAAAATATAAAAATGTACAGCTACCCTCAAAGCTTGACGAGAGTAGTAATATCTGTCACTCAGGGCCTCAGATAAAAATGTATCATCAGTAAGGGCACATGGCAGGCTTAGGTAGAGGGAGAGACTGGGCTGATCCCTGATTAAACAATACCTAGCACTTACTCTCCCTTAGTAGTTCAATTAAGGGCAGTGACGCTTGCATTTAGACACTGCGGTTCCCAAGGCCACACTAGACCCCAAGGGGTTGGTCAAGTCAAGATGGTGGGCAATAAACAAGCTGACCCAAGGTTATGGCTCCAGTCCCATGAGCCTGGTTTTGACATGATTCTCCAAGGGCTACTGACTGATAATACACAGATTAGGTCTGGTTAGAGAACATCTCTTCCCATTTCCTCCAGCAGAACACCTCAGATATTGGCAATTTGTCACGCCAAGAACACATAGACTGAATTTTCCACTCCTCCCACGCTGTTTGGCTGGCCTGGCTAGCAACGGGCTTTATTTTTACAATGCTTATCACTCTGCAGCTTTACCTCCAGGCCAGTGGGCTCTGAAGCAGCTGGAAACCAGAGCCAGCTGGGGGCCCTCCACTGAGCAGCCACCACTCAGAGCAAGCAAGAAGAAAAGGATTGCCACAGGCCATACTGCAAAATATTCTGGGAAGGACAGATGACAACAGGAGGGGGAAGGGACCTCCATTCATCCTAAAGTAAATGCAAACTGACGTCTGGATTAGGGGTGGCTGAGGTTCCCGGAGAGCGTCTGGCTGTCTTAACTAGATGCAGCAAACCTCTTGCTAATTCAGATAGATGAAGAAAAGCCAGCGTGCATTCGTGAAATTCCAGAACCACAGCGCATAGGCTGTTTCTGTCAAGTCCATACAGCAACTCAGCTTTATGTTAAACATAAGTTTTCAAGTTGAGGTGTGGCTATAGCCTATGTTATTGAATCTATCTCACTTGCCATAAGCAGTAGTAATTTACATTCAAATAGTTAATGAAGTTAAGTCATGCAAAGGTTTGCTTTCATGAATTTAATAACAGCACCCCTTATACTCTTGTTTATTATATTTATTTACCCAGTTTGGCCTTTCTTCAAAGGCATCATAGAGATAAAGCCAAAGCCAGGTCAGGTCAAATCATAAATTTCAAGTTAGTAGAGTGCAAATGGGTGAAGTTTTCCCTTTATAGTTAGAAGCCCTGTGTTCTATCCACTTCCTCCTGGGAGCTGTGAAAAGTTTGAACAGATGTTCACATTCGGGTGGGGGCGGGGGGAGGGATGCTTTACTGCTGCTCTATTTACTTCCTCCAGCAGGATCCGTTTCCATGTCCTTATGGACTAGAGAGAACAATTCCACCAGCTTAACTGCTACCTGGGGGAGGGGCAGCCTGAGATCCTGGTTCCCATGAATCATGATGAATTAAGAAAGGAATGTGGGATGCCATGAAAACACACTTAGCTCTGTCTTTCAGTTCTCAAAATTAGGTCAGCAACTTTGCTGGAGCAGTAGCTTCATCTTTGGGTGCTTTAACGAGGCATCCAATCATCTGGAACATGAAGCCATTTAGTCAAAGTTTATTTTTTGCATCTGTGTTACTACAGCAGCCTCCCCAGCTTAGAATGAAGGGCGTGTGAGCATAGGGAGAACCCACTTATGACTATGTTGCCCTGTGACATTTTTTTTCCTGCAGTGTTTACCCTGGGATTGAATAGTGTTTGTTTTTGGCAGTATAATAAAAACTCTCCAGAAAATCTCTTGGATGAAAGTGCATTCACCAAATCACCCAATCAGGAAATATTTATTAAGAACTTATCATTTGAAGGCACTGAGAGTGTAAAATGCAGCCCTACCCTTTAAGACCTTATTATTTAGTTGGAGGTGACAGCAGTATTTACAGATATGGCTAATCATGGACTTGTTTCCCAGTATTCAATCTCCCCTTCTTCCTTTCAGTAATGGAATCCCGAGCTGCGCACGCAGCTACCCTACAGACTAGGTTTCACAGATTGGCTTAAGCATGGCCAGGTGACTAAGTTCTGGCCAATCAGTTGTGAGTAGAAGTGAAATGTACAACTTCTGGGTCATACCTTAAAAAGAAACCACTTACTCACTTTTTCTCTTCCCCCGTTTCGGGGCCTCGAATGTACATGTGGGAGTATAATCCAAATTCCACTATCTGAGGAGAACAACATAGTAGGGAATGGTGGAGCAAATCTATGGAAGGAGTTGGGCCCCTAATGACCTTGGGAGCATAAGGGCAATTCTTCTCCCTTAATTCTTCAGCTGAGATGAGAGACAGCAAGAGAAAGAACCCTTCTATCTTGTTTAAGCCACTATTACTTAGTCTCTGTTAAATCAGCTGAATCAATATCCCGACTAATATATATGCATTTTCCCTAAATAGACCAGGAGCTTCCGGATACCTCTTTATTTCCCCAAACCCCCCACAGAGCCTTCATAAAGTAGGTGCTCACCCCATATTTGTGGATCATAATACAAAGATCTAGCTAATAAAAATTCCATTTTGCTCTGGTGAGATAATTTAATACTATTATATGTACTATAAAAAGATAAAAGGGTTAACTATAAGTTCCTTATAAAGGAAATCTCCAAAATGATGTCTGGCTTGGCTTAAGAGACTTAGGAAAAGGCAAGAGGAACATAATATTAATCTATTAATTTCTGAAAGGTGAAAATATTTCAAAACAAGGAGATTTTATCAGATGGCTGACACAGAGATAAGAGAATAAACCTTAGCTTATGGTCAAACATGATTATATAAATCAGCACTGGTCTACAGACACTGCTATCTGGACAAAGTCTACTTTTTTTTTTTTTCTGTCACCCAGGCTGGAGTACAGCGGTGTGATATCGGCTCACTGCAACCTCCATCTCCCAGGTTCAAGCAGTTCTCTCCCTCAGCCTCCCAAGTAGCTGGGGTTATAGGCGCTTGCCACCACACCTGGCTAATTTTTGTATTTTTAGTAGAGATGGGGTTTCGCCATGTTGACCAGGCTGGTCTTGAACTCCAGACCTTGTGATCCACCCGCCTTGGCCTCCCAAAGTGCTGGGATTACAGGCATGAGCCACCATGCCCAGCCAAGGCCTACTTTTAATAAAAAATGGACAATAGATGCTCAACTGAAGAAACTTACCTAATATCAGCACCTCTTGCCTATGATTCTTTTAGGTACTGTTTTAGGATAGCTTTACTACTTATTAACTGTGGGACCCTAGCAAATTACTTAATTCCTTTAAGTCCCAGTTTCTTTATCTCTACAATGGCAATTCATCCAACAAATATTTATCGAGTGTATGTATACTACATATCAGGCACTGTGCTAGGCATTCTGTCTCAGGCAAACAGAAAAATTAATAAAATTATATGGAATTTTAAAAAACAATAAATACTATGGATAAAGTTAGAGCAAAGGAGACCAGGAATACCGGTGGCAGCAATTCAAATATGGTGTTATGGAACAGGGCTCCTTGAGCAATGATTGTGGCTTAAATTAGGGTGGCAGCAATGCAAGTGGCAAGCTATGGTTGAAGTCTGGGTAGGTGCTGAAGGTAAACAAAATTTTCTGACAGGTTGTAACTGAGATATGAAAGGAGGAAATGACTCCAAGGTTTTTGGCTTGAGCTAAAACTGGAAGGGTGACGTTGGTAACCAATGACAGGGAAAGGTACAGAGTCACGTTTGCCCAAAAGATCGACAGTCTAATTTTCAGATGTGCTGTGTGTGATGGTTCATCTTATGTGTCAACTTGATTGGGCCACAGGGTGTCAGATATTTGGTCAAATATTATCCTGGGTATTTTATGAGGGTGTTTTTGGATGAGATTACCATTTGAATCAGTAGACTAAGTAAAGCAGTTGTCTTTCCTAATGTGAGTGGACCTCATTCAGTCAACTGAAGGCCTGAATGGAACAAAAATCTGACCCTCCTCCAAGTAACAGAGAATTTCTCCTGCCAAATTGCCTTCAAACCATGACATTGGCTTTTTTCTTGCCTTCAGACTTGAACTAAAACATTGGCTCTTCCTGGGTGTTGAGCCTGCTGGCCTTTGGAATGGAACTACACCATCACCTCTCTCCTGGATCTCCCACTTGCCAAGTCACCCTGCAGATCTTGGGACTTGCACACCTCCATAATCAGATGAGCCAATTCTTTATGACAAATTTCTCTCTCTCTCTCTCCACACACACACACACACACACACCCTATTGGTCTGTCTCTCAACAGAACCTTAAATAATGCACTGAGCTTGGGATGCCCATTAGATATTCTAGTCGAGTAGGTGGACGGATCTGAGTCTGGAATTGGGACTGAGTTGAAAACTGGTACTATATATTTGGGAATCACTGGCAGAAAAACAGTATTCAAAGCCATAAGACTGGATGTGCTCATTGAGGGAATCAGTGTTGATAGGAAAGAGGAACAATTACTGAATCCTCCAACATCTAAAGATCAGAGGCTTTGGCTGCAGACATTGAGAAGGAGCAGCTGTTGAGATAGGAGGAAGCCAAGAAAGTGTGGTGTCATGACCAAGGGGAGTATCACAGCAAGGAGGAAGGGGCGATCCCCTGTACCAAATGCTGCTGTTGGTCACTGCCACTGGAAAATGCCATTGCATTTTTAGCAATATAGTGGCCACTGGTGACCTTGACAAGAAAAATAACACCGGAGAAGTAGCACCAAAGTCCCATTGGAGTGGGTTTAGGATGAATGTGAGGAGGGAAGTCAGAGGTAATGAGTACAGCCCCCTTTGAAAGACCTTTGCTTAAAAGGAGTGCAGGAAAATGGGATAGTTGTTGGCAGGGAAAAAGAGGTCAAGAGAAAGTGTTATTTTTGTTTTGTTTTTAAAGGGAGCACTACCAGCATGCTAATAATGTCATTAGCTGCCATTTATGGAGCACTTCACTGTGGTGGCAGGTGCTTTGCATGTGACACTCAATTTAATCCTCCTAATAGTTTTGCAATGTAGATATTAATATCTTTATCTTTCATGCAGGGAAACAGATGCTAAAAGAACATGAGAAACTTTACAAAACCACAGTCAGAAAGTGGCTGTGTCAGGATTTAAACTCATGTTGTTCTAACTTGAACACAGGGACTTTTTACTACTACAGTCTATTGGCTCCCATGATAGAGTCTGCTAATCATAGAGCCTGCCTCCTGCGGCAGGATCAGGCATGTGAAGGTACCAGGCAAATATGAATCTTCAGGATTCTCATCAGTATGTAGGAAGCTCCTAATCGTATATAGCAGTATGCAAAGAGATTTGTATCCTTCTGTGGCCCCAACCTTTAGGAACAAGATGTATAATACAGTTATCCTAATATAGACTTCTATACACGGCACTCCAGGCAAACAGAACTTACATCACATCCAAGGAGGGGAACAAACAGTAGCATGCGAATTCTATTTTCAGATTAAGCAGGGGAGTGAAAAGAAATCCTGTCCTTTTTTACCTAGCACACTGGTGTGGATCCAAGGAGCTTCATAAATATTTGCTGTTCCTGCAGTTGCTGCATTAAACTGAGCGGGGCAATGTTCCAGAGAGAGAATGCCTTGGGAAGGCTCATCACTATCCTTGGCAATGAGAACTACTGGGGTCTCCGGCTATTGTCAAACCCCGACATGTGCAAAAAACATCAGATTAAACCAAGAATAAATCCATCTGCAATATTACAGATTCCTTTAAAAAACAGGAATAATTAAAAATTTTCTTCTTGGTGAAAAGTAAGATGCTCCTGGAATCTTTGTTCATGCTCAGAATAAGATTTGATTATCTAGCTTATGGGGACTCCTGGGCTGAAGACAGGTGGGTGTGTGTATGTTGGGGAGGAGTAGGAAGGGGGAGAGAAAGTATCTTCCAAACTCAAAGCAACTGGCAGGGACCGCAACAGCGAGCAGGTCAAGAGCATAAGGAAACTCCCTCGTTAAGCACCAGGGTGCCCTGGAAACAGCCATTTCAATTAGTGCCAGACTGAGCTGAAATGAAGATTAAGAGGTCATTTCAAACAATAGCTCAAGGATAATTTGCTTAGCCTACAGATCTCTACTACCATATACTTCTGCTCTGCAATGCAGCATTAACCTCATTTACTGTTTAGTTCTACAGGGCACATATTATTAGTCAGAAAGCCCCCTTGTTTCTCATATAGAAAACTCCACTGAAAGTCTCACGTGCACATGTCATTCTCAGTGGAGGCCACTGATGATGTTGTCCCACATGCTCTTTATGGTCCCTTGCCCGCAACCCACCAACATCTCCTTATTTTCGGTTATTCTTAACTTTTAGGGAAAGTTTCTTTTTGGACAAAATAGCTCACATTTAGTGTATTCACAAAAGTGTCCTTTGAATTTTTTCAGAGGTCCCCCAATCATATCTGAGTATGACATGGGAAAATGTTAGAAGCCTGCCCATCAGGAGAAAAAGAGGCAGTAAATTCCATTTTAAATTGGAAACAATTGGCCTTCATTTATAATCTTTAACATGTTTTTCTTGATTACAGGAATAATACAAGCTCATTGAAAACAAATTCGCCAGACAGAAAAACATAAAAAATAACATGAAAAATGTCTTGAAATCTTATCCCTTAAAGGGGATGATTAACAATTTGGTGTATATCCTTCCAGATTTTTCTTATATATGATATATACATATCAGAGATCCCTAACCTGAGCTTCTAAGTTGTGTGTGAAATTTTGTGTGCATCTATACATAAGTGTTTTAAAAGGGACCATAACTTTCATCAGTTTCCAAAGAAGTTTCTTTGTTTGTTGTTTTTGTTTTTGTTTTTTGAGATGGGGTCTGTCTGTCACCCAGGCTGGAGTGATCTCAGCTCACTGCAAGCTCTGTCTCCTGGGTTCAAGCGATTCTCATGCCTCAGCCCCCCAAGTAGCTGGGATTATAGGTGCATGCCACCATGCCTGGCTAATTTTTTTGTATTTTTAGTAGAGATAGGGTTTCATCATGTTGGCCAGGCTGGTCTCAAACTTCTGACCTCAGGTGATCCACCCACCTGGGCCTTCCAAAGTGCTGGGATTACAAGCGTAAGTCACTGCGCCTGGCCCCGCAAAGAAGTTGTAAAACTATATATGTATACATACACATAATATACACACTCCTATTTAATTTACAACAATTTAATCACACTCTATGTATAGTTCTGTAACTCATTTTTTTCCACTTATGGACATCTTTCCATTTTAGTAATAGTTGTTGTTCCTGCTATCATTTTATTCTCAGTTGAGTTTTCCCCCTTCAGGTACCAGAACCTAGAGCTTAGAGACAGGCAGACCTGGCTTGGCCTCCTGGTTCGACCACTTACAATCTCTGTAAGTTTGGCCAGTTACATAGACTTTAGCAGTCTCAGTTTGGTTATCTGTAAAGTCAAAATAATAATAGATGTACTAGAATTATAATAAAAATACTGCAAGTAATAAGTAACAAAATGTATTTTAGGCAGTCAGCACTTAAACAATAACTGGCATAGAGTAAATATTCAATAAATAAATACTAGTGTTTTTCATTGATAGAATCCATTGACTGAATGGAAACACACACATACACATAAAACAACATCTGGAGAAGGTTTTTAAAATCAGGTCTTAGGATGACAATAAAGTAGACTATTGAGAATAAAGCTGAAGCCACATTCTGGGATAAGACAGTATTTTCCATTCATTGGGAGTAAGCAAGCAAATGATGATTATACAGCTGCATATGTTCTAATGGATAAGGTGTCAGCCCTAACCATGATGGCTAAGGAAATTGCCTATGGACTCAACTGATCTGGACTTCTCTCCTCTGGACCCTAACCCTCTTCTGTGATGTTGAGAAGATCATGATCCTTACCATTCCATGTTGGGATTTGCCCAGGTTTTACTACAAGTTCTTAGACTTTGCATCTGCAAATGCTGCAAGTTCAGTGTAAATGCAGAATTCCACTTTCCCTGCACAATGCTAGCTGTCAGCCTCATGGATTAACTGGGGAATGGCTTTGCCTGTGGCCTGACCCACAGCTTTCTCTGCCCTGCTTGTGGCCACTCTTCACTCCTGGTGTTTGTTCTCTGCAGGTTAGAGCAAGAGTAGGCCTGTTGAAAGCCTCCACCATAGTCAGTAACTGGGCAACAGCTATATGTCAGGCGTGTGCCAAAAACTTTGCATATTTTATTTTCCTAATCTCACAGCAATTCTGGAAGTTATCATCTCTGTTTTTCAGATACAGAAATTGAGGCATAATTAAAATAAGGAACTTGGGCAACATTTCACATGTAGTAAGGGGGAGACTCAGCATTTGAACTGCTTCAATCTAGAGCCCTGTTACCTATAAACTCTACCACAATCAGCTTTTGATTCTGAGTGGTGAGCTATAATACATGTTACATTTGCAAGACTCTGGTGGAAAAGAAGAAAATGTCAGTCTAGCGCCCACCAGAAATTTCCCTCGGACAGAGCAGAGTCCACAGCACCAGCAGATCTTATTCTCACAGGAAGTCTGGCTGCAGGATGGCATGGTCACACCAATAGTCTATATCTGCAGGTCATAGCTGTAATTAACTCCTTCAGAGTTGTAGGAGGGCCAATGAGAAAACCAATCAGAAAGGGTAAATTAGCCTGGTGCGGTGACTCAGGCCTGTAATCCCAGCACTTTGGGAAGTGGCGGCCGGAGGGCCACCTGAGGTGAGAAGTTCGAGACCAGCCTGGCCAACATGGTGAAGCCTCATCTCTACTAAAAATACAAAAATTAGCCAGGTGTGGTGGTGCATGCCTATAATCCCAGCTACTTGGGAGGCTGAGGCACAATAATTGCTTGAACCCAGGAGGCGGAAGATGCAGTAAACTGAGATCGTGCAACTGCACTCCAGGTTGGGCGACAGAGCGAGACTCCATCTCAAAAAACAAAAAACAAAAAACAAAAAGAAAGAAAGAAAGAAAAAAGAAACTTTAAAAAAAGCAGGGGTAAATTAATTTATCTATGATCTCAATGTCTGTGGTAGGCAGAATAATGGTCTTCCAAAGATATTCACATCCTAATCCCTGAAACCTGTGAATGGGTTGCTTTGCAGGGAAAAAGGGATTTTTGCAGATCTGATTAAGAATCTTGAGGAGGGAAGGTTATTCTTATTCTGGATTATTCAGGTGTGTCCAGTGTTATCACAGATTCTTTTAAGAGGGAGGCAGGAGTTTTGGAGTCAGAGGTGAGGTGATGGTGGAAGCAAGGTCTGAGTGCTGTGGGCTCTGAGCTAAAGGAAGGCAGTCAATGTCAAGAAGCTGGAAAAGTCAAGAAGACAGCTTCTCCCCTAGACCCTCAGAGGGAAAGGCTGCTCTGTTGACCTTTAGGCTTCTGACCTCCAGAACTGTAAAATAATCAATTTGTTGTTTTTAGGCCACTAAATTTGGGATGATTTGTTATAGCAGCAGTAGAAAACTAATACAATGTCTACTTTTTGTGTTCTATAACCATAGTGTCCAGTATTAAACTTGACGTTCTATGCTCAATTTATTTATATCCATATAATGTCTCCTAGTATTTCAAACAGCTCATTAGTGATGTCCTAATTGCTCTAGTTCTCCCTCTTCATAAAGAAAATGAATTATAATATACTACCTATAAGCTTTTAAGTGAACATACTCTAGATATTTCTAAACCTAATAGACCATATTCCTTTCCCTTGGAAAAAAACCTAGGCGTGCCATCCTCAAAGTGGCTCACATTGATTCACTGACCCAGAGCTTACAAAACTAAAACCAGCAGGCATGATTAGAAGTAAATGCACATTTATTTTATTCTTTCTTTCTTTTTTTTTTTCTTTTTGCTGAGACACTGGCGAACATTTCCAACACTTACCTGCAACGGCATCTTTCACCAGCTCAACTGTATGAAGGTTAAAAACTCTTCCTAATTTTGATTCTAATAAATGACTTGAAGAAAAGTGTGTCCCTGTTTGTTTACTTCTATAAATTTGGAAGCACTGTGAAATCTCAAACAAAATTAGCCTGGGGATACGGAGAATCAGGTAACCTAATTAACAAAGGCTGAGCCACTTACATTCGCAGGACTCTGGATCAATGCTGGCCAGCCTAACTGAAGGGAGAGCAGACAAGCCCTGGATGGGAGAACCAATAGCTCAGAGACGGAATTCTAACATGAACAAAGATCGTTCACAGATTGATGAAGCTTTTGTTGTTCTTGGCATTGAGCATAAAGAAAAGAAGAGGCCTATAGTTGTAAAAGTTTCCTAACACCATCATTATTATTTGAATAAGCCAGGAAACATCAGATCCCAGAAATGCATCCTTTGTGGCCATATATTTCAGGAAGAGAGCTTTGATTTTCAGAAATCCTGCTGCGTGGCCCTGTGCTCTCCAACTGGATACCAAAATAACCAATGTTTTCATGCAGGTACCAGACTGGTTTGAAGAGCTAAGGAACATTAGTTGGTTCTCTTGTATTACTCATTTCTAAAAATCAAGAGCTCCAAGCAGCTGCATATGCTTGACATACTAGACTAACCCCTTAAAGAAATGTCAGCAAGAGATGATGTTATAATCAGTAGCCAAGATTATTGTAAATATTTTTTTCTGGATTTTTCCCCATTATCTAAAATCTCCTTATAAACAGATTCCTTCTTACTCTCTGATGGTAATGCTTTAAACTGAACAAATGATTTCAAATGACAGATTGACTATGCAAACTCCTGGGGGGGCTTCCTGCAAGGAAGAAGTAGGCTGGCAAGTAGTTGCTACTTCTTTACCAGGAAAAAACAAAGTTAGAGCGAGTGGCTTGTCTGTGTGTGCCAGCTGTCATCTGGGACAAGCAGGACTCCTGACACACTTGGCAAGTAGCACAGACTTCCAAGTCTTTCTTTCTCTCTCAAGGCACAGGGCAGAGACAGCCACAGTCAAGATTTCCCAAAAGTCATGATTTCAAATGATTTTATTTTCAACACAGTGATTTTTTAAATTTAAAACTAAATATGGTTTCATCTTTATGTGGGTTGAAGACTGTTTATATAAATACATTTTGTAAAAAATAGATAAAATCTTTAGGCCGCATTACAATGCAGGGTTAAGAAAATATGGCCATTGTATTTTATGCATTGTTATGTGTGATAATAAGGTTTAAATTTAATGCTTCAATTCAAACACATCTTGCAACTAAGAGGGTTCAGACAAAATTAGTTCACCTTCCTTGCTATTGTAGCTGTGGATCTAAGTTCCAATTCCCCACCCCTATATCAAAGTTACTTTCTTTTCTTTCTACCTACCCCCTCCAAAAAATAAAAATAAAAAAAGAACTGCTATCGGGTAGGTGCAGTGCGATGAAACCCACAAACAATAACAAGATATGGCGCCCACACAAGGCAGAGCCTTGGCTAGGACTGTGTCTGACATGACCCTCTGCAGAGCCTTGGCAGGGACCACTCCAGCTAGCATCATGGTACCTCCAGATCAGCAAGTTCAGGGTGGAGGTGGGGTGGACAAAAATTCCCACAAAATACATCATTCCTAGGATGCAGGAGCATGAAGCATAGAAGAAAAGCTTTGCTTATTTAGAAAACTGCTCAAAATAAATATTACTCAAGATAAAACAGTCAAGGAAAATAGCCCATTCTTGTTTCATCTGTCTTCTCCATTTAAACTTGCAAAGTCTGTGGTTATAAAACATGCTTGGGGGCAGGCTTTACTGCCATATGCTTAGATATTCACAAAGGTTCAGACCAGGTACTACAGGGCCTACCAGGACATCAACAAATGCATCTAATGCCTAAGGAAATTATTAGGATTATATTTTATATTTGTGAAGAGTTTAATTTTGGCAAACCATTTTCATGACTGTTTTGAAGTGAAATGGGCAAGGTTATTATGAAGTCATTTTGGATCAGTGAGAAAAGAAAGGCACCAAATCAGGACAATTTATGCCTTATTATTCTTAGTTTCATACAAAATAGCCTAAGAAAACACATCTCCCCAACAAGTTCAGGTCAGTTGAGTACTTAACCCTGGATATACCCAAGGTACTATCTATGTCAGCAATTAGAGCTTGGCATGAACTAGGTTATCCCATTCATTCAATGAATAATTATTCCACAAATAGGCACTGAGTCGCAATTATGTGCCAGACAGAATATGATCAAGGCAGGCCTGGGCCTTCCACTCAGTTTATAGCTTCATCTTGTGCCTCTACCTGAGTGGTAGGGACCTGGGAATGAGGCCACATCCCACAGAGAGTTCTACACACCCCTGCGACTAGACTTGGGTCTGGCCTAAAGGCAGAAGCTTTGAGTTGAAATGGCAAAAACTGTAGGAGTTGGGGATTCTAATGCCAAGAAGGGTCCCATGGTCAAACTAGTTTGGGAAACGTGTCTTATCATATCCTCCTCTTAGAAGTTTATAAGCAAATTAAAAGCACTGAAAAGTCTTCCAATTAAGAAACATGCTAACTTTCATTCATCTAGCAAATATGTTTATCCTGGAACAACCCTAGAACCAGCCTTCTGTAGGATCCACTGTGGGAAATGCCGATAGGCCCACAGTCTTAGAGCAGAATCCAAGGACTCTGATTTAGAAATCGTATCTTCCTAGTGGCAAACACACTTGTCAGAATGGCCTGTTAAGATTTGGACTTCAGGGACCCCCTTGGCTTAGCGAACTCTCCAAGGAGGCAGCGAACAAAACAACTCTCTACCTGTTCTCTAGCATGCTATTCCTGAACCCACTGCCCTCAGCCCTGGACACTTTCCTTGGTTTCTGGGTTATCAATTCTCTTAGGACTTGGCTCCATAATTTCAGGCTTTGATTGCTTTCTGTGTTCTTTGACCCAAGTCTGGTCACAATACCATTTGGCCTCCTGGTACCTGTTTTCATTCTTTGGTCCAAGGACATATCATGGGTCCCAAGGCTGTACTCTACTATTCTGAAGCCAAGGGCCTCCCTTCTCAATTGTTTTCCATGAAATCTCTTGCTTCTGTGACAACATTTGGTTCACCATCTTAAATCTAACCTTATATTTCCTTGTGAGAATGGGTTACCTCAAAGGAGAGGGTCATGGTCCATCCCCATTTTAATAGAGAGAATTTAATGGTGATCCAGTGACCCCAGAAAGGGGTAGGAGTAGACCCTAGTATATTATATCATATATTATCTCATCTTATTGTCCCCAAAAATTATGAAGTAGTTGCAATTTTTTACTTCTGTTTTCCAAATCAGGAAATGAATCATTTGAGAGACTGTAACTTGCCCAAGCTTCAGTCACAAAGCTTTAGTGATTGAGCCAGGATTTGAACCCCGGCAGTCTGACTTCAAAGGGCATGCTGCTCTGAATCAAGAAGCCTCCCTTGATTTTCCATTCCATATCAGGGTCTACCAACTCATCTTCAAGAAGCCCTGCCTGGGAGCATGGCACTCTTGTCCAGTCATGATCCTGAGGTAGCCTAGGGTTCTCAGCTGCACCCCTCCCTCAACAGTCAGTTCAGCGCACAATACCATGGGTTTGTTCTTCTCTCCCTGTTCCTCTGCCAGAGCAATCTAGCTCTACTACAGCTCAACTGCTAAACCACTCTGTGCAAATGTTCCCTCTCTGATAACAAAATGCTGTAAGCCAGGCTAATTGTATAAGTTTCCAGAAGGTTCCACATGCAGGGGCTCTAATAGTAGGATGGTGGAGACCATGGGTGAAACTGTGGGGTCAGATTTAGAATTTTGCCAGGACCAGGATTCACAACCCTCCCTGCACCTGAGCATCACCTAGGAAGCTTTTTCCCCGTCTAATTCAAAAGACCAATGCCCAGGCCTCATACTTGACCAAATGAATCAGAACTCCTGTGAGAGAGGCCCCAGCAGTGGCATTTTATTAAAGCTCTCTAGCTGATTCTTATGTGAGACTAGAGTTGAATATTCCTTTTCTAAACATAGGACTAGTTATATAAATAAAAACACATTTCCTAAATGTTGGCCTATGTACCTCCCATTGAGGCTATTTCCCGCTGAAAAACACGTGCTTTCTCAGAGTGAAGAGGTTTAAGAATCATGGACATGACTCTGATTATTATGTGCTCTTGGGCAAGAATCAACTTTACTAGGACTTTGTTTTCTCATTTATTAAAGAGGACTAATGTTAACATACCTTAAACGTAGGTAATGAAAAATGACTAATTCAGTGGTCATGGAGTACCGCTTATACAAAGTTAAAATGCTGCTATGACAAGTAAGGGGATTTGGGTAATTTGTCTCTTAAGCATTGCCAAGAAATCTCCAATAATTATAAATAGGGATCTAGAATGGAATTCAATGAATCATACACCATAGACTCACTAATTACCTGTAAATGGCTGCTATTCTCTCCTTCCGCTAGTATATTTCCTCCGGATAGCAACTTGGGAATATGAATCAAAAGAATACAATATCTTGAAATTTCTTTGGCACATTCCCACAAAGCCAATGCTGTCTTGTTGGCCAACTGTTTTCCTTGAAACAGGTGTGCTTCAGCTTAAAGAAGGCGGAGACCTACTATGAAAGAAATAACTGAACAAAGTATTCTTCCACTTCACACAGCTTTCTTAAAATAGAAACTTCCCTTGTGCATAGTTCATTAATTTATTACCCTTGAGGAGAAAAAAAAATCACAATGATGATGTAACTCTGAAATGATCAAGTTAACCAGTGGGGAAATGTGATTTAATTTCTGAAACCTTTACATTAACTCACGTGTGATTAGAAGAGAGGTTTACTCCCATGAAGTTAGAAAGAGCAAAAGAAAGAGACATATTTAGGTTACAAGGCACAACTTTCAGCGCCTGCTGGTCACATCTTGTCTCACAAGTGATGGAGTGCATGGGCAGTGAGTCATGGCGGAGGCAATAGGCGCCATGAATGTGAGAAGATCTACCCAAGGCATGTCAGTCCCACTAGCTGGGCTCTCCACTTCCACATTCCCACATGGCCCAGCACCTAGGTCAGCCTTGTTTGCATAAGAACCATTTAACAATGGCTCTCTCTATCTACTATAAGCTGAATGCTGCACTAGGTCTTCTAGGAAGACAAAGACAAAGGCAGCACGCTCTCTGCCCTTTAGGCTTGTCAACTTAGGGTGCCCAGATATCCAGGTCTGACAGCCTCAATCTTTTGGGCAGCCCTACTAAGGGGATCTGTGCCAGTTCTGTTGGGAGCTTCGTGGATTAGTCCCATCCTTAGGTTGCTCCTCACAAATAGGAAACTTGCTCAGGGTTGTTTTCCCAGTTGTGTAGTGATCTGGACTGAGAACTTCCTACTGGCATCGGATCTCTTTGTCACCAATGGCATAAATCCACTACAGGAGTTGTTAGTGATGCTATATGGTTCATCACATTGGGCTCGGAGTACAGATTATGACTTCATAACTTACTGTCCCCTAAAGGCAAGAATTGCCATCAAGGCCTAACATAGTGCCTGTATTCCAGCACTACTTGTTAAATTCAAGGGCACAGAACTTGCCTCTCATGTTATGTGCCAACCGCACATGTGCTTGGCTAAAATTTCTGGTGCTTGGCAATCTGTCCACAGCTCAAGATCCCTATAGAGATTAGGAGGTACAGGAGGCTCTCAACGTTTAGCTGGTGTGCGTTAAGAATCACCTAGGAGGTTTTATAGAGGCAGATCCCAAGCCCCACCTCTGTAGATTCTGATTCAAAAGTTCTGAATTTGGCCTTAGGAATCTGCCTCTTTCAACCACACTGCTGTGGCTCTGATTCTGATGCCAGTGACTGGAGGGCCCTGTGTTTAGACATTATACCTCTCCCCTCAGGCTTCTGGGAAGATTCCAACCAAGAGCCCTGGGGGATCAGTTTGGGCTGGTGCTCCTCTCCACTGACCCAGCAGCTCAGGTCCAGATGGAGGTTGGAGTAATATGAGAACCTTATCTTCTCTGCCCGTGCAACCTTCATGCAGCCATTTCTCTCCTGGTGTCTCTAGTCTTGACTTCATCAAGGGCTGCTGAGAACGTGTCCCTTTATGCCGCTGACTTTACACTTAGCATTCCAAGACCTCACTAGCCTATTAGGATAACCTAGCATTTCACTGATGGTTGCCAAGGTGGCTCCTGAGTCATACAACTGAGAATATCCTGTCTTATACTGTCACACTTCTAATGCTAGTGGCTTCATTCTTAAACAAACCCAGTTTGATGCTGAGAAGTTGGGGATGTGATGGGTACGCCCTTGGAGTCAGGATCTCTGCCTCATCAAGTGAGGAGTGAGATCCTTGGGAACAGCATGAACCCCAGACAATCCTGTTATAGACAAACAAAAGAACCCTACTGAGATGTCTTTAGTAATGTTCTAAAACCTGAAATTAATTATTCCCAAAGACAAGAGATGAATGATGTGTATAGCACATGATCAGACTGAAAATGGCTAAAATGGAAAGAACAAATGGCCTGTGATCAAAAGCAGATCCCTGTGCTTACCTGGGATAATTCCCAGCAAATGTGCCCCTTAACTCCAATTTCAGGAAAGACAAACCCAGTCTTTCCTCTAATGTGTCATTCATTCTTTCACTCACTGACAAACACTTATCAGGTACCTGCTTTGTGAATAGAATAACACATCTAAAAATTACAAGACTAATTTCAATTAACCAGGAATTAACAGCCTGCTTCCTTTTGACAACCAGTAATTTTTTTTTTAATATTAAGTTTGCAGAAATAGGAGGCAAAGCACTCCAACCTCTGGGGAGGACTTTCAGATGGTGAGTGGAGTCGGAGGCATTGGAGCAAGGAAGTTCTACCAAACATCACAGGAGCAGCAGAGCTTGTTGGCTGAGGGGGTCATGCTTTATCCATTCCAGCAGGCAACAGGGGCCCAAGGACAACTTGAAAGCTCCATTCTAAGCTGTCTGTGATTTCATAATGTCCCTGTGAAGTGAGGACTTAGTACAAGTAATGCTACTTAATACAAGTATAAGCAGACGCTTTAATGTACATTTGCAAAGAAGACTGATGTAGGTTTTAAATCATGATTATATAGAACCATGAAAGAGCATTTACTGACACCTATTGAATTGCAGACCCAACCTTTCTGCTAAAACAAAACAGCTCTATTTAGACCTGCACTCACTGAACTGGCAAAGATAAGAACCCTGTAGTCAGACTACCACTCTGCAGAAAAAGATACAACAGAGATTAGAGATTTTCTTTGGATGAATTAATAATCAACAGCCCTTTGGGAACAATTTCCACCAGTCTTCCCCAAAAAGACATGTTCCAGTTTGCCCCTGGGCCTTTATGCATACTGCTCCTTCTGCCTGAAACACCCTTCTCCAAAGCTTCACATGACTAAAAAGGAGGTCACTAGCCCCATCAGCAAAGAAAGACAACACATCTGTTTCCCAGGTCAACATCAAGCTTACTCATTTCTTTGTTCATTCATTCAGTCCCTGAGTTATTCAGTCTGTGTTGGGTACTTAATCCCAGTCCCCGTGGGGTGCACTGAGGACACAGATATGAAATGAGACACCATGTTTACATTCAGAAAGCTTGTAGCTTAATGGAGGAGACAGATAGAAAATTGGAGAACTGTATGGTTAGTGGTCTAATTTAGGTTTGTATTTGACAGGAGTACTGGGGAAGTTAGGAAAGGGACTCAGTGGAGTCCTGAAGAATGATACAGTACCTGGTTGAGGCAGATATTGTGGATTTGATGAATGGAATTGGCTCATGTGTCCCATCTATTTTCACTTTGTTCTCCTTGTATAAATGACCCATATTGATCATATGGTCAATCAGGGTTGGGGGTGCTATCTGGGCCATGAAAGAAGGAGAAATAGCCTCATAAAAAGTAAGGCATGTACCATGGCCTCGTGCCAATCATGCATCAGCACACTGGGGCAGCCACTCTGATGTTAATAAAATCTCTCTTCAAGATGGCAGACTAGACATGACAGTCTGCCTATTCTTCATTCAAAAATTCCAACTAAGTGGTGGAAAATGTGTATGAAAAAGAATAAATCAAGAACTGGGATGGAAATCAAGAAAAGTTACCATCAGTAGGCAGAAATTTAAAGAAATTTATAGAAAATAGCCAACAGATATGTTTGGATTGAGCCAACAAAAATCACAATGTAAAAGAGATTTTAGAGAGAGCTAATGAAGAGATGAGAGCTGTTCTTCTCAACAGAACCCTGAAGAATTCAGGTCTGGAGCCACAGGGAGAAGGAACAGTCAAGGCAATTAATAAAAAGACTATGAAGAATGTTGTTTTCCATCTCTTTCTACTCCCCTTTAAGATTTGTACAGAAAGGCAGTACATAAAAGTAGTTCATCCCTAAAAATAAAGCCTTCCTGGTCCTGGCAGTCAGGACAGTCACAAGCTTGCCTGTCTGCTTCCCACTGTCACATGTGCCTCCTGTGAGCCGAACTGCCAGCCTTTCCATTCAGGAAGAGAATTGTGGTAGAAAACCATTCCTACGTAACTGCCAAAGAAATCCCTCCAGTCACCTCTACCAGTCAGCACAGTCGTTCATTCATAAATATGATTGGGCCAGTCAACCCAGCCCTTCATTTATAAATATGATTGGGCCAGTCAAAAGTTACTGGTTATTGAAGGAAAACATAGAACATATGAAAGAAGGATCCAGAAGAGCAACAGAATTTCTGATACTAAAGGAAATGGAGTTGGAACAAAGGACAAAGAAGGTAACTTTTTTTTTAAAGTAATACTTTTAGGGATATTTGAGAGAAAAGTCTACATTCATAAATATAAAAAATGATTTTACAAAGATGCTCAGTGGAAAGTCTGACTAATTGAAATGAAATGACTCAAAAATAAATTTGAGATCCAGAAGACAAAATTGAGAAAATCCTCTGAATGCACACAAAAGGGAAGAAAGAAAATATGGGAAAAAAGTTAAGACCATAGAGGAGAGATCCAAGAGACCTAACATCTCCTAGAGCTAAGGGACCTACTATCGTTTCCATAGTAAGAGCTACTAGAGGAGAAAACAAAGAAAATAGAGATGAACACTTCAAATAAATCATAGAAGAATATTTTTCTGGGCTGAATAAACCTTGAATCTTTGGATTTAAAAAACTTGAAGAGGAATAATAATTTAAAAAATATCTGGACACTTCCTGGTAAAATTTATTACCTCCAAGTACAACAAGAAAATCCTAAAAGTTCATGGGAGAGGGATGGAGGATGGAGCTACCTATAAAGGAATCAAAATCAAAATGGCAGCAGACTCTGCATCTGCTTTCCAGGTTGCTAGAAGACAGTGAAACAAAGTCCATAAAATTGCGATGGAAAGTAATTTGGAGTCTATTTTTCAATTATGAGGGCAAAATGAAGATCTACAAAGACATAGACCTTCTTCTGTTATTTTGAAAAAAATTAAAAATATGCTCTAGCAAAATTGAAAATGAGTCTAAGAAAGGGGTAGATGTGGAGACAATGAAAATAATCCAGTTGTGATGGAAAGAAATTCTAGTAGAAGAGCTTAAATCTAGTCCACATTAAATGGTAGCACAGAGGGCTTAGTGGAGAGCATCTTCAATAAGAAAGAGGTTACCATGACTAATAATTAAGCACCAAAAATTAAACTATGACATGCCACATATGTACTGAAGATTTTAGTTTCTCCAGGTCAATCAGAGAAGACAAAGATAATTAGAAACTTGAGAAAAATAAATATACATAAAGGGCAATTATGGCCCAAATATAGCAAACTAAAATATAGTATGTGTTTAAACAATTTGTGGAATGTAAAAAACACTGGTATTAGAAGCAAACAAAGTTAAGCCTCTCTGGTCAAAGGGGAGGGTCACTAGATGCAGTGGTTTATGACTTCATGAACTATATTCCTTACAGATTGCCCTTTTTTATATAATTTTCACCAAGAGAACAATCCTAAAGGTGGGATTAGGTTTTGAATTCTGTTTTAAAACCCCTTCTCCCAACCAAGGATATTTTTGTTTGATTATCTGCAGTCTTTTCTGTCTTCCTGAGACAGTTAACTAAGCTTTATTAACTAAAAATATAAGCCTGTACTCATTATGAAACAATGTTTTTTTAAGTTAATCCTCAATCTCTTAAAGTTTGATCTTTAATTTTTAATAAATTAAAATTAGTTAGAAACAGTAACTCTTACTTCAAACAGCTGTGTGAAGTTCAAATCCTCAATTTCATTTCAGAGTTCTTTTTCTTCTGTTGAAATAAAGTAAAATTAAACGTAATGCTTTTTAATTTTAAAATATTAGTAGTTGTTACTTTGGACAGTAAAACATTAAGAATGATGTTTCTTTTCTTTTTCATATTCTTCTGTGTTTTCCAAATGTCTAACCATAAACATATATTGATTTTATACTTAAGTTATTTAAAATGAATATGAATAGAAGACTAACATAAGACTATCTGGGTATATTACTAGGACTAGAAAGTCTCCCAGGTTGAATGGCTGGTTAGTTGAGTGATTATATAAAAATTGCACTGGGTTAAGTAAGTGATTTGGAACACATGCTTCAGCCTACCATCTCCTTTCCTTTAACATCAAGAACACATTCCCAGTGTTGTAGGTCTAAAACATCTGTCATGAAACAGATGTTTATTTTTTTGTGTACATTTTGCCCATGTGTTTAAACCTAAGAAACTTCCAATTAATTTAGGACTTTTAACAGATATTTTATTAGTTGAATAGCTTATGCAAGAGAAGAGGAAGGACAGGTTTATTTTAAATTCCCTAAAAATGTCCCTGTTTAAAAACAGAAGAACAGTGGTTGGCAGGGGCTGATGGGGAGGGGTGGATAGGGAGTGAGTTTAATGGGGTTGGAGTTTCAGCTTGGGAAGATGAAAAAGCTCTGGAGATGTACAATAGTAATGGTTGCACAACGATGCGAATGTACTTAGTGAACTGAAACATACACATAAAGATGGCTAAAATGGTAAATTTTACATGCACATTTTGCCACAACAAAAAAAGTCCCTGTTAATTTTAAATCCAGACACGATATAACATGATTTCAGTGAAAACTTTCCTTTTTTACAGTATTTCAAAATCAGTGTCTTTTAGTTAACCTGTAGCATAACTAAGTTTTGTGCTGTTTGTGACTCTAACAAAATACCCCTCCTGATGGGGATGCTGATGGAACAGTTAATAAACTCTTGGTTCATTAACAGTATAGTCCTTGGCTATAATCCGTAGGCTGTTTTGACAGTCTGAGGAGAAAGAGAGTTCTATTTCTAAATAGTAACAGATCGACCTTTAAAAATTGGAAGTTGATCAACATTTTTCAAGGTGGGCACAAACAGATCTAATGACAATTTCTTTTACAAAGTGGAATTTGGACCAAAGATTGCATCTTTAATTGTTAAATAGCTTCTATTTTGTGAAATATATTCTGAATATACCAAAATATATATATACCCTGAAAGAGAGAATGGTTTGCTTTAACTACCCCTGGCAGTTGGGCTTGTACCAAGGTTTGTACCACGTTGTCCCATTCAACCTGGGAGACTTTCTAGTCCTAGTAATTTACTCAGATAGTCTTATGTTAGTCTTCTATTAATATTCATTTTAAATAACTTAAGTATAGAGATCTTGTACCAAGAGCTCAGGGCTCACCAAGGGTTCCCTGACCATTCCCTCCTGAATAGCCGGGAGGTGACAAGAAGCACAACATGGGCAATGGCCTTGGGGCAAAGCCCTCTCGACACAAAAACCAATTTACAAACCTTCACAATTGCCAGCAGCAATAGCAAGTGATGTTTTGTAAGTGGAAAACATACCTTTCATTCACCATCAGAGACTGAAATAAATGACTCAACTGGTTTAAAATCTTTATGTGATCAAATAGTTAAAAAATATATCACCGATTCAATTTCTTCTGGTGTTGGACCTTAGGGACAGTACTAATCTGTGTGCTACTAGAGTGAAATTATCATCAATATCAACGCATTACTCTTCACTAGAATGATTAACAGATGGTGTTTTTGTTGGCTACCCAGGGATTTGTTTTCTATTATTCTTTGTATTGTACATATATGTTATATATACTTTTTTGCGTGTATAATTTATAATATTTTTCTTAAAGATGGCATGCTCTGGTTAAGAACATTCTGATAGTTGCCAGACACATATACTGATGATCAGTATTCAAAGATTTCAGGTGTAATGTAATGCAATGCACTCATAACTTACAACTAAAATTTCACTGAACGCAATCTAATTTTTCATTGGTGACATGATTCAAAGATTTTTCAGAATAATGGTGCAGTGTCTCAGGGGTTTCAGTATATATATATGTTTTATATATATAAATATACATATAATATATATTTATATAAATTTTCATTGTATACTCATTATAGTATAGTTTTATAGAAAATGTTTTAAAGGCTTGACTTGTTCATTTGGTTTGGAACTTATATGAGTATGACTTTGATGAGTAATAGGTTATATGTTTAAAAATATGAAGTTACACAGCTTTGCCTATGGATATAACCCAGCTAAAGTTAAAATGGCTACTCACACCTACGGAGGGCAAAAGATAATTCACACTTCTTAAGATTTAAGAAGTTAAAACTTTTCTATGAGAAAAATGGACAAAAATACTTAGCACATATTCAGGGATTTAAATGAGCTGTGTAAAGAAACAGAGTCACTAAAATATTCTCACCCCACTTAACATGTACATCACTTCCCTGCTCCCAGCTTTCCCCAGCTTCCTAGTGTCTATCAGATCAAATCCAGCTTAAGTGGATAAATCCTAGATCCTCCATGGACCCACCATATAGATTATATATTTTTTCCTTTTCCCAACCATGTTCTTGACTCCAGGTGGGGAGGTGTCCTATTTCTGTCACTAGGACGTTCTCATCATGCTTCTCAATGAAGGATTATCCTTTCACTTTTGCTCCTCATGCCAGACGCTCTCTATCCTTTAGGCCCAACTCAAAGCTCACTTCCTCTCCAAAGTCATCTCAATGCCATATATCCTCTGGGGTTAATCTGTTCACTAATCACCTAACAGAGATATAAAGAGGAGGCACTGTATGTCCTGCATGATGCTGGGCACTGTGGGAAGTTGCAGCCAGTGTGGAAGACGTAGCTCTGGCCCTCAAATGCAGATGCCATCCAGCCTTCCTAACTAGACTGTTACCTTTTCAAAGACTGGCTGGTCCTATATTACTCATGCAGTATCCTATTTAGCTGAAATATCTTGGATGAGATGGGATATATCCTGGTTATTGAAAAGTCTGGGTGATTGCACCACATCTGCCCTGTGTCTATGGTAAGCAAATGAGGAACAGCTGGAGAAACCTTAGCAGTCCTTGGACATGAAAGGAATATTTTCATAGGCACTTAACTCTAGGGCTCACTGTACAGAGTTAACAAATGCTGAATGAATAAATGAATGAGAGTCTTCTTAAGGGAAGAGGAGTAGACTATTAGGATGGGGTGAAGTTTAAGTAAGTGAGAAGAGAGTTGGGGCATTGATTTCTCTACAGCAGAAGGGAAAGGGATGCCTCTTTGAGTAAGGACACAAGGACCACATTTCTGAGGATTTCAAATGCTAGATTTGACCAACACATGGAGCCACAGACCAATGGGACAGCTGCCATTTTGGCAATTTTGTTAAGAGGCATAAGATTTTGTTGAATTAGCTAAATTTTACCTGGCTAAGGAGAATACCCTAGCTTTACTACAAACCAGTAGAGCAGAAAACATTGCCCTAGAAGCATAGGAAATGGGCCAAAATAGTGTCAAAGATACAGCAGTTTCTAACAATAGAAAAGTAGGCAGCAATTTAGACAGAGTAGGTATGGGAGAGGGAGACAAAGTGGACAAGGAGGACTGAGCATGTCCTATCATGATCTAGGACAGATGATACAAGTACTGCCATCCACACTGCACTCTCCTGCAGGGAGGGTCCCAGTCAGTGGGGGCCAATGAGTGAGATCTTGCTAAGTCATGCAGTCTGGCCTCAGTGTAGCCCAAATCTTTTCCTAGAACCAGCAACAGCATTAACCTGTAGGACATTGTTCCAAATTTCCAAAAGCTCATTTGTAATTTGGTTGGTAACAGAAATATATTTTCCTCCAGAAATTAGGTTAGGTTAGGCCAAATCACGAAAGTCTATTTAATAATCCATATGTACCTGAAGTTTAGCCCTCTACACAGGCATTTCACTCATTTCTAATTACCTAAATGTTCCAGTTACTCTGACTGCCTAAGAAATTACCCCCCCACACCCCAAATCTTATGGGCTTAAAACAGTAACAACTTTTATTTTGTCCATGAAACTGCAACTTAGGGCAGAGCTCAGCAGGGATAGTGCATCTGTGATTCCCTGGCATCAGGAGGGGGAAGGAAGACCTGATGACCGGGCCTGGAGTCATCTGACAGCTTGCTCACTCACATGCCTGCCAGTTGATGCTGGATGTCGGCTGAGACTTTAGCAAGAGATGTTGGCTGAAATACCTACTCTTGGCCTCTCTATGTGTTCTGGGTTTCCTACAATATGGTGACTGGATTCTAAGGGAAAATGTCAAGAAGAAAAAGAATAGCAAGAGAGAAAAAAATTGTATTCTTTTTATGATCTATCCTTGGAAGTCACCTAGCATTATTTCCACTGTACTCTATCAGTTGGACCAATCATAAGCCCATTTAGGTTCAAAGGGAGGGGCAATAGACTTCACCTCCTGATGGAGAGGAGCAAGATTCTAGAAGAACATATGGTAAGGCAGTGACTCACGCCTGTAATCTCAGCCCTTTGGGAAGCCAAGGTGGGAGGATCTCTTGAGGACAGGAGTTCAAGACAAGCCTGGGCAACATAGTGAGACCCCATGTCTATAAAAATAAAAACAAAAAATTAGCTGGGCATGGTGGCATACGCCTATAGTCCTGGCTACTCAAGCAGCTGAGGTGGGATGATTGCTTGAGCCCAGGTTTGAGGTTACAGTGAGCTATGATTACACCACTGCACTTCAGCCTGGGCAACAGAGTGAGAACCCATCTCTAAAAAAAAAATTTTTTAATGTGGTAATGGATTCAATTGTAAGGCTATTTTTGAATACAATCTGCCACAACATATAACATTAATTCTGGGGAAAATACAATATATAATAGTAAGTCCTCACAACATTATTGACAACAAAACCAATTATTTTTTCTCATTAACATTACAACACAACGATGTTGAATGAAATGACGGTATTTGAGGCTCTGCTGTATATTCCAAGTTGAAAGGCAATATAGTATAGTGAATAAAGAGCCAGGACTCTGAAGCCAAATGCCTAGAGCTCTATTGTATACTTGTGTGACACTCAGCAATTTGTTTAAGCTCTCTGTGCCTCAATTTCCTCATTTATAAAACTGGAATGTTGTTAAAAAATAGTTACTTCGAAAAGAACTTTGAAGACTATCTAGCTTCCTAAGTGTTAGCTATTATTATAATACTCTTCCAATTCTGACGGATTCTTCCTGCCTCCTCGGGGGATGGTGGTGGCAGCACTACCAGAAGTAGAAGATTAATAACAGCAGTTCACATTACTGAGTACCTAATACCTGTCAGTTTCTATGCCAAGTAAATTGACTCAAAAATCCAAGAGGGATGCCCTAATATTATTCACATAAGAAAACTCTGATTTAGGTAGCTTCAGAGTATCACTAGCAAGTGGTAGAAACAGGCCCCTGATCAGTTTAACTAGATAGAAGGAGCCTGAGTCCCTGGAGGACTGTGTGGAGCAGAGCTCTTCTCCCAATCCTGATTTCTGGGTGAGTGAAAAATGAACAGTGTTGGATTATGCCATTAAGATTGGGGGCTATTTATTACAGCAGTGACCCTGTCCTGACTGGGTTAGTACAGGGAAGACGGGAGAGAGATCTTTGGAAATATCACTAATTTAAAGACTCTTTTCATAAAATACAATGGTTTTCATTATTTGTATGAAACAGGGTATTTGCATAAAAGAAAATACTCTCTAGGTCGGTCCCTACCAGTCTCATTTGTCTTCTGAACTAGAGGACAAATAGCCTCTGGCCAACTGGGAATAGGACTGAGCATACCGACCTGGAATCCCTGACACTGATGGGAACAGATTGCTCACAAATGAGGCCGGCTGTTCACCAGCTGCAGAATGTCTCTTCTGGGGTTTCACTCTGGTGTAAAACCTAATGGTTCCCAGGTTGTTTGTCTGTTTTGTTTTGATGTTCTGTTTTGTACTGTTTCCTTTTAGAATTCTCTTTTGGACTGCAGTGGTCAGTGTGGCTGTGGGAAAGAGAACCCCAGTTAATAGTACATATAGGTCTCTGGGCAAGTTCTCTACATAGTTAGACTGCATGTTCCATGATGGAAGGGACCTGCCCTGTCTTGTACCTTATAGCAACCCTGGGGTCTGGCTCAATGCCTGACACATAGTATGTGCTCAAAATTTGCTGAATGCATGAAAGACTGAATGTTTGAATAAAAGCTCAAGCAAACAAAAGCCAGGGTCCATAAAGGCCCTTGGGTTCTCTATGCCAGCAGCATATCTCACTTGAGGATCCCATCAGGGGAGGACCTCACATGCCTACTATAATACTGTGAATGCAGTAGTCAGTTAATAAATGTTCGCCAATTGAGTGACTGTGCTGCACATGATCCATGATAAGATGTGGGAAGGTATAGGACGGGGAAACTTTTGTGAGATGCTATTTTTGATCTCCAACGATATTGTAAATATGGTCGTCACAAACCTGATCATGGTTTGAGTTATATGAATCATATCAAAGTCTGTGGGAGTCAGCAGAGCAGATAGCCAAAGAACACAACAGTTTTCTTGACATTTACCTCTAATAGATAGGGCTTAAATTCATTAAAGCAAACAAAATCCAAAATCATCTTTTAAAAAAATTCATCCTTGCATAAAAGCAATGTGCAGCCTTTGGTCTTCTTGCAGTCACTGGGAGAGATTCAGAAAATGTGAACAATCCTCCCATGAAGACAGGCAACAGCTGGAATGTCTTTCAGGCTAGAGATTTATTTCCTACAAATCAAATATAAAACTGCATTGTGACCTGAGAATATTCTGGTTTACATTAATGTAAACTAAATTTTAAAGGGATGCAGTGTCTTTATTTAAAGGCACTTATGAAAATACATGCAAAAAAAGCCCTAAAGTTCACTACTGAGATAAAAAGGGCAGACTGTTTTTAGTTTGGCTCCAGTGAATTTCAATATTTATCATATAATTTTTATATCAAAATCTTAGTGAACATTAACTTTTATGGTATCACTTCTGAAAACAATAAAAAATACTACATTTTGGAATGCTATTTCTAGTTAGATTTCCATCATGAAGCACCAGTTAAATAAATGTGGATTTTATGAAAAATAATGGCACATTCCTTTTTGAAAAGTTTCAAACACCTGGCTTGAGGAGCAAACAGTACAGCCTGGAGTCAGAGATTTTAAACTTTTTCCAAGTTTCTTTATCAAGTTGCTAGAGACTCAAAGCTCCCAAGGCAAGTGTTCTTTTCTAATCCAAAGAATAAGAAACGTTTGAGAACATCTCTTTCGTAATTCCTTTGAGAACACACGAAGACAAATTGCTAAGCTTCCATTTCAAATGCGAGGGATTTGGATTGAATTTAAACAACAGCTTGTGCAAAATGTCATAGCTCCCATTCTCTTACGCGGAGACAGTGGGTGCTGATGTTATAGAAAGGATGACTTTGGACATTCTGAATATAGGGCTGTGACGGCAGCTGACCAACTGCAAAGTTACGCTGTTGGTTTGGAGAGGAATATCAGGCACTATTTTCTGCACATTTAAAGAAACATGTAGAATGAGACAATTACTTACAGAAGTCACACTAAACAATACTATTAATACCCCCTGTATTGGTCTTAAATATCCAATAAGCCAAATAAGGTTCTGCATTCAGATACTTGGGAAGTGTCTCCACTTCCAGCTTAATTTCAAACATGCCTCATCCTAGAGACCTCTGTCAGATAAACCTTTAGGGCTCTCTCTTGAGTATCTGGAATTAACATGACAATTGATCAATTCACACGTGTATGTGCTTTACTTTAAGCTGGAAAGCCACATGCATTCTTTAATGCTTGCTTCAAATGCTATGAGCACATGAACTACCTTCTGTGGCCCATGGTTTTAACTCTCATAACTTGTACTAACACTATGAGTTTTCCTCTTAACCCCTGTCTTACCAGGTAAGGGTTTCCCAATCCAGGGGACATAAGACTGTTGTTAATGGATCTCAAGGAGGAAAATAAAAGAAAGTTACAATTTGGTAGCTATATGAACATATTATTCCTTTTCATGCAGAATTTAGAGAACATTGCAAAATTCACACACACTCGAAGAATAAAATCCGATGCGGTGGAACCGAATGTGGAAATGGGGTGATGGGTTTTGTCCAGTGCAGTTCTATCACCTTTTGGCATCACTAACGTACATATCAATTGACTCAGGGGTGGATAAAATTCAAGAGGGCCTGGGGAACTTGGTTGGGAAAAATATTATATCTTTAGTTTCACTAACCTCAAACTGAAATTCAGTATTTCCTTCAATTAAAATGTAGGCAACAAGCCACAGCACCTGTGATATTGTTGCCAAGAGAAATCACAGATATTTTCACCTCATTTTACAGTTGTTGTAGATATCCTGAAATATCTTTTATGCTCACCATTACTTCAAAATTATGGTAGTTATGGTAGTTATTATAACTGCTGTTAGTTTGTATTATGTAATAATGTGTTACTAACAAAGCATGTATCACAATTTTGTAAAATTTAGTTAACGTTTTTCAATGAATGAAAGTGGTTTGATTTGTAACCCTGCATACTTTATTTTATGCATGTAAAAACATAATTCTGAGAAAAGTACATAGGCTTCACCAGGCTGCCAAAGAGGTCCACAGCACCAAACGGGTTAAGAATGCCCGAAACTATACACAAAATATTTAATAATGCAACAGCCAGGTTTCTAGAGTAACTCGTTCCTTGCCAGCATCTTTTGAAGCTGCAACAAACATGACCTTGAAATCAACATAGTCTCAATGCTGTAAAATGATTCTGATGACAGTCTTTTTTTCTCTTATTTTCCCATAGGAAAAGACCTGTAGATTCTAGAGCATCTCTGCTTTCACAGCATAGGTTGTTTTCTTTTAGTGATAAACTTCATCATTGAGATTTTGCCATCAACACTGAATTATTCTCTTATATTTCATACCGCTGAAATGCAGTCTATTTTGAAAGAGCATTGAATACAATTATTACAAGACTTTAATTTAAAATGTCATAGAGACAGCACCAAGAAAATCTCTGCTACCTGGAAAAACTATAATGATAATTCCACATTTTGAGTAAAAGAAGTAAATGTCAAAGTGTACCTCATCAAAGATAGTGCTGTTAAATGACAGTGCTACTGGTCTTATCCGTGCTCAACTGAAATGTTACATATAAATTATCATTTTTCTAGGGGTGTTAAGAATATGGCCTCTGGGTTATTATAATTTTGAGATCAATTAAATGATGAGATTATGTCTCAGTAGATGTGGCTGGAATGAAAGCACATTAGACTTTTGGAAAATCCTCCATGGAGACCCTGACCAAAAACAGACATGTCAAATGCCAGCAAGTTAAATGAATATTCACTCATTGAAAGCTACTGAGAAATTATTGATATACCCACAGTTATTCACTTATTACTGTAGTTAAATACTGTTCAAAATTTTTCACCTCCGAGAGTAAAATAAATGCTATTAGAATTCTGAAACTAATAAAGAACATAAAAATTAAAACAATATATTCTTGCACTAAATTATGATATAATTCACACACTGTGAATATATGGTATTCATATATACAGTTAAACCAGTTTCTTCTACTAATTAAAATACTAGCTGTATTACATGTAGTGCTCTAAAATTTGCCCCTTTTTCTGTTAAACTTGTAAGATTTAGACACCTGGTTATAAATCTAGACTTTGGCTAACTTCAGTACTACAGGTATTCTTTAAATTACAAGCTCCAAAACAATTCAACCTGTATGTCATGAAAGAAAATCTGAAATTACTAACCTTGGGAAGGAAAGGAACTACAATACAAAGAAAACAATTTGTAGTAAATAGTATTATAGGAATAAAGAGATAAAAATTCTTATTAATCACAGTTATCAAATTATTCATTTAAGATCCAGAGCAAATTGTGAGTGACTACTTCTATCTGTGTTTGAGTTAAAGTAGAACTTGTGTCAATGATACTTTTCATTTTAGGGCTATTGTTTTTTTCTTTAGGTAATTATGACGATTTTTTAAAATAACAACAGCTTACATGACTCCTTAGTAAAGACCATCTCATGCCATTCTCTTCACAGCTGAATTTTCAGGGGAGGATACTGGAAATATGCACTTTGCTCTAACAACCAAAAAGCAATTGCATGCACACATGTAAAAGGTTCCACCCCAACTTCCTTGGCATATTCCCGATTATTTCTCTCTAAACAGGAAACTGTTGACAATTTTTCCTGGTACTTTCAGAATACCAAAGGTTTTACTTACAAGCAAAATCCCAACTTTTGTTTCAGTTATAATGTTATTTCCCGTGGTTCCTATTGTTGCTAAATATGAATGCTGCAAACAAGATAGAAACCAAATTCCAAACTATTTTAGGCTGATTCAGAATTGAGTAGCAATTGTAAAAAGAAAAGTTAGAAACACATTGCAAGGCTATGCTGGAGTTTTTAAACCCAAAACAATACTGAAGGGAGGATTCCTGGAATTCAAGAGAGAATATTTGGCTCAAGCTGCAAAATCCGTATGTCTAAATAATGTTATGTTAGCAAGTGTTGAGCAAGCAAGACGATTATATTTTAACCTACTTCACAGAACATTAATCCAAATTTAACCAAATTCCAGAGAACCTGCCTGAAATTCACAACTAGAAGCTGCTTCACATTTTCCCCTTGGTACAACAATAATTGCTCATGAATACAAACTTGTAGGAGGTAAGAGAGAGGGGAAAACCACAATGAGCTATAAAAACATCTAACTATTGTATATAAAGCAAACTAATTACCTCACTCAGAAGAAGTGCAAGATTTAACAGTCCATGCTCTGCAGCCCCTGGAAACAGCAGTAGCAGCAGCAGCAAGGTCCAGCATCCACCAGATTCTCACAAGCCTTTGACTGTGTGGACTCAGCCACAGACTCTGCCTCTAGCTGACGTCAAAGTCCCTGTCACATGGCCAGATGAAAGCCAAGAGATCATTGGTTGTCGTAGCAACCACAGACCGGCTCTGAAATTATTTCAATAGGTCATCTGTCACTGTGGTGTGTGTGTGTGTGAGAGAGAGTATGTGTGTACGCACACACCATAGAACCATCACGGACAGCTCCTTGACAACCTCAACCCCCGAAGTTGTGACTCCAGCATGCCTACAACTTTCCTCTTTAAGGCTTTGGTGTCTTTTCTCTACAGTTACTTGCAGGAAAATATATGCCACCCTGAAGTTCTCATTTGTTTCACTACCATCAGCATGAAGCATGTCTCTCTCTCTCTTTCTCTATAACAAAAGGAAAGAAACTGAAAAACTCTGGAGTAGTTTTCTTAGCCAATTAAACTTATTTGCAAGCAAATATATAAAAACAGAAGCTCAGGGGGAGGGGTTGGAAGAAAATGTATTTTAAAAACTATATCAGAATCTACATGGATATACTGAGACCATGCTTGTGATGGAAAGAAAAATAAAAAACAGTGGCTTGGGTTCATGACAGTGGCTTATGACTCAGAGACAGGTAAGACAGTCTAATGATCCTGACACCAAGTAGGATGTAGACATCAGATAACATAAATTCAGGATTCCTGTACTGTAAAATGTCTAGGTAAAAATGAGGACCGAAGGAGTTTCAAAACAGTGTTACTTTAAAATAACCATGTGAGTAAGCTGAAAACTGTGCTTTGGGGCCATACGGGTGCCAAATGCTCCCCTCTTGAGTCCTCTCATCCACACCCCTTTGCTGAGACTCAACATTGAGTAAACAGGGCCAGTGTTGCACAAACACAAAGTGTAATGAAAGCCCAGAGCCATAGAATAAAAGGGTTATCTCACATGTTTTCTAACATCAGCTTTATTTCCTTTAGGACCACCCTAGCTTACTTTTAACTCTGCACACGTGCCTATTTCCCAGTTAATTCTCTTACTTAATTAATGGGAAGCCGATTAAACAAAATCAATGAAACTCACAAGAAGGTACTCTGAAAAAGACATTCAGAAAACGTATGCCCAAACAAAGGACAAGGAGTTAAAAGGCAGGGGAGAAGAGACTGCCCTCAAAACCCTAAGGACCTTTATATGCTAGGCTTATAACGACTTCTATTCTGTTTCTTAAAATAAATAAAAAAATAAAAAAGAGTAGCTCTGGGGTGCTACAAAATATAAATGGAACCTAAGTCAGCCAGGCAGATTACATTTGTGTCACTGTAAAAGAATGAAATTTCTTTAGTAGAATCAGAAATTGCTTCTTTAATCATAAGACTAATGTTCAAATCACTTGGTCATAGAATCGTCCTATTCCATCCTCCTTTTCATCTTCCTTTATTTCTGTCCCAGCCCCAATTGGGAGAAAAGATAGATGTTTATTTAAAAAGTTATTTTCCTGATGCGATTAGCTGTGGCACTGCAAAACTGAAATCAAACTATAAAGAACTTTCCTCCTTTAATTTCAGATTAATGACAGCTGGGAATTTACCTGTTTGAACAAGGATAATGGAATCCAATGTCTACCTAAAGCCTCACTAGGGGCAGATTTCACCAACAGCCACAATTCATTAACTAACAATTTGTTCCAATTATTGTTCTGCTTTTATGTTCAGAAATGCACATCATACAAATGAGGGAACCGGAAGAGGCAGAGAAACATACCATTCTAGCTTTCCCTGGACCCATGTTCTCTGAGCTGCTTAATTTACCATCTCTCTGGCTCTAATCCATAGCTGCCTAATTAACTCTTCCTCCTCTTTATGCAGCTTTAGCATTTAAGAGAGAAAAACTGCAGTGCCACGTTCTGCTAATAGGTGATGTCTTCTGAAATAAGAAGTTCTCAGTTCTAAAAAAAAAAAAAAATGCCTAAAATTCAGGACTTTAAATGGATTAATTTGAAAATCAGCAAAAAAACCAACACTTTTATTTTGACTGATTTAGCATTTTTAAGACTAAGTATACTTTATACTGCCTTGGGCAGTATTAAAATATTCAGTGAACTATTAAAATATTCAGTGAACTGGCTGGGCATGGTGGCTCACGCCTGTAATACCAGCACTTTGGGAGGCTGAGGCCGGTGGATCACGAGGTCAGGAGATCAAGACCATCCTGGCTAACACGGTGAAACCCCATCTCTATTAAAAATACAAAAAATTAGCCAGGCATGGTGGCACATGCCTGTAGTCCCAGCTACTCAGGAGGCTGAGGCAGGAGGATCACTTGAACCTGGGAGGTGGAGGTTGCAGTGAGCCGAGATCATGCCACTGCACTCCAGCCTGGGTGACAGAGTGAGACTCCGTCTCGAAAAAAAAAAAAAAAAATGCAGTGAACTGACCTTCAAAATGAAAAATGGGTGCATGTAGCCCTTTTTTTCTACAACATGCTTCAACCAGAAACTGAAGAGAGAGATTAAGTAATTTGCCTACCTACTCATTTTCCTTTGCAAACTACCTAGGTTTAGAATTTCCTCTTAGAGTGAAGGAAGCTACCAGTCTTCTGTGAGGTTGAAGGCATGATGGTGATCTCTTTGGAGCTCAGATTTCTACCAATTTGGTTAATTAGCCCAAATGTAGTTGAAAGTATCACAGGAAATACACATGAGAGCTTTCTCCAATCACAGCCCACTACACTGAAGAGAATATGTGCCATTTTATTTTCTAATTGACAAGTCATTTTTTAAGGTGAAAATGATTCACCAAATTTAAAAATATCCATTCAAAAATAGTTCTGCATCTTATTTTTCACTCTTTGTAAAAACGTCAAGGCTGCCTATTATTAGTTTGACCACTTTGCCAGAAATAACTGGTAAATGCCACTAAACAAGCAGTCTGACCTGGGCTCACACACCTGAACTAACAGGTGGTTTGGGTCATGCAATTCTAACCAGTCTTTTGTCGATGTTTGTACATAGGGATGTTGCTGTCTCCTCTGTCTTAACGTTAATGGGCAGGCCTGGACCTACTGTTTAGAGCTACTGGGTTCAAATTTCATCTTTTTATGGCTGGACCTTGAGCAAGTTACTTAAGTCCTCTGAGCTGCAGTGCCTACATCTTAAGGTTGTTTGGAGGATAATAAAGTTAATATATTATAAAATTCTGACACCTTGCCACAGGGTAGATGGCTCAAGTGTGTATGTCATTTCTTCTTTATCTGTCTGACTCTGATAAGCCTACAAAGATCTTCAGGGAAAGGATGAAATCTTATTCATCTGTACAACACTACAGTTAGCACACAGCCCAGAACACAGTGAATCCTCAATCCATGTTGAATGACTCAACTATTGGGAAATAAATGTTGAAGAGTAGAAAGAAATGGTTCCTTTTTCTTCCTACTAATAGGGAAGAGAGCCTCTCTCCAACCCCCAACCTCAAAAAAAGGAAAAGAAGAAAAAAGAAAGAACAAAAATGTTGAGTTATCATAAACTTTTCTAAAACTGGATGGCTCCAAGTAAATCAAACTTAACCCTACTCATACATAAATAAATAAATATTTGTTATGAGTACATGTAAGTTATATGTGGACGTATTTAATGGTTCTTGCTGTTGATGTTGGAAAATTTTTACATTAACTGACATCGAGTGCTTACTACATGTGGAACATTTTTCTAAGTACTATACATTTATTAAATCTTTACTATAATAATCCTATGAGGCAGGCACTATTCCATATTTCACAACTGAAGAAACTGAAGAGAGAGATGAAGTAATTTGCCTACCTACTGCATAGCAGAGCCAGGATTTATACTCAGGAAGCTTAGCTCTGTAAAATTTTGGAAATAATTTACATTTGATATGCTTTTAGAAAAATTGAATTATTTCTCATGTTTGTTTTACACTGTAGGGTTGTTTTTATTTTTAAATTTTTTGTGAAAAGGAGAAGGCCAACTTATCTTTTCTTCATCTTGGAACTCTAAAGATCTTAATCTATCTTTGGCCTACAAAGTTCTATGGCAAGAAAATAATCTAGTCAGAAAAATTTGAATCAAGGAAAATGGGCAAAGTAAACTAGAGAAAATGTCCTGAATACAACTATGCCTAAATTATTATAGTCTTAGCTGAAGCAATATTTAGAATGCACAGGCTTGGGTGAGTTCTGTTTCCCACTATGATGAAGTAGCATGTGTTCAAACCAATACTCTCACTGAAATAACAAAAATAGCTAGATAGATATATATTTTTAATGGCTGGAAGACATCAAAGAGTGGCAGAGGCAGCAAAAATTTTAAGCGCCAGGGTCTCAGATAAAAGGAACATATATTGAGTGTCTTATTCCATTTGGACTGCTATAACAAAATACCATTAACTAGGTAGCTTATAAACAACAGAAATGTATGTCTCATAGTTCTGGAGGCTGGGAAGTCCAAGATCAAGGCTCCTACAGATGTGGTCTCTTGTGAGAGCCCATTTCCTGCTTCCTAGATGGCACCTTCAAGCTGAGTCTTCACATGGTAGGACAGGCACACAGGACGAAGACAGCTATTTAGGGCCTCTTTTATAAGGAAATTTATCCCATTTATGAGGGCACTACCCTTATGATCTAACAACCTCCCAAAAAGGCCCACCTCCTAACACCATCACTTTGTGGGTTAGGGTTTCAACATATGAATTTGGGGAAGACACAAACATTCAGTGAAGCACTGAGGTATAGACTCTGCATTTCCCACTGCTTTTCTTCTGAAATTATTGGATGATTCTTAAGTGGTGTGGGGCTTTTAGCATTCTCAGAAGCTGAAGAGAGAAAAATTGGAGTACAAATATTTAAATGCATTCAAGACTTGAGGGACTAAGATTGTAGACAGAGAGAAAAAAATGGAATCACAGAGAAGATATTCCAACAATCTGTACCGTTTTCCCCAGGAAGCATTTCCCAATTCCTAAACGGCATAAGACAAGAGGACAAGAAGTGAAGCACAAAATGCAGCAAAGAGGCTAAAACAGAAAGGCAGAGTTTGGCAGTCGTGTAGTGACAGGGAGACCAAAATTATAGTTCAGATTCTCCAAGGAGTTGGAACCTGGTAAACCTAAGTTTTCATATCTCAAAACTGAAAGGCTAAGTCCTAGAAGAAATGAAAAACAGGAAATAGATGAGGACTCACAAAAGCCAGGATCCACCCTAGAATCATTACACTCTCTAATTGGATCAAGATAATTTTCCCCCTTTCTGACTACCTTCCAGAAAAATCAACCCTCTTTAAAGGAAGATGACATCTTTCAGAACCTCTAAAATTTTTCATACACCATTTTCAATTCAATCCCAAATCACTAAGCATGCCAGGAAATAGGTCTAACTGACCACAATCTCTGAGGAAAAAATAGGCAATATAGGTAGACTCAAGTTATTCATTTTCTGTAATCATCAGACAGGGACTTTAAAATAACTCTAATTTGTATGTTCAAGAAAATAGATGGCAAACTGGAGAATCTTCACGCAAAAATGAAATTTTAAAAAAGGAAAATATTAACATTAAGTAACTAAAAAATACAATGGAAGGTAAAAGTACAATAGATGGGTTTAAGAGCAGAGAACATACACAAAAAGAGAAAACTAATGAAAGAGACAGATCAGCAGACAATATCTAGACTGAAGCATGATAAGAAGAATAGAAAATACAGAAAAATGTAAGAGACATTGGAATATGATGAAAGGCTAATGTGAATTTGAAAGATGAGAGAAAAGGAGCATAAAGAATAAGCAATATTTGAAGAGAACGAAGAAATTTTCAAAACTTACAAAAAGACACCGTGAAAGGAAAATATCTTGGGCCCCCAAAATCACGAAGCTGAAAGGAAAATTCAAGCTGGAAACTGCTCAGGCCAAACCTGTCTCCCATTCTATTCAAAGTCATCCCTCTGCTCACTGAGATAGATGCATTTTCTGATTGCCTCCTTTGGAAAGGCTTATCAAAAACCCAAAAGAATGCAACCATTTGTCTCTCTCCTACCTGTGACCTGGAAGCCCCTCCCTACTTTGAGTTATCCCCGCCTTTCTGGATGGAACCAATGTACTTCTTACATATATTGATTGATGTCTCATGTCTCCCTAAAATTTATAAAACTAGGCTGTGCCCTGATGTCCTTGGGCACATGTTATCAGGACTTCCTGAGGCTGTGTCATGGGCATGTGCCCTCAACCTTGGCAAAATAAACTTTCTAAATTAACTGAGACCTGTCTCAAATGTGTGGGTTTTGCAACACAAAACAACAAATTTAAAAAGTTCTATATACCGCCAAAAGGATAAATAACTACAAAGAAAATCACACCTAGAAACCTCACGATCAACCTGCTAAAAACTAAAGACAATGCCAAAAATCTTAAAAACAGCAAGATAAAAACACCACATTAACTTTAAAGGAGCAACAAAAGACTTTTCAACAGAAACTGTCAAATCCAGAAGATAATGAAATAATAAACTTTGAAATGACAAAAGGAAAAAGTGCAAATTTTTTATTATATATACAGAGAAAATGTTCTTTAAAAATGAATGTGGAGGCCAAGTGTGGTGGCTCATGCCTGTAATCTAGCACTTTGGGTGGCCAAAGCAGGCAGATCACGAGGTCAAGAGATTGAGACCATCCTGGCCAACATGGTGAAACACTGTCTTTACTAATAATACAAAAATTAGCTGGGTGTGGTGGCGTGCACCTGTAGTCCCAGCTAATCCGGAAGCTGAGGCAGGAGAATCGCTTGAACCTGGGAGGCAGAGGTAGCAGTGAGCCGAGATCGCGCCACTGCACTCCAGCCTGGCGATACAATGAGACTCCATCTCAAGAAAAAAAAAAGAGGAGTGTCTTCTGTTCCCAAGAAGACTACAGACTGCAAAAAATAAATTAAATAAAATAAGAAACAGAGCTTCTGAGACCCATGGGACTATAAAAAAAAATCTTTTATGTCTTCAAAGTCCTAGAAGAAATTCAACACAATTCATGATAAAATCTCACAGAAAAATGAGTGAGAGGAATGTCCTTATCTTGATAAAAAGTATCTACCAAAAGTATACGGCTAATTTTATACTTAATAGTGAGAGTAAATATTTTCTCCTTAAGATTAGGAACCAGGTAAGGATGTACACTCTCACCACTGATTCAACAGCATGCCAAAAGTTCTAGCCATTTCAATAAGGTAAGGAAAAAACTTAAAGGCATACAGTTTGGAAAGGAAGAAATAAAACTGTTTCATTTGTGGATGAAATGATTATCTATATAGGAAACCCCAAGGAATCTGCAAAACAAACAAAACTTCCTGTAACTAATAGATGAGTTTGAAAAGATCACAGGATACAAGATAAACCTGAAAATCAATTGTATTTCTCTACACTAGTAATGAACATGTAGAGACTGAATTTTAAAATACAGTGCCATTTACAACTGCTCAAACCCAAATGAAATAAGTATAAATCTAACAAAACAGGTACAGGACTTGTATTCTGAAAACTACAAAATGCCAATGAAAGAAATCAAAGAAGGTTCACATAAATGGAGACAGATGCCATGTTTATAGATTGAAAGATTCAACATAGCAAAGATATCAACTAACCTCTAACTGATTTACAGAATTAACACAATTCTAATCAAAATCTCAGCAAGATTTGTTACAGATATATACAAAATTATTCTAAAATTTATTTTGAAAAAGAAAGGAAATAAATAGCTGAAATAACTTTGAAAAAAAGGAATAAAATGGAAGCCATCAGTCTAGCTGATTTCAGAACATACTATATAGCTACGATTATCAAGACTGTGGGATACTGGCATAGGGACAGACACGTACATCAATGGAACAGAATGGAGAACCCAATAGCTCACCACATAAATATGACCAATGGATTTTTGACAAATCTGCAAAGGCAATTCAATGGAAGAAGAATATTTTTTTCAACATATGGTACTGGAACAACACCAAAATCACAATCTACAAAATAAGTAATTGATAATATAGACAAGGACCTGTTAAGAAGATGAAAAGACAAGCTACAGGCTGGTGGGGAAATATTTGCAAATCAAATATTTGACAAAGGACTCATATCTAGGACATATAAAGAACTCTCAAAACTCAACAGTAAAACACACAATCCAACTAGAGAATAGACAAAAGACATGAAGAGACATTTTATCAAAGAATATACACAGATAACAAACAAGTATAAAAAAAAATGTTCAACATCATTAACCATTAGGGAAATTCAAGTTAAAACCATAATGAGATCAGAATAGCTAAAATAAAAAATAGTGCCACTACCAAATGCCAGCAAGGATGCAGAGAAACTTATTCATTCATTGCTGGTGGGAATGTAAACTAATAAAGATACTATGAAAAACAATTTGCCATTTGCTTTGAAAAATTAAACAAGTTACTATCATGCAACTCAGCAATTGCACTTGGACATTCCAGAGAAATGAAGACACGCTAACACAAAAACCTGAACCTGCTTGCTTATAGCAGCTAGCTTAGCTTTGTGACAGCCGAGAACTGGGAACCACCCAGAGGCTTTGGGTGGATGAATGAGTAAATGAACTGTACTATATCCACACAATGGAATACTACTTAGTACTAAAATTGAATGAACGACTTATGCATACAAAAGCCAGCATGTATATCCAGAGAATTTTACAGAGCAGAAAAACAAGTCTCAAAAGTTCCCACACTGTATGAATCCACTTCCGTAACATTCTTGAAATGACAAAATTATCGAAATAAAAAATAGATGAGTAGTTGCAAGGGGTTAAGGAGCAGGCAGGGAAGCCAGGAAAGTACGCTGGCTGTAAAGGGTAGCAAGTAGGACCCTTGTGCACTGGACACCTTCTGTATCTTGACTGTATCAATATCAATATCCTGATTGTAATTTTGTACTGCAGTTTAGCAAGATGTTACCTTTGGAAGAAAATGGGTAAAAGGCATATGGGTTCTCTCTGTATTATTCTTACAACTGTATGTGAATCTACATTTATTTCAAGATAAAAGTTTAATTAGAATTTTTAAAATGAAGGTGAGATAAAATATTTTCAGTAAAAAACTGAGAGAATTAATTCCAACAGAATCACACCAAATTTCTCAAGAGTCATTTAGGCACAAGAAAAATGATTCCAGATGGAAACACAGACATATAGAAAGGGTAAATATATAGATAAACCTAAAGAAATACTAATTTTATAAAATTAGAATGTTGTGTGGGATATAAAATAAATGTAGATTTCAAATATAGACTATTAGCACAAAAGTAAAAGAGAGGAATAGAATTAAAGTGTCCTAGGACTCTTGCATTCTTGTATAAGTACAAATAGTCCCTTATTAGGTACAATGTAATCCTTGCAGTAGCTACTAAAAACAAACAAACAAACAAAAAAACTAAAGAACATACTGCTAATAAGCTAATAGAGGAGAAAAAATAATTTTAAAAATTACTCGATTCCCAAAAGAAGAAAGGAGGAAAAAAGAGCAATAAATAATAATAGAAAGAAATGGTAAGATTAAAGATGTAATCTTAAACATATCAATAATTACCATAATATATAAACTGACCAAATATTGCAATTAAAAGAAAATAAACATCATACTGTATTAATAGATATATTCTAATTCTTTGCTGTATGCAAGAGACACACTTTGAAATCAAGAGTACAGAAAGGCTAAAAGTAAAAAGATAGATACATATATATCACACAAACTCTACCAAGACAAAGCTGGTGTAGCAATATTACTATCAATACATAATACTTTATAGCTACTAGAGGCTGAGACAAGAGGATCACTTGAACCCAGGAAGTTGAGGCAGCAGTGAGCTGTGGTTGTGGAGGAGAGGAGAGGTGGGGAGGGGAGGGGAGGGGAGAGGGGAGGAGGAAAAAAGGAGGGGGGAGGGGAGGGGGATTAAAAGGGGAGGGGGGAGAGAAGGGGAGGGGAGAGGAAGGGAGAAGAGGGGAGGGGAAAGGAGGGGAGAAGAGGAAGGAAAGAAAAGAAGGAAGGAAAGGGAAAGGATGAAGGAAAGAAAGGAAAGGAAAGGAAAAAGGAAAAGGGAAAGGGAAAGAAAGAGGAAGGAAGGAGGAAAAAGAAAGAAAAAGAAACAGAAAGAAAGAGTATAGCTATAGTACTTTATAGAAATATAAGCAAGAAATACTACTAAAGATATAAATACTTCATAATTTACCTTTCCAAATATGTACACATTTAATAGCATCAAGATAAATTTTAAAAATCACAATCATAGTCTTAATTTAAAACATCTTTCTTGGTAACTTACACAACCAGCAGAAAAAAGTAGAAATGTAGATTTAAATTACAAAATTAACCAATTTGACCTAATTAATATATTAGTCAATATTTGAAAAACGGTGACCTCAAAAATTGCAAAATACACATTTTTTTTTTCAAATGTGTTCACCAAAATTGGCTACATGCTGGGCCACAAGTAAGGTCTTGACACATTATAAATGACTGAAATCACAGAGAATACTCTTTGCAAACAGTGGATTAAAGCTAGGAATCAATATTAGAAAGACAAATAGAAAATCCCTGAATGGAAATTAAGCAATGCATTTCTCAGTCGTCCATGGGTTAAAGCCACATCTGTATGATTTACAAGCACGCTTCCTTTTTTTTTTTTTTTTTTTTTTTTTGAGACGGAATCTCCCTCTGTCGCCCAGGCTGGAGTGCAGTGGCACTATCTCGGCTCACTGCAAGCTCCACCTCCCGGGTTCACGCCATTCTCCTGCCTCAGCCTCCCAAGTAGCTGGGACTACAGGTGCCCGCCACCATGCCCAGCTAATTTTTTGTATTTTTAGTAGAGACGGGGTTTCACCCTGTTAGCCAGGATGGTCTCCATCTCCTGACCTCGTGATCCGCCCGCCTCGGCCTCCCAAAGTGCTGGGATTACAGGCGTGAACCACCGCGCCCGGCCAGCATACTTCCTCTTGTTGTGCTTTGCTTTACTGTGCTTCACACATACTGTGATCTTTACAAACTGAACGTTTGTGGCAACCCTGCATCAAGCAAGGCTAGCCGTGCTGTTTCTCCAACAGCATGAGCACAAATCATGTCTCTGTGTCACATCTGGGTAATTCTTTTAATGTTTTTAAACATTTTTCATCTGTTATGGTGATCAGTAATCAGTAATCTTTGACGTTACTTTTGTAATTGCTTTGGGGCACCACAAACCATGCCCATAAAAGATGAAAGACTTAATTGATAGATGTGTGTGTTCTGACTGCTCCATTGATTGGCCTTCCCTCATCTCTCGCCCTCCCCTGGAGCTTCCCTATTCCCCGAGATACAACGTTAAATTAATAATCCCACAATGGCCTCTAAGAGTTCAAGTGAAAGGAAGAGTTGCATGTCTCTCACTTTAACTTAAAAGCTAGAAATGATTAGACTTAGTGAGAAAAGCGTGTTGAAAGCCAAGATAGGCTGAAAACTAAGCCTCTTGTGCCAAACAGCCAACTATACTGCAAAGAGAAAGATCGTGAAGGAAATTTAAAATGCTACTACAGTGAACACACGAATGATTAAAAAAAAAAGCAAAACAGCTTTATGTTCATATGTAGAAAGTTTTAGTAGCCTGGAGAGAAGATCAAATTAGCCACAACATTTCCTTAAGCCAAAGTCTGTTCTTAAGCCAGTCCCTAACTCTCTTCAATTCTATAAAGGCTGAGAGAGGTAAAGAAAATGCAGAATAAAACTTTGAATCTAGCAAAGGTTCATGAAGTTTAAGGAAGGAAGCCATCTCCATAACATAAAAGTGCAAGATAAGGGCAACCCGCTCGGGTCCCCTTCCACACTGTGGAAGCTTTGTTCTTTCGCTCTTTGCAATAAATCTTGCTGCTGCTCAAAAAAAAAAAAAAAGCAAGCTGAAGCAGCAAGTGCTGATGGAGAAGCTGCAGCAAGTTATGCAGAAGATCTAGCTAAGATCATTGATGAAGGTGACTACACTTCAAAACAGATTTTCAATGTGGATGAAATCACCTCTGATTGGAAGAAGATGCCATCTAGAACTTTCATAGCTAGAGAGAAGTCAATGGCTGGCTTCAAGGCTTTAAAAAACAGGCTGACTCTTTTGTTAGGGGCTAATGCAAGTGGTAACTTTAACTTGAAGTCAGTGCTCATTTACCATTCCAAAAAATTGTAGGGCTCTTAAGAATTATGCTAAGTCTACTCTGCCTGTGCTCCATAAATGGAATAACAAAGCCTGGATCACAGTACATCTGTTTACAGCATGGGTTACTAACTATGTTAAGCCCATTGTTGAGACCTACTGCTCAGAAAAAAAGGTCCCTTTCAAAATATTACTGGTAATTGACAATGCACCTGGTCACTCAAGAGCTCCGATGGAGATATACAAGGAGATTAATGTTGTTTTCATGCCTGGTAACACAACATCCATTCTGCAGCCCATGGATCAAGAAGTAATTTCAACCTTCAAGTCTTATTATTTAAGAAGCGCATTTCATAAGACCATAGCTCTTAAAGTATATAAATAGTGATTCCTCTGATGGATCTGGGCAAAGTAAATTGAAAACCTTCTGGATAAGAGTAATTATTCTAGATAACATTAAGAAGATTCATGATTCATGGGAGGAGGCCAAAATATCAATATTAACAGGAGTTTGGGAGAAGTTGAGTCTAACCTTCATGGATGACTTCCTATAGGGGTTGAAGACTTCAGTGGAGGAGGTAACTGCAGATGAAAGTGGTTTCTTGAGATGGAATCTACTTCTGGTGAAGATGCTGTGAATGTTGTTGAATGACAATAAAAGATTCAGAATATTACATAAAGTATGTTGACAAAGCAGCAGTAAGGTTTGAGAGGATTGATTCCAATTTTCTACTATGGGTAAATGCCATCAAACAGCACTGCATGCTACAGTGAAATCCATGATGAAAGGAAGAGCCAACCGATGTGGTAAACTTCACTGTTGTCTTATTTTAAGAAATAGCCATAGCCACCCCAAACTTCAGTAATCACCAGCCTGATCAGTCAGCAGCCACCAACACTGGGGCAAGACACTCCACCAGCAAAAAGATTAGAACTTGCTGAAGGCTCAGATGATCATTAGTAATTTTTAGGAAATAATTTTTTATATCACAGTAATTTGTGAAAATGCATTATTAGCATTTTTAGAAAAATTATTTTCTAAAAATTAGCAATTTTAGAAAATATTTTATATTCCAATAACCTATAAAAATGCATTATTTCTAAATATATACTATTTATAACTATGATCTATAATTATATCAATTATATATTATCTATAATTATATCAATTATATATTATCTATAATTATATCAATTATATATTATAATAATTATATCAATTATATATTAGATATTACTATATACAGAAATACATATTTCTAAATATATTACTATTTAATTTATATTTATATAAATATTAATATTTATAACTGTAATATATAATTGATATAATTAATTATATAATATATAACTAAGATTATTTTAATATATAATTAATATAATTACATAATAGATTAATATAATTATATAATATAATTAATTATATAATAGATTAATATAATTATATAATATAATTAATTATATAATAGATTAATATAATTATATAATATAATTAATTATATAATAGATTAATATAATTATATAATATAATTAATTATATAATAGATTAATATAATTATATAATATAATTAATTATATAATAGATTAATATAATTATATAATATAATTAATTATATAATAGATTAATATAATTATATAATATAATTAGTATAATTATCATATAATATAATTAATAAATTAATATCTAATTAATTATAAATAATTATAATAAAATATAATGCTTTTAAAAACATAATGCCATTTCACACTTAATAGATTACTGTATAGTATAAACATAACTTTTATATGTACCGAGAAACCAAAACATTTGTGTGACTCACTTTATTGCAATGTTCACTTTCACTTTATTGCAGTGGCCTGGAATCAAACCTGCAATATCTCTGAGAAATGCCTGTACACTGCAACCTAGAAACATTTTGAACTGAATGACAAAAATATATCAAAACTTACATGCAGCACTACTTAATGACAAGGCACATATATGTTTATGTTAAAACTGAGGTTCTACTTTTGAAGTGGCACTTTGAAAAGCTCCATGGACCTGTTCCCCAATGACTTAAGTATAACTTGTGAAAATACTTTTTAAAATCATATATATAAAGTCCATAATAATCATTCTAAGGGCATATAGACAATGAAGAAACATTTATTCAAGAAAATATACTAAAACTCTGAAAGAACACTGAGGATCTGGAGCACTTGAATTAAGATCCAGTTCCTCCTTAACCCTCAGCTCAGTTTGATAAAAGCTCCTCTCTTGAGAAGATGTGGCCAATAAGTTTGGCCTCCTTTTCCCATTAGCTCTCAGTCAAGGAATATAATTATCTCCGTTGGAAAGGCAGGACACCAGCCTTTCTCCAGATCTAAGGTTAGTGAGTGCACCCAAGAGGTTGGAGACTCCCTTGTTCTATCTATCCTCCATTCATAAGGCAGAGACTCTACTCTAAGCACAGCAGATCAAAAATACCAGGGCTCGTATTGCCCTCAATGCAGCTTGCTTTTAGAGTAGAGGTTCTATGCCAGGGAAGGCAATTTGAGAAGACTAGAGTCTACTATCACTGCCTCGTGCCTAAAGCAGTTATTCAGAAATTTTTCCCAGATGGAGAGGCCGTCCATAAGAACAGAGAGCTCTGAAGCTCTCCCCAAAGGAGCTAACTTTATTTGTAATAGAGTGTGTAAAAGTTCAAGTTTAAGGGTGCTCTCAAAAACAATGGAGATTTTGATGGCAAACAATTGAGAGGAGGTGGATAACTATAGAAGAGCAAAAGCTAACCTGCAGACCAGCGAGTTTATCAAAGAGAACTAGGAAAGGAGATAGCTAAAAACATCCTTCCTGGGATGAGAACAAGCCTCAAATATCAACCGCCAGAACTTCACTGGATGAATTTAATTGGATCAGACTTAAATAATTTATGCCCAAGAGCATTTTAAGAAATACTAGAAAAATCAGCAAAAAATTAGTGGAGCCTAACAGCTGGGTGTGATATCAAATGAAGCAGACCATATAACAGAGAGACTGGGAAACAGAAGGCGAAATATAGCTCTACCAAAACCAGTCATTGCAGGGTGATGTGAGTATGCCCAAGGCTGTGCCCTCTGAAAATAAACAGTGAAGGCTTTGCAGTGTAGGGAAAATAGACCTCACTAAAATAGTTTAATCAAGTCATTAAAAACAACAACAAAAAACCCCCAAGCAAACAGCAACAGAAACTCCAGAGAAGAGAGAAGAATCAGAATCCCAAATTGCTATACTATATTACCTTAAAGGTCCAGCTTTTAATGAAAAGTCATGAGACATGCAAAGAAAAAGGAAAATGTAACTCATACACAGGAAAAAAAGCAGAGAAAGAAACTCTCTGTGAGATGATTTAGATGTCGTATTTTAGAAAGATTTCAAAGCAGCTATTACAAATATGTTAAAAGAACTAAAGAAAACCATACTTTATGAAGTAAAAGAGGCTACAATGACAATGCCTCATCAAATAGAGAATATCAATAAAGAGAAAGAAATTATATTAAAAAACCAACTGGAAATGCCAGAGTTTAAAAGTAGAATAACTGAAATGAAAATTTCACTACAGAGAAATGATAGTAGATTTAAATGGGTGGAAAAAAGAATGAGTGAGGCTGAAAATAGTTTGGTAGAGAACATGCAATCTGAAGAGCAGAAAGAAAAAGAATGAAGAAAATGAACAGAGACAGCCTCAAAGAATTATTGGACATCAATATGTGTATAAAACACATGCACCTATGCACACAATTCCCAATTTAAATAAAAGCATTAATGTACACATTAAAGAAGCTAATGAACTCCAAACAGGATAAACACAAATAGATCCACACCCAGACATATCATAGTTAAAATGCTGAAAGACAAAGACAAAAAAAAAATTGAAAGCAGCAAGAGAAAAATGGCTCATTACATGTAAGGAAATCTTAATAAGATTAACAACTGAATTAGGAGAAACAATGGAGGCCAGAAGCCAGTGGGATTACATATTTAAAGTGCTGAAAGAAGACAGCTGTCAACCAAGAAGGCTATATCCAGCAAAATTATCTTTCAAAAATGAAGGCAAAAATAAAGATATTACTAGATAAACGAAAACAGACCAAATACATTGATAGTAGATCTACTTCACAAGAAATACTAATGGAAGTTCTTCATGCTTAAAGCAAGTGACCTCAGATAAAAAGAGTATCAGAAAAGGTAATTGTGTAATTATAAAAGATGTCATAAATGCATATTTCTTCTTCTTTCTTCTCTTGGCTCATTAAAAAAGCAATTATATAAAACTATATATATAATTGTATATTGGAGTTGTAACGTACAGAATTGTAAAATATTGTTGTAAAATATTCAACAACAACAGCACAAGGGAAAGGGGGAAGAGCAAAGCTGTATTAGAGTAAGAAAATAACACCATATGGTAATTTGAATCCACAGGTATAAACAGAGAACCAGAAAAGGTGCAGAAACATAGGCCAGAGAAATTAAATCATTTGCCCAGGATCAAAAAGCCAAAGAATTTTGATACTAATTCAACACCTTACTAATAGGGTTATCTGGTTTTACAACCCAATAGACATAGCAAAGTAGAATAAAGCCAAGGTGCTCAAGAAAGCAAAACCAACATCTGAAAGGCACATACAAACTGTTAGAAGCAGACACAAAAATCTTCCAAATCACCATCACCTGCAGTCATAAAGGGTTACAGCGAAGTTACTGAAATACTGGTAAAAATAGCACCCTTGTATTGTGCTTTATAATTTACATAGCACTTTCACAATTCTATTTTCTTTGACCCTGAATTAATAAAAGCATTTAATTTTTAAAATGGCTGATAATCCATGATTTAAATTTCTATCTCATAGTTGGGAAAAGAAGAGCATCATAAAACTAAAGAAAGTAGAAGGAAGGAAATAATAAAATGAGAAGAAACTACGGAATGGAAAACAAGGTATAATAGAGAAAAATGAGAAGATAGAAGTTGCTACTTTGAACAAATTAATAAAAGTAATAACTCCTTAGAAGAGTGATCAAGACAAAAAGAGAAAGAAGTCTCAAATTACCAATATCTGTAATAAAAAGGGAACATAATTACAGATCTTACAGCTGTTAAGAAATAACAGATTTCACAGGCTCTAGAAGATACCTTAGTGGTAACCCAGTCCTATCTACCTTTCAGTGAAGAAATCCCCTCTACACTGTCACTAAGGAGTAGTAAGCACCTGCTGCTTGAATACTTTCCAGTAACAGTGAGCTCTACATTACAAAATGTCAGGTCTTACAATTGTGGAACTACTCTAACTGTTAGAAGGTTCCTTATGATGAACCAAATGTCTCCTCCCTAAAACTTTACTATAAGTTTTAAGTTTTTCTCTTTGATGCTATGTTCACATGGCTGCCCTTCAGAGATCTCAAGGAGCAGCTATTACATCTGTGGCAGCAGTTGCTAATTGTCCTCTAATATCCATTTTCTCTTTCTTCCATAGATATAGAATCTTTAGCTTGTTAATAGCTGCAAAGAATAAAGACATTTCCTAACTCCCCTTCTAGCTCTGTGGCTTTATGATTAAGAACAGGCCAATGGGATGTAAATAGATATGTCATGTGGTAGCTTCCAGAATTTTCCTTAAAAACAAATAGGCAAACAAACTTGTCTAAGACTTTTGCCCCCTTTTTATGTTAATTCCTTTTACCATTCTACTGCTTGGGACCATGAGTATGGTGACTACCACTGTAGACCATAAGGAAGTGGGCTGTACACCCTAAAGATGGATGGCGGGGCTGTAAGCTGGAAGAAGCTTAGGTTCCTGAAGACTTCTTGGAGAAAAGCTGCCATTTCAAGGCTACATTGCTTTTCTATGGACTTTTACATGAAAGAGAGAGAGGGAGAGAGACAGAGAGAGAGAGGGAGAGACAGAAAGAAAGAGGGAGATTTCCATTTTATTTAAGATACCACTATTACATGCCAAACCTATTCCCAACTGTTAGCATGTCCACCATCAAAAACATCTTGTGCAAGTGAAATATCACATGTTTAATAAGCTGTGGAATGTTATAAAATTTCCAGGAGTCCCTAAAGAAGAAAATAGAAGTGCGTTCTAAAAGCATTGCAGAAGAAATACTGGAAAACAGCTCTTTATTTCTCTGAGTATTAAATTAGTAAACTTTAATATTTGGTAATGTTCATGCAAAGACTCTTTAAAGTCTTCCTGGACATCGAAGAGTCATATGGATTGATGTCTAAGAAAAAGAAGAAAAGAGACATCAAAATCACTACAGGAGTAAAAATGGCCTCTTCTTTCACCCTGCCTGCCTGCCTTTTTGCAGTTTGAATGAGGTAAATAATTCTTTTCTCAGAGAGAAAGAGTTTCTCATAGGAAACTAAGGATTTTGTTTTCTAAGAAAATGGTCCACAAATCACCTCTTTATATTTAATCTCCCATATAAAAGGAAAGTTACAAAATATTATTTTTCCATCAACAGCATCCAGTACAATTAGCACAAATATTATAATAGAATCTGTGTTTTTGCTCTTTTTTAATTTCTATTTATTTATTTGAGACAGAGTCTCACTCTGTTGTGCAGGCTGGAGTGCAGTGGCATGATCTCAGTTCACTGCAAACTTCATCCCCCGGGTTGCAGTGATTCTCCTGCCTCAGCCTCCTGTAGCTGGGATAACAGGCATGCGCCACCACACCCAGCTAATTTTTGTATTTTTAGTAGAGACGGGGTTTCACCATGTTGGCCAGACTGGTCTTGAACTCCTGATCTCAAGTGATCTGCCTGCCTCAGCCTCCCAAAGTGCTGGGATTGCAGGTGTGAACCACCGCACTTGGCCTGCTCTCTTTTTTTTAAAGATTGTTTCAAGACCATGAATCTCTCTTTGCTGTCAGGCTGACACTACTGTACATTTATAAATCTGACTTTTATGAATCATCACAAATTCTATCTCTCTCTGTTCCAAAGAATGAGGAAGTAGGGCTGAGCAGAGTGATAAATGTAGATTCTTTCCATGTGGTGCCTGTGTTGACAGTGCAACGCCTATAAACAAGAACAGAGAAGCAATTCTAAAATTGATCTCCAGCCTAAAGTCACACATTTCGTTGAGTTTCTGTGCAAAATGTTGGCACCAAGGACTCTTGCTGTGTTATAATAGAGAGAGTATAAACTTTGAAGTCAGGCACACTCTGAATTAAATGTGGACTCCCCAAATATGACTTTTTATCTCTGTGACTTTAGGACAATTTACTTAACCCCTTTGTGCCTTGATTGTATTGTCTGTAAGTTGGCAATATTTGTAACTACCTTGCACGGTGGTTATAAGGAGTAATGTTCAAATTTAGCAGTGTATCTGGTACAGTTAGACTGAAAGAGCTACTCTCTATAATTAAGGAGAATAATTAAGAAATGTGCTATTTAAGGTCCAGTTTACCCTAAGTTATGCTTTCTAAAAAATGGATCTGCTAGAAATGTGATTTTTCTGCTTCCACTCAATTCCTTAGTCAGTAAATTATAACAGTTCTTAACATCAGGAGAATTATGAATTTATATTTATATTTTCATAGCCCAAATTTCCATTTAGTAGCATCTGATGACAGTATAAACCACAGCCTAGGATAATATTTAGCCTATTAAATTCATTTTTTTACAAGAGAGAGGAAATAGGACATTAGTTTATTACTTTGCTGATATTAGCATCTCTTCTAAAAAAGCTTTCCCTAAAAAAGCACACACCACATACTCCAAGAGCTGCTAATGCCTAGTTCTTTTTTTAATGCAAAAGCTTTTCTATCATAACCCTTACACAGATTTATATAAATCAATGTTCTAACACTGTAATAGAGGTGAATCTTGCTTTAATAAAATCAAATATATAAAAATCCTAATGCAGAAAAATAATTAATTAGGACATTTAAAGCATAACTATCTGCTCCTGGGAATATTTTAAAAAATCAATTTCAGAAAAAAAATGTTTATTATGAATTATCAGAAAGTCACTTGAATAAAGGAAGCAGCCATCAATATTGTTCCAATAGTCAGATTACTAATTTCAGTTGTGTTTGGGCAATGTGATAAGCAGATTCATGCTCCCCTGTACCTGCCCCCCATGTGTCCATGTCCTAATCCCTGGAACCTGTGAGTATGTTATCTCACATGTCAAAGAGGAATTAAAGTTGCCAATCAGCTGACCTTAAAATAGAGAGATTATCCTGAATTATACAGTGACCCAAATGTAATCACAAGAGTTCTTCAAAGTAGAAGAAGAAGGTAGAAATAGGGCAGCATAAGAGGGTCTTGGACCACTGCAGTTGGCTATGAAGATGGAGGAAGGGGCCATGAGCCAAAGATGTAGGCAGCCTCTAGAAGCTGGAAAAGGAAAGGAAGTTGATCCTCTCCTAGAGGCTACAGAATTGAACAAAGCCTGCCTACACCTTAGCCCAGTGAGACCATTTTGGAGCTCTGACCTCTAGTACTGTAATACAGTAAATTTGCATTGTTTAAAGCCACCAAGTTTGTGATAATTTGTTATAACAGCAACAGGAAATTAATACAGGCAACAAATGCGTGCTGAGTGCGTGTTCTGAGCAAGACTTTATGGAAGAAGCAAAGATAAGCACTTAAAACGGTAATAGGGAAGAAAATGGGAGAGAGTTTAAGTATCCCAAGAGAAGTACAGCAAAGTGCTGTGGGGCCTCAGGGGAGGGAGATGTTCCTTCCAGCTGGGAGTGAACCCATTACCAAAAAACCTACTGCAGGGTCTTCACAACAGGCCTCCCAGAGGTAAAAGGTTGCCTAGTTGGCTTTTGGTAGTTTCTGTCAAGTCCTCTGATTCTAGAATTTCTATTTACAAAAGGACTTAAATTGCATGGACAATTTTCAAGAACTAGCCCATGTGGCTTATATCAGAGAACGTGCTAAACACAAGCAAGAAAAGAAATCAAAGAACTGCACCGCTCTTTTTCTATCATCTACAATTCAAATCTAGCATTGCGGAAAAGATTTGTTCTCAGAATGGAGTGGGATGGTTAATTTACACAGCTATCCTGGGAACCTGTCCTGTTAAACCTGCCTTGAGGCTATGTTGCTTTTCCATACTCTTATCTGTGGAAAATGACAACATCGGTTTTCTAAGTAGTTATCAACCAAAGAACCAAATGCAAGTTCTCTCTTAAGAGGCAGTGTGGTCATTCAAAGGGCACTGGGTAGAGACTCAGGGATAAAATCCAGCCCCTTACTACTATCACCAAAGCAGTCTATGAATCAAGCTCATCACCAAAGCAGTCTATGAATCAAGCTCATCATTAAAGCTTTTAGGGCCTAAATTTTTCTACATCCAAAATGAGATGTTCAGTTATTGAGTTTTCCATAATGTAAAGTCAATATCCTCTGAGCTCAGCAACTTAACTAAAGAGAAGTGAGAGCCCAGACAGTCTGGATCCACTTTGTGTCATGGCTGGGAAGGACTAAAAAAAAATTTCCAGAACATCAAGACTTGATACTGGCTTTTTCTCCAAGCAATTTTTCGTAAGAAACTTCACCGTGAAATCCTCAGTTGACAGTAAAGAGAGTCAAAACAAAAATGGGAACTGAGAGGCAATAGGGAGTTACCCTCATCAGAGGAAAAGAATAATGGATAAAACAAAGATGTATGACCCATGAAGTCTGTCCACTTCGGATTGAGTAACAGTGGAACCTTCTAAAAGAATTAGGGGCTTGAAGTCAGATTCCTACCAGCAGGAGTCCCCAGTTACAGTCTCTGAACTCCTCAGGGCCTCTGTAGTTCCTACAATTCCTCTTTAGATTCTCTGAGCCACCTCAGTATCATACCAATAATTCCTCTTTTTTCCTAAGCCAGTTTGAGTGGGTGTTCTATCACTTGAAAGCAAATGAGCACATACAAACACAATCAGCACATCTTTGTTCTTTACTGAATTAATGCCACTGACTCCTGAAAATGGAAAAAAAACTTGGAGATTTTCCACCTCAGTTCATTTGTTCATTTTTTCCTTTGAAAATCTTCAATGGGTGCTTTCTGTGTGGCAGGCAATGTGCTAGGCTGGGGGAGATAGCAGTGAACAAGAAAGACACAGACCTTGGCCTCATGATACAGTTATTGAAGAATTTAAACATTTAATAAATAATGAGTGATACAGAAAGATAGCTACTGGTGCTTGTCCAGGAGGATCTAACTCAGTCTTGAGTTTTACAGAAGGGCTCCCTAAGGATATGACCTTTGAGTCAAGAAGAAAGAGGAATGAGCCAGATGAGGAGTTGGGAGAAGTGCTGAGCAGAGAAAAAGGTGTGATTAAAACCACTGCAGCATGGCATGTTAGAGGAATTGAAAAGGATACCAGAATTCCAGAAAGCTAAGAAGAGTAAGGAGCACATGATGAACTGGGCAAACATGGGACAGCTTAGGGAGGGTTTTGTAAGCCAGTGTATCAAGGAGGTAACTGAGTTACTTGCTCAAGGATACACAGCTAGTGGGTGGCAGATTGAAACCTATGTCATTTGATTTCAAGACCAATTTAAAATATTTTAAGTAAAGTCCTTTAAAAATTTTCCCCCATTTCTAAAGGTAACACATACTCATTATAGAGTGAACATATTTTCTATTGGCACAAAAACCACTATGTAAATGCCCCCCAGGTTTTGCATTACACAGCTTGCACAATGTACATGGAAGGCTTGAATGACATCACATGATCACCCTCAGAAAATAGAACATCTGCAGAAACTAGACATCTTTAAAATGGCTTTTATTATAGGGTTTGGTCCAGATTTTGCCATAGAAAAGTCTCAAGATTAGAATTCATGGTGAAAATCTGTCCATATACATAAAAGACCCCCTATCCTTCCCCACATGTCAGATGCTTGCCCATTTTTACTACATAAAACTGCAGACTTGACGATAATCTGGTGATTATACTCAGAAAAGTATCTCTGGAAATGTTATCAAAATAAATAATCTGAATAGGCCTTTATATATTAAAGAAATTGAAACAATAATTAATACCCTTACAAAATAGAAAACACCAGGCCCAGATAGGTTCGCTGGTGAATTCTACCAAACATTTAAGGAAGAAGTTATACCAATTCTCAATGATCTCATTCAGAGTACAGAAGAAAGCAGACTTCCTAACTCATTCTATGTGGCCAGCATTATCCTAGTACCAAACCCAAAGACATAACAAAAAAACTATGAACTAATATCTTTCATAAACATAGATGCAAAATCTTCAATAAAAAATTAGCAAATTGAATCCAACAATATATTTTTAAAATTATACTCCATAACCACATGGGATTTATGCCAGGTATGGTTTAACATTCAAAATCAATTAATGTAATTAATCGCATCAACAGGCTAAAAAAGAAATATCACACGATTATATCAAAAGATCAAAAAAGCATTTACAAAATTCAACACCTACTCATGATTAAAAACTCTCACTAAACTGGGAATAGAGGGGAATGTTCCTAACTTGACAAAGAATATCTACAAAAAACCTACAGCTAGCATCATACTTAAGATGATAAACTCACAGCTTCCCACTAAGAACAGGAATAAGGCAAGGGTGTCTCTACTCATTTGCAACATCATACTGGAATGACGCAATAAGAAAAAGAAACAAAAGGTAGACAGATTGGGAAGGATGAAATAAAACTTTGTTTGCAGGTGACATGATCACCTAGGTAGGAAAGCCAAAAGAATAAAAAAACTCCTGTACTAATAAGGGATTATAGCAAGGTTGCAGGATACAAAGTTAATTACTTTTTTATATACCACCAATGAACAAACAAAATTTGAAATTAAAAACACAATACCATTTACATTGGCATCCTCCAAAGTGAAATACTTAGGTATTTCTAACAAATATGAATGAGATCTAACATAAATATAACAAATATATATGAGATCTTTATGAGGAAAACTATAAAACTTTGATGAACAAAATCAAAGAACTAAATAAATAAAGAGATATTCCATGTTTATGGATAGGAAGACTCAATATTGTCAAGATGTCAGTTCTTCCTAACTTGATCTATAGATTCAAAGCAATCCCAATTAAATTTCCAGCATGTTATTTAGTGGATATTGACAAACTTATTATAAAGTTTATATGGAGAGGCAAAAGACCCAGAATAGCCAGCCAACATTGAAGGAGAAGAACAGAGCTGGAGGACTGACATTACTTGACTTCAAGTCTTACTATAAAGCTACAGTAATAAGACAGTGTGGTACTGGTGAAAGTGGACAAATAGATCAATGGAACAGAATAGAGACCTCAAAAATAGATCCACATAAATACAATCATCTGACTTTTGGCAAAGGAGAAAAGGCAATACAATAGAGCACAGATAGTCTTTTCAACAAATGGTGCTAGAACAATTGGATATCCACATACAAAAAATAAATCTAGAAAAAGGACTCTTAAAACTCAACAATAAGAAAAGAAACAACTTGATTAAAATATGGCCCAAAGACTTTAACAGATATCTCACCAAACAAGATATGCAGATGGCAAATAAGCATATGAAAAGATGCTTCACATTAGATGTCATCAGGGGAATGTAAATTAAAATGAGATACTACAACACGTCTATTAGAACGCCCAAAATATGGAACACTGACATCACCAAGTGCTGGTGAGGATGTGGAGCAACAGGAACTCTCATTCACTGCTGGAATGCAAAACGGTACAGCCACTTTGGAAGACAGTTTGACAGTTTCTTATAAAACTAAACATACTCTTAATATATGATCCAGCAATCACACTCCTTGGTATTTACCTAAATAAGCTGAAAACTGATGTCCAAACAAAAACCTGTACACAGGTGTTTATAGTAGCTTTATTCATAATTGCCAAAACTTGAAACAACCAAGATGTCCTTCAGTAGGTAAGTGGATAAACTGTGGTACATCCAGACAATACAATATTATTTAGTGCTAAAAAAGAATGAGCTACAAAACCACGAAAAGACAGGGAGGGTCCTTAAATACATATTACTAAATGAAAGAAGACAATATGAAAAGGCTACATACTGTATGATTCCAACTATAAGACGTTATTTTAAAAAGGCAAAACTATGGATACAATAAAAAGATAAGTGGTTTCCAGAGGGTCAGAGGGAGGCAGATTTACATAGATGGAGCAGAGTATTTTTATGGCAATGAAACTATGCGTATGATACTGAAAGGTGGCAGAATATGCACCCCAAAATATTTCACTGTGGTATAAGGATTATTTTGAGAAAAACACACTTATAAAACAGTATGCAAGAAGGAGACTCTAATCTCCCTAATTTCTTCCTGAAAACAGGAGATAAAAACTACCATGTGAAAGACGTCCTCTCTGTACCAAAAGAAAAGAAACATTCTGTGGTGGAAAGTCATGGCTGGAAGAATTCTATACAAACAGGCCTTGTAAAAATAATTCATATCTTACTTTTGCTGTGCCCCCCGCCAACATAATTTAGTTACTTTTTCACAATTGCCTGTCTTTGTTCAACCTAATGTAGAAGCACTTCTGTTTTGTCACTTCTTTGGGTCTTCATTTCCTTATGAGGAGGGCTCCTGTGTCATATAAAACTTGAATTAAATTTGTATGTTTTTCTCCTGTTGATCTGTCTTATGTCAATTTAATTCTTGGGACCAGCTAAAAAACCCTAAGGAGCAGAGGTAAAATGTCCCCGCTACAATACTATGATGGTGGATTCATGTCATTACACATTTGTCCAAACCCATAGAATGTACAACACCAGGAGTGAACTGTAATGCAAACTATGGACTTTGGGTGATTATGTGTCAAAGTAGGTTCATCAGTTGTAACAAATGTGCCACTGTGGATGTTGACAATGAAGGAGGTTATGCATGTTGTGGGGGCAGGGGTAAATGAGACATCTCTGCATCTTCCTCTTAACTTTGCTATAAACCTAAAACTACTCTTTAAAAAGTGTCTTTAAAAAAAAAATGAAATCAGCACATCCCCTGCTCTCTTCACGGCTTGCCCTTCAGAGTGTTTCTATCCATTTTAAGCCCAGAAGATGATATTTTCATCACACAAGCCACAGAAGCCATTTAGGATGTTCCTGCCTCTCTTCGCACTTCTGGCCAGCCCAATTCCTTGGTTGAACCCAAACCGAGCCCTTCTGAGAATGATTCTTGTGCCAGAATAGAAGCCCCTGTTCTTCCTTCTGGGAAGGTGCTCTACAAGGCTAACACAGAATCAACTTTCTCCTCCTACTTGGTGGAGCCAGCAGAAGAGCCTCAGGGAGCGCCTGGGAAGCAGATCAAGCGCTTGATTAGGATGCCATCCTCTTCACAGTTAATTGGCAGATCATTTTAAAAGTTCATGCCTTGGAGTTTGTTCTTTCCGGATTGTCATTTCATTTTCCTGTCACCCACATTAAAAGAAAGTCTCTTTTGCTTGTCCGCACAGTTTCCAAGCCTAATAATAAATCACGGTTTCAGCCTCTTGCCTAGAATTTCTGACAGCATAAATAATGCAGGTGCCCAGAATAAAATGTAGTTATGTTGGTTTTTGCTTCTTTAGCCAAGCAGCTACCAAAAAAAAAGGAAAGAGACTGAATTGATAGATACATTTTACTGTCCAGCTGCCAAGAAGGCATTACCGACAATGAGGATTTCAGAATAATAACCCTAAAGAGAGGAGTTCAGAGCATCCCATTCACTGCCCAGCAGCCTGAAAGATGCATTGTTCCCGACAGGTCAGGTGGAAGACCCCTCCCGTGAATGCAGCATTCTGAGGAAATGCTAAGCCATCCAGTTTTTAAAGACCCTCTGACACCAGAGATTTCAAACATGATTTGGTTCTCAAGGAGCAATACTATATCCTCACAGGTGTGGAATAATCAGACATCTAAGAACAGCAGTTTCTCCCAAAACAGCTGCGGGAAGGATAAAGATACAATCAGTTCATTTTAAATCTGTACGGTGGACTCTGTAGTTTTGTATTTGCATTCTGAGCACTTGTGGTCGGGCTATGAAGTCAGGCTTTCCAGCTGCTCGAGAGATGAGGCCCTGGTATGAGGACTTTGCCCTGGGAAGTATTTGGGCTCAGAAATATATTTTTTAAAATGTCAACATTTAAAAATTATAAAACATTATAAAGTGAAATGCTTAAAAATAAAACTTCCATCCATTCCATTATCATGCACAGGACCTTTTCTCCATTTTTCTCAGGCTCTCTTCTAATCTTTAATTTGACAAAGAAAAAAATAAACACTGTTACAGTAATAATATTTAGGTAGCGATTTCCTTGGTTTGTTTTGCAATTGGCACTGCACTGAGTGTTTCATACGAATGACCTCACTTGATCTTCACGCTAGCCCCTGGAGGTAAGTACCATGATTACAGACAGGAGAACGCTGTCTTAGGAGAGCACACGGCACTCGCCTGAGACACTAGACTTCACAGGTGGAGTTACATATTCATGTAAGAGCTGACACTCAATTCCAGAACATTGAGAAGCCAAAAATTTTCCCTCTGTTTTTCAATCAATGTGGGCTAATAAATATCTTCCACAAGACTTCAACACCTCCATGTTTCTCCTCTTCATCTCTTTTTCAGTTTCTAGCCAAATTCCAGTGAACTAATATACTATTTTTACCCATTTTCTGATTGCCACAGAGTTCAGTTGCTTCTAGATTTTCCCTATTATAAATAACAATATATAAGCATCTTTAGGGCCAGACGCAGCGGCTCATGCCTGTAATCCCAGCACTTTGGGAGGCCAAGACAGGTGGATCACTTGAGGTCAGGAGTTCAAGACCAACTGGTTAACATGGTGAAACCCCCATCTCTACTAAAAATACAAAAATTAGCCAGGCATGGTAGCACATGCCTGTAATCCCAGCTACTCCGGAGCTGAGGCAAGAGAATCTCTTGAATCTGGGAGGCAGAGGTTACAGTGAGGAGAGATTGTGCCACTGCATTCCAGCCTGGGCAACAGAGTGAGACTCCATCTCAAAAAATAAATAAATAAATAAAAACAAGCATCTTTATACATCACTTTTCTTCCTTCAAGTTTCTTCTTTGGGAATAATCCTAAAGAGAGTGATTACTTAGCTGTAGTTATGAAAATTGTTATGCTTGTTGACAGAATTTCTCTTCAGACTTTTAAATGAACTGTAATTGTTATTGACACTAACAAGAATTGAATATACCATTTTCCCACAGGCTTGTCAGCACTACGTCACATATATTTGTTTACTTATAAATACATAACATTATTTATTTATTTATTTATTTATTTATTGTTCTTAGTTTAATAAATGCCAAATAGTAGCTTAACATCATTTGGGTTTTTATTTCTTGAGTTACTGGAAAGGTTGAACATTTTAAAGATGTATTTGTTTGCCATTTGTATTTTCTTTTCTGTAAATTGTATTATGACCATTACTCCTTTACTTATTGAGACCCAGTTTTCAATTCTTCACCAGACATAGCTTTGCACATTCTTTCCCCAATTCCCAATTTATCCCAGTGAGACTATTATTATTCCTTATTTTTTACTATATAAGCGCTATGTTGCTCTCCCCTGTAAATCTCTTCCCACCCCTTGGGTTTTGCCAGAATTGTTTGTTTGACAGCACCAGGCCATTTTTGACACTCATCCCTCATATATATCTGTATATATTATTTAAAAGATTTGGGATCTTAAAGAAGGAATGAACTCATTTGCAGTTGCATTATTCTAATTCTTCATATGAATAACACTTAGCGAGATAAACAGCAGCAGCGCCCGTGGTACAGAGTGAAGAGGAAAGGAGAGAACCCACTGTCCTACTGCAAACACACTGCCAGGAGCACAGGAGCAAATGAGCTGGCGGACATTCCAGGAGAATTTCAGACAAATGGGGCTGAGGCCCTGTCACCTCCTGAACCTGTGGATGAAACAGTGCCTAAAGCCACTCTTCCTTTCAATGTTTTGCTTTGTTAAACTCTCTTTATTGTCTAACCATTTTAAATTAAGTGAGCTGTTACTAGCCATAAGTATTCTAACTGATGTTCTCCTTTACAACTCTGAGGGTTAGATATTTTAATTTGTTTTATTATTAAGAGGGACTTCAGGAATGAAGCAGAGTTGGCTGTCTGGAAGACAATTCTCCCATCTCCTGCCTACTGACCTCTAGTGATTTTGTATACTTATATAATCTTGCCTTTAATAAAAATATAGCACCAAAATTTAAGGTGTCTTTTAGCTTTAACATTTTTAAACCAGGGACTTTGCCTATTTTGTTCACTATGTATGTGTTCACAGCATTGAACAGTACCTGGCACATTGCAGGCACTCAAAATATATTTGATTAAATATATTTTTATTTGTTAAATAAATGAGTAGATGAATTTTTAAATTTGTTTAATAAATAAATGAGTAGATGAATCGATTAATGAATGAATAAACACACATTTTGAGGGGAAAGACTCCCCAAACAGACAGAGTTATGATTTGAATTTAGAGAACTGTCTCAAGTGTGGTTTCTTAAACTTGGACTAGGGTTTTATACTGTAAAAAAATTAATACCACTTTAGAATTTTCTGAAAATTGATATCCAGTCTCTATAGTTTTTGCCAAAGTAATATGTGCCCTGTTAAGGAAAGAATCCCTGCTGTAGAATGGGATAGGCTGTAAAAAAAATTCTGGCTCTGTAATGGTGCATGACATGGCTAATTCCAAATTAGCTTTTCCAGGTTAAACCGAAGCTACAAATGCCAGGATATGCTGTCCCTTGACCCTTAACTTCTCCAAAACAATATACTTGGAAATATGCAGGCAATATTTGAGTTAGCTACATTGGCAACCATCTTCTAGTGCTTTCATAGCATGAAATGGCAAATAACCAGAAATTTGGGAAAGCAATCAGAGAGCAAGACCAAATGGAGACATTTTAATCATCAAGTATACAGAAAACTCATGGTAAGTAAATCAAAACATGAAGTTCCAAAGAATTGTTTTTCAAAAGAGAATAACGTCATAAAGACACCACATGCACAAGTACACACATGCATACACACAAGATTTGATTCATCCTCCTTTATCCAAAACTCAGGCCATTTCAAATTCAACCAGTTGATTTTCCCTGCAGAAAGCTTCCAGGCACTCAACATATAAAAGAAGCAAAGTTCATTTATATATAGATGGTCTCTTATTTACAAATATTTTCAAATCAGTGCATTGCTCATGAGTAGTGATCAAATTGATTTTTAATATATGTTAACTGCAGTAAGAAATGATACAATGCTAAACAGGTAGTTATTAAGCATTTATCATATGCTCACCATAATGTCCAGAACTTTATGTACATTAACCAACATATTCTTACAATGACCTTTGATAGGTAGGTATTATCTCCATTTTACAGAAGAGATTATATAAAAAGTAATAACTTTCTCAAGGTCACACAGCTAGTAAGTAGTGAGTCTGGATTTGAACCAAGTTGTCTCTGAAGATTATAGGTCCTGTGTGGTCCATGAAGGACGCAGAGCCTTCCAACACCCACAGTTAAATAGCTACACATTTGTCGAGCCTCTCTAGGCTCCAGCCCTCCACCAGGTCCTGTTTAGGATTCAGAGATGAACATGACACTATGGAAGTCATCAAAGTGCTTCCAATCTATTGGAAGTAAATAAAAACTATAAAAGACAGACTGGAAGCTGTGCTGTCAAGAAATTCAAGCAAAGTCCTCTGCAAATTCAAGATTGGCACCTCTATCCACTGGAGTATACATTGTTTCTTTGTAGCAGCACTACAAAGTGGGGAAAAAAACCACTTTGGCAATCTACTCATAAATCCTATTCTTCCCATATCCAGGAACCTCTTGGGTTCTAAGTAAAAAAAAAAAAAAAAAAAAAAAAAGTAATTTTTTTCCAGCATACCAGGCCCCCACATGCTGGCTGGATGGAAAGTGTTAGACAGAGGTCTCCTGGCTGTGGAGATGAAGAGCTTGTGAAACTTTCCTCGAGACACTCCTTTTTGGGGATAAAAGTTATTCTTACTGCATAAGATTGTTGTAAGTATTAAATGAAAAATGTGTGTGTCACCTAACATCTTTGTAAAAGCATAAATCAATGTCAGTTGCCTTCCTTCCAAAACCTTCTAAAGAAACAAATTATGGAAGACAAATTATAGAATGTATTCCTCGATTTTTGTAGTCATAGTCTATCTTTAAATATTAAGTAAGTTGAAGCTACTCAAAATTAAAAATATTTTGGGGAATGAAAAGAAAGCCAAGTGAACATTTACTCATTCACAGAGCTGGCAAGGACATGTCACACATTGCCATATTCCATGGCAGGTTCATCCAGAACACATTCCACCTCTTCATGAAGGAGAGAAAGGAGCTGGTCGATTGCCTGTTTGGTTTCAATTCCATTCCTTCTCTTCCAGACTCAGCAAACCCTGCAAGCTACATTCCCCAGAATCCTGCCAACTGGCTTCCAATTAGATCCAAGCAGTGGGAGACATCGGTGGGCGTGGAAAGGGCGAAGAGGGAGAAACCATTGTTCTTCTCTTTGCTCCAGCTACGTACCCAGTAGTGGCAGTCAGTTCTGGTAGTGGTGGCAGCCAGCAGTTCTGGGCTCCTGTGGTGCTGGCTGTTACAGCAGCAGCAGTAGCAGCAGCCTTGAACAGCTGTGAGCTCCTGCAGCCTTTGTAATTCCAGCAGGTAGAAACAGGAGGTTCCAAAAGATGCAACTCCAACAGTTCCAGTGAGCACAAGTCACGGTGCTGGCCCCCCTCTGCCCTTCCATTCTTCCAGTGGTAGCAGCCTCACAGTCTAATTTCTGGGTTACCCAACACTCCCTCTTTTTTGTTCCTTCAGCTCTTACTTTTACAATCAGGTCCGTTTTAAACCTCCTTTGTTTGACATACCTAACATGGCTTCTGTTTTCCTGAGTAGACCCTTACTGATGCAATTAATCAAGGAGTGAATGAGAAATCCCTTTCTGATGATCAGAATCATATTCGACCCAAGCAAAACCCATAAAGTACAGTCTAATTGTTTTTATAAGCCTTGTCTGGATATAAAAATATCCTCTAATACTTTGCATTTATGTAGAGTTCAAAAGTTTTCTGATGACAAATGGCATCTCTTCATAGAATGCCAGAATAATTTTGGCAAGTAGTCACAGTTTTAGGCAATTAAAAATATAGTGAGCATGTAGAATGTAAATTTCTTTTGTTTTCCTCCCGCTATTAGCAAGGCCATTTTCTACATAATCGAAAAAGAAGCAAAAGAGAAATCTTGGAACTGGCTGAAAAACTAGGTCCTGGAACCTCTGTTTAAAAGGCTACAATTCTAACAGGCATCAATAGGAAAGACAAGAAGAATGCTTCAATGGTCTTCCTTCAAGTCTAAGTTTCTCTTTATAAGGGCTCCCCATTGGTGAACTTCAGCCAACATGCTGAGTTTGGCCTACCTTGTAATTTCACAGAGCTTTTTAGGACAAAGGTTTTAAAACAATATTTTTGGACAATCCTGGCAAGACGTTGAGCAAATAAAAAAAATGTAAAAACCACCAGTCTCCTGGCTTCTTAATGTCAACAGTATGAAAAAAAAATTCTAAATAGGGAGAAGGAAGGAGCCAATGGACATTACAGGTCTGATGGGCTCTCAAAATATTAGAAAATTCAAGACTATCCTCAGGATGTGCTGTTCTTTAAGTGGGATTTAAGATCACAATGTAGCAAAGCTTTAGGAGGAAGCCACGCAATTCTCTGAGTATGGTGGAGGCTGACAACCACCCAGTGGCAGCACCATTGAAACAATTATATAGGGGAATGCCAACTGAGTCAACTGAAGAGGAAAATTCTGGAAAGACTCCTAAGTTTGCCTTCCAGAGTCCTAGGATGAAAACTGAATGCACTAGCTTATTTATTGACCTACATGGGGGCAGTTAGCCCTGTACATTTAAATTTCCTTTTGATCAACTGTCAAAAGGAAACAATGCAAATGCTACAACTATCCTGAACAAAATGTCATTTACTTGTCGTGAAACTTCTATATCCAGTCAATTGTTTCTTTGTTCTGATCTCAAAGAATAAGGGAAGAACAAAATACCTCCTGGAAGTAGCACAGAACCTATGCTCTATTCTAACTTCCATCCTGGCCCAGTCCCAACCTTTATATAGAAGCTGGAATATGCTATTATTATTGGCAGTATTTGTTACTATCAGTGCCAAGCTTCCTATCCATCGAGCCCTCTCAGCTTCCACTGGCCTTTTGTACCAGGGTCCTGATGGGGCCCAACGCTGTGTCCATAAATGAAACATTGTTATTGCTATTTTCTCAGGCTGACAACAGCTTCCAGGATTACAGAGAAAACCACCATACTGGGGTACAAATACACACAGATCCTGCCTTCCCTTAATAACAACTGTAGATCTATCCTCATTACTTTATACTAATCTTTAAATTTTATTTTATTTTTTTGGCTGAACCAATGCTCCTACCACCTCTTCAATAAAATGTGTTCAATAAATTTACAAATCTCCTTGGGAATTTTGTTTAGCTCAACAATAAGACAAGCTGAAAATGGCAAAGAATTGAGTGACTACTATTTTTTCCAGCAGCGTGGAAGTCTTTTCTATTAACTCTTTTACTTCATCTTGACAATAACATTATGAATCAAGAAACAGTATTCCCATCTTACAGGTGATAAAACTAAAGGTAATTAAATTGACCAAAGTGGCAAAGGCAGAATGAAATAAGCCCAAAATCTGAATCCAGATCTGTCTGATGTGAAAAATTGGCTTTTCTGAGTGTCCCACATTTGGCTGGCAGGCAAACAGAGGCCATCATTCATTCTGTACAAACAACCAACCAACCACACACCATACTGAAGCGGAATCTGGACGCTATCATCCACCAAGGTCATTACAGAGTGGACTATGTTTCTGTAACATGATAGGGAATCTTTTCCATGAGGCAATTATATAGGCATCATTTTATTTCCCTCTTCTTTCTTTGTGAAGTGTCCCAATGTAGATACCCCCACAACTGACCCAGCTTGCAGAATTTGATATGTATATCCCACCCTGCAGTGATTCCTCTAGACCCACAGGTCACCGCTGTCTTCAAATGGCAATTCCAAAATGGCAATCATAGGACAACTTGCATCCATCTGTTGTCATCCTCTGAGCAGAAGGTTGGGTCTCGCAGTTAACATAGTATACAGTAGGGATACTCCTGCACCTCCAGTGTGCACAGCACAATATGCCAGTGGATCTTGAGGAAGAGCTCATTGTCTGGAAGGCCTGTCCTTCAGCATCTTCCAGTCTAGTTCATCCACACATGAAACAGCCTGAGGACTTGTGGAGGATGTGTGAGGAAACCCAAATGGACAGAGGGTACAGTCTCAACGGAAGCATCCTTGAACAATCCAGTTAGATCTGGCCTGCCTTGGAATGTGGGTAAATGGAGAGTGAGATCATCTTTGGGATGTGTGTTGCCACCATCCCTGCAGTAGCTCAAGAGCAAAGGGTCATTAGGAATTGGACAGAAATCATGTTGGGCCTCCAGTTAACTCAGACTTCCCACAACTTCTGGACCTAAGTGGCAGGATATCCTGTGGCAGTAATTCAGTCGGGTTCAGTCCTCTCAGTACCTTCCATCTCTGTTAAAAGATGATAATCAGACTCTGAGTTCCCTTGACTTAAAGCAGGGGTCTGTGAACTTTTTCTGTAAAGGGTCAGATATTAAACATTTTGGGCTTTGCAGGTCATACCATCTCCGTCTCAAGCACTCAACTCTGCCACTGTAGCACAAAAGCAGCTATAGACAATATATAAGTAAATAAGCATGGCTGTGTTTCAATAAAACTTTATTTTTTAAAAAAGAAAACAGGAGGCAGGCTGGATTTCGCCCACAGGCCATAGTTTTCTCACATCTGACTTAGAGGATTTAGATGGCAAGGCCAAAAGATGTTACCTGAAGGCTTGTGCCTTATGGCTTTTGTTGCTAGAATCAAAGTTCATTGAACATATTTAGAGGAGAGGAGAGAATTGAGGGCTTTTGGAAGGTAGAGAAAAGCACTGAGTCACAGTGATACAATACTGCCATGGTTCATAGGTTCCATGAGTAGCTGGAGCCATACCTCCAGCACTCAAGATACTGGGGAAGACAGCAAGACTTCAGAGAAGAACAGCTTCATAGTCCACCTAAGAAGACTGGACCCTAGGCGGCAGTGTTTCCATCTTTGATAACAAATTCCACATCTAAATGGGGCAAATTAGCAAAGAAACACTCCCAGAGATTGTGGGAACTTAGGCAATAAGCCTCTCAGCTAAAATATCTTCAACATTCCTCAGTGTTTTAGTCTTCATGAGACTTCTAGAATCTTCCCAAGATTCAGGGATTAGAGGGTTGTGAGGTATCAAGATGAAGAAAGATCAAGTAAGATTGAGTTTGGAGTCACATTTAACTAGGTTTTTAGCATCACGCATAGTGTAAACTCATCTGCTACATGTCCAACAGAGCTTCTACTCCAGATAAAAGCTTGCTCTCAGTTTTTTCAGGGAAAACAGAAAGATGGATATGTGTGTGGGTGATTTGAAATCTTTGAATAGATCGATTTTTAACCATTAAGTAAGTAAAATCATAAAGCAAGATGGCTCAGTCATATAATTTCCTTTCAACCATTATTTGCTATTTATAAAAATGTTATTTACCAAATAGACTTCTCATACCCTAAATTAGGAGGATCTTGGCTTAACAATTTGGCAGGCATTAGGATATTTCCTACCAGAGAGTGCTATAGTCACCTTGCCTCTGCTTTAAAATCACTGTTGTGCATAGAGTCACTGATGAAATATTCATAGACAAATCTAAAGACAGACAATGTAGTAGGTCTTTCAGAGGATAAATGACCACACAAGAAATAGATTAAAGCTACTACCATATTACTATATTTGTTCCCTGTGGCTGCTGTAACAATATTACCATAAATTTCCTGTCTGAAAACAACAAAAATTTATTATCTCACAGTTCTGGAGGCTAAAAGACAAAAAATCAGTACTGCTGGGTCAAAGACATGATGTTGGAGCTCCCTCCAAAAACTCCAGGGTAGAAGCCCTTCCTTGCCTCTTTCAGATTCTGGTGGCTGTCAGCATTCATTGGCTTATGGCTGCGTCACTACAGTCTCTGCCTGGGTGTCATATTGTCTTTTCCTCTTCTGTCCATGTCAAATCTCCCTCTACCTTTTTCTTTTAAGGACACGTGATTGTATTTTGGGCCCAGCCACATAATCCAGGATTATCTCTCCATCTCAAGGTCCTTAATTTAATTGCCTCTGCAAAGACCCTTTTTCCACATATGGAAATATTTATAAGTACCAAGGATGAGGATCTGACATCTTTGGGAACCATTATGTAATCTACTATAACTATCCAAAGCCACAAGTCCCTGAACAAATAGTATGTGAGATCATGCCTTTTGCTTTGTTTCTGCAATTATGTGAATTTGAGACACCTCCTAATAGCTAGAGACTTCTCAAAGATATAGATAGATACATATCCATAAATCATCACTACATTGCACAACCTCAGGGATTCACACTGCATTCTGTGGGAAAGGCATGTCCTGGAATTGTGCTATGTGATGGTTCCAAGTTATTACATCAGATAGAAACGGTTTTCTGTCTTAGACCAAAACACACAAGGTTGTTAGGAAAGGAAGATTTTCCTTAAAATTAGTCTCTATGACAAAGAATATACTCCCCCAATCATCTGCTTTCTCTTAATAACCCACAATCAACCACTGATTTTTCCTTTAATCCTTAAGTAACTTTTTCTACCTCAATTGCCTTTGTAGATAGGTTAGCCACAAGGAAATGAGTTCTATACCACCCTCAAAATGGACGTGGTTCATTTCTAAAAAGGAGATAGTTTGTAATTTTGTAGGGGTGAGGCATTGTTGTAGGTGCTGGGAATGCACTATGTAGGTGGAGGATATAAAAAGTAAGTAGACAATTTTAATGTAACATAGCAATTGAGCATGCAAACACTTAGCATCTTCACTCTGTCCAGGCCACCTTGCTCCATTTCTCACCTTGATCCCTGCCCTGTCTCCTTACAGCTCTCTACTTCTGCACTTGCCCCCATTCAGTCTGTCCTCCATAACACAGCCAGAACAACCCTGTTAAAACATGAGGCAGACCATGTCACGGCCTCTGCATGGAAGGAACCCTCCAGGGACTTCCCATCTCACGTGGAATAAAAGCCCAAATCTTGCAAGACCGAGGCTCTGCCCAGCTTGCCAGCCCCGCTCCCGATTACTTCCCCGATTCAGTGCTTCCTCTCCCCGTCACTCATTCACCTAAAACTAAAACAGAAGCACAATCCCTCTAGGCTTTTGCACTTACTGTTCTCTTGCTCGGTAAACCCTTAACCCCAGAATCTGCAGTTCTCACTCTCTCACCTTTTTGGGGTCTTTACTTAGCACTGTATTCTCAGTGATGCTCTCTCTGATGACTGAAGTTAAAATTGCAATGTATTCCTTGGCACTCCCTAATTTCCTTCTCTTTTTTTTTTTGCTCATAATATTTATCACCACAAACTTATATAACTCATTTTTTTTTAAGAGACAGAGTCTCACTCTGTCACTAAGGCTGAAGTGTGGTGGCACAATCATAGCTCATTGCAGCCTCAAACTCTTGGGCTCAAGAAATCCTCCAGCCTCAGCCTCCCAGGTAGCTGGGATTACAGCTCAAGCCACCATGACCAGCTTCTTATTCATATTTTAAATGATCTGTGTATCCTAGTTAGGATGTAAGTTTCATGAGAGCTGGGTTTTTCGATGGTTTTGTTTACTGTCTGTTTTGTATAACCACCATCTAGAACGCTGGTACCTAATAAGTGATCAATACATATTTGTAGTATGGGTGGGTAGGTGGGTGGGTGGGTGGACAGAAGGATGGGTGAGTGGGTTGGTGGGTGGGTAGGTGAATGAATGAATGTGTATACAGAGTGTTATAGGATTGCAGAGAGGAGGAGGGCATTTAATCTAGTCTGAGGTGATGGGTTTGAGGAAGACACCTTAGTCACAGCCTTCCTGGGTCAGCTAAGACAATGAAAATGTCTCCTTCTCACCTTCATTCTTCATGATGATTTTACAGTGCTAGTATTTTTTTCACAACCTATTTTCTAGATAGAATATTTGTTATCAAAGAAAGGCCAGCATATTTAGGTCTCATCTTTTTCTGAGAGAAAAATGAATAACTGAATAACTCATCTTAAATTCAACAATCCTTTAATATTTTGATAGAAAATAACTTACAAGGAACTTACAAAGAACCTGGTCTATGTATTACAAAAGGTTTTCATGATCACTACCCATCTCATTATACAGTGTTATAAAGACTCCACTATATTTTAAAGGTCTTGTTTTTATAAAGTTAACCCATATGGATGACATCCTGTAACATTTTGTGTACTTCTGGCATTAAATACTTTGTTACAAAAGCTTTCCTGTGAATAATTCATGGAATGACTTTTATCTGACTCAATCTCTGCCTAGTGGGCACACTTAACCTAGGTTTTCCATAAAACATTTTTTTAATTAAAGAAGTAAGTTAATTGTTGAGGAAATATCTTTTCTGGTACTTTTTCCCATACGTGGCACACATACACACATACAAATTTAAAGTAGTTCTTTAGGTTCTGAATTACTGAAACTGAACCTGACGAATACCCTAAACTGAAACATTGACAAGTATGCTTTCATACAACTAAATAGCAAACATCCTACACAGCATCATTTGTTCTCATCCTAGATTCTTCAGACATTCAGCAATATTTTCTCTCTCTATTCCAACAGTATTATGTGACTAATAAAGGCATTTGGCATTTTGTTTGTTATTATATCTATCTTTAAGTGTTATTTCCACCATTTTTAATAGCATCAGGAAGAACATTTACCCAGTCACATGGGTTTTTTTTTTTTTTTTTTTTGCTAACAAGTCTCAAAAGAAGCTGCTAAATATTTATCAATAAATTTTGCAAAATTTTAAAGTACTGTTGAGAATCTTATGTTTTTTATCACCACAGGGGTGGGATGGGGAAACTGCAGAGGTTTGTCTTTCCGTTTGGATGTCGTGAGGTTAAATGAATTACTGATCTCAATGGAGTGTTAATATCCTTGGGCTTATAAGATACAATTGATACTTGGGTGACATTCATTATCAAGGATGGCAAAGATAATTCACATTTCAAATAACCTTCTTGAAAATGTTTTGGGCCAGGCATGGTGGCTCATGCCTGTAATCCCAGTACTTTGGGAGGCCGAGGCAGGCGGATCACCTGAGGTCAGGAGTTCGTGTCCAGCCTGGCCAACATAGTGAAACCCCATCTGTATTAAAAATACAAAAGTAAGCTGGGTGTAGTGGTGCATGCCTGTCATCCCAGCTACTCGGGAGGCTGAGGCAGGAGAATCACTTGAACCCAGGAGGCAGAGGCTGCACGCACCACTGCACTCCAGCCTGGGTGACAGAGCGAGACTCCGTTTCAAAAAAAAAAAGAAAGAAAATGTTTTGGCCACTTATTAGCTCAGATGACATTGTCATTGTTCTCAATCTCACATTATGGCGACAAAGAGCATATAGGAATAACAGAAGTGTGGGGCTCCACTGCCTTTGGGGCTTGCTGTGTGCTTGCACCACTGTTATTACCCTCATTTGCATTTTTGGAGAGGAATACTTTTTTTTTTTTTTAGACGGAGTCTGGCTCTGTCTCCCAGGCTGGAGTGCAGTGGTGCGATCTCGGCTCACTGCAAGCTCCGCCTCCCGGTTCACGCCATTCTTGGAGAGGAATACTTTTAAGTTGCTTGTCCATTCTGTCAGAGTAAGGAAGAGAATAAAATCGATAAATTCATGTCACGTGCTGAGTGAAGGGCAACATGAGACAATATGCAGGAAGTGAAGAAGCAAGCTGAGGGCACTTCGATCCTCTGAAAAGTGCAAAGTCCCTCCATCCTCACCTGACCTGGCTTGAGTGTACATGATGTGGGGCTGTCTGACATAAAACTGACACGATATGGCAGGCTCAATCCATATTTTCAGTATTAGTAAAGTTTAATTTCTTCATTATTTTTAGAAAAAATTATCTAAATAGTGTTCTTTTGCAAGCAATAGATTCTCCTGTACACCCTACATGTATAGGCCACTGGTCTAGTGAAAGAGCATGAACCCTGGGCTGTCTGGGCTAATGAGAGGGAAATTCCTCCTAAGGTTGCCATGAGGATCAAATAAGAATGGTCTATAAATCATGAAAAGCCATGCCAATGTCAGATATGATTATTACTGCTTGGGAAGATCTACCTGTGCCATTGGATTATCTTCACCTAGCTTCATTACCTTGCATGTACCCACTCTCAAATCCATCTCCAATTCACTGGTGAATCAGAATTGTAATAGTCTGATAAGTTAAACTCATCAAAGGGTATTTGAAATTCTGAGTAGGTCATCGTCGCTTTGCCCCCTCCCCATTTTTATACTTCTATATATTCTTTTGAAGAAAAACTGGGATCATGAGACAGACTTGCTTTCCCCTAAAAGGCTGTTTACTTTGTGAGCTCCTCTTAACCTTTCCCATGTACCCACAGTTCCCTGTGGCCCCTGAGAATCACCTGCTCAGGGCCCCTTTCCTGTGCCCCCAGCATCTTCCCTTCTACCCAGGGTCATCTCAGTGCAGCAGCCTAGATCAGAACCACCCTGTGCTCCCTCTGACCTCATCTAGACTATTCTAGATCTCAGTGGCTCCTATCACTTCAGGGTGAGGCCACAGGAACCCTAGTTCTCATTAAGAAATCCAAATTCCCGATGCCCCCAGAGGCATGGAAACTCTGCACTGGCTGCTGCTTTTCCCACGAAGCAGCCATGATTCACAGAGCAGCTCTTTTCTTAGTAACAATGAAAACATTCTCCCTTTTGTTTTGCCAGTGCAGATAAAGGCCTCTTAAGCAAACCAAACCTGCCTCTGGGTTTTGTCTGGACTGTGCCATCAGCTTGACTCTTGGAGAGAAAAAGAGAAGACAGTAAGGAATGAGCATCTCTGGAGTGCTTCCTATATACCAGGCTTCATGGTCTGGTGTGCATTTTAACTTACATTATATCTGACTTAGATGCTTCCAATCCTGTCACAAAGGAATGCAAATCTTCCTTTCTCTGTCTCCACCCGGGGAAAGAAACAACTCCCTCTCTCCCACTCTCTCTCTCTCTCTCTCTCTCTGCCATAAATCCATGGGACCTCCTCCTTGAGGCCTCTAACAGCCTGACCATTCTGCCCAAGGCAGGGAACTTAGACCTACACACTGGACGGAGCATTTGAACTTCTTCCTCTCCCATCAGAAATACATGGCATTTGATTCTCCCCATCTTGGCTTCTAAAATAATTATTTTCATCGCTTCCCAGGCACATAGCAAAGTTGGACAATCAAAAATGATTTCTTCTTTATAATGACAGTAACATGTTAGAATCTATGCATGGCTGACTAATTCTGTTGAATTTATAGTCTCATTTACAGTGAAAATAAAATCTAATACAGCCCCAAAGAGCTAGAGATAGTTATTGCAACAAACCTGAAATATGAGAACTAGGTTATATTTATTTTTTTAAGCAAACACCTGATTTCAGGGACTTAATAATACACGTTTGAGATTAATGAAAATATTTCCTCATATAAATAGTGAAAATGCCAACATAAATATTGTGGGCTTTGCCCTCCAGCTTTCTTGTGGAGTGGACGACTGCCGTCTTGGCACCCCTGAGAAACTGCCCGCAGCAGTGATCCAAATATATGGTGACTCATTATTCACCTGCCAGGTCTGAAATTACCATGTCAGCCCCTGCCTGTCCACCAGGCAAGTCTTTCCCAGTTATTTTTAGAAAAGTACCCACAGTAGAAGCAGCTCTAGAGCATTTTCTTATATTGTGGCCATGTTTAAGTATGATTGAAAATGGATATCATGAAGCTTTCAGCCACACCCGGAGCCTGGATCTGAAGAGGCTATGAAGTTCATGGCAGCTTGCTTTTAAGGTGTAGCCCTTCTTCCTGAGCCACAGCTTCCCCTTCTGGAAACTTGCCTGGGCCTCACTTTCCTCGTATGATGGAGTCAGACTAGACCAGTGAGTCTCAAATTTTAATGTGTACACAGATCACCTCGGGATCTTGGTAAACTTCAGATTCTTATTCAATAGATTTTGGGAGAGGCCTAAAAGTCTACATTTCTAGCAAGCTCTCAGGTGATACCAGTGCTATGGATCCACAGACTTTGAGCACCAAGAGGCTAGATGACTTCCCAAGAAACTTTCAATACTGAAGTTATATCCCATTCAAAGTGATGCAAAAAGGTTAAGTAACAAATGTTGCAACAGAATATAGAAAAGCTGAATATCTAAGTTTTGAAGTCTCGTAACAATAACACAGTTCAGCAGACTGTCCAAACTGCCTTGGCTAAGACTGTTTATGGTTTAGTTTAATAAAGCATATAGGACCCCAAATGTCTACAGACTTCTTTACCTTTTTTCCATGAGCAATTAAGATGAAATTACTGTTTTTTGTTTCTTGGTTTTTTTTTTGGTAACAATTTTGTTAGCTCAGGACAATTCAACAATTAACCCCCCAGCTCGGATATCCCCAAGGCCAAGGTTTAATTCCAAGAACTATTATCCAAACTGAAAAAAAAGAAAAAGAGAAAAAAAGTGTGTAAAACTGGTGAAAATATGCAAGTTTAAAATACAATTTGTAATTCTCAAAGAATGAGGATAATTGTTCCCCTTCTCTCAACTTAAGTTTTGGCTGGAAGGAATAGTTAGCACAAGAGAAAAACAACGGCTCCAAATACACTTGGCAGTGGTAAGGCCAATGCTCAGCTTTCCCTGGTGGGTGAGAGCCTGGCTTCTGCTACTTGTGAGAATTTATAGAAGCTTAACCACCTGGGACAGATGATCATTGTTTTATAATAGCCCTAGGGAAAGTTAAGTCCATTCTTTTCTCCATAACTGGCAACAAAGATCTAGAAAGAGAGTCCATGATGAGTGCCTTCTGGGGGGATTTGTAAATTCAGAAATGGCACAAAGGCTCACACATTCAGAGCTGGCTTGAGGGAGAAAGGGAGCATGAAACAGAAAAAGGAGGGTGTGAAAATGTGTGCAAGGTACATCAGTCGATGCATTTACTTCACACCTTTTTCCAGAGGACACCACCGTAACGTGTGAAGAGGTGCCGGTGTCCCCCTGCTGGGGCTGGCCTCACCCAGCTGCCCCAGGAATGGCCTGCAAGCTGAGCCCCACCCAGGGCCCAAGCCGATGCGAGCCAGGCTTCACGTGAAGCTGGAAACATCTTTTCCACTGGTGACTCAGCTATTCACTCCGTGCCCCTGCCAGGTGTGGCTAGGCCACCGGATAGGCCTTCAGTTTCCCTTGTTTCCTCATTCCTCAGTCTTTTCCTCATCCCAATCAGAAGCCCATGCTGGCCCTACTGTGGGGACTGAGCTGCTCGGGACCTGATTTTTGGGCTCTCCCTGTTCTTCAGGGGTACCTGACCAATCTGGTAAAGGGATCTGTACTGCCAGGTAGCACATGTAGAAGTATGATTTTCCCCAGGAAATAACCTGGTTTTTAACAGGGTCTTTGACGAATGAGGCAATGCCTTCCCCCTAAATAGTGACTCAGAAGATACAACACAATAAACAGGAGGAAGAAAGATGATGGGGTCAGGGGAGGAACTTAAGGCACTTTATCAACCTATCCTACATGTAGGCCAAGTTAAACTGTATCAAGTGTGGCTGGTTTTATCACTTCCATCTGTTCCTGCTTAGAGAAAGTTAAAGGTAAGTGGCTTCAGGTTAGGGCACAGGGTGAAGCACCTGAAGGCCTCAGTTCTGGACCTGCCTCTGCAGCTCCCTATCTGTGTGGTCTTGGACAAGTCACCTCATTTCTTTGTAACTGGTACCCATCTGTAAAGGGAAGAGATTAACTGGGTCAAAAGTTTCCAAAGGTTATGTTTATTTCATTCTTTTTGAGGGATACACTTTCTTTAAAAGGAATCTTACATAGAAGTCCAATTTGTAAAGCAGATAAAAAGCAGTGTGCTTGGTTAGGTACCATCGGATGCTGTAACAAGTAAACCTCAACATTTCCATAGCTTCACAGCCCCATGCAGTAAGTGCCAGTTGGCTTTCTATCTCAGGTGATGCAGGGCCCCTTGGCCCTTCCATCATATGGCTCTGCAATACTCTAGGCAGTAGTTCTCAACCAGGGGACATTTTGCCCCTCCCAACCCCGCTTCCCTCCACCTTCTGCCAAACCAGGAGATATCTGGCAATGCCTGGAGACATTTTAGACTGTTACAACAGGGGAGATGCCCCTGGTATGGAGTGGGCAGAAGCCAGGGATGTTGCTAAACCCTCTACAATGCACAGGACAAGTCCTCACAACCAAGAATTCTTCAGCCCCAAATGCTGATAGGCTGAGCTCAAGAAACATTGGTCTAGGTGCTTAAATTCTATGTATCCAGCCAACAAACAGGGAGAGAGCCCTGAGGAATGCTGCATGGGAGGGTTTGCTGGGGCAGGGCTAGAAATGACACACATCACTTCCATTCACATTTCATGAGCTAGAACTTGCTCATATGGTATACCTAGCTGTGTGTGTGAGTGTGTGTGCATGCGTGTGTGTGAGTGTGCATGTGGCCAGGGCAGAAGGGGAAGATAGGGGTGGTCCCCGACTGAGTAGCTACTTTGCAGAAACAAATCTACACCACCAAGGGGAGCATGCACAGCTGTGGACATATCTTAGAATAGAGGTTAAAAAGATGGAGCTAGATCACCTAAACAGTAGTAAAGCAGAATTGTGTAGGGCCTTGTTACCCAAAGACAACCCCTGGAAGTCTAGAAAAGATCTCCCTGTACTCATAAGCTGACCTGCTCTAGCTACTAGATGCCAGAATCACACAGAAGCTCTCCAACAAAGATGCACATGGAAATCCATCATCATCTGTGGAACTACATTTCCCACTGAAGGGACGGGGCTGTGGCTGGGGTTTGCGGAGGCCTCTCTTTTCCAACTGAAGAGCCAGGATAAACACCACCAAATACAAGAAGGAGATAAAGACAGACAGTGGATTTAGCCCATTTCTCTCTTGGCTCAGGATATAGCAGTCACTCTTTTCCTCAGTTACAAACCAATCAGAAGCTTAACTTGGAAACTTGCCATTTGTAAACACAAATGAAAAGATATACAAATTGTGTTAGGTTTTCAGAAAAAAGCTCAATGAAATAAGCCAAAATAAGTCAAAAACCCTAGACCCTTTTCTGCCTCTAACAAGCAGTACTATGCAGAGTCTCACTTACCCTTCCTGGGCCTTGGCACTCTCATTTATGAAATGTGGAAAATGACCCAGAGTTGCAGTTTTCTGTGTCTTGGGGAATCCCTGGGGGCTCTGGGGGATCCCTTTGAGATTTGACTGGAGTAAATCAATAAGGATTAGCCCCCACACCCAACTCCACTTTTGTCTGTTTGACATACCACAGTTCAGTGTAAAACTTTGTTTAGACAAAGGATTTTATGGCTAAACAACATTTAAAACCCCCTAATAAAGATGATCACTCATTTCTAATTCTAACATGCTATCATTAGTCCATAAGACTAGAACGATCTTAGTAAGAAGTCTGTGCATTCCTCAGTAAGACAATTTTTTACCAAGAAATTTTAAATCACCATTAAAAAGGCAAAATGAGGTTGGCCCAATCCCCTAATTCTCTGTTTGTGATTGTCAGAAAGACTTTAAGTTTTTATGTTAGTCTCATTCATGTAGAAGAATACAAGAGGAAATTCCTTATGGCTTAAAGAGAATCTTGATAGATTCTAAATAAGTATTAGTTAAGTTGAATTATTCCATATTTAATGTAGGTAATCTTGATCTCAAAAATCTATAATAAATTTGATTTTTAATGTAACCTCTGACAGTTGTTCTTAAGCCCAGCACCAGCTAATATCAACCACCCTGCTTTGCTAGGGTTACAGGATTCTTCTTCCTGCTCTCAGACCTAGGGGAACTCTCCATTGCCAATCACTTCACTGGTATGAGTTTTTAAACCAGACCTACACAACACTCTTGTTTTCTCATTAGGAACCTAAATCTACTTCCATTCACAGCTGGCACTCTCCCTGTGACCTTGAACATGCATGCCCTGTGTCCTTGGTTGATGCCATTCCTGATCTGTAAACCCACTGAGACCAAAACAGAGTCCTCTCAGTGTCTAGTGTGGTTTTCTACAAATAACATATATCAAATAAATAGTGTAAGTGACATGTGACAAAGACCACATAGGCGTAAATCAAACCATTTAATTCCGTTATTTACAACATTTGGATATCTACACAGTTCAATCATATTTTGATGAATAAGCAAAACGTGTTTCCAGAAAAGCTCCAAGTAGAAACTTCTGCTCCAACTTCCAGCAGCAGTAATTACTTCCCATGTTCTCTACTTAGACACAGTCTTTCCCACTGGGGCTACTGCTGGTGACTACCACCTACTACCACTGATAGGAATCACCATTATTCTCCACATACAGGCCACTGAGATTACGAATATAAATCTTATGAACCTTAGCCAGCCCTACAACCCTACCACAAAACACCAAAAATAACCATGCCCAGGGAAATTACCATGGACCTTTATTAAAATCCTGATTCCTGCCACCAGAGCAATACCCTGGGCCCTAGTCAAGGTTATGATGGTCTCTTGAACTGGTGATGAAAAGATTGTAGGAATTTCAAGTGATGGTAAAGGTGGCCTATGTTTTATAGGCTGGTGAAAGTCTCAACATTGAAACATTCTATATTGCAATTCTATTTGTTGGTCTGTCCCTCCTCTTTAAACATGAAGACCCTGAGCAGGAATCATGTCTATCTTATATACCCTTACTCCCTCAGATTCTACTTAGCACAATACACAGCAAATTGTACTTGTTGAATGACAGGGTAGAGAAAAGACAGACAAAATCATTTAGTGTGCTATTATTAATACAGTATATTAATATAACCTTTTTGTTATGACAACAACCTGATTCTCTAAAGGAGGTGAAAAATTATTTCATGACAAATATAATATAGATCAAGTTCATATAACCTTTCTGTAGTCATTGAATAGTTAAGTGTTTCTTTTATTTTCTTTTTTTTTTGAGATGGATTCTTGCCCTGTCGCCAGCCTGGAGTGCAGTGGCACGAACTCAGCTCACTGCAGCCTCCACCTCCCAGGTTCAAGTGATTCTCCTGCCTCAGCCTCCCGAGTAGCTAGGACTACAGGTGTGCACCACAATGCCCAGCTAATTTTTGTATTTTTAGTAGAGATGGGGTTTCACCATGTTGGCCAGGATGGTCTCTATCTCTCGACCTCGTGATCTGCCCGCCTTGGCCTCCCAAAGTGCTGGGATTACAGGCATGAGCCACCGTGCCCAGCCCAGTTAAGTGTTTCCGTCCTGAATATTAATACTTTCCAGAAACAGAAAACGGGGGTTTTCTAAGAAGTTCACAGTAAATAATCTGAAAAAAGAGAAATATATTCCAGCTGCCTTGTGAGCCAAGTAAACCTGCATTCAATCATTGAAATCGAAGTCTCACGAAATAAATTTTGGTGCTTCACTGGAAGGTCACTGGGTGGACCCATGCTTTTTGATTTTTGTCAATGTATAGGTTTTATTTAAAGTTGCATTGGTTGATACCATTATTTTAGGGCACTTTCATAGGACATGCAACACTGCTAATATCAGAGGTCAGTATCATAACCAATGTTCACAATGATATTCTTGAGTCTTGAAGTAAAACATATGTTAGATCTTGTTACTAAGGCAGAGACTTGAGATGTTTTTCATCCAGAAAGTGGTTCAGCATTTATAGGGTTATGTTTCAACTACCCATGTTATTGGGGAAACTCTCCTTCTCTTCTGCTGATAAAGACAGAATACCATAGTAACAATAAGAGCTTAACACAATACATTTTTATTGAGTGCCAGTCAAATGTCAGAACCCACCTGGGTACTCATGATGCCCAAGTGACTAAGATATGGGCCTTGCCTTCAAAGAGTTCACAGTCTGCACTGAGGAAAGCTGTATGTTGAACCACTGGAATTCCACACCCGACCTGTGATGGTAGTGGTGCGCAGGAAGTGTTGTTGGCATCGAGGAGAGAGGGCCAGATCTAGACCTTGGGGACACCAAAAAGTAAGGAACAGAAGAGGGAAAAAAAAAAAGCTGTATGTCCTGTTCATGGAATTATTGCAGTTTGGCTGAGTGGGAGGTTGGGGTGGCAGGAGAGGTGGAACGTAAGGCTCAAGGGATTGGTTGATGTCATACTCCTTAAAGTCATACTAAGAGGTTTGGCTTTCAGTGGTGGCACCAAAAGGGGCTTTCCACAAAGAGAATAACCTATGGCTCTGCAAAGGTGCAAAGGGTGACTTACGGAGCCTATACTCCCTGCCAGAACCAAATATCCATCAACCTCCTCACTAAAGAATACAATTAAAATGAAACGAAGTATGTTTTCCCTGCAAACATACATTCATTCAAGCCCCTGGCCTTCTATATTGCTACCCCTAAGCTCCTATATGGAAATTCAGGAGTCACCCCAAGGGCTTCCATATTCCACAGGGATGGGTATGGATAAAGCCAAATGTCTTTAGAATAAATCAAGCCGAGGAGGTGGTTTTGCCTTCCTTATGTCAATCATGGCACCAAATCAAAGATGGGCAGGGTAATGAGGAACGCTGAAGTCCCTGAGAGGGAAGCTGTCTGGGAAGCATGTGTTAGGTTCGGTCTCGGAGGGCAAAGATCTCACCAATTAGTTCTAGGCTCCCTGTGGCATTAGCTGTACATATTGGCAGTAAAGTAACTGAGAACCAATTGTGTCACCCCAGGCAGTGCTAAATTAGATGTATAGTGCATCTTCAACAGCTATTAATAGTAAGGAGCCTGGAGCCAATTAGAAATATGTCCATGTAATAAGGAAATGAAGTACTCTTAAATGTGTAAAAACATCATTATCTGTCATCCATAAGCAACAAAATAAAAAAAAAAAACACAGCTGAAGAGCATGTTCAAATTGAACAAATATTCCTGTGAGGATCCTAGGTCTATAATAAGCCAGAGATTGAATTAAAGATGATGGTTCTTACTTCTAGACACTGGCTGATTGAAGAAAAGAAAATAGTGATAGAAATGTATGTGAACACACAGGAGCTGAATAAGTGAATACATTTGTGGTAATTCTTTAAGAAATGAAGACCCCACTGCAAACTCTGGCAATTAAGTACAGAACATTTAAGCAAATATGCTGCTTGGTAGGTCTTGTAATATACAGCCTGAAGAGCAGAAAATGCTTTGCAGTTTAAGCTACCTATGTGTTTTTTACTATATCAAAAGCTGATACATTACGTATATATAAAAGTAGGTGCATGAAAACTTGGAACAATATCAAACATGATGAAACTGTTAGCCAATTTGGCCAAAGTCTTCTATGTCATTTTTAAATTTTTTATTTAAGGGGAAAATATGATGTTGCAAACAACAGCCATAAAGCAAACAGGACAAGCTATATATTTGCAAAGGAAATTGCAGGTCATGGCATTAATTTTTTAAAATTTAGCCACCTTTGTAGATATGTGTGCCTATCACTCACATACATAAACTGTATTCAAGTTTTGCAAAGAAGTTTAAAAAGTGCTGAGGTATTATTTGAAGCGCAAAGATATTTTATTACACCATTTATTACTTATGGCAAAACATCAAGATGAGTGGATATAAAAAATCATTGATTCGAATACTTGAAGAGCTACTGTTTGAAATTATTAAATTTAAAATTTACCAACATACCAAAGCAAGATTATTAATATCTTTTAAATATTAAAAAGCATTAATTTAACACAGTGACTAAGGCCTTATTAGATTCAGAGCTAGTGAAATCTAGTGAATAGAATGACAGGGTACCATAATTTCATATTTTTAGTCTTATTTATATGTCAGACTGCAGTCTTGGAGGATCTAAATAGGCATATTCAAATTTATTTCCAAATAATCACTTTTCATCTCTTTTCTAGTTTTAATCTGCACAAATCTTTCTAATTCACTGGGTCTCTGACAGACAGTTGTAGACTGAGGGCTGGTTGGCCAATGTAATGAGACCAGCTTCTGTCACTCAGGGATGCTGTGGCCTGAAGCCAGTGAGACTCACAGGGAGGCTGTGAGAACATCACGTACATGTGTTTTTCCATCCATGACAAACACCCCTTGCTGTCCTCCTAATAGCCACCCCTTCTTCCCTTCTTCTAACACAGGGTTCTTCAATCCAGGCATGAGTGACAATTGTGCCAGATACTTCTTTGTTGTAGGGGACTTTCCTGTGCCTCGTAGCTTATTTAGTAGCATCTCTGGCCCCTACCCATTAGGTGCCAATAGCAACTCCCCTCTTCCCCCAGGTTGTGACAATCAAAAACATCTCCAGATATTACCCAAATGTCCTCTGAGTTGGGGAAAGGCAGATGCAAAATCGCCTTAGGCTGATAACCATTGTTCTTACAGAACCCTGCTTATAGTCTTGTTGTCCCCAAAGTTCTGTAAGCATCTATAAGCTGTAAGAAAGGCAGTTTCCGTTCCAGCCAAAGAGGGTGAATCTTGACTGGTTTAGATTAATTATGATGGTTCCATTCCCCTTCTCAGATGTTGGTTTACATATGAGCATGCAACATAATTCTGGCCAAGGAGACATAAGAAGTCTGCTGAGGGGCCCTAATGAAGGGATTCCTCACTCTAGGCTACCCCTTGGAGATATATATATATATCCACACAAATAAAGAAAAAGAAAGAATACGGGGGAAATAAAAGGCAGGAGAAAGAAGTATATTTGCTCAGCAGGGCTCCCATAACAAAGTACCACACACTAAGTGGCTAAAGCAACAGAAATTTATTTTCTCACAGTTATGGAGGATAGAAGTCCAAAATCAAGGTGTCAACAGGGTTGGTTTTATCTGAGGTCTCTTTCCCTTGGCTTGTAGATGTCTGTCTTCTTCCTGTGTCTTCACATGGTCTTCCCTCTCTACATCTCTATGTTCAAATTTCCTCTTCTTTTAAGGATACGAGTCATACTGGATTAGGGCCCACCCTAATGACCTCATTTTAACCTAATCACCTCTTTAGAGCCAGTCACATGCTGAGGCTTTGGAGGTTAGGACTTCAACTTATGAATTTGCAAGGAGGACACAATTCACACATACCAAGGAGAGAAGGGAAATAAAAAAGGAAAAAAAACAAGAAGAGGAAGAAAAGGAGAATGGGATGCATCAGTTGGGAGTGATTTCCTCTGCAAGTGATAGAAATTAACAGTTCATTAAAATAGAGCTTTGCTTTTATCACTAACAAGTCTGAATATGGGTGGCGTGCTAACGTTGGTTGAATTGGTCAAAAATGTCATTAAAAGCCAGTCTCTGTCACTCTGCCCCCTTTGGAATTATCCTTATGTTAGTTGCCTCATGGTCACAAGATGGCTATTGCAGCCTTAAGGAAGGAAGACAGGGAAGGGGGCTGTGCCAGTGATCTTCCTCTTACCTCTGTCCTCTTGTATAGAAGCAAAATCTTTCCCAAAAGGCCCCCAACCTATTTCCACTTATATCTCATTAGCCAAAACTAGGGCATGTGGCCAGCCCCAGCTGCCAGTGAATCTGGCAGAGCAAATATCTGGCTTTTCAGAACCTCTGGTAACAGGCAGCAGCAAGGGGTGGCTTGAGATAGCTGTTGGATGAGCCCATCAACCACGTGTATCCCAGGGAGGGAGAGAGAGAGAAAGGAGAGAAAAAAATAGGAGGTGGTTGGGGGGAAGATGAGAAGAGAAAAAGAAAGTTATCTGTATTAATTATGAAATACCATACATAAAAAAGCAGTTTTTGTACACAGCCATCCCCATGGTGTTCCCCTATCCTACTGATTAGCTATTACAATACCCAACAGCTTGCTTAAGGGTTTAGATTATTGCTCACCTTTTGGCATAAACATATAATATGTATTTAACGATTGCCTCTAGATAAGGAGTTATATGTGCACAATAAACCATATATCCCTAGCATGTAACACAGTACTTGGCACATAGTAGGTAAGTACTAAAAATCTGTTGAATAAATGAGTCAAACCAGTCCAGGTAATTGTAGGAAGAGGACACAATATGTACTCAAAAAGATATCATGAGGATTTGCTGTGGGAGCTTCTCAGAAATGCAAATTCGCAGGCCTCACGCTAGACCTACTGAATCAGAACTAGACGGAGTCAATACTCTGTGGTTTAAACACCCTCCAGGGGATTTTGATGCAAGCTAAAGCTTCTGAGTATGTGCACGTACACGTGTGTGCACACACAAACACACACAACTAAACTATCTCTGCCCTTCATAATTTTAGGGCCATGAATATTTTATTTACTGCAGCTTCTCTTCTTCTGTGCTACATTGATCATCTGATCTATTCTGTTCTATGAATCTTTAAAAATTGTTTTTTTTTTTTTTTTTTTTTTTGAGACAGAGTCTTCCTCTGTCACACAGGCTGGAGTGCAGTGGCGCAATCTCAGCTCACAGCAACTTCCACCTCCTGGGTTCAAGCCATTCCTGTGTCTCAGCCTCTGGAGCAGAATAGCTGGGATTACAGGCGTGTGCCACCATACCCAGCTAATTTTTGTATTTTCTGTAGAGATGGGCTTTCACCACGCTGGCCAGGCTGGTCTCGAACTCCTGGCCTCAAGTTATCTACCCGACTCAGCCTCCCAAAGTGCTGGGATTACAGGCGCGAGCCACCGTGCCCGGCTGAGGATCTTTTTAAAACTTTTAAATGTTAAATTATGAAATATTAAAACATAAAGTACAGAGAAAAAATAAAACACCCACATGCATACTCCTCAGATTTAACAGATGTTAACATTTGCCATACTGGCTTGCCAGTCTTTTTAAAGTCGCTAGGCCCAGCACAGTTCTTTTCCACCCTTCCATCCTTCTCTGACAGCACGTCTCTATTCCTGAGCATCCTGACCTTTTCCTGTGGGTTCCTACAGCCCTGGGCCAAGAGAATTCACGCATCTGTGGAAGTGCGTATTCTCACTGGCATCCCACCAGGGGCCAAGTTACTAGTAATTTTCATTACCTGGAGCTTTAGTCCACTTTCCCTTGAGTTCTGATGATATATGCTGAGATGGCTTTATGTTCAGACACCCATGAGAGAGGTTGGGAATGAACTGAATTGTCAATATCATGTGCTTCTCATCTGAAATGCAACTCTAAATTCTTTTTTTTTTTTTCTTAGAGATGAGGGTCTGGCTCTTTGATACAGGCTGGAGTGCAGTGGCACAATCAGCTCACCACAGCTTCAACCCCTGGGCTCTAGCAATCCTTCTGCCTCAGCTTCCCCTGATTAGCTGAGATTACACACACACACCATCATGCCCAACTAATTTTTTTTATTTTTCGTAGAGACAGGGTCTCGCTGCGTTGCCACAGCTGGTCTCAAACTGCTGGCCTCAAGTGATCCTCTCACCTCAGCCTCCCAACGTGCTGGGATTACAGGTGTGAGCCACTGCACCTGACCCTTTAAATTCTTTTGCCTTCTTAAGCTCAAGAGCAATGTTCTTTCAGATGAGACCCCTATAGAGAGAGGAAAAAGTGAAGCAAATTCAGCTAGTGGCCAGAGAGCGGTGAGTTCTTATTTTAGCAATATTGTGCAGGGTGCTTATTCTCTTTGCACCTTTTATTCCATCTAAAGAAGGAAAGAGAATACTACCCAATTCTTAAGTATAATTAGGTTTATGAAGTACTTCCACACATACTGTCCCATCTGATACTGCCATTTGATGTCAACTTGTACCCTTACAGATTGTCTGTGCTATTGCCCACTGTGTTCCCAGCATCCCAACTGTGCTAGTATACCATAGACCTCAATTAATGTTTGTTAAAGAAATGAAGGACAGAAGGATGCTTAAAGTGGCAGCTACAGAATCTCCATGAAGGGCAGAGGTGACTGTCTAGTTGGAAGGGAGCCAGGGGCAGTGCCACTCGAAGGAGTCAGTCTATGAACGATTTGTTTCTTGTTGTGCACTAATTTCTTTGAGAAAGTCTTAGTTTGAAAAAATGTCAGCTAAACTAAAGAGTGAGCCCAGTAATGCATTTGATTTACATTTGGATTTAAGTTCTTTATCTCATTGCAGACCAGTAACAAAGAGTTCTCAGGCTGGATCTGCCTGTGGACCATGCTTGGAGGAGCCCTGGGCCAGAGGAGCCAACTTAAAGCTGCATATGCTCTGTGTGCACTTTTTATTATACTTAATTGTACTGAGTTCATTATGGGTTACTTGGGGGAGAAGCAGATGGATATTATGGGATGACTACAACCCTCTCCACACAAGCCATCCCTATTGGTCCCATTGAAGCTCAAGGGTTATACATTTCAAATACTCTTTCTTTTTCATTGATTGTAATTGTAATTGTACATATTTATGGGGTCCAGGTAATATTTTGATACAGGCATACGACGTGTCATGGTAAAAGCTGGGTAATTGGGATGTCCGTCACCTCCAACATTTATCATTTCTTTGTGTTGGAACATTCCAAATCTTCTCTTCTAGCTATTTTGAAATATACAGTAGATTATTGTTAACTACAGTCACCCTACTGTGCTATTGAACAATATAGAACTTATTCTTTCCATCTAACTGCATTTTGTACCCATTAACCAGCCTCTCTATATTTACCCTCCTCTGCCCCACCACTCCCAGTCTCTGGTAATTATCAGCCATTCCACTCTCTACCTTCATAAGATGACCTTTTATTAACTCCCACATAGGAGGGAGTACCTGTGATATTTGTCTTTCTGTGCCTGGATTATTTCACTAAACATAATGTTCTGCATCCATGTTGCTGCAAATGACAGAATTTTATTCTTTCTATGGCTAAATAATATTCCATTGTGTATATATACATTTTCTTTATCCATTCATCTGCTGAAGAACACTTAAGTTGATTCCATATCTTGGCTACTGTGAACAGTGCAGCAACAAACATGGGAGTGCAGATACCTCTTCAACTTATTGATTTCCTTTCTTTTGGATATATACCCAGCAGTGGGATTGCTAGATCAGATGGTATTATATTTCTATATTTAGTTTTTTGAGGACTCTCCATACTTTTTTCCGTAATGGGTATGCCTATTTATATTCCCACTAATTGTATACAAGAGTTCCCCTTTCTCCACATCCTTGCCAACATCTCAGATAATCTTTAATTGCAAGATCCTAGAGTAATACTTTTTGTTTGGCAACTAAAGCCCTTCAACTGAGAAGAATGGAAGATAGTTTTGAAAGGAAGGAGCCTCTGGCATTTGTTGGCATGTTAAAGTTGGTTGGCCTGGTTCTACTTCCATGCCAGTTTTTCTTCAAGCTCCCCCTACACCCAGCAACATCAGGAACCTGGATCATTCTAGCTCTATTTGGGTGAACTTAAATTGCTTTGTAAAGATTATCTAGTGCCTATCTTGGCCACCAACACATCCCAGACCACTCTGGTGATGTCGAGACAAGCAGAGCATGAGAGTCTAGAACTTTCTGCATGATCATTCTAGGCAAGTGGTCCTCAGACTCTAGCAGCATTAAAATCCTCCTGTAGGGCATTTAAAATACAGATCACTGACTCCACCTACTTCTGACTCAATCTGTCTGGGCTGAGGCTGAAGAATTTGCATTTCTAACAAGTTCTCAGCTGATGCAGCTGGTCTGGGACCACATTTTGAGAATCACTCTTCCAGGTACTCAACACAGGCGATCATGGTGGGAGTGGACATTTCCCATTCCAGCCACAAGGAGTATTTTTGCATACTTATTCCAGTAGAGACTGCAGGTTGTCACCAAATATCTACTATCTCTTTCTTCTTTACCAACAAAACACCAATTTTATTAACAACATATCCAGCCTTAAAAACACTACATTTTCCAGACTTCTTTCCGCTAGAAGGGTCCATGTGACACAGTTTTTATGAATAAAATGTAAGTACATGTCACCAAGTGGGACTTCTAGAAAGTCCGTTAAAGAAGCTTGCTTGACTATTGCTTTGCTGCTGTCTTTCATCAACAAATTTTCCACCACAAATGGCTCAATTCCTTTCCCTTCTTCTTTTTTTTTTCCCCCAAGTCAGGTCAGACAGGTAATGTGCCAATGTCATAACAAGGTTCAGAGGGTGGCACATCTCACACATGCACATGAACACCCAATTATCACGCTCATGAGCTACAACAGGATCGCCCTTCCCTTCTTCTTTAGTGGGATATGGACATGATCCCTTCTAGAAGGGGTTCTTCCATCTTGAGACAACAGTTGACAAGCAAGTGCCAAGGATGCTTGAGAGGACAGAGGTGCCTGGGTCCCTTGTGGCATCATGGCTGTCATGTCAGCTCCAGACTCCCCATCTCTAGACCTCTGATTATATGAGAAAGGGAAAGCCCCTCATTTATTTATTTAAGCTGCTGTTTGGGGGTCCATGTTATTTTTAGCCAATGAAATTCTTAACTAAGACACCTACCATGTTAAAAACCAGTGCTAGATGTGAAGATGGAAAATATATGTTTCCTACCCTCAAAGAGCTTTGGTGCAGCTTTGAAGACAGGAAAGAGACACAGCTCCTGGGTGAACATGGGACCCAAGGAGACTTAAGGTTTATGGCAGCCAGAACACCTCCCAGGTGTCCTGAGGAGCTGTTTTGAAAATATTCAGATCAGGGAAGAGAGTGTGGAGTTGAGGTATGACGCTGAACTTAGGGATCTTAGATAAGACAGTTTAACTTCAGGCATTTACGCTCGTAAAAAACAGTGGCCCTTGAAAAGAAGATGCTGGGAAGCGTTCAGGTCTGTAGTAGGGATGGGGAATGGTACAAAAGGGAAAAGAGAAGGAACAAACCTTACAAAAGTTGATATAAAGAGACTTTGGAGGTTGAATGAGGAACACTGAGTGAGACAAGCATTTGGTTTTGGTCGGGGAGAACAGTGGCTTGAAAACATTTTCAAGCCATGGAGCCCCTATCTCAGGAAAGCATCATAAGAAAAATAGCTAAAAATTGAGGTATTCTGGTTCAATAAGTTGTAGAGAACTCAGAGGCTTAGCTAACAACCTTCCTTTTCCTATGGCACCTCAGGGTCTCCACGGAGCAGCAGGGAGCTACAGGGACCAATTTATGGGGAGAATAGGAAGGGAAAGGTGGAAAGTGAAGTGGCTTGGATACTATAAAATAATTTTAGAATGAGGAAACAAGAGAAAACTTGAAAAAAGTTTTGTCTGGAGATTTAGGAGATCTGAGTTCTAGGTGAGCTATTAACTCTCAAACAGATACAGCAAGAAGCTGTTGGACCCCTCAGAAGATCCATTTCCAAGATGCTTTCCAGACCTAAAAGTGTTTGATACTAATTTTAGGGAAATTATATTTACAAAAGAAGAGGTCATGATTCCCAGAATCTATGGGTTTTATATGGAGAGTCACATTGAAATGGTCCTAAGATTTTTAATGTTTGATTGCTTTCGGCTCTTGAAAGTTAAAGTTTCTCTAACTCAGTGCCTTCTCTGTTTTCCATTTAAAGGATAAGATTTACAATATTAACTTCAATTTTTTGCATGTATCTAGTAGTAACAAAGAAAAGTGAAAGGTAAAATTCAGCCTGGAATATGTTGTTCTACAACATTGCTTCTAAGAATTTTAAGACAAATGAATAGAATTTGGTATCTGTTTGACCCAGCAATCCCATTACTGGGTCTATACCCAAAGGAATATAAATAATTCTGTTATAAAGATACATGCACACGTATGTTCATTGCAGCACTATTCACAATAGCAAAGACATGGAATCAACCCAAATGCCCATCAATGATAGACTAGATAAAGAAAATGTGGTACATATACACCATGGAATCCTATGCAGCCATAAAAAGGAATGAGATTATGTCCTTTGTAGGAACATGGATGGAGTTGGAAGTCGTTTTCCTCAGCAAACTAATGCAGGAACAGAAAACCAAACACTGCATGTTCTACTTATAAGTGGGAGCTGAATGATGAGAACACATGGACACATTGTGGGGGGACCAACACACACTGGGGCCTGTGAGGGATGGGGAGGGAGAGCATCAGGAAGAACACCTAATGGATGCTGGGCTTAATACATAGGTGATGGGATGATCTGTGCAGCAAACAACCATGGCACATGTTTAGCTATGTAACAAACCTGCACATCCTGCACATGTACCCCTGAACTTAAAAGTTGAAGAAAAAAATAGAATTTGGTATCTGATTTAAAAAGCACTAGGAATTTGTGACTACCTTGGTTATTTATAAGATAAAAATTACATGTTGATTCATAGCATAAATATGGAGCTATTAATTTGTAAAGTGGTCTGTAATCAATTTTTTTCCATTATTCCAATGTCACTCTGTAAATGGTCTTCATTTCCCTGCCCATTTTTCAGATAGGAAACCAGAAAGACACAAAAGTAAAATTCAGTTAACACAGCTAGATGATGGTAGTAATTTGCCTGGCTGTATTAGCATAGGAACGGAAGTCTCCTGCATTCTAATCTTTCTAAAATTAGCCAACTGTGATGGAAAGAATCATTCATTCCATAAATCTGCCCTGAACAGAATTACGAGCAAGCAGAGACAAGCTAGCGCTAACTTCTTTTATCTTTGCTGCCATGACTGGCATTGAATTTGAAAGGAAGAGCTACAACAAAGGCAGGGGCTCTGAGCAAGGGAAGACAATGAATTCACACTGAAGACGGGGGCCCTTCCCTGTGTTTCCCCAGCCATTCACAGAATTCAGGAAGTTCTTCTACATTCAATAAAACCAATTTAAGAGGTGTTCCCCCCCTCCCCAGACTGACTATTCATTCAAGGTACTTTCCACATCTGATTAGCCATTCCCTTGTCACATCTGAAGAGGGCTCTGGACTGAGCATGTACCTAAGTCTAGCTCTGCTGGGTGTTATCCAGAAAGATCAGTCACTGTGCTTTGGAGTCCATGTCACTGAAGAGGCCTCTGAAAGAGCCAAAGGAGTGTCACAGGCCCGGGCATCAGTCCCTACCCTGCAAAGGAAAATTCTCGCTTGATCTGGGATTGCCTCCCTCGGCTCTCTAATGTCCTGAAGCACTCCTTAGATGAAGCAGAACCCAGATGACTCCTGTGTCAAGGCACTTCCAAGACACCATCTCCTGCTCGCCTGCTGTATAAATGAACCTAACACGGAAAAAATTGCTTCTTAACAGGTTTTATTTTCTGTAAGTAAATGATGAGAGAAAAAGAGAACAAGTATGTGCAGAGCCTGTGAGGGAAAAAGATCACTACACACTTATTTTAAAGAAGAACTTGTGTTAGGTTAATGTTTTCCTTGAATACGAGGCTACCCAGGAAAGAAAAGGATCTGCAAATCTATAGGCTGTTGTGGGTTCTTGGATGTTTTCACAAAATAAAACAAAAACAATGACAAAAACCCCACAAAAGTTACTATATCTTGAGCCATAATAAGGTAGAAGATATATGAACATTTTTAAATACTTGGAACAACTTTTACTGTGTTGTATGTTTACTTTCTCATGATGTATCCTTACACTTTCAATTACAGTATCTATGAAGCAGAGGGTAGAAGATATGCTCTTCTGATTTTTTTAAAGTTAGGTCTTTGGGAGGAAGATAAATCTACAAATATAAAATGTAGCACCTTTAATGAAAGCAGCAGTAACAATAATCAGTCCAGTTCCAAGGTTAGAAAGTCATTTAATGAGAAGACCCAGATTGACCGTTGTCCAGTTGGATCCAGCAGGGTGTTAATAGGGTTTACTCAAGAAAGCAAAAGTTTCATGGCCAAATGCATTTGAGAAAATATTGGACTAAATGTTCTGTGTTTTTTGTTTTTTTTGTTTTACTTCAAGGCAACTGAAAGCCTTATCAATGTTTCAACATGTTTAGTAAATCTTAAAGCAGAGATGAAATATAAAGCATTTCCTAAATTTATTTGATCACAAAAACCTGTCATCCCTGGAGAATCTTACGAGATTAGTGTTCTTTAGCTTACATTTTGGGAAATGCTGAACTAGATTATAAGACAAATCTATAAATTTCTGTAAGGAAGAAAGGGAGTGAGGGAGAAAAGAAGTGAAGAAATAACAAAATGCAAAATCTTAGCTCAACTGAAGTTGCAAGCATCTTATGAATTCATTGTTCATACAATATTTCTAGATGTAAAGAGAGAGGGAAGTGTATGGCATTCTCATTAAACTAAAAAAAAAAAAAAACAAATAGTAAGTATGATAAAAGCATTTAGCATTGTCACCCACATCTCTCTTGCCTACCCTAGCTCTCTTGCCTATCATATTTACTTTTGAAACTAAAAACTAAATATAAATAAATATACTGAAAATTAAAATAAATGATGGCAACACAATGTTAAGGTTATGAATAATCAAACTCTGTCTTGGATTTGCCCCCTGAGAACTGACTGGACCCCCCCTACTCCATACCTGCCTCTGCACACAGGCAGACTGCAAACACCCATTAGTATTCTTAGCAGCCACTCGAGACCTCCTGGATCCTTTGGGTCAGCATTGATCACACCAGGCATGCTAAGTACTTAGAGTACACTATCTCATTTAATCTTTACAACAGCTCCATGAAGCTGGGGCATTGATTTTATTGTACGGTACTATGGTCTCAATATGTCCTTCCAAAATTTATGTTAAACTCTAATTTCCATTATAGTGATATTAAGAGGTGGGGCTTTTTGAGAGGTGATTAAGTCATGAGGGCTCTGCCTTCATGAATGGGATTAGTGCCCTTATAAAACAGGATGAAGGGTACATTCTTGCCCCTTCTACCATATGAGGACAATTCACCCCTTCCACCATGTGAGGATGCAGTGAGAATGAAAAACAGGCCTTCACCTCACTGAATCTTCTGGCATCTTGAACTGAACTTCCCAGCCTCCATAACCATGAGCAATAATTTTCTATTATCTGTAAATTACCCAGTCTAAGGGATTTTGTTATGGCAGCCTGAATGGACTGAGACACTTGGATAAGGAAGTGTGAATTCAGCAGACAGGCAGTAACTTTTCTCGAGGGAGTGATATTTGCCAGCCTGGAGCTCCTCCTCTGATACACTGTACTATGTTCTTTTCACTTCCTTATTCTCCTAACACCTTTTATGTCCACCTCTGAACTTCTGGCCTCTGTGAAGCCCTTGGTCCCTCAGACCTCAGGCTGGTCTTGGCCTTTCAACCTTGCCTTTCACTATTAGATGCAGGTGTGTCTGTCCTGCAACCCAGCTCTGGCTCTGGAAAACCAGCTGACATCAACCATGTGGCTGGAACCTTCTCCAGAACAATGGAGGCCAGGGTGAGTGACTCACTGCCATTCAGTCTCCATCTTTGGGGCAGATCCACCATGAGATATAACTTACCAGAAATCCAGTTACAAGGAGGAATAAGTATTGAAGACTAAGAAATGCATTTTGCAGCAGGCCCTTGCTGTACTGGGGCAGTGTCCATTCATAGAGCAGCTAGAATAGAGGTCACAAGCTCAGAAGCTTCTCTAAGGCAGGCAGGAAATTTAAGTAGATACTATGATCTGCATTGGTGCGGACTGTGGAAATTGGAGAGCGGGTGCCTAGTCTAAACAGCTGCTTGTTGCTCAGCTGTTGTTGCCGTATTGGGAATTCAAGCCTAATGATGTTTGGTATTCCCATTTTCAAAAGAAGTCAGGAAATGCAGATTTCTATGTAAATTTTTAAAACTTCTGAACTGTGTATGAGCCATACAAAATACATTTGCAGGCCAGTCGACATCCTCTGATCCAGAATATCAATTTGTGAGACAAGTGGTTTGTGAGGCAGCATTACATAGTAGTTAAAAGTATACATTTTAGAGCCAGACTGCCCATGTCCAAACCCTGGTCCCATCACTCACTACCTTTCATTTCACTTCTCTTTGCTTCACTTTCCTCATCAGTAAAATAAAAATAATATCAGTACCTACCTCATAGGGTTTCATGAGCATTAAATAAATTAAAACCCATAAAGTACTTTCAATACTATCAGGCATTTAGTTACATGGTAAATAAGTGTTTAAAATATTTAAAACAAAAGTTCAAAGATAATAAACAAGAAAACAGAAAACCTGACAGGCCAGCTTTGGAACCTTCTTGATGGCAGATCTATTAACATTTCTCCCTTTGGCTGGGATGAAAAGGCATTTGGGAATAAAAGATCCCATAAAAATAAATGAGAAGAAGTGAAACACCTTCATTATGGCAATTTTGGTGTCAGAGCCTAAAAGACAGAGGGATCAAAATATCACACTACTAAAATCTGATGGTTTCATGTAGAAATGAGATTTAAGCTTATTAAAATGTATTTCTTTCTGGTGTTAATAACCCTTCACAAGACCTGGGCAATTTTGAAAGAAGGAAAGAAAATGGTTCTCCCTGTGGACAAGAAGAAACAAATGACTATTAAATTTTCTAATTTGGAGTGAACTAAGTTGATCCCTAGGTTTTTGTGGGGAGGCCGGGGTCGGGGAGTCCAGTGGAAAGCAATTGCTGGAGAGTAGTGCTTGTTCTTTGCTGACAGAACAGGAGCAGAGTGTGGAATGAAAACTCAATAGCCTCCTCTATTCTCAAGAGACAATTGACTTCCATCTGTTTAAACCTCCCCAGGGGACCCTGCTCCCCCTATTTCCATTTACTCTCCTTTCCACCAACCTAGGGTGACATTAAGAAAACCAAACCCATTTGAAACACAAGCTCTTACACATCAAAAGTCAGGGGAGAAGTCTGGTTGACCTGTAAGCCACTGCATGAGGCACAAAGATGCAAAAAGGAACTTTCAGGAACAACTGCTGCTCCGAGGACTCTATGTCAGATATAACATCCGCTTTGGCCCAAAAGTAGGCTTGAGCCCCAGAAGAGGAGGAATGTAAAGTATGTTTAAAATGTGAAACCTTTAGTTCTACTTGCTCTTTACTCAGAAAGGAGAGAGTATTCCCTTGTGCCAACGAGGTCTCTCTGAGTTGTTTGCACTATTGGTAGCACGTGCTGCCTGGGGTAGCTCTTATGGTCTGTGCTTGAAGTGTGCACCAGCTGCTGCCCTGGACATGACTGTTGGTCCCTGCATACAAGCAGCCACCTTTAAACAGATCAAATGACTCTTATGATGACAGCTGTCTCACTCTACTTTCAAACTGATTTTAATTTGGTTACTTGCAACCTAAGACAGCAAACAGCATTTTAGGGATGAATTGCGTTCCTGAAGTGCATGGGTCAGAAAGCTCCTACATTCACTTTCTACTGTCCCTGCACTTTTTCTCTCCCACTTGCTGCCTTTCCACTTCCCCTCATTTCCTGCATTCTAATACTCTATTGTCAAATTTTCCTGGTCTTGACAGCAAATCTTTTCTTTTTCTTGATGCTTTATTCCTTCTAGCATAAGACCAGAAATTGATCAATAGTTTAAGTTCCAAACTGTATTTTGCTGCTGAATAAACATATAGCTTTCCTAGACTCCCATGGAAAAAAATGGGACTTATGCTGAAATTCAGGGCTAACACACCGATTATCCTAAAGTATAACAACATATTTTGACATAACATCATATAGCTTTAAAAAATTTTCATAAAGTAACAGAGTAAGATTGGGCATCTGAATCACATGTTTAGGAATTTGCAACATTCATTCATCTTACACAATAAGCCTCAATGAGTACCTACAAGTAGCATGCACTATTAGGTACTAGGGATACTGAGATCAATAATGCCATTGTGTTGGTCCAACTGGGGAAGACTGGCATGCCCACACAAATATAGCAGCAAGGGCAGGGTTGGGTTAGAAGTGAGCACAGTGCTTGGACACATGGGTCAGAGTCTCCTGATGAGGTTGCTGGGGAGGAAGAGGAGCGGAGGGAGGAAGAAGAGGAGTCAGAGAAGACATGTGGAAACAAGCATGAAGAATGAGCAAGTGTCAGGCAGTCAGACGGGACCAGTATCCCTAACAGGAAGAAGAGTGGTTGCAAGTAATGGAGAGGGAGTACACCCTCTTCTCTTCTAGACACTTAGGAGGATAATACCCCATCCCCTTGCTATTGGATAGGACTATATGACTAGCACTAGCCAATGAGTTGTGAGCAGAAGTGATATTTGTCACTTCTAGGCCTGAGCACTAGATTGCTCATGTGAGATCCCTCAGTCTTACCTTCTCCTGGAAGTGAATCATCATAAGATGAGAGGCAGCCTAGAATGTTGAGTGCACATCTAAATGAGCAACTCCAGAGAGCCATTTGTACCCATAGAGGATTTCATGTGAGTGAGAAATAAACTTTAGTTTCAATAAGCCACTGAGATTTGGGGGGCTGTTTGTTAGAGCAGCATAATATAGTCAATCCTGATAGAAATGGCTACATTTAAAGACATGGATATACTCAAGAAATTGAATCTCAAGTTTAGAGGGGATGATAATAAGAATTTGCAATGATCATCACACATCTTGACAGAGATGCATCAGGGCCTCAGATGGAAGGTAGAGTACAAGTACATAGGTGGAAAATGACATTATGGGTGAAGAGAAAGCATGAAACATAAGACATAAATCAGAGGGAACAGGGATGATCCCCAGAACCAACAATGAGAAGCCAGAAAGACAGAAATAAAAAACAGTGGTGTCTTAGAAGCTCAATCTCTTAACATATCAATTGTATTGTTGATGTCATGTTATTTGCTTCTAATTATAAGGTCTTAGTAATCATTTTCCCTTCCTTTATTTGAAGTCCAGAGACGACCAAATATAGATATCTTCATGAACACTCATACGTCTTGCTGTGACACCCTCAGGGTTTAATCTCAGGCTGTTGGTGGGTTTCAGACTCACCTCTGCAGGACACCAGGGGTTCCCTGGAGGCAGCTTTGGAAGAGGAAAAGATGAAGAATGGGATCTAAGCCCCAACCCTGGATCAACTACAGCAGCTCTGATCTTACCTGTCTCTTGTTTTGTTTGTTTATTTTTGTTTGGTTTGGTTTGGTCCTTTTTAAGACAGGGTCTTGCTCTGTCACCCAGGCTGGAGTGCAATGGTGTAATCTTGACTCACTGCAACCTCCACCTCCCAGGCTCACGTAAATTCTCCCACTTCAGCCCCCAGAGTGACTTGGACCACAGGCGCACGCCACCATGCCTGGCTAACTTTTATATTTTTTCTTTGAGGTGAGGTTTCTCTATGTTGCCCAGGCTGGCCTTGAACTCCTGGCCTCAAGTCATCTGCTGACCTTGGCCTCTCAAAGTGCAAAGACTCCTTTACTGTCATTTTTCACATGTCCGAGCCACCACGCCCAGGCTGATCTTACATGTTTCTACATGGCCTTACGTGTAAGATTTTATTTGAAGAAGTGGTGCTGCTATTAAGAAAAAAAAAGAAAACTGCTAGTCTAAGTGAACTAAAATATCAGAGCTTATTTATATAAATATGAAAACTTATGGTATACTTAATGAGCCAATAAAATATCCTCTATGGTAGAAAATCCTCCTCCTTAGCAAGGTATAAAGGAGTCCCTGGAATCCAGGCTCATCCTACTTACCCAGCCCCATAGCTTGCTGCTCTCCACAAAGCCAGATCCAATCCTCAAACACATCATAGCCATTCACAGTGCCACGTTACGACACACACACAGGTTGCTTATGATGTCCTGACTCCTTCTGCTCCTGGCAAATTGCTGCCTCTCCATTAGGAGCCATTCAGATGCCCACCTCTGATACAGCCTTATCTACTTTGACTCTCTTCCCCACTCCTCAGGTAAACTATTCCTTCCAGTGTAAATACACTCACAGCACTTCACTAATACCTCTGGTATATTATATATGTGACTATCTTCCCCACCGTGCTGTGAGCTCCTTTACCTCTAATCCCAAGTGTCCACTGAGTAAATAAATGAAGATAATTCCAGAATTGCTTATGAACCAAGCATTGCTACCATAAGGTTGTATAATAGCAACATAGTGAACAAATAATAGGATGTTAAGATTTGCTTCAGATTTTAACTTTCACTGAGTATATAACACTGTCCATCTTCCTCCTCTAACTCTGTCTCCTTTTAGATTCACAGTTCTTCTGATTGAGATAGTTTCAATAAGACCTATTTGGGAGCACAATTTCTCAGTTTCTCTTTGGCATGAATTTCCAACATCGCTCCTATCCCAAACACAGTCTAATACTGACACAGCCAAAAAGGCACAGATGTGCATATCTACTCACTCAAAGGCATTCTGACTTCTCTCTCCCACAGAACTCTGACTTTTCACTGAGTTTAGTCTTCAAGCATAAAGCCCAAAGAAATAATATAATAGGGACTTCAGACTTCTTTGCTAATACCATTGATCCTGCTAGCACACCTCCAGACAGCACCTTTGATTTGCTCTGCTATTTCCAGAGGAAAAGAAGGCAGAGATTTGCATGCAGAAGAGGACAGGAAGTCAAAGTCTGGTGATTGTTGAAGCAGGGGGAGATGTCAAGTCAATGGAAGTAAAAGAAGGAGAACAAGATAGAGTTCTTTCTTCTTTCAGCATCAATGATTAATTCCGCTTTGGAGAGTTTTGGGGGAAATTATAAGTTAATTAAATTAAAGCAATTAATAAGGTGGCCAACCTGTTTTGGTTTGCCCAAGACTTTCTTGGATTTAGCACTGAATATTCCACATCCCAGAAAACTGTTAGCTCCAGGCAAACCAGTTCACCATAGCAATGAGATATAAAATATTTCCTGACAAATTAGCAAAGATACAAATATATACTTATAATACCTAGTGTTAGCAAGGATGCAGAGTAATGAGCACTGACGTTGTCAATGGGATAGATATTGATTCAGTCTTTTTGGAGAGCAATTTGATTAAAACAACAAAACCCTTACCACCATATATACAAACTTCATGTTAAAAATGGCAAATTAAATAAACTCATTGGTATCGTTTTCCAGCCACAACTCTAATAAAATGACAGTAAAGGAATGTAAAAATTTAAATACACACATAAAAGAGGATGAAGAAGAGATAACATGAGAAGAGAGATATCAACAAAATTTCAGAAAATGGAAAGCAGTTTCACACGTCATTGGATCTAAAGAGTGGAGCGAAACTGAAATTAACCATCTGCAGCGATTGAAGTCAATGATTTGCCCTTCAAAAGCCAGAAAAAGCTCAGGAACTAGAGGCACCAGATACCTCTGAAAATAAAGGTGAGAGGTGGAACTGAAAACAAGAAGAGTGATAAAAATGTAGTTAGAAAGCATTTTTGTTCCAACACACTCTTCTCTACCCCACAGCTAGGCAACTTCCTCCCCTATCCCAGCCTGATACTGGAGGTTTACTCACAAAAGACTGAACCGGAGAGGTTCTGAACGAAAGGCACAGCAGGGAGTGGGAGTAAGACCAGAGGCTGAAAATGGGATTCACAGTTCCCATCCTGTACTCAGCATCTAGAATGTCAGCAGCCTGGCAAAATATTGGAGGATTTCTCTTGGAAGAAATAGAATAGCCCTAGGGAAAAGTCTACAGTACAGATATTTATGGGTTCCTCAACAAAATGAACAAGTGTCTGGATGATAGCCCCACAGAGAATCCCAAGGAGCTCCATTCCTGCACACACAGCTTCCAGCGAGCTTGTTAGTATAGTGCACTTAATTATGAATGGAAAACAGAATGACCAGATACTTGAGAACAATCTCCAAAGAAAAACATGCAACAAAACAAGAGGAGAAATGAACTTGGAAGAAACAAAAAATGTCAGAGGCAGAAAAAATTCAACAATTGTGATGGTTAATATTGAGTGTCAACTTGATTGGATTGAAGGATGCAAAGTATCATTTCTGGGTATGGCTGTGAGGATGTTGCCAAAGGAGATTAACGTTTGAGTTAGTGGACTGGGAGAGGCAGACCCACCCTCAGTCTGGGTGGTCACCATCTAATCAGCTGCCAGCATGGCTAGAATAAAGCAGGCAGAAGTTGGAAGGACTGGGCTTGCTGAGTCTTCTGGCCTCCATCTTTCTCCCGTGCCAGATGCTTCCTGCTCTCGAACATCAGACTTCAAGTTGTTCAGCTTTCGGACTCTTAGACTTACACCAGTGATTTGCCAGGGCCTCTTGGGCCTTCAGCCACAGACTGACGTTTGCACTGCCAGCTTCCCTACTTTTAAGGTTTTGGGATTTGGACTGGTTTCGTTGCTCCTCGGCTTGCAGACTACCTATTGTGGGACTTCACTTTGTGATCATGTGAGTCAATTCTCCTAATAAACTCCTCTTCACATATACATATATCCTTTTAGTTCTGTCCCTCTAGAGAACCCTGACTAATACAATGATCATTAATAGCCTCAGAAAGGCATAAGATACTATATCCATGACCAAGAATAGGAGGCTAGATAAAGACCCCTTAGCAAATTAACAAAGAGATTCTAGAAGCTAAACGTATGATAGCAGAGATTTTTTAAGTTTAATAAAGAATTTTGGAGACACAATTTAAGAAATTTTCCTACACATAGTATAAAAAGAAAGAAAAGAAGTGTGAGGAAGAAGAATAGAGAGAAAGGATAAGAAGAGTAGTGCATTAAACCAAGATGTCCTTGTTCTATTATGAACAATAGAAATTCTGGAAGAGAAAATATCAGCATGTTCCCAAAACAGTAACATAAGAACATTTCCCAAAACAAAGGGTATGAGTTTCCAGACTGAATGTGCCCGTATGCCCAAAGGCCTGGCACAATAAATTTTTTAAAGACCCCAATAGGGCATATCATTGTGAAATTTTTAGGATGTCGGAGATAAAGAGTAGATTCAAAAGTTTCTAGAGATACATGATAGGTTATTATTTTTTAAAGGCTTAGAAATCAGAATTGCATTTTTGAAACTTTTCAAAAGCAGCATTGTACTTAAGAAGACCATGGAACATTGTCTTCAAAATGTTAAGAGGAAATGATTTCCAGTGAAGAATTATATTCAAAGCTAATATTGAAATCAAGAACTGGACCATGACAAATATCTTTTCATACATGCAAGTATTAAAACTTACCTCCAATACATGCTTTCTTAAGCTGCTGCCTCAGGAAACTACCGGAGGTTAGGTTCTATAAAAACAAGGATTAAAACTTGGAAAGACAAGGACATGAAGGCCATGGAGGACATCCAACACAAGAAATAGGGGAATCCTCCCAAGATGATGATGAAGTGGATTCTCAGAACAAAAGTATGTAGTAGGTTTAGAGAATAATCACTCCTGATTGACACAGGAGAGCAGAGAGTTCCATAAAGACAGCTCCAAGAAACACATGAACAAGAAACCACTAGAGCACCAGAAATGTTGACCCTTACTGAGAAAATTGTTCTGCTCTCCTGGAGCTGTAGCCATTGGCAATTAAGTCCAGGAGAATAAAAAAGTTGTACAAGAAAGGAAATGTAATCATCACAAGTATCCATGTGGCTCATATGTTAGCTATAATGAGTCAACCATAATGACATAAACAGTGAATATTGTTTTAACCCATAATTGTGATAGTATTATATTGGGAAGATGGGAGTAAGAGAAGGTGTGCACTGGAGAATTGAGGGAGAGCTGCGGAATGGGGGAATGAGAGGAGCTAAATCATCATCTTACACTATAAGGAGACTGTGTCAAAATTGAAAAATCAAGAAACAGCAGTATATGCAGACTGTTTAGAAATATGGAGGCAGTGGTGAGCTGTAATTGCCTGTACCGACCCCCGAAAGCTGAATGTTAAATTTTTAGAAATTTTGTAAGCTGGTTGTAAAATACAGTCAATATTTAGAATGAAATTATATAAGCTTATGATTAAATAAATTATATCTAAAAGCCAAGGTAATATATTTAAAAACTCATCACTCCTCTAGAATTGGAAAAGCAAGGAAAGGATGCTCCCCTAGAGTCCCCAGAGGGAACCAGCCCTGCTTACACATTGATTTCAGCTCAGTGCGTCTGTTTAGACTTCTGACGCCCAGAATTGTAAGATAGTAAATCTGTGTTACTTTAAGTCATTAAGTTTGTAGTAATTTATTACACTAGCAAAAGAAAACTGATATGGGCAACTTTGTTCCTCTTGATTTGGGTTGTCGGTGGAGCTGAAGGGGAGGAAACTGAGAGATACCTGGACCACGGGAAGTTGACTGTGGAGCTCACTAAATTCTTGCCACCCTCCGAGTCAGTGGCGTTTCTCAGCTTATATTGGGAGAGACCGCTGTGGCTCTAGCTATCAGACCACACTATATACAGAACTGCTAAAAACATGGGTGGAACACACAGGTAGGAGGAGCAGAGGGAACAAAGACCTCATGAGAAACCTGGAAGACATAGTTTGAGCAAACCAAAATAAATATTTTAAGCCCATATATGTGATATTAAAAAAAAGCAAAAACAAAACAGCTCACCAAAGTATACAAGTGCCCTACCTCAAGAAAAGTAAACATGAAAATTACAATCTAAAAGAACAAATATATCCAATGGTAATGAATCATTAGACAGCTCTGTGTTGAGCACCTGCTATAAAAGATAACCTTAGGTTTCTATTGTGTTCTCTCACATGTTATTGCATTTCTCATACGTATGATTCCATTTGAGACCCTGCGCATTTGTAAGATAGGAAGGCAGATGAGAAAATTAATGTTCACCAAAAGTAGGTGCCTTGTTGACATAAGTTAGCTGTTAAGGCTGCGTGTGTTCCTAGGTCTCGACTTCATGTCCAGGTACTGTTTATTTTTTCACTGTACAGTGCTGCAGTAAATAGAAGATACATTTCCTTGCCCTCAGGGAATTTGCAATCATTTATATTACAATTATATAACTGTCATTTAAAATAATCATAATAATTCCACAAATCTGCAAAAGGATTCATCACCAGGCTGCCCTTAAGTAGTAAACAAGACTGTTGCATTCCATGATACCACCAAGTATTCATGTACATGTTTTGAACTATCATGTCTGACAAAGAATTAGAAGTTAGTGTGACTTAAAATCAATCCAAAACAAAGGATTGACTTTCACAGACATTACAATATGTTAATAAAGAAATGAATAAAATTATAAAAATTTGTTTCAGTTGCAATTTTTCAGGAACACAGTTCCTATGTAAAGTAAATCTACACAATAATTAATAAACTACTTACGGCAATTGTGATATTTTCTAGGACTTACAGGATTTCCCTTAACCAAGTTTGAGGCCACAGGCACAACATTTTTTTTAGGAGCTGGTTCCAAATGAATGGTGTTTAAATTACTATCCATGAAGTCTCCTTAGTCTTAATCTTTCAAAGTCTTGGACAAAAGTTAGAAAATGTTTAGCATGTGCTTCACTTTGCTATGCTTTTTTCTAATAGCAAACTATTCAAATTACAAGAAAATAGTAGCTAGTGATTAATATCTAATAGCATAATAAAGGAGACACTCAATTTTAACTAAAATTTTCAAAAATGACAAATATCCAAGTACAGCTGTGTACATTTCTCACTGACTTTTATTGCTGCCATTTATCATTTAATCTCATGCTAGTTTTCTCTAACAGGGACAAATAGAAAATCCCTCCCTCATTTGGGGAAGAGTCAATGTTAGGTCACATGCCCTGTCCTCAGCTCCCTGGGATGAGTGCTATGTGACTAAAGAAAAATTTTTCCAGCTTTCTCTGACAGCTCACTCCCTTTTAAAAAGGCATTATTAATAAAACACATTTGTTAAGCACTTACTGTCTCCCAAGTACTCTGCTACAAACTTTTACATATTATTTCATTTAATCTTCACAACAACCCAAATGAATCAGGAGTTTCTGTCATCTTCAGAAGTGAAGGCCCAAGAAGAAAAGTCAAGTGTGTAAGTCCTCACAGCTCCTGAGGTTAAATAAATTATATTTAAAAGCCAAGGTTCTGAAATGAAATCCAAGCAAGTTGACCCCAGAGCCTGTTTCTCCACACCGTGTGCTCACCTCCTCAGAACTCCCACCCAGCTCCCAAACCTCCTCCTCACTCCATCACCTCTCATTCTCTTTCATCTGGGAATCATTCTCATGGTGCAAGGTGTGGTATAGAGGAAGATTGGAGCCCATCTCATCTGTGACTATTTTCTTATCAACCTTGTGGTTTTTCTTTGGCCAACTAGATTTACCCACTCAATCCGGATCTTGGTTCTGTAATTGCAGGGATGAGGTTTCTTTCCATTTGCCAACTTGGCCTCTGCCAAAGTCTTGCTTTCAATTTTTAAAAAAGACTGTATCACCTCTATCACCTCCCCTTTCTTTTTGAAATGTTTTAAACCATGTTTCTCACTTTTTTTTTTTTTAACCCAGGCTTCCTCTATCATCAACTGCCTTCTCCCACCAGCTAGGGGGATTTAGGCTGGCATTCCATTCTGTGGTTGGTATTCTTAAAATAACAGGGGATTGGAAATTTAGAGATGCTTCTGTGGGAGGGCAGGTCTCCATTCCTGCACTGAATGAAATTCATTTCCTTATTATTCGACATATTAATATCATATCAGGTAACCATTAAATGCTTTGAAAAACACAAAAGCACTTAGAGAGGCTAGAAAGCTATGGGTGAGAGTGGGGAGGACTATTTCAGACAAAGGGGTAGAGGAAGGGCTCTCTGAGGCAGTGACATTTGACAAAGATCTGGATGAAATGCAGGAGTGAGTCGTGTGACCATTGGGGGAAGACTTACTTGGCAAGAAACGGCAAACCAGGGTTGTGGTTCACTTAGGGAGGGGAGCTTTTAAAAGATGCTGATGCCTGCTTTGCATCCCTGAGCAATGAACTCAGAATTCCAAGGGGATGGGGCCTGGGCATTAGAGATTTTTTAAAATCTCCCCATGTGATTCTAACATGCAACAGAACAGAGAACTAAATAAACTACATTAACCAACAATCAGAACAGCACCTTATAATCAGATAGTATTACATACTTTCCAAAGCATTTACATGGCCTGTGTATGATTTCAATTAAGCTCAATCAATCTATAAGACACTTAAAGCAAGTCTGCTTCCTGCTATACAGTGGCTCAGAGAACACAAAACTTTCTGCTTCAAGTCACCTGTGGAGTTGTGAGTTCCAGTTTCCTTTCAAGAGGCTAACTGTGTGCAAACGTGTCTACTCGACACACAAGGATATCAACAACCAACAACAAAGCAGGACCATGACCTACAAAAGCCACAGTGCACACAGGGCATGTGAGTGATGGAATGCCAGTGCTGATGAGAGCTGGTGGGATTAATTACGGATGCCTCCATGGAAAAGTAGAATCTTAAATGCCGACGGAGTAAAGGAGAGAGATCTGGAGAGAGAGAGGTGAGACAGGCATTTTAAGGTAACAACAAAACAACAAACAGGATCTTCATAAAGACTCGACAAGAAAAGCCATATTTTATATGACCTGATAGGATTGTTCCAATTTTCTTTTCTTTCTTTTTTTTTTTTTTTTTTTGAGACGGAGTTTCCCTTTTCTTGCCCAGGCTGGAGTGCAATGGCACGATCTTGACTCACTGCAACCTCCGCCTCCTGGGTTAAAGCGATTCTTCTGTCTCAGCCTCCTGAGTAGCTGGAATTACAGGTGCCCAACACTACGCCCAGCTAGTTTTTGGTATTTTTAGTAGAGACGGGGTTTCACCATGTTGGCTAGGCTGGTCTAGAACTCCTGACCTCAGGTGATCCGCCCGTCTCAGCCTCCCAAAGTGCTGGGATTACAGGTGTGAGCCACCATGCCCAGCTGGATTGTTCCAATTTTCTAGAAGGACAAAGAGTACTTGTAATCTTTATCTGTCTTAAATGAAGGACTCAACACAGATTTGTTCACGAGTTTATAACAGATTGGTTAGAATGATATTTTCATTATAATAAGTGCTCTCATCAGCAGATGGGACAGTTCAAGGACTCAACAAGAAGTAAGGGGGTTCTAGTTTCTCCCTGATCATGGACAGACATGCACACATGCACATCTAAGATTATGTGCATAAATATTCTACATCCAGAATAAGAGAGATTTTGAATGATGAAAACTCACGTTTCTAATTTCATTGTAGCCAAAGACATATTTATCATTATTCCCAATCAATTTTATACCAAAGAACCAATCAAATAAAATGGTTTGAATTCCCTTTCCTGTTGTGTTTGTTGGAGTTTGAGGCACAGAAGTCAAATCTTTTCCCTGAGTTTGTGTTTAGGAGGACTCCAGGAGGGCTATTGCTAGCCTCTCTCCTCCCTGCCTCACTGTCCTAGGGGAGAAGGAGTGTTTTCTCTAATCAGTCCTTTGGGAATAGAAACTAGGAATGTGGAGCCTCAGCCCTTCGTCACTCAATTTTTCTCTTTGGGGTGTCAACTGCCTGCAGGAAACATGAACACTTACGTGGTCCCAGTCTGTGCTTTAGGGAGGCAGGGTTTATACTGTGTGGAAATCCTCTGGGGTTCCCTTTCTCCTCTCTCTCTCTTTCTCTCCTCTCTCTTTCTGGGTGGCTGCAGTGGTAGTGTTTGTGCATGTGATATTTCTTCCATTTAGTGTGAATTCACAGGTCATGCTCTCCAGTATGGTAGGTTTACTGGATCCTGGTGTAACTGAAATCAAGATTTTCTCCACCTACCCTCCTTTACTCAGTGTCATTGTATTTCTGCTATTTGTATTTATTATATTTGACAATAATAAATAACTGGTTTGGGGAATATCCTTGTGCCTAAAATACTTTTTTAGGAGCCACAGACTGTCTTATTTTTAATTTCAAGTGGATGGGGCTGGTTCTATAATAATCTTAGGTCAATTATCAACTCTTCATATGTATTCAAAAGTGATCCACTTGGGTGATCTTGTGTCTAACTCTACTTCCTAGTGCTCCAGTACTTGAGAGAACTACATCCATTCCAGGATGATAGCCAGGCTAGAGTTGTTGAAGGAGCCTCAGCTGTACTCAGGCACAAGAGTGTCCATCAGTCTAGCTGAGTCTACTCATATCAAAGTTTCCATTAACTTCCACGTTGCTAAAGCCAATGGTCAATTCTCAGCCTCACCTCCCGGCATCATTTGACACAGCTGTTCAGTACCTTCACAAAATGATTTCTTCTTCCTACCTTCCCAAATGGTTGTTCTCATTTTCCTTTGCTGGTTCCCCCTCATCCTCCTGATCTCTACATTGGAGTCATCCAGGGCTTAGGTCTAGAAACTCTTCTTTTTTCTGTCCACACATACTTTCCAGGTGATCTCATCCAGTCCGATGGCTTTAGATAAAATCTACATGCTGACAATCACCAAATTTATATCTCCAGTCTGGCTCCTCTCCCCTGAACTGCAGATCTATACCTTCAAATACCTACTCATCTACTTTGCATATCTAATAGATGTTTAGGACTTAATATGTCCCCAGATTGTCCCTTGATCTTTCCTTCAAACTCTGTTTCCTTCCCAGTCATTCCTATTCTCATAACGGCAATTCCATTCTGGTTGTTTAAACCAAAACCATGGTGCTATTCATGACTTCTCTTCTCCTTACACCCCAGCCAGATACATGAGAAAATCCTGTTATATGAACTATCAAAACTGATCCAGAATCCGACCTCTTCTCATTACCACCATTTCTACCTCCAAATTTTAACACTAACAGCCATTCCCAGGGGGTATTACGACGGCCTCCTAACTGGTGCCGCTAGTTCTGTCCTTACCCTCTTTAGCCTCTTCAGAATGCGGCAGCCAGAGAGGTCTGACTTAAAGAAGTCAGAGCATGTCACTTCTCTGCTCAAGATCTTTCAAGCACTCCCATCCTACTCAGAGTACATGCCAGAGTTCTTATCCTTAAGAACCCTCTATGCTCTGGCTCCCTTCTCTGCTCTGACCACCACCTTCTACTATCCCCCATCTCTGTTCTCTCTGCTCCAGCCACTCTGGCCTTCCACCGTTCCTCAAGCACACCAGGCCACACCCAACACAGGCCTTTGTACTTGGCACTCCCTCGTCCTGGCATGGTCTCCCACCAAGTATCTGCCAGGCTACCTCCCTCATTTCCTTCAGGCTTTTTCTCAAAAGTCACCTTCTCAATGGAACTATCCTTGGCCATTCTATCTAAAATTTCAAACCGCCCCTACCTTCAATTTTCCTAGTTTTTTTCTCCTTAGCAATCATCACTACCTAAAATACTACATATTTTACTTGCTTATGTTGTTCCCTACCTAAATATCAACTCCATAAGGACATGGTTGCCTCTTATTCACCGCTTTCCCCCCAGGACCTAGCACAGTGCCTGGTGCACAGTAGAAGCTCCATAAATAATTGTCAAATGACTAAATGATGATGAAACAACTTCTTAGAAATTTCTGAAGTAATTTTGAACTTCAGCTTTGTGACTGGAAATTTGATTCCTTTGGATTTTTAGCTCCACAGAAAAGCTTCCAATTTTGGACTTTAATTCCTCTGGACTTTAACATTGGAATTTTCACTGGCAAGGGGATTTAATTTGTAGGCTTTATTTTTTGTCTGTGAAATTTATCATGGAAAAGGGTTTATACAAATTGAAGGCATTGCCATATCGTGGACATTTTATTAATATTTATCTTAAAGTTGTCATGTTATCTCCCTGCTGAATCTCTGATGAGCCTACTGAAAAATGTGACATAATTAGGGATGAATTTTTCAGCTTTGGGTAATTTATTTAATGCACCATCTCTGAATTTGACATTGAAGTTCATTGTTCACTCATTCAATAAAATGTCATCTATGCCTAGGTATGCTGTGCTCATTCATTTGAACCAGGGGTCAGTTGCAAATTGAAGGGCTAAGAGCCATATCTGGTCCCCGCCCCCCGCCAATCTTTTTTTTGGCTTGCACATTGTTTAAAACAAAATGAAAATAGGTTTTTAGTTTTGCTAAGATGTAGCAACACTGGGCCCCTTTCCCTGGCACTGTATTTCTACTGCCTCCTTATTATGGACTGACAGTCTCCATTTGACCACAGCCCACCTCCAGGCATTCAATCATGCTGCTTGCCTGGCTGTTGGAGGAACACTGCTTGTAGACGCCAGCATCTGGCCCCTGCTCTGGGCCTCTAGACTTAGAGGGCCCCACTTCCGCCTTTTTTTGTGTGTGCTCCTCCTCATGCATCAAGGAGTCTGAGAGCCCTGTGCCCACACTGAGCTTGCACTGACCTTCTCCTAAACCCTGACAGCCTTCCAGGTACCAGGGATCCCGGAATTCCCTGTTCAATTGGTCTGAGCTGAAGCAGGAGAATAGGGTCGGAAGGCAGGACACCTAAGGCTGATTCACGCTGACTTCCTAGAACTAAATCAAAAGGAAAACCCCAACTTGTCACACCTAAGTAACAAAAGGACCAAAGGTTACTCCCTTTGCAAACCTCCCCCATTTCTGCCTGGCAGATGCAAAGTTGAAAGTACCTTTGATTAGTTGCTTTCTGCAACCAATCAGATGTTTGCATAGGAGCATAATTTTGTGACTTCACTTCAGCCTCTGATTGGTTGCAGAAGGCAACTCCTTGACGCATGAGGAGAAGCACAGACCAAAAACAAGGCTTTCTGCAACCAACCAGACTGATCACAGGCCACTACTTCATTTGCATGGGGTATATGCCAAGAGCTCGATGGAAAACTTCTAGAGGGTATTTGGACCTCAGAAGATCCTGTAACCAGGGTCCTTGAGCCACTGCATGGCCCGCTCCCACTCTGTGGAGTATACTTTCATTTTCAATAAATCTCTGCTTTCATTGCTTCATTCTTTCATTGCTTTGCTGTGTATTTTGTCTAATTCTTTGTTCAAAATGCCAAGAACCTGGACAAATTGCAGTCAAGACCCTCTGCTGGTAACAGAGCCACTCCTAGGACCTGTGTGAGCCCTTGCCTGGGGAGGTCCTCCCAAGGGCAGACAAAACAGTTCTAGTGTAGGGGGCAGTGATGGTAAAGGATGGAGCTGTAACAGTGTGGGCCTGGAGAGTTCACACATGTGGTAGGCCTCCCAAAGACATCCACATCCTAGTTCCCAGGGCCTATGAATATGTTACCTTCTATGGTAAGGACACTTTACAAATGTGATTAAGTTAAGGATCTCAGGATGGGAAGTTTATCCTGGATGATCTGGACAGGCCCAATGTAATTACAAGAATCTTTCAAGAGAGAGGGAGGAGGATCAGAGTCAGTAGTAGGAGATGTGGTGATGGAAGTAAGAGGTTGGAGTGATGAGATAAAGGGGCTCTGAGCTAAGGAATGTAGGCAGCCTGGAGCAGAGGGAAAAAGCAAGGGAAGACATTCTCCCCATAGGGCATCCAGAAGGAATGCAGCCCTGCTGGGACCTTGATTTTAGACTCTGATCTTCAGAACCACAAGATAATAAATTGGCATGGTTTTAGGCCACTATATTTGTGGTTAATTTGTTACAGCAGCTATAGAAAACTAATACAGCTTGATTGCATGGGAGTCCTGCCACAAAGAGCCAGGGATGGGAAGGGAAGACAAGGTGCAGGGCTGCAGGTTCCATCTGCCTCTTGCCTCGGGCACCCTAAAATATTAATTGATAACAATAAAAGCTCAAAGTACTGTTTTAATAAAAGACTTAAACCAAAGTCTACACATGTATACTAATTTTTAAGTGTCATGTCTGTGCAATGACCAAAATTGTAGGTATTGTTAGCATAATGGCATTTAAGTTATCCTCCTGTTTATGTATTTGTTATAAAATCATTCAGGAGTGTGTTACAAAGAATAATTTAATCCAATCATGATAAACTAGATGCAAGCAAGAAAAATATTTTATTGGGGCTTGATTTCATGTATCTTTTTGACAAGCTTCAAACCAAATTTCTGTCTCAAATTTCTCAAATACTTACATGTGTTTTCTGTTCCCAGGAAACAGACACCATAATATTTTATTTTACAGTTTGAAAATTGAGGAAATTAAAAACAGAAAATACACTAGTTCATGAGCATGGGCACAATACTAACTCACCAGACGAAGAGGGGACTCAATTAGGTGTTGTGCTCTTTCCAACTCAGCCTCCCATCACTCTCTTTACTTCACATACTTAAAAATTTCCCATCACAAATATAATGACTTCAATAGTCTAGATATAAAGAAAAATGACTTTTTTCCTTACTGAAGAGCAGTGTTAGAAACGAGTATTTCAGAGAATGGACAGAACAAATACCTAATAAGAAAACCTTTTCCCATAGTTTCTGTCTTATCTTAGGGGATTCTGTTAAAGTTTGATTTGGCTGTACAGGTATTCACCAAGGTCCCTTTGTTCACATAAAGTTCATATGAAACAAATAAACAAGAATAAAAATCACATAAAAGAAAGTGCACTTAATAATCTTTTTTTTTGTTGTTCTGATGACTTAAGTTGTTACTTTGTTTGAACCATTTCAGGAACCAGGCAAGGGTAGCAAAGTGGGCTGTGAAACACTTTAACTCAGTGGCCCACACCCATGCAGTGAATTCCCTTCTGGAAGAGGCCAACTCATCACTGCTGCTGCTGAGACTCATGTATTCTACACAAAGGTCTGACTTACTCAAAGCATTGACATAGTCTTGAAAATTCTGAAAAGTGAAAGATGGTCTATTTGTTTTGCTTTACTGGGGGCAAAGATCTGCAGAAATAGGATTTGGCCCACAGGTCAGCCTCTACAGAGACTCGAGAATAGAGAAGAGAAAATAAAGAGGGAATGAGGAAACAAACAGTATCTACCAAAAAGGTTCAAAAAGGGTTCAAGGGACTATGCTCTACCACCGCCCCCACCCCCCCCCCAAAAAAAGAGAGAACGTTCATGAGTTATCTAAAGAACATCTGGCCGAAATTGACCTGAAAAAATGTAATTTTAGATGAATGTTCTCTCAAGTCTGGAAAGAAACCAAAACCTTATTATAAATATCCTAGTTGAGGTTCTAGAAAAACAGTACATGAAACTGCAATTCGTGTGCTTTGAGCGCAATTTAATTCTTAGGTTTTTCCTAAATTCACCCCAGGAAACAGTAATTGATAGTATTCCTGGTGCAGCTTAACCAAGAGCTTCTTGTCTTTTGGCTGAATCTGTCCTATCTGCTGTATGGACCATACCTAGTTTCCTCAGAGCCTCCCAGTTCCTGTCCCCTTTTGGAGAGGATGGTAATGATATCAGCACTCCCTCTTAATGGGCACTATTTTTAAATAGAAAAATCTGGAAAGGCACAAAACAATACAGAAGTTTTTTTCCAATCAGCCTTTGTGCAGCTGACTTGGCTCCTAACATACCTCCCTCCTCCTAATCAAAATTCTAGATTGGAACTCATCGGCTTTGACAGGGGCCCAGCACAATACATGCTAGACCCCAACACAGTTCCCCTCAACAGGGCTGGGACCATCTGCAGGCACTTACTTCAGCTGTGTGCCAGGGGAGATGTTCCCAAACAGAGATATTTTAATCCTCTGGAATTCAGATTTTCATTTTTTTTTTTTTGCCATACCAATAGCTGGTTTTAATTTTTTTAGAGGAAATACTATAGTTTAAAAAAAGAGTTCCAAAATATTTAACAGAATTTCCAGCAATGATTATTTCTAAAATGTAAAGATTTGAAACATAATTTATACAAAACTAAAAACCAGAAGGATTCATTCTTGCTTTTCCTTTTCTTAAAGAAATCCAGACAATTTGTCACAAGAAAGTTCAGCATGTGATAGCAGCTGCAGCCTCAGTCACCCTTGGAATCGCTGTCCCTCCTCATGGGGACAGAGCTCTGCACTGAAGACAGCAACACACCTTCAATCGGCTTCTTAGGGTTTTCCTCCAAGTCCGTCTTAACTGCTCCAGATTCAGACAGTTTCCACCCCAACTCATCTCTGGTCAGGTTCATGCCGCCAAACACCAGAGGACCGATCAACTGAGCCTTGATGTCTCCTTCCAAGTAAACAAATATCATGGGCAGATTCCTATCAGGATAATTGGGTATGCAGGTGGTTGAATTGGCTTTGATAAATTTGACATCAGGAAACTTCCTGGCAAGTCCACTGAGGTGCTGATTTATCAGGGCACAGAGGGGAATTCCTTGTTTGCAAAGGTGCAAGATGACCCACAAGCCCTCACTGGCTTTGGTAACTTCTTGAACATAATACTTCCCTGAAATCTCCAAAACTTCTCCAAATTTATTCTTCAGTTTAATTGCTTTCCCCTCAGCGAGTCTCTGCCATCTGTACATTTCAATAGCATGTTCATCCTCCTCATTAAACTCGTCTTCATGATCCTCCAGCTCTTCCAAAGTCATATCTTCGTATGTTGTCACCACTGACTGCTGAAGGATATGCTGCTCCTCTTCTGCCTTCTCTTCTGATTCTTTTAGACTTTCCTTGGTGGGTAAGATGCCATTCTTGTCTAAGATGTCATTCCACTCAGTGTCTGTGTTGGGGTCCTGCATCTTGTTTCCAATCGCTCAAGCCAGTCGTGCCGGGGAATTCAGATTTTCTAAAAACATGTTTACAATTTAAATTTGGCTGACCCTTGCAGATATGTGGGCCTAAGTCAATCAAATCTATACCATGATAAAGGCTAAGTTCCTTCTCTTTCTTAATTAAGTATGAAAAGATGCTAGAGGAAGTCTACACTCATTTCTAACTCTTTCTCTCTGGTAGCCTTAGATCCACCTTTCATGCCAAAAGTATATGTCATGGAGGAGCTAACCTGTTTAGAGCATGATCCCAATAGCAGGAAGTGTATTGAAGAATATCATACTTTGGGCCTCCAAGCTGAGCCCCTCTGTGTATCGAATCAGTTCTCACATCATACGAGAGAGAGACTCCGAAAGTCCAAAATGAGGAGGAAATGAGGATCTCTGCAAAGTCTCTTACCTTCCACTAATGCTTTGCTTCTGGGAGCAACTGCATTTCTCTGCAGTAGTTTTCCCCACCACTCCTCTCACTTTTCTGCTGCTTTATTTTATTTCAGTTAATTGCTCTTTCCCTTCAGCGTGTTCCTTTGCCATTGACTTCTGTTTTTTAAGCCAGCAAAATACCTTTCTTTCTTCTTTCCAGCAGCCCTTGGCCTCTTGGGAAGGCTTAGTCATTTCTGCACTACATTCCAAATCAAAACAAAGTGAACAATCTCCAATGCCTTGGAAAGGGCTCCCTCAGATTTTCATTGAGAATGGCTTTTTCTTTCCTCCCAAGGTCTAAGATCACTGGAAGAAGGACACTCAAGGCGGTGAAAGCTCCAGAGCTCTGTCCCTCACCTTCATGGTGATGCTTCCCAAAGTGTGCAAGGCAAACCATTGGAGTTACTCAAGACAGTTTTAGTGGTGCATAGTTATGGTGGATTATGGTTGTGTATTTATTTTCATGTGCTTTAGAAAAAAATATAGCTGGCATATCCAATTTCAAAGCTATTCACAGCTATAACTGCTGCTTAGGGCAAATGCAAGGTAAAATATAAAGAAGGAGTGGTTTAAAGAAAGACATTAAGTAAAAAATAATATAGATAGAATGTGATATAGTAAAAATCATGGAGATGGGACCTGAATGACAAAAGCCTGGGAAATGCTGCTTGATGGAAATGACTTGGACCTAGGAAGAATGGGACATGATGTCAGTTCTGGCTATACTGCCGCCCCCATTGCAAAGCCCTGAGCTTGGGGTAGATGGTGGGAAAGCAGCTGTTAGCCTATGAATCACCAGGCTAAGATTCACAATTTCACACCAGGGACCAAAAATACTCAGAAATGTTTCTGAATGGATAAATCAACTTCATATTATGCTACAACCAAGGATAGCATTGCCATTAAATTTACAATTAGAAGCACCCTGATCCAAACTTCTTTCAGTGTGGAGGCTAAAGCCTACAAAGGTCACATGATTTGGCCCAGTTTCACCCCAGGAAATAGTAGCAGAACTAGAACTTAGACCTCAAACATGATTCCTTCTAAATCTTTCTACTACATTTTGCTGCTAGATGTATTTCATATGCCCCAACAGTCTTATCTACTCCTGAATATATCTAGCTAGATTTCACAGACTAGTAGGAGATAAAATCAGAGAGGTAACATGGGGTGGGGGAGATTGTGTCAGAACTTGAAGGCCCGTTTGAGGACTTTCAGGAGGTTCAGCCCAAAGGTGGAGCTGATAGCTGTATCTAGACACTAGAGAATTAGCAGTAAACAAAAGAGACAACAAACTTTTCCATTGTGAAGGTTTACATTTTAATGGAGGAGAAAATCTTGAATCTGAAATTGCAAATCACCTATGTCTAAATATCAAATAAGTAATGGCCCACGATAATAGGATCCACACTGGGAAGGGTTTCCATGGGTTATCTGGCCAGCTGGGCTGTGATGGCCTCTTTCAGCATTTCCCACACTTCTGCTATATCCCAACAACCAAAGGCCCCCAGTCAAACAGCTGCGTTTTTCTTAATCAAAAAAAATTTTTTTTTTCTGAGACAGGGTCTCCCTCTGTTGCCCAGGCTGGAGTGTAGTGGCACAATCATACCTCACTGTAACCTCCAACTCTTGGGCTCAAGTGATCCTCCTGCCTCAGCCTCCTGAACAGCGAGGACTACAGGTGTGCACCACCACATCCAGCTAATTAAAAAAAATTTTTTTGTAGAGACGAGGTCTTACTATGTTGCCCAGGTTGGTCTCAAATTCCTGGCCTCAAGTGATCCTCTTGCCTCAGCCTCCCAAAGCACTGGGAATAGAGGTATGAGCCACTGTGCCCAGCATCTTATCCAATTTTTAACTCCTCTCCCCTTCCTAAGTAGAACAGGAGGGAGGGGTATAAGCGGAAAAAACAAACTGGCCAGAAAGAGAAAGGAGAGGAATCAATGGAAACAATGATTCTCCTACAAAGTATTTTAAGTCCTGAGCTATGCCAGACTAAGTATGTTACCTATGTTAATATTTTATTATTACATCATTAAATTGACAACATAACTGCATAATAATAATGACTAGCCAGTACTGAGAGTTTGCTATGTGCCGGGAAGTAGTCTAGACAGTCTGACCAACTTGATCTCACTTATTCTTTACCACAACACTATAACACAAGTACTATTATTTTTCATTTCACAGATGAAGAACTGGATGATCAGAGAGGTAAAGTCATTTGTTCCACATCCCACAGCCAGTAAATGGCAGAGTCCAGACACAGATGTCAGGATGCTGGACTCCAAAGTCCTGGCTCTTCATCCTGTTCCGGGAGCTCCCCTCCTCAACAGGAGGCAACAGCTAGCTCAGGCTGTCCAGCCAATGCACCATTCACACAGGATTTCCCTCCTTGCAAGTGTTCTTCTCAAGAATAGGCCCCCTCACTGACCCTGTCCCTTTCATCACTTCATTGTCCTTTTTTCTAACCTCTCTGCTCGGTGCTCCGTGTCCCCTGGTTACTGGGGTAACAGATATCTCGGATGGTTTTTGCTAGATTTCCATGACCATTGTGGTCTGTCTCTCTTTCCTAGCACTCCTCAGCCTTTTAATTCTCTCCTCATTATTGAAGCCAGCATGGAGCAATTTCTCAAAACGTCCAATTAGCAAGTGCACAGAAGGAACTGGATCCATAATTAATTAATGATTCTAAGACGCAACAAAGCAAAAGCAAAGCCAAGGACGTGGAAGGCACCAAAAACCGAAACTGCATGAGGAAGATGTCCACATTCAGGACCCCTCCCTGGGAAGGACAAAGAATTAAACAAGCTGCTCACTGATTCAAATCCCTAAAGAACCTCCACATGTCCTGGAATTGAAAAGACATCAATCACTGGATAACAATCCCAAGTGGAACATCTCTCCTCTCCAGGATGAATGGCTGCCTCTGTTGTAGTAGTGAACTGATTCTTTCTCTATTGTTTTTATGAGAGAAGCTTGGCCCCTCTTTCCTCTCAAAATTGTTCAAATCTTTTAGAGACAGTCTTTCTAGCTAGATGGTCCTAACCTCTGGGATTTCTTGCTCTTCCCCAGGCAGAAGTCAACTTAGAATACCAGGATTTAAGAGGTCAAGCTAGGATGACTGTGGAGAAAGAAAAAGGGAAAATAGTAGAGGAATGCCCGGATTCTCAGATGTACAGTTGCTATTCTAATTTGGAGAAGAAAGGAGGGCTTGGATGGGAGTCCACCCAGATCAAATTTTCTCAGACATCAACTCATTCTCCAACACACAGGATGAAGCGTAAATGACAAGGCAGTGCTAGCACAGTTATTAGTCAAAGTGCTGTCTTTTCATTAGGAGGAAATAGGGATTATGTTTGCTTTTGATTATTATGAACACTAGTTGCTGCCTGAAAGACTGGAGACAACAAAACAAATAGCCTGAACAGTATTATAGCAAGTTCCTGCATCTCACGGGACATCATGATATACTTGCTGGTAGTGAAAATTAGAAGACTTATATAGACCATGACAGTTGTAGGCATCCTTTACTACTTTTTCTTACCTGCAGCCTAATTTCCTTTTGGTTCTATATTGAGCCAATGCCAGCTTTCAGGGCTGATCTCTGTACTTAAGGGAGTGTATCTAAACCCACTCTGCCAAGCCACAGACTAAGCATTTTGCTTAATACCATGGCAATGGATACAAGCAATGTTAGATGAGAAAGAAAATAAAATGTCACCAGGACATTTACAAGACATAGTACTTATTGCTGCTGCTGCTCAAATAAAATAATAGTAAATACTGTTATGCATGTTGCTAAGCAATGTTGCATTTTCAGTCCTTAATAACTGCATTAGTAACACAAGATGGGAAAAACTACATTTTGATACCAATGAGACGTTTTGCTTTCTTTGAATAATCAGCCTCAGCAACCGATGACTTCCAGCACAAAGCAAAAGTGGTTATCTTTTCTCCCCTGGCTAGGATATATATGAGAACTCAGTGGTAAATTTCCTATTGGAAAGACTAAGGGTTCTCTCTGCTAACCCACTCCCCCACAAAGTCTTTAAGTCTTAAGTAAAAAATAAACGAATTAATAAATAAGTAACATTCTTTCCCTGAAATGTCTCCTCTCAGCTATTGTATATGTAGCAAGTGCTAGAAACCTGTGAATTTTAAATACAGTTAAAGATTTGAAGTAAAACGCATCTACAAATATATATCCTTCTGATTCAAAGATAATACTGATTTGAAGGATCTCATGTGAGGATAATCAACATTGCAGCAGTCCCAGATTCTGTATTAATAACAACCCTCTGGTTTACAGATACTAGAAGGTTGCTTAGGGTGAGCTGCTAACTAATGACTTCTTGTCCCTCTCCCCAGGTTACCCAGCATTCCCTGACTACCCAGAATTCCCAATTACCCAGCATTCCCCTATTATCCAGCATTCCTAGTTACCCAGCATTCCCTGGTTACCTAGCATTTCCCCATTTATCCAGCATTCCTGGCTACCCAGCATTCCCCAGTCATTCTGCATTTCTCAGCTACTACCTAAGCATTAGTCAGAGATAGTCTGCAAGGAAATAACCTTTTCAACAGTATTTTACCAGTGGAATTCTGGAAGCCTTCATCTCCTTACAGGAACAGTATTGCATAAAAGATACTATGTATGCTATAACATGGACCCTGGAGCCAGACTCCCTAGGAGAAATCCTGACTATACAATTTCCCATTTAAGTGACTTTGGGCAAATGAATGTCTTTTTGCCCCTTTTTTTCTCACCTGTTACTGCAATGATTAAATAAGTTGATATATATAAAGTACTTAGAGCAGTGCCTCCCTCTGGTTCTGGGGAAGAGCTGTTTGAACACCTCCCCATCAAAACAAGCAAATACTGCAGTTGGTAAAGGAGTAAAAAAGCTGACTCCAGAATGTACCCTTAGGATCTGTATTTGTATTACGTATTTGTATAATGCTTTTATATTTCAGAGGAAGCCACTGATCTAATGAAGCTAGAAAATACTAAATTTTGAACTCCTATAACATCAAACTGTTACTAATTATGGTTCTGGGCATATGCCGTATGTCCCAGAAATAACAAATGTTCCACGGAAAACTAAGTGGCCAAGGGTGGCAAAAACATATAGTAAATGTCCTCGTTTTTCTTGGCTGTTAACATTAATATAATGAAGCATTCAGTGAAAACTATGAACATTCAACTGCTACTTCCTACCACTTCAGAAGACATTCTTGAACCACTGAAAGTGAGAGCTGTTATGTTCAAACAGCACTGTCATGTAATTTATTAAGAATCTTACATTTTAAACTTCGAAAAATGTTACTCTGTCCCATAGAGATTACATTGGTAGATGCTAAACTAACTCCATGTGATTCTCATTTTCAGAAACACAATTTTAGACTGTTCAAGAGTTCCAATGTTTCTCCCTGAGCTGCATAATAGAAAGCCATTTGGGTTTTAAATATAATTTTGTTTTTTACAGGGGTTCCCTTGTACAAGGAACACATTTCTCTCATACAGTCTTGCTATTTAAGAGGCTAATTGTTTTAGATTTCTTTTAAGCTTCATGTTACTTAAGTGAACTTGAAGAGAATTTTTACATCTAGTGAAAGAAAATTAAATTATTAATCAAGTGATCTTTACTTATAAGGAGGTCATACCAGCACCCAGAAGCTAATATTATTTTTTTAGACTTTGTATTAAAGAGCATGTATTTTAAAAATAAATCAGACTGATGATCCCATTTATTCTTATTTTCTGTTATAAGTAAAGTATGATGATCCCACAGGTGCTAAACAGTGATCAAGATCTAATCCAAGCTACTTTGGAGGCAGAAACTGCTACTGACAGAACCTCTGCATGTAATCAATGTGCTGTTATGTGACGGTCAATGTCATGTCCTATGATTACGATGATGAAAAAAAGCAGCCCTAGGTTCTGTCCTCATGGAACTTAGAGTCTAAGACAGCACTACTTAAAACGTGGTCTACGGATCAGTCTTATCAGACTTCAATAACGCAAATACAGATATTGCAAGTAGTTGTCAATAAACTTCTACAGGAGCTGGACATTGCTACAGAATCCAAATGTGTAATCAAGTAAACTCATCTCATTGAACGGGTATAGAATGGTTTGGAGACTACCAAACTTCCATGGTGAGTTTCCTGGAGTAGATTCTAAGTACTGGTGTGTCCGGAATTGGTGGGTTCTTGGTCTCACTGACTTCAAGAATAAGGCCGCGGACCCTCATGGTGTTACAGTTCTTAAAGATGGTGTGTCTGGAGTTTGTCCCTTCTGATGTTCAGACGTGTTCAGAGTTTGGTCCTTCTGCTGGGTTCATGGTCTCACTGACTTCAGCAGTGAAGCTGCAGACCTTCGCGGGGAGTATTACAGCTCTTAAGGCCACCGGTCTGGAGTTGTTCATTTCTCCCAGTGGGCTCGTGGTCTCGCTGGCCTCAAAAGTGAGGCTGCAGACCTTCACTGTGAGTGTTACAGCTCATAAAGACAGTACAGACCCAAAGAGCAAGCAACAGCAAGAGCTGCAAAAGGGAAAAACACAAAACCATCACTGTGTGGTGGGACCTCAACGGGTTACAACGGCTAGCTGGGACAGCCTGCTTTTATTCCCTTACCTGGCCCCACCCACATCCTGTTGATTGGTCCATTTTACAGAGAGCTGATTGGTCTGTTTTACAGAGCACTCATTGGTCCGTTTTGACAGGGTGCTGATTGGTGCATTTACAATCCCTGAGCTAGACACAAAAGTTTTCCAAGTCCCCACTAGATTAGCTAGACACAGAGCACTGATTGGTGCATTCACAAACCTTGAGCTAGACACAGGCTGCTGATTGGTGCATTTACAATCCTCCAACTAGACATAAAAGTCCTCCAAGTCCCCACCCGACTCAGGAAACCAGCCGGCTTCCTCTGGTGGATCACCCTGCTAGGGCCGCAGGGCAGAGCTGCCTGCCAGTCCTGTGCCGTGTGCCTGCACTCCTCAGCCCATGGGCGGTGGATGGGACTGGGCGCCGTGGAGCAGAGGGCCGCGCTAGTCTGGGAGGCTGGGGCCTTGCAGGAGCCCACGGTGTGGGGGGGGAGGGGGGGGCGGTGAGGGAGGCTGGGGCATGGCGGGCTGCAGGTCCCGAGCCCTGCCCTGCTGGGAGGCAGCTGAGGCCTGGCGAGAATTCGAGAGCAGCGCTGGTGGGCCGGCACTGCTGTGGGACCTGGCGCACCCTCCACAGCTGCTGGCCCAGGTGCTAAACCCCTCACTGCCCGGGGCCAGCGGCGCTGGCCAGCCACTCGGAGTGCGGGGCCCACTGAGCCCGAGCCCACGCCCACCCAGAACTCATGCTGGCCCACGATCGCCAGGTGCAGCAGCCCTGGTTCCCACTGGCGCCTCTCCCTCCACACCTCCCTGCAAGCAGAGGGAGCTGGCTCTGGCCTTGGCCAGCCCGGAGAGGGGCCCCCACAGCGCAGTGGCGGACTGAAGGGCTCCTGGAGCATGGCCAGAGCGGAGGCCGAGGCCAAGGAGGCGCTGAGAGTGAGCAAGGGCTGTGAGGGCTGCCAGCACGCTGTCACCTCTCACTGGTAGTCACAGACAGGACACCTATTGACTT